>NC_135434.1:2387500-3692500 GCF_051991255.1 Vanacampus margaritifer
ATTTAAAAGCATGACTGATGACAGAAAACGACAAGTAGGATAAAAATGTGATGAAAGAATATGAAAATGTGATTTTACAATAATATAAAAATAAGGCAAATATGATGGAGATGACAAATTTAGATAAATATGCAATAAATACTAAAACGGGAGTTTAAAATGATAAAAATGAGACAGAAATATGAAACTGATAACATAAAAATAAATAATTGTAACTCTGAAAACATAAAAATGATGACATTTTGATTAAAATATGAAAAAACGCTAACCAGATATAAATGATAAAAATGTGACTTAAAACATGCGAGATGAGACCAAAAAATATATGATGCAAATGTGACAAGAAAATGATGAAAAAGAGAAAAAACTATGCTAAAAATAAGAGCACCATGTGGGCGGAGCTTAGAGTCCTACCTCTTCAATTTCCTGGTGAAGCGAGGCATGATGGGGGAAAAAAATTCAAGCAAAAAAAATAAAACAAAAAAATCATTATCAGTGCCTCAGAAATTGCTGAAAGTAAAAATAATGAATAATGTTTTCATTCATTGGGTCACAATGAGGTCAGTTGCAAATTCTATCTATGAAATTGCTTTTCCCCCATTTTTTTATTTATTTAAAGAAAGAGTAGCAGATGTCATTTTCATGCATGGCCCCCAGGGGGCGTTGTGGCTGCATACGCAAACTTAAAAATATGAATATTACCACATCGTTAGCCTAATAACATAATTGCCAAAGTCATTTTGATCTTATTGTAAAATAGCAATGTACTTGATCCTCTTTTTTTCTTGATGTCTGCGTCAGAGGCAAAAGTTGAAAAAAAAAAATGACTCGGGCAATTGTGTTATGTTAACGATAAATTAAAAGTGTTTAAAAAATAATACATTTGTTCACTTTGTTTTTTCCCCCCCAGTAATAATCTAAAAATACATTTGAAATGGTCTCATTCTTCTTCTTCTTTTTACTTTGTCATGTTAGTTTTCACATAACAAGGTGGACAATTAGCCCATCACAATTCATGACATTTTTTTTTTTCTACGAGAGGAAACGAACGTGTGCGTGTGCGCGTTCTGTTGCAGTTGCACGAGGCGTGCACATGCGTAGTAAATAAAGGCTTGTTGTAACTCTACTGACAAACGTTGACTTTTGACAGCAACACCATCAAAAGCCCCCCGCAACACCCCCCCCCCCAAACCCCCCACGGCTCCTCCACTAACAGCGGACCCCCGACAGTGCGTGTGCTTTCTGACAGACGGCTCGCAGGCTGAATTTGTGGGCTGACGGGCTAATAAAAGTATTTTTTCTTCTTCTTCGCTTGGGTAAAATTCCTCAGCCGCAAAAGCAAAAACTTTTCACTTGAGTGAGTAGCAAAGGTGCGTTTGTTTTATTTTCCACTGGACGTGCCGGGCGGACGGGTCTGGGAGGGGCGGGGCTCGGGCTCGCGCTCCCGCTACGTTGTTGTGGTTTTTAAACACACAGACAACGAAGTCAGCAATAATTTCACGGCATTACGTGGTTTTGCCTCTTTGATGTTGCTCGTGCTCCACCTTTGATTCAACATGCTCCAACAGGATGACGGGCGAGTTTATCCTCTTTGATATGAACTGTTCCAACAATGTGACACGATTGTGCGCCTCCGATCTCACTCACATCGCCAGCGTTACACCTCTTTGCTGCCTGATGTTAATGCGATAACAGTGTTACCTCTTGGATGTTCAAACCTCTTTGATCTTATCAAACAAGGTTGAGAGCTAGTGCTACCTTTTTGACGCAACATGTTCTAACAATGAAAAGCCAGTGTTACCTCATTGATGTTGTGTCTCGCCCCTTTTGATGTTAAATGTTTTAACAATGTGATACACTAGCGTTACCTCATTGATGTGACTAGTCTCACCTCTTCAATGCAACATGTTCTAAAAGTGGCAAACGATAGCCTCCCATTTGTGACACTCGTGTTACCTCTTTGATGTAACAGGTTCTAACAGTACAAGTTAACTTAGCCTCTTTGATATAAAAAGTAGCAATGTGATAAGCTAAGCATCTCGCCCCTTTCATGTGACATGTTCTGTGGCACTAGTGTCACCTCTTTGATTTTAAATGTTTTAACAATGTGATTGTATGTGACTGGCGTTACCTCATTGATGCGACTTGCCTCACCTCTTTAATGTGCCACGTTCCACCCCAGTGTCTGTCATAAGCTAGCGTCACCATCGTAACACCAGTATTGCCTCTTTGATGTAACATGTCCTTAACAATACAAGTTAGATTGGCCTCTTTGATGTAAAACGCACCAATGTGATAAGCTAGCGTTACCTCTTTGACGTCACGTGTCCACGTGATCAGCGCGACCTCTTTGATGTTACATCTCCTAACAACGATGCTACGGGCTAATGCTTCCTCTTTGGTGTAACACGTTTTAATAATGTGATAAGCTAGTGTTACTACCTCTTTGATGCCAGATGTTTTTCCCAGCGCTAGTGTTGCCTTTTGGATGTTGCTAATGCCACCTCTTTGATGTTACAATGTGATGAGCTTGTGTTACCAGTGTCATTTTTAAAAACAGACTTAGACTTATACGACGATTAACAATGCAATAAGTGAGTATAAATACCTTTTACATCACGTGCTGAGTTAAATGTTACCTCTGATGTCACGCATTAACAATACGACACATTTGTGTTGCCTCTTTGATGCCATGTGCTACTTTTTTTTTTTTTTTTTTTTACCTCTTTGATGTCTTCTTTGGCCTGCTGCAATTTGTCGGGCTTGTTTGAAAACTGCAGTTTGACTTCAGCCTCTCGTTTCTTCTGCAGGAGAAGTTGAGTGTCCTGCCACTTCTGCCAGGTCTTCACGCGCTGCTCAAACACGCCCTGCACACGTCACACGGTCACACGGTCAGACATGTAGCATACTTGGCATGCAGCGAACCGCCTGCTACGGCGCGCCTCATCGTTCCCGCATTAAAGCAACCATCGTGTTTCAATGGTTTTGACAAGTCGGAATTTTGAGCTGTCAGTGTAGTACTACATTGTGCCACAAGGTGCCGGGCAAGCAGCGAGCTCTACTGGAAAAGACGTGGGGGGGGGGGGGGGGGATTACGGACCCATAGAGCAGTAAGAAGTTCATATTTTGTCCAGAATGAATTTGATAACTTCATTATTTTTCATGTAGAATTAATACCTTTAAAAACAAATTGTTCCACCTGCTGTCGACTGAAGATGACATCACCTGTGCTAACGACCAATCATGGCTCAGTTTGTTGACCAAACCCAGAAAACAGGTGAGCCATGATTGGTTGTTACCGACTTCCTCAGCACAGGTGATGTCATCTTCAGTCGACAGCAAGTGGAACATTTAGTTATCAAATTCCTCCTGGACCAAATATGAACTTTTTTACTGCCAAAATGGCTCAACGAGTCAAGTATCCTTTTCACATCAAGACGCGGACGCGTGTACAGTACAGGGAGAGACCGATTATCAGCCGGGCCGATTACCTTTATTATATACTTTATTTAAAGGATCTTTGTGCAGGTGGTCACGTTTTTTTTACTCACGACTGCCACCTCTGGCCCAAAGCGTAACTGCAGCATCTGTGTCAGGCTCGTTCATGGTGCGCGTGCGAGTACGTGCACCATGAGGTAAGAAAAACTCCGTCCTCGCCCCCCCCAAAGAAACTGTGGAGGGTGCAGGGTCCGCACTCTACTATAAAGGGAAGGAAGATAAAAGCTGATAGGTGCCGTCAGAGTAAAACAGTCAGGGCTCTTCGTACTCATCTGGGCATTGGTGGCGCATGCGTAATGTAAAAAAAAAAAGAAAAAAAAAAGCTTTAACATGACCCTTTTAAATGGCACAATGCACCTTTAAATTTCCACTTTATAAAAAAAACACTGGAAACTTATTACACTTATTTTTTTTTAAATAAAAATAAATAAAAAAATGCTGAAATTAAGAAATGATGTTAAAATTTGGGGAAACTCGAGGGACTTATTCCCACCTTGACGGCGGCGAGGAGGCGCACGTAGTCGCCGAGGAGCTCGGCCAGCAAGTAGAAGTCGGCGTCGGCCTGCTGCTGGTACTGCTGCTCCAGCTTCTCCTCCACCTCGGCCAGCTGAGACAAAGCTCGCGACAGCGCCGTGTGGTCCTCGCTGTTGCCCAACATGGCCGCCGACTTGGCGAACTGCGCCGTGTTCTGGGACAACTCTGCCCGTGGACACACGCACACAATGAGCTGACTACAAGACATGCTGCACTATTCATGATGTCATTGATGTAAACGCACGCACACACATCCAGTTCCATTCACAAAAACACACGTTTACACACTCGACCTGCTCACGCATCCACATTTACGCTACTTACGTACCTTTCCTGTGGCACACGAGCGACTCGACGCTGGCGTGAAGTTTCCTCAGTTGTACGTCGAGATTGTCAAAATGTTGTTGTTTCTCCTCGAACCACTGACACACACAAACACACACATGAAGCCGTCCATCACGGTAACAAGATTACACCCCCCACCCCTCGCACCCGACCACCCCCCCCCCCCCCCCCCCCCGTGGGCAACTCACGGCATCCGACTCGTTCATCTTGATGGTCATCTTGTTGACGGCGTCGGCCGCCTTGTTGACCATCCTGAGGAGGCCGGCGCTGCTCAGAGCCTGCGTGTTGACGGCCCGCGGCAACTGCAACACGCACACATGCGCACAAAAGTCAGAAAAAGACCCCTTTTGCGCTGCGTTTGCCGTGAAAGGTACCAGGGGTGTTGACGAGGGAATAATAGCGAGAAGCCAAGGCAGATGTAATGATGAGGGATCCGTGGTGCAACAGATCGCAAAAATCACGTCACATTTGGGTCAAAAGTAACCCAATTGTGGCTCAACCCAACCAACTTTCTGTGTTGTTTTATACAAAACGACGCCATATTTTCACCCAAATAAAGGATCTGACCAATAATGATGTGTTGTTTTATGCCGAAAGACCCATTTCTTGACTCAAACTTGGCTCATATCGACCCAAGTAGTGGATCGGTCCATTTTTGACCCAACTGTTTTTAGAGTGTTCATTTATTTTGTTAAGCGCTTTTATCATTAAATTAAAAAAATCTATTCAAAATGTCCAATAGTCATGTAGGATTTAGGAACAACTTTTTAGTGCAATAAGAGGCAGAAACATTCTTATTTTTTGATGGTTCAGGTGTAAAATAACAAGACATTAATTAATGGTGAAGGATTATTTTTAAGATTTGTAATCTTTTGCGTGTTCAAATAATTCCAAGATGAGATTCTGGTGAAGAGGGTCCTTGCAAGGTTGATTTATTACAGAGATCTCTGGTCACACAATTGCATACCACCTAAGCAGTGCCATCCAATGTGTGTGTGCTATTTTGCCCACACAGCCTCTTTATTCAAAACATGAGGACACGCCTCTGTCATCTGCCGTGAGGTACAGAATGAGTTTGCATTTTCCCAGTAAACTAGATCGCCCTTGAACTTTTAAAAACCGGATTTCTGACAAACAGCAACTAGACTTCTTAGATAAACATAGAAACATATTAACTTTCTCATGTCTGGGAAAACAGTAGCAAGAATGTTAAAAGCATTACTCATCAGGTTATATTAGGTCAACATAATTACACCTTCATCAACACATCGATAATGAAATCGAAAACAGGTAAAATGTAAAATAAAACAAAAAATGTTAACAATGTCAACCATGGCTTTAAATTGTCTTCCTATAATCTAAACAGCTAAATTTGAGATTTTGAGTTGAATGATTTCCTTATTTAATGGGCAAAAGACAAAGTTTTCTTTATCTTTTTTTTCTTCTGGGCCAGGGTGGATTTTTAAGGTATCGGGTTCTCACGGAGGGTACCAGCCTCCGATACTTGAGGCAAAAAACAGCAACAACAATAATCTGGCATGGATTACGTCACAGCAAATTCTGAAGGCGCGGGTGTATAAATTCCATCTCTACCTCGGGACGTATTTTATATATGCAGAGGTGGCAAATCCCGGTGCAGAAAGTAAAAACCCTGCCACAGTTTGGCTTTAGCCCCTGATGCAGGTAAACAAGCACCATGGGAGCTAGCTAGGGAGCTAGCTAGCTAGCACCTGGGGCTCAAGACAAACTTTGGCAGGTTTTTTTACTTCCTGGACCTGGATTTGCCACCTCTGTATATGTGCCACACCAGATGCTGGTGTCATCTAATTATCCAACTGCAAGATATCATGTGTGTGTGAAATCAATATCCCGTCTTGGCTGAGTTCTGTGTTAAAGGCACGAGCGGATAAATACCGTCTCTTCTGTT
Organism: Vanacampus margaritifer; assembly: GCF_051991255.1. NCBI lineage: Eukaryota > Metazoa > Chordata > Actinopteri > Syngnathiformes > Syngnathidae > Vanacampus > Vanacampus margaritifer. Next base: position 2,393,805 of record NC_135434.1, read on the forward strand.
GTGACTCCGTGGGGATGTTTGTGTGTGTGCGTGTGTGTGTGTGGTGAGCTAGAAGCATACAACTGACGCCAAGCTAACGTGGTGGCGTGACGGCGCCCCCCAATGGAAGAAGCTGGCGTCGTGTTTGATGACACAAAATGACTTGTGACGTTTGTTTCTCCCCGTTTAATTAGCCGCCGCCGTCTCGCGCTGGACACAATCGCTTTGTCGCCATCTCGCCCTCCCCCTCTTTAATTCCCGTCATTCCGCGCAAACCACCCTCAAAGCGATTGGAACGTCGTCCGCATTCCAGATTAAATCCGAGCGCCGGCGTGAGAGCTCATTTTTCTTCATTTCGGAAAAGTTTACTTTCGCACGTGGTGGGTCGCACCCCAACCCCCCTCAAAGCCATTTAAGCGGAGGCGTGGTCTCGGGGGTCCTTGTTGATCCTTGTTGAGGCTAAATGAAGGGAGGCGGGGTGGGGGGGGTGGGGTGTTAGGGACCACGGGGCGCTTTTCATTTATAGCCCCCCTCCTGGTTGTGTATCATTAAGTGGGCCGGACGGGACGCCGCGCTCACTCAAGCGTCCCACAATTCATCTGTTAAGTCGCTGACAGACTGCCATTTATTTCGTAGGCCACGCCCCCACGCACGCCAGCCTGCCCCCAGAGGGTACCGCAGGGTGTGGGGGTGCGAGATGTTTGTTTGTTTGTTTACCTCGGGACTCTCCAGGAATTGCACGAGGTCGGGATCCTTGAGCAGGACGGGATGCTGCGCCGTGCGCATCAGGTACCTGCGCCACGACATCAAGAGAGGTTGTTCAGGGCATGTGACGCCATCAGAAGACGCGGCGGGAAGAGCGTGACGTCGGATGAGGAAATGTGACATCGAAGAGGCAACACAAACTCGTCAGGTGAAGAATGTGAACTCAAAGAGATAAGGCTAAGACGAGAGGTGAACACAAATTCGAAAATGTGAAATCAAAGAGGCAACAATTGCTCATCAAAATAGGGATGGACCGACAAATTATTTAAATTTTCATGGATGCCTCTGACCCTGGGAACTCTCCGCACCTTCTGTCTTTGTTTGAAATTAAAACTAGATTACATTTTTAACTCTTTGACTGCCAGACGTTTTCAGAAAAGGGATGCCGTGGGTGCCAGCCGATTTAAGCATTTTGACTGATCTTTCAAGGTCCACAGAAAATTATGTGTTTGGACTATGGAAACACACATACTACCAAATGAAAGATTGGACTCTCATCTTTCATCAGAAAAAAAAAGTTTGTTTCTACCTTATTCCGTTTTTCAGTAATCAACAATAGAAAATGGTTAGTTTCACCTCTGTTTTGAAACAAACGTCTTTTAACGTCTTTGGCACTCCTCCATAGGATTTTACTAAACGTTATTTAACGGTTTTGGCAGTCAAAGAGTTAATACTTCAGATAAAAAAAAAATTTTTTTTTAAATGTATTTACTGTAGCAAATAATAGGGAGCTATATTACTCTATTTACTTAAGTTTTTATTTCACTTTTGAAGACTGCCTTTGGAAGATTCCTGAACTTTTTATTAGCTTTGATGTCTGTTGACTAAGATTTTTTTTTAAACTCCAATATTTTACGAACCCTAAACGTTGTTCAATAACATATGCTTACAAATTGAAAAAAAAAGAAAAGATTTGGGGTTTGTATTTTTTGCCAATATTTTCCCTTTTTGTGAAAATGAATACCAGCTCTCGGCGTCCTTGACTACTAATAATCGGTATCGGCCCTGAAACCCCCCCCATTATCGGTCTATCTCTACATCAAATACTTGAGAATGTGAAATCAACGGCAACACTCGTTCATCACATTAAAGCGGCACGAAGAAACTTTCAGTTTATGTTGATTATGGCGCCGCCCAATGGACAAAAGCGGTAATGCTTCAGGATGTTTCAACATCAAAGAGGTGACATCATCGTACCTCTCCAAGGCCAACCTTCTCTTCTCCACAAACTCATTTGACGATTGGTCCTCCTTCCCGACCTTCACCTTGGTCATTCCTACACGCAAATGTATCATATCGTCACCCTCTTAAAAATGAAGTCATTTTTTTCCTTTTTTGCCTAAATCAACTCAATTTTTTGTGTTTCCTGAAAAACTGAAAAAAAGGACTAACCCTAACCCCTATTTTAACTCATTCACTCGCAGCCATTTTCACTGAAGCAAGCCCCTTCGCTCCAGTCTGTTTTACTGGATTTTGACTGATATTGCAAGGCCCACACAATATTGTGTTCTATTGCTATAAAAACATGGACGCTACCAAAAGAAAGATTAGAGTCTCTTTCTATCTGTTTACGTTTTGAAGCAATTAGCATTAGAATATAGCTAGGTTTTCTCATTATTCACAAACCTGTTGAAAACGGTGTGGAAAAGAGCTTTTTGCAACATGGCCCTGGATGATCTCTTATACTCTGCTGCCACCTACTGACTGTTTTTTTGTAATGTTAAAAAAAAACAATGTTTTAAGATACCTCTTCAGGTCAAAGGCTGCATCAAAGTCTTCTGTATGCTCTAGCATAATAATAATTTTTAAAAAAAACCTTTTGTTTTTTTTAACGTATAAATCTGTTTTTGGGACCATGGCAATATTTAAAATAGAACCTGTTCATACGTTTTTGGGAGCAAATGAGTTAAGAAGACATCAGTATATGTTAACTGCGAAGAACCTGCGTTTGTGCTGCCATAGCAACGTACCCACGATGCTCTTCTCGGGCGCGGGGGGCACGATGTAGCCCACGTGCATGTATTTGGACGCCAGCTTCCCGTGAAGGCCCAGGAAGTCGCTGAAGCGGCGCTTGACCGAGAACTCGGTGAGCCTGAACAACGCCGCCGCCGACGACACTTTGGTGGTGACCTTGTAGGCCATGTACGCGTTCATGCCGTCGCCTGGGAACAGCAAAAATGTGGTCACGCGATGACGAGAAATGACGGCTATGCGGATCGCGGCTTGAGTTGAGGACGATGAGTGAAGAGGAAGGACTCACCGACTTTTTCAGGGTCCGACACAGAGATGAGAACGTCCAACGTGTCGCCGGACTCTTCTTCTTCTAGCTGAACAAAAGCAAAACGCAACATACAACAACGGTACAGTACATGTGTCCGCTTGTTTGTTTGCGGACGCTTACCTCATCGAAGGAAGTGTGTGTAAACATGTCGTCATGGGCGTGTCCTAAGCGTGGCGTGATGATGGAGCTGGGCGGCGTGATGGGGGTGATGGCGGGCGAGGGGCCGTCCGACAACAGCACGTCTCTCTCCGGACTGTCCAGCGACACTTCCTCTGTGGCTTCTATGGCACGCACACACAGAAGACAAAATGGAGGCTGGCTCGTTCCAGAGACGACGGCTGTGTTGGGAATCATTTCTTCAGCCATTTTGTAGTGCTGTTTGAATGTGGTAAGCAGGCGCCCTCTTGTGGTAGAGGAAAGTATCACTGAATGAAATGCTAAAATTGTGCATGATACAGTGAAGTATACAAGTATATTTAACTTTTATAGTAAATCTATTTGCATTTCATCTTCTAGCGTTGTCATTCATTTATTTCCGTACAATTTTTATGAAACTTAGGCACTGCAATGCCCTCACATGTGGACAAGGACAGCCACATTTGCCGATGCACTTAAAGCCATTAATTGAATGGCAAATACAAAATGAGTACATTTGCAAAAGCAACTGCACCTACTGGCCACGCCTATTCTTTCATTTTGATTTCAACACACAAATACTACAGGACATAGGGCTACTCGATTATGGGGAAAATAATAATCACGATTATTTTTGACAATAATTGAAATCACGATTATTCAAACAATTATTAATTTTTTGGTACAAAACAAGAAAAAGTTTAAGCATTTACAAATATTAAGACTAATTAAAAAAAAATACAAACACTAATTATGTAAGTTCCATTTGGACCAAAAATAATTTATAACAATATATATTTATTTATTTATGTTGGCAAAAACTTGAAGTTGGAGTGCAGCATGTGCACTGGGCAGTAGGAAGATCATTTATTTCTTTGGTATAAAACAAGAAAATGTTTAAACGTAAAAAAATAATTAAAAACATTAAGGCAAATTCAATTCTTTGAAACACTATAATTAACTAATTTTATTAACTCATTCACTGCCATTGACGACTATAGACGTCAAAAATTCATGTGAACTATGAAAACCTAGAATTTTTAACATTTTACATTTAGAACAGATATAAAATGATCTTGCGATTGATTACGATTAAATGCCCCTTATTTGAATATTTTTTTTTAAATTAGGGCCATCAGGCGATTCAAATTTTTAATTGTAATTAATCACGACTTCACTAGTTAACTAACGATTAATCACAAATTTTATTTCTGTTCTAAATTTGCAATGTTTTTCCCCCCCTAGGTTTTCATACTCTTGTTAGCAAAAGTGGATTTTTTTTAAACTAAAAGAAATAGTGAAAATGATTTTTTTACGTCTGTAGCTGTCAATGGCAGTGAATGAGTTAAATTAGTTATTTTAAAATTTAAACAACTCAAAAATTTGCATTAATACTCCTTTTTAAACAATTATGCTGGTTTTGCAATTGTGGAGTGTAATAATTAAAATTGTAACTAAATTTCGATGAATTGTACAGCCCTTAACAGTAACATACATTCTCATTTACTTTGTCTTATTTTTGGTTAGAATATTTGTATGCAATAGAGTGATATTTTTTTTTTATATCATTAAAAACCAGCAACAAAAAAATATCAGTATATATATATATATATATATATATTTTTTAATAATTTTAAATTATTAAATAATTAAATGTAATAATATTAATTTGATATACAAATAAATAGTTACAGGCTTGGTCACGGAATTATTACAACTGACAAGTCCGGCATGTTTTATGACGTCATGGAGTGAGCGCTTACCTGCAAACAGGTCGTCTGCGTCATGATCAAAGACCTGCTTGGGGCCGTTGGCCCTCCCGCTGCTTTGGTCACCTTCCTGCAGTGGGACAAACAGCCACTTCTGTGATTGCGCTGCATCTCTTCTCGTCAAACTCACTGATGGCCAGCATGTTGTGGCACAACACTCGAGGTGTGCAACTCTTTATTCAAACCTTCATGAACGCCGCACAAACCCATTAAAAGAACAATGGTGTAAACATTTGTGATGTAGTCAGTGAAGGCTCCCTACAATAACAACACATTTCAACGGAATGTGTTGCTTGACCATTCAAGAGAAGAAAATGACAACCAGGAGCTTCCTTACTCCTGATTCAGCACAAACACACAAAACAGGAAGACAAACGTGTGCAGGAAAGAATTTCAACTGCTGACTGGACAAAAAAGTGAAACAAAGGAGTGAACTGTCAATCCAAACTAGTGTTTCGCAATCTTTATTGACCAAAGAAAAATGTTACAAAAAGTAACAGTAAGAGGTTAGTGGTGTATACCTTTTGTCATCTAGTGGAAGAACATTTTAATTTTTCTACCCATCAATATACGTTGCTGGCATTGATAAACATTGAGATACAGTATTATTTGTACCACTCAAGCGAAATTGGATTTCTCATGAGACACCTGATGACCTCTGAACTTTGGCAGGACAGTCAGTCAAATTGATCCAACCCGCCAAACCAACAAAAAAAAAAGAGCAAAAAATCTGTGTAAAAGATAACAAAACACACCCAAGTAGCCACAGGTAATTCCCGTGTTTCCCTAATGTCAATGAACGTCCCATTCTCACCTGCGTGACTGTCACCTGACGCGCGGCCACCGACATGCGAGCGCACCTAATCGGTCCTGTTTGCTCGCGTCAAAACAGGACATCCTCGGCGGCTTCCGTAGACACATTAAAGTCACGTTACATTATTTATTATTAAACCGTTTTTTGAACAGCTTTTTGTTGACAAATAATCGTATTCTACCAAACGAGCAAATTGAGTATTGTTTTTAAAGGTCCCCCTCCTCCGTCCGCGTGCTAGCTTGACAACACAGCCAAGCCAAGCCCAGCCCTCCCCAATCCCGACTCACCTCGCGAGGGCCGACCGCCAGCTCCTGGAACAGGTCCTCAGCGTTCTCCACCTCCTGGAAGTCACTGTAGTTCGGCGCAGGGTCCCTGGCTGTGGCCGCCATTGCCTGCGTACGTGGTTCCCGAGGGGGGGTTTGCTTTGAGCTAACGTAGAACTCACGTTGACGGCTACGGCTACAGCCAGGAGCTAACCTCCGCGGCGGAGTAACTGACAAGCGGGAGGGGCGGGGCGGAGGAGTCATGTGGGGTGCACAGTGTGGTCATGTGACAGGAAGTGACTTGGCTAGTCGGGAAGAGCATACGTTTTTAATGAGACTTCATTGACAAACTTATCTAACTTTCTATTTTTTTTTTTTAAAGAACTAATCAGTCCATGTTGATATAGTTAATTATCAGCGTGAGGAAAACGGTTCTATCCGGTCCAGGAAAGCAAAAGATTGTTTTGGTTTCGCACTGTTAGCATGAATGCTAACATGGAAACAGTGAAGAAGCTGGTGTCATTCGAGAATGAAACCATGGCAGGTAACGTGCGCACAGTTTTCATGTAAATATGTCTCTTGTAAAAAATAATAATAAACTGACTAAAATTTAAAACGCATTAAGGGCATAGTAATTTTTTGCACGGAAACGTATTGCTGCCACACTAGAGGGAAAAATTAAGTTTCACTGAACAAAACAAAGCAATTTCTTCCGGTTCAGGTCACTGGCGTAGTCTTATGTAGGTATGTTATTATTACAATATTGTTGACAGCGTTCTTATCTAGCTACTAACTTTGATTTATAAGACACAACAAAGACTGAACCGGGAATCAAACTTATGTTTTAACATAATAACTTATCACAATAAGCACACACGATCAGGGGTGCAAACCTGCAAGGCAGTCTCCAGACTGGTCATGAATGACTAAATGCAAACACACTCTCTCACAACAGACATCATCGGCCATGAGAAGTCTGTGCAGACAGATGTCATGGCGTCAGATGCCATCACCACGACCGACGCCGGCGTTAACATGGAAGCAGACTGGGAGGAGCAGCTGGTTACCATGTTGGAGTGTGGCATCGCACTAGCGGAGGAGCACAATAACCTGGTCAAGCAGCGGCAACGCGAGGATGCCGAGCGACAAAAGAAGACAGCCGAGATGCAAAAGAAGAAGGCCGATACCATCCGTCAGCATCAGGTCAACGGCTAACATGCTAATATAAACCAAGCGCTGGCAGTCACCAGTTAAAATGCTAATGCTACCTCCAGCGCTGGGATCCAAATCCATGCAGACTTAATGCGAACATGCCGTAAAATGAGTGTCGCTAATTCAATGCTACATGCAATTGTACGAACACAGAGCTATACAAGATAAATGCTATATACGAGTCACTGGCTATGTGCTATCAGTAGCAAAATACTGGGAGTCATAACATGCTAAAACAAGCAAGTCTTTGTTGGCGCAGGTTCAGCTGGACAAGCTGGACACGCTGCGAGTGAAGCTGCAGCTTAACAACTCCAAAAGCACGCGCAAGAACTTTCTGTCCAAGAAAATGGAAGTCTGTGCCGAGAAAAGCCGTGCAGAGGACGACAGAAACAGGTACGTGCTCAGCTTATGGGAGTAGATGCCATGGACTTTCGACTTCCGGGTTTCACACATCAGCGTAGTTTCCGGCCACTGATCCGGCCGGGTTCCAACACCCCCCCCCCCCCCCAAACGCGCGCTTCCGCCCACACGTCGCAAACAGGAAACGGAAACAAAGGTGATGTGTGAAAACCAGGAAGTCGGAAGTCCCGCCTCCTACGTGGCATATACCCCATACAAGCTCCTTGCTTCTGAATGCTAACAAAAGATTGTGTGTCACTGTTAAATGATAACACCTACTAAACAAGGAGTCACTAGTTAAGGGCTAAATGCTAACATAATCTTAATACTGAGAACCGCTGGGTTAACAAGACGCTGGCTAAATAGCTGCTAGCCGCTAGAATGACAGCCGTTTGCCACAGTGATGAGCCTTTGCTGCCCACAGGCTGACCAAGGAGCTGCAGGAGAGTGCCGATAAGCTAACTGAGCTAGCGCGTGAGCAGGATGAGGACCAGCGAACCAGCCAGAAGGAGATGGACACTCTGAAGGAAGAGATGGACAGAGTAAGGCAGGAGGCCAAAGATGCCGAGATCCTCGCCTTGCAAGACCAGTTGAGTGCCGTGGAGGCGCAGCGAGACGTCGCCATGGAGCGCATAAAGGCCTGGCTCAAAGAGGTACTGGGAGACCATCATGGGCTAAATGCTAACATGGGCAAGATACTGGCTGGCATTGGCCACATGCTACATGTCACCATGCGCTTAACACTGGGAGTCAGTGGCTAAATGCTACATGCTAACATACATTTAACACTACTAGACAGCTGCTACATCCGTTCCAGGTGTCCGAGTATGTGTTGTCACTGCGGCCCGCCCATCACCAGGAGAAGGCTAGCTGGGCGGTCAAGGAGGCGGCGGTGCGGAGGAACCAGGCAGAGCTGGAGAAGCGATTCGAGGAGGTCCTTGCACAGTTGCATCAAGGACACGAGTTGGAGTCCCTGCCACGCATCAACGTGCCCGCACTGCCATACATACCCACGGTAGCACCACGCACACCTCACCGACTGCAGCCAATCGAGATGATACTCTACATTAACGCCTTTGATGGGGGGTTTTTCTCCTCCAGGCCGAGCTGAAGTTCAAACAGATGATGAAATCACTAAATCCTATGCCGCCACCCCAGCAAGCGCCCCTGTACCGCATGCCTCCATCCCCACAGCGCTACTACGCTCCGCCCCCAATGTACCCGCAGCGCCACCCGCCGCCCCACGCCAGATCGACCCCGCCTCTCAGCCACTCACCGACGCCACCCGCCTACCCGGTCGCTCCGTCACCACCGGCCGCCGCCTCTTCCGGCCCCCTGGACAAGGTCTTGGACAAGCTGGGGGTGCGCTTCCCACAATGCACCAGGGCGCAGCTGACGCATCTGCTGCAGCAGGTGAAAAGCGCCCGCGGAACCCTGGCGGGCATGTCGGTGGAGCAGGTTGCCGATCAGGTGGGCCTGGTACTGGCACGGGGCGACGCGCACAGGCCGCCACCGGCTAAACTGTGCCTGATGTGCCAGATGGCTGTGGACCTCGAAAGCCGGCACCCGTTCTCCTGTGCTCACGCCATCCACAGGGACTGCATCCGCGTATGGATCCAGTCCAGTGGCAACAACTCGTGCCCCTTCTGTCCCACTAGGTGAGCACGCTAATGCTAGGTGGCATAGCATCTAAATATTACATGGCAGAAGATGAATTTTATTTGTATTTTTTTTGCTGTATTTTGGTTATTAAAGTTGAAAATTAAAACTTTTAAGCTAACAATGTCTTTGTGGTGGTTTCATAGCTAAGCTAGCATTACTTTATGCTATTATGTGTTTCCCAAAGTTGAGCTTTTACTACCATTTAGCTTGCATGGTGCCCAAATGCGGAGCTTATGTTAGCATTTAGCTAGCACGGGTAGCTCTTACATCATCAGGCTCTATCTGACTGGAAAATAAATGCAAAATTTCCATTTGTTTTCATGTTTTACAAATTTGAAGATTATGGTGATCTCGGTTTTTTTTGTCTCTCAAAACATCCATCGCAGACGCCAATGTGTGACACGAGGCGCCAACATTTATCGAGCTATTGAATTGATCTGAAGTGGCCAGGGACTCTCACTTAAACCAACGTTACATTTATATTATTAGCTTTTAGCTTGTGTGGCTGACAAATGTTTTTCTTATGGTAGTATCTATTATCTACCCTATGTCATTACAAGTGTTAAACTTGTGTTAGCATTTAGCTCGTGGCTCACGAATATTTAGCTTATGTTAACATTTAGCAGGGAAACCAGTGTTTTATGTTAACACCAATATGGCCCAGTTTTAACTTATCTTAGCATTTAGCCACAGACTATTATGTAGCCAATGTTAACATGTTTGATTTGTATTGGTAAACATTAGCACCATACGCTAACATGGACATAAAAAAAACAGATATATTTTTTTAAATGTAGCCCTTCTGACGTTTTCCACTAGCTTAACGTTGTCTGAGTTGAGGGGGTTGATGTGGCAAGAATGAGTGTATCTTAGCGTAGTTTAGCGGCGTCCTTCGGGAGCGGCGAACAAACACGCTAACAAGGTGTTCTCATGCTCGCCATCAACCGCAATCGACCGCGTGACGCAACACCCCACAGACCCCATCCCCAACGGCTGCCGCCCGGCAACAGATGCGCATTAGGATGCCGCCCCCTGCTGGTATCCGGCAGCCATTTTGCGTTTCGTTAACGACTTTTTCTTGAAAGGTTGTTTTGATTAGCATCCATCATGGCCGAGGTTACATCAATTAATGCTGTTGACGGCGGCGGCGGCGGAGGGGGCAACCACCCCCACGCCCCCACCCCCGCTCAGTCCCCCCCCCCGCCTTCTGGCATTAAAGTCCTGTCATCCCAGCTTGGCCCCCCAGCGCAGAGCTGTCAATTAAATGTGATTGACTGGCTAACAGCAGCACATAAATACAAAAAAACAACTGACGGGAAAATCTATATATACCCCCCCCACCCCACCCTCCTGTCTGCCCCCCTTCCTCACCCGCTTGTCAACTTAAGTCCCGCCTCCTCACTGAACACGCAACCAATTAGCAACATTCCAGCCGCCGACATCAAAACCTCAAGTGTTGTCCAAAAAACAAGTTGCAATTTAGCACCTGAGTAAACCCCCGTTAGCATTTAGCATGTGTCACCAGCAGTGCTTAGCGCCGGGACGTCCAAACTTTTTCCACAAAGGGCCACACACAGGGGGAAAACAAACAAAATGGAAGGAAAGATGGGGAGGCCAACTTCATGTTGTGATCACTGATCACAAAACATGCTAAAATTCACTAAATGTTGAGTTCTTAAATGTATTTGTGTGTGTGTGTGTGTGGGGGGGGGTTGCAGTACACACAAGCAAAGGCAAAAGCTTTTAGTGTGTAATCTTGTAATCTACATTCAAAATGTATTTAAATAAAGAAAAATATATTTGAAATATTCAACTTTTCCAATTAAGAAAAATTGACATCTTGTAACATTAACCTTAATAGCGATTCTTCTTCTTTTTTCTTTTTTTTACAGTTTTAATTTTTGACAATTTTTAATTTTAAATTATTTTTGGTCTGGTACCATTTACCATTTCTTTTCCATTTTAATTTTCATTAAAAAAAAGTCATTAAAATATTGTGACACGATTTTTTTAACCTTGTAAATAAAATGTTTTTCATTATTTCATCTTTCACCCTCTTTTTTCATTCATTTTTTGAACACACAGCAAGCCAACTTTGGAGACTTCTGGCTTCTTAGCATTGTTAGCATATCATGCTGTCTGCATAGCAGTTAGCCACATTAGCATGTTGTTTTGTTCCCAGGCTGGCAACTTGTTACATGTTTTGACTTGATTCTAATGTTTGTAACACGTTTCCAGTCTAGCAACTAACACATTAGCATGCTGGGCGAGGCTTTATTGACGTTGCAGTCGTGTGGTGATGAGTCATCGTTGTCATCTTTTAGCCGCTGGCCAACGATTATCAAGCTAGGCCCTGCTGCTGCATCATAAAGTGAAAACTGAACTCGAATCTTTTTTGTGTTCAAAGTGAAAAATGTTTTCACCGTCACAAATCTTTGAAAAGTCCACCGAGACGTTTGCTAAGCCGCTAAAAGCCGCGAGCTAGAGAGATTGATGCTCCAAGCGGATTGAGCTCTGCGCTTGTTTAAAAGACGTCAAAAAGGTCCACTTAGCTGGCTCAATTGATGATGTCTGCCTGGCAAATTGGCCTTTGATGCCGGCCCCTGAATGCCCCCCCCACTCCCACGGGGGCCCTAATGGGTTCCAGCCTAATAGCGCCCTCCATCACGCGCGAATATAAAACGTGACAATTAGCCAAACGAGCTTTAGCAGGAGGGGACAAAAACAAGATGCTAGTTTTCGACATAGACACCTGTGGGGGCACAAAGGGGGGACGCACAAGTCAAAGTGATAAATTCAACCTCATCGATTGGACAGCACTTAAGAGACCATGTATCCAGTTAAAGGCTACACGCTAGCAGGAACTAAAACTGGCAGTTACATAGGCTAAATGCTAACCTAAACACTTGAGCTAAATGATAGCTAGCTGAACAAACACAATAGGAAAACAGCTGTTGCTTAGTACCATTTCCAGGTCACATGCTAATAAGCCAAACGGTAAAAGATGCTATACGCTACGATAAGCTAGGCACTGGGAGTCACATAAATGCTACTTGCTAATTAATTACACCTAAAAAGGCCTAATTTTTAAAAATATATTATTGTATTATATGAATTTATTTATTATTTATTAACTTATTTGGAAAACGCACACGTCGTGATTCAATAAATTGCTCCACGTGTCGAAATGGTATGTATTGTCATAATGAGGAAATACACAATTGAAAAAAAATTAAAAGCCGCCATTAAAATGATATGTTTACACTATCAAAATTAGAACAATAATTTTGTGCACTAACCGCCAACTCAAATTAGCTGTTCCAAATCAGGACTCACAAATAGATACGTGGGAATGTATAGACAAGTCTTGCTCACTAGCTTGCTTATACTGGCAAAAATCACAACTTTTAAAATAAAAGCAACGCATATTTTTTATTTTACTTTGACTTCATGGTCACTGTGAGGACCGGCCAGATGTGGGCCCCTGGGCCCTACTTTGCCTAGTCACACTGGCAAATTGCTAAATATAAGCTAAATACTTGTAGCCACGTATTAACACACTAAGCAAAGGGAGTCCCAAAGGCTAAATGCTAACACGCAAAGATAAACAGCCACTTATTGCTAGGCGTTTGTCACACAAGCTAAACATTCAGCATCAGTAGCTAAATGCTACATACTAATGTAAGTTAGAAACAATAACAGTCCCACAGGCTAAATAAATGCTAGCCTAAAATCTGGGGAAATTGTGGGGTAAATGTTACATTGCTATTACAGTCACTAACTAAATGCTAATTTACATAATATGTGTGTGTCACACAAGCCAAATGCCAACTACTTACCAGCGTAAAACCAATACAGGAAACATGCTAACGTGGCTAGATGCCAGCTTGGCATCAAACAATCTGAAATAAAAGAGCACAAGTCATGAGAAATATAATTAAACCTTTAATGTGTTTTTAGTAAGAAAAAAAAAAAGTGCTAACATTTGTTGCGTTATTTCATAATTTGCCTCTTCATTTTTGTCATTTTGATGAATTGAAGAAAAACACATTCGTGACATCCGTTCATTTTGTCATGTCACTAACGAGCCATTAGCATCATTGGCACTAATTGGCGCATGTCTCCAAGCGTCCAATCAGATTGCTGCGATGTCAGCAGAGCCCTGAGGTGGAGCACATTTGGATTCAACTGCTGCCCCCTAACGGACTGGCGGCTGTGAAGCAATTGTACTGTGTAGTGAGTCTGGCGTCCACTAGGAGGCGCAGGATGAAGACACAGGAATTGACAGTCTTGTTTAAATAAAGTTGTGTGGAAAAATACTTGTATACAAAAAGTGACATAATGAATAAAGTGTTGTTACCATAGCAACAGGTCAAGCAGGAATCTACTCTAGTTTTAAAATACCAAAAACGTGACATCAAAATAGTTGCAATAGTGACATAACATGACAGGCTTTTTGACCAAAGTGTTGTTGCTTGGCAACCAGAAAGAAAAAAATGGTTAAAATAAAAAAAAATTAAAAAAGTGACATCAATGTGCCAGGTCACTTAACTGCTTGGTATAAATATCTGTTTCTAAATTTCTTCCGTGTTGCCATGACAACGGGTGAAACCAACTTTTTTTCTTTTCTTTTTTAAATAATGTGACATTCTTGCTATGGTGCAGGCTTATTTTAAATAAAGTTGTTGAAAAAACAGTGAGTTGAATTCATGAATAGTGTTGCCATGGTGGCAGGTCATGTGACGACTTGTTGGCATCAGGAATATTGTTGTCATGACAACAGGTCCAATGGCAGCCTGGTTGAAATAAAGCTATGTAAAAAAAAAAAATAAAAAAATGTAGCTCATGATTAGTATTGCCATGCAATCAGGTGACGTGACGTGTTGTTTAAGAATAGTTGTGCTTAAAGTGAATGGTGTCATGTTAAACAACAGCCTGGTTTAAATAAAGTAAAAAAAAAAAAATCATGATTAAAGTAGGACGATTGTTGCTATAGCGACAGCCTGGTTGAAATAAAGTTTTAAAATGGTATTACATTGCAAATTCGCAATAGTGCCACATTTAACAGCCTGCATTAAATAAAGTTGTGTTTAAAAAGGGTGACATCATGTAAAAAAGTATGTGATCATAAAAAGTGTTGTTGCCAGGGCGACAGAACGTGTTTACACATTTGTGCTTCTGTTCTTGTTCTTGTGCTGGTTGTGTGTCGTATTGTGCGTGTTGTTGTTGTTGTTTGCGTTTCCGCTGAGCGTCTCCATAATGGACCTGAGCGCCCCAAAGGGCCTCTTGGCCTCCAAGCTTGCTGTGGGCATGGCCTCCTTGGTGGTGGGCGGTGCCCTGCTAGGCTCCGCCTCCTGGTGCAGGTGCTCATTGAAGGTGACCCTGAGCTTGAGGCTGTGCGCCGTCTTCCTGCGTGACGACGGCGACTTGAGTGCGCTCTTGGGGCTGGTGGCCGCCGCCTTGGGCGGGCTGGCGGCGTCCGCGTCGCCCGTCGAGTCCGCCGCCTCGGAGGGACTGAAGGCCACGCCGTTGACCGGCTTGGAGATCAGCTTCCTGTCAGCCGGGGGGAGGTGCTTCCTCATCACCAGGTGGAGGTGCTTGGAGGCGGGCTCCTCGTCATTGATTGGCAGGTGCGTGGGCCTATCGGGCCGGGGAGGGGCGTCGGAATCCGATTCGCTGAGCGAGCGTTGCATCATCTGCTTCAGACGCGCCAGCTTCTGCTCGCGCTTTTCTGCCGACGCCAGCGCACTGCTGCGACGAGCGCCCTCTCGGCTCGGCCCCCCCGCAGCCGCCGCCCCGACCCTCGAGGCATCGCAGGTATCTTTCCGTAGCCCCGCCTCCTGACGCACCAGCCAATCGCTGTCCACCGAAGTCCCCTCCACGCTCAGCATCATCTCAGGCCACGCCTCCACGCCAGCGTCAAGTTTGTGTAGTTGTTTCTGTAGTGTTGCTTTCTCAGCTGCTTGTCTGCAACACACGCGCACGCACACACGCACACATTTACTCAACAAGTTTCACGAGGTGAGAACTGAATATTTGTCGTCTTGTTCTCCGCCCCCCCCCGCACTGACTCGGTGAGCTGCTTGGTCAGCTTGACGACCTGCGACGCTAAGGACATGCACGTTTCCACGACGACC
The DNA here is from genome assembly GCF_051991255.1 of Vanacampus margaritifer. Classification (NCBI taxonomy): domain Eukaryota; kingdom Metazoa; phylum Chordata; class Actinopteri; order Syngnathiformes; family Syngnathidae; genus Vanacampus; species Vanacampus margaritifer. The sequence continues at coordinate 2,409,221 of NC_135434.1, forward strand.
AGGTAGCGAGCGCAGGGGCTGTGACCTTGACGCTCCGCCAACTGTGACGGTCGCTCGCCCTGCTGGTTCAACACCGTCACGTTGGAGCCGTACTCCACCAGCGTCTAAACACACGCACACACATCAGCTTCACACTTCCGATCAGCGTGTTTGGCGTACTTTGTAAAAACAAAACACAATTACAATGTACAGTGGGGGTCTTGTGATGAGAGTGTGCTTCAGGCACCCGCCACTAGATGGCGGCAGCAACCATACATTTTTTTGTCAGAGCGCAAGTCCAATATTGATAAATGCCACATTTTGCGTGGGAAAGTTTGTAAGCATGATTTACGCTTACGTTTGAGAAATGGGGCCGCTGGGCCCTGCTTGCCGAGAACCACCCATATATATTAGTGATAGATTGATGTTTTTTTCAAGGCCGATACATATTATTAGTAGTCAAGGAGACCGATAACCCATATTTGAAGCTGATATTCATTTGCAGGAAAAGAGAAAATTTTTGCGTCAAAATTTTGCCAAATATCGGCAGGCCGGTTTTCGCCAAAATGGCAAATATCTGCAGGCCGATAATCTATCCCTAATATATATATATATACTCGTACCTGCGTACACGTAATAAATGTGTAATCAGAATATATGTGCGTACCTGTATACACGTGAGGTGTCCATATTGCGCGGCCACGTGTACGCCCGTGTTGCCGTTGTGGTCCACCTCATCCAGAGAGATGGCCTGTTCCTGCATAAACTGAAGCAGCCACAGCAACACCTTCTCCTAAACACACAAACAAACACACGTAAGGCTTGGAGGGTCCCAGCAAGTCGAGCGCCAGGAAGTGTGTCACCTCACCTGTCCGTAGCGAGCGGCGTAGTGTATCAAGCTAGGATGTTCTCTGGTGCAGCTCAACTCGGCGATGGCTTCGGTCTCGCTCACCATCCAACGCACGCACTCCAGGTGGCCGTTCTACACACATTCAAGCACAGCATGTTGTAAACAACAAAACAAGATGGCCGCCCCGGGCCCGCCCAGACGGACCTTGACGGCGAACCCGGCGGGCGTGAGCTGCTGCTGGTTGCGTTCGTTCAGTCCGTCCTCTCCCATCAGAGACGTGAGATGCTGGAGACACTCGGCGTGGCCCTGAGACGCCGACACGTGCAGAAGGTTGTTGCCCGCCTCGTCGCGGATCAGCGAAAGGTTGTCGGCGGCCAGGTGAGGCTGACGGGAAAACGTCGCACAGGAGCAGGAACAAGAATGGCTACTTGTGAACTTCTTACCATTTTGAAAATTAATTGAATACATGGAAAATACGTAAAAATAAAACACTGCAGGTGCTTAACTGGGGCCACACACATTTCTGACAGGGCTTTAGCACCCCCTAGCTGCGGTGTAGCGCCATGCCAGCATAAATAAAGACAAGCGGGCATCTCACCAGAAGCGAAATTTGACCGTCCCTGACGATGTTGATGATGTTGTGCTTCTTCTTGCTTTCCTCGTCCACCTCCGCTCCTCCCCCTCCTCCATGTTGTCCTCCTGCAGGGCTCCACGGCTTGGCAGCGTCCTGCTTGGCCAGCGGGGGAAACAAGACGCCGGCGCCCCCTGCTGGTGGCTCCAGGCCGGGCCTCTGATTCTGGTTGTGGTTCTGTGCTTCCGGATACACCCTGGCTGACAGCAGCTTGTCTGGGTCAATCAAGGACATATTGATTAGCAGATTGATTATTAGCAGGTTAGTTTGTATGGTATAAAAAGTTTATTTTCTCGATCCTTACTCAACAACTACTTCTATAGCTATATCTATTCTAGCTCAATCTATATTGTAATATGTATCAACCTGATTTGCATGTATTTTATATGTAAGTAAATATTACATTATCTATTCTAGAGGCTTCTAATCCAGATCTATATGTACTCTAAATCTATATATTCATTTGAATCTCTTTTCCAGATGTACCTCTAAATCAAATATTTTAATTTAATATTGCCCTTTTCTACTCTAGATCTAGCTTCAATATTGTATGTTATAGTTCTAGAACTGTGCATAGCTCTTTACATATTCTAGAGCCTTTTGCATATCTTCTAGATCTATGTAATCCACTGATCTGTATATATGCCTGGATAGCCGCTAGGCCAAGACTTTTGAAGCCGCGAGGCCGCCATATTGCTCCTCCCAAGAAACGTTTCTCAGTACACAATCCTATACATTTACAGTATCAAAATTGGAAATTTGTTTTTAGTTATTAGTAGAAACAGCATGATTTATGATGGTGTTAATTTGCTAAACATAAACAAGAGGACTTCAAACATTTTACAACTTGCCCTAAATACATGTATAAATTATATGATTAATGATGTTTACAGGAGGAAACTTGTATACCTGTAATTCAACAAAAGATGCCTCTGCCAAATCTAATCTTGGGGTCAAAGGAACTGAGCAATAAAAGAAAAAGGGGACCGTCCACTTGTTAAAAAATAGTGACCACCAGGCCACAGTAGTCTGCCCGCGAAATGCGAAGAGTAAAATGGCCGCCCTGTGGTTTCAACGGCTTGCACGGGCGTGTATGGCTATCCGGTAATATATACAGATCAGTGATCTAGTCCATCCATTACAGATCTGTATATTGAAGCTCTATTATAGTTTTTGTCATAAAACTGAAGATATGTTAATGAAGGGGCGTGTCTTGACAATCCATTATTAGACCACATACCTCCCTCAGGGAAGGAGGAGAGCGACGAGGAGCAGCTGAGCAGCGAAGAGGACGAGGAGAGCGCCAGATGATGCTGAAAGCCTCCTGACGACTGAGAACGAGGAAGGTGCTGCAAGTCCGGATCCAGGGACTTGGACTTCCTCAGGTCCGACCACTTCAGAGGGGACAGGACGCACATCTTCAGGAGGAACAGAAGGAGGAAAAGGAAAAGTTGAGATGGAGAAAGACAAAAAAATTATGAAGAGCAGATGATTTTGTGCGTGTGCGTGTGTACCTGTGCTGCCGTGTTGTTGCCGTTGTCGTCTTCCTTGTTGTTCTTGTTGTTTTGCCTCCGTTGTCTCTCCAGCGTGGCCCCGCCCACGTTGCCCGCGCTCAGCGTCCGCTTGTCGGGGGCCCTCGGCAGCGTCGACGTCTGCTGGCCGGACGACTTGATGAACGGCACGTCCAGGATCTCGTCCATGTCAAGGTCGTAGTGCTCCAGCTCTCCCAAGACACCCGGGTTGCCCCCGTGGTTAGCGCCTGCTGTAATACGGAATTAGCTACCTGATATATGCTCTGTTTAAACGTGTTGCTGCTTCATGTGTGTTAAAGTAGCAGTTTTTTTGAAGGTTTATTATTGTTGTAACATAAATGCTATTTTTTTTTAGCTCGTCTGTGGCATTTTGCATTATATATTAGCACTGAGCTAGCAGTATGACTGTGAGTATTGTTGTATGCTCTGTTTGTTAAATAAATAACAGTGATGCTAATTTCTATTAGCCCATTTAAGGCATTTCACTTTACATGTTAGCATTAAGCTAGCACAATTTTATTAGACATAATGTTTAATTGAACATTTCTTTTGGACATTTCACTGACCTGAACCCGCACCAGCGTCGTCCACCATCTTCCCTCCCGCCGAGTTGGAAGGTATTTTGTGGTCCTTAGAGACCGGCCTGGCGTCCCCCGCTCCTCGCTCCTGGTCTTGGACCTTGGCATTCCAGCCCGGAGGCTCCTCTCTGGTCTCGGGGTGATGCTTGAGAGGAGAAACTCGCTTCACGGGACGGAACTTACTGTGCGCCTCGGTCACGCCCGTGGGTTTGATTCCCACCACGCCCACGTGGGACGCCACGCCGCGGCTCCAGTTGATGGCCGGCGCTGAGGAGCGGAGTGAGGGAGAAGTGAGAAGGAATATGGATAGATGAGAAGGAGGCCTAGTTTAAATCCCGATAGCGCATGTTAGCATTAGCCAGTTAGCTAACACATTAAGCATTGTTACCGGCTCGTTCCTCTGCCTGAACATCGCTCCGTCTGGACAGTTCCGGAATGTTCTTCAGAGAAGAGACGGAATACTGAAACAACACAACATGGTGATGAGTTCCAGGGCCCAACTGATTAATTTCAAATCATTTCAAATCTACAAAAAATCTATGTTTTTTTCTCTGAATTTTATTCTGCCAAATATCGGAAGACCCCAATACCGCCATCACGACAACGGCAGGTGTGTGCGTTCTTTGTGTGTGTAACTGACCACGGCGTCGTCCGAGAAGTCGATCTCATCCAAGTCCAAATACTCAGGAACCTCCATCTTCACACCTCATCACCTCCAACCCTGCACAAGATATGACACGTTGAAAACAAACAACATAACGACACATTCAGAACACATCATTCGAACCTGACCCTAACCCTCAGAACACATACACACCATGATGCAACATCACACCTCATTATCTCCCCACAAACACCTAACGACTTGAAACAGTAACATTGCGTGACACGATAACAACAACATGAAAAAAACATGAGAACAACAATATTACACAACAACGTGGCACAATAACGCAACAATAACAAATACACCACAAGCACAATTAAAGTTACTAGCATATCCAACTTCTTAATGCTAATCACGATTAGCAAACACATGCCCCAGCTAATCACTAGCAAGTCTGTCACCAGCAGTCTGCTAATCCCTTAGATAGCATGCAAAAGTAAAAGTTATGTTGCGTTCAGGTTCACATGTTTTTTAATGTGTTGTTCCAGGACCACACAAACAACCACCAAGTCAATAAATCAAATAATGTTAGGGTTGTAGCTTTCAAAGGCATCATTATCCTCCATTATGCACACACATCAAAGTTCAGAACAAAACTAGAAATGAAAGGTTTAGAGTTTTTGTTGTTGTTGATGAGTCGAAAGTTTTTTTCTCTTTGAGTCTATCCCTCAAGGCAGCACTGGATTTGACGTGTTGCCTTCAGGGACAGTCTGAAAACATCATACGTGATATTATATAGCAGACAAAAGTCTTCAATTGAAAGAAAAACACGTTATTCTTCAGCATATCATAAATAAATGGTCAGAATTCAAGTTTAAGAGACAGACGCGTGCAACACATTGAAAGACAATTGTGTTTAGGAGATGCAACTATACTTACAAGTCTATTTTGAGCATATATTTTGCATTTAGAGCTTTTCGTTGAGTATTTAGTGTGATTGAAAAGTGAGTTTCTTGTGCTCCTGTAATCGGTTCGATTGAGGCTAATTGGCAATGCTAGCAGGCTAATCAGCATCCAGGGACGCTAACGGATTAGCCTGCTAGCTAATGGCTAGCCGGACAGATGGAAAAGGAGGCGACAGGAGAAAGTGGAGGTCGGGAAAAAAAGGAACACTTTTTAAATGTGCGCAGATGCTAAAGTGTATACATTACCTGGCGGACGGGCGGACTGCAAAGAGCAGAGCGGCTGACGGGAAGGTTCAGATGCAAATGTATTTTTTTCCCTTTTTTTTTTTTTTTTTTTTTTTTACTCGTCGATGCTAGCAGCAGCACAAAGACTTTGACATATGTCCTCATAGAGCGGCGCCGAAGAAAGAGCGCTCGCTCTCCCCTTTTTTCCCCCCCACGCTGCTCACTTTCACTTGCCAAGGGCCTTTAAGCATTGAACTTGATTAAATGAATCTCTTTTTATTTCAAAACATGTTTACAAGGCGTAAAAAGTTCAATTTGATGTAACTTTGCACAAGAACGGGACGGGTCGTGGTTTTGTTGTGGTTGTTCGATAGAGGAAGTACAATGTTTAATATCGATCCATGTTTAAAATGAAATCAAATTATAATCGAATATAGTTCTTTGGGTCGTGGTTTAACTAATGTTAAAGCTACAACTGTAGTGTAAGCAGATTGGTCCGAGGACGTGACCTTCGTCTGAATTGACGATCTTCGAGAAGAGATTCCGTTAGACGGGTTTATTCCCTTTAGAATAAAAATAATTCCAATTAAAATATGGAAAAAATATGACTCATTCTTTTAAGTAGTGTAGAGTTGGGTCGTTTAATGCATACAATAGTTTAATGTAAATGATGTGAAATTTAACTTGTTTGGTGCGACATGACAGTTGAATTGATGTCCCGCTGTAAGTTTATGTGATTATAATTACACTTTTAGAATTATGCAAGTATAATTATGCAAGTTTATGAAACTATAATTAGACTACATAATGACAGCCTGTCTGTGGAGAAGGCTTTCTGCACTCATTTCGCACACAAACACCAGCGTTGCAACAGCGCCCCCTGGTGGTCAATGTGGAAAACAACAACACTGTCACGAGGAGCAAACCAGACACGCTTTGGTGACGTCACCACAACCAAGGACTCATGAATATTGGCGTCAAGTTTATTTGATGCTGGCAGTTAAAATTAAAAGTCAAATACAGTACATGTTGGTGTTGTTCATATGAAATCTTCAAGTCAACTGTCGATGTTTGAAAATCATTTTGTGCCCCAGGTCGAATCTCAGCTCCTGAAAGACCAACAACAACAAAAGATTCATTTCTTTTTACATTTGTATGGCAATTCATTTAATGTTTCAAACTCCACCAGATTAAATTTGTCTGGCCTACATTTAACTGGACTACACTAGACTGAACTGGAATTGTCTAGATAATACTCGACTACATAAAACTAGACTAGATTAAATTAGACGAGGAGAGATTCAATTGACCTACAGTAGATTTAGACGACATCAAAATGATTTGGACGTGAAGTGTTATTCCTCTCTTACGTTGTGGTCTTGCATGCCGACATGTGGGCGGCGTTTCCCGTGTAGTGGACATCACATTGGACCACGTTGTTGGCAAAGTTTGACTCCTGAATTTTCTTCTTGGGATTGACGGTCACCTGACAACCAAAACAACAACAACAACGACGACTAAAAACAGCACACTCAACCATCGTAGCATGTTGCTAATGTCAATCGTTAAAGATAGCATAATATTGATGTACTTATATGACTGACTTTTACTTTTTTTACAGTTCACACTCTTTGACTTCCTTTTAAATTTGTAAAACAATGTTTTGATCATTCTGATGTCTGAATATCAAGTTTGTCTTTAAAGGTGTTACAGTACATAAATAAAACTTAGTTTAAATTGGACTAGACTGATTAAACTCGATTAGGCTAGTTGTTAACGTTGACCAAAACTAGATTAAATTGTTCAAAATTAGAAACAGAATTTCATTGGACTAGAATAGATTGCGCTAGACTAGATCAACCTAAACTGCACTAGTTTATACTGGTCTGATCTTTAGCATCAGGTGTGTTGGTAGGCGGAAACATCTAAAACCTGCAGGACTCTGGACCTCGCGGACCGGAACTGGTAAATCCTGGTCTAGACTATATTTAACTGGACTACACTGGGTTAAAACATATTAGACTCAATTAAATTGGTCTAGGATATATATACGAAATTGGGACACTAGATTTATCTGGTCTGGACCAGTTGAAACTGGACTAGACTATTTTAAATAGATCTAAATTAAACTGCATTCGACTGGATAAAAAACGGGTCGAGACTGGATTAAACTGGACAAGACTACACAAATTCAAACTGTGTAGACTAGATAATAATAATAATAATAATAATACGTTGGATTAATTTGGATTACAGTAGATCAAACTGGTGTAGACCAGATGAAATTGGACACGACTATATTAAATTGCACTTGTTTTCCTCCTGGTTCGAGTTGGGCTAGTGACCTTAAGTTTGTATTTCCCCGGAGCCACGTCGGTGATGTCGATCCACTGGCAGTCGATGTCGGCGTTGTACGTGTCGTAACAGCCCGGACTCAAACCCTGAACACGCGCGGCGCACACGCATGAATAGCACATCAGACGTCACGTTGAAGAAGAAGAAGAAGACGCGACGAGGTGAAAGGGCGCGTCCACCTGCGTGTGCGAGGTGCATGCGTATCTCCGGTAGTATCCCGCCTCACAGGAAGTGTCCTCCAGGCAGAAACTGGCCTTGTGTCCTTCCGCCACCGCCTTGCTGGTCTCGGCGTCCACCAACTCGTACAGGCTGAAATCCTCCATGCTGTGAAAGTGACTGGTGCAACGCGCGGCCAATCAGAACACAGCATTCGTGAAGGAGTCAGAGATCAGATTAGATCAATTTGGACAAGATTAGTAATACTAGTGTACAACATTAGATTCAACTATACAGGATTAAACTGGACTGGACTAGATTAGCGCAGGCTAGACTGTATTAAACTAGGCTACACTACGTAAAAATGGACTGAGCCAAATTAAGTCATTCGCTCGCAGCCATTTTCACTGAAGCAACCCCCTTCGCTCCCGGCCGGCTCTTTTACTGGATTTCGACTGATTTTGCAAGGCCCACAGAATATTCTGTTCTACTGCTACAAAAACATGGAACCTACCAAAAGAATGATTCGAGTCTTTTCTTTCATCAGGAAAAAAAAAATGTATATTTGTATTTGTTTCCGTTTTGCAGAAATTAGCATTAGAAAATAGCTACGGTTAGCGAGAGCCACTACATCGTGATAACTTACATTGATGTTTCTGCATCTGGCAATTTATTATTATATTATATTATTAGTATGGGATTTTTTTTTAATGGGCTTTAGGTGAACTGATGAATACACACACGCTCGCACGCACGCATGCACACACACACACACACACATACTCACCCACATACAAAAAAAAGGGTATATATATATATATATATATATGTGTATATGTGTATATATATATGTATATGTATTTAAAAAAAAAAAAAAAACATTTATTAAATTTTTTTTAATCGAAAAAAAAAGAAGAAAAAAAAAAGAAAAAAGAAAATAGCTACGTTTGTTCATTATTCACAAATCCGTTGAAAACAATGTCAAAAAGAGCTTGTTGTAACATGGCCCTGGTTGATCTCTTATACTCTGCTGCCACCTGCTGGCCGTCTTTGTAATAACTACCATTGCTTTAGACGTCCTCTTCAGGTCAGAGGCTGCATCAAATCCTTCCGTTTGCTCTAACATAAAAATATATATATATATATATATATATATATATAAATAAAAAAAAATTGGGGACCGTGGCAATATTTAAAATAGAACGTTTTTAACCGTTTTGGGGAGCAAATGAGTTAAAGATTAATTTAAACTTGGCTTGATGGTAAAAGTCCATTTTGGGCAAGATGAATTTAAATTGGACTCAACTGCATTAAACTAGTTCAAACTGGACGTGATTTCTCGATTTAACTGGACTCAAGTCCATCAAACTGGACTACGTTGAGGGCTCCACATAACCTGCACTACTCACTGACTACACATTGGAATAGCACTACAAAATGGCAGACACGCTACAGGTGTGTGGTAGCGCCTCCTGGTGGATTTGCATGTTAAGTCAAGTCATTTTCACTTTTATAGCCCTTTAATCAGGAAAGAGTCTGAGAGGGTTCGACAGGCCCACGCGTGGCAAATATCACCGACATCCTCTGCTCTTACTTGTGACAGCTGTGCCACTCCCAGGAGTACGGCGCTTTGCTCGGCAGAAAGTCGGCGGTTCCCTGGTTCTTCACACGCTGAGGGAACCGCAGCAGAACTCTCACGTCGTAATCTCCGGCAGACCTCGCAGAACTCAACAACAGCAACAACAGGGCGAGATAGCGGTTAGCGTCAACATTCTAGCTAGCTAGCACAACGCGGAAGGCGTGAGCGCACAGTCCTGTGGGGGCGTCACTCCTGGGTGTTGGTTGGACTCGTGTTAATTAGATTAGAGTAGAATAGATTGTATTCAACTGGATTGAGAGGGGATTCAAGCGCGTTAGATTAGATTGAGGTGTACTGAAGTAGGTTTAGACTGGATTCAGATTCAAATCAGAACAAGTGAATGCAAGTAGATTTTAGAGGAGAATAAATTGGATTAATCTACAGACTGGATTAAAGCACATTTAGGCAACATTGAAGTGGATTTGGACTGATATTAAGTGGATTTATACCAGATTAAGGTGATTTAGAATATATTACATTTGATTTTTACCACATTACGCTGATTTGGACTGGAATACATAGAAATAAAATAGATTTAGAAAATCTATTCAGGATGGATAAAAGTGGGTTTATACTGTGTTGAATTGATTTACACTTGATTAAAGTGAATTAAAAAAAGACAAAACCCACATTTATCAGCTTCAGACTAGAATGAATGAAAACTGGATTGAAGTGGATTCAGACAAATGAGATTTCATTCGATTTAACTCGATTTAGAGTGGACTGAAGTAGTTTAAACAATTAAAGTAGATTTAGACTGGATTAAATCCGATTCGGACTGCATCAAACTGATTTGGATCGGATTGAAGTTGATTCATCCAGGATTAAACAGATACGGAATGAATTAAAGTCGATTTGACTGGATTTAACCAAATTCAGACTAGATGGAAATAGTTTTTGGGTTGGAATTAGGAAATTAATGAGAGTAGATTCAGACCGGATTAAATCGATTCTGACATGATGAAACAGATTTAGGCTGAATTTAGGTAGACTTGACTGGATTCAGCCAAATTTGGACTGGATTGACGTAGATTTCAATTTAAAGTACATTTAGTGGGTTTGAATTGAGATGAGAGGGAATGAAAATAGTTATGGACTGGATTAAATCAGGTTCAGGCTGGATTAAATTGTGGATGCAAGCAGTTTTAGACAGTTAAAAGTGTTTTGTGTCATGGGTAGTGTCTCACGAGGCGAGGCAGTTCTCCTCAGCCGCACAGCGTAGGTTGTACATGGGAAGTCTGTGGACGTATGAGCCCACTTGGATGTGGTACGCATCAGGAACCAGATCGGGAAGACCTGCGAGCGGTGACATCATCACGCAGTGACACACAAATACAAGTGCTCAAACACACTTGGGGGCACATCTACATGCTATGAAATTCTGAGAAGCACATACATATATTTTAATGTGCAGGTTCATGGCTATAAAACGGCACTCTGCCCCCTAGTGGACTGGAGGTCTCTTCCCCAGCAAGGATAGTCATTTGGTCCGACATTTCAAGCCATAATGATTCGTTTTATATTAAAAAGTCATTTCTCACCATTCTGGTGGTATCTGGTTCCGTAGCCATGCCAGTGCCGGGTCCAAGCCCTGGGTCTATAGTAGGAGTTATAGTAGTTGTAGTACGGGTAGTAGTTTGACGCCTTGTACGGGTTGTGTGGGTCGTCTCCAACCATCCTGTCCTCTCCAGAATCTGCTCTTGGTTCTGCTCTTGAAGGAGGTCGCTGACGCGCTATAGCTCGTAACTGCGCGCCGCCATTAGCTGCGGGCACTCTTGGGGCGACTCGGACTGCGGCAGAGGTCTCGTTACCTCCGCCAAGTAGCACCACGCCGCTGCTGGAGGAGCTCCTGGTCCGGGCGGGTGGCTGGTAGCGCGACCCCCGACTTAGGATGCTGAAGACCTGCCCGTTGTGGCGCCAAGTCAACCCCTGCGTCAGCCCCCCTGCCGCAGCCGCCTGTGCCACATGCTGCTTCTGCAGAGCACTGCTCCCACTTCCTGTCAGTAGAGAAGAGCAGAAGAACACAAAGACGCCCACAGGAACGTGCTTCATCCTCTACTTGTTTTTCGTCTTGTGCCGGAGTATGCAGCTCGCATGAGTTCTGAGGCGCGTGTGTGTGTGTGTGCGCGAGTGCGTGCTGTAGGGGAGGAGTTAAGTCAACTTCCATGACAAGAAAATTCACAATAACTTGATCTAAATAATTTAATTGAATATAAAACAGAGGTGTGAGGAATTCAAATATGCACAACTCATAAATTTAAAGTTATTAAAGTCCGTCTAAAGCAAACGCGTGTTTATGAATTTGACACACCAGAGAGAAAAGTGTTAACAACCCTACCTAATCTGGATGACTACAAAATTTGCCAAGTGTGTAAAATAAGGCTCATTGTCAACTCATACCAGAAAATTGTTTACTACTTCATCTAGCGCTTTCCTAAGCCTACAAAATCCTACATTGAGTTTCGAAAATAAATCACAGGCTATGCGAGGCTTTTCATGGCGCGACTAGAGGTGCTAGCCACCAGCTAGCTTGCGAGCTAACAGGCAACGAGGGCTCCCTCTGGCCGACAGACGTCCACGGTCAGCTGTCAATCAAGTCATGCCCAAAAAATGTTTACTACTTCATCGAGCATCTTTCTTAAGCCTACACAACCCAAACATTGAGTTTTGGAAATAAATCATAGGCTATCCGAGGCTTTTTGTGACGCTACCAGAGGTGCTAGCCACCAACTAGCTTGCGAGCTAACAGGCTACTGAGTATCCTTCTGGCTGGTGGATGTCCACGGCTTCACCTGTTTGTTTGGAAATATAACGACAGTGAGCTGTAAATTGTGGCATTTAGGGAATTTCAGAGTGTAGGCTTAGCTAGCTAGCTAGCTAATTGTTCACTGTGATGGTAGAAAGGAGCAATAAAGGAATTATAATAACTAAGTAACTGCAATTCCACCGTTAGTGGTAGGTTTGTTATACGTGGAACTGTTCTGGACCATTATGTAAACAAAAGAGTATAAAATAATTCATCTGCTACATGCCCTGTGAGGTCGCACATGTTGCACACGCCACAAACTGCCACTGATGCTAACTGAAGCTGGAATGAAGGTAAAGCGTCAAGCAGCAGGAGCGGCGGCAGTAAAAATGAAGGGGGGCGGGGGGGGGGGGTGGGGTGGGGAGTTTTTATTCCCAACTTTCCACACACTGTGCATTAATTATCTGTTCCTCCTGGTGTGTGAGGAGTGACTCGACGATAATGATGACGAAGACGTGTTGTTGTCGTGGGGTGGAGGAGAGAGAAGATAATTGACGGGCCTTCACAAGCAGAAAAAATGGAAGGATGTGAAGCTGCCTGATGGAAGTTGATTAGCAGGTAAGTAGCTTTTATTTTAGGCTGCTTTTTCGTGTAGGGTTATGGATCGAGGAGAACCTCAACACCCATACCCCCCCCCCCCCCACCCTCCTACCCCGCTGTGCACACAGGATGCTTTGAAAATAAAGATGAAATTGAAGCACTTTCTTCCACCCACTGGCACGCTGTAAAACATAAATGCACGCGCACACACACACAAGCGTGTACGCACACACAGCCACCCACGTGTTAAAACACACACACACACACACACGTTGGGTTTACATGTTTAGTGAGGACATCCATAGACATAATGCATTTCCTAGCCCCTTCCTCTAACCCCAACCATCAAAAATGATTGCCTACCCTATTGTCTTGACTTGTGAGGACCGGCCAAAAAATGTCCTCAATCTGTTGGTTAAAGACGTATTTTGGTCCTCACAATGTTGTATGTACAAGTACACACACACATGCTTATTTCCATTAGCCCTTCTATGGTGTTTTGAATTATGTTAGAATTTAGCTAGTATATATATTTTTTTTCTACGAAATGACGCTTGGTTTAACATTTTGGTGTTTGAATATAAAATGTTGTTTGAAGGTATTGTTGTTACCCTATTATCTATGCTAATTTCTGTTATCCTGTCTATGACGATTTGCATTGTATGCTAGCATTAAGCTAGTAGTTCTTTGTTCATGAATTGTTTGGTAAATTGTTTAAAAAAAAAAAAATAGGCGTTTGACTATACAGTCTTTAATTCTAATCCGTTTTATGTGTCAGTTTGACGATAAATTTCAGCTGGGAGTGAAAAACAGTCCGAAGCAAGCATGCGTTGACGCTTAATGTTTTTTAAAAAAAATTTATGCTTTCTCTATATTGCGGAATTTGCAGATTTTCACCAATCGTGGGTGGACATGGAACGTATGCTCCCCCGATAAACGGCAGTTCACTATATACGTAAAAACAATCCTGTAAAAGACCGTCGTGATCATCATAAAACATTCGAATAGCGGTTAGCGTTTTACAGTTCACGGGGTGCATTTGTGCGTTAGCCGCTAGCAGCACGCGCTTTTAAAGCTGTAAAGTTTAACGAGCGTCTGGTGAACATGAAAGCCTCAGTAGCTCGTCCAATAAGAAGCAGGTGTGCAGGGCCGTAATGAGGGGGCCCGGCGGGCGAGCGTGCATATCCCCCCATGTTGCCAGGCACATAAAGGAATGCTAACATCAGACAATAGCTGCTGCGACTACGTCAAGGAAAACTTCTTACGAGCCTTGACAGCCGATAAAAACAGGTTTAAGACGATGAAGCCACAACAGCAGGCAGCCAAGGACATACAAGAGTTACAGAGTACTGCAAATCTTATGTCACACTTCTTCCCATCAGGAAACCGAAAAAACTCAAAACGGAAAAAATCTAAAAAAAAAAACAAAACAAAACATACAGCTCATCAAATTGTAATCCAACAAAAAATCTCATAAGGTCATGTCCTCACATCATATCATGGCATCAAATTTCATCACATCTCTTCTTATAACAGGACATGTAAAGCAGGAATTCCAAATATGGGTGCGTAGGAAATGAGGCAAACTGCCAGTGGGTGGGGCCACTCATTTATTCAAGAAGAAAATAAAGAGGGCGGATTACAAAGCTTGTGGCGATATATTAAAAATGTTTTATGTACAAAAAAAATGTGTGGACCATGTAACATAAAGCAGGAAATGATCTAAATAGTGGAAACACAACAAAAAATGCTGTGTGTTAATTGACAGGCAGTCAATGTTAGCATTCACTCAGCTACACAGGCTCACTGAAGCAAAGCATTCTGGGAGATGGACTTGACTAGTGGTTTCCGTGCGTCTTGATATTTAGCACGTAGCTTTGAATGTAACCTAGTTCTTGTGAACCAGTGTCATCCCAAAACTGCAGTTGAAAACACAAGCAAGTAAAAAAAAAAAAAAGACAAAAGTGTAACAAAACAGCAAAAAAAAGAAAAGAAAAAAAGGCTGCAAAAAGGCTGAAATATCCACTTAGTATGTGAGCTAGCAGCTGTTAAGCCGCTAAAGCTACTGAGAATTTTTTTTCGGTAACAAACTCCAGTAGTCGACTCTTTCAGCTTAAAGTGGCCGTTTGCTATCGCTAACAACTTTTGGTTTAGTAAACTGGATGTGCGTATGATCGCGTCATAAGGCGACTTGGTTATACGCTAACAAAAAGAAGACAAAAAGTCAAACTTCAAATTTATCATAACAAACAAGCTATCTGGGACGGTAGCCAGTAGCTTGAGCTAGCGTGTGCGCTAAGAAAGGAAGTCAAAACGCATCCCATTGAATTTGTCGTGGCGAACAAACAAGCCCCGTCACGTTGCATTTGTCGTTGTTAACCAGCTAGCTGTGAAGCTAGTCACAGTGGGATAGCGTATGTTGCTGCTAACACACTAGCAATGAAGCTAGTCACTAGCCTGAGTTACTGTGTACATTAGGAAATAATTTGTCACTGCTAACACGCTAGTTGTGAAGCTAGCCACTAGCCAGTGCTGAGAAACAGAGTCAGGCTAACAACGAGTTAGCATTACACAAAATTTGCTATTGCTAATAAGCCAAACACTAGCCACAGCTAGCATTTGCGTTACTAAATGGAAGAGCAACGTAATGTTAGTGTACTGTTGAATTTGTCAGCTAATGAATGAATTTGCGTAACATTTGCGACACTATCGTGTATTTGTGACACAAATACACACCAATTTTTGATTTTTTAGCTCAAAAAGGTTGAACAATCAGATTTGATAAGTACATAAACATACGTAGCCACGAGTTCTACGTACATCTGACCTGGCAAGAACATACAAAGTGGAATGTATTACTACAAATTGTGTCTTTACACAATGACGACAACAACAAAGTGATACAATTCAATCAAATACAGCTTAAAATTTTGATCCTCCTCTGAGTTCCAGTGTGCTTAGAACACAATCAGGAAGCAATACCAACGGACAGGAAGCTACATACACGCACGCACGCAAACACACACAGTGCTTTCTCTATGAGAAGGACCACAGGGATGAGAAGATGGGTTTTGAAGGCCAAAAGGCAAAAAGGGGTAAAAAGTAAAATAAAACGTGATTAAAAAAAGTTTTGTTAAAATGAAGTGGAACACGTTTGAAATGTTTGTCCCCAGACTTTGCTTCCACTCATCTCCTCTTGCCTTGAGGGAGGTCCTCCTGGTCCTGGTCACTGGTTGACGTGGGGCCTGAGGGCCTGGTAGAGCCCCTCAAAGGAGGGTCTGTCCGGGATGTCCCGCCTCCAGCAACGCATCATCAGCTCAAAGAGGGAGGGGGGGCAGAGCGGAGGAGCATACAGGAACACCTATCGTGAGCGGATTTAGGTCAGGGTTCGGCTTAGTTAAGGAACACGCGTGTGCGTGTGTGAGACCTTTCCTCGTGTCTGCTTTTCAAACTACCTGTTGAGTCTGTGATGTGCTAATCTATTTAATCGTGTCCGACTGATTATGTCTCCCTATGAAGAGCTATGCAGTACTGATCTAACCCATTGTATGCGATTGCTCTTGTCTGTTTGTGGGGTTTTATTTGCATCCATCCATCCATCCATTACATAGCAATTTAAATTGTCAATCAATTCCATCATGTGTGATTGCTCTTGCCTTACTGCTCTATTTTGTGAATACTCTCGGCTACCTGTGAAGTGATTTACATGGCTGATTTTCATGATTTTTACTTTTCTGATCTGTTCCATCATGTACGATTGCTCTCACCTTAATGATCTATTTTATACTGTGCGATTTCTCTTGTCTGTCTGTGAAGTCATTACTTGGCTGCTCTATTTCATCATGTATGATTTGTCTTACCGTCTATGAGGTGAGCTACATCAGTTTATTCTATCATGTGCGATTGCTCTTGCCTGTCTGCAGGATTTTTACTTTCCTGATGTATTTGTTAATGTGAGATTTGTGAGATTGTCTTTGCCTGCTCTGAGAATTTACTTTCATCTGTTAAACTGTGTGCGATTGCACTTGCCTTACTGATCTATCTAGTGCGATTGCTCTTGCCTGTGTGAGATCTATATTGCTAATCTATTCCATCATGTGCATTTGCTATTGTCTATCTGTGCAGTTACATTACATTATTAATATATTGCATCATTTGCAATTGCTCTGGCCTGTCTGTGAGGGGTTTCAGCGTGTCGATCTACGGCGCGGGGTGCGATTGCTCTGACCTGTCTGCCCTGGTTCCTGAAGAACTCTCCAGTGTTGGCTATGACCTGTTGGTCCGTCAGCAGGCTGTAAGGTTGCTCTTTGCACAACGTGAAGATCTCCCACAAGGTCACCCCAAACGCCCACACGTCGCTGGAGGTCGTGAACTTGCCCTGGATCACGGACACAAGAGGATCACGGAAGTCCGTTGGGTTCTTTTTTTTCTTTCCAGTCTGTGCGTTTTAATGACATAGTTTGAGACGATGAGGTGCTCACCAGCAGGATGCTCTCCCAGGCCATCCAGCGTATGGGTAGCACGGCGCGGCCCTGGATGCGGTAGTAGTCGCTGCTGTAGAGGTTCCGGCTCATCCCGAAGTCGGCGATCTTGATGGTGAGGCGGCGGTCCAGCAGGCAGTTCCTGGTGGCCAGGTCGCGGTGCACGAAGTTCAGCGAGGCCAAGTACCTCATGCCCGACGAGATCTGCACCGACATGTGCAGCAGGTCCGCCATGCTGCCGGGGACCACGCGGAGGGAAAGGTGACACGTTTCAGTTGGAAAATGGACAGATGGATCAGTTCATTCATTTAAAAAAAAAAAATCTGTATGTAAACGACTTTATTTAATAATAACACAATCATTTTTAGTTTCAATCAGTTTATAAATACTGTAATCATAATTAATGAGCCACTTTTTAAGAGTGAGGGCATGTGTCTATAATAATAATTTTTTTTACTCATTATTTACATTTAAATAAAAATAATTAACCACTTATTTATTAAAGGTATTTTTCATTGTGTCTTTTTTCATTTATTTATAAATTATTTGATTATTAATTATTGTTTTAACTGTGCTTGTTTTTATATATCTGAGTTTACTTTATTTACAGCCCTTTGTATTTGTTTTTAAAGTGCTCTATAATGTTGAGTAATTATAATACATTACCCAGTTATTTTATTATTTTTAAATCTTAAAATATTGCTTCATTTAATTGCATATGATAAACAATACAATATTTTTTAAATGAGTTTTTTAAATTAAAATATATTGATGAATTTTACTTTTAAATGTATTACTTCTAAACATACCCACCATCGATTCAATAAAATCAAAATTTTATTTAAATGTATGTCAAGGTCTTTACTTTGATGAAACTCATTTTCATTTTAAAATGTATGAAGAATGTCTAATTAATCAAGTATTAAAAAATGTTAAATGTACGACTAAGAGTTTATTTAAAAAAAAAACCATCCTTATTTCTTAATTTATCACGAATAATTTAATTGTATTAATTTAGCACCTTTTTAATTAAACATTCTTTTGAAATGAACGTTTATTTCAACAGTAAAATAATGCATTCTCTTTTAAATAAATAATAAATAATTCTGTCTCATTTTTTATTTAAAAAAAGTAAATAAAAGCGTCAAATCTTATTATTGGTCATTTACTTATAATTAAAATCACCAAATATTTTTTACTAATATTTGCTTATGCGTCATTATTAAAACAAACTAATCGTTAACCAGAGTCAGCAAACACAAAAAGCGGCAAATTGAACGCAGCGCTAGCTAGCGCGGGGCTCACCTGACGGAGGGAATGTTGTTGGCGTGCGTGAGCGTGCTCTCCATCTCGCGCTGCGACAGGAACATGTTGAGGTCTCCGTTCTCCATGTACTCTGTCACCATGCACAGAGGGTCCGACGTCACGCACACGCACAGCAGTCGGATGATGTTGGCGTCGTTCAGCCGCGACATGATCTTGATCTCCTTCAGGAAGTCGTTCCTAAAAAATTACCACAAATAGATTTATCTTTGGTCATCTATCCATGCCAGCGACATATAGTGACAGGGTCAAGGATTACATGCTCACCTAAATTAGTTAATTCAAAAAAAGTTCAAATAAAATTGATAGAAAACAAACTTAAAAAAAAAAACACAGTTAAGTTTAAGATTAAATGCAAATTTTAACTGCCATTGACGGCTTAAGACGTCAATTTTTGCAAGTCCGCTGTGGCTCAATGGGTAGTGCTGAGGAGTTTTGACCTGCAAACAGGAGGCGAGCGTTCCAATTCCAAAGACATACATTTTTATTGGACTGGCCGTAAATGCAATGTATTGTACAAAAAAGTTAAATATTAAATTAAGTGTTCCCGCGATCGTACCTGGCCTGGCTGGTGGCGTCTGCCCGCAGCTGTTTGACCGCCACCAAAGTGGCGCGTCCATTTCTGTCCTGCCCGGACGCGGCCCCTTCCTCCTCCTCGCCGAGAAAGGCGGCCAGTCCCTGGGCCTCACACAGGTGCACCTCGCCGAACTGTCCCTCGCCGAGCTTCTCGCGGAAGATCAGCTGCTGTCGCGGAAACTCTGAGGCGGAGATGTCCTTGCGCGTCAGCGAGTCGACGGTGAGGGCGGGGACGGCGTACATGTTGCTGCCCGTCACGCCCTGCAGACGGACGATGTCCGTCTCGGCGTAGTGCGGCGCGTTGCTATGGAAACACTGGTGCGGCGTGCACTGGGTCACGTCGGGCTCGGCGTAACCGCCGCCGCATGCTGCCGCCACAAAACATCGGTAGTGGCATTAATATTGGAATTGAATGCTAACATCTGCGCTTCTTTCTCAACTGTGTCACCTTTGCGTGCAGCAGGCTGAGGTCATGTGACAGGAAGTCAGCGTTAGGAGACTGGAGAGGAAAAGGCGGGAAAAGAAGAAGAGGAAGACGAAGAAGGCTGTGTTCGGAATTATTCACTCATTCCCAACTCTGTAGTCGCTATACAAAGGTTTATAATTACTTTAACAGCTATGCTAATTTCCATTAGCCTGTCAATGGTGTGTTGCATTATATTTTAGCATTAAGCTATTGGATGTTTGGTTGAATATTATGATGTCTAAATATACAATTTGGAATTATGTTTTGTTTTAATGTGTTAGGTTTTATGGTAAAATTCAACTAGGCAAGAAGCACGCATGCATTGCTTTTTACAGGTGATATGAAAAGTCTACACACCCCTGTTTAAATGTTTTTGTGATATAAGAATAGAATATTATTGCCATGTGTACAAGTCAAAAACTAGGTTAAAAAACAAGTACACATAAACAAATTTAAAAACCTCTCTCACCATCAAAGTGACCTAATTTTTTTTAAATCTTTTACAGAGAGTAAAGACAAATAAGCATCTGACTTGAGTTGGTTGCACAAGTGTGCACACCCTCTTATAACAGGGACGTGGCTACGTTCAGGATAACCAATTACATTAAAACTAACAGCAAGCACCTGCCGCCAATTAAAGTGCATCTGGTTAAACCCAAACACAGTTCAGATGTCCATTTGTTTTGTGATGTGTTGCTTTTTCCATATCGGCGCAAATGCTTCATGGAGACATTGCTTTTCTAGAGACCAAAAGATGCATTGTGGGTGAATAGAATAGAATAACCCACTTACTAAAAATGTGAACATCACTACAAAATGCCCTAACACCATTTTAGCAGTCTAGCAGATGGGGAGTGATTCCCAACACAGCCGTAAAAGTCAAGAGAAGCAGCATATGGCTGACCTGAGGCTTCGGCGCTCTGCGAGAGTTCGGGCAATTTGTTTCGGAGCGTCTCTGGGTTCTGGTACTGAGGATCCAACAGGAAAACTCGCTCATAGTGGGGGTCCGACTGGGCCAGGCCTAGAAGGACACATGAGCACACGTGAGGGGGCCGAGATTAGAACAGCTGAACTTTATTAATCAAGAGCGCTTGAAATGGTTGTGTGCTGTCATAAGTGTAAATAAAATAATAATAATTCCATCTAAACAATTTTGGGTCCAATCACATCTTGCAAGCTATACTGTGGGCAGGGTTTACACAGCATACAGTTGAACCCCCCACCCCCAAGTGGCTTACCAGAGCGGGGGGGCACAGGTGGGGTCTGCAGGATGATGGTATCGCTGCAGGATGACAGTCGCACCGTCACCTCCTCGCCCAAGATCCTGCGGGGAGCCTGCAGGGAGGGAACAACCATAAATCATATATAAACTAGGATACGCAAGTGCGGCGGCCATATTGAATGTGTAAGATCTGCCTTGTGCAAGTGCAATTGACTGAATTTTACTATGCAACAATCCACAAAGTGCACAAAAACAGCTATCAATATATGATGCTAAAAAAATAAAACGTAACAGTAAATATTTATTCCACTTCTATAAACACCATATTTCCTTATCCAGCTCACCTTTTCCAGAACTTTACACACATATTGACACCACAGGATGAGGAAGATGATGATGACCAGCAGCAGAATGATGGTCACCAGGCAGCCAATCAGGACGGGCGCGTTGCTGTCGCCGGGGGCCGTGCTGGCAGACGGATCGGCGGCTGTTGGGAGGCAAAAAAGCAGCAACATTACGGCAGAGCGGCAAAGGTGACGACGGTGAGAATTTTATGGAGTAAAGGGTTGTCTAGTTATACCTGATATGGACGGGACCGTGCTGGAATCGCTTATAGACGGTGGAGTCACCGATATCGATGCATCTTCTGATGAGGGACAAAGAATTACCACAATGTGTGTGTTTGTGCCTTAACTTCACAATATGTGTTACCTGACTGAAAGGAAACCTCGCTGAACATCATCCAGGCGTCGGCAAAGGCGAAGCGGCAACGCAGTGCGGTGGCAGCGCGGCGCTCCAGCGGCACGGTAACGTAGCGAGCACTCGGGTTTCGGTCGTCCAGAACCGTGTGGAAAAGCACAGGCTCCGCCTCCCACATGGCCAAGGGGCGGGGCTTGAACCAGCACGACACAGACGAGAAGATCTTCACGCCGCGGGAAAACATGTTGTTACTGTGGACCTGGCAGGAAGCAAAGAGGAGGGGGTTTCAAAGTAAGAGAGGGATGATGCTGCACACAGGAAATATAAAGGATTTGCTTTCAAAATAAAGGTACACGTGAATCTTTAGGATGTTTTTCAAAATAAAAGTGGGACTGCACTAAGGAAGTAGGAACGTTTAAAAAAAAAAACGTTTTTAAAGTTCAAAATAAGAGAAAGTTACTTCACACAGGAAACAGTACATGAGTCAGTGGAATATGAGAGCATGATACTATACATGTTAAGTACACCATTAGGGTAACGGTAAAAGTGCATACAAAAAGAAAACAATGGTTAATGAGGTTTTTCAAAGTAAGAGTGATGTTGCACAAAGGACGTAGAAAAGTTGGTAAAAGAGTTGTGTCCAAATTACATTATATTACATTGACATAGTAGAAGAAATTGTTATTGTGCCTAACTGGGAACAGATAAGCGAGGTTGTCAAAGTAAGAGCGTACATTAATGCACATCGGGAAGTAGACAATCAAATAAATGCCTTTTTTCTTTTTTTCCTTTTTATATTTCAAAATAAGAGCTATACTGCACACACGAAGTAGACTATTAGGTGACTGTGAAGGTTTTCAAAATCAGAGTAATGATTCATACAGGAAGTAGTCAGTCAGGTGAAGGTTTTTCAAAATAAGAGTATACCTTCATTGAGGTGAAGTTCCTCTGTCGGTCAAAGACAAAATCCATCTCCACGCTCTGGTCTGCTCCCATGGAGACGTTCCGCCAGCCTAGGTAGTCGTACCCTGGCCACGCATGGTACTGGCGTGTCAACAGGAAGTCATCCAGCCCTACCACACCGTCCGTCAATTGGCCCAGACCGCCGGACAACTTCCTGTTAGGATGACAAGTGTTCGGTCACAGGGAGCATGTGACAGGGCTGCCAAACACCAGCTGGTCAAAATGAAGCAAATAGAGCAGTGGTGTCAAAGTCCGGTCCTCGAGGTTTCCCACGTTCTACACAGCTGATTCATATTTAAGCTCATCAGCAAGTTCTGCAATAGCCTGATAATTATCCTGATCATTGAATCAAACATGCAGGACTCAGGCCCTCGAGGACCGGATCTAGACACGTGATGTAGAGCATGAATACATTAGCATGTTAGCGTGACATGTTAGCAAGAAGCATGGTCAAGTTTTAGTATGAAGCATATTAGAATTTTTAAATCAACCATGTATGTTAACATGGTTGATGGTTAGGTAGAAAGTTTGCATTAAGTGTGCTAGCATATTAGCACATTATATTATACGAGCATATAAAGCAGGAATGTTTTGACCCGCCTCTTCTGGTGGACGCCGTCGTAGGTGGAGTCATTGAGGATGGCAGTGGAAAGGCCAGATTGCGTCATCAGATGCCCCTCGGGAGCAGTGTATGAAATCAGACCATCTGAGGAAGACATACGTAAATATCAGCAACCATTAATGGCAACAACACTCCATGTGGGCGTGGCCTACCTTCCCAGGGGCAGCCGTACAGCTCCACCCGCATGCAGACTGTGGACAGCTCGGTGAGCGGAATCAAGCGCACCCAGCGTGTCACCACCGGAGGGTGAAGGTCATTGATGATGGGCTCGTATGCGTTCTTGTTGCCATCCAATACCTGCACGCACAAATAAAGACTTCCTGTGTCAGGCTCCGCCCACAACCTGGACTAACAGGAAATGGCAATGTCACTTCCTGTGGTTATCATGTGACTTGAGCCCTGGCAGCATGATTGTTTCTTTTTCCTTCTATCATGCCGTCTCACACTTCCTGTTAAGTCTTTGGGCTTCCTAAACCCACACAAATATGTTTTTATTCGTACACACAGGCATACACACACCCACCGTGCTTCCCTGGCGGTTCTTCCATGATTTCCATATGACTCCGTCCCTGCTGTAGTTTAGGCTGTACGCTCGCGCAAACTCGATGCCGTTGCGCGCGTAGCGTCCCTGCGTGGCCACCACCGTCAGGAAGGTCAGACGATGCAAGTCCACCTGAACGCACAGACGACTTGTTAACATATTAACATGAAGCATTTTTTGTATGGGATATGTTAGCATATTAGCATGAAGAACGTTAGCAAACAGAACATTTTAGTGAGAAGCATGTGGGTATTGGGTATGTTAGAATATTAGCATAAAGTATATTAGCAAAAAGCATGTTAGCATGAAGCAAGCATGAGATCACTTAATCAAAATTAAAGTTATGTTGCATTCAAGAAAAACTGGGAATTAAATCACTGGCTGTGATTAAATGCACGACATGCAAGTAAGCTCCAAAGTTGATCTTTCTTGTTTCCCAGTGCACGTGAATGCAGCACTTGGATTTTGACCGGGAGGAAGGAGGAGAGTCAAACCTGAAGGAACTGCGAGTCGGAAGCTTCCAGTTGGCCTTCAGGACACCAGGCACCGTCGCCGTCGTTGCGGTTCAACCTGACACGGCCGACAAACACAACAGCAACTTAAAAATACACTTCAATTCATCATATTTTCAGTTATTCGGACAGTAATGCTGACCTGGCGTACTGTGGTCCTGTGGTCTCGTGCCATTGGCTGGAAGCTGTGATGTCATCGTCCTTGATCCGCCCATCCTCCATGCCCAGGGCATAGCGACAGTGTGCTGGAAACACACACACAACACGTGTCAATCTCTCTTGTTTTCCCTCTCTTTCACTTTACTCCCACCCTCTCTCTCTCTCTCTCCGGTTCTGTCTCATTCTTTCTTACCCATATAACTTTCTCTCACCCTCTTTCTGCCTTTCTGTCAGTTTTACCCTCTCTCATTCCTCTCTTTTCATCTTTCCCTTTTCTTTCTTCCCCCTCTTTCTCTCTTCCACCTTTTTCTTCTCTCCCTTTCCCTTTCTCCCTTCCTTTCTGTGTCTTCCTTTCCCTCATCCTTGCTCCCTCTGTTCCCCTTTTCTCTCCCTTATCCCCTCTTTCTTCTCATTGCCTCATCACTTTCTTCCTCTCTTCTCTTTCTCCCCCTTTCACTCTCATCCCCTCCCTCCCCCTTGCTTTCCCTCACTCAGTCCCCTCTATCTTCCTCCCTGTCTCCCCCCCGTCTCTTACTCCTCCACCATTCTCTCACCCCTCCCGCTCGCTCTTCTTCCACTCTTCCTTTCCAACCCTTTTCCTTCCCTTTCTACACTCTCTCTGTTTCAAAGTTGATCTGACCCCCCCCCCCCCCCCTCTCTATGTTGTGTGTACCTGGGTCAACTTGTGCGACGGTTGCTGCGGCGTGAAGGATGAGCAGCAGGAAGAGGTGCATGATGGGCCACACACACTACATCTCTGAAAACACACAAACACACTGGTCAGTTGATTAGGAACACATGCGCAATGTAATACAGAAAAAGAAAAATATGGGCTTGACAAAATATTAGGGACACTCTGAACCTCCATTCCTAAGTGTATGGGACTTATATGATAAATGCAGCATGTTGTTCCAGGAAGTAAACAGGAAGTGACCAGAGACAGTCAACATTAATGTTTAACAAGAATGTCCTTAGAATGCATCCCATAATATTTACTCCTGTGCAGCACATGTAAACATAGAGGATACTTTGTTGCTGGTTAGCGAGCTAGCGGGTTAACATTCATGTCAGCTGCGCCTCCTGGTGGAGAACTGAAATGTTTGCTCCGGTTGTCGCATGTCAACAACCAAAAGTTCCCAGGGTCCATGAACACAACTGGTGATGTGTCACTCCATCGCGCTCTCTCTCTTACCCTCTTTCGTCGCTCTCTCATTATACCCTCTTGTACCATATATTTCTCTTAACCCGCCTCACTCTTATCTTCCCACTTTCTCCGTTTCCTCTTGCATTCTCTCTCTTTCTGCTCTCATTCTATCCTCTCTCTCCCTTTCAAATCCTCTAATTCCTCTCTCATTTTCTTTCTACCCTTTTCTTTCTCTTGAACCCTTTCTCGTTCTAAGCCGTCACTTTCTCATTCTCTTTCCTTTCCACCCCCCCCCCCTCATCTCATACGCATCTCTCTCCCATTCGCATCTCTCGCCACGAGCATGTTGTGTTGTGTTGTGTTTTGTTGGCACGAGAGGAATGAGAGGAGAGCTTGATTTGACATGTCAGAGCACACACACGCGGCACAAAACCAGTTGTTGGAAAGTAATTTGTATGTTTTTAGGTATCTGTACTTAAATTAACTCGTTCACTGTTCCTCATATTGCCAGCCATTTGAGAGGATTTAAACATATTTTTCACGACCCACAGCTTTATGATATGTTTCACAATATAAGCATTAAGCACATACGTAACATGCTAAAAGAAAGAGTAGACTCCCTTCTTTCAGCAGAAAAAAAAAAGTTTGTTAGCTTTTTCCATTGTTTAGTAATCAGCAGGAGATCCTGGGCCGATTTCACCAAAAAACACAGGTTTCTGACCAAAAGCAGAGAAAACAATTTGGTTGTAAAATGGATGGATGGAACGATAAATGTTTTTGCTTTTGTGGCACCTCAAAGTATAAAACATTAAACCCGAGACTGAGATCGGCTTTCATTGCAAAACAATATATATATTTTTTTACAGATATACAACTATGAAACACTTTTTGAAAAAACATGACCAACATTCACTACAAGATGGGTGGGTTCCAGTTGATGAATACATTGTCCATAATAGTGAATAAGTTAAATATTTTTCTGGACACATCTTACTTCTACTCCCATATTTTGAAAACAAATATCTGTACTACCCACGGCAATGACAAAAAAAAAAATTATATTGAATCTGAAGAAACGCATACAAGTAAATGTATTTTTTCCCCTATAATTGTCATTATCGTTATCTAAATACACAATTTTTTTTTTTTTTTTTTAAGTCAGTTCACATAACTTCACAACGTTTTCAAAGCTATGGGAATGTTGTTTCGATAGCACAAAAGACTGAGCTGATGCTAGCTTGCTGTTTTTTGTGTCTTTTATTTTACTGTTTTTTCTCCTTTGTGCAAAGTATTCATAATGAGTATTGCATATAATTGACTATATATATATATATATATGTTAATGTTTTACTTAAGTCAAGAGTGGACTGTTTTACCTGGACTAAAGGGGTTGAATCATTACTTGCAACATAACATTAGGAATACTCGATGACAATAGGATATGTAATCTGTCACTAACATCAGACAGACATTTTATTAAATGGAGACCCAGACGAAAACCAGCAGCTATTACATAGTGCTACAACAAGGGAGCACTGAGTTCATGTTGATGACGTCATGTTAGCTTACAACCATCAAAAATCATGTTGGATGCTAAGCTAGCTGGAAACAACAACAACAAAAAGTTTGTCCTCCTTAAAAATCACAGCGGCCATGCTCGTGCACGTAACCCTTCAATCTCACGCGCGCCCGCCCGGGTGTGTACATTCGCCACTCTTTGGCCCTCGTGCGTGCCATTCAAGAACGCCGATGAGCGTGCTCGTCGGTTACGTCATGTAGGCTCACCTACGCGTTTGGTGTAATGAAATCACTTTTGTTTGTGCGTGCGTGTGCATGTGTGTAAATCAGTTTTTTTTTTTCTTACCTGTCCGCGCTCGCCTCGCGCTGCTCGACGTGCGCGTACCCAACACGGCCGCTTGCGTGCGCGTCGTCGTTGATGTATGTGGCGGCTTCCCCAGCGAAGTTTGACAGAGTGTTAAGAAAGTGTTTGCGTTAAGTTTTAAGATAGTTCGCTGAAGTTCACTTCCAAAGTGTCATGGAGGACAGACGGCTCGGGGTGAAGAAAAAAAAACAACACTATTACCTCACTTCCGTTTTCCGAGGAAGTGGCAAAAAAAAGTGGCGGAGGGGGCGGGAAAACAGCAAATTGACGTTACGACATCACGTGACATCAAACGTCCAATAGAATACAAATCAGAAGGATTTTGATACATTTTAATAAACTTCTTAAAATTTACATAGAAAATAAATGATTTATGTGGGGGTTTGTTAATATTTTAATTCGAATCCTTACTTTTTTTTCAAGTAGGATTTTTTTATTTTTACAACTTTTAATGTTAGACTAGCTTTTGGACACCAGGTGGTAGCGGAGCGTTACATTGGGTCACTCAAGGTTGTAGCGTCATTATTGATGATGTCATATTACATTTTTTTAAAGTCAGTTTTCTGATTAAGTATAATCTATTACGCCAGATAGTTTATACTTTAGGAAGGTTTGTTAGGGTGTCTATTTGTCCCCCATTTATCTCGGGGGATGCTTTCAAGAACCCTCCATGAATGATTTTTTTATTTTTTATTTAACAGTTTGTTCTTTACATAGTTAAATGTGCTGACAACAAAATCACACGAAAATTATTAATGGAAATCAAATGTATTTTACTCACGGAGGTCTGGATTTATAAGTTCCACTTTGATATATATCAAGATACGTATTGAATCGTCTTTTATTGGAGAGACATATTTTTGGTAATGGCACATTTATAGTGCTGACGAGTTTGCTCGAATTTATGTATATGTAAAATGACAAGAAAAATGCGATTGCATCATAACCTCTTGAAATGAGCTGTACCCTATCGAATTTAATCACAATCCCGCTGAATTGAATCATTCTACATTCAAATTGAACCATCTTAAATCGTTGCACACCACACTTAATATTTTTTTTAGGTATTATTAATGATAGCAAATAATAAAAATAATAATAATAAATTAGCCACTACTTTTCAAAGAAAGCATTCCATCTTCCTTTTATTTCTTCAACCCCTACCAGACCCTGGCCACCTTGCAAGTCACGTGACTATTTTTGTCTCTATCCCCTCATGCTACCCGTCAAGACAAAACAAGTACGACCAAAGTGCTGTCCTTTTATCATGTAAGCACATGTTTTTAACCGCATGAATGTTGTTATTGAGGTGGGCGAGGAAGAGGAGGGAGTGTGACACGCACGCACACACACACACACGCACACGCACACACACGCACGCACGTTATGTAGCTACTAGTATCATTTGAGCATGCTAAGCACTCCTTGTATGGCGTCATGCAAACACGCTATAGCCACTTCCGATTTCCTGCCAGGTAGCAAAAGGAACTTTCTTTCTTTCACAACATTTCACTATTAAAAGATTAAGAAAAAGAAAGAAAGGAAAAAAAGAAGGGAAAAAAAGGATTCCTGTGTGCTTGCTCGCCAGGGCGCGTCCAGGGTGTGTTTCATTACTACACCTTTAACACTCAATGACTACATGTTGAGCAACAACGCACACATTTTTTTATTTTATTCATCACCTTCATCATCATCACTTTCTTTGTCACCTATCACCATCTTCATCGTCATTTCAATCATCATCATCACCATAATCAAAATTAACATCATATTCATCATCAATATCATCCATCTTCTATTAGAATCATCATTGGAACCACTCGCAAAACAAACCTTTCTTTGCCATTTGATCAAGATGTGATTAAGAAAATAGTGTAAAATGGCTTTTAATTTAAACAAATCTGAAGTGATTTTGGCCTCTTTCTCTATCACGCTAGTTTGAATTTGTGACGTGTCAGTCAAAAAAAATTTTGTGAGGTAAACTGCTTCTAAGGGAGATGGAACGTCACTCGGAATTTACATCCTACCATGTAAATTGATTGAAAAACTGAATTGAAAAAAGAAAAAGAAAAATTCAATTGAAAACTGTACATTTAGAAATAGTTACCATGATCATCGAGTGGCCAGTGAATTAGTTGTCTTTTTTGTTGCTCTGACCAATGGTACAGATGCGTTCTTTTGGCGCTGAAATGGTTAGCTTGCTATAGAGCTGACGTTAGCATCGCAGGCTAACTACCATGTTGCTAAATTAGTCAAAGACAAGACAACCATACCATGCATTTTATAAATAGCCTACCTGTGAGAAAATATCTTGGCAAACCTGATGGGCGTTTGGTGCCCAATTTGTTCCTTCAGAAAAGGCAACTGTCTCGGACCATCATCATCATATTTCTGTTTGTAAGTCATGTGGGAAGCACGATAGCAATGTATTTAGGGCTGGTCGCCGTCGTGGTGTCAACCCTCTGTGACTAAATCGACAACGAGACATTCCCGGGGAGTTCCTGACACACTCCACATTCCTGACGCACTCTTCAGATGCTCGGAATTCCAAACATGCATGTTGAAATAATGCATATACAGTACATGCCATGATACTGCCGATACTCACACAACTATTAGCTCATTCATAAAGTATCATGTGTTAGATTTTGCTAACATGTTAGCATGTTTAGGACAGCATTCTTGAAGCTAAAGATTAAGTCTGCCGTGTGTTTGTATTGTGGTTGCTTCTTTTTTCTTTGACGATGTTAGCATTTAACCCACTACATGTCTCTTACACAAACACAAATTTTTAAAATGATGTTAATCGATATTAAATATGATTCATGTTAGCATGGCTAACATGTTAGCATGTTTAGGACAGCATTCTTGAAGCTATGTGTTTGTATTGTGGTTGCTTCCTTTTTCCTTGACGATGTTAGCATTTAGCCCACTACGTCTGTTACGCAAACTTTAATTGTTAAATTATGCTAATAGATAATAAATGTATGTGATTCATGTTAGCATGGCTGACATGTTAGTATGTATATCCCTCCCCCAGACTATCCTGCTGTTGCTTCATTTGCTTGATGTTGTTGGTATTTGTTAACATGCTAGCATTGTTCCTGCTGCTGTGACAGTTATACACATAGTTATACTAATTATGCGAATGATTATAAAATTGCCGGGCTTCATTAAAGTCGTAATGTATATTTGCGTCCTATGTGGTAGGTTCACACATCAGCGTTGTTTCCAGCCACCGATGGCCTTGTTCAAACACTCGCACCCCCACTGCTGCGCCCCCCAACCGTGCGCTCCCGCCGATGGCCGTCTCAACTCTCTGAAATGCTGCGGACAACACAGACACGCTAAACAATTGCACCCGTCGACGGGAGAGCGCAACCGAGGGGCACAAAGGCGGAAGTGCAAGAACTGGGACGCCGCCCACACGTCGCAAACAGGAAACGGGAACAAAGCTGATGTGTGAAAACCAGGAAGTCGGCAGTCCCGCCTCCTCGGTGGCATATACCGCATTCACCTCATGATGTTGTCTTGTGTGTTTGCTAACATGTAGTTAGCATATTCACCCCACTTACATGTCTCCTCTTACGCCATTCTAACAAACTTTATTCATTAATTTAAATTAAGAGTGATGTGGTTTCTTGTGTTTTTGTTTTCTGGCATGTTAGCATGTTTAGTGCATTAGCATACCCACTCTCGCTATGACACAAGAAAAGCTTTATTTGAAGGATAATGGGTGATGTTGTCTCATGTGTTAGCATTTGTTAACATGTTAGCATGTTTACACAAGAACACTCGCATGTCTTCTTCATGCTGTGTCACTTAACACAAAAACAATTATACAGCTGGCTATTAAATGTGTTCATTAAAGCTGTAATGTGTGCTTCCGGTTTCATAGATGGCGTTATGTCATAACCGTCTAGCACGCTGGCCTATTTCCTCCAGTAGTGACATTTGCACAAAGACAATTACCCATTAATTATAAACCAGATCAATTAAAACTGCAATGTGTGATGTGTTTATTTTTAGTTTCCATGATGGTCTCGGAATCTTTACTTTCCACTTGCGTTGTCTTTTTTCTACCTTCCAAACTGGTTTTGGATTTCTTTCTGGTTACATGTGTTTGTGGGCCAGTTTCATGTATTCTTCTTTCATGTAGTGTTAAATATGTCAAGACTTCACAACGAAGGCCTCCAGCATTACCGCAACTCGTTCCGCTCTTATGCAGTCAGGGAACCTCCGACTCCTGCGCTTTCCAGGCCTCCCCTGCCCTCCGCTTCCACACTCATCTTCTTCTGGCTCCCACGACTGGAACGACTCATGCAACTAGAATGACGGGGGAGGAGGAAGTGAGACTTGGCAAAGGAAGAATTAGCAGAAGCCATTTTTGCATAAACCTGCCAGTTTCTCATGTTAATACAACATTTCGCAATTAAAAGACTACGTTTGTTCACAGACCCACAGTATATTATAAAAATGTTAGCTTTTGCATTTAAAACAGTTTGTTTATGGAAAAGTTACATTTGACACTCCTTTTAAATGATAAGATTTTTACTTCAACTGACTAGTTTGTTGTTTTTAAGTGATACTTTCAATTAAGAGATGACGTTTGCTCACAAAAAGGATATAAGAAAGTAAAGAAAAAAGATTTCATTATCACTGTGTTGCCTTGAGTGACCAAATTTATGAGTTTTTTTTTTTAGATACCAGCCATTGTTGTTGAGATACCAGCGCTGTGTAGTGGCAGTGAAATAAATCACTTCACAACACCTCAGCTCAACTCAAATAAGACACTTCAAGCTTTCTATTGCCTTTTCCAATTGAAATTTACTGTCAAACGAAAGTAATAAACAAAAAAAATATAAGTTGTGTATTGAAAACAATCACATAACTTTGCCTTTGGTTAGTATGTTTAGCTTAATGACTATGAGAATGTTATGTTTAGCCTCGGAGGGGGAAAATTCTTACAAGACTACATTTTTAAATTTAAATAATACAATTTTGCTTAAAAAGACTGGTTTCTGATAAAAATGTGATAACGTGCCATTACATCTTTATTTGTGCTCACAAAGTCAATATTAGACAATGTTGTTAAAAAGAAAAATTGTGTGTTACCATTTATTTTTTCTAAACTGGGCTTTTTTCTTTCTTTTGCACTCACGCCATCAGCAGTATATGACTCATCACGTGACCCCCCAGGCCATCCTGTGATTGGCAGCTGCATGATGAATCCATCTTTTGTTTAGTGTTGTTCTCCTAAACAACCACACAAGCGCTCCGTTTCGTGTGCGCGTATAGAAACGTGTGCGCGCGCGTGCGTGTCCAAGACCGCTATCATTCGAGTGTTGATAACAACCACACAAACACACGCAATGTTGTTTGGATGATGTCATATGTTTATGTTTGCTGCTTTGGTGAAGTTTATATTACAGCTCATGAGACATGGACAAAAGTATTTGGACACTAATCACAAAAAGTTGTGAAATGCCACAAATTGCAGTCTGTCCTGAAATCAATTGTGTATATTGTCACAAAACAAATAAATATTTGACCAGGAAAGAAGTACTCAAGTAGATAGCAAGCAATATTTTTCACAAAGACTATCAACATTATACATTTTGCCTTGAAATCATTATTTTCTTTAAAAGACATCATATTGAAATTAAAATGATTCTCATGCTTCTCATATAACTGCAATATGCTGTCATTAAAACATTATAGAATGAAAAAAAAAAAAAGACAAAATTCCAATATGTGTTACGGTGCTGTCGCGGAGCGGCGCGGTGTCTGTCGGCGTGTGAAGTGGAGGACCCAAAATGCAGGGAGGCAGGAGAACCACAGCAGGAGTGCGGGCAAGACTGGCGTGCTTTATTTTACAGAAAACACTAACCAGGGTACTGGTTAATGCTAAATAAACAAGGAACTGAAAAGATAAAAAAAAAACAACGTGACAGACAAGACTCCGGGGGTGACCGTGACAAGCGGCAATGATCCCACGCCGACTGATCACCAGCCGGGAACTAAATACACCCACACTAATTAGGTAACTAGTCACACCTGGGGCCAGGCACAAGTGGCTGAGGGCCCGGATTGGTCGACCCGCGGAAGGGCAGGAACCCACTCAGGACCAATCGGGACCCTCAACCAAAACCAGATCTTCCCAGACATGACAATATGAAAATGTAAACGCAATTTGTTGCTATGTCTACAACTACAAGTTAAAACTCTATCAAGCAAAGCGAAAGCTATATATCAACAACAGGGCTATTCTATCCGAGATAGAAAAATGGAAAATTGTGCTGTGGTCTGACGAGTCCAAGTCAAATTGCTTGTGGAGATCATGGATGACGTGTCCTCCAAGCCAAAGAGGAAAAGTCCATCTTTTGCACCAAAGCATGCAAAAGAGCGCTTTATTCACAAAAACACTTCCTCAATCAAATGTTTTGACAATATAAAACTCTCCGGGCTTCCACGGCAATCACAGCCTGTCACATTTGCCATCTCGTCACACTGTGTTGTCTTGTGACCGTCCCGTTTCGTTTACAGTGGCCTGGAACGTGGCTGCCGTAGCCAGTATTTGCACTTGTACTTTAGTACACAGTGTGAGTACTGTCGCCACGCCTGCACGAAAACGGCCGGCCGAAGCAGTGTTATGTCAAAATATTTTTACAACAAAGATGTGATGTTGCCACACTGGGTTGGAAAGCCTAGCAAGCGTCTACGCATCTGAAGAATGTCTGTTGAGGCACTAGAGGGATGACATCATCACTGTGCGACAAGACTACCCCCATCCAAACGGGCCAGACGCTCCTTTTAAGGTGGAATGTTTCATCACACATTATATTTGAGTTAAGCTATATTGTGTAGATTTTGGACTTAAACGTCTATTAAAATTCTTTTTGAATGAATTCACTTTGATGAGTCAGCTGAATGTCAATCAAGTGAGTGTTGCTGTAATATTTATGTTATGTTGTCTTCAAATATAAACGATCATGTTTTAATCCTACTGACATGACAAGATTACATTTACTCATAAAAAGCCCACTTTTGACTCCTGAAAATGTCTTTTTTGACCATTTGTTCAAGAAATGACATCAAAATCATATTTTCAAATGTGGTCATTAATTTGGTATATCGGGGCATAAAACATACAATTTCACCAAAGAACTAATATATATTTTGCCATTAGAAATTTATATTTTATACAAACTAAGAAAAATGTTTGTCTCAGTAAAATGATATAAAAACATATTTAAAGCTTAGTGTTATAAGGATGGATTGTAAACAGTAAAAAGGCCTTACACGTGTCATCATTTTCATTTTTTTTTATTATTCAAGTTGTTGATCAATAAATAGCAAATAACATTAATAATAATAAATAAATAAATAAATAAGACATGACAACTGTCAGTTATGAAGTGCAGTCAATGAACAATTCAAGTTTCTGGTTAAAGTTCACAGTTTTTTGTTCTTTTCTTGGCTTCCAGTCTCCTCCAGGCCTCAGCCGGCCGCCGGCGGGTAGCTGCTTCCTCCGCTACGATTGAGCGGACTCGTCTCTGCCCCTCCGCTCGGTCCCTTCATGCTCGGCTTGCTTCCGCGTCGAACCACCGCGATGTCCGGGTTGGTTTAGTTCTCACCGCCCAGCCGATGGTAGACGAGAAGGGCCACCAAACTGTTGCTGGCTGGCCCGGCGGTGGCGTCGGCCGGAGCTTCCGCCTCGCAGGCGCTGGAGGGAGCGGCCGCCGGAGCGGCGTCGCCGCCGGCGGGGAATGTCTGGTAGTCGCTGCCGGTCGGCGTGTCGGGCTCCTCGGTGTAGATCTGCCACAGGAGCACCAGGACGAGGAGAAGCAGCCAGCGTTTGGCCGCGCTCTTCTCCGGGGGCGGCAGGTGCATGCGGACCTTGGCGGGGTACATGACCCGAGTACAGCGCTTCTTGGGCCGGGCGGGTGCCGGGGAGCTCGCGGCCGCCGGGATGTGCTCGAACGTGAACACTTCAGGCTGCGTGTTGCGCCGGGTTAAACTTTCGCGTCTGAAGAGAAGCATCGTGGAGCTTGTCGAGTACATATCGTGGCTTTTCTTTTCTTTTGAGTGTCTTGAGGCGTGTGATGAGTGCAGAAGCAAAAAGTGTGATTTATACATTAGCACGCGGTGACGTCAGTACAGCGCTGGGCCAAGCCACGCCCCCCCCGGCCTGCACGTTCTTACTCAACTTGCAGACGGAAAAATCACACGTTTGATCATTTATTTAGGGTTAAGATCAACATTTGTTATTTTATTGTCTGTATTACTTATGAATGAAAAAGCCTTTATATCTTATGATATTTTATGTAAATATTTCAGACAGAACGTTTTCTAATCATATTCATTTTTTTGTATTTATGTATGAATCGATTTGCTCATGCTTACTTTCTACCATTTAAGTTGGTTCATAAAGTTTTAAAAATCACTTTAAAATACAGTGTGTATTATTCATTTTTTTGTATATAAAGTATTTTGTAAATATTGTTGCTATTACATATTGAATTTAGGAACAGTAAAACATCTATTTATGATTTACTTTTTTCATAAATTTTTTCGATAAAGCTTTTCTCCACTATGATCCTAATTAATTCAACATTAATTATTATTTTTTAAATGTTCCTGTTTTAAAGGATTACGTTATCATTTTACACATACCTGTATATCTAGATATGTTACAAATATATAATACATTTATTATTAGCCTTTTCCAATCCAATAAGTGATTGAACTTCTTTTCACGATACCGCCGCTGAAGTTTCTGAATGAAAAAATGACGATCGTGACCAGACATGTCAGGAATGCAGCGACA
The DNA here is from genome assembly GCF_051991255.1 of Vanacampus margaritifer. Classification (NCBI taxonomy): domain Eukaryota; kingdom Metazoa; phylum Chordata; class Actinopteri; order Syngnathiformes; family Syngnathidae; genus Vanacampus; species Vanacampus margaritifer. The sequence continues at coordinate 2,445,504 of NC_135434.1, forward strand.
TCTCTTCGTGCCTAAATCATTAGTAAAGTTCACCTCTGGTATCTGTCTTTTTTTTTAATTACAATACGACATGTGTAATATAGTAGAACAATGCTAGATCCTTTGAAATCATTGTACAGTGGAGGCATGTTGATGAATGAATGATCACATTTGACTCAATGTAACATAACCGGAAACAGATTTCAGATAATTGACAACACTTAAAAGTTGAACTTGGAGCTTGTTGAAGGTAAAAACACGAGCTGGGATTTGGGCCGCTGGTGTTTTTCCGACCTGAGCAACATTTCGCCAAAGGAACTTTGATTCTGATGACATAAGCGGGCGTGTAACACTGACAAAAACACGCACGGGGATTCACCTCTGTTCAACATGAAAAAGAATGTCATGCTCGTTGCTTGTGTGCCGTAACAGGAAGTGAGCCTCCGCACCGCACATGACTGCCGTTGCGTGTGTTGACGGGAAAAATCATCGAGTTCAAAGGTGAAACACATGTTCTGTGGCAAGATATTGTATAATTCTGTATGTTACACCACAACAAATGTGACATTTTGCCATAAAAGGCTAAATTCGACCAAAAGAATAATATAATTGTACTCAAACAGGCTAATAATATCCAGGGTTTTCTCTGTGTACAAAATTCAGAGGCGGCCACCCCCACCTAATTTGCTCCCCACGTCCAGCCTGAGCCACTGATATCGCTCAACACAGCGCTCCAGCTGTGTTGATTGAGCTCGCATTTTAACTGCAGTTGCAGTGATGCGCCATTATGGAGGCGCTATATCAACAGCAGTGCACCGGAAAGACCTGAAGCAACAACCGAAGAAGGAACAGCTTTCTTTTTTCTTTTCTTAAAACTTTGTATTCATATAATTTCTCATTTCTAGTCCCTGGTCGTAAAATGGCTGCCGACCTGACCTTAAAATAAGACTGGTATTAGCACCGATACCGATAACTGATATCGGCAGTCACCCATCATAGTCAAGATGATACCACCTCTTCCTCAATTTGAGCCTGGAAAAAACATTATCACATGTAAACTAGAGCTGAATAATTAATTCACATTTAAAATCGATATTGTCAATTTTCAAATTGCAAAAGCTGCGATTTAGGAAAAAAAGAGAGAAAACCTCTGCTTCATTTCTGCTAGTTATGTATGTGGTTATAATTAATAATATAATAATAATAAAAATATTTATTGGACTACAGATTAATTTATTGATGTTGTGTTTGTTAAAAAAAAATACATGGGAAGAGAGCCTTGAAAAAGTAGTCACATTAAATCATAATCAATATATTGAGGAGGAAAGAAATAATCTCAAATCGATTATTTTTCCAAATCTTTCAAACCCTCATGTAAACAATGTATTCGTTCACAGGAAGGTTACATGAGACCACATAAACGTACAACGTAAGACGTTCAAATGGTAGATTCCTCATGTAAATGCGACACATTGCTGTTAAAACACTGTTAAGGGTCTGTAACAGAAAATGTTAAAAAGGCTACGGAAATATGTTTTGCCTCAAAAATGATATTTGCGCAGGAAAAGGTAACATTAGGCCACAAGAAAACACAACATTTTATGCTTCAAAGTCATGATACTGCATTTGAGCTATTTGCTAACTGAAGAAGAAATTGTGTGTTTATAAGAAAAACACTAAAGGTGACTTGTGTGTTTTGTGTCCAGAGGGAAAGTCGTGTAAAACGTCTGCGTGGTTTTTTTCCGCTCTGACTGGAAGTGAGCGGCCTTCGCGTGGCGGGAAAAAGGTGTTGTTTTAGTGTTTCACTGTGTCTGCATCCCCCGTGTGACACACAACCCGGCTTGTTCCGCTCATTATGTAACCGCCTTGATCTACTCCGAGGCTGCAAATCGACAAAAATCCTAAAAAATAAAAAATAAACTTTTAAGAAACGCTGACTGTTTTGTTTTTGCCTCACCGCATGCTTGCCCGGTTGCCATGACGACGGCGGCTGCGTGGATTTGGGTCAGTATCTGTGCGGTAACCGGCTCAAAGGCTCTTTTGATGGGCCCAGGTTTGGCCGGTTGCCATGGGAACGGGCCTACGTGCCGAACCGGGCGGCGTCCAGGTGAGGACATGCCAGGCCGGGGGTCACGTTCGCACGCACATGCAGGTCGGTCACGGGACGGTCACGCGTCGGCCACGTGTGTCCGTGGTGAACTGCTTCCTGTTTGTGGGGTTTCCACGACAACAAACTTTGAGGAATCGTGGGTAGTGTAGTGCTTTACAAACATATGACATTTGGAGAATGAAATAGGATATGAATTTATCAGGTCCAGTTTTAAGAGGCATGAGAATGTGAACAGCAGAAATCGTATGTAGCAAAACAACTTCAAATGGGAAGTCAACTTTGACAATAATATATTTTATTTAGCCCCACTGGTCTAAATATGGTATTCTGTTTAATATTGCGTTAGTGGAATATGAGTTAAGCAGCAAAATCCAGCCGTTTTAATCCATCTCAGGGGGGCGGCCATTTTGCTACTTGCTGTTGACTGAAGATGACGTCAATGTTGCTCAGGTCTCAGGTGACATCCAATCACAGATCGGCTTCAGAAAACAGGCGAGCTGTGATTGGTCGTCGCCTGAACCTTGAACGACTGTGATGTCATCTTCAGTCGACAGCAAGTGGCAAAATGGACGCCCCCTGAGATGGATAAAAACGGCAGGATTTTGCTTCATAACTCATATTCCACAAATGTAACATTAATCAGAATGTCATGTTTGGACTAGTGAGGTCGCATATAACATGTTATTGTTAAGAAATGTTTAAGGTTGACTTCCACATTAAATTTGGATTGTGCATCTCTCCAATAAAAGAAAATCTCCTTGTGTTCAAGTCCCTGAAAGAGTTAAAGGAAGACTCATTCATGCTTCAGCAGTTCTTCTGTTTCTTCTTTGCCTCGTTCTGATTGGTCCATTGGGAGAGGGTCGGTCCACCCCCGCTCCCAAGCCGGGCCGTGGGTAGAGCAAATGCTGCTCTTTCGCTCCCAGACAATAACTCACAAGCGCGCACAAAAGCGCCAGTCATCATCCTTTCCTGGAAACTCAGCTGGACTCACTCTGACCCGTGGAAAGCCCGCGAAGCACCTGATTGGCTGTCACGACGGCCAATCAGCACTGGTTTTTCCAAAGTTAAGACTCAGTGGGCATCAGAAATCATCCGGAATTACTGTATATTTGGCCATGCAATATTTGTTAAATATTCCTAGATGTGTGGAAATAACATAGTGTGTGGTTAGTATGTCTGGCTCGCAGTCTCGTGTTCCGGGTTTGAATGTGGACCCATGATCATAAGTTCCAGGTTTGAATCAGGACTTGGGGATCCTTTCTATGAGGGGTTTGCATTTTGTCCAGGGAATGAGACTTGGGTTCAACTGTAGCCCGACATGGTGCGGTATGTGGTTTGCGTCACAATCAAGGGTTCCTGGTTTGAGTCTGGATGCTTTCTGTGGGGTCATCTCAGGACTTGAGAATCAAGTTGAACTGAATTTTCCCGCGTTATGGCATGGTGAAGTTTGTGGTTAGCTTATCTGCCTCGTAGTAAAGCGTGCCAGGTTCAAATCTTGACTGTGGGTTTGCATGCTGTCTTGGGACCTGGGACTTGAGTCCAACTGGATTTTGGCTCACTTGAAGATTTCAGGTTGAATCCTTTTTTTCTGTGTGAATTTCCTTGTCCTGCTTGTTTCCTTTTTAGGTTATTTAAAGAGTGTAAATGAGGTAAATTGTAAGAAAATAGGTAAAAGGATGTGTTGACATTTCACAGAAAGGAAACGGAAAGGGAACGGAAAGTGTGAAGAAGTTGAAGAAAACCCCAGTTGAGAGAATTGATTGACATCTTAAGGAAATGGCATCAATTGGCACTTTAAATAAATAAAAAAAATAACCCTAATGATAATAATCAGTATGTGGGCGTGTGACACACGTTGACAGACGACTGTGAGAATCGCTCTCGACACATACGACAGGTGAGTAATAATAGCATTAACGGGATTTACCACCACCATTTTTTTCCTTTCATAAATAAAAATAGGTCTCTATTTTAAATATAAAACATAATAAAGGTAGAGCTGTCATGATCTAAAAAAAAAAAAAAAAAAGGATTATCCTATTAATTATTCCATCGAATAAACGCCTCCCTACCTCCATAAAATGCTAATTTATTATTAATGTTATTATTATTTTTTATTTATTTTTTGTTAATCCACTAAGATTGAACGTGAGTTGAATTGAGTGGATACTACTCATTATTTATTATCTTCTGTACTTATTAAACATTAAACTTTATCCTATACTAAACAGTTAGCAATCACAATTAGCATTAGCGCGCTAGTGATTACATTTAAGGTAAACATACCCTAGCCACCATTGAGTTCACACGTAGGCCACATCATTATACAGTAGCTAAATGAGTTGAATTTAGTTGATGTAACTACTAATTATTTATTTTCTTTTGTGCATGAGAATTATTAACCACCAACAAAATTAGCCTATCCTAAACGGTTAGCAATCGTGATAAGCATTAGCGTGCTAGCGATTACCATTAAACACTAATCACCATTTAGTTCCCACATATTGTATCTACATTACACATGTAATAGTGTCTTAAAAATCACTTACAGACGATGCTTCAACAATAGTCCACGAGGAGAACAAGTGAGCTGCCAGTTAGCTCCGATGAGCTCGACAAGTTCCTGTCCACTGCGTGCATCTGCAAAAAAATGTCTGTGTAGAAACATGGACGGCGGCACAAACGGGGTTCCAGCGGAGACATTTTTAGCCGACCTATTTTGAAAGTGGACTCATTCGACTTAACAGTTGAACTTATTGGCGCTGTTGAGTGGTTGTTTAAATGGTGGCCAGTGTGTGCTAAATCTCATTTAATGAGACTTTAAATCAATGTGTTCATTCTTAAACACAGCAATCCAGTTACAAGAGGGTGTGCATAATTGTGCAACCATGTTGTCTCACTTGTTTTGCTTTGCTTCTCCTCACAAAAAAGCTGTTTTCCATTGAGTTGCACAGGTTGTAGGTCACACCAATGGCAGAAAAAGGTTTGAAATGATATGTTTTGTTCTTTTGAACAAAAAGACTGGGGTGTGTCGACTTTTTATATACACTGTACATCATCTGGAGATGAAAAAAAAAAACTTCAAATACTTCATACTTAGTAGAAATACTCGTGAGTAAATGTAATCATGTGTGCAGATCACAAAACGATGTGTTTTGCTTGTCAAACTTGATTTGCTTTGACGAACCGATCAGAAGGAGGAAAAAATGCTGACATCATCGGAGGCCACCTTGAGAGCAATGGATTCCAAATGTGTTTGGTTAAAGAGACAGTCCCAACGCTGATACATTTCAAGTCACATGGGCCAGCGCGACTGCTTCGGAAGGCCCTGGGCAGATTACATTGACATGGTAACACATAAAAGACTGAAATCTGATTGGACAAAAAAAAATTAATAAATCTTACATTCAGTACTGGAAACAGCGCAGGCAATATAAACACTACTAAATTCTTGGGGTTTATGATCATATAATTTAATGGAGCAAAATATGAGAATTTAGCTTGTAAATTTAGGTCAATGCTTCTGAATGAGCCGCTGCCTTAAACGCTGCTAATGTTCCCACATTCAGAAAAACAAAACAGGCCGAGGCCCTCAAAAACACCTCGGAGCATCAAACACAGCGACCTTTGAACTGCGATGATGTCATTGGGTGATACGAGGAGGTCGCCGTTGCCTTCCAGCAATACCAGCCGTGCACATAGTCATGTGTGTGTGTGTGTGTGTGTGTGTGTGTGTGTGTGTGTGTGTGTGTGTGCGTGCGTGTGTGTGTGTGTGTGTGTGTGTGTGTGTGTGTGTGTGTGTGTGTGTGTGTGTGTGTGTGTGTGGGCGAATCAGGGATTACTTCATGCCTCTCTCTTACACACATACCTGACGGTTTCAGGTCATGCCAACTGTTTTTTTTTGTTTTTTTTTATCCAGCTGGATTTTGTCCACATGATCACATCATCGCATTCAATGCAATGATTAATGGAAGTTCAAAAACACTTTAGCGAACCTTAGTCAACACCACCGCAGGCTCTAAATATTAGGAACAGCTCATACTATTATACTTGGGCCAAAATTGGAACCCTGGCAGCTTCTGTAATGTTATGAAAGTTCAGCATGAGCTGTAATAGCAAATTTCATCATAAGTAGACCCTCAAAAGCATCTCAAGAAGCCATGGTGTAATAGGAACTGCAGGTCGGCCATTTTGATTCAGAGCAGCAGCCATTTTAGAACTCATTTCCAAGGATCCATACCACCGTGAGTTTTGATTTTGAAAATTCAGTCCCGGAATCCGGTTTAATTGTTTTAAAGTCCCACAAAAAAAAGTCTCAAGAAGCCATATTTTAAAACAAAGAGAAAGTCAGCCATTTTGGTTTAAAGAAACCATTTTAGGCTAAAACACTTGACACTTGATTACAAAATGATTTATTGCAAAAACATGTACAAATACAGTGATGGTATATTTACAAATGTTACATCATGGAAATGTTTTGGAACAGGTCCAGCCCTTCTTCACTGGGGTCAGCTGACCAGACGGTCCAATGGCGGCTCCGAAGCTCCGGCCACGGGCCGCACCCCCCATGGCTGCTCCGGCGCCAAATCGCGCTCACACGTCGTGGGCTGGTCACCTTCATCGCCTCCAGTGCTCGTCACATCTTTAGAGAGTCAACAAAGATGGCGTCAGACACACAATGCTAATGCTAACTTTTAGCAACACTAGAACCGTCTCTTGGGACTATAGCGCTCTCTCGGGACTGTAACCGCTAAAGCCTTTGCTGTGGACTAGAATCCGGACTTCAACTATTTCTTGGGACTAGACCATCACTTTTTGGGACAAAAACCTAAATTCTTATCTTAGGACTAGATTCAGAACTTGCGATGCTGCCCAACTATTGGGACTCGACTAAATTGAAACCTTGTTACGGAAGTACAACCTTCTCTCAGGACTAGGAACTTCTTTTGGGACTAAAACCTTTGTTCAAGGGAAGAGCCTAATCTCTAGACTAAAACCTTCACCTGGGACTAAAACCTTCTCTGGACTACAACCTTCTCTCTTAGGCCTAGAACCATCTCTCAAGACTTGAAGCTTCTCTTAGGACTACAATTTTTGGACAAGAGTAGAACCTTCTCTCACCTGGACTCGAGTCTTCGCTGAAGATCTGCATAAAGAGCAGCGCTCCGAGGAGTCGGACCCAACGTAGGGCCTGGTCGGGCTCTTCCCTCGGGGTCCACCTCCTGCAGCGAGACGGCGGGTACAAGACGCGGCATCGGCGGCGTGGCGGCCGAAGTACAGGAAGTACTTTGCAGGTGGAACAGGAAGTCATGTCGATCTTCTGCTCGGGTTCTTGTCACCTTCACCTCGGCTGCTTAAATATGCGCCGTGTGGGTGTGGTCTGCTCGCCCCCAGGCCACTGGCTTCATTTTTGTTGTTGTGGCTTGAAGTTATTTTTAGACGCACGCAAGGTCTGCAAGACTTCACTTACCTCCATTCCTTGACTCCTTTCCTGCTCCTCTTGGTCTTATTCCCTTTCCTTGACTGTCTTGTTTTTTTTTCTATTTCTTTCTTGTTTCCTTCATTTGACTTCCTTTCCTCGTCTCCTTTTCCTTCCTCGTTTCCTGTCCTTGTTTCGGCTTTATTTCTTACCGTTTCCTTTCTGTGACTTTGTTTCCTCGGGAGATTGACAGGCGGATCGGTGCAGCGTCTGCAGTGATGCGGACTCCGTATCGGTCTGTTGTGGTGAAAGAGTCGAAAGGCAAAGCTCTCGATTTACCGGTCAATCTACGTCCCTACCCTCACCTTTGACCTTGAGCTGTGGGTCGTGACCAAAAGAGCAAGATCCCAGATACAAGCGGCCAAAATGAGTTTCCTCCGCAGGGTCTCTCTCCCTTCGAGATAGCGTGAGAAACTCGGTCATCCAGGAGGGGGACTTAGGAGTTGAGCCGCTGCCCCTCCACGTTGAGGGGAACCCTTTGAGGTGGCTCAGGCATCTGGTTCGGATGCGTCATGTCCCACCGGCGGGAGGCCCCGGGGACGACCCAGGACACGCTGGAGAGACTATGTCTCTCGCCTGGGAATGCTGTAGGATCCTGCCGGAAGAGGAGCTGGTTGAAGTGGCTGGGGAGAGGGAAGTCCGGGCTTCCCTGCTAAAGCTGCTGCCCCCGCGACCAGACCCCGGACAAGCGATAGAAGATGGATAGATGTTTCCTCTCCTCGTCATCTTCCTTCCTTCCTTCCTTCCTTCCGTCTTCCTCATCTGTTTTCCGTCGTCGTTTGCTTTGTCTGCCTTTCTTTCCTTACTTCCACCTTGTTAGCTTTCCTGGTCTCCTTTGCATCTTTCAAATTCCATCTTTCCTTTCCTTGTCTCTGTTCTCAGCTGTATTTCCTCTTCCTTAATATAGCAACATATTTTCATTTCTGTCTCCTTGTTTCTTTTGCTGGACTACTTTGTCACTTCTGCTTGTCTCCTCCTTTCTTCCACCTTGTTCATCTCCTATTCTGCTTCTCATCTCCTTTCCTCACCTCCTTTTTTTCCTCCATTTGAGTTACCGGCATGTGCCTCCTTTTCATTTCTTCCACTGTTTCCTTTCCTCATCTCTTTTGCACTTTTCCATTCCTTGTTTTCTTTCCTTGTCTCCTTTATTCCCTTTTCAGTCTTTGTTTTATGCTATCTTCTTTTTCCTCCCCCCCCCGTCCCCCCCACATTGTTTCAATTGCTCGCCTTCTTTGCCCTATTAGTTTCACAGACTCGTTTCCTGGTCTCCTTTTTTTATTTTGCCATTTTAGGGAGGTTTCCATCCACCCATTTTTAATTAAAATTTTCAAGAAATGCGAAAATAAAACTGAATGGAAACGCTAGGAAATTTGGGCCCAAAATTCGCTAAAAAGTTTTCAGGCTTGGAGGGGGGTGGATTTTGAAATGTATCGAAACTATGGAAACAGGTTTTGTGAATAAACGCTGACAAGACCGGATACGCGTCACACGTTGTGACCGAATAGTATGTCAAATGTACGTTCGTAGTCCCAAAGCAATGTCGGACAATAAAGTAAGGTATGTTTTGGGGGAACGACGAAGCAGAAACCTTTTTGGAAACAATTAAAGAAGTGAATATTAATTTTAGATGGAAAACAGCAAAGAAGCGTTACGGTTGATCAAGAATTACAAAAGCAAACTCATCGTCATAGCATGGCGCAGTCGCTTCCTGTTTTTCCTTCTTCTTTTAAATTACTGGTGGATCTAATCTCTACGGCGTATAGCGCCACCTACAGCGGCGGAGTCACCTCACAATATTTGCAAAAGAAGAACAGATGGAAACGGGCACAAGTCGCATGTCCGTTCTGTGCATTTTCAGTCAATCGCTTAAAAAATTTGAAACGATTGGATGGAAACCCGACTATTGTTTCCTTTCCTCATCTCCTTTGCACTTTTCAATTTCTTGTCTCCTTTCTTTGTGCGTGCGTGCGTTGCTTCAAGTATGCACCACATCTTGTAAAAATAAGTCCACACAAGCTGCAAGTGTATAAATAGTTGTACTGCAGTTCAATTGAAGCGAAAAGTGTATTCTTAGAAGGTGGAGTGTGTGTGTGTGTGTGTGTTTGTTCTGTACCAAGGCATTGACAACGTCGACGCCCTGGTCTTCCAACCACAACCGTTTCACACACTACGCCTCACCTGTGTTTTAATCGTGTCAAAGACACATTTTGTACAAACACAAATGCTATAATGAGCATTTTCATTTCTATTCATCGTACGCCTTGGAAGTGCAAACACCCTTCTCACACACACGCACGGCAGACAGGAAGTCAGCAGAGTGGCAGCCTGAGGCCACATTTTTGTGGTGGGCGTAGCTTAGCGGTCAGAACACTTCAAACTTCAGCTAAGTGACACACACACACTTTTGCGCACATGCATGCATGTACACGCGTCCACTCATACACATGCTTGCATACAAACGCATGGCGGACAGGTCATCATGAATTTCAGAAGATCCCACCCCGGCCACTGGCTGCCATGCGCACTCCCTTCCCCCGGTGTCGAAGGACAAATAGCAATCATGTTGGCCACCGCAGCCCCCTCCCTCGATGATGAAGGGGCGCATGTCCATCGTCTCTTCCGCAACTCCCCCCGCCGACGATTAGGATTCAGTGCACGTATTCGGCAAATGTCTGTCAGGCGCACCCCCACTCGACGAATATTTTCCCGGGCTGAATTTTATTCCCCCACACAAATATGCACATATGCGTGCATTTGTTGAATTAATATCTACTATTTCTAATTCAATTAAAATGGGATTTTTCCAATTTGGAATACAGCAAAACTGTCCTTAAATTATCTGTCTGGATTTCGCACGTCACTGTAAACCCGGACATTCAAAATAATCAAATAGATTAAGTATACTATCCTCAAAATACTGCTAACTTAACTGTTTTAACAGCAGTTGAACATGATGTGCACTTTTTGCTTGGATTTATGTTAATTTAATCCAGTAGTTTTAAGACTAACATTTATATAAATTTCTGTAAGACAAAGCTTGTATGAATAAAAAAAAAAAAAAAGTTAGGTGTCATCACACCATTCAAGTTCTGAAAAACTTTTCACCTTAACTCAAAAAAAGTGAGGCAATAACTCAAAAAAAGTGAGGTGACTCAAAAAAGTGAGGCAACCGATTACCTCACTTCTTTTTCTTTCTTTTTTTTTTAGTTCTGCTAACTTGGGTTAGCAGTGGCGTAAGCCGTGGATGCCGAGCGCAGCTCGAGTTGTTCCGCAACGTTAGGTGGACCTAAACGTTTGACTCCGCCTACACGGATTTTCGACCTCAAAGCACCTTCTTCTTTCTTTGTTGTTAACCTCAACCCTCACCATAAAGCCTACCACATCACAATTACAATATTTTTTTGAAGACTTTAATGAACAACGAAAATTAAAAACTAACCAAAACCCAAATGCTAACCTCAACCGTCCATGGATGCGCCATCTGCTGGGGACATGTAGTACTGCACTTGGCCTCGGCTCAATACTGTGTGAGAGCAAAGTCAGGTGTTTAAAAAAAATATAAGTAACAATTTGCACACAGTGTGCGTACGTACAATCCCCTGACAAGCAACCGTGCAAAAGTCCTCAATGATGAGCAATGTGTATGTTGATAGTTGTGCGCGTGGCTCCACTAAACACGCCGTCTCCTTGGCAACCATTCATCACTCACCAGGTAACCTTCCGTGAAATACATCAGGGTGAGGTATGACCCGGGGGTGATGGTGATCCCTGACTGACACCACAAGTCACGACAGTCCAGACACACATAATTACGCATGTCTCATGTTTGTCTCCCATGATGCTTTGCGGACTGGATCGAAAACTGAGCCATCCTTTTTCCATTGCATTTGTACTCATTAGGATCCCAGCCATGTATTATGTTAGATTCTTGCCCAATGAGATTTCAGACATTTTGTGTTATGTCAATATAATCTTGCGCATGCCTTTAGAATGAGGCAGGTTGGCTCAAGTAATTTAAACCAGTGATTAAGTTTAAGATAAAAAAAAAAAATCACAGGACACCAAACAAAATTGTCACAAAAAGTGCATCTAACATAAGATCATTTATGTGTTCCGTTTGACCCCGTAGCAAGAGGGACAAATGAAATGTCATTTTCGGTTTCTGACCAATTAAGTCAAATTTGATCATTTCCCACCACACACCTTGAGCTCTTCGGGTACCCCCCCCCCCCCAAAAAATGCCATATACTAGCTGTTAATATTAAGGTGGCTTAAAGAATGGATGTAGCTTTTTTGGTTGTAAATAGCGCCACCTGCTGCTGCACATTGAATTTCTTAATTTATAGAGGGGAAGAAAAAAAAAAAAAAAAGAAGCAGCAAAGATTCATTCAAAATCATTTATTCAAATTTAAACGGTGAAAAAAAGTGCATATTTGTAAAATTGTTAAAATATTTAAGATTATTTTTCTATTACGCAATAAAACATGACGTCACATGGACAATACTTTAAACTAATTTCAGACATCTTCAAATGTCCACGCAGCATTTAAGGCACCGTTGGCTCCCTGTCATCTTGCTGCTTCTAATGACGTCATCCCCATCACCTTTATAGGTGTCGCTTGGTCAGCGCCTCGGTTGCCATGGAGCCCATGATGAAGCATCTTGGTCGCATTGGCGAGTCGCCCCCGGTCACCAGTGCGACAACATTGAATCAGCATCCTAGTAACCAGGGAAACAAGTTGCTCAGCATCCCGTCACCATGGAGACATTAGAACGAGTGTGCATCTTGGTCGTCACGGCAGCAGAGGACTCCGCATCTTTGTTGCCATGGCGAGTGCAGTGACAGCAGCCGCAATCGCCATAGAAACAAGTCATGTAGCATCCTAGTTACCAGGCAGACAATGATTCAAGAATCTTTGCACGGAGAGAATCGGTTGGCATCCTGGTTGCCATGGCAACGGCAATTACTCAGCATCTTGTTGCCTAGAGTCAATGGTTAAACCCCTTGGGTTTAAGATAGTTGCTCAGCATGGCTTGGAGATCTCCTCAGCATCTTGGTCACCGTGGAAACAAGTTACCATGACGACACGGTGGCTCAGCATCTTTGTTGCCACGGAGATTAGCGCCTTAGCATCCTGGTTGCCATGGAGACAAGTCACCAAGCTGACCGTCACAGACGAGCGACTCGGCGTCTCGGTCGCCATAGAAACGGTACCATAGCATCCTAGTTGCCACGGAGACGGGCCACTAGCCTCTAGGGCGGGCAGTGGTACGTGATTAAGAAGAAGAAGAGGCCTGCGCCGAGCAAGATGAATATGAGGAGCAGTAGCACGTAGAACAAAGCTCGAGTTAGCGGCCGCTCCGTCAGCCTGGACAAGGCCGCCGCCACGCCACCCGATCGGCCAACGTTCCGGAAGGAAGGGCTGGGTAGACCAACATCCAGCGACCTTGCGGTGCACCGCCGCTGACCTTCCGTTAACCTTGAGAAAAGACAGGAAATGGCAATTAGAATGCGAGTATGAATATTTCCAAGCTCCACTCACCTCTTGATCTGCAGCTTGCCCTTGTTGCGCTGGAAGCGAACGCTGTAAACGCGTTGCATGGCAGGCGGCATCGACGCCAGCACGTCGGCGTCGGTGGCGAGCTGGGGCAGGCCGAGGGCCGGCAGCGGCGTCATGTGGCGGCACAGCGGGCAACGGATGGCGGCGGGCTGCGCAGACTTGATGTTGATGCGGGCCAGACACTCCAGGCAGAAAGTGTGCTTGCACGCCAGCATCTTGGGGCAGCGGAAGATGTTGTTGAAGTGGCTGTAGCACACCCAGCACTCCAGGTCCGGGGCGCCGTCCTCGGGGAGTGCCGACGAAGGCGGCGGGGACGGGCGAAGGCCGGGCGACGGGATGGCCACGCACACCTGGTACGGCGGCAGGGGAAGCGGAGCCGGCAAGGAGGGGGTGAAGGCAGAAACGGGGCTGAGCTGAAGAGTGGCGGGGGAACTGTCGCCGACCGTCGGGACCGCCGGGGCCGGACGGGACGGCGGCGATTCAACATCGGGTGAGTTCAAGCAAGGATCCATGGTGGCAACAATCGGGTGGCAACGTCTCACTTGTCACGTCAGGGAGGGGCTTCACCTTAACAAATGACACAATCCCCCGACACCCCCATTGAGATCTGACCAGCCTGTTAATAGTCAAAATTCAAATAAATGACCCCCATTATAACTGCAATGAAAAAATAATTTTAAATTTTAACCCTTCACGCACCCCACAATTTTTTTCCCTATTATTCACATTTATTAGGGATGTCAAAATGATCTCGTTAATTTAATGCCACTCTTTTTTAACGTGCGGTTAATGACAGCCCCTGTACTGGGGCAATTCCAGTCGCAACGCAGCAGAATGGTCCACGTCAAAATTTAGCAGTAATACATTCTATAATAATGCATATATTTGTGGAGACTGGGGTCGAGTTGTATTTTACAATTTTTAAAATGTACAGAATTCCACAAAAGATTAGATAGCTCTTAATAAGAAAAGAAAAATGCACTGAGCTGTCTAACAAATGCAATTATGCCATCTAGTGGCAGAGAAACAACACGTCACTGATCTTTTTAATTTTAACCCAATTTTATGAATTATGAAATTACTAAAAAAAAAAAAAAAAAAAAAAATCAAATTTTTATGTTAACAAGAGTATGAAAACTTACAAAAAAATATGTTATTGTACATTTAGAATAGATATAAAATTCGCGATTAATTGTGAGTTAACTATTGAAGTCATGTGATTAATTACGATTACAAATAAAAAATGAAAAATAAATCGGCTGACACTCCCAAAATTTAATAGGGGGATATGCCACCAAAAAGAGCCTTCCTGGGGGGGGAAAAAAAAAAATACATCTGTAAATAAGAGAGTTTACTGTATAGACAAATGCGCCAAAAAATCAGTAGAGCACATTATCACCTTCAATAATTCCAATTCACGACTGCTTTCCATTTACTCTCAAAAGTGGAAAAGTGTTATCCATTACTATAAATAATAGCATCAAATACTCACACCATTGCTGTAAAGTGGAAAAAAAACGTTCAAATATGGTCCATTTCCCATTTTTCCGCACTCTGACACCACTTTGTCCCTTATTGTTATAAATCAACCAATTTAAAGCTATGAAAAAAAGGAAACCCGCTCGTTCAAACGTTCAAAATGTCTGGGAAGTGTTGCAAGATTCCACCTCTTGTTCTGCTGAAGGCAATATTGAAAGTCTGGATTTTTTTTGGGGGGGGGGGGGGGTGGACAATAAGGAGTGAAAATTTAAGGTCAGATATGTTTGAGTATGCTTGTTTGGTTCAAATGGATCTCTGCAATGTTTTGACCGACTTGCAGATGAATACGAGCCTAAAACACGACAAGTCAGCTCATCGTTTTATCTCTGACATCACTCGTGTCAAACCCTTTGAAAAAAAAAATAAAAAATCATAAGCATGACCTAATACAGACGTTTGCTCTTATGACAAACGCCTTTTTGTGGGGTCGTAGGCATCAATGGGACGCAGACTTTGATGTGCACAGCTGATGTCAGTCCAACCCCCCAAAAAATAAAAGTAAAGAAAAAAGACAAATTAAACAACACCGGACAACCTATAGCTATTGTATTAAGGCAGCGGCCATTGTATGCAAAAGACTCACTAAAGTGTTCAAACAATAATATTAAATATAGCTTTTAGGAGTAAAACCTGCCTATTTTTTTGATCAACACTTTGGCCTCATGCTGCAGTATTTTAATGATGGTGATTGTTGTGGTACTTTTGAGTTAACCGTTTATTTAGGTGGTACTTGATGTAAAAAGTTTGGGAACCTCTGTAAAAGGTTTTTTTTTTTTTTTCCATTTTAAATAATCAAATATTTTTAGATTTAAAATTTGGCAAAATAGGGCTTCTTTTTTTTTTTTGTTTGTCCAAACCCAAAAAGTAGGACAACCACCCCCCCCCCCCCCCAACCCCCACCTCAAAAAAACTTTAAGTCATAAAACTCAACGGTCAAATCACAGCATACTCAATTTCCAATTGTAAAAAAAAAAAAACATGTGGATAAAAAGCATAAATAAATAAAAAAACTAAATATGACTTCTGGTATCAATCAGCACAATTCATCATCAAAAAAAATCAATAAATTGAATTCACATCATCAAGAAAGACATGATCACATTTCTAAAATGTACCTTTTCAAAGAGTTTCTTCGGTGGAAATCATCCATGCCAAATTCACACCAGATTCTGTCAGGCTAAACAACATGAAAAGTAAAAAAAAAAAGCTTTAAAAAAGGCCCTAAAAAGATGTGAGGAATCTCGCGGCGGTGCGACTGCGGATGTCAGTTTGGCGCTCGCCGTGGCGGCCTCCTCTTGTTTAAATGTACAAAATGAGGCAACGACGTCAGCTCAGCTGCTTTTCCTGCTGCAGATGCACAGCTGAGTCGAGTCAACCTGATTACAAGTGGACAGGTTTTTTTTGGCTTTTTTTCTCGTCCACGTCTGATGTTGTACACTGCAAAAAGAAAAATAGAGTCAAATGAGAAAATTATTACTTCAAATAAGCAAAATTATCTACCAACAGAACAAGAACATTTGACTTCAATTTACCTGGTAGATTTTTGAAAATAAGAAAATAACACTCGGCCCACATCAACCACGGCGGTCTTGAAAATAGTCCATGTTTCCATCCATTTACTACCACTTATCCGGGGGCCAGGTTGCTTCCCCAGCCACTTCAAGCGGCTCCTCTGGCGGGATCCCAAGGTGGTCCCAGGCCAGCCGAGAGACAAAGTCTCTCCAGCGTATCCTGGGTCGTCCCCGGGGCTTCCCGCCATTGGGACATGCCCGGAACACCTCCGCAGGGGGGCGTCCAGGAGGCATCCGAACCAGATGCCCGAGCCACCTCGACTGGCTCCTCTCTACGCGGAGGAGTAGCGAGGTGGGAGACGCGAGTGGCGTGACTTGACTCGAGTCAGAATTAAATCGACGCTTTTCGGACTTCGGACTTGACATCATCACCTTCTCCGTGTCGTCCCAGTTGCTGATGATGGCGTGCTCGACGGGGTTCTTCGGGTTCTGCGCTCCCCTCTCGCTCTGGGCATCATCTACCACGAAAGTGCTAGAGCCCATCATCATCCCCTGCGGCACACGGACACGCCACCATTCAGATTTTCTTCCTTTTGCTCGCCTGCCTAACACCCCCCGCCCAACCTCCTACCGAGACTCGGGGGTGGTATCCCACGATGGTCGGGAAAACCGAGCGAGGGGCGTCGTCCTCGGCGAAACCGACTTTGCTTGTGACATTTCAACTCATTTCAAGCATTTTTTTCTGTTTTATTTAGAAGTTTCTAGCCATCTTGCTTTCCGTTGCCGTGTTTTCCGTTGCCGTGTTTTCCTTTGCGTTTGCTTGAGGGTGGGGTGTGGTCTGGTGCTGAGCTCAACGCTTCTTCGTAGCGCTCGATGCAACGCGTGCTCAGTTAGCATAGCGACGTTAGCGAAAGCCTCAGATCTGTTCCCCGCCCTGTTTGAAATTCCTGATGATGACATCACTACAGGTAAAGCGATTGAACCTCTGACAAAGCTGACGCATGCGAGTCACATGACTGCCTCACAGGTGAACATCATTTTAGATCTCTTGGAGTTAGGAAGAGTCCAGCTGACGCGAGTTCTATACAGCAGGAGCTGCGTGGCTCAGAGAGTAGATCAGCTGTCTCCCAAGCTGAAGGTCGTGACTTTGTTTCTCAACCCTTGAGTGACTTTTATTTTCCCCCAATTCTTCATTTTACTCTCTTGTAAGTTTCAATATTACTCTAAAACTGAGTCTATTTGGCCTAACTCTAAATAGAGTCAAATTTACTCTACAGAACTTACTGTGTACGCATGCAATATGCACACATGTACAAGCACGTATATGTGTACATACTTACACACAAGGCAGGCTTATTTTGCGCAATCCTTCTTGGCATGAAGATTGCTGCGATTGGTTTACAATCAACTGAGACGATTGCAAAAAGTCAACAATTTATTTGTTTGAAAGCGGATGATCAGTACGCTCAAGTAAATTCGCTTGGACCGTTTTCTGACTTGCGGTGCACGACGGAGGCTCCAAACTCTTTGTATTCGTCCTTGGTGATCCACTTCTTCTCGAAGGAGGGGAACATGGCCAGAAGGGAGGCGCCGATCCACACCGAGTAGTTCCTCTCCGCGGGAGCAACGACCTGCAATGAGGTGGAGGGGATTTTCCATGAGCAGCCGTTTCTGCACAGTCCAAAAAACGACCCTATGGTAGGTTCTCCCAAGGCAAAACAGATCAGAGAAATGGTGACTCCAATCAACCGTCCAGAGACCACACCTCACCCAGACGGAAAAACACCAGCACCCCAACCGGGAAACACCTCAGGGTAATTTTCTCACAGGTGAGTTGCAGGATCCCAGAACAGGCAGTGACACAAGAAGTGGAATTTTGCGCCCACAAGAATGTAACCTGGAGGCCTGTGATTGGGCCGACTTCCTCAAAAAGAAACTAGAGGGTTTATGAGAGTTTGCCGACCAGTACACACATGCTCAGTGGACTAGGAAATCAGGTTTCTTGGGTTGTTCTGCCTTCCTCACAAACAAGGGGTTCTGGGTTTAAATCTTGGCTCGGACCTCTCGGTTCTTCCAAATCCCAAAGTTGGGAGTAAAACCAAATCCATTGGGGTTAGTAGAGCACCTTTGAGATCAAAATGGTCACGTCGTACCTTGATCTTCATCGAGGGCGGGGCCAGGGCGGCGATCTCCTTCTGCATTCTATCGGCGATGCCGGGGAACATCGTGTTGCCGCCCGACAGCACCATGTTGTAAAACAGCTCGCTACGGATGCCCTCCTCGCACAGCATGATGCTGTCGTAGGACGTTTGGTGTATGCCGGCGGACGCCTTACCTGAATGCAAAAAATGGGAAAAGGAAACAGAAGCGAAGATCTGAGCAGAAATTGTGATTTTTAACATTCAGGTCCGAGTCAATCATGCAAAGATTTCTCACTTGATTTGAAGCTGGAATCGAGTGGCTACTTACTGAGGAGCTTGGGTTCGAAGAGCAGCTCAGGGCATCGGAACCTCTCGTTGCCGATGGTGACACTTTGACCATCGGGAAGATCGTAGCTCTTGTCCAGCTCAGAAGAGGAACTCGCTTTGTCCATCTCCTGCTTGAAGTCCAGCGCCACGTAGGCGAGCTTCTCCTTGATGTCCCGCGCCGCGTCACGCTGGCCTGGCAAAGAACCGTTTGAACTCAAGCACAAGAGCTCAAAGTTAGGAGAAGTCGGAGGTACCGGCTGCGGCGAAGCTGTAGCCTCGTTGGGTCATTAGCTTTATCAGATAGTCGGTCAGGTCTCTGCCCCCCAGATCCAAGCAGAGGATGGCATCGGGCTGAATGTGGCACTGGTAGACGGGCACCATGCGGGTGATGTCATCGCCAGAGTCTATCACGATGCCTGCACAGAACTGTTGTAAGAAACCTTTGGGAACAAAACAGCAAGCTAAGAAGATGCATCGCGGCGGATGACCTGTGGTGCGACCCGCCAAGTACAGCGACAGGACGGGCTGCATGGCCACGTGCATGGCGGGCGTGTTGAAGGTCTCGAACATGATCTGCGGCATCGACAAGGTTACCGACCTCACAGTACTGTAAGTGTGTGTGTGTGTGTGTGTGTGTGTGTGTGTGTGTGTGTGTGTGTGTGTGTGTGTGGACACTAACCTCGGCCATCATCTCCCTGTTCAACTTGGGGTTGAGTGGCGCCTCCGTCAATAGGACATGGCGCTCCTCAGGGTTGGCACCGAGCTCGTGGAAAGTGTGACGCCAGATCTGAACCACATTGGCGTCAGTAAACTCCTTCCATCCGTCCATCCATTCATCCATTCATCTATCCATCCTTCCATTCATCCATCCATCCTTCCTTCCTTCCGTCCATCCATCCATTCATCCATTCATCCATCCATCCATCCATCCATCAATTTATCCAACCATCCTTCCTTCCATCCATCCATCCATCCATCCATCCATCCATCCTTCCATCCTTCCATTCATCCATCCATCCATCCATCCTTCCATTCATCCATCCATCCATCCATCCTTCCTTCCATCCTTCCATTCATCCATCCTTCCTTCCTTCCATCCATCCATCCTTCCATTCATCCATCCATCCTTCCATCCATCCATCCATCCATCCTTCCATTCATCCATCCATCCATCCATTTATCCAACCATCCTTCCATCCATCCATCCATCCATCCTTCCATTCATCCATCCATCCATTTATCCAACCATCCTTCCATCCATCCATCCATCCTTCCATTCATCCATCCATCCATCCATCCTTCCTTCCATCCTTCCATTCATCCATCCATCCATCCATTTATCCAACCATCCTTCCTTCCTTCCATCATCCATCCATCCTTCCTTCCTTCCATCCATCCATCCTTCCTTCCGTCCATCCATCCATTCATCCATTCATCCATCCATCCATCCATCCATCAATTTATCCAACCATCCTTCCTTCCATCCATCCATCCATCCATCCATCCATCCATCCTTCCATCCTTCCATTCATCCATCCATCCATCCATCCTTCCATTCATCCATCCATCCATCCATCCTTCCTTCCATCCTTCCATTCATCCATCCTTCCTTCCTTCCATCCATCCATCCTTCCATTCATCCATCCATCCTTCCATCCATCCATCCATCCATCCTTCCATTCATCCATCCATCCATCCATTTATCCAACCATCCTTCCATCCATCCATCCATCCATCCTTCCATTCATCCATCCATCCATTTATCCAACCATCCTTCCATCCATCCATCCATCCTTCCATTCATCCATCCATCCATCCATCCTTCCTTCCATCCTTCCATTCATCCATCCATCCATCCATTTATCCAACCATCCTTCCTTCCTTCCATCATCCATCCATCCTTCCTTCCTTCCATCCATCCATCCTTCCATCCATCCATCCATCCATCCTTCCATTCATCCATCCATCCATCCATTTATCCAACCATCCTTCCTTCCTTCCATCATCCATCCATCCTTCCTTCCTTCCATCCATCCATCCTTCCATCCATCCATCCATCCTTCCATCCATCCATCAAGCAATTCTACCATGTCAGACGAGGGCCTGCAAATCCTCCCAAAAGGAGAACATGAATTTCTTTCCCAAAATACATTTCTTCAGATGATGTCATCACCTTCTCCATGTCATCCCAGTTGGTGACGATGCCATGCTTGATAGGGTAATTAATTGTCAGCACTTCCCTCTTCTTCTGGGCCTCATTACCCACCAAAGAGTCCAAGTGTCCCACGTCCACCGTTGCGGCCTACAAATCACAAACGCACCGTCAATCATATCTTCTTTTTTTTTCCGGCTGCGCTTTCAACGACTTCATCCTCCTGCCTGATGTTTGGGACGGCCCACAACGGAGGGGAAGACAACACGCGGGGCGTAGTCTCCGGCGAAACCCGCCTTGCAGATACCAGAGCCGTTGTCAACCACCAAGGCGGCGAGTTTCTCTAATTGGGTCATTTCTGAAAGATGACATTAAGACAATTCAGAGAAACATACCCATCAACTTCCTGCCCTTTATCTGGTTCTGGATTGCGGTGAGGGACGACTCTAATCTAATGAGGCGAGCCCAGATTTCCAGGTCTACGGCCATCAGCACGAGCTCTACCAGGGGGGGATACCAAGTCATTGCCAGTTAGGATGACATCCTTCCAGCCTGTTCTTGGTCTGCTACCCAGACTTCTCCAAGTTGGAAAGTGGAATACCTCCTTCAGGAGGTTACTATGAAGCATCCAAGATGGCTGAGCAGCACCGACTGAGTCCCTCTTAGGTGACGAGATCCCTCGCGCTATCATTTCCTTTTAGTCACGACCCAAAGCTGGTGACCACCATAGAACGTAGGAATGTAGATTGTGAGCACCCCCAGATTCTTAACCTTGTCCACCTGAGGCAGGACTTCACTACAAAAGCGGCGGATCAATCACATTTCTTGTAATCCCGACTGAGAACCCTGGCCTCGGATTTGGTGGTGCGGATTCACACTCACACTCTGATGCGAATCCTCCCCAGCAGACGTGAAAGTCCACAGTTCAATAAAGCGATCAGCATCTCGTCATCTGCAATTTATCAGCTGAGCGAGAGACTTTGTCTGAGTTTGTTTGTCTTCTGACTCAGACTAATTTGCCTTGCGAGACCCCAACCAACGAAACGGTGTCCAGGCTATCGCCTGTCAGTCCCATCAAAGCTAATTGGCTGTAACTTGTCACATGACTTGGTTGAAAGTGCACTTGGACTCATTGAAACTCATGTACAGTATCAAACGATGTCGATAGATTCTGCAACAAGCCAACGGTTCCGTTTAAACCGCGCATTCTATTTATTGACAAAAAAAAACATCACAGAGTTGACCAGGTGACAGTGAACACATCTTACCTGCGATGAGTTCTGGTGTATCCCTGGTACATTCAGGTGTGCTCCCAGGTGTTGTTTCTGGTGCTTTTTGGCGAGTCTCTGGAGTGTTCAGCAGTTGCTTAAGGAGTGTTCAAGTGAGACTTGTGTGCTTTCAGCTGATGAGTCTTGCAGGTTTAGGCGTGGCTCAGGTGAGATCAGCTATGTCCTTACTAGGTTCAAATGCGTTCACAAGTGCATCTCAGGTGTGTCTCTGGTGCATTCAGGTGACTCCCTGGTGTGGTCAATTGTTTCTTTGGTGCGTTTAAGTGTGATCTTGGTGCATTCAGTGGCGTTGGGGTACATCCCATGTGCATGTAATGGAGTCTGGTTGGTTCTGGTGCGGCTCCAGTGGGATCAGGTGTGTTCAAGTGCATTCAGGGGGAGTCTAGTTGGTTCCTCCGCAGCATTCTAGTACATTTCTAATACTTTCAGGTACAGTACAGTACCTCCCTTGGTGTGTTGTAGAGGGTCTCCGGGGTGGTGCGTTCAGGTGTGAATGGTCGGCGTGACTCCGTTTGTGGTCATTTGAAGTCTGGGGATGGGCCAAGGCAACAGACAGCTGCAGTGAAAGGGGAAAACATGCCTCTTTTGGTTTGTTGTTGTCAGTCTTCTTCTGGCTTCCTCTTCATTTTACATTCCAGGCTCCGGTCGGTCCGCCTTGTCTGGTCCCTCGGGCTTTGTGACAGTCAATGAGGTAGTTTGCATTCTCCAGCCGGCTGCAACTTGCTTAAGGCGACCGCTTGATTAGGGACCTCATGCACGCCTCTCAAGGACCCCCACGAGGAAAAGAACCCTCGCATACAAGTAACAACATGCAACATGATGGAAAGATTGGTGTAACTTGGGTGGACCCAGATGGAAGAAAGACCAGAATGTGTGTGTGTGTGTGTGTGTGTGTGTGTGTGTGTGTGTGTGTGTGTGTGTGTGTGTGTGTGTGTGTGTGTGTGTGTGTAGTCTTACTTACTTGCGTGTAAGGACAAGAATGTGTTTTGTTTTGAAATAGTTGTAGCCAAGAGGGCATGAAAGTGTTTTTAAACTAGGGGTGTCAAAATTAGTGCATCCAGCCTCTGCTGGGCGAATTCCAGTCGCAACGCAGCAGACACGTGCACGTCAAAATTTAGCAGTAATAAATGTAATAATAATGCACATATTTGTGGAGACTGCGGTCAAGTTGTGTTTTACAATTTTAAAAATGTTACTTCATGTTAAAGATTAGATAGCTCTTAATATGAAAAGAAAAATGCACTGAGCTGTCACCAGCGTCTTACAAATACAATTATGCCATCTAGCGGCAGAAAAATGACCTCAACACAAATCAATTTCACACTCGTTTTTTTACAGTACAGCACATATTTTAAATTTTAACTCAATTCCATGTATTTCAATGAAATACTGTATCAATCACTAAAAGATGCAGCAATATTGCTATTAGTTTAACATTTTCTTCCACTTTTATGTTTACAACAGAATGAAAACTAGAAGAAAAATATTTTATTGTAAATTTTATTGTACGTTTAGAAATTAAAACGGATATAAAATTTGCGATTAATCGGGAGTTAACTATTGAAGTCATGTGATTAATTATTAACTCATTCACTGCCATTGACGGCTATTGATGTCAAAAATTCATTTGAACTATTTTTATTAGATAAAAAATGTTTCCACTTTTGTTAACAAGAGTATGAAAACCTATAATTTTTTTACTGTACATTTAGTACATATATAACATTTATGATTAATCGTGAGTTACTATTGAAGTCATGCGATTAATTACAATTAAAAAATGTAATTGCCTGAGGTGATTTAAAAAAAGGAAAAGAAAAGATTATTAAAAATTAGGAGCGTCAGGCGATTACATTTTTTAATCGCAATTAATTGCATGACTTCACGAGTTAACTCACAATTAATCACAAATTTTAAATCTGTTCTGAATGCACAATACAAAAATTCAAGGTTTTCATACTCTTGCTAACAAAAGTGTGTGGGGGGGGGGAATGTTAAACTAATAAAAATAGTTCAAATGAATTTTTGACGTCTACAACCGTCAATGGCAGCGAAGGAGTTTAAAATTAAAATTAAAATATTGTATTAAAAAACAAATGACAAAAGTCAACGTGTGAAATTATGTTTTATTTCATCTTCATTGAGCTACACTACTACATCATCATCATCATCATCATCATCATCATCATCATCCTGCTCTGACAGGAAGTGAAGCCTCCATGATGAAGAAAAGCTCAGGCAGTGTTGTCGTCACCTGAAAAACAACACAACAGGTCAAAGTGTGTACATACATATACGTACAGTATATGTATATGTGTGTATTTGAGTGTGCGCATGCATGTGTGTGCCTACAGTCTGCTTTGGCTTTGGCAGGCGCGGGCGGCGGCGGCGGCGGGGCCTGCGCAACGCAAGTGTAGGCCACCTCCATGTAGCGCGTGTTCTCCTTGCAGGGGTACTCGCCAAACACCATCTCGGTGACGGGAACCTCGCAGGACCGCCGGTTGCCGCAGCTGAAAGTGGGACATGCGCACACACGTCAGGCAGCGACACTTCCTCTTTCTGCGCCAGTGTGTGCGTGCGTGTCTTCTCACAGGTCCTCCACCACCATCTCGGCCCACGGGAAGGAGCAGACGACGCCCTCGCCGTCGTCGGGGTGGCGCTTGCCCTCCCCGCAACGCGTGCCCACGCCCGCTTTGTACAAAATGTGGTCCAAGTGGATCTTAAAGCCCGACTCTGCGCACAGCGGGAACATTGACGCACACAAACAAAAAAACGTGCATATACTGTAAGTGTACGTACAGCAATGATAATAATAATAATATTATAATAATTATAATAATAAATAAAGACAAGAATGTGTATATTTTCTTACCACATGACATCACTGCCGTGTCATTGTGACACGCGTAAACCACCACACCCTCTGTAACACATCATCGTTATCATCATCATCATCGTTATCATCATCTTCATCATTTCTGTGCTTTGATAAAACTTACCAGTTGTGTGAAAGAGGAAGTAAAGTGCACAAACCACTGAGGAGAAAAAAATTTACATAAATCATGTTTGGCATCTGTCGCATTTGACATTTTCTTGGCATGTTTATTTGGAGTAATGTGCATTTGCAGGCATTAAAAGATGGCCACAAACAATCGTAAGGGCAGTCAAATCCAATCCAGGACTTGATAGTTAAAAGTGAAAAACACAATAAAAGGCTGCTTTTAAACCACCGACAGCAAATGATTGCTCATGTAAATGCATTTAAAAAATAGTGGCGATGTCATCAATGTGAAATCGAAGTTTAAGCGTGGCGGTCTACTCACAGGTCAAGGCGAGCATCCTCAACATGATGGCGGCGTCTTTCACGCAGGCATCCAGTGAAGGCGCCACCGTTAGCATTGCGGCTATTTAAACGTCCGCTGCGTACAAGCACGCGCATGTCCCAAGCACGCAGGCTAGCCGCCGCGGGCTAGCCGGCTACGTGGGCCTCCCCAAACAGATGTGACGAGCGTGTCGAAAACTGTACCACAACTCCATAAATTCACATTTTTCTCCAACTCCAGCTGCTTCAACGCTTTATGGGACAGATGTGACCGTGATGACAGCTGCAGCTACTAATCAACAGCAACTGAAGCTTTGTTAGCATAGCATAGATACTGGTAGCATAAAATTTGTTAGCATGTATGAAATATAATTAAAAGTTGTAGCATCCAGCAATTAAACATGGAGGTTGTTAGCGTCAAAATTGTTAGCATCCAAACTTTTGTATTGTGACTGTTAGCATCAAATTTGTAGCAACCAATCTTTAGCGTGACGTTTTTAAGCATCAAAACGGTTAGCATCAATAAAAAAAAATTGTCAGTGAAGTCAGGTCAACAAAGTCGTGATGCTAACTGTTGGTTTTGTGTTCACATTGGGGTTACTGTAAATAACATTTTTTTTCATCAATGCTTGCTTTTATATTGTTTTAGTTAATCTAATTGTGATTTATTATTTTCTTTACATATATTTACTTTTGCGTTCTTTAGCATATTAACAGTAAGTAGTCCGTATCATTGTTGTTTTAGGTGTCGGACAATAACTTTTTTTAGTCATTTGATTTGATTTTTTGTCTGTTTTTTAAAAATGTATTTACTTGAATATGTGTGTTTTTTTAACACTTGTGATGTGCCTTTCTACGGAAGCATATTGCATTCATTTGTTTTTCCGATATATATATATTTTATAAAACAGGGAAAAATTACTCAGAAGAACAGAAAACAATATTCAGAAAAACAGGGAAAATATATTTTTTAAATACAGAAAAATACTCAGTAAAACGGAAAAAATATTCAGAAAAACAGAAGGAAAAAATTAAAAAAAAGCTCCCCCCCCCAAAATTAGTCAGAAAACAGGAGTTGTTGTTTTTTTGTGTGTAAATGCAATACGCTTCCGTACCTTTCAGTTTTACAATGACATTACAATTAGGATAAAAACAAAACAATATATATCCAGAAATTCCGGTAGAAAAAATGGCACTCACACTTGGCACTAGTACAGCTACTAACTAAGATACTGTACTACATTTATGCCCCGTTACATTTCACAGTGAGGTGAGGTGACTGACTATGGACAGCCGCGACAACGACAACCTATGACGTTGAAGCTCTCGCTGATGGTCTGCGCCAACCCACAATGCACCACGCCGATGGTTGAAAGTTTACTTATCTTTCGTCTTCTCAAGAAAGATTCTCGACTCGTCCTTGCGTGACCACGATTGGTAATATGAAACTCTGGTGTGACGTCACATCACAATAACGCTACATTAGAAGTACTAGTATTCGGCGCACCATTAGTGTAAAAGCTGTGTACGTGTTATAGAAACGGGGGCGCCATTTTAGAAGTACGATCCTTTAGGTTCATGAATATGATGACTGGTGTGTTCACGGACACTTCGTGAAAGGTACTCGCCTACCTTGTTACGCACAGTGCCTCAAACCGTCTGACCATGAACTGACTTCAATCTCAATAAAATGTGTGAAGAAAAAAATAATGCATGATATCGAATGAACTGTATGTTACAAAATAATATAGTTCGGCGATGCGGTTTATGTCTTTTTCTTTCCGTGGTGGTAGTCGTCCATGTTTACTCGAGACCCTCAGGCAAACGACCCACCCACACTTAAGTTGTCGGAAATGACTCACAGGTGACGTCGACATGGATGCTTTATTGTGAGGCTGTAATATGACTTTTCCCCCCCCTACCAATCAGTGACACAACATCCCAATATATTCAAAAGAGTCATAATTTCTGCTGTGGACACTGAATTTTTGAATATTTTCAAGACACGTTGTGGTTGAACGTTACCGATCTCGCGATATCTGACAACGTCTCCGTCAAAATTATGAATCCTCGCGATAGTTCAGCGGGTCTCGCTGCCGGCAGACAAAAATGGTGGTTCGCTGATTGCCCATGTGCTTGTGGTGAGCCTAAACGAATTTATTTAAAGGCAGTGTAAATAATTTATTTTTCTTTCCATTGTTTGAGAAGACGGGTGACGCATTAAGCGTCGCGGGGAACAAAAAGACAACATGCAACACGATGACGTGAGTGAACTAATATTAATAGTTAGCGTCGCGTGATAACTACAATAAACATGTATTGTTTTAGTATACTTTGATGCCTTTATGGCTTCTGTTTGTAATTACAACGTTTTATGTGATGTTAGCGTAATTTTACAAATGTTTGATCTAAATGTCAGCTATGTCCTCGTGTAACCCTATTTATTGTGTTTTCTGTCCGTGCAGGTAATTTGGGACGTTATAGGCAATAGACAGTTCTGTTCCTACAAAGTCAAGTAAGTTTCAATCACGTTCTAATGAATTTGCTACACAGTTTGTCAGCGTTAGCACAAAACTTTCAAGCTTCTGGTGGAAAGTAAGATTTTAGGAAAAGTCTACTCGGAACAGCTGGAGCATTTTTAAGTGTTTTTTTTTTTTTAAATATATATTTGTTTTGTTTTTTTAGAACCAAAAGTCAAGGTTTCTGTCGCAATGAGTTCAACATCACCGGCATGTGTAACCGCTCGTCGTGTCCGCTGGCCAACAGTCAGTACGCCACCATCCGGGAGGAGAAAGGTAAGGAAGCGACCTGAGCACACTACTCTGATGATGCGGCAAATGTGCGTGCTAACTTGATAATGATGATGTGGCCCAGGTCACTGCTTCCTCTACATGAAGGTGATCGAGCGAGCGGCGTTTCCTGCCAAATTGTGGGAGAAGGTGAGCCAGCGCCAATGACGCCATTTTAAATAAGCGAAAAGGAGCATTTGTATGGATAATAAAGGCTAACTGCTTTGGTTTACTTTATAACGGTTTTATTTTGTTGTTTATGTTTCAACAATGCTGACGACTGTTCCTGTCGACGCAGGTGAAACTGAGCAAGAACTACGAGCGAGCTCTGGAGCAAATCGACGAGAACCTCATCTACTGGCCTCGCTTCATCCGGCACAAATGCAAGCAGCGCTTCACCAAGATCACGCAGTATTTGATCCGCATGCGCAAGCTCGTCCTCAAGAGGCAGTGAGTACGCCGGGTCACCGACGACTTCTCAAGTTTCTAAACGTGACGAAAGCGCAGAAAATAGCAAGTATAAAAGTCTTAGATTTGACGTAAGTGTTTTTTAAAATGTTTTAAATGGATAGGGGAACCCGAGCTGGCGGCGGATGACCAATACGATTAGCCTCGTGGCGTTAGCTTCGGCTAGTCCAATCGGCGCTAGTCATGGTGGCCGCATCGTGTCCCATGATCGTTCATTTGCATAAAGTCGTGAATTAGACATAAGTGGCGTCAAATCGGCGTTTGTGGTTGCCCAGGAGGAAGCTGGTTCCCTTGAGTCGCAAAGTCGAGCGTCGGGAGAAACGCAGGGAGGAAAAAGCTCTGATCGCGGCACAGCTGGACAACGCCATCGAGAAGGAGCTGCTGGAGAGGCTCAAGCAGGGGACGGTACGTGGCCCGCTCGGCCCAGCCACGCCCGACGCGGCGCCACGCCATCTTTTAACGCCGTCTTCCTACCTTCCCAGTACGGCGACATCTACAACTTCCCCGTCGTGGCCTTCGACAAAGCGCTGCAGCAGCAGGACCAGGAGAGCGAGGCAGAGGAAGACAGCGAGGAGGAGGAGGTGGAGCAGGATGACGAGGTGAGCGCGGAGAACGGGTCGAGGTGAAAAATGGCCGCCGGTAAGCGGGGTTTGAGTTGATGGCGTCACTTCCTGTGCAGGACGTCGGCAAAAGGGAGTTTGTCGCCGACGACGAGGTGGAAGAAAGCGACCTCAGCGATTTCGAGGTATGGAAAATCATCAGTCTTTTTTGTAAAATTCGGGAATAATTCACAATTTATTGTTTTGCCCACCAAGATGCTAAAAGATGAAGCCAAAGCACTGCTTTTGCTTAAATAATGCTCAACTCATTCTGAGGTTACTTGGCATCTAAATGGTGCCGAAGCACTACTTCTGTCTAAACAAAGCACCCACTCATTTCAGTGTGGTTCCTTGGCACCGAGAGGCTATCAAAGCACTTCAGTCTACATGAAGCTCCTCAACTCACTTTGGCATAATTCCTTGGTATCAAGATGGTCGCATCTCATTTCAGGAAATGAACAACTTGAAGACGAGCAGCGACGAGGAAATGTCAACCGAAGATGAGGACACGGAAGCAACCAAGAGGAAAAAGTTTGCCGGCAAAGGCAAATCTCCCGCCAACGGCACGGCGGCGCGCAAGAAGCGAGCGTACGTGGAGATCGAGTACGAGCATGAAACGGAGCAGCCGGCCACCAAGAGCTTCAGCACGTAGGAGCCGTCGGCATCGTGTTTGCCAAACTGAACTGCGATGTCGCCACAAGCACGCCATTGCAGGTCATCGCAGCTGCAAGTCATGTGACTGGCGTAGTCGTCCGAAAGATGCTCATAAACATAACAAATCTGTTTTTCTAAGTTGCTTACTCCAATGTCAGCAAAACGAATATTTTTACTCGAGAGGCTTCACTGATGTTCAGAATGCTAAATCCTATTGCATGTTTAAATTCTGTTGTCGCCAATAAAAAAAAAAAAAGGAAAGTTGACTTGATAAGCAAATGTCTGTTTGAACCAAAATGTCACCAGTCAAATTGAGCGACAATAGGATTTTTAAAATATTTTTTATTTTCAAATATGTTTGAATCTAACAAAAGAAAAATTGTATGCGCTTGTTGTTGGCCGTTTTGTGACAATGTGAAAGAAATGGAAAGTTGAAAAATGTAAGCGACAAATCCATTTTATACATCTTTGCTCATATTTTTTCAAGACTAAACATGAAGTGGAAGAAAAACAATCCAATGAAATGGATTCAACTTTATTGTCCATTAACTCAATGAAACGTGACGACATCTCATAAGACGGCCGAACATGGAGTCTGTATTTACTTTTATTTACAACAGTGTCAATCCCTGTACTGATCGCACGTGGAGGGAGGGAACCGCATACTCATGTACAATACAGTATAAATAAAATCAAATAGTCACATTTTGTTTATGTTTGATATGAAGACGGCGCCCCCTACAGGCAGATAATGCTAGTTGTCAGAATGGGCCATTTAAAAGTGAAGAAAAAATACTTTTTAAAAAACACAACTGATTTATAGGGGATATAAGTATATGAATTAATCTAAATTTATATTCGACAGGATTTAAGTGGCTTTAGACTAGATTAAAATCAATTTAAAGTGGATTAAAACCAGATTTAAAGTATCTCCAACAACACATTTATTTTTTAAAATTTCTATCAAGCAAATAATCCGGCTGAAGGTGGGGCTGCCGTCAACCAATCAGAAGGGAACAAAAAGTGCAAACGCAAACAAACAAAAAAAAAATACTTGAGCGTTAACTCAACAGGACAGGTCAGGGCCCCCGACAAACCAAGAGCCAACTGTGCTAGTTTAGCATTAGCTATATGAAGGCCCACAAAGGAAGCTAGTGAGATAAAACGCACCCGGGATGCTACATCAGGAATGAGAGTGAGTGTCAGCGAACTAGAACATTTTTGGTCGCTAGAAAATAAAACATTCAATTGAAGGACTTTAAAGAATAACAAAAACAAAAAAGTGATTCTTAAATTCGTTTAAAAAGTCCGATTTTATGTTCCTTCAAAAACCTTTGTGACTTCCTTGGACCATACTTTGCTTTTAAGGAGAAGGTTGCCATTGAAACTAAAAGAAATAAGTGGAATGGAGAACTAATTGGACAAGCCAGGATCACTGAACATTCAGATTCGGGTCTGGTATTTGGAATCATTCCAACTCTTTGCGAGGCAGACTAAGAGAAATAAGGTTTAGGACCTTCGTAGTCCACACGTCTGGTGTGGAAATGAGACTAGGTGGACTTGAAAGTTCTTCCAGTCCGGACAAATCACTCTTTGTGGATTCTCTGTACCTTTGGCCCAGGCTGCTCCACTCGAAAAAAACAGTTAGGTCAAAAATAACCCAAACTGGGAACTGACCTAACTTTTTGGGTTATTCGATTAACCCAAAAAGTTGGGTCACATAAAATGACCCGCAAACAACACCCAAAAATTGGGGTTGGTTGCGGGTTATTAATTTAAATTGACCCAACATTCTTGGTTAAATAGCTCATAAAGTTGGTTGGGATCATTTTTGGCCAAATTCAATCGGATTATTGAATTAACCCAAAAATTGGGTGAAATTATAACCCACATACAACCCCAAAACACTGGGATCGCCTTGTGGGTTATTTTTATTTGACCCAACCTTTTTGAGTTAACCCAAAAAGTTGGGTCCATTCTTGACCCAATTTGGGTTATTTTTAACCCAACTGATTTTAGTGTATTATTCCAGTTCTTTCTGGTCTGGACTGGAGAAGACGTGCAAGAGCTTCCACTGCAGAAGAAATGTTCCTGGTGGACGGTCTGCTATTATTCTGGTTCTTTCTGACCTGGATCGAAGGAGACATGGTTGAGGACCTTACTTAGTCCACATGTGTGGTCTGGAAATGAGACTCTAGGTGGACTTTAAACAAGTGAAAGGTCTTCCAGTCCTGAAGAATCGTTCCTTGTGGACTATCTGGACCCTTTAGGTATCATTCCAGAACCATTCCAATAGTTTTTGGGGAGCTCATCCACATTTGTGGTATAGGAATGAGAGTCTCAGTGGAGTTTTTACACCCAAAAGATGTTTGGATGATCTCCCAAACGAGATCTAACATTCCTAGTGATTTTTTTCGCCATTTGACCCAGTATGTGATTGTTCTGGTACTTTCTCACCCAGAGTGAGTCCACATGTTTGGTCGGGAAATTTGACTCCAGTTGGGACTTTGGACTTGAAACGTGTAAGATCTTCCGGCCCATAAGAAATGTTACTTTGACTTTGTGGGCCTTATTATCATTCTAGATGATTTAATTTTTTTAACCTAGACTGAAGGAGACCCGGTTTTTGGAGCTACCTAATCCATTGTGTTATAGGAATGAGAGTTAAAGTGGGCTTTGGACATGGAAATGTTTGGAAGCTTTTCCAGTCCAAAAGAAACCCTGATGATGGACAACAGACTATGTGGACTTGACAAGGTGTAGATGGAAAGGACAGAAATGACTTGTGGTGTTTTTGAGTAGGCGAGAATGTGACAGGTCCAATTTCACATCCACATGCAGGAACAATTTTCTCTTTTGGGGAATTCTGGGATGAGGCGAGTGAAGCAGACCTGTGTTGAAATGCATTTCCTGCTTGGGGGTTCCGTAAATGAGAAAATTGGGGATTCAAGTGATGTCAGAGAGACTCCCGACCAGGAGAGCCGGCAAAGAAAAAAGAAAAGGAAAAAAAAATAATCAATCCGTCCGTCCTTGCGTCTGTCCTTTGGTGGGTTAGCAGCTGCATCCGTCTTTGGGGGGCTGGCTGTCGGCGTTGAGCCGTCCCCCCTGCGGCGCAGACGGCTTGTGCTGCACTCCTGACTCGGCGGCGTTCAGGTCCAAGCTGCCGTCCTGGATGTTCTGATAGATCCGCTTGGCCGCTTCCAAGAAGGCCTCCTCCACGTTCTCGCCTCTGCACCACCACCACCACAACAACATCTCAACGTGTACGTGTGTGTGTGTGTGTGTGTGTGTGAGAGGGAGAGAATGACTGCAAAAGAGCGCGAGTGTGTGTGTGAGAGAACGTGTACTCACGTTTTGGCGCTGGCCTCCAGGAACAGCAAACCTAAAGCAGAAGAAGTCAAATATACCAATCAAGCATTTGTAGCCAAGATGACATCACACCACTTCATGGACGCGCCCTCAAGATGGCCTCGCATGTGAATCCAAATAATTGCTTAAAAGGTTTCTCACCGTTCTCATCGGCAAACTGTTTGGCTTCCTCGTACGTGACGTCTCTTTGTGCCTCCAGGTCGCCTTTGTTGCCGATCAGGATGATCACCTGCGCAACATATTTATATAATAAATAAAAGAAAGTCAAAGAAAAACCCAGTGGTCACAGAAATAAATTGAATCGTCCCAAAGAAGTAATGGAAATTAGCCAATTACATTTTTAATTGTTCAAGACAATTATCTTACAAAGCCAACTCATGAAATAGGCCTGAACAAAAATGATCATAGGCTTAAATAATAATAATAATAATAATAATAATAATTATAATTTGTCCGTAGGGACATGTCCAAGATGTGTCACAGGTGTCTTCCAACTTTGCTAACAGTCAGTCGGCCTATTTAACTCTTTGACCGCCAAAAACGTTAAATAACGTTTAGTAAAATCCTACGGAGGAGTGCCAAAGACGTTAAAAGACGTTTGTTTCAAAACAGAGGTGAAACTAACCATTTTCTATTATTGATTACTCAAAAACGGAATAAGGTAGAAACAAAAAAATTTTTCTGATGAAAGATGAGAGTCCAATCTTTCATTTGGTAGTATGTGTGTTTCCATAGTCCAAACACATAATTTTCTATGGACCTTGAAAGATCAGTCAAAATGCTTAAAATCGGCTGGCACTGGGGACAACCCGTTTCTGAAAACGTATGGCAGTCAAAGAGTTAAATGGGCTGAAAATTGTCTCTGTGCTGTTTGTAATATGGTGTGTAACATACTAAACATAAACCAGAGGAAGCGAAGAGAGTTGTCACAGATTAGAAATAAAATTACAAGACAACCATCTCCAAGCAGCTTGAGGTTCCTTTGACCACATTTGCACCTATTCAGAAAGAGCTACAAGCTGCAACAAGTGACAATAAAGTACCAGAAATATAAAACTTGTTTAAGAGGTTATAAATCATTCGGTTTGGCCTTGGTGGAGCTTTTTTCGGTGGTCCCTCACCGTGTTTGGGTTGGTCAGGTTCCTGGCGTCCGTCAACCAGCTACTCAGATGATTGTAAGTGCTTCTCCTGCACACACACGTGCCAAACGTCACGTCACATGACCATCACCGGGTGATGTCAAGACAGAGTGCCGCCCCTACCTGGTGATGTCATAGACCATGAGGGCCCCGGCGGCCCCCCTGTAGTAGGACCGGGTGACGGCCCTGAAGCGCTCCTGGCCTGCCGTGTCCCAGATTTGCAGCTTCACCTTCTGGCCGTGGACCTCCATGATTCTGGTACCGAATTCCACACCGATGGTATGAGGGCAGTCGGCCATGACTGTGCACAATGATGACATCATTATTTGGTAATAAAGCAAACATTTACAGAGAACCATGTTGTTTCAATACATGTGTGCTCATTTCTGTGACCTTATCTATGGCATTTTGCATTACATGCTAGCATTAAGATGGCTGACTCAGACAATGTGATAGAACAAGTTGGTGTTTAAAAAAAAATAATAATAAATTGCTTTAAGTGTCAGTTTTGCTTTGCATGTCAACTGGAGGTGACAAATGAAAAGCTTGAAGCAAGCTGAAATATGTTTTAATGACTTTAAATATACTTGCGGCAATTTCTCCAGCTTCCTCCCACATAAAAAAAAACATGCATGCTGGAGACATATTGCAATATTTGTTCTATTTTAGTACATGTTGTTTCTTTGTCCCAACACAAGGTGGAGCCTGAGCACCAAAAAGCAAAACAAAAAAGGGATAAAGCACCAGGTAACCCGTGCAGGTGTGCCAATTGCGACAGCTCACAGTTTTCTGACTGTGTTAAAAGAGTCAACTGTGTTGATTATGTTGTTGAACATGTTGAATTGGGATAAAATGTTATTATTGTAAGCACTGGTGTTTTTAGTTTTGAAGTTCACTGATGGGAGATAAATAAAAAAGATTTCTGTACAGAGATAAGCACGATTTGGACATTGGTTGCTTCCAAGAACACGCATCATACGATTTTCCCCACTTCGCCCCTCAATGGCTCAAATATTAAAACATTTATTGGAAAGACGATATAATGGAAGTTAAGCTTCACACTTCAGTTGCTTTCGGCTGTGTCAGTCCCTTTGCAGCAGGCTTTAAGGTAATTGAAGACAGTATAATATCCTTTGGTGTGAATGTGTGTGAAAGTTTGCGTTCGTCTTAATGTCTGGTACATATTCCTAGTGCTAAACAGAGATTTATGTTTTAAAAAAAAAAATAGGAGCACGTACATTTTTTCTCTGTGAACTGGTGCAGTAGACACGACTTGCCCACACCCATGTCACCTGGGAAAAGAATAAAAATAAGTCAACTTGAGGACACAAACACACACAAAATAATTAAGTTGATGGTGGGGAGGGTGTGGTCTTGACGTCTCACTCACCGATGATGATATACTTGAAGATGTAAGAGTAGTTGTAAGGCGCGGCGGTCATCTTTGCTCCTGGGGAGAAAATTTAAGTTTGACAAAATATCGTTGTCAAACTTTGACTGTTTACGCTTACGTCCCGCATTAATAGGCCATTTTTAGGTACCAACAAGCTCGGCAGCTAACACTCAGCCCGAGTGTTGGCTTTCAAGTTCCACTTTTTTTTATCTCGCTTCAAACACAAACACACATTTTTACACAACTGAAAAAACTCTTCTCTGAGGACTAACAATGAAAACAAAACAAAACGCCAAATTCCCTGTGCTTACTTCGCAAAGCGGCTAGCCGGCTAACAGCTGGAGCTCTATGTAGTAATATATGTAGATTAACGTAGACAAAACAAGTAATAAAACATCGAGACTTGTTTAAAATGTTTTCCCTTTACCTTCCTTTCCGGTTAATGTTTTTAAGTGTAAAAGGGTGACAAAGCAGCAGTTGCTCAGGCGGATAATTAGCTTCGTTTGTTAGCCGTCACGAAGAAAACCTCCTCCTCCTCTTCCGCAATACTTCCGCTGCGCCCATTAAAACACGTAAATCATCGCGAGATTTCCTCACACGACCGCGTGACTGCTTCACTTGCTGAAACGACTCGGCAGGAGAAACGTATTTTCTAGCTACTTTGTTGGCTCTGTAGTTGACATACATGTGGTTACATTGAGTCAAATGTCAATATTTGTATTTTGTTAGCTATATGAGTATTTTGGAGCGTGTTCGTGTGTTTTTAAGTGTTTGTGTGCGCTTGTGTGGGAGCCGCCCTTGCTGTGACGTCACTCTCAAGACTCCGCCCCTCCCACTACTTTAGAATCAGCAGAGTAGCAAAGCAAGCAGATGACTGAGGGGACACAACACAGCTTCTTGTCTACTTCAACTTTTGTTTTTGTTGTCTTCTCGTGTCATCTTGAGTCGTTTTGTTAATCACCGTCATCATTGTCAGTCATGAGAGTGAGAAGCATTATCTGGTGAAAGGGACAACATGGAGAAACATAAAGGTAAGTAAGCTTCATAAAGAAACTCTAACAATAATCACAGTTATTATTATTAGTAATAATAATAATTTTGTATTCCCATTGTTCAAAATGGTAAATTAAACTATAATAATTTATTGGTGCCACTCTTTGTAAGCCTTGTGTTGCGATAGTGCAGCATGTTGATTGGTGTATAGAGAACGCTCTGCAATCAGTTACCATGACGACGCAGAGAAGATTCAAAGGATGTGTTTGTAATTTCATCCTGGCTATAAACCTCACAGTGGTGCCCTCAGGTAGGAGTTTAAATGGTTCCATGACCACTAACCATGCTCGTATCATAAACACTTAACGTATATACTTTATAACCGTATCTCAAATCATCTTTCCCTATTGAAAGGAATGGAAATGCTAGTAATCCATTCCAGCACTCCCAAAAAACACCAAAATTCACGTTTATTCGTCTCTCCCAAAACCTGCAAACACAGAATATGTGAGCAAAAAGTACGACTTAAGTGTTAATTTGAGGCTTTGGTTTTTATGGCATTATTTTTGTCCTTTTGGAAGAAGCTTTTTTGGTCTTGCTAGTGGTTCACTTCACAGTTTTAGGGTCATACATTAATGCTCAGTCAGTCAGTCCTGAAAGAGGTTTGAGTGATTTGGTAAAGATAGATGAGGTTCAAACAGCCCCTTCAGCCATTTCTGAGGAACATCTCGGAAGGCTTCTATAATCTCTTAGGAAGTCTATCAAGAGTTCCTGAAGGAGGCTCTCATGCTCTTAGCATCGTGTGAAAGGTTCTAGGAGACTTTCAGGACTTTTGGAAGACTCTCCTCAAGAGATCTTTGGCTTTTTCAGAATTCTAGGACATTCAAGGACAATTTAGTGGTCTTTTGAGGGATTCTCCTCAAGTTCTGTGGTCCTGAAGTCTTGATGAAGGTTTTGATGGTCTTGTAGAAGTCTCACATTAAAGTCTAGGTAAGTGTTTTTAGGTTGAAGTTTCTGGTAGTATTTTTGTCAAGTTCTGAGGAACGTCTTGGAAGTTTTCTAAGTTACTCGAGATGTCTATCAGGAAACCCTGAAGGAGGTTCTGGTGCTTTTATTATCATGTAGATGGTTATATCTTACAAGGACTTTTATGATGTTTTAACGGCTTTGGTAAAGGGATCTTAGCTCATTTCTTGGAAGAATTGTAGGACCTTCTAGACCACCAGATCTTAGTGGTCTTTGAATGACTATTTAACTCCCACAGAAGGTTTTCTGGCCCTAAAAGTTCTGGAGAATTTTGAGGTTTCTTTATGTCCCAATGTAGGCTCACCATGAGGAGATGAAGGTAAGCAACATGTCAACTGACGCATGTTCAAAAACATCATAATATTATGGACTGTGGTCCGCATGTCCCAGTGGGACGAGGCTTAATGCTGATTGGACGCTGACAAACACCAACCTACTCTTATTCTTCCTCCTCCTTTTTTTTTCTTCTTCTTTGCTATATTTAACAAACATGGGATGAAAGGGAAAGCTGCTCCACACCCTTCGACACACACACAGTGGAGACTTGTGGAGGTTTCCCATCTTTGTACTAATTTGAGGCTTTGGTTTTAATGGTAAAGCATCCTAAATCTTCTACACACACACACAGACACACACACACACACACACTGGAACAAGAAGTTGCCTCCAGTTGAGCTGTTGTGCGACTGACATGGATTTTGTGTGTTTGTGTGCTGGCGCATCAAAGCCACAAACAGGAAGTGATGTTGATGTTCAGATAAGTGTGTGTTTGTGTGTGAGATAATGTGTGTGTCGTCATCGCAATTGGGAGTGTGTGTGCGCGCGTGTGTGTGTGGGTGTAATGTGGGGCTTGCTGTTTAAAGCGGCAGCAGATCACTGATTAGCAAAATTAGCATAATCTCCCACTCTGAACCACTGTCAATACTATACAGTACTTATATGTGTGTGTGTGTGTGTGGGGGGGGGGGGATTCAATAATGGCCGCCTGTCTGGGGAGATTAGCTTGTTATTTGTTAGCTAGTAAAGTTGACTGTACTTTGTTTTGCTTTATTTACAGTGTTTTTTGTTAGTTCACTAACTTACTCACAAAGCAGGTTTAGTGACAACTCTTGGGTCAAGAAATCTTGAAATGTGGGAAACTGCGTTTTCTGTTTCAGAAAGGAAGGTCATTGAAACCAGAGAAAAAGAGTTAACTCTACCCTGTTTCATGAAAAGAGGTCATTTAACTCTTTGACTGCTAAAAACGTTAAATAACGTTTAATAAAATCCTATGGAGGAGTGCCAAAGACGTTAAAAGACGTTTTTTTTCAAAACAGAGGTGAAACTAACCATTTTCTATTGTTGATTACTCAAAAACGGAATAAGGTAGAAACAAACTTTTTTTTCTGATGAATGATGACAGTCCAATCTTTCATTTGGTAGTATGTGTGTTTCCATAGTCCAAACACATAATTTTCTGTGGACCTTGAAAGATCAGTCAAAATGCTTAAAATTCGGCTGGCACCCACGGCATCCCTTTTCTGAAAATGTCTGGCAGTCAAAGAGTTAAGCTCTCGGTCAGTTACCGTAGTAACATGTCCCATGAACCAAACCTGGTCGGTTGCAGGTTTTACACAATGAACCTCGAGTTTTTCTCTGTCCCCGCCTCCATTCAGCCACATTTCCTCATTCATAAAGTCCGCTGCGATGAGTTTTAGTGTATACCACCTTTGTCACGAACATGGCATGTCCTTTTGACAATGACCCTATTGATGAATTTGTCGCATTATTGCGCAGGGAATTAAATATTCATCGTGAGATTGTTATGAAGTACGCTTAAGTCAAGCGTCTCCCTGCAGGATTGCACCTAAATGAAATGAATGAATGAGTTACCGTTCAACAGGATTCCCCTGTAATATTATTGGGATTGCAAAGGACTACATTTAAATTTACGCATTGACTTGACACCCAAGCAGAAACGTTCTCCCACTTGACCGATGGGGAACCGCTGTGGGGTTCCACTTTTTTTTTTTCTAAAGACTTGTTCAAATTCGCCAATGATCGCATTAAGATTTTCAGTTGAGAGGGGTAAAAAAAATAAAAAATAAAACGCGGAACAGAGTGCGGCGTCGCACACTGCGCATCCCCGTTGCCATGATGACTCGACAAATCGGGGCTCCACTGATCTGGACTTTTTAGTGTAGTGACACTGAATATTGATTTAGTGAAAAAGAATACATTTACTCTTGACGTTGATGCCACAAGTACTTCTAGGTTCCAATAGCCTTAGCGTTGTCTGATGACACTGGTTAGCAAACCTTTTCATGACATTTGCACCTGAAAGTATCCTGGCGCATTTTGTTTACAGTTTGAGAGAGTCAAAAGACTGTCCAAGAGTCTTTGGGTTTCTCTGTGATTCTGATGATGAATTAGTCCACTTCTTGTGCAGTGCTGTCCAAGCTGATGTGGGACCTTCAGTCTTTCCTTTCGGTTCTGGACTCAGAGAACCTGAGCTACATTGCTCAGGCCCAGAAGAAGTCCATCTCAGAGCTGGTGTCCTCGCTGCAGACGCAAGAAGCTCCAGGTTAGCTCCAGGCCTCGCTCATCTCCACACCTCAGTCGCCATCAGGTTCTCACTTGTGTTGTTTGCTCCTAGTAGAGGATGCCGAGTATGTCATCATGAGCTGTCCATCATCGTCGTCGCCCAACAGCCAGGCAGTGAGAGACTGCAACGTCTGGACGAGAGATGCGGTGAGTACTCTGACACTGGGGGGGCATTTAAAAAGAAGTCGTCCAGTTAGCATCCTCATCAAAGTCAGGCTTCCATCCAGTTGCTAACGGTTTAGCTGCTAAATGCTCCACATTTGCCACCTCACCTGGTAGCTGTTATCTGCTAACTATTTAGCTGTTAAATGCTACACAATGGTCACATTTTATCTGCTAGCAGCTAAGTGGGTCACTGTTGCCACCTGCTAGTTGGTATCCGCTAACAGCAGGATAGCATCTGAAGGCTTCGTCATTCTGACAAAGTTGCGTTTGTGTCGAGTTTCTAACTGCTAGGTAGTTGCTACATGTTTCATTCTGAACACCTGTTATCTGATAACTGCTCACCATTTAGCTACTAAGTAATTTACTATAGCTGCCTGCTAGCTGCTAAAAGCTAGCTGTGCCGTTAAGACAGCATGACATGAGACGTCAACGATCCTAATTGAATCGATCTTGTGTGCAGTTGGCACCTGCTAACTAGAGGCTGAATACGGCACCATGTTTCACTTGTTATGCTGCCAAGTGCTCGTTTCAACATTTTGAGAACAGTGGGAGTCAATCACAGCTAAGAAAAGTAAACACATACTGAATGAACCTCAACTGTGTTCTCCTATTAGCGGCGAACCGCTAGCTACACTGTGAAGAGACACATCATCCTCATTAACTTGTGTTTGTGACCAGCTGCTAACTGCCGGCTAGCTGCTAAATCCTGAACTGTTTTCTCCTGTTAGCAGTTAACCGCTAGCTGCTCCGTTTTGAGAGCCGAGAGAGTTAACCAAAGCTGGAAAAGTAAACAAAACACAATTGTGTGGAGCAGAATCCAGCACAAGGTTCATGTTTGAGGTTCTGGTGGACCCACTAAGTTCTTGTCAAAAGACAGACATCAAAGACGAAAACTGGACCAAAACCAGAGCCTTTTTTTCTGGTAGCGGAGAAGAACAGCAGGCTGCGTTGTGATGTGGTCCGCTAATGACAGAGTCCTCCTGAGGTTTGGGAGGAGACGGCATTTGTGTGCGTGTGTGCGCGACAGGATGTTTATATATGAGGCCATCTCTCTATCTGCCTTCCTATTGGCCGAGAGCTTTACTGAGGCAGGAAGTGGTCAGTGATGGCAGCTGATTAGCGTCTGGTCTACGTGATGGACACGCACACACACACACACACACATATACTGAATGTGCACAATCCAGTGGGAGAGCTGATCTGTTACTTATTTATTGTCCAATCATCTTGGTCATCATGTGGCCACTTGTTTTATCCGCCTTCAAGGTCCCTGCGGCACCGCACCCGCCACCAGGGGGCAGTCAAGCTCATGTCGGTGAAGATGATGAGGATGAAGATACCTACGAGGAAGCACAGCCCTTCAAAGCTGACAGCACCAATCACCTGGGTATGTAGGCTACACGCAGACACACACACACCACACACACACACATACACACACACACACGCTCACTTTGACATCTTGGCGACCCTCCAGAGCAAGCTGAGTCCGAGAACAGCTACTACGAGTCGTATGGCGAGGACGACGATGATGATGATGAAGAGCACATGAAGGACAGAGCTCACTACATCCAATGGAGTTCCTCTCAGCCTTGTCTCAGGCCCCCTCCCGAGTCTCGCCTGTGCGGGTACCTGTGGAGGAGGAAGTGGTTGGGACAATGGACCAAGCAGCTCTTCATCATCAGGAACCACCTCTTGCTGGTGCGTGTGTCTTATCTTAAATTTCAGTTTTTATTTGAATTTTTTAATTTTATTTTATTTTTCCATTTTATATCATATTAAGATTTATTTTGGCAAAAAAGTAAATAACCCTAACTCACACTATATATATTATTATATTATTTTTTTAACGGAATTTTAAAAAAGTTTTTTAAATTAAGTCCAATTGAAACTAAATTTAACTTTTTTTTTTTAAATGAAATAACTAAAAAAAAATAATAATAATAATTTTTTTGTTGGTAATCATTAGTTTTTTATTCGAATTTTAATACAGCAGTTTAATTTTTTTATTTTTTTTTTATTTTAATCTTTGAGAGGAATTTTATTAATATTCTAATAAATTTAAATGTACCCACTCATCAACTTACTGTTATTCATCACTAACAATACAATTGCTTATATTTATTATTATTTTTGCCAACTACAGTCAT
Source organism: Vanacampus margaritifer (assembly GCF_051991255.1). Lineage (NCBI taxonomy): Eukaryota > Metazoa > Chordata > Actinopteri > Syngnathiformes > Syngnathidae > Vanacampus > Vanacampus margaritifer. The sequence continues at coordinate 2,488,242 of NC_135434.1, forward strand.
TTTTGTGCACACACATGTTTCTTCTATAGTATGCGTTGTATGTTTCAGTGCTACAAGTGCGCACGGGACCTCCTTCCTCATCTGCAGCTGAGCCTGCGCGGCTGCCAGCTAGTCTACAAGCTGAAGAGCAACCGGAAGATTCCGCACCAACTCAAGCTTCTGCTGCTCGGGGCCGACAGCCTGGTGCTGGGGTACAGCAGCTTCCAGCAGGCCGACGAGTGGCGAAGGGTCAGCACTCAACGCGGAAACGCATGACGCGCCTTTCTATTTTTTTTTAAATCTAAATTTGAATGTGTGGCAATGCTAAACCTTTAAAGAGGCGATATTGGCGGATTTGTGTGTGAGTGTGTGTCTGTGTCTGTCGTAGGTGATCGAGGAGCTGAGCGTCGACGGGGAAGTTCAAAACAGCAGCTCAGAGCCTCCTCTGTGGTCCCGCAGGGTGAGAAGCACAAAGCATACACACACACTCACACACTCTATTTGTGTGTTGATGCATTAAGTACACACTATATGGACATTATGTAGTGTAGATAGCGTGTTTAAAGTGTTTGTTGCCTTGTATGTTCAGTCCAGTGCACTTCTGACACACATCAACCAGCAAGAATCTTCACATCAACAGCACAAGAACAAAGGTGCTATTTAAAAAAAAATATATATATATATATTTTTTTTTATTAATGTTGTACATATTTTTGGTTATTGGTTGTCTAAAAAATAGATTAACTCAGGCTGTGTTTCAATGGGATATTTTGCTCTTGTTTAAAAAATATATATATATATTTCTATTAATCTTTATTGTTTATTTAGATTTTTTATGAATTTATTCAGTTTAATTATTTATTATTAGGGGCTTTTTTTTGGGGGGGGGGGGTTAAAACTAAATCATTCCTGACACTTTTTTTATTTTTATTTTCCAATGTTTAAATTTGAATCTTATTCCTTTATATATATATATTGTTATATATATTATTGTTGTTACTGTTTTATTGCTAGATTTGTTTTAAATAAAACTATTTTGGAGTTTAAAAAATATATTTATGTATTTATTTTTAGTTGTTATGATATGTGTTCATTTTTGGCTTAAAAAAAATACATGAACCCCTGACATTATTGTGAGTAATTTTTTTCCCTCCAAAACATTTGTACGTTTTATTTTTTAGATTGTTAAATTAAATGTTTTTTTCTAATCTTTTTCATTTGTTTCATTTAATTGATTCAGTTTATTCAGGAGTTTTTTTTAATAATGATTTTTACCTTTTTTTTGTTTATTCTTTATTTGACTAATTTTGAAACCACTACCAGAAACATTTTTTTTTTTCATTATTGAAATATATATTTAATTTTTTTGCTGTGCTGCGTGTTTGCCAGGTGTGGTGAGCGTGCTGATGAACTGTCAGTGGCAGAGTCTCCTGTGTCAGGTGGAGGCAGGAATCCTCAACATGTTTGCCGAAGAAGCAGATGAGAACGCGACCCGTCGGACCAGGGCTCGCTCTCCTCAGTACACGGTGCAGCTGCGAGGCTGCGAGGTGAAAGCAGTGCCGGATGGCGAGCGACCACACAGGATCTCACTGAGCGTGCTGGGCGAGCAGCTGGCCGTGCTGGAGGTGAGCGGCGGTGGAGGGGGAAGGAAGCGGGGAAAATGGGACGTAAGGTGACACGTGTGACGCGCTCGCAGGTGAGCTCGGCGGATGAAAAGTGGCGCTGGAAGCGCCTCCTAAAGGACGCAGTGGATTATTGCCGCGATGGCAAGTCACAGCAACACACACACATCAGGTATGTCAGTCAGTGTTGCCGTGGCGACGCATAGAGTCGATTTATTGAACTACACATTTGCAATTTCTGAGAAAATTATTACGTAATGATATTGAAAGATTTTGACTAATGTTGAATGATATCAAAAGCTAGAAAGTTGCCGTGGCGACGCGTGACAACAAGCACTTGTAATGTGTTGCATCCTCAGCGGACACACCCTGAACACATACATGGACCAGCCGATCCACGCTAGCTCCACCGCTCCACCACAGCAACCCATCTACTCCAACACTCCCATGCTGGAGCACATGGTACGACCCTCGCACGTCCATGATTGCCTGACGGGTGTCACCTCAATGATGGACGCCTTTCTCTTGGTTTTCTGACAGCTTCAGAGCTCTCAGGACACCGCCGCGACCTACACCAACGCCACCTTCAGCAGCCACAGTGAGTTAGCACGCAGCTAGCTTAGCATTGGACACTAACTCAGCCGACTGGTCTCAAATTCTTGAGTTTCACTTCAATTAGTTTAGCATTAGTATGCTTTGCAAAAGCCGTTAACTTAGCATGAGTTGCTTGCTGCAAAATTTAGCATTAGCTGCATTGGCATAAACTGAGTAAGCACGCTGAGCTGCAGAGCTAGCTTACTTGAGTTAGGCTAGCTAGAATTACGCTATCTTAGCACCAGACAATAGCTTAGCAAATTGTTGAGTTTCACTTCAATTAGTTTAGCATTAGTATGCTTAACGTCAACCGTTTAGAATGAGTTGCTCACCGCAAATTCTTATATGACTAAATGCTCAGAGGTTAGCATCAGCTGCAGCATTAGCATAAAGTGAGAGAGCGCTGAGCCGCAGAGCTCGCTTACTTAGCTTATTAACGCAAAGGTGTGCGTGACACACTGAGAGCAGCCACACTGAGTTAGTCTAGCTAGCATTAGACTATCTTAGCATCAGACAATAGCTTAGCACTGGTCACATTTGACCTCAAATAGGTCAGCATTAGTACACTTAGCATGTGTTTAGTATCAGTTGGTAGCAAAGCAAAGGCGTCACAAATTATTTCATGTTTGGCTTCAGCCTTCACAGAGGCTTTCATTCACGCAACGCAAGTTAGCACGCTTAGCCGCAACAGCTTGATTAGCTAGCTCATTAGTGTGTGTGTACGTGTGGTGTGTTCCAGACAGGAAGTGGTCTGAAGTAGCGCCACGTGTCGTTCAGAAGTTGGAGCTGACGGGCAGGAAAAGTGTTCCCATGAGGGCGGGTTCCGAGGCTAACCTGGTGTCGGCGACGGCGACCAATAAAAATAAACGTTCATCCTTCAGACAGTCGCTCACCGTGTGCAGTGAGCGGGCGCAGGTGATGATTGGTCCTGATCTACCCTGGTCCTTGCAGGTCTCTACTAGAGTGACCTCTGCTAGCCTTTCCTGGTCCTGTCTAGTTTCTAATGTTAACTCCTGGCTTTCCCTGGCCGGTGCCGGTCTAGGCCAGTCTCTTGAACCCTCTCCTTCGTCGGACAGCATCCGTGAAGACCTCGTTGAGACGAGCTCCGTCCACACTCTTCATCGAGCATGGGAAGGTTTTCCAGAAAAAGAAGGTCAGCATCCACATGTCCACTTTCTTCTGCTGGTGCTGTGCAGCTTCTTCTTCTGTGAATTTGTCACTCTTGTCGTGTTTAATAGCAGTAATAAGTTACTAGTGTGTTGCCATGGCAACAAGTAATTGTTGTTTCCACACAGGAATGGGAGACCAAAGCTGCTGCCTGAGACCTTGCAACCATGTGACGAAGTGACCAAATGATCGTGTGGCCATGTGACCATATAACCTGACCACGGACATGTTTCCATGCGACCAAGTGACATTATCTTTTAGATCACATGACTCTGACACGTACTCCACTTAACTTATTGTTTTCTACACAAATTAACAGACTTGAATGGGTTGGCACGCATGAGGCATTTGTCATGATCAGTGTGCGTGTCGTGTGTGCACTTCTTCCATGTAACAAAAGCACAAATCATCACTTTTGATCAACAAAGTTGTTTTTTTAATCTAAATCTCATTTTAGAGTAAAAGGGTTGACAAATATAAACTTTATTGTGTTTATTGTGTTCATCGTTCACATCACATTCATCATCCACATAAGAAACAACAGCACTACTTCTCTGAAATTGACTTATATTAAATTATGTGTAAATGAGCTGAGAGCAGACAGTGATATTCATTCAATGCTAATTAGTTATTGATCCTGTCATGTTAAGATCACGCATGCAACAGGCGTGTAACACAAAATTCATCAATATAATTAATCAGAAACATCCAAAAATTAGAAGAAAAAAAAAAACCAACATGTAGTTAGTGACTCAGATTTACTCCAAAACTATCAAAACAAATCCTCTAATATTATTAAGTTATTTCTGAAATGTCATCATTCAAAATGGTGACGACTCGCTTGGCAGAGGATGCACAAAGGCTGACGTGACGCAAACGTGATGCCGTCAGTCAGCATAAGCCCAAACCAAGCTGATATGAATCACGTCCCCTTAAATTGACTTCTGCTGAGCAGTTTTCAGCTTGTCCTGGTCAGTATGCTGAGCTAAGATAACCTGAATGCTAACCGCTAGCTGGACAATGGCCATCAATAGATGTGACTAACATTTGTTTACTAGAACAGTGTTTCCCAACCAGGGGAACATACGTGTGGGCACATTGTAGGTGGTAAGTGGAAACATTTATTTTTTTATTTTTAGAATGATGAGTACAAATTTCATAAGACCATCGGTATATGTGTACTACAACTCGTTCCCCTGGGGAGACAAGTGTTTTGTTGCTGATAGTTTAAATATGGCGACTTATTCAAATGAGCTCCACTTTAGAGTTATATATAACAAAGTCATGTTGGTGTTTTACTTTATATTATGTATGGCAGGCAACATTTGAATATTTAACAAAAATATAATGCCTGAGGATTAATGCTAAAATTAAGGAAGAAAAAAAAAAGATTTTCATATAATCAGTTGTGTTACGTTCTTCTTTTAGCGAATCATCAGCCCGTATGAATGAAGGGCTACTCTATGACGAAAGTGTTTGGGGGTACACAAGATGGAAAAAATGGTTGGGAACCACTGTTCCAGAACATTCATCAAGGGTAGATTGGAGTTCAACATGTTTTAGCAATCAATGCTAACGATAACGTCACCAAGAGCTTGTCGCATATTAGCTATTAACGTTATCACACTAATGCTAATATTAGCTTGTACCTTACTTAGAGTTGAAAGCTACAATGTGCGAACTGCTCAACATGTTTTAGCAATCATATTAGCATTGTTGCACTAATGCTAATATTAGCGTCGCTGACAACTCCTTTCAGAGTTGAAAGCAACAATGCTTGTGGTGCCTGCTCAACACATTTAAACAATCACGTCTAATGCTAATGTTAGCATCTCTTGTGTGTACTGGGCGTGCCTTCATTTGGGTGGGCGTGGCAGTCAAAAGAGACACGCCCTCTTCTTAAGGTGGTTCTGCCGCCAGAGAGAAAGATTCTCAAACTCCTCCGGCGTCATTGCGAACACGCTGGCAAACTCTTCCCGCGACAGATGTCTCTGCACACAAACACAGCACTTATTATTAGCTTTAGCTTAGCATCTGTTGGCATGCTAGGATTTGCAATTGTCCACAGAAATAGTACCTGAAGACCAGACAAGTAAACTTGGAGCTGACTTGAGTTCTGTTGACAACTTATTCCATTTGCGAGCAGCATTACAGCTAAATGCGGACACACCGTGTTTGCTTTTAACTCTGGGATCCACTAATTGGCCTGAGAATGCTGACCTCAGAGCCCAAACGGGTGTATATTTAATTAAAATTTCTTTACTGTATTTAGGAAGCTTTTCACGATCTGTTGGCCTTTTCATCAATTCTTATGGTTATTATCTTTACCTCCAGTTGCGTTCTGTCGACGCCAGGAGGAAGTTTACTCCGTCCTTTGTGGTTGACCACCAGCGTCTCATACGGGAAAATCTATCAAAGAAGAGTTGCTATGGTGACCACTCAGGACACACCCACACCTGTGTGACATCATCACAGGGCCACACGTTTACCTTGAGCTCCAGCACACTGGGAAGCGAGCGGCCTCGATCCATCGCAGCTTCCCCGTTCTAACACACAAACACACAAACATCACCACAACATGGCCGACACACCGCACAATGATGAAGACACACGCTACCTGAACACCTGCGGGAGACACACACGCACACAAACACACACATTAGGACACTTGAACGCAGCACGCGGGCATGGAAGCTCCCTTGGAGGTACCTGCTGCGGGCTTCTCCAACGGGCTGAATTCTGTCGACTGCAACTGGAATTTACAAGAACACCAACTCAGCGCCTGAAAACCACATCAATTTATCACGCGCACACACTTACCCTGGCTAGCCCTGCCCCAGAGGATGCTGGGAAACAAACGGCGCGAGAAGTGGCGGCACCTGCGGAGGAGACAGGAAGTGACGCATTCAGGCTCATCACGGATGGCCCAAGTGCAACTTAACAAACCATGATGTCATTCATTTACATATTGAAAATACAGTACTGTAGTATTCAGTATGTGTGTAGTCCTCAACATGACCACTAGATGTCACCAGAGCGCTAATTTTCTACTAACAACGGTCTTTATGTAAGTATTCATTTATTAAAAACACTCAAAGTTACGACTGCACTATTATTCAGGAAGTAATCTTAATGACATCATCATAAAGCGCCCGTGCGGTACCTGCGTGCTGGCTGCGGTCAGGTAGCGATCGCGTTTTCCTCCTCAGTGGAGTGGCCGCCTTGTCCAGCTCTTCCTTTAGTATGATCCTTCCTAGGTTGGACTGAATCTGAAGGCAAAAAAACGCGGCGATGTCATCACAAGCACACTCATAACACAATCATCATTATCGCGGCAAGCCCCGCCCCTTCGCACCTTGTTAAGTTCCTGCCTGTGAAGAGCTCGCAAACCCCAAACTTGATCATCCTCCTCGCCGGCCTCTTCTTCTTCTTTGCTGCTTTCACTCCTGCGACTCGCCTTCTCCTTCTCTGAGGGGAAAACATCAAGTCAGTCGGATGAAATAAACAAGAATGAAGGACAAGGCAAGTAGCCAAAAGAAACTCGGATAAGAGGAAGCCACCCAGGGAAGAAGACTGGAGATAAGACACGGGGAACTTCTTTGTTGTTGTTGTTGTTCTATTGCAATTTTTGAATGTAGAAAAAAAACAAGTCCAACAAATTTTGAATTTTTTTTGAAGATGAAACAACAAAGGAAACCGGAAGCTAAACGTTTGGATCCTACCAAAGACGGCTGATGAAGGGGGGCAGGGCCAGAGTTCTGTCTCAATTTTGGAGGGAACGTTTGGGTCCGGAGGCTCAGCGGCGGGAAACTTTGACGACTCAATGATGAGATCCTCCAAGTGCTTCCCTGCGGGGAGCGCTGATGATGACGCACCTGCGCACACGCACACACACATTGCGTGATGTCCAATTGGCTCATGATGTTAACAGCTGATGATTGACAGGTGATCAACGGACCTCTTCTGTAGATGGGAGGCTTCTTGTACATGTTACTTCCATTATCTGCAACATCCAAATATACAATAATAACATTAAAAAAAAGACCCATCACATACATTATATACAGAGTATGCAATTTAAAAAAATAATGATCGAAACTTTCATATTATTATTATATATAATTTTATAATTTTATTTTACAAGTTTGAATTTTAAAGAATTTGCGTGGCATATTTCCATTATTTATTTCAAATAATTTCAAATCAAAATTATGATGAGTTGACACATTTAAACCTTTTTTTAAATTTAATTTTATTAAATGTGTGAAATATAAATATATGTGATATATGTAGGCTACATTTAATATTACTCATTAATACTACTTCTTTTTTTCTTTAATTTTTTACACAATTTTGAATTTTAAAGAACTGGGTGACAAATTTCCGTTGTTTATGTTAAACAATTTCAATTTTATTTAATTTAATGTTTTATTAAATGTGTGAAATCTTCACACTTTTTTTTCTAACCAGATATTGATAGAATACACGGTGGACCAGTAAAAATGTTCAACGAGTCACAAATAGCCCCCCCGCCGGCCGGACTTTGTACACCATTATACATTACGGTATATACAAAAGAAGCACAAAGGAAATTTACCAGGCCTGTGGAAGTGTTGCAGGGGTTTGGAATGTTGTGTATTTTGTGCATGTAATGCGTGTGAAGTGTGAAGTGTGTGTTGTGTATGTGGCGATGGCGATGGCGTGGTGTTGCCGCTGTTGCGTTTCCTGCCACTGGAAACCGGCGAGGAGCCGGCAGGAGAATTTTTCTCCAGCCACACCCTGGACTCCTGGAAAAGTTGAGACGGATCAAGAGGAAGCAGAAACACACACGGCGAACTTTGAACTTTGGCTTACCTCAGGTGAGGTCGGAGGAGAGAACGAGCCGGGAGACAGCGACCTCTGCACCACAGACAACATACATGTCCGTTAAGCATAGCAACCCAATTCAATAATTCATTAAAAAAAACAATAGTAATAACGCAAAACCACAAGATGACAAAAAAAAGAATGAAATACTAATAAAGATCAATTTTTAATAATAAAATGTATTTTATATGATATATATTACATATTATAATAATATAGTAATATATTATAAATATAATTATAATATTAATATATATTATATTATTATAATTCATAAATTTAGAATACATATACAGACGATAACAGATTGTTATTTAAAAAGGCAACAAACCTAAATAGTAAGACAATGAAAAAAATTAAGCAACAACTAAATAAGAAAACAAAAATAGCTAACAAGAAAACACACATACAATCAAAGAAAATAAGAGAGCAAATAAATCATGAATGATAAGAAATAAGTAATTAATAATAATAAATCCGATCAATACAATTAAACAATGATTACAATAATAATATTAGCAAAAGCAAATAATTATAATAAGGAACTACACATTCAAACAACACTACCAGATCTGAACTTCTTGTTTTTGTGCAAAGCGAGCAGAGCGACTCACCGACACCTCCAGTGGACTGTAGTTGTAGTGCAGCTCGTACGTCATCAGGTCCGGTCTCTCGATGTCCAGGATGGCTTTGTCTCGCGGGAGTGCTGCCAGATCCTTGTAGACCATCACGCCGTCGTCCACCCGGGCCTATGTGGGACGGGGAGTGGGGGTGGGGGATTAAAAGGGGAGGGGCTACTGATGCTGATTACATTGCAAAGTCAAAGTTGGCCACTCACCACGATGGCGGTGGCGGGAGATCCCGGGCCGCCGGTGCCACCTCGCAGAGACAGCACGCTGCCCGGGGACGTCTGAGGCCTCTGCATGCAACATGTATGTCAGACATGGCATGCTAACGCTAGCGGCTAACTCAAATGTTTGTTTACCTTTGGCATCATCATCATGGTGGCGGCTGATTGGTCACTCCCTGGAACACAGAAAAGAAAATAGTTATTAATTGAAAATGATCATTTTGTGTGCGTGTGTGTGCGCGCGCACGCCTGTACGCGTGCTAATTTGCTTCTCTCAAAAACACTAAGGACCTGTGTGATAAAAGATGACCCTGTGGACGCTCACAAACATAAATGTGAACAAAACACACAAGTACACAACATCACAAAGGGCCTCAGCTCTGGATGGTCCCATGGAACACAAAGAGATTATTCCGGAATGTTGCTATTCCAGAATAGAACAAATGATAGCGTGCAAATGTGTATCATAAACACACACACTTCAGTGACAAGGTGTGTGGTACATCAGCTTTAATTGATGCCCACTCATCTTTTCCTTGTCTCTTGAGTCATGTATTGATCTGTGCTTTCACGTCGTTAATTATGCATGATCCACTTACCAATTATTCATGAGTCATCGGTCACCAGAGGGCTCACTGAGGTCACTTTCTCCACCCCATTTGTTGCTTCTTTTTAGAATGTAAAGTAGAGACTGTGCAGTGTAATACTAGCGTGCTAACATGCTGAGCTAACATTAGCATGTGTGTGTTTATTTTCATCTCCAGCATTGACACATAGTTCAACAAAACGGAGCAACGCGCCAAAGAAGTGGCGACAGTAAAGTGTAATATTAACATCGCCAGTGCTAACACATTCAACAAAGCTAAACTAACGTTAGCATGTGTGCTTATTTTGACAAATAACAGGTAAAGGTCAACACAATAGAGACTGGAGCGTAGGATGCTAATGTAAAGCAACATGCTAAGATAACATAAGCATGTGTGTTTATGTCACTAAAAGAGCGACCACCAATGTATTATATCACACATCTTACTGACCAGGTACCAAATGCATAAGTGCAACATGCTAATCGTAACTTTTGACTTTTGATCAAGGTCACAGAGGATGCTGGCACTTCCTGTTAGTCTCAAAAGAGAGATCACTAACAATCAATCCATACGAGGACCAATAAGCCAGAACAGAGTATCACGTTGATGTACTCAGACACCATCCAGTGGCGCCGTCAACATCCCTTAATAACACTAACCTCATATTTGACTTACAGAAATCATTGCTAAGCGGCCAAGTGGTTCACGATGAAGCCCTCTTTTGTCCTACAGTCCCTGAATGCACCATCGTGAAACAAAAGTCTGCAAAGGTCAAGTTTTGACTTTAAATTAGACCCCCCCCAGTGTGTGCGTGTGTGCGTGTGTGCGTGTGTGTGTGTGTGTGTGTGTGTGTGTGTGTGTGTGTGTGTGTGTGTGTGTGTAAGATGTAAATCAATGAAGAAGAAGGTCTGCACGCTCTCAGGACCTGAGCATGAAGACAATCAGTGACCGCTACTAACAAGCTAACGAGCTAATTTACATCCAAACAAAGAACGGAAGGAAAGAAAAAGAGAAGGGATGAAAAAGGGAAGGGAAAAGTCATACAGATGTTTCCAGTGTTTCATATTGTTCTAAAATGTAAAATAAAAAATAAAACAACTTATTTTATGGACTGATTCTCACACACCTACACTGTCATTGAGAAAAGTATTCTGGGAAATGTAGGATGTCATCTTTGTGTGTGTGTGTGTGTGTGTGTGTGTGTGTGTGTGTGTGTGTGTGTGTGTGTGTGTGTGTGTGTGTGAAGGCAGGGGGGTCTATTTTAGGCCAGCAGCACCTCCAGCATGTCACCGCCGGCTGATTGGTGGAGCGCTGCCGGCCGTCTCCTAGCAACCGGCTGCTATCTGCCAGCATTCCGCTGATGTTAGCCGGACGAGCGGGAAGCTTCCGTGAAAGCAACGCCAACGCGGACCAACATCATCTTCATCTTCATTCCCCAAAATGACATTTGTAGATGTTTCTGGAAGATTTTACAGCTACTGTCAAAAGACGTGAGTCATGAAAGCGAAAGCTCGAGTCAGCAAATTATGCTGACCCACTTTGAAGCCAAACACACACATATGCAGAAACAAACACACACACACACACACACCGTACACACACACACACACACACACACACCGTACACACACACATACACCGTATACACGCACACACACACACACACACACACACGCATGCATACAGACAGGCATATGGTAATTACGCTCAAATACTACATATACAGACATACTGTATACGCACAGACACACACACAAACCAAAACACACAACAAACATACAAACATGCACACACAAATTCAAAAACCCAGAAACACACACAATCAGACAGACACACTTTTTTTATTACCGCTGCCAGGACCATAATTGATGATTACCTCACACGTATTACAGTAATGCTCTCATGCAAACCACTGAAACATTTCAATGTGACATATGAAAGGATTGCATTTATAAATGTGAAAGTGTTTCAATAGTATGTGTGAGGGGAAAGGCAGTGGTCCTGAGAGAGCATTTCAGTAGTCTTGTGGGAGTTTTTCAGTAGTGCATGAGAGAGTGTTTCAGGAGTCTGTCTAAGAGTGATTCAGTATCAGTGATAGTATTACAATAGTTTTATGAGAGCATGATTGCAGTGTTTCACTAGGTGTGAGTGTTTCAATAGTGTGTGAGAGTGTTTCAATAGTTTTGTGTTATTAAAGTGTTTCCATAGTGTGTGAGAGCATTTCAGTAGTGTGTAAAAGTGTTGCAGTCTAGTGTGTGTGTTTCAGTAGGGTGTGAGAGTGTTTCGGTAGTTATGTGAGAGTGGTATAGTGTTTCCATATGGTGTGAGAGCATTTCAGTAGTATGTGAGAGTGTTAAAGTATAGCGTGTGTGAGTGTTTCAACAAAGTGTGAGAGTGTTTCAGTAGTTTTGTGTTATTAAAGTGTTTCAATAGTGTGTGAGAGGATTTCAGTAGAGTGTGTGAGTGTTTCAATAGAGTGTGAGAGTGTTTCAGTAGTCTCCTGAGAGTGTTATCATAGTGTTTCAAAATGGTATGAGAGCAATTCTGTAGTATGCGAGAGTGTTACAGTATAGTGTGTGTGAGTGTTTCAATAGAGTGTGAGAGTGTTTCAGTAGTCTTGTGAGCTTGTTATTATAGTGTTTCAATATTGTATGAGAGCATGTGAAAGTGTTACAGTATAGTGTGGGTGAGAGTTTCAGTATTGTGTGAGAATGCTTCAGCAGTTATTTTAGAGTGTTATTGTAGTGCTTCATTAGCGTGTGAGAGGCCTTCAGTTATGTTCACGTGAGCATTTCTATAGTAATCCTGAATTTTGTCCCCAACGGCCTCTCATAGCTTATCTGGGCCACACACACACGTGACCACACCCACATGCCGTCGGCGTGTAACGGCCGCCGCCATTGGCACGGTCATGTTGTGATTGACAAGATGGGAACGTTCTGGAATCGTCCGGAATGTTCTTTACCTTCATCTTTTAGCTTTGTTCCAAAAATAAACACATTTTAGAAAAAGATGCCACCTGAGAGGGAAACACATGATTACTGGTGGCGCGGTCGCCATGACAACAGTGTGTGTGTGTGTGTGTGTGTGTGTGTGTGTGTTGCCCATCTGTCCATTTAGTCAGCGACTTAACATTCCAGCACTGGAATCATTTTGTGTGTGCTGTCAAATTAAACGCACACACACACGCACTTGTGGCGGCACTTGTGGCCTCATTCCTGCATCATAACCCCCCCTCTGCCCCCTGCTGCGCTCACAGATAAGCAGCGAGGCTTTCGTGGGCCTGGGCGACTTTCTGCCTTCACCAGCTAAGCTACCACATGCCGTTGTGTTGTTGTGACGACAACATGACACACACACAATCTGCATGTTTTTGGTGTCGCGCTGCTGTTGTGTTTGAGTCATAACAAATGCAACAGCAATGCCGTTCCTAATGTTTTGACTGCTTCCGTCTACACACTCTGGAAAAAGTGATGTCAAATTAGGAGTGTAACGAAAACCAATTAGAATTGGAAAATCAGTTTTGATTTAAATATTAAATATCATTAAAGAGGCACACACACATACAGAAAAACGCACACTTATTAGCGTATGTGACATGACGAGGCAGTAAGTGTGATACACAGGTGTACCTAATAAAATTAGCATTTTAAAAACCAACACGTCACGCGTGCGGGTACTACGAAAACAGGAAGTGAATACACCATGTTGACCCCCTTTTCCATAATGATGCAGCTTCAATTCACTGCTATTTTTACTCAAACTTGACCACCATGTCGCCGTCATAACTTCAGTTGTTGGTGACGTCACAACACCAATATGGCAACCTAGCATGGTTCCCCAGCGAGTTAGCCATACACCCCATTAAATGTTCTGTATCAAGCAGTGTGATGTTAGCGGGCTAACACGCTAACGTCATCTGTGATGTGGTGCCGACCAATCCCCTTAGGGATGTTGCACTGTCATCGCAGTCGGTTGGGTGGCGTCTTGATAAGCTAGTGCCATTTCAGAGTTTATCGTTCTCAGCTGTGCTAATATCACAGACTTGGGATTTCATTATTTATGGATTTTTCTAGTACAAAGTTACTCCCCTACTTACGAATATTCACCTTAAAAACATTTGAGACTAATTTTTAAGCATGCTCACTTTCTTTACTTTATTTTCATTTTACAGTAGTCTCCCATTTCTTGATAGCCAGAGTGAGAAGAGGTGGCTAGGAATACTTTAAAAAGTGTACCTCCGTGGTAAACGGGGTTTCACTGTATTAGTGTAGCCTACCTGTGTGTGTGTGTGTGTGTGTGTGTGCACGCGTGTGCCTGAGTGTGTTACATAAAACTCATTCTCTCCTCCTTAATCCCTCCTCCTTTGCCCCTCTCACCCCTACGCATGCTCTTACGTCACTGCATTATCATCCATACAGCGATCAACGCGACGATGACGATGATGCTGAAGAGTGACGTGCGCGTTCACGCAGCGACAAACTCCCGCCATGCACTCACAAGCGCGCCTTTTGATGTTGACGCTCACGACTTTGGTGGGTGGGCGCGCATCGTCACACGTACACGCGCATCTTATCAAGTTCATTTCGTGCGACATCACGGAGGAACGCACGCGCACAAGTCCGCCATACGTAGAGCAATGGCGCGACGTACATGACTTGTATCACACACACACACACAAGTTGGTGATATTACATTTATGCTCGTCACGTGACGTAATCAAAGAAAGGTGGTTCTCCTTACCTGCGTGCGCGCGTCTGTGCGTGCGCGTTCAGCGCGTCCTGCGCGTGTGAGCAGCATCCAGCGGGCGAGCGAGCGAGCGAGCAAGTGAACCTCCGCACTCGCTCCCGCCTCTTCATGTATGGGTGCGCGCGTGTGCGTGTGCGTGTGCGTGGAGCAGTCTATTAGCCACAGCCTCGGGGGTGTCGTGTGGTGGCGTTGGGGCGGCTTTAAAACATAATGAGATACATACATACACACGTCAATTTTTTACATAAAACATTGCTGTATAATTCTGTAAATTATGTTTTAATTACAGATACACTTTTTAATATCAACATTTAGATGGTACTGGTAACAAGTTTCATTTCACCTGCTTTTTTTTGTCTACAGATAGAAATAAGACGACAGATATAATTGAACGAGTCAGTTCACTGACCTTAATGGGCGTCTATTGAGCGCAGCAGGTCAGTCATTCAAAATCCATCTAGACTCAAATGGTCCTTGAAGGCATCACCACAGTCTATTAGGTGACTCCTATTGTCGTTTTATCTACATTTTGTATTTCCATGGTAATATTAAGGTCAATAACATATAAATGTATATCTATATAAATAAAGATGACTTGACTTGGCTGTATTTAAATTGTCTTGCCTACAGATAAATGAAGCAAGCTCCAACTTATAGTTCCTTGGTACTAACACGCCACAAGATGGCGCCAAGCAATACCTATTGTGTACAAAAACAGAAAAAATTGTTTTTCAGTAAATTACTGAGGATATGTTCCAGAAACAATCTCCAAAATTACAAGTATGCTTTGGTTCAATTACAGTATGTATGTGCGTGTGTGTTTTAACACTAGCTAACTGGCTAACTAACGTTAGCATATTTGCATTCGGGGCAATCAAAGTATGAAAGTATGTTGCCCTTGCACACCTCCATATTGTTTCTATAGCAACATAAAGATCATTACAAACTGGCAGCCAACTGTAAGCTAGTTGGTGACATAAACGTGTAAGCATCAGCAGTATGGCAATATGAAAAACACTACAACAGCCGCTAACATTAGCTTAGTGACTTAAGCTATGTTAGCATGTTAGCAATAGCAATGATCAAATCATGTATTTCATTAATTTTATTGAAGAAGTGTAAAGAGGTTAGCCCGGCTTCATCACGGCGTCCAAGTGACAACGTTGACTGCCGTCCGAGCGGCACGACGAATGTCGGCATCATCCTCGGGGGGCTCGCTCCTCCCCACCAGCAGGGGGAGCTGCAACAGCAGGCGGCGACGCCCCTCGGGAGCCTCGGCCAATGAGGTAAGAGCTCTTAGCGAATACAGGACCAACGCCTTCCTCCTCTGCTCCTCTTCCACATCCTGTTTGCGTTCTGAGAGAAGCTGCAGCAGGACCGGGAGGACGTCCAGCTCCAAACACTGATGCTTACCTACAGGACAAACAAAGGGTTGCTGATTGGTCGGTATGGGGGAGGGGTCACATCATTGTGCAGACATCACCTGTAGTGATGACTACCGTGTTCATGATAGCGCCCGCGGCGTTGGCCTGCACATCCACGTCCTGGTCCCGAAGGAGGTCTGCCAGGACGGGAAGTACTGCCGCCTCGCACACCTGACGCTTGCCTTCCACCGGGACACTATATAAGCACACAAATAGTTGTAACTCCATCACCCATGATGCATTTCACCTCTATAACAACATAAAGCGATGCAGGAGTCCCAACCTGAGTGCCATCATGGCTCCTGCCGCCTCCCTCCGGATGTTGGAGCAGGCGTGCGACAGCTTGCGTCCGATGAGGATGACGCCGCGGTGGGACAGGGCCGGACCGGCGTCCAATCGCGAACAGCAGCTGAGCGTGGACAGCAGCAGGGCCTGCACCTCCTCCTCCTTCTCCTCCTTCTCGTCCTCCAGCTTCAGCATTAGCTTGGGAACCAGAGCTTGCAAGGCTTTTGCGCCTACCAGATGTAAAAAATAAATAAATATTCATTGTGTGTGATGTCATCAAGGTGTGCCGGTCAACCTGCGGGCAGCAGTGCCAGGCTGTTCATCACGCGGTGGGCGCGCGTCCTGCAGAGTGGGGACGGGTCGTCCAGCAGTTGAGACAGACGGGCCAGGAGGGGCGAGCACAGAAGGGCTTGTCTGGGGAGGAACGCAAATTAGCTTAGCATGCTAATATTAGCATGTTTGTCTAGAAAAACCGCACCGTAATGTTTAAAAACATAATGAAAGAGACTGTAAAGAAATGAAGTTGTTTTATGAAGTGTAAATATTGACACGAAGTGAGTTGAGGAGCTTTATTTAGACAAAAATGTGCTTTACTGCCATCTTGAGGCATCTATTGACTGATCAATTGAGTAAATAACACAAGGAAGCACTGCATTTGATTATAGCATCCCCTGTTGGATGGAAGGTGCTTCTGCATGCTAATTTGTTTTGCTCTTTAGCCCTTCCGAAAAATTTTAGAAGTCGATAAAATGTCAATCGTACCATAATCAAAATAAAATCTCTCAATTTTTATTATTTTATTTTTTTTTACATTAGTCTATCACACAAAAACACCTATATTTTTAAAATATTGATTTCCATACTTATCAAAGGTTGCCATCGTTATTCTAAATCTTTTTCAACGTTTACCTTGCAATGTTGTGGCTGGTGATAAGATGCAGCAACTCGCAGGTTCTGGTCCTCACTGCTGCATCCTCATCCTTCAACAGAACCTCCAACTGGTCCAGAAAACCTCCATAACCAATTAAATGTAAACGTTAGTGCTCTTTAGTTCAGAAAACCCGTGTCCAACTACATAGTATGTGAACCATATGTTGGCTCACCATAACAAAATGAAGGTAGCAATTTGCATAAATATTTAAACAAGACTTTTCTTTGTTGAGCCAGCTTATCTCTTTTTTTTAATTTTAATTTTTTAAAGAGTGTACACTTTTATAATCATCCGATTAAATGTTGTTTTGAGTACTCTGTGAATTGCTTTATATAGTTCAGCCCAGTTAAGTTTAAGGGTAGAGCTGATAAATGCAATATGGCGGACGCGCTGACGTGTTGCAACAACGTTCAATTTACAAGCCCGCTAAAAGTGGCATAAAGTACATTTTGATTTAGATTTACCTTCACTGACCACCTGGTAAAGTCGCTCCGGGTCGTGTGTGAGGTCGCAGAGGGACGCAAGGGCACGCAGCCTCCTGGCGGCATCGGGCTCCTCCAGCTGGGCGAACAGCTCCGGGATGGCCAGCCGCCCGAAGGCAACGGGAGCCCGGCTCGGGTCGAGGTGTACACCCGTCATCTCTGACTTCGGCGATCCAACTACGGAACCGTTCCAGGTTCCAACTGCTTCTGGCACAACTGCTGGCGGTGGACTGGTGACGTCACTCTGTTGCCTTTGGCGTAAATTGACTGCTCACGTGACAACCGTTGCTTAGGAACGGGTGTAAACATCCCACGAGGCCGGGAGACGTTTAGAACTTTTTTGGTTATTCTTACATAGATACATTAATGTTTTGAAGCTGGTGTCACCATGTTTGTGAGATCTTTTCTGGTCATTTTTTAATAATAAATTAATGCTATGAAACACGATATGAAAACACCTCATAAAGTTTTGTTTTATTTTGTACAAGTGATGTATACATGCAGTTCATGAAGACTTTTTATTTTATTTTATTTGATACTTAAAAAAAAATGAACCAAATAAATATTGAGTTCATCTTTTCCTCTCAACAAAAATCTGCAGATCTCCTGTTTCTTTCCATTTAAAAGCAAACCATCAAAGTTCTGAGGCAGGAAGGTATGCCCTGCTTTCGCAGGCGTTGCAAAAGTTTTCCAAAATAAAACAAAGTTTGAAGAGATCTTGGCAAAAACAAAACAAATGTTTAATTCTAAACAGGAGGAGACTTCACTTCTTCTTCTTCTTGGTCTTTTTTCCACCATCGCTCTGCTGTGAGCTGCTCTCGCCTCCGCCGCTCTTTTGCGTGCGACTCTTCAGCTTGGGGATCATTTCGGACACGTACAACATTACATCCTTCCCTGGAACGACCACAAACATGGAATCATACTGCATATATTTGTTGTTTCCATTACAAAGAGCGACTATCTGCCTATTGTTATTGTAGTTCCTTTAATTGATTCTACTTTTGGTTCTGGTTCTAGTTCTTCTGATTTGGATTCTGGTTCCAATTCCAGTCATATATCTCAATCCAGATTGTAATTCTGCTTCTGGTTTTGATTCTGGCTCTGGATTTACTTCCAGTTTTAGACAAGTCCAAACTGTGTCTCTACTTATGGTTTTGAATCTGGTTGCTATGGATCTGGATTTGATTGATTGTGGTTCTGGTTCTAATCCAGCTTCTGGTTTAGAACTTGGTCCTTGTCCTTTAATTCTTGTTCTAATCCTACCTGTAGTTTTACCTCTGGTTTTAATTCTGATTCTTGTCCTGGGTATGTTTTTTTTAATTCTAGTTCTTGGCCTGGTTTTAGGTTTGGTACTGATTTGATCTCTACTGCTGGTTCTAGTCATGGTTCTGCTTTTGACTGTGGTTCTAGTCATGGTTTTGTTTCAGGTTCAGGTCTTGGTATTGGTTACGGTAGTGGTTTTACTTCTTGTTCTAGCCCTGATTCTAGTTTTATTTCTCATCTTGATTCTGGTTGTAGACCGACCTCTGGTTACACTTTTGTTTTTGATTCATGTTACGGCTTTACCTCTGTTTCTGATTGTAGTCCTGGTTTTAAATGTGCATCTAATTTTATTCATGGCTTTGATAAAATATTAGGTTTTACTTCTGCTTATAGTCCTGGCTCAGGTTACAAATCTGCCTGTCGTCCGACTCCTGGCATTAGTTCTGCCTTTGATTCCAGACTGGATTTTGATTGTGACAGGTGCTGCTCATATCCATGTTGCCAAACCATACCCGTACACTTCCCATGTGGTCTACTTACGCGAGGAGAACTTATTGTGACACAAGGTGCCGTCCGCCTGCTTCAGCTGAACTCTGACTCGACCTTTAAATTGTACATCGCGATTCCACTCTCTGGGGTGCATTTTGTTCTGGACACAGAACAACACAATAATTAACATTGCCATCAGGAGATGACTTCCTGCCCAAAGAACATCACAAGAGGAGGTACAGCCAAATTGTCACCTCCACCAGGACGTTCACGCCAGCGGCTGTCAGGACGTCGCGGATCTCTGCGCACGAAGGGTTCTCCACTGCCTGCATGCAGACGTCCATTTTACATCACGCAACGAAGAAAACAAAAAGGCAAGTTTGACATTTAACTCATATTTAAATATATGAATGGTGTCAGTTTGTCACCTTCTCAGAAGGGATTCTTCGTCCTTCAGCCAGAGTCTTCTTACTGTTGATGTAGATGGGATAAACGCAGATGAACCTGGGTCAAACACACAAAATATATTGTAACCTGTTAAACAAACACTAAATATAACAAAATATGACATACCTGTACAGTAAATGTCAGTGGTGATTTGCAATTTAGTCCAAATGTTGTTTCTGTATTCAAGCAGATTTTTCAACAGGTATTCAAAACGTTCATGTGATTGCATGCGAGTTATTGGGTTCTCACAAAACCCTTACACATTTCGGTGTTTACTGAAACCATCAACATCCAAGAAGTCTGGTAGAAATTACCAGCTAAACTAGTATGAACTGCTCACAAAACACCAACAGCTAGTAAAGCACTAACTAACAAAAAGTCAAACACTAACTTTGAGCAGGTTATTATCCAACAAACAAAATTGTTGTGTTCTGTTAAAATTAAATTTAATAGAGATGATCGATGACCAATTAAACACATCTGCAACCGCAATACATTATTTGCTTAGTAAACACTGCCATTTGTATTAACAACACAGTGTTATCACTAACATGGTTAGCTTCAGTGTAGTTTAAGGCTACATTTAAAGGACAATGGTTCAAAAGTTATATCATTACATTTTTTTTAAGTAACTTGGACTCTAAAGAGTGGCCAATTCAGAAGTTTCACAAGGATCTTCTTGACCACGTCATGCTAGACAGGCGCATTAAACGGGTATCAAATAGGGACAAACTTCAACACTGCAACGCAATTTCAATTCGAACCACGAATGGATCTCACGTACATTTACAACTAACTAGTATACACATTAGTGCATACATTCAGCGATAACCGCGCTATGATAACATAATTTGTAAGAGTTCAATTTACGTCGGCGTTAATCACAGTTAGCTTTAGCCTTGCTAGCAATAACATTCACGGAACTCACCGTTCCTTGTCGGCGGGGTCGTCCGTTAAATGTGCCATGTTCGGCGAGCGTGTTGCCACCTTCGCAGTCCTGGGTGTCCAATAAATGCAAAGTGCAACAGCACGATTCTATTATTACCGTGAAAAACACATTCGTAAGCGTCGCTTCTTTACGCACGATCTTTCACCGACTGTGGAGACTGGAGAGTGTGCTTCGCTTTTAGCTCCGCCCGTTCACTTCCGGTGGGAGATATTTGATTCATTAAACGTACCCCTTTCTTTTTTCTCCCACCCCGCCGTGAATGACGTTATTGCTGTCGCATAATTACGATGTACATACAAGAATAACATCAGCTGGTTCAGGATTTTGGATCTGTAATAGACGGTTGTCTTTACACAAAAATATATAAAACAAATATTTTACATAATAATGTTTAAGATGTTGTGCTGTTTGTTAATTGATTCAATAAAATTATCTTTTTAAAAAAAAAAAGTCACTCGCAATGCCTTGCAGTTCACCGTCCCTCCACGCGAAGTCGCTTGTGCGCCGCCCGCGGCGGCTGCTGAAATGCCCGGATGTTATTGTAGCTAGCCCTTTTAGCACATCGGCTAGCCGCTGCCTTCTGCCGCTACGGTCTGCCGCAACGGGGACTTTCTGACCTCCTCACTCCCCCCGGGCGATATAATCTATCTCGCTTCGCATGTAATTCATCCTCGGTAGTTTATCATGATCAATTTCGACCGAACGGCTCGCTAGTTGTCGTTGAAATAATTGATTTTGTGACCGGTTTGTCGGGACTGGTTCGAGTTAACAATACGGCGAGCTAAAGGCTAACGCAGCTAGCGTCGAAACAGGCCTATTTTTTTTCAAGGTAGCTAACGCAGCTAATTTAGCGGAGCTACTGCGGCTATCATGGAAGACAAATCTTTTACGAAGGAGTTAGACCAATGGATTGAACAACTAAATGAGTGCAAGCAGCTTTCGGAAAATCAAGTTAGGACGCTCTGTGAGAAGGTAAGTTTGGCTGGGAAATTTCGTACATTTCAGTTAACATTCCGCCGGCCTCGCGTTCGGCCTACATTGCGAAATTGGCTCCGACTATTTTCTGGTGTGCGGTGGTTGCTAGCGGTTAATTTCAACCGGGCTCCCATCACCTCCCAACGCCTGACCGTAATCGAACATGTTCAAAGACATTTCAGTTTGAGAACATTTGTTTATTGTTGGCTGTGCCGTTAATCGTCGTCTCTGGATATCAGAGGTTCACAATTTGGCGTAATTTGTCCTCGCCCAATAAATAGACGGAGCCGGTTTTACTGCTCGCATTACGCTTTTAATTCCTGACTCGACAAATGTTTCAGATGTGATTTTAAATCTCTTGCTTAAGTTCTAGAACGTTAACAGTTAAATATATGGTGGATTTGTATCATGTATGCGTACATTTATGGTGGTGTGTACCGCGCCCTGCCCTTATCGATCATGTTTTATTGCATAAAGCTGACATGGCTCATTAAGAAACGTTATAGCGGATTGTATATATTCATAAACTGAATGATAAGACTTACAGACAAACACCAAACT
The DNA here is from genome assembly GCF_051991255.1 of Vanacampus margaritifer. Classification (NCBI taxonomy): domain Eukaryota; kingdom Metazoa; phylum Chordata; class Actinopteri; order Syngnathiformes; family Syngnathidae; genus Vanacampus; species Vanacampus margaritifer. The sequence continues at coordinate 2,510,462 of NC_135434.1, forward strand.
CCATTTAAATGTAAAGTGTCATGTATACAATGTCAAAGGATGACAAGTGTAGCTGAATTAAGAATCAACATTACCGACGAGCGTCGTTCATTTTCAGGTAGCTGATCATATGACGTCACTTTTTAAAAATAAAAAAAAATAACGTGTTGAACCACAGTAAACTTGCTTCACATTGTCATCATTGTTTTTGCTAGATGATTTTACTGTACATTCTCATTCATTCGATGGCTTTCATTTACCCCCAGAAAGAAACCAAACAAAGATTGTCCTCAATACGCTACAGCCATGTTACCTTTCATAGGAAATCTTGTACTTTACATACATCAAATCATTCATTATGAATTGTAACAAAGGAAAGTTCCAACAGAAGTCTTGTGCTGGATGTGTGTGATGCTTGGAGATCACATGAACACTCACATGGCAGCCTGTCTATTTATTACTTTATAGCGCACAAGTTTTTCTTTTTTTACACAATATGTCTCATGACTTTAAAACTTCCCTTTTTTTAGGCCAAGGAGATTCTGACCAAGGAGTCCAACGTCCAGGAGGTGAGACTTCCCAGCATGCATTTTGTTTACGTTCATAGCCGAGCAGTAAACATCTCGCGACTTAATTGACTGAGGGATTGGTGTGTTGCCTTCAGGTGCGATGCCCGGTGACGGTGTGCGGCGACGTGCACGGCCAGTTCCACGACCTGATGGAGCTCTTTAAGATCGGCGGCAAGTCCCCCGACACCAACTACCTGTTCATGGGCGACTACGTGGACAGAGGCTACTACTCGGTGGAGACGGTCACGCTGCTCGTCACGCTAAAGGTCCGCCACCAGACTTTTCCTCATAAAAAAAGTCTACACCCCCCTGTTCAAATGCCCGTTTTTGGGTGATATGAAAATAATGAGACCAAGAGAAGTCCTTTCAAAACTTTTTTCACCATTGAAGTGATCCTTCTGATGCCGTGGGAGCATCCACGTGGATCAAGATTTGTCCTGTGGCTGCAAAAATAGCTCAAAGCCTACTCGAACAGCTGAACTTTGTTTGTTTGTGGTTTATTTTTACATCCCCTCAATTGAGTTATAGAGGTTATTGGTCATATTTAATAGCGGGAAAAGATTTGAAATGATACATTTTGGCCTCTTTTTTTTTTTTTTTTTTAACAGAAGCCTAACGTTTCGACTTTATTTATTTATATATATATCACTAATCTGTAAATATGTAATTCATCGTGTAAGGGGAATTACATTATCGCGGCATTAATAATATAAAATTACCCAACAAAGTGAAATTAAACATGAGCCAAATTGAGAAGGAACCAAATGAAAAAGACATTAGAATCTAATTCGAGCAAGAAGAAAAAAAGTCCAAGAATATTGAGATGGTAAGATATAGTGTCATTACAATGCAGTAATATGTTGTCACTTTCCTAATATAATGCCTTCAGTTATCCTCTGACAAAAAAATAGTGTTTTTTTTGTGTTAAATATCTCATCAAGATGTGGGCCACCTCTGCTCAAATCGGCTACATCCTTAGTGGAATACATCATTCATTTCTACCCCTGAAATTAAAATAATAAATATAATCAGTATTTTGTTAAATTTTTTGGGGGTTTGTTTTCTGAAAAAATGTCTGGGGCCATTATTTCAGGGAGGGGACGTTTTGTGAAAAGTGGAAACGATGTTAACAGTGGTTAATAATAATTTGATACAAGTCATATTTGTTCAATGATTAAAAATTTGAGGTATGAATAAAAGTAATATAAACAATTTATAGTGCATAAATCTGCATTATGGACCTTTTAGAAGTTTAGTGAGTCTAAATGGAGTGTGTGGTGTGGTGCGTTCAGGTGCGTTTCCAGGAGCGGATCACCATCCTGCGAGGGAACCACGAGTCCCGGCAGATCACGCAAGTGTACGGCTTCTATGACGAGTGCCTGAGGAAGTACGGCAACGCCAACGTGTGGAAGTACTTCACAGACCTGTTTGACTACCTGCCGCTCACCGCGCTGGTCGATGGACAGGTGGGCGTGGCCTCTGGTGTCCCGCCTCCTACCTCATGGGAGGTTTCACATTTGTCATAGGTCATAGTCTTGTTGTTTTTCTTGTAGATCTTCTGTCTCCATGGAGGCTTGTCGCCCTCCATAGACACCTTGGACCATATACGAGCTCTGGACCGCCTGCAGGAAGTCCCGCATGAGGTGGGCTTTTGGTCCAAATTTGCATGAATGTTAGAAATGGCTCAGTGTGCTTAATGGACACGCCTGACTCTCAGGGACCCATGTGTGACCTGCTGTGGTCGGACCCCGACGACCGCGGCGGCTGGGGAATCTCCCCCCGAGGTGCAGGCTACACCTTCGGCCAGGACATCTCCGAAACCTTCAACCACGCTAACGGCTTGACGCTGGTGTCACGCGCCCATCAGCTGGTCATGGAGGTAACCCACTCGGCTCGCTTGAAACATCTATTTTTGTGTGTTTTTTTTTTTAAAGTGCAGTTTCCATGGCAATGGAGCACCGTGAGCGCGCAATCGCCCCTGTTGCTAGGAGACCGAATGTGGCGTATGCAACGTGTTAAGTTTTCCTTGTGCGTGCAGGGCTACAACTGGGGCCACGACAAGAACGTGGTGACCATCTTCAGCGCGCCCAACTACTGCTACCGCTGTGGGAACCAGGCGGCCATCATGGAACTGGATGACACCCTCAAGTACTCTTTGTAAGTCCGTCACAAAGCGCCGCTCGTCAATCAGTCAACCATGTAATCAGACATTAACACACGTCTGTCTCGTTATTCTCAGCCTTCAGTTTGACCCGGCTCCCCGCCGCGGCGAGCCTCATGTGACTAGACGCACTCCCGACTACTTCCTGTGAATGTTCGACGCCGTCCCCGTTCGTCGCCCAGATCCTCCCCGCACCCTCATTACTGTACCGAGGAGAAAAGAAGCAATTGGCTGAGTCATGTTCCCGAGTCACGTTCCAAGTTAAAGTTAGCGCGCCCTCCCGCCCAGTTCTCGACCCCCCCCTCAAATCGTGTTTCCACTCTGCTGTCGTTAACGCTGTGCTACACGTGCAACTAAGATGTTACTTCTTTTTTTTCTGTTTATGACATGTTTTTAAGACATAATAAAACTTCCAAGGTGGACCAAATGTGCCATATTCTGATCCTTTCCCCCCTTGATGCTATTTTTTTTTTTTTTTTTCTAAATCAACTCCCTGCCTGTCTGATCACATCTCACCACATGTTGCCACATATGTGCTTTTTTTCTGTTTGGAACAAGAAGAGGACAACTAAAAGAAAAATACCATTTGCTTCAAGTAGTTCCGCTGTGAGTTTTAGCTGCAGCGCTGCTCATCAAGTCAGCAACTATATTATTGTCATTTGAGACCACACAACTATCAAATAATAAAATGTCCTGTTGACAAACTCAGCAGTCTCTGCGTCTTTGTTTACTGTAATAACCATTATTAGCTCAAACTAACATTTGTTTAAATATATTTTCCAAGGTAACCAAATACTCTTAATGACCAACAAACAACCAGTTGAAAGGTTAATATATTTATTCACTGAACTATAACGTAATGGTTAATTTTACTTAAGCATGTAATTATGGATTAGTACAAGTAGTTAAGACCACATATACAGTCGTTTAAATTAATCAAATTTACTGTACGTGGGTCATTACTGATCAGTAGATGCTTACCGCTGCGTGGTTGATGTTCAAGTATCGCGAGAGACTCCGTGATGTCAGGATTTTGATGGATTACACTGTAAATGACTGTAATCATTATTACAGTTGTGTCAGTGTATTAACACATTCATCTGTTAGCTTCTGGCTCATGAGCAGTGAGAAGTAACGACCTTCTAACGTTTCTTTCCAACAGTTGTTCGGCTACCTATTATAAACACTACAGTCGAGAAAGCCAAAAGTCTCACAGCGTCTTGATTCAAGTATCGCGAGAGACTCCGAGATGTTGGCATTGGCTAGCAACAGCCAACTTCATGATGGCTAACGTGAAGGTATGTACTTGAATTTTGTGTTTATGCTTCATTAGGTTGATCAAGTTAAATGTATATCCATGTTTAACTGTTAGCTTCCGCCGTCTAAGTACAGTACTGACAATCACGATTTGATGTTTAGCTTGTAAGCTTTGCTCGGCTACCTACAGCTAAAGCTAACATTCCATATAGTACAGTACATAACAGCTACTATTTCGAAGAGACCGTTTAGGAGTTTAGCGTGATTGTTGTTGTTTTTTTGCCCAATCAGATTTCAGCAGTGTGTTGCCATGCTATGTCAATCTAATCTGCCTAGAATTGTCCGAATCAGTAGTGCTGGTTTGTGTAAATTACATCGGTTACGGGACCATTACTTCAACCAATCAGGTTTCATATTTGCCTAACCGGGCCAACAATAACTTCACCATTTCCCTTAAACATTTTGTTGATTCAGTGTACATGATGAGGATGAGGCGTGATGATGGAGGATGTTGTTCTTCACCATCGTCTCGAAGGCTCTGATGGACTAAGTGATTTAATTGCAACCACGGAAAAGCTCCTGGAGCCTTTCCCCTGCCGGCCTCCTCCCGTCTTCACGCCGTGGTTCTCACACTCAGCACAACGCCTCCCGCCCATTAGACCGGCTAAACGCGCCCCTGTCATCAACGCAGAGGATGTAAAATGTTGCCAAGACGCGTTAAAAGAAAACGTCTCCGGAACCACAAACCCGCCCATTGCTGAAAAGAAGAGCGCGTCCATTGGAGCAGCGGCGGTCAAACGGTCCTGGAGTGTTTGGGCTCCCAGAGGTGTGCGTCAGCGCTTACCATCGCTCTCCAAACGCTTCCGACGCACTGTGTCCGTACACACGTTGCACCTGTACCAGCGGTCAAAGTGGGTCATCAGTCAGCACAACTGTGGAGCCGCACGGGACATCGAACAGGTACAAACATGGCTGAGCCCGTGAGCTTCTAGAAAAAGCAAATTACATTATTCAAGAAAAGTTATGCTTTTTTTCACCATGTGGGATTAGCTTTATTCCTCCTGGTAGCAAACATCCTTTTTCCATAAAGGTCACATTGATATTTACTAATCATACATCTCGTTCCCCACCGCAGGTGTGGCGTGCTCTGAGCAGAGCCACCCGGCGCGCTGGCTTGCCAACATGCAACGCCAACATCCAGCGAGAGCGGGCTGAGATCTGGGTGTTCTGCGACGTCGCATATTCGGAGCAGGTGGGCCACTTCCTGAAGAAGCATCTGCAGCTGTCGGGCAGCATCAGGCTGAGCGTGCACAAGCTCGGAGACGTCTTTAGCTTATAGCGATGACTTCTCGCGGCCCGCTCATCGCCATGGTGACCCAAACTCGCACTCTGGATGTACAACAGTCAGCATCCTGTGGCGATAGACTGGAACCGCTAAAAAATCTATTTCGGAACGCTGGTAGACTTCCGAGTTGTTTTGGAAATAATGAGTCAAACTGGGACAATTTATGAACTTTACAGGCGATTTGAAATTGTTGACATAAGCACTCTTGTGCAAGTAATGAATGGAGCATGTGGTGACGCTGGGTTGGAGTTATACTGTGTTAAACTTGAATGTGATGTCACTTCCTGTGTGTATTCTCTCAGCAGCCCTTGTCGAGGTGGTTCCGTCTTTTAGAATATGTCGAAGAAGCAAAACCCATAGAGTTAATACTTTGCTCACTGAACTTAGAGTCCCAAAGTTTTACTTGAGTTAAAGGCATATCTTTACTGGAATTGTTGGTCAAATTGTAAAATTTGTGGTTCCGTCCATCCATCAGTCCACTTTCTTAACCGCTTGTCCTCACAAGAGTCGCAGGGGGCGCTGGAGCCTATCCCAGCTGGCTCCGGGCAGTAGGCGGGGTACACCCTGAACTGGTTGCCAGCCAATCGCACTTAGGGGTTCTGGTGCATTTTTTTTACACACGCATAATACAATTAAAAACATGTTTTATGGTAACACTAGCATGACAGCTACATTGTAATTTAATTTCATGTGAATTTACATGTATTTTATATTTGAACAATAAAGAAGAAACACACATAAAAATAAAAAAAACTATTTTCACGTTTCTTTATAAATCCGGCATGCTCACATCCAAATACCCCAAGAATCAAGAATTTATAGAGATATTTTTATAGAATCCAGAGTGTGTAAAACAAGCACTCAAGACAATGAAGGCATTTTAGTGACGAATGGACACATTGCCAAACTCAAATATCTCCTGGCTCTGCCGACAAATTTACAGAACAATCAAGTATAATTAAAAGGAAGCTAACGCTGTGCCCGTTGAAACTCAATTGAATTATTGTTGGTGAATGCAGCAAGTCACAAGAACGTTTTCAGGCAATCTTGAAATTTCACCCGGAAACTGAAAATTCACACTTTTTTGGGGAGTAGTGCAGCAATCAGAAACTAATGTTATTAACCCTGTTAGCTAATAGTACAGCTCTGCATACCTTCTGACTTCAACAAGATTGACTGCATTAGTGGTTCTGGATTGTTGGCCATCCTAGCTGCCACATCATTGGTGGAGAGACTATGGATGGGTTTAATTTTAATGTAAACCCCCACTGTTATGTAACAGCGTTGCGGCAAAAGGACACATATTTCCAAAAGTCTTCACATAAACTTCCTTTTACCTTGATACTTTTTCTATTTGTGTATGTGTAAATAAAGGTTTATCCAAATGTACACTTAGCTCAGGAAAATCAACCGAAGGGCATTATCTCATGACCGTTGCGTCTTCGCGACACCCCCACACTCGCTCCTTTGTTGCTACGCAGCCTCAAGCTTGACGGGAGAAATCTGGGCTAGCGGATCTGACGTCAGAGCCCAGCCTCCCACACATGACTGCGACGTCTTCCAAAACACGCTTATCGTTAAACACGGAGTGTATACGTAACAAATTGTTGATAAAGGACCTATTTGTGGCATATTGGAAAATGACCAATATTGAAAAACCGCTATGTTTGGACGACAGGGCTGAGCATTAAGGCTCCCACGTGTGTGGTTGTTTTATTTTGAAAGTCACTACAGTCACTTTCAGCCGTGTGTTGTGTCGGACGACTCGCACGTGCTCACTTTCACACACAAACACACAAATCTATATATCTGTGTATAAATGGGTAATATATTTATTCAATACATATGTACATATAAAGTTGTATAACTTATTTAAACCTATATTTCGTTTCTGTTAGTTAAACTTAGTTATATTGTGATAGTCTTAGCCGGATGTACTTTGTACCTGCGCTAACTTGACTTGTCTAGCTGTCTACCAAATCCTGTCGTAAGGACCACGAGCGAGCAATTTTCAAGTCAGAATAAACCTATTTACAGGATATTTTCCTCTTTTGGATTACTTTCTGTCGAATTCTGCGCTCACCGCCGCGTCATGAGGTCCACTTTGTGTCCTGTTCGACGCTCGCTGGCGAACTAAAAAGGTGAGGAGAACAGTGGCAGCAGCTAACAGGCTAAGCTAACAGAGACACGCATTGTGGTTTCCCGTTTCCTATTTCTTCTTCGTTCTCGCTCCTTTCTGCACTTTTGCGCTGTTTTCTATCGAAATGTTGATTAGAACGTTCAAATGATCACGCTCTCACTACTACAGTGTTTGACGCGCAGCAATCAGAAAGACAGTTAATCATTTGTTCGATTTAGTGCACGTCAAAGTAGGTCAGCTGACGAGTGACGTCACAATACTCGCGACCAGAAATCATGAATAATGAAAAATTGAATATATTTGCATTTCGGGATTATTAAAATTACAAAAAATTGAGCTACATACTTATCTGTGCTAAAATCAGCATTGTTTAAAATTCTGAAACTATTTTGGATCTGAACTCTTACAAAAATATATATTTTTTGTGTTGTACGCGTTTTTACTTTTTTTTTTTGATATACTGTGCAATATATATAGTACGTGATTGGGAACGGCAGGCAGGAATTATGTATTCTGAGGAGGGGCGAGAAAAAAGCTCTTTTTTCAAAAAGTGGTTTTCAACCTTTATTAATGCAGATGAAATAATACTCTATAATTCCTCATTTAGAATTTTATAACCCTGTATTTAAAAAAAAACTAATTTAATTTCAAAGTGGAGACATTATGATACCTTTTGAGGGAAACCTTTTCTATTTATTTTGGAGATGCTTCAAACCGCTATTGCGGCAACCTTCATAAATCATCAAACATTGAACACAGTGTTCATGATCCAAATGCTTGTGGATTTTGAACATTTGTATCTGGGTCATGTGGTGTGCTTTTAATGGAGGAGGCACAGAAAGCTGCTGGCCCTTTTGGCCGCAAGTGAAAAAAAAAATCCATTACTAGAAAATCACTACCTACAATTTGCACAGTATCATTTGGGAAATTCCAAATTGACTTGATACATTTTACCACATTTGGGGAGAAAAGGATTAAATTAATTTCAACTTGAGCAAACTTTTAATGGACCCCTTTGTAGTATTTTCTATTTTTGATAGAGATAGATAATAAAATCTATGGTCCTTTGGTTTGAATGTACATGTGTCAATTATAGTTGTGTGGGTGCAGCTAAATTTGAAGTGGTGTTTATTAGGAGTGTTACGATATATCGATATTATGATAAATCCTGATACTTTGTCTCCCGATAGATTATCGATACGCCTACGCCAAGTATCAATATTTGTAGTTATTTACTTTTGCAATGTTACACTAAAAAATGGTCACAGTTTATACAATTAAACAAATTACTAAGTGACTGACTGACATGTGACTGCATGACAATAGTGTTTAAGAAAGACACACTTTTGTTCACAGAAAGTTGTCTCTTTTTAGAAGACATTTGTATTTGTTAAAAAAAAAAAGCACTAAATTACTCCCTGTGAAGAAGACACCAGTTTTAATATTGTTTCAGTGATGGTACAAAACCAAACTATTTTCTCATTGAAAAAACATCAGGTCATGTCTTGATTAGTTTTATCGTGGATTTATTTCCTGACCAATAAATCGATAATCGCGGTATCGTTATTTCGTGAGAAGATAATCGTTATCGTGAGCCTTGTATCGCATATCGTATCATGAGGTACCCAGAGGTTCCCGCCCCTAGTGTTTATGCATACATTTGCAAAATATATGTATCTGGAAGTGAGCATTCGAAAGGATATGTTTATAGGTCAAGTGAATGAATATAAAGGGTCGTAGAGGAATTCCTGAGCTAACCTTTACTGCATATATTTATTAGGGGTGGGAATCTTTGAATGTCCCACGATTGGATTCAGAATCGATTTTCGATTAAGAGGGATTTTTGATTCAAAATGATTTGATTGACAATGATTTTTGCTTCAATCTGTAGATGTGCAATGAATTGTAATGATCTACTCCAGTCTGACTCACTAATGCTAATTAGCGCGCTACTCGCGGCACTTTTATCACTCAAAAGAACGGCTCCACGCTGGAAAAAAGCAACTTTTATTGGAATAACTTGATCGTGACTTTTTCCTTCTACTCTCTAATGTGGCTACAACCTAACAGTGTATTAGATTGCGTGGAACCACACTGCCCCTCAGTGGCCAAACCGGGTACAACATGAACAGCGCTCCAAATAAAGGCACACACAGGCAAAGGCAAGACAGTATAAAATAATTTAAATAAAATCAATTCTGAATCGTACTAAATGAGAATACATAAGCATTAAACCAATGGAAAATAAATTCAGATGTATGGTAGAAACCACAAGTTAATTTATATCCTAATTATAATAAGCATTAAGGGACCAAAAAAAGAAGTAATTTTATTCATTATGCATTTATTTGATTAATCTGTTATTGGGATTTTATTCTGCCAAATATGGGAATTGGCATTAGCCTAAAAAAATCCTTATCGGTCGTGCCCTAGTTATTACAGCATTGTCATTATCTGACTTCCTGTCTTGTCGCAGGTGTAGCCCTCGTCGCCCGATGTCGCCTCCACCTCAGCTGAGACTTCTGTTCATGAACGGAGGCCTAACTCGCCATCTGGCGCTCAACGGATGACAGGACACTAGCGGACATGGAGACGGGGGAGACGCCATATTTTCTCCCACGCCGTTCTCCGCGCTAAACTCTTCCACTCAGGCAAAAGCTATTTTTATATTTGCATTCAGGGACTTCCCTTTTTTTTTTTTTGTTCCCTTCCTCGCTTCGCCAAGCCATAGCCACCGCGGCCATCATGGCGTCGGAGGGCTTTCAGTACCGAGCGCTGTACGACTACAAGAAAGAGCGCGAGGAGGACATCGACCTGCACGTGGGCGACATGCTGCTGGTCAGCAAGGGGGCGCTATTGGTGCTCGGCTGCGGTGCCGGGGCCGAGGAGCGACCCTCCGAGATCGGATGGCTCCCCGGCTTCAATGAAACCACACAGGTAGGACGCCGTCGCCATGGTAACCAGAACGTAAAGAGGACGTATCAACTGTCTCAAAAATTGGCGAAACAGGACAGGTGTTATTTAAGGTGACTGCCTTTTACTCGGAAGTCAGCAAAGCAGGACAAAACATGGCTGCTGGAGCTTCATACATTCAGATGATTAGATGCCATCAAAGTCTAGGGCAAATGTTTTTACTCTATTTGAACTAACAGCAGTAGACCAATCAGAGGCCAGCATTTAATAACTTTAAACGCTCTCCACTGACAGGAAAAGGGCGATTTCCCGGGCACCTATGTGGAATTCGTGGGCAGAAAGAGGATGTCGCCGCCCACGCCCAAGCCCCGACCACCCAGGCCGCCGTCGGCCGCGTCAATGAGAACCGACTCGGAGTCTGAAGGTGTGTGCGTGTGCGTGTGCGTGTGCGTTGGAGTCGAAGCCACGCGTCCATGCCGACGCTGACTCGTGTTTGATTGTTCGCTTGCAGGCGCCACGCTGCCAGATCTTCCCGAACACTTTGGACCGCCCGACACGGCCCCGCCCCTCCTCAGCAGACTGATGGAGGCTATCGAGAGCAAAGGTACGCACACAGGCGGCCATGATTGTGGTGGACTTTCTCAATCTGGCCTGTGGTTGGCTGAGCATATATTGGCTAGAGCACTGTAACATTTGTGATGGAAATTTTTGTACTTGTAATTTTCCTTAAAATTGGTAGTCAAACATTTATTTTTATTAAAATAATCTATACATTTTCATGTATTTTAATAGCTAATTGATTAATTTATTATAATTAAATTAGTTAAATATTGGCACCATTTCAATTATTTTATCACTAAAACATACACATTTTAAACGATAGTTGATGAATTAATAAATTAATTGTAAATACTGAAATCATCTTAAAAAATAAATGTATGAAACTATTTTGAATAAGCACTTGACGTGTATTTGAATAATTAATTGATACTAATTAAATATGAATCAAAACAAGGGAATATATTATTTTATTAAAATACACATTTTACAGTTTTTTAAACAATTATACTTAAATAAATAATAAATCCTAAAATAAGAACATTAATTATTTTGCTATTAAAATTAGTTAATGCATATGCTATTTTTTCAATATAATTGGTAAAAACTATAATTAATTTATAAGTAGTATAATTAAAATGAGTTATTTGATTTGTAAGTAAACAATTTGACCTACTCATTTAATATTTAAAAAAAATACTTTTTATTCACTTTTAACTAAATATATTATAACTAACATAAAATAAAACAATTATTTTAATATTTAAAAAAATCCTTTACTCATTTAGAATTAATAAATTTAAAAAAAATCAACAACTGGTTAACTAAATACATTAATACATAATATACATAATGATAATTAAATGAGTGAATTTCAGCATTAAACCTTTATGCATACTGTTCATTTAATGTTTATTTGAAAAAAATAAAATAATGCGTTAATTAATTCTAGACTAATTCTAAATAATCAAATGAGAATAAATTATTTTATTGTCAAACAATTTTACAGATACATTGAGCATTTTAATAGCTAATTGGTTAATTATAAAATAATTGTGCAAATATGAATCTTTTGTGGTGTGCAGGTGTGGACAGTCCGAGCTTGTACCGCGGCATGAGCGCAGGAAGTTTGGATACGAGGCAATTGGCCGAAGCCGGTGAGGAAGACGCGCGAGCGCCGGCCGGGAGGCTTTGACATCGGGCTCCCTTTTCGTAACCTTGGGGCGTGTTGGTGTTTTTAGACCTGGAGCAGATGGAGGTGTCGGCCCTGTGCGACGGCGTGGTTCGCTTCCTGCAGGAGCTTCCCGGGCCCGTTTTGCCATCTTTGCTGCAGGCCGACATGATCCACGCCGTGCAAGGTGGGTCGTCAGTGCTGGCGACATGGTGTCACACTCGACTCTCGCATGTTTTTTTAGTTTTGGTTTCTTGACTGTTTATAATGTGGTACCTGACTTGGTTCTTGACTATTTTTTTCTTTTTTCCCCTGTTTTTGATGACTAGACTTTTTGCTTCTTGTTGTTCTTGGTTGTTTTTATTTATTTCCCTTCTTTTTTTTCTTGACTTGATGTTGACTTATTTTTTTCTTTTGACTTTGTTCTTAAATACGTTTTTTTTCTTTTTTTTTACTACATGGTTCTTAACTTCTTTGTTTTTGTTTTTTTTTTGTATTTCTTGACGTGGACCTTGTTTTTTGTTTTTTTTCCCCTGGGGGTTTAATTAATTTTTTTATTTTTTGGGCCTTGGTTTTTGACCAGGTTGTTGGTCATGATTTGGTTTTTGACTTGGATCATGACTTGTTTTTGGATCTGATTCTTAAGTTGGTGGTTTGATTTTTGTCTTGTTTTTTTTTGGACATGGTTGTTAATTTTTTTTTTATGGTTCTTGGTGTGGTTCTTGACTTGTTCTTTGTTGTTTTTTGACACAGTTCCTGATTTATTTTTGGCTCAATTCTTGTGTTTTGATTTTGTTTCTTTTCCTGGCTTGGTTGTTGGTGTGGTTCTTGGATTTAGCTTTTTTTTTTTTGGTTCTTAACTCGCATCGTGTGTGTGTGACGTGATTCTTCTTCTCACCCTGCTGCTGTTCTCCACCCTCAGAGGTCCGAGACCCCGAGGAGTGCGCCCGGGTGCTTCTAGGCGTGGCCAATTCTCCAACATGCGCCACCCAGTACGGCCTGACTCTGCTCAGCGTGGTGCGACACCTTGCCCGTCTCTGCGTGCACGCCGCCCGCAACCAGCTCAGCGTCCGAGGCCTCGCAGAGACCTTCAGCCTGCTGCTTTTCAGACAGACCAGCGCAGGGTTAGTCCATGTATACACACACTCACACACACACACACACACACACACACACACACACACACACACACACACACACACACACACACACACACGCACACGCCTGTTTTGAGCTTTGAACCAGTTCAGTGTGAGGGTGTTCAACTTTGAACCCTACGGCGAGTATTTTTTTACATGTGACGCTGAACAGTCTCTAAAATGAACGCATTGCATAATATTTGTAAAAATGGTTGTGCTAGTTTTGTTTTAATAAAGTAATGAAATGTGACTTTTCTTATTGCGCTTTCAGCTGTGAGTCAGGTCCAGACCCTCTGATCCAGGTCTTGGAGCTTCTGATCAGCACTGAGCTCAATGTAAACCAGGCTGCTCCAGGTAACATGCTAACACGCTAAATTGCTAACACACTAACACGCTGAAAGTGTCACTCAGAGCTCTTTGTGTCATAGATGCATTGGTTGGTCAGTCATGTGATTGACAGGTGTCACTCAGACAGTCTGACAATTCAGTGATGTCACTTGTCTACCAATCAATAAGGAAGCGTGAGTGGCGCCATGTTCGCCAGAAACAGAGCGCTGAGTCAATAATTGGCCGCTTCTGAAACGATTACATCATTGTTTCACCAGGATGCAGCAGAGGGTGGGGGGTTAGGGAAGAGAGGGGGTGATGTTGCCGTGGCGATATCACAGCTGCCTGGGGATTGGTAGAGGGTGAGCGGTGATGTCACACATCTCCAAGCCACTCTCCTTTCGGCTGCCTCTCAGACGCGCCGACAGGAAGTGGCAGTCGGGAACTTGTGACAAAAGCGTGCGGACGCTCGCCGCCAAGAACGGCATCGGCGGCGAACAAGCATGGAGCACCAGGAGGCTCGCAGGGGCCGGGACTTTATCCTCTCTTACATCAACATGAAGAGTCCAGGTAGGACGCCACCTGGCCCTGCAGGAGCAAAGTTAACTGCTCGAAGATCAGAGGAGAGCCTTCTGGGTCCTTTGTTTGCTTTCTTTTCTGTATTCCGTCCCTTTTTCTTTTTGGTTTTTGATACTGTGCACTATGTTGCTCACCTCTTTGCTGGTTTATGTTGAGCAAAAATCTCTGCTTTACATAAAAGTAGTGCTTTGGCTCACTACCAAAACTACATCCTTGGTACCAAAGAACTGTGTTGAAGTGAGGGGAGGAGCTTGATTAAGCCTTTCTAATAGCTAATAGAAAAGGAGTGCTTTGTCGCCATCTTGTGGTACCTGTGGGAAATTTAAATCTTTTTTTTGACGGCGCTAATCATGCACGGATTGTGGCTATTCGTGTCAGGGCTTGGTCCCTAATGGTTCTAGAAATGGTTCTTGTGGTTCTTGGCTGTTTTTTGTCCATTGTCTTGGTTCTTGACTTGTTTTTTCACTTAGTTCTTGATGTGGTCCATGACGGGGTTTTTTAACCATTCCTGTCTTGGTCCTTGATTTAGTTCTTTATGGGTTCTTTACTTGGATCGTGATTTGATCACTTTTTTTTTTTCATTTTTACGTTGGTTCTTTGGTTCTTGACTTGATTAGTCCCTGGTTCTTATATGATTCTTGACATGGTTCTTGACTCTCAAGATTCTTCACTGTTTTTTTTCGTTCTTTTTTTCCTTGTTGATGACTTTCTTGACATTCTTGATGGCTCCTTGATGTGGTTTTTCATTTAATTCTAGATTTTTTTTGTAAGCTCTTGACATCACTATTTGTTAATGTGATTCTTTACATGGTTCTTGTATCAGTTCGTCTCTGGTTCTTGAGTATTTGGTTGCCCGCATGTTTTATTTTAGTTCTTGACTTTGTTCTAGGACTGCTTTTCAACTTACTTATTGACATACTGTAGTTTTGTTTTTTGTCTGTTTTTTTTTTTAAGTGCTTCTTTTTTGTCCATTCATCTGTCTTGACTATGATTCTTGACAAAGTTCTGACTTGTCTTCAGTGGTTCTTCGACTTGGCTTGAGATGTTGACTTCCCCCTTCAGGCTACGAGCTCACAAATTTCAGTTTAACCAACAAACAAGAACTTGAGTGTCGTCTCCATCTTCGTTTCAGCTTTACCTCCCAAACCCGCCAAGCCGTCCACGCCGTCCTCGGCGTCCGCCTCTGCATGCACGTTCAACAACAGCATGGCGCTGCACGACGCCGAGTGGTACTGGGGCGACATCTCCAGGTAATGCACAACACAAGAAACACACACACAGACTCAAAAGACAGTTCCACTAATCGGCCGCTTCCCGTTTCAGGGAGGAAGTGAACGAGAAGCTACGGGACACGGCTGACGGTACCTTCCTGGTGCGCGACGCCTCCACCAAGATGCACGGGGATTACACGCTCACGCTCCGGTGAACTTCATCATCATCATCATCATCATCATTAGTGATAGACCGAATGTTTTTTTTCAAGGCCGATACCGATACTGATTATCAAGGAGACTGATAACCGATAGTTTAAGCCGATATTCATTTGCAGTAATAGAGAAAATATTAGCGTCAGAATTAAAAATAAATAAATAAAAACAAGGCAATATTCATTTGCAATAAAAGAGAAAATATTAGCTTTTTCTTTTAATTTTATACATATAATGAATTGACAGCTTTGTTTAAAATATGTTTTCTACTGTAAATAAAGTTTTCCAAAATTTCAACATAATTTCGTAAATATATATTTTTTCAAAATAAAAAGTGTTGGGAGTGCATCATTTTTATACAGTGGAAATTTAAATCCATAAATAATTATCTCACTATGTGACAAATGCATGTGAAGGTAGCCAATTTGGAGCTTTGGTCAGGGTTTGTAAAAGGTTTCAAAAGATCTTTGCAAACTTGAAAAATTGTCTGAATATGTTTGAAAGTTGTTTGCGACAAGTAAAAACTGTCTGTGAACATCTCACGAATCCTGATGAAAACCCTAAATTTGCTACGTTCGCAAGCATTCACCGCTCAGTGAGATGCCAGTTTTATCGGTTTGATCAGATTTGTAAAAAAAAGGCCAACGGCGATATTTGACAAAATGCCAAATATCTGCACCGATAATCGGCCTATCCCTATTTATTATTGTCATCGCTACTGAGGTGATGTAGCAATCTGACCGGCTGAATGTGTGTGTGTGTGTGTGCGCAGGAAGGGAGGCAACAACAAACTGATCAAGATCTTCCACCGCGAGGGCAAGTACGGCTTCTCAGACCCGCTGACGTTCAGCTCGGTGGTGGAGCTCATTAACCACTACCGGCACGAGTCCCTGGCGCAGTACAACCCCAAGCTGGACGTCAAGCTGCTCTACCCGGTCTCCAAGCACCAGCAGGTACGTTCGGCACATGCTTGCAAATCATAAGTCCCGAGTACTGAAGGCCTGGGACAGGATCCGATTCTGACAATATAATAACATCAAGTCAAGTTGTCTAAGTCAAGTCGAGTCTTTCAAATATAAAAAAAAAAAAATGTGTCTCGAGTCGTTCCTGGACCTCACACCCATCTTGTGTCCTCTTCAGGACCAGGTAGTGAAAGAGGACAGCATTGAGGCGGTGGGCAAGAAGCTCCATGAGTATCACTTGCAGTACCAGGAGAAGAACCGCGAGTACGACAGGCTCTATGAAGAGTACACCAGAACGTCTCAGGTACGCACACACGCGGGACTTCCTTTTTGGTGGAGGTCTGGATAGTGACGCCTCGATGCCGTCCACAGGAGATCCAGATGAAGCGCACGGCCATCGAGGCCTTCAACGAGACCATCAAGATCTTCGAGGAGCAGTGCCAGACGCAGGATCGCTTCAGCAAGGAGTACATCGAAAAGTTCCGCCGCGAGGGCAACGACAAGGAAATCCAGAGGTAGGCTGTTGCCGAGGCAACCCCCAGCCGAGGTGTTGCCATGGAAACCTGGCCCCGTAAGATGATCAACCCCCTTTTTTGCTGGCGGGGATCAAAGCAAGAAGCTCTTAGTGTGTCCGCTAGCATAGCTGCTACATTGTAAGCTAGCGTACGTATCCTAGCAAGCCTTGCTCAATTATTGAACCCCTGAACTAAAGTGTGGAACTGTTCCATGGTGTCCGCCTGCGCTTCGTCATCTCTGTGTGCTGCCCCGCCAGGATCATGGAGAACTACGACAAGTTACGCTCGCGCATCAGCGAGATCGTGGACAGCAAGCGCCACCTGGAGGTGGACCTGAAGAAGCAGGCCGCCGACTACCGCGAGATCGACAAGAAGATGAACAGCATCAAGCCGGACCTCATCCAGTTGCGCAAGACCAGAGACCTGTACCTCATGTACGCCGCCGCCGCCCCAGCAACCAACCACGACATGGCGTTGTGGTGCTAAGCTAACCTGCATGCATGCGTGTGTGTTTTTCTACATATGTGTGTGTATGCAGGTGGTTGACCCAGAAGGGGGTCCGGCAGAGGAAACTGAACGAGTGGCTCGGACTAAAGAACGAGACCACAGAGGAGTAAGTCCGCTCACATGCAACATGACATCACGGGAATCACATGACAAACACACACACACACACACCAGGAAGTTACTTGAAACGCATACGACAGTTACAAGTTACACAACGGGAAGTCACATGACCTGCAAGAGGAAATCATGTGACACAGGAAGACGTTACAACTGGAAACAGGAAGTTGCATGACACGATTGAATATTTTTAGAATCAATTAATCAATTGATTAGTCAATCAATTAATCGCCTAATCAGATTCGTTTTAATTTTTGCATCAAAGTGTATTACAAAGGCATTTTTTATTGTTTATTAACCAGTGATTGGTGAAAGAACATCAGATGTTTACAAATGTCTTATTTCATGAAGGACGACAGAAATCAGTGAACAATTACTGTTGATATGCTGATATCAGAGAATTTGGACAATTTTCAATAAAAAAAAAAAGTGGCTCCTAACGATTATTAAAACACCAGGAAGTGAAACAACAGGAAATCTGATCAGTTTGATAAATCACACAACACACACACAGCAGGAAGTCACATGACATACGGAACGTAACATCAGGAAGTGACATCACATGCAACAAGACGTCACATGACTTTTGCTGGCAGTCACGTGACTTGTCCCCTCACATTCATGATAGTGAGTCAGTCCACCTTTGACGGGACGCACTTGAACGCACCGCTCGGACTTGATTTGTTTGCTAACTGTATCTGTGTGGTGGTGGTGGTGGTCCCTAGCGAGTACAGCATGGTGGAGGACGAAGAGGACCTCCCTCACCACGATGAGCGTCTTTGGCGTTTGGGCAACATCAACCGCGGTCAAGCCGAGTCGCTGCTGAGAGGGAAGAAGGACGGAACATTCCTGGTCCGAGACAGCAGCAAGCCGGGGTGCTACGCCTGCTCCGTCATGTACGCAATACTTACTTCCAATTTCCTACTTTATCATTTTTGGTCCACAACACACCGTCCCGCAAAAAAATCACTCAGTACCTCCCTTTCATCCAGGGTGGAAGGCGAAGTGAAGCACTGCGTGATCAACAAAACGAGCACGGGCTTCGGTTTCGCCGAGCCGTACAACCTGTACGCGTCGCTGAAGGAGCTGGTGCTGCACTACCAGCACACGTCGCTGGTGCAGCACAACGACTCGCTCAACGTCACGCTCGCCTTCCCCGTCTACGGCCAGCAGCGGCGCTGATCCATCCGACTCCCGCGATTCTTCCCACTTGGTTCCAGCTTGGCCGACTCGCCCCGTTGCATCAAATTGCAGTGATTGTGTTCAGAATCAGGCACTCAATTTTTCATGACCCATAATCTGTTTTATTTTTTAATCCCTATATAGTGTTTAAAGAATGATGAACACAGTCGATCTTTCCCTAATCACTATATGGGGGATCCTATGTGGATTTTTCTAGGAATGACTGACTGATTCCCAACACAGCCTCCTTAATTCCTGGTTGGTTTGCAGCTCTTTGTGAGCAAGCTGTGAAATCACTCGAGACCCCGCCTCCTTCCACTCACGGCTGACTTTCAAAATAAAAGGTACTGAAAGTGGCAAAGCTGCACTGTGACATGTGGACCGCATCATTCCAAAGACTTTTCTCCAGGACTCAGGTGCTTGTGTCGCTTCCTTTTTCCATTCCCGTCGGAGAGGGGAAAAAAACGAAACATTTCAACGTTACTTCAGTATTTTCCTTCAAGATCTTATTTTGAAATGATGCAAAACGAAACACTTTAAAGTTGACAGTTGTTTGTGCACTTGGATCAATAAAAAAAATTTTCTTTAATTTGACACAGTTGCGTCATTTTTTTTCTCACCTTTCTCATCCTTTTTGTTACTATTTTTTCTATATTTTCATCTAGTTCCTGTTTGATGTAATTCTTTACTATTGTCGTCTATGTTTTTTGCACAATACTAGTATTTTTATTCCATTTGTTTTGTCCTTTACTACTTTTTTGATCTTAAAGGATCTTTGTGCAGTTTGTCACTTTTTTTTTTTCTAGCGACTGCCACCTCTGGCCCAAAGCGTAACTGCAGCATCTGTCAGGCTCATTCACGGTGCGCGTGCACCATCTTAAAACGACGACATGACTTCAAATGAGGTAAGAAAAACTCCGCCCCTCCCCAAAGAAACGAGTGTGCAGGGTCTGCACTCTATAAAGTGAAGATAAAAGCTGATAGGTGCAGTCACAGTAAAACAGTCGGGGCTCTTTGTACTCATCTGGACATTGGTTGAGCATGCATAATGTAAAAAAAAAAAAAAAAGCTTTAATATTACCTTTTTTTTTTTAAACGGCACAATGCACCTTTAATTATTTCCTTTTCATGTTTATTTTGTCATCCGCTTCCTTTTACAAAGAAATTGTCATCCATATCCTTTTTAATATTTATTTAATCAGGGGCCTCCTTCATAGTAACTCTTATTGTCGTACTTCCTGTTTGAATGTGCCTGCGATCGGTGTACAAAACATAATTAAGAGACTTGTAAGAACTGGAAAAATTAATCGTTTATTAGTTTTCTTCTTATTCAGCTTGAAGATAATGTTGGCACACTCTTAAAGGGACAAGTATGTCCAAAACTTAAACTCACGACATAAGTCTCCAACAATGAAAAGAAAAAGGCACAAAATATACAAACATGCAAGAACGTATAAAGTACACAAAAGCATGTGGCGCGCATGGCACATGCACAGACAACACGCATGTTACAGCGGCCCCCCCCTCCAGTTGTTTCCATGGCAACGCAAATGAGTCAAAATTTCCTTGAACTAAACTAGACATCAATTCCATTTAAGAATGTTAGCTTGCTCTTCGCCTCTTCTTTGCAAGTTCTAGAAGGTCCAAAAAGATTGTTAAAGCACAACAGGAGGCAAAATAAATGTTCTAGAATGACATGTAAGAACACCAATCATTCATCTCGTTTGAAACAGCTGATGAGATAGCAGGGTTGGATTGTAACAGCACAAGTAACACAAAAACATTCCAGAACATCATGAGTTCCAAGAACCACGGGCATATTCTAGAAGTCCCATCAACACCAAACCACATCGTGTCCTTCAGATGATGCTTAGAACATTCTAGAATGTCCAAAGATTGATTTGTGTAAGTATAAAGGAGCAAAACGAACATTTGCTCTAGGATAACATCTTAGAACGTGGAACACACATCCTTAAAAACCAATCAACAGATCTATGCCAGACCACGTTTTGCTCTTCAGACACCACAGAATGTTGTTCTAGAAAGTCCAACAGCAAAATGAACATTCTAGAATATGGTGAAAACATCCACAAACTCAATCGCACATTCTAGACAGTCATCAGACCAATGCAAAAAGGCCATCTTGTTTGTAAGACTTGGAACATAGAATGTCCAACAGTTAACGGAACATTCTAGAGTGACGCCCAAAAACACCAAGCTGAAGCAGGCGTTCGAGAAGACCAATCGTCAGACTAATGCCAAATTATGTCGTTTTCCACCTTGTTCTTTAGCGCTTGGAAAGTTGTTCTAAAATGTCAAAAGGAACATTCTGGAAAATCCAACCAAAAACAGGCTGAGTACATCATGCTCAACCACATCCTCGCGGAACAATCAAATCCAACACCAGACCACATCTTGTTCTCCAGTCCAAGCTCTGAACGTTGTTCTAGAATGTCTAAGTCAAATGATTGTAATAGCACAACAAAAAACAAAACAAACATTCTAGAATGACATCCAAGACCATCAAGCTGAAGCACACAGATCAATCCCAACTCATGTTATGTTCTCCATCTTGTTCTTCAGTTTTAGATCCACTAACAGTTAACTGATTGTTAAAGCACAACATTTCTAGAATGACATTCAAGAACATCACACTGAAGCACACGTTTGAGAAGACCCAAACATCAGATCAAGGCCAGATGATGTCGCCTTGTTGTTTTGTCAGGGCGGGGAACGTTCTGGAATGCTACAAGGTCAGCAGGTCGAGTGCAGAATGTCGTGCCGACCTTTCCGAGGTCGCTTGATGTTTGTATTGTTGGCTGTCTCATTAGTTTGCGACAAGTTCCCTGTATTTCGTCTACAACTGGAGTGCTAGCTGTGTGAAGTGACAATGCTAATGGTGCTAGCAGTCGAGAGAGAAATTGTTCAGTGAACGGTCTACAGTTAGCTTACTCTCGATGACTCACCATGCAGTTGGAATACGATGTTAGTGTTAGCTGTGCAAGCTAATGACGCTAGCGGCCCAGCGAGATCATTAAATGTTGTAATGTCTTCAATTCCATCCTGTTAGCTTGCCGACAAATTAGCCATGAATTTGGACAGTGCTAGCGAAGGACGCTAACAAAGTTAGCGGTCTAGAGAGCTCATTAAACGTTGTGATGTCATCAATGGTGTTCCATTAGCTTGCTAACGAGCTACCATGAATTTGGACTACAACTTCAATGCTAGCTGCTCAAGCTAACAATGTTAGCGGCCCAGAGAGATTATGAAGCATTGTCGTGTCATGGCGACTGATTAGCTTGCCAACAAATTAGCCATGAATTTGGACAACAATTTGAGTGCCAGCTAATGATGCTAACAACGTTAGCGGTCCAGAGAGAGATCATTAAATGCTGTGATGTCATCAATGGCTTGATAATGATGCGTTCTCATGAATTTTAACTAGAACGGTCCAGACAGATCTTAAATGTGATGTCAATGGCATCCTATTGGCTTGTGAACAACACCATGAACTTGAACAACAATTTGAGTGCTAGCTAACGGCCCAGAGAGATCCTTAAATGTTGTGATGTCATCAATGGTATCCAGTTAGCTTGCTAACAATGAATTCCCATAAAGTTTATGACTCCAACTTGAAGCATAGCCGCACAAGCTAATGATGCTAACGTTCCAGAGCGGTCCAGTCAAGCTCTGCTGACAACTTCCTGCGCGTCATCCAAAGGGGCGGGGCTTACAGTGACTGGCGTGTTCTACAAGAACAACAAGCGTGTCCATGTGTCTTAAGGTGGGCATCGGCGGTGGTCTTTTGGTGGAAGGAGGGGCGGCCTTAGGTGGTCTTGACCAGGTCATAGACGTAGATGTGGAAGTCGTCGTCAAACTTGATGAAGTAGACGGAGGGCTTGGCCTCCACCTGATGGATGACCATGCCCGAGCGTTTGCCTCCGTCCTCTTTGGCGTACTCCACCTGCTTGCCCACCAGGCTGTCCACCACCTCGCCCGGCTCGCGGTCCGACGGCGCGCTCTCACCTGCGGGAACAACAAGAGGAAAAAGGTTCCATTTTTACTTCAGTCATTCATATTCTCTTTTCTCTCTCTTTTTTTTTTTTAACTCCTTCATTTCATTAAAATTATTACGGGTTGTGTAATGATAATTTTTCTAAATTATTCTTGCTTCAGATTATATTATTTAGAATTACAATTATCCAATTATTACAATAAAAAAATGTATGAAAAAAGATGTAACTATTTTTTTCTTTATTTAAAGCTGCATCAAGAAAGTTTAAATGTTAAAGTTACAGATTTTTACACATCTATAAGCAGAAGCGATGCCCTGATGTGTAGAGCAACAACAACTGCGTCGATGAGCCTATAAAACGCTTCTAAATAAAGACATTCGGGGCGAAAGCGCTAAGAATGTGATGTCATGCTCGCTACTGTCTCCAATTCTGCGTTGTTTTCATTTCTTTTTTGTGTGATTTGAATGTATTGCTGGAATGCAATATATTTTTTTTTAAATTAAAAATAAAAGTTTCGACTTCTGCACCAACACGACTGCAAGCTTTTACGTTGATGAGTATGGAATGATCTGCCGGGAGTAAAAGAAAGGACGCGTTCGAGCACAGCTTACAAAAAAAAAACAACAAAAAAAACCAGTTATAATTTGATGTTTAATTTATTTATTTATGTATTTATTCACTTACATACTTCTTATTATTAATTTATTGATTGTAAACTTTATTTACTTGAAATGTTTGCTTTGTTGTTCTTGTTTTACTTTACATCTTTCTTTACTGCGCGACTGATTTATGTTCCATGTAAAGCACGTTGTATACAGCAATGCTAGTTTTGAAGTGCTTTATAAATAAAGTCGAGTTGAGTTTAGAATAGTGAGGTCACATATTGTCAAGAAATGTCTAAGGTTGACTTCCCCTTTAAAAAAAATTTGAATAGGTATAATTTTCAATCAATTAGCCATTTATTTAATGTTAATTGCATGTGTAAAATCATCTATTAGACTATTAGTAAAATGAACTCTCATTTTTAAGTCTATGGTTTATAATTGCCCAAATATTTTATAAAGCACATAAAATGATTTGGAATACGACACCAGGCGTCATTTGATGTTGCGGTCTCACTCACTGGCGTCGGGCATGATGCGCAGATCTCCCTCCTTGTAGTCGTCCAGCAGCTGGTACATGTAGAGCACCGGGTCCTTCTCGTACGTGATGAAGAACCAGGACGTCATGATGGGCGCGCGGGCCAGCACCATCCCCCGCCACTCCTCCTTGGGCCCTTCCTCCGTCTCAAACATGTGCTCCACCGCCTTGCCGATCATGGCGTCCGCCAGCAGCGCGTCAGTCACGCGGGCCGGCACTGAAGTCAAACGCCACAACGGTGAAAGTCAAATCATCGCCCCATCCCTTTGTGGTAGTGAAAAATGATAGGTTGCTATTTCCGTTTCTCCCGAAACCGCCAGGTTAAAGAAAATAAAGAAAAAGAAAAGAAAAATGGCTTAACGCGCTTGCGAGGAACGGGAAGTACGGAGCGGCAAACAGCGTCACATGACGTAAAACGCTACACGCGCTCGGCGCCGCTTCTGTTCGACGTCGTTGCTGCAGCAACCTGTCAGGCGGGTCAATAATGTGGCTCCGTCTGAACAGGGCCAGATCGGATTTGGACACTTGCTAAAAACAGTCAGCCCCGAAAATTCAGATTTGAGGACGAATCCGATTTGCCTGCAGTTTGACTCACAGGACCGTAGTTCCATACGGAACTGTCGTTTTGTAAAACCTTGTCTCTCCTAATCGGTCACTGTGACACTGTCATGTGACACGGTGACACGCCCCCTTTCAAATCTGCAGCTCACGAGTGCAACGTGCACAAACAGATGTGACAGTACCGTGGATTGACGGTAAAAAGGAAAGAAGTAAATTGTAGTTAGAACTAGTGTTTTTTGGCCCCCGATTCCCAGTTTCGCAATATCGGCCGATGCCGATACCGTTCCGATACTTTGGTTGTTGTTGTTTTTCTCAACATGAAAAAGCTGCCCTGCCATTGGCTCAGAGCATTCAAGGGCCAACAGGACATCCTATCTTGGCATGCAGTGAACACGTCACACATCAGTGAATGTCGTGCACAAGTAAAACACAGGATGCTGCATCCAAAGTCCTATATTAGCGTCGGAAATAATAGTATCGGCATGTTACTTGTTACCACTGTTTTTATGCAGTATCGGCGGTATCTGTATCGGAACAACACTAGTTATAACGTAATATTAATCCAATGGCTGGACTGTAGGATACCTTTATCTCCAAACTTGTGTTTGCTAGGTGACCTAACAACAACTGATTTACCACATAAACAATTTCAATCTACACTTGTAGCCCTTACTATCGCTAAAAAAACAATTCTTGTTAACTGGAAAAACAAACAAACTCTGAATATCGACCAATGGTCTAACCTCCTCATAAATCACATTTTAATGGAAAAAATATCTGCCTCAAATAAAAACCAAATATCAAAATTTATAGAAACATGGTCTACGTATATAAAATTTTTTAACCTAATTCCGGTTACTTAATTCTGTCTGTTAGCGAGAGCCACTACATCGTGATAACTTACATTGATGTTTCTGCATTTGGCAATTTATTATTATATTATATTATTAGTATGGGATTTTTTTTAATGGGCTTTAGGTGAACTGATGAATACACACACGCTCGCACGCACGCACACACACACACACACACACACACGCACATACACATACTCACCCACATACAAAAAAAAAGTATATATATATATATATGTGTGTATATGCATATATATGTGTATATGTATTTAAAAAAAAAAAAAAACATTTATTAAAATTTTTTTAATTGATTTGTTGTTTTTAAAAAAAAAAAAAAAAAAAAAAGGAGAGCAATGATGATGTCAAATCGAATGAACAATACTGAGCTCTTCTGTAAAAAAAAAAAAAAAAAAAAAATCCAATGGCTATAACGCTTCGACAATTATGTTAATCCGACCGCTAACTGATGCAGGCTAACTTACTAGCTCGTAGCATGGAGCCACAGTAGCCACTTGCTGATATACTGTCATTGTGTGTGAAGTTGTTTTTATATCAAATGATAGAAAATTTTATGTGAAATAGTTTTAGATGTGAAATGTTCAACATAATGTTCTGACACAAAAAAATATAGTTGTCTTGACTAAAACGTTTACAGTTTTTGTTGACTAAAACGAGTAGATTTATAGTCGACTAAAAATGGACTAAATAAAAACAGGATGAGGTTGACTATGATAGAAACTATCAAGCGTGATTGAAACTGGACTAAAACGAAACATTTTAAAAATGGCGGATAAAATGAACTACTTTGTGGGTTAGTTTGAGGTCTGTGTTTATAGTTGGGACACTGTGGCTACTTCGCTCTCCTCATAAACAAAAAGGGACAACATGATTAGTTCACTGTTTGTACTTTAAATGGGACATTTGGTGGCTCCGTCACAATCTGTCCTAAGAATGGGACACTTTGTGATTAGTTCACTGTCAGTATAAAGCATGGGACACCTGAGTGAGTGCTTTACTGCCTTTATTACAGGACACGCCGCACTCTGCGTGGCCGCCATTGGCCAAGTACGCTTTGTTACAACGTATCTCTTTGTCGAGGATGTCAGATGTAAACACGACAAAAATGCCCAAATGATACGAGCGTGCGGCTTTCCAAGGTGAAGCCGCACATTCCTCAATTCTGTCTGCGAGGCAACGGCAACAATCACATTGAGCGGGCGTCGGTTTTTGGTCTTTTGTTTGTCATCGTTGCTTGTTACTGCAATTCTATTGTAGTTCATACGAGCAGAGTCAAATTCCTTGTGTGTTTTTAAATACTTGGCCAATCAAGACGATTACGATTAACAGGCTGCTTAGTGGATACTTCAATGTCATCATGGACATTGTGACGTTACTTCTCGGACTGTATTTGCGATTAGCTCACGGTCCTTCCTAATAGCGTAACAACGTGTTAGTTTGCTCAGACGTGTTCGGCGCCTCCTTACCCACTCGGTCGGGCAACACCTGCAGTCCGTGGACCCGGTGGTCGCTGTGCAGTTCCAGGCCGTAGATGCAGTCGAAGCCGTCGTATTTGATCAGGTATAGGGACGGGTTGACGGGGACCTGGTCCAGAACCGTCCCCTTCCACTGGGACGACTTACTGCCTTCTTTCCACACGTGCTGGATCCTGCAGCCGACGATGTTTGTCTTGGTCGGGGATAACGTTCTACTGGGCCCCACGCTGGTCTTCTGCTTCCTGCCAGAGAAGACGGGATATTTCAGAACGTCTTATCCTGCTTTGTTGTCTTCGTCTTGGTCTTACTTGTGAGGATTCCTCTTCTTCATCATGCTGACTGGCACGCCGGAATGTCCTGCAACGCAAAGTCATCCCGGGTTTGCTCGGTTTTGAACTCAGGGACATTCGTTGCGGCCGCTGACCACTGACCTCTGTCCGCTCGGGGCCGCGGGGCCTCTGTGCTCTTGAAGGGAGTCTTCATTCACCCACCTGGGTTGGGGGGGGGGGGGCACTGGGGGGACAGGGTGGGGGAAGGAGGAGAGGGAACTAAGGGAGAGGAGGAGCACCAGGGATTAGACGGTCCCCTGAAGCATTCACACTGGGGAGTGCAGACTCGCTCCTGGAGAGAAAGACCAACTTCCAGCTTGTGTTCCAACCTGAAGACACAAAAAAAGAAGTTTCATTAACCACCAGAACATGTCCAGAAAGCTTTAAGTGTTGGTCCCCAATCCCCGATCTTTATTTCACTCTACAGGAAAATAGGGCCAACAGCCATTGTGCCACAGTAGTGCCTCCTGTCCGTTATACAATTCTTATAACATGTGTGGGTGAAAATTATGGTTATTTTAACACGTCAACGTTGCAATCATGCACCTTTAAGTTGGAAACATATGGATTGATTTGGAACCAAAGTACACTTGGACCAGGAACAATATTCACTTAGACCAGAACCAAAATACACTTGTGGACCTGGCCATTAACATTTAAATAATACAATCATTTACTATTAATAAGCTGCAACGTCATTTTGCTGCGCCAAACACGACTTCTTCTTCTTTCTTTTTTTTTAGCTTGATAATGACGTCACGACCTTCCCTCATGTTTGGAATGTACTGAATGGTACGCACGCACACAATCGAGGGAAAACATGTTTTTGTTCTTCCCCTTCAGCGGCCAAGAGAGTAACAGAAAGCTAACGTGTAGCCTGGGCATGTGTTTGGAATCTGGCTCGCGTGCACGACTCGTGTTCCATTGCGGAAACATTTGACAAAAATGCGCACCGTGTGTGCAGAACAAAGGAGGCGGTGGGCTGACAGCACACAAACACCGGGGTGCTAATGGAACCGCCTTGCTTTGGCGCAAAGCGCAGAAACGAGCGCGTGGCGCTGAATGTGTCCGTTTTCTTACCGACTAATGTTCAGTGTCGCGGCTCAATCGCAGTCGACCTCCGCGTTCCTATCGATCCGCTTTTTTCTCCACCAGCGTTCTCCGCCGCCAAACCAAACTAGCAGTGCTAACATCAGAAGCACTGCGGAAGTTGGGACGCGATGATTTTCAAAGTTAAAGCATCCCCGTAAACTACGGTACAAGAAGTGTACTAGCGGTTGATACGATGGCCTCACACGCATGATAGCATACTGTTGAAATTGATTATTTGAGGACCAAATAATCTTTAATGCCTTTTATTGTAAATGTTTGCGATAAACTATACTTTTATTTAAAAGATCACACCGGAGGTAAGATATAAAAAAAAAGTAGTCACACGAGACGTCGTCGCGCCTTTTCTCATGTTGCTAAATAGTGAGCCTTGTGTGCGCGGTGGGTGTTAAAAAAATTCCTGCAAAATATTGAGATCATGTCACAAGTAACAACTTTTTTTTATGTCTGCCTGATCTCCAGAGTCCGTCAAATAAAAAGTATTTAGTTTTTTTGTGAAGGGAAAATATATATAAAAATATGAAATTGTGACACGCTCACACACACAATAGGTCGTCGGCTTATCCGCCATCTTTAATGTGGCAGTCTGCCTGTAAACGAATAAACGGAACTTAATAAAGCAACGCCCGATGAAGTAAGTGCGCTAAGTTAATGCCTCTCATTGTTGTGGAATAGTTTTTATTTTGCATATTAGTAGTATTTGTAGTTGTAGGTGTTTGAAGGACCCCCTCGAAAATGAGACTATCATCGGGCTTAAAGCAAAGCTAAGCTAAGCAATAAATACACACAGGCAGGCACAAACCAAAGTGTGACTTTTAAATCTGATGATCATAAACGTTTATTCTCATACCGATTTTTCAATATTTATCATCACAGTAATGGTGTCACATAGATAGATGTAAATATTGACAAACCACTTGTTTCTCTGCTGATGTCAGGCAGAAACCGCATAAATCATAAATTGGCTAATTCCATATAAAAAATAAAAAAAAAGCTATACTCAGTCCTCACGTGTGGGTGTCATGTTTACAAATTATTGGCCAATCTTAAATGTTGAAAATGGCTTCAATCTTAATGGTTGAACTAAAATGGCGTTTTTTAGGGGTGTTGGAAGATAAGCTTTTTCTTCCGCGTGTTCGTTTTCTTTCGGGTAGTGAGAATGTTGGTTATCTGAATACAGGCTGGAGATCGATGAACAGTTCCTTCAAAGC
Organism: Vanacampus margaritifer; assembly: GCF_051991255.1. Classification (NCBI taxonomy): domain Eukaryota; kingdom Metazoa; phylum Chordata; class Actinopteri; order Syngnathiformes; family Syngnathidae; genus Vanacampus; species Vanacampus margaritifer. Next base: position 2,540,024 of record NC_135434.1, read on the forward strand.
TTTTATTTCTAAAGAATATTCCGGTCACAAGTGAATTACAGACAATGGCTGCAGTTTCTCACAAGTGCGAAGATTACAGAGGACTTACAATATTCTTATACTATCTTGAAGGGCGGTACCACACACTTACCAGTAAACAGTTCACAAAGTTGACCGGACGTGAGATAAAACTCAAGGACATCATTCAAACACAGACCAAAGCCCATTTGAGGAATAGAGGAGGTTATTCAGTCATGACTGCACCTGGCAGAAATTGTGATAACACTCACAAGGATACATCCGCAGAACAAAGCTCTATTGAGGAAATTAAAACAGTTACGACTAAATCTGGGCAGAAGACACATTTCAGGGGCTCCTGAAAGTGACTATTTTGGAGGGTCAAGGTTTTGGAAGAAGCAGATTGTGTTTGAATTTCGGTAGATGCTCTCAGTGTTCGAAGCCGAGATGCCTTCCCGCCAATGTGCGGGAGCGAGCGGTGGGGGGGGGGGGGGGGGGGTGTTGGAAGCAGCCAGAAGTGGCCGGAAACGGCGCTGATGTGTAAAACCCGGAAGTCGGAGGCATCTACCCTGTAAAGCAAAAAGAAGTGTTTGTGCTTTTCGTTATGGACTTGTTCCACTTCAGCTATAAAGCCATACAGCCGCCGTGTTTCTTTGTAAATAAACATACGTTTACTGACGTAAATCTCCCGGGATCCTTGGAAGACTTTCCAATGCATTGTTTTCAAAATTTCATTTAGGACGGCCAGGCAGCAATCCTCGATGTAATCTGGACAAAGTAACCTCCTGCGCCGCATCAAACACCAATTAACCAAAAATGCTGCGAACTACATTTCACTTCTTAAATTGTCAGACCATTACAACATATTAACCCTGAAGCAATCCCAAATCAGTTATAGTTTATGTGACTGTGGTCTGCCTGGGATGGTAAAGGTAAAATATTCTTGACTTTGTTCCTGGTGTGGTAGGATGCAACCATTTTCTTCTTCAAAGCGGGTAGGACAGAGGGCAATTGAATTCTACACTGGCAATTAACTATGGAGACAATATCAGGAAAATTCATATTTTAAATGTAGTTTTGTTAGACTCATTGTCTAGAGTTGGGGTGGTAAGGCATTTAGGAGAAGTGGCAGCTGAGTAAGTTTGTTTGCCTGATTGGATTTACTGAATCCAAGTGATAACTTGGCATGACTTGATTTTTGTTTATTTTCTTGCACGGTAATTTGGGACTTGCTTGAAACTTTCAATACTTTACAACTTATACAATACTTTGTGGGAATTGCATATTGTCCGTGTGAGATGAAGAAACATGTGTCACAATTGTGTCTGATTATTTAAGTAAGTGTAAAAATAAAAGTGCATGCATTCGACTTATAGATGTGACATAACATGAAAACCTCAAAAGATTTAAGATGGTGATAATTAATCAATAAGATGAAGATGACCCAACAAAAGATTATTAAAAAAAGAAAAATTCCCGGCAATGTTTGCTTGGCTTGGGATGCTGCGCTATTGCGGGGGAGTAGCGGTCAACATTTTTCTGTCTTTGTCGTGTCTCCGCCTCATGTGTGCCGTCAAAGTCTTACTCTGAGCGAAGCTTCCGCCACAAACTGAGCAACTGTAAGGTTTTTCTCCTGTGTGCGTTCTCATGTGCGACACCAGATTTTGCTTCTGGGAGAATGTTTGCTCACAGACTGAACAGCTAAAGGGTTTTTCTCCCGTGTGTATTTTCATGTGCGATTCCACGTGTGACTTATGAAGGAACGCCTTATCACAAAATAAGCAACAAAATGGCCTTTCACCTGTGTGTATTCTCATGTGTTTTACCATGTTGGGCTTTTGGGAGAACATTTTACCACAAACCGAGCAAGGAAAGGGTTTTTCTCCCGTGTGCGTTCTCATGTGCGATTCCACGTGTGTCTTTCGAGAATACGTTTTACCACATACTGAACACCGAAAGGGATTTTCTCCAGTGTGCGATCTCACGTGTGCTATCATGGTTTCCTTATGAGGGAAGGCTTTACCACAAGTCGAGCAACTGAAGGGTTTTTCTCCAGTGTGGATTCTCACGTGTGCCTGCACATGTTCCTTTCGAGAGAATGTTTTACCACAAAACGGGCAACTAAAGGGTTTTTCTCCTGCGTGTGTTTTCATCTGTTGTTTTTTAGCGGCATGTTTAACACAAACGGTTTCCACGTTGCCGAGCGGTGTCTCCTTTTCTGAGCATTTGGACTCTTTGTTGTCATTTTCACCGTCTGCATCATTCCTCAAAGGTTCCTCCGTGGTGTCGTCGCAGTCTGACTGTGGAGCCGAGAGGTCGGCTTGTTGTGGTCCTCCGCTTGGACTGCGAGTGCGAAGCTGGGACGCCTCAGCTGGTTCGTCTTCGTCATCTTCACTTTTCACACAAATGATAGTCAGTGGAAATTTGCTGATGTCAGCCTCCTCCTCCTCGTCTTTAACGTGTGGATGTTCCACATCCTCTTTTTCTTCTTTGATGCAGGGCCGCTGTGGATTCTCTTTCTCCAAACTGGATGTCCCCGCTTGTGACTGCGGGAGAAGTTCATCCTGACGATCAGTCACTTGCTGGACGCCTGGATGGAGTAGTAAATGTTCAGACATATTGTTGGACAGCACAAGCACAGATTCAGACACAGTTTGTTTGTTAGCCGCTAGCCCCATTAGCCACATAGAAATAGAAAGTAGAGATGTTCAATAACACCTTTTTTCCAGGCCGATAGCAGTACGAGTATTCAACTTTTGAGTAGTCACCAATACTGACACCAAGTATCTCTCTCTCTCCCTAATGGAAAGTGAGCAGTTTCATAAGCGGCCTAGAGAACCAGAATGCAGAATTAAAGCTTTTTTTTTCGCTCTTTTTCTTCCTGTAGGAATAAAATTTGGAACAGATGATTTTATTATGATTTAACTGATTGATTATGCTTTATTATAAATTTAATAATTGCGTAATTGCTGTGAAAGTGTTGTTGTTGTGCAAAGGTCAGAATCAGGAGAACTGAAACCTGCTCCTCTCTACTTGGCCTACTGACCGCCGGCTGGAGATCAGAGATATGAGGAAACAGCGTTAGACGACTTCTCGTCGATGATATGCTGAATTGACGTGCTAAAAGTGCTTATCAAGATATATGTATTTGGTAAATTCCACGAATATGCAAACACATTTCTACCAATAAGCAAGAAATGTAAACAAGCACAAGGTGATGCCTGCTTGCTGAATGACCCCATCACCTCATGTAACCTAGGAACCTCAAGTTTGAATAAAAAGAGGTTTATAGGAGGGCTGTTTTAGAATAGATGAGATTTGTACACAGCCTCACCTATTCTCCTTGCAAGTAAACTGAAACTGGAACGTCTTCTCTCCTTATTGTTTGTAAGTTATATTTGTCATTTGAACCAGACACTTTCTTTCTTTTTCTTTTTTTAGGAATGTCTGTACATGGGTGCACTTTGGCATGTTTGGAAACTTTCTAGCAGGATCTTCTTTATTTTTCGAGCTCAGCGTGGCTCTCAGGATGACAAATTGCTTGTGTTTCTCTAGTCTAAAGTGGTTATGTCGCAAACTTGGCCCCATGTCAAATAACATCACACCACAGATCCCGAATTTGTGCTGGCAGTCAGAATCCAACGTTTGACGTCAAACTTCAAGTTTCCTTGCGGCGTGACACGAACCAGCGCAACATACAGAGATGCATGCAGCATCGACAAATGTAGTTACACTAAAATCTAATCCAAGCTAAATCCATTTATAGCATGAATATGGAAGTAAAGCACATCGTCTTGAAAATGTTTTAATTACATAATAAATGACTGCAAACACGCGCTTCTATAGCCATTGTCTTTTAATCCTAATTATGTTTCCTGTTATAGCAGTCTGTCTACTTTGTTAATTAATAAAAATGTTAAAAGTAGACTAGACTGACCTTGGATGTACATCTTGTGATTCTTGTCAACGGCGTCCAGTTGTTTACGATGAATTTCGGTCTCTTCATGCAACGCCATTATTCTGTTAAATAGTCAAAATTCATTATTAGTCGCTCCGTACCAACTAATTAAACTTTTTGGTGTTTTTTTTTTTTACACTCGATTTCGCCTGGTTGCCTTCGCGTTTTTTTCCGCATCGCCCGCAACCGCACCATTTTCCGGTTTTCTTTTGTTCTACGGTGGCTTTGCAGGAGGTACTGGTTAGCATCAAGTTAACGCACGGCTGCCATCTAGCGGCGGAATTGAAGACACCTTCTGTACGTTTGCGCTATACTTGTAACATTACATTGCCCAATATAATAGTTGTTGATTTAAGGAAAAAGGCACTTGAAGCCCCCCAAAATTCCTTCATATTCAGCAATTTCGTGACGACGTAGTTCTTTCTCGGCTCTTCCCTTGTATTGCTTCTTGTATTGCGTCTTCTATACCGGCGCAGAATGGCAGCCATGTATTACGGTTGATGCTCTCCTGCGCTAAACACCGTCGAAGAAGAAAACGGCGGAAGTTAGCGTAGCCTAGCATCGCGTCAACACAAAAGAAAGTCGACGGCGAGCAGGTGAAATCCAGTGGAGAACAACATCAAGAAGATGAAATAGTTGGTGCGGTTGCGTTTAATAACATTTTAAATGTTCAGCAGAACAATGGTGTCGTGTGAGCCACAAGGGAAACAACTAGAAGCTGTTGGCGAGAGTCACATCGAGCTGAACATCCAAGGTCTGTCCACAATGACAACTGGCTTTCTGCGTTTCACAGTTTCATCTATGAATCAAGTAAAGCGAGTAATGTGCATAGTTAAAAAAATAAAAAAACATTAATAAAAGTATGAATAAAAAACAATGGATCTGGATAGTCCGGTTTGCTTAACCATTAGGTAAGGTTAGAATTAGAATTAGGTTTATTTCCACTTTTCCACCTAAAAATTTTAAAATATTGACTTCCTTAATCTAATGTAGCAGGGGAGATGTTAGAATCTGAAGTTTGTGGGTGCTGATCGTTTTAGCAACCCAGCACATCTGATACTGAAGTAGTGATGGTCCGGGTAGTACATGTCGTTTCTTAATTGCTGATGAGTGATTAGATTTCGTGGGAAAAAAAATGTTGAGGTCATGTGATTCCCAAGGTAATTTTAAGGTCAAATGGTTACTAAAATATGCATCTTTTCCACCAACGTCTGTTTTGTTAAGATTGACCTTAAAATTCAAAGGAAGGTGGCCACTGGCCATGCCCCTTTTCGTCAAAAATATTCAAATTTGGCGTGCCGTAGCTCCCAAATTCCTTATCCAAGTGTCTGTAAAGTTTATATTAATTGGTGTGCCATCGCTATCAACAAATGCAGCAAGTTTCTGTGAAATCAAAATCTGCTTAGGAAAAGCGTCAACTGAATGGCAGCAGTAACATAACTGACTTGTTTGCGTCCTGCAGACAACCAGCAGCTGATTGTTCATCAGGAGGAGCGCCGCCCTCAGTTGCTGGGGGGGAGCTCCAGTTTGGAGCAAGATGATCCACAGACTAGCCACGTTAATGAGGAAAAAGATGATCGACAGTCCTTCCATATGAAAGAGGAAGAAGAGGAGACTAACATCAGCATGTTGCCACTGCCGGGTGTCACTGTAAAAAGTGAAGATGATGATAAAGAAAGAGCCGAGTGGTCCCAGCGCCATCATCGCAGCCCAAGTGGTGACCACCGTGGACGGCCACCAGCAGGTGACCTCTTGGCTCCTCTGTCAGACAGCAGCAGCGACACGGAAGAACCTTCGAGGAGCGACACAGACTCTGAAGGGGACGATGAAAAGTGGGAATGCTCTGAGGAGGAGACATCTCTTAGCGATGACGAAACTTCTGAAATGTTTCAAAACATTTTAGCCACCGCAGTTTGCGTCAAAAGCCTTGCTGGAAAACGACAAAGAACTGTTACTTGTTCAACTTGTGGCAAGACGTTCTCTTGGCAGACAAATATGGTCAAACATATGAGAACACACACAGGAGAAAAACCCTTTACTTGTTCGGTTTGTGGTAAAGCATTTGCTCGAAAAGATCACGTGAAATCTCACATGAAAACACATACAGGAGAAAAATCATCTTGTTGCTCAATTTGTGGGAAAACATTCTCTCAAAAGACCCACATGTTTGCGCACATGCGAATACACACGGGAGAAAAACCTTTTAGTTGTTCAGTTTGTGGGAAAACATTCTCCCAGAATTCAGACATGGTAAAACACATGGTCGTACACAGTAAGGAAAAAAACTTTTGTTGCGCAACATGTGGCAAAACATTCTCTCGCAGGTTAGTCCTGCGACTTCACATGAGAACGCACACTGGAGAAAAACCTGTCAGTTGCTCAATTTGCGGTAAAACATTCAGTCAAAATTCACAAATGGTGAAACACATGCGAACGCACACAGGCGAAAAACCCTTTAGTTGCTCAATTTGTGGTAAAAGCTTCTCTCGAAAGGACCATATGTTGTCGCACGTGATAACACATTCAAATGTAAAACCTTTTTGTTGCTCAATTTGTGGTAAAACGTTCCATGGGAAATCAAATATGTTGAAACACATGAAAAGACACACGACAGAAAACCGTTTTTCCTGCTCTACTTGTGGTAAAACATTCTCTTGTCGAAACAACCTAGTAACACACATGAGAACACACACTGGAGAGAAACCCTTTTGTTGTTCGGTTTGTGGTAAAGCATTCGCTTGTAAAAAATACCGAACGGTACACATGGCAAGACACACAGCAGAAAAAGCCTTCAGTTGCTCAACTTGCGGTAAAACTTACTTTCATAAATCAAGCCTAGAGTTACACATGAGAACACATACAGGAGAGAAACTGTTTTCTTGCACAGTTTGTAGCAAAGCTTTCTCTCAAAAACCAAATTTGGTACTGCACATGAGAATACACACGGGAGAAAAACCATTTAGTTGCCCTCTGTGCGATAAAGCATTCGCTCGAAAGAAGAACATGAGGTCACACATGAGGAAACACACCGGAGAAAAGCCTTACAGTTGCTTAACTTGCGGAACAACATTTGCTTATAATACAAGCTTGGTAAGACACATGAGAACGCACACAGGAGAAAAACCCTTTAGTTGTTCCTTGTGTGATAAAAAATATTCTCGAAAGCCAGACTTGATGTCACACATGCGCAAACACGCAGGTGAAAACCTCGCATTTTGACGGCACACGTTGTCGGGTCGATTTCTGAAAACGGTTGGCATACATCTCACCGGAATCGCGTGAAAAGTGGAAAGCAATCAATTATGATGGCAAATTAAAAAACAGCCTATTCATGTATAGTAGATTAGATATTTAAAATATTAGTGCTGAGTTTTGATATATGCAAATATGCACAAATATCAAAATGACGCACTGTACTTACATTTTTCTTGTAATGTGTCATTCTGTAAATGTTCTGTTACTGCATGAATGTACTTTTTTTTTTTTTAAATTAGTCTAGGCTAGCTATATATACATGTTAAATAAATCAAAATGGGGGAAAAAACATGCAAATGTTTTGTCACTCGGAACTAGTCAAAGACAGAAAATATTTAAAAAATGTCAAGAAAGTGGTAGTGTTGGTTTGTGTTTGTTTTGTTTGTTCCTTACAAAATATCCATAATGTTCCTGAGAGGCGATGATCGTGGTCAGCATCTCTATGCATCCATCATCATCAAGTGAAGAAAATATGGCAAACTGTTTCCAGTGACTGGACATTCCTCCAATATTGCTGGGCGGCTAGACATTTTTCACTTAAATGTGTACTTACTTTTGTTGCCAGCAAAGGCTGTGTGTTAAAAAAAATTTTTTTAGGGCAATTTACACTATAATGCAAAAATGTTAATTCTGCATTTTATTCCATGCACATTCCAAAATGGAATATGAGCCCCTGGATTGCAGTGGTGTAAGCCTACATGACTTCACAAGTTCACGTGTTCATCCTTTGTTCTTTGTCATTTCTTGATCGTTTTCGTTACAAAATGCACGTTTTGTTTAGTCTCTCTCTTTTTTTTGCGGGGGCATTATTTAGTTGTGAAATTACTTTTAAATACGCCGTTTTTTTATTCATTAGTAATGAAAGTCGAGAATAATAATAAAATAATGTCCATCCATGGATAGGTCTATATGCCCATTCATGAAATGTCACCTATTTTTAACCAATCACAGTAATGTACAGCGTAAACAACTGAAAATGTTTGAATGGTGTGACCTTGTGTTATTGAAATGAATACATTTTCTGGACAAATCGACAAAAAAAAAGTATGTCATCTCTTGAAGTGCTTTAAATGCCGCCGCACGAGAGCAGCCGTGAGTTAACGTGGATGCTCTACTGCCATAAAACCACCATCGAAGAAGAAAAAGGCGCGGTTTCACGGCTGCACAAAATGGCGTAGAAATACGACGACCAGCTGAAATCCAGTAGAAAACAACATGGGGAAGTAGGAATAATTGGTGCGTGAGCGACTCACAAAATTTTGGAAATGTTCAACAGGAAAATGGCGTCGTGCGAGCCACAAGGAAAACAACTGGAAGCTGTTGCCGTGAGTCACGTGTCTACTTGTTTCTTCGTTTCACATTTCAACTAACGAGAGTCACGTACATGGCAAAATAAATAACAGCAATACAATTACGGTCATTTACTTTTGAGTTATGTTGGTTATGAAGGGAAAAGAAACTCGACTGTGTCTGACTCGGTCACTCGGTTCTGAGGCTGCCCACCATTTTGTCTGAAAGAGTCATTCTCCATCACCAAATCACAATGTTGTTTTGTTAGGGAAATTGTCAACTGTATGGCAGTATAGTAACATAATAACAGACTTGTCTGTGTCCTGCAGATGTCCAGCAGCTGATTGGTGGTATGGAAGAACTTCCCCCTCAGCCGCATGGGGTGAGCTCCAATTTAGAGCGAGAGGATCTACAGCATAGCCATGTTAAGGAGGAAGAAGACGATCGACATTCCTTTCATGTGAAAGCGGAAGAAGAGGATCCACAGTCTCCCAGGCCTCATATGAAGGAGGAAGAGGAGGCGGCTGACATCGGCTTGTTGCCACTGCTTGTTGTCTCTGTGAAAAGAGAAGTCGACCATAAAGAAACACCCGAAGGGTCACAGCCTCATCCTCGCAGTCCAAATGATGGAGGACCACCACCAGACGACATCTTAGCCCCACTGTCAGACAACAACATGGAACAACCTTCGAGGAACAGTGCAGACTGTGAAGGTGATGACAAACAGTCAACACGCTCTGCGGCAGAGACCAATCTTGGCAATAATGAAACTTCACAAATCTTCGAAAGCCTTGCTAAAAAACAACAAACTATCGCGAAGATGAGAACACACGCTGAAGAAAAATCCTTTTGTTGCTCATTTTGTGGTCGACTATTTTCTCGCAAGTCGCTCCTGGTAAAACACGTGACAACACACACTGGAGAAAGACCTGCTAGTTGCTCAACTTGCGGCAAAACATTCTCTCATCAGACCAACATGGCAAAACACATGAGAACACACACAGGAGAAAAACCCTTTCGCTGCACAATTTGTGAGAAAACATTCTCTCGGAAGGAGAGTGTGTCAATGCACATGAGAACACACACTGGAGAAAGGCCCTTTAGTTGCGCAATTTGTGGCAAAACATTCTCTCAAAGGGGCCATATGACATCCCACATGACAATACATACAGGTGAAAAACCTTTTTGCTGCTCAGTTTGTGGGAAAACTTTCTCCCAGAAGTCAGACGTGGCGAAACACATGATAAAACACATTCCAGACAAAAACTTTAGTTGCACAACTTGTGGTAAAGCATTCTCTTGTCAAAAATACCTAGCAATGCACATGAAAACACACACAGGAGAAAGACCCTTCAGTTGTTCTACTTGTGATAAAACATTCTCCAAAAAAGAAAACGTGGTCAAACACATGAGAACACACACCGGAGAAAAACTATTTGGTTGCGTCGTCTGTGGTAAAAAATTCTCCCGAAAGGAGCATCTGTCATCGCACATGACGCGACATACGGATGTAAAACCTTTTTCTTGCTCTGTTTGTGGGAAAAAATTCCCTCAAAATTCATACATGGTGAAACACATGAGAACACACACTGGAGAAAGAAACTTTTGTTGCCCTACTTGTGGTAAAACTTTCTCTCTTGAAACACCCCTTGTAATACACATGAGAACGCACACTGGAGACAAACCTTTTATTTGCTCAACATGCGGTAAAACTTTCTCCCGGAAGCAACATCTGGAATCGCACATGAGAATACACACAGGAGAAAAACCCTTCAGTTGCTCAACTTGCAAAAAATGTTTCTCTCACGACTCAAGCCTATTATTACACATGAAAATACACGCAGAAAAGGCCTTTTGTTGTTCAATTTGTACTAAATCATTCTCTCAAAGGCCAACTTTGGTCAGACACATGCGAACACACACCGGAGAAAAACCTTACAGTTGCTTAGTGTGCGATAAAACATTCTCTCGAAAGACAAATATGGTAAAACACACGAGACTGCACACAGCAGGAATCCTCACACTTTGATGGCACTGTAGGGGCGCAGTGTGATGCCAGGGGTTACCTCAGGGAACTTTTTTTTTTTTTTTGCCATACGACAATAAAGTGTAATTACACATCCAATACACTAGGTGGCAGTTGCGCTCTCATTGTCAGCGTGTGCAATGAGTATTTGCTTTTATGCACTTACAACAGTTTTATAGACAAATTACACTATAGTCGCAGCAGTAATTTTTTTTTTTGGGGGGGGGGGCAGATATTTTCTTCCTCCTTGAGGTGTAAAAAAATAATTGAGAAGTGCTGCTCTAAGTTTAAAAAAATATATATATATATATTGTATAATACTGTATTTCCACTACAACTTTTTTTTTTCACAAGACCTCTGATATTTCTTGTAATGTGTCATTCTTTAACTAACTCCATGAAAGTATATTAGAATACCAATATAGTCCCAAGACATATAAATCAACACTGTAATAAAAAATAAAAACAAGTCAGCAGTAAATGTTTTGTCACTTGAACCTTTTCAAAAAAAGAAAATTAAAAATATCAAGACAATATTAGTGTTGTTCGGAGTCTTTCTGATATTTTGTGTAAAGTATCCAGAATGTCCCGGCAGGTGAAGATAGGGGTTGGCAACTCTTAAATAGTTTGTCCTTCATTTTGTTTGTTCTCAAAGAGAAAGAAAGATCCATGCAGGTTTTGGAGCAACATAAGGAGCCGCCCTTATTTCAACAAGACAATCCCAACTAAGCCACTTTCTGCAGGTTACAACAGCGTGGCTTCAAGCAAAAAACGTGACAGTACTCGACTGATGTGCCAACTCCAGACCTGTCTGTCTTCCATTGAAAATATGTGGCGCATTATGTAGTGCAAAATGCTACAATGGAGAGGCAGCGTGGTTAAGATGACAGCAATGCGTCGCTGTGAATGCTCATTTGCCGTAAAACCGCCATCGCAGGCTGAAGTTGGCGTCACTTTACGGCATGGAGTGCTTCCTTTACGGCGACCCAAAAGTAGAGATAAGAGAAACGACGGCGACGACAAGGTGAAAGTCATTGGGGGAAATGAATATGAAAAAGTTGAAATAGATGGTGTGGTCGAGACTTTGAGCACATTTTAACTGTTCAACCGAAAAATGGCGTCATGCGAGCCACAACGAAAACAACCGGAAACTGATCGCAAGGATCACATCGAGTTGCACATTCAAGGTTTGTCTAGGAACTAATTACAATGAAGAGGCGGATTTGCAGTCATATTTAGTAGCGTTAAGTAAAACGTTTCAAAGACGTCCTGCCACTTTTTTAAATAATAATAACTTAAGATCTGCAGTCTTGACTCTCTCAATCCACGTTGTTGACTTCGTGAACTCCACATAAACGCAATGTATGTATGTATTTATTTAATTTTTAACATTTTTGCACGGTTTAAAACAATTGCATGAACTGTCAGCTAATATGACCGAAGCATACTGTAGATGGAAAAAGAAAATAGAGATAAAGCAACTTGGAACTAACAGCTAACAAACAAACAACTGTCTGGTTGAAAATGTGTTTACTGTATGACAGGATTGACAGTAAGGTGACTGACTTGCGTGTATCCTGCAGATGTCCAGCAGCTAGTTGGTCGCCAAGAAGAAATCCTCCCTCGGCTGCAGAGGGAGAACTCCAATTTGAAGCAAGAGGACCCAAAGCCACCTTGTGTCAAAGCGGAAAAAGATGATCTTCAGTGTCACCGTGTTAAAGAGGAAGAGGAGGAAGAAGAGGCTGACATCAGCATGTTGCCGGTGCTTGTTGTCTCTGTGAAAGGCGCAGACGATGACGACGAACCACCTGAATGTTCTCAGCTACATGAACACAGTCCTAGCGAAGACCACTTTGGAGAACCACCACCACACGACCTCTTAGCTCCGTTGTCAGACAGCGACGACACAGAAGAACCTTTGAGGAGCGACGCAGACTGCGAAGGTGACAGCGGACAGTTCAAATGCTCCGAAAAGGAGACTGGAAATAAGGAAACGGAAAAACACACAGGAGAAAAACTTTTTGTTTGTTCAACTTGTGGTAAAACCTTCCTTCGAAAAAGCAACATGAGAGCACATATGAGAATACATACAGGAGATCGACGCTTTTGTTGCTCAGTTTGTGGTAAAACGTTCTATCAAAAGGAGAGCGTGACACAGCACATGCGAACGCATACTGGAGAAAAACCCTTTTGTTGCTCAATTTGTTGCAATACTTTCTCTCAAAAGCGAACTTTGGAAGCGCACATGAGAACACACACTGGAGAGAAACCATTTAGTTGCCCGTTGTGTGACAAAACATTCTGTACCAAGTCACATGTGGCGAAACACATGAGAACACACACGGGAGAAAAACCCATTTGTTGTTTAGCTTGTGGTAAAACCTTCTCCCAAAAGGTAAACATGTTAAGACACATGAGAATACACACGGGTGAAAAACCCATTTGTTGTTCAATTTGTGGTCAAACATTCTCTCAAAAGGCAAACATGGTAAGACACATGAGAAAACACACGGGGGAGAAACCCTACAATTGCTCAACTTGTGGTAAAGGATTCTCTCGAAAGGAAGACACAGCAAGACACATGAAAATACACACCAAAGGAAAAACCCTTTAAATCCTTTTGCGCAGTTTGGGGGAGTTGCCAACTGTTTGTCAACTGTGGGCCTGTGAAATAATTTGAGATTACTTTGTGATTCAAGGCTATCGAAATAAACTTGATTTGATGTGAGTGGCTTATTTTGTGGTCAAACATCCTCTCCAAAGACACAAACGTTTGCCAGTGTTTCGTTTGTGTCAGAAGCATAAAATGCCATCAATTTGTTCCGTTGATTACTACGTTATTTGCCGGGTTAAAAAAGAACTTTTCAAATGTAATAATGATCCTATTTTACATAATTACACAAATATCACTTTTATGTCACTTTTTGGCTCTCTTTGTAGTGTTTGTTTGTTTAACTTAATGGTTAGAACTTTTAAATATTTGTTTATGGGAGGAAATTAAACATATCCAGTCCACTTTTTTATATGTGGAAAATTGATATATGATGTTGATTTTTAGCTTCTTTCAAGACTATCAACAAAATACAACATGCAAACATGATGATGAGCTACCAAAAACTGCACGACTGCGCTTTTGTTTCATTAGCGTGAAGCCAGCTGCAAAATATAATACAGCTCAGATTGGATTGAATGTTAAAACAAATGCAAAATGTGGTACGGTATACTTGTTATATTCATGCCAGAGCAATTGATCAAAAACTTTTATTTTACTAATATTATTTTTATATTCCAATTTGCATTAACATTACACGTGTTTGTTGGTATGATCATGGGGGCGTTGGGGGAGGGGTGGGTTATCTTTTTATTGTACGATGGATGTTTTAATTATTCAGCACCTATGCCGCATTTTAATGTACAAAAGGTGCTATATAAATAAAGTTTGTTTGTTTGATTGATTATATTTCTACTCTGCCGTCCTTTTGACGCGTATTCAAAACCGCCACAAGGTGGCAGACGTACGACGCGATAGATGCTCACCTGCCGTAAAACCACCATCGAAGAAGACAAAGGCGGAACCTGGCATGTCTTCCCTACGACATATAAACAAAAAGACTACGGTGACCATGTAAAAAAAAAAAATCCATTAAGGGGGAAAACTCAACAATGTTGAAAAGAAAATGAAATTGGTCTGGCAGCGACTTCTAACATATTTTGACTGTTTGCCAAAACGATGGCGTCGTACAAGGAGAACGAGCGACAAGGAAAACGGAAAGCTGTTGACGAGAATAACTTCGTGTTGTACGTTCAAGGTCTGTGCACTAGTCCACTGAATTCTACTTCATTTTCTTAGTATGAAGTATGACATAAATGAATGATTTAAATTGTAAAATAACAGCAATACAATCCAAAATAAAAGACACGATTGTATGGTGAGGATCAGGTTTGCTTGGTCCTTAGATAAAGCCGATAACAAAATGTACAGTTAGCGTAATCCTAATCAATTTAAGTACCACAATTTCAAAGTAATATAAATTAATTAATTTCGGTAATGAAGACAAAACAAACGGAATAACCAACGTACGTATATTTGTCTTTTGTTTAATTGAATGTAGCCAACAAGACGGCTTCACATCTCTTGAAGTTAGTCGTGTAGTATGGCAGTTCACACAACATTTTTTGCAAAACAATATTTTAAAGGACTGCAAACAAAAGTGCAATTGGCAATATATTTTATTGTTCATTGTCTCTTTTCATTGTCAGTAAAATTGGCACTTGCAAAATATGCCATATTTCCTTATGTGTAACTGTAACAGTTGCTTTTTTTGTATCTTTACATCCACCATTTGCCTTTTTGTTGGAGTAACAAAACTGACTTGTGACTTTTGTCTTGCAGATGTCGAGCAGGCGATTGGTTGTCAGGAAGAGCTTCTCCCTGAGCTGCAGGAGGTGAGCCCCAGTTTGATGCACGACGATCTACAGTCCACCCACGTGAAAGGGGAGGATGGAGATCCACAGCACCGGCATGTCAAAGACAAAGACGATCTATGGTTCCCATATGTTAAAGTGGAAACAGAGGATCTGCTGCACCTTCATATAAAAGAGGAAGAGGAGGGTCCACAGTCCCCAGTCATGAAGGAGGAAGAGGAGGAGGCTGACATCAGCAAACTGCCTCTGACTGTTGTTTTAGTGAAGAGTGAAGATGAAGACGACAAAGAATTTGAGAGGTCGCAGTTTCATCATGACAGCCCAAGTTTAGACCGCTGTGGAGGACCAGCACCAGATGACCTCTTAGCTCCACTATCAGACTGCAACGACATGGAAGAACCTTTGAGGAGCGACACAGACTGTGAAGGTGATGACAAACGACTGAATTGCTTTGAAAACGAGACAACTCTTGGCAACATGGAAACTTCACAAATATTAAAAAAATGTTTAACCAGCTCAGTTTGTGTCGAAAAACAACATAGTGTCGGACACACAGGCGAAAAACCCTTTAGCTGCTCAGTTTGCGGTGCAACATTGTCTCGAAAAAGAAGTCTGGAAAAACACATGCGAAAACACACGGGAGGAAAACCCTTTAGTTGCTCAACATGTGGGAAAACATTCTCACATAAGGAAACCATGGTAACACACATGAGATCACACACTGGAGAAAACCCATTTCGTTGCTCAGTATGTGGTAAAGCATTCTCTCGAAAGGAGCACGTGGAACTACACATGAGAACACACACTGGAGAAAAACCCTTTTGTTGTTCTATTTGTAATAAAAGATTCACACTAAAGCCCAACATGGAAAAACACATGAGAACACACACGGGGGAAAAAACATTTTGTTGCCTATTATGTGACAAGACTTTCTCTCATAAATCACACGTCGTATTACACATGAGAATACACACAGGCGAAAAACCCTTCAGTTGCTCAATTTGTAGTAAAACATTCACACAAAAGTCAAGTATGGTCAGACACATGAGAACGCACACAGGAGAGAGACCATTTCATTGCTCATTGTGCGCTAAAACGTTCTCCCACAAATCGCACATGGTGTTGCACATGAGAATGCACACGGGAGAAAAACCTTTCGGCTGCTCAACTTGTGGTCAAACATTTTCTCGAAAGACAAACATGGTGACACACATGAGATCACACACAGGAGAAAAGCCCTTTAATTGTTCAACTTGTGGTAAAACATTCTCTCGAAAGCTAAACATGGTATCGCACATGAGAACACACACATGAGAAAAACACTTCAGTTATTCAGTTAGCGGCAGAAGATATGCTCATACGAAGAGCTTATCACCAGTGATAGGACATTATGATTCCCTCAGAATGTTGAAAGTGATCATTTGAAAATGTAAAATACATTGTTTTATTTACACTATATTCAGCCGCTTGTTACTTTCTTAATTATTGTGAGAAGCAATTCATGTATTTGGGGCCGATCACTGATCAGTAAATTGAAATATGTTGATCACTGATCTGATCACATGTTTATTTATTTCATATACTTGCAATAAAAGTATTCTGAAGCATTTTTGTCAATGTTTAACAATCTTTGCCACGCCCGAAAGAAGGACAAATAAGTACTATTGCAATACATATAATACAATTATTCTAAAATTGTAAATACGTTATATAATATATATAATATATAATAAGTTAGAACCTTTCAAAAGATACATTTGCTCATCATGAAACGTCCTCAAAATCGTCGCTAGAGGGCAGCCTTGCCTTACCGCGGACGTCCACCTGCTCTAATGACACCATCGAAGAAAGTAAAATGGCGGCGTTGTCACAAGACGACGGCAGTCGAAAGCAACAAGAAAGTTGAAGTGGTTGGTACAGAAGCGACTAATAACATTTTAACTGTTCAAGTGAGCAATGGCGTCGTACGAGCGACAGGGAAAACAACTAGAAGCTGTCGGCATGAATCACATCGTGTTGCACTTTCAAGGTCTGTCAAACCTCTTCTACAGTATTTTTAACGTTTTCATTCATGAATTAAGTAAATGGACTCTCGGTGAGGCACTATTATCGTTAGGAAAATAACACCGATGCAATTCAGAAGCATAAGGGAAAAAAAGAAAAAAAGTTAATGGTTATTTTGCCGTGAACAGCTCTGATTAGTCAAAAGCAGCAGCGATATATTCTTGACTTCTTGAACTGCTGTTTTGCCGTGATTACAGTATGTTGGCAGTATTGGTTATTTTAGCGTGGTGTGTAGGCTGCTGGGAATCGGTTATTTTGCCGTGAGTCATCCACTGTGCGTGGTTCCCGCCTCGCTTCACCTCCAACTGGCAAATGTGGCTTATTATTCAATAATCACGCGAAGCAAGGACTCGTCGTTTAAAACTGCAGACTGGCTCCAAAAAATTATTTGTAAAAATAAAAAGGTCCAGAGCGGTATTTGAAACTGTGTTGCAGCACCTTTGGGGCGAACACTCTACCACTACATCACGTGACCACGAGCTGGCACACATTCACTGGCACAGGTTTTGTACTTGTAGTTCTCGCGTGAGTCACGGCAAAATAACCACTGTGTAAAGTTTATTACAGCATTGTTTAATAGTTTAGTTTTATAACACTACTTACATAGTTTAACCGTACATGGGAAATTACTTCTTTTTCCTTCCACACGTCAATCAACGGCAAGAAAAAAAGGATGTAAATTGAGGTTGTTTTTCCACAAAAAAACGTTGTGGCTTTGTGATTTATTTGCCCGTTTTGAAAACACCGTTTTTTTAGCATGATACATTTTCCAATAAACTATCACGATAATCAATAGTGCCCCCCCCTTTTTTTAAGAGCAGTCATCTTTTAAATTTTCTAAAATCTTCAAAATTTGCATTAGCATTGAAAGTGCAATACAACTAACTGTTTGTGTCCTGCAGACGTCCAACATCTGATTGGTCCCCTGGAAGAGCTTCCCCCTCAGCTGCAGGAGGTGAGCTCCCGTTTGGAGCAAGAGGATCCACAGCCCACCCACGTTAAAGAGGAAGAATTGGGTCCACAGTGCCTCCAAATTAAAGAGGAGGAGGAGGAGGAGGATCCACAGCCTCACCACATGGAAGAAGAGGATGATCCGCAGTCCCGCCACATGAAGAAGGAAGAGGAGGAGGCTAACATCAGCATGTTGCCACTGCTTGTTGTCACTGTGAAAAGTGAAGATGATGATGAAGAAACACCTGAGAGGTCACAGCTTCATCATGACAGTCCAAGTGGAGACCATTTTGGAGAACCGCTACCAGACGACCTCTTCGCTTCACGGTCAGACAGCGACGGCGTTGAAGAACCTTCGAGTAGCGACACAGACTGTGAAGGTGACGACAAACAACTGAATTGCTCTGAGGAGGAGGAGGAAACTCTTGACGATGAGGAAACGTCACAAATGTTTCAAAAATGTTTAACCAGTTCAGTTTGTGTCAAAAATCAACATACTGGTGGACCCGCGACCACGCAAGCAGGAGAGAAACTCTTTAGTTGCTCAGTTTGTGGTGCAACATTTTCTCGAAAAGGAAGTCTGGAAAAACACGAGAGAACACACACTGGAGAAAAACCCTTCTTATGCTCAACTTGTGGACAAACATTCTCTCGAAAGGAAAATATGGTGACACACATGAGAATTCACAAGGGAGAAAAACCCTTCAGTTGCTCAACTTGTGGTCAAACATTCTCTCGAAAGTCAAACTTGGAAAGACACATGAGATCGCACAAAGGAGAAAAACCATTTAGCTGCTCAATTTGCAGCAAGGAATTCTCTCAAAAGCGTAAACTGGTAGCACACCAGACAGCACACACAGGAGAAAAACCATTTAGTTGCTCAAGTTGTGGTCAAAAATTCTCTCGAAAGACTAACCTAGAGAGACACATGAAATCACACACAGGAGAAAAACCCTTTAGTTGTTCAATTTGTTGTAAAACATTCCCTCGTAAGCGTAACTTGGTGAGACACACGAGATCGCACACTGGAGAAAAACCTTTCAGTTGCTCAACTTGTGGTAAAAAGTTTTCTGGGAAGCCAAGCTTGATGACACACATGAAGTTACACACGGGAGAAAAACCCTTTAGCTGCTCAATTTGTGGTCAAGCGTTCTCTCGCAAAGGCAACATGGTAGAACACACCAAATTGCACAGTGGAGAGAAACTCTTTAGTTGTTCAATTTGTTGTAAAACCGTATCGCGAAAGTCAAACTTGGAGAGACACATAAAATCCCACATGGGAGAAAAAGACTTGAGTTGCTCAACTTGTGGTGAAACATTCCATCAAAAGTCAGACATGGTGGCACACATGAGAACGCACACGCTATAAATAAACCGGGATTCACCACACTCCATTTTTGATGTTATGACTTCATTTAGAAAAGGCAGCTGATGCCAAACTCATTTGATAACGTCAACACAAGTAATGACTTTCCTTATTTATTTTTACTGCCTCAAAGGATATTCAAAAGAATTCTCTGCTTTGTATCCGACGATGGCTTTAACAGATTTGTTTCTGCCCGCGTGGTACAAACCAGTCAGACTGCTTTTAATTAAAAAAAAAAAATGTGGTCATCACTTTATAGTTCTGAATCCTCATCAAACTCTACGGCAAGCGGTACTTTTTAGACAAAGTCATTTTATTTGATGTTTCTTGTCAGTACTGCTTTTGTTTATTGAGTTTGATCATTAGTGTTACGGTGAGAAAATATGTATAAAAAAAAAAAAACTTGAAGCAGTCTGAATGAATGCTCTTTTTGTGTCTACATGCCAGAAAAAGTCAGGTACAAAAATATAATGCTCTCACTGTTTTTTGTGTTTGTTTTGTTTTTGGCACTTCTGTTCTGCAACATCTGGCACTCGCTCACATTTAATTATTTAGCTATGCATTCATGTATTGATTTCACATGATCAAAATCGAATTTACTCTTAATATATAGTTTAAACGTTTAAAAACAAATGTTCAAAACAAAAAACAAATCTTCTCTCTTTGCCGTCCAAGTTGTTATAGATTTTGGAATTAGATATAGTTTTGAAATTCCTGACCTGCGCAACCAAAAATTTTGATTTTGGAGGCTTATTTTTCAATTTCTGAAAACAATTACAAAGGAATGTGTTGAAATTCAGCACTGCTTGCTTGTGAATAAAAAGGTGCATTCTTTCAAACAGCAATAACACACAATTGGAAAAGTGACACACGTGTGGAATGACACAGCTTTATTTTTTTTTTAACAAAAGTTCGCTATTTCTTCATTCTTCATATTAATTCTTCAGTTAGTTCCAAAACGTCCAATGTGCTCTAAACACAGCAAGGAAGGACATGTCGACGACAGCCAATCAAGACGCTCTGTCTGCAAGTTATTTGCATATATTTCCCATCAGAGCCATCACCTTGGGGCGCTTATATGGACTAAATGCTGCGGAGGGAGCGGGACTTCTGACTTCCGGGTATTCACCCATCAACTTTTGTTTCCCTTTCCGGTTTGCGACGCGTGGTCCCAGTACTTGCGCTTCCGCCTTTGTGCCCCTCGGGGGCGATTCTGCGAGTGTGTCGTGTTTGTCTCAGTGTCCGAAGCATTTCAGATTGCCGAGACGCGCTCCTGCCGATGAGCGGGAGCGCGCGGTTCGGGGGCGCAGGGGTAGGGGTAGGGGTGGGGGTGGGGGTGGCGGTGGGGGTGGCAGCGTTGGAACATGGCCAGCAGTGGACGGAAGCCGCGCTGATGTGTAAAACCCGTGGCATCTACCCCATTCATGCACGAGCGTGTTGCTCTTTAACTCATTCACTGCCATTTGACTATAGACGTCAAAAATTCATTTGAACTATTTCTATTAGTTTAATATTTTTCCCGAAAACCTTGATTTTTAAAAATTGTATTAGAACAGATATACAATTTGTGATTAATCGTGAGTTAACTAGTGAAGTCATGTGATTAATTACGATTTTTAAAAAAATATTCACCTGACCATCCTAATTTTTAACAATCTTTTCTTAAAAATAAATAAATAATAATTCCTTTTTTTTTTTAAAGATTATTTAAAAATAATAATAATGATTTAAAAAAATTAAAAGAAAAGATTAATAAAAATTAGGTGCGTCAGGTGATAAAAAAATATTCTCCTAATTTATCGCATGACTTCACTAGTTAACTCACGATAAATCACAAATTTTATATATTTTCTAAATGTACAAAAATAAATTCTAGGTTTTCATACTCTTGTTAACAAAAGTGGAAAAAAAAATGTTAAACTAATAGAAATGGTTAAAATTAATTTTTGACGTCTATAGCCGTCAATGGCAGTGAATGAGTTAATTGGCACCATGACTAAATGTTGGTTGCAGATTGTAAACTATATATATCTGATGGCCTATTTGGTAAAATGTTATCACTTAGTTAACACGCATATAAAAATTGGAACGATACAAACGAGACTTCTTTTTTTTTTTTGGTCTCCCGGGCAGGAAGCGAACTCACGCCAACCTGCACCGAAGACAAGTGACGGTAACCACTTCGATTTGATACCCTAACCCTGGTTTGAAACCCTAATTTAAATTCCTAAATCTGGTTTGAAACCCTAAACCTAGTTTAAAACCCTACTTTGAAAACCTAGCCCTAATTTGAAACCGTGTATGGGCGCAGCAGATGCGAGGGGCCTCTGACCCACCCTCCGCACACCCCTGCCTGTGAATAAAAAGGATGACAACAATAAGTTGTAATATACAGCATAGCTTTTCAAAACAAAGTACAAACTTTTTCTTTCAGATGGGGAACACTGATTGTCCTTTATTACATGTCCATGTGTTCAGTGAGCTAATCTTCTACTTTCACAAATCCAACAACTGAAGGGTTAATCACTCCTGTGTGTTGTGTGTGGTACCACATGAGATCTTTTTCACACAATAAGCAACATTTTTTTTCTTCCATCGTGTTCGTCTTTCACCGCGTGTGGCTCACAAGAGAATAGTTTGTCAAACTATGAGCAGTGAGAAGGTTTTTCTCTGTGTATTTTAATGTGTTTCACCATGTTTGGCTTTCGTGAAAATGTTTTACCACAATATAAGCAACTGAAAGGTTTTTCTCCTGTGTGTATTCTCACGTGCGGTTCCAAATGTTCCTTTCGGGAGAATGTTTGCCCACAAGTTGAGCAACGAAAGGGTTTTTCTCCAGTATGTGTTCTCATGTGCGATACCATGTTCGACTTTAGAGTGAATATTTTACCACAAAATGAGCAAGTAAAGGGCTTTTCTCCTGTATGTGATCTCATGTGCGATGCCACGTGTTCTTTTCGAGAGAATGTTTTAGCACAAAGCGTGCAACTAAAGTGGGTTTCTCCTGTATGCGTTTTCATGTGGGTTGCCAAGTTTGGCTTTCGAGAGAATGTTTTACCACAGGTTGAGCAACGAAAGGGTTTTTCTCCTGTGTGTGTTCTCGTGTGCGAGTCCAGGTGTGACTTGTGCGAAAATATTTTATCACACATGGAGCAACTAAATGGTTTCTCTCCCGTGTGCGTTCTCATGTGTGATACCATGTTTAGCTTTCGAGAGAATGTTTTACCACAGGTTGAGCAAGTGAAAGGTTTTTCTCCAGTGTGTGTTCTCATGTGTAATTCCACATGTTCCTTTCGTGAGAATGTTTTACCACAAGTTGAACAACTAAATGTTTTTTCTCCTGTGGTTCTTTTCATTTGGCTACTAGCATGTTGTTTTTTAGCAAAACCTTTTACACAGACAGAGTGGGTGAGACATTTTCTATGTGTTTGTGAAGTTTCTTTGTTGTCCTGCGTTGTCTCCTTTTCAGAGCATTTTGACAGTTTGTCGTCACCTGCGTCACTTCTCAAATATTCTTCCACGTCGTCACTGTCCGACAGGGGGGCTAAGATGTCGTCAGGTGGTGGACCTCCACGGTGGTCTCCACTTGGACTGTCTTGATGAAGCTCCGACCACTTGGGTGGTTCCTCTTCGTCATCTTCACTCTTCACTAAAACAACAGTCAGTGGCAGCTTGCTGATGTCGGCCTCCTCCTCTTCCTCTTTCACATTTGGGAACTGTGGATCTTCATCTTCCATTTTCATGTTGATGATTGGACTGTGGGGCTGTGGAGCTCCCTCTTCCTTTTTAACATGTTGGGTCATTGGAGCCTCTTGCTTTAAACTTGAGCTCACCCACTGCGATTGAACGGGAAGTTCTTTCTCACAACCAATTAACTGCTGGACATCTGCAGGACATAAGCAAGTCAGTTACGTGACCATAACTACTGTTAAAGAGTCGACAGTTTTCCAATCAAAATCAACAGTCAAAATGAAATAAAACAATTCAAATGTTAAAAAATAATTCAAGTCAACTTCACGGAAATTCACCTATCACAGTTCATCAAATTTTTCAATAATTAAAAAAAGTTGTCTTTTCTGATATCTTCTTCTTTTTACCCATCATATCATTTTAATCTATTTCCCAAGCTCCAGACAACCAAACAAAAGCTGCAAACGCAAATTTGACCATTTCTATTTTAAATCGTATTATCACTTGCTGTTTAGCTTTTTGTTTGTTTGTTACTACACGTTGTACTGCAGTCGTTGTGTATTTTATATACTTTTTTGCTCATTGCCATGTTCTTTTTTTATTTGTTTTTATTGTGAATAAAGACCACTAATGACGGCGGAAACCATTTTATCTACATGCATTTTTTTTAAATTCTCACATTACTGTTACTATATTATAAATGCTAATCCCTTTACTAAACAATTCGTTTAAATGATTGATTAATGAAAACGTGTTAAAAGAAGAAGATTAATAAACATGAGGACAGACTGCACCTCGATGTGATTCTTACCATCAGCTTCCAGTTGTTTTCGCTCGCACGACGCCATAGTTCTGCTAAACAGCTAAAAGATTATTAGTCATTCCCGTAGCCGATAGTTCGAACGTTTTAAAGCTGTTCCCACACGATTTCACCTGGTCGTCGACCAACTTCCGCCTTTTTCTTCTTCGATGGTGTATTTCATCTGTGGTATCAATGCACGGCTGCCACGCTGTGGCGGAATTGGGAATGCTTCAAAATGAGAGCTAAGGCAGAAGTACGAAATGCACTGCAGGGTTTATATATGTTGTATGTTATATTTACACAAAATCTCGTCTTTAATTAGTTCTTATTATATAAAAAAAAACCTGCTGTGAATACTAAAACGAGCTGAAATTAAATAAGAGTCGAAATGAAATACATACATAACTTGTCAAAACCAATGTATGAATGAATGACACACACCACACCATACAGAGTCAACTTTTCATATCTATTTACTGAACATGTTGAATAATTACAAATAATGGATGGAAGGATGGAAGCAAGTAACAAGTTGAGGCGTTCATGTGTCTTTGCCTTGGTGGTCTGGGAGGGCCCTTTCTTTTGCCCGCTGCTCGGCCAGCCACAAGTCACCGGGTTTCCCCTCAAACAATGCACAGAAATGCACTAAGCGCTTCTTGGAGGAAGCCGGCGATCTGCTCATGAAGCAAGTGTGACCGTAAGGCATCTGAACAGGGTAGCCGCACTTCTTGCATGTATTGTATGTACTTCTCGTCTTATTTTTCCGGCAGGAGTTTCTGGGTGCAATCGTCTCCTCGGCCGGTCCCGTTTGCTCCTCTGCGGTCGGCGGCGGCTCGACATGGATCGGGCCCGCCCGCCTGGTCTTCCTCCACCTCCATGCAGTGGTGCGCGGCGTTTGTCGTTGTGGCTGCACGCTGAATTTATATTGCAGCCAAGAGGACGCATTCGCACCCGCTGAATGTTCTGACGGGCAGAAGTACTCCCCCATGAAAAATGCGTGTCCGCCGGCCCGGGTCCTCGGCTCGCCGCACCACAGGCAGTTCTGCCCTGGTTGGTTGCCCCATGCGTAGCCCTGGTTGGCTGCAAGGACTCTCTGGTCCCGCATGGCCTGTTTTCTCCTCCTGTACACGGTGCACCGAGTCGGCGCGTGGCTCTCTCCGTGCGCGCCGACACCGCTCGGTGCTGGTTTCTCTTCCTCTGGCTGGCTTGTGTTTTCCTCGAGAGAGAACTTTTGAGCACAAATTGAGCAACTATACGTTTTTCCTCCTGTGTGTACTCTCATGTGTGGTTGCAAATGTTCTTTTGGAGAGAATGTTTTAGCACAAGTGGAGCAACTAAAGGGTTTTTCTCCTGTGTGCGTTCGCATGTGACTGATAATATGTTTTTTAGCAAAACTTGCACGGCAAACTGAGCAGGTGAAATGTCTTGTTTTCTTGTTGTCAAGCCTCGGCTCCTCTTCAGAGCATTTTGATTGTTTGCGGTCACCTTCGCTGTCTGTGTCGATCCTCAAAGGTTCTCCCATGTCGTCACTGTCTGACAAAGGCGGCAAAAGGCCGTCTGGTGGGGGTCCCGGTGGTTCGTCATTGTCATCTTCGCTCTTCACCAAAATAACAGTCAGTGGCAACTCGCAAATATCAGCCTCCTCCTCTTCCTCTTTTACGTTGAAAGGCTGCGGATGCTCCTCTTCCTCTTCCTCTTGAATGTGGAGCTGCCGCACGTCCTCCTCTTCCACTTTAACATGGGGATGCTCTTGCTCCAAACTGAAGGTCCCTCTCTGTGACAGAGGGGGGGCTTCTTCCTGATAACCAATCAGCTGCTTGGCATCTGCGAGAGAAAAGCAACTCAATCATGTTCCTACAGATACTGCCATATAATTTATTTTTTATTTTTAAATAACAAAAACAACACTGTCGGTGAGTTGTAAACGTTCACAATGTACAGCCCAAGCGTTACAGAGTACGGCAAACCTAATTACTATCATAAAGTGGAGGGGACATACATAGCACACGAAAAAGAGTTCTTCAAACGATCCCCAAAACTGCAGCAATTGGTCATTTTTCGTAGAGGATAAAGAATATATCTCTACATGCTTTGCTGTGCTATTTCTGTTCAAATCTTAAAGGGGAAACTACCAGGGCATCGATGCTAATTTTATCAGCCTGTCTATGATGTTTTGCATTGCATGTTTGCGTAAAGCTAAGGCGGTATTCCATTATGCATAACTATGTAGGTGTTTTTTTTTAAATGCGGTTTAAGATAGCGTGGGACCAGCAAGACTGAACTAAGATGGGTTCAAAACTAGCAGAGGTTGCTTTAATGCAATTCTCACCCGAGCACACTGGAGTAATGTTGGTGCGAGCAGAGGACAACCATGTCGTGTTTTGTTAACTTCACTGCACCTTTCCAGTTTGTTCACCAATATTCACCTTGCAGGATTATGGATTAAGTGTGAGACATTTGACATCTGGTCTGGCATCTCAACATTGATAGCTTTGGTAACATTTAGTCAAGCTCCCTCAAATTATTACACTCAAAAATACAAAATATATCGCTTCCATACATTTTCGACTTTCTACTTGTGTTATTTTAGCACGCTGGAGCTGACCAGTCACGTGACGCCCAGGCAGCGTTCCAAACCATCGGGAACCGAAATTGCTGCCATTGGTTCGTTCGCTTGTTTAAACCAACAATAAAGTGAATCCATGCTACATAAACCTAGATCATGTGTCGATAAGCATATTTGTTGGAAGAAAAAGCGGCGCAACGCATTTGACTTACATAATTTAATTTCGCTACGAATATGAATCAATTTCGTAAGGGTTCCTTTTGACTTTATTCTTTAATGAAAATGTTAGAAGTAGGAGATGTGGACAGACCTTGAACGTACCAGACGTCATTCACGTCATCAGCTTTAAATTGCTTTCGTTGTCGCTTGTTCTTCTTATAGGACGCCATTGTTCTGTTAAACAGTCAGATTTTTGTTTCTAGCCGCCACCGTACTAACAAAATCACATTGTTGACGTTTTTTCTTGCACTAGAAATCACTTCGCCGTCGCGTGGTCTGGAAACCACGCCAGCTTCCGCCATTTTCTTCATCGGGCGTAGTGAAGGCAACGCACGGCTGCCATCTTGCGGCGGTATTGAACTCTTGCTTCAAAACGAGGACCAGGAAAGTGAAGACGAAGGCAATCTTAATTTCTTTATCTTCCATTTCCTCTTTAGCTCCTGCCACCAGAAATCCCATGTTGTCCTTTGACGGAGACGTCATTGAAATATGACGTCATGTCACACTGAAGAATAATAGCACTGCGTTGTAAAAGACAAAAATATAAGACATTGTAAACAAACTGGTTTCATGATGCGGAATTAAGCTTCAATAAAACATGGGCAACACACATGATAGTGAATGCAGTAGTATTGATTTAATATTTCAATGTTGTGGGTCCAAAACGTTACATTCATCCATCTACAAACAGGAGCAGCTGCAAATTTCAGCATGGGTGAGAGATCATCAGCGGCGCAGGATACAATTCCACTTCATTCGTCCAATTATTTGCATTGCTAAAATATTTTTTCGTTTATCCACGCCATCGACATGTAGCGACAGAACAATAAAATGTGTTTCTATTAGAGGGCACATGTAACCTCTTGTGTTCACCAACAGAATAAATGATGGCTTCCTGACATGACAAAAATCTCATCACTGCTCATTCAAAACACATTCAATGTAGTTGCAGTAAAACTAAATATTACTATTAACTCTTAAAAATGGAACAGTAAATGTAAAACAAAGCCCAATTTATATTACGGTATTTCATATGACAATTCTAAATAATGCTTTTGTGCACAATACACGCGATGGTGATGTTTCGAGTACAAAATAAACAGAATAAAATTAAATGTATTCATCTTAAGTCGTGAATGACATGGATGCCACCATCTTGTGATCATCAATTTCCAGACAAAGCTTTGACTAAAACTGGCAGGAAAATGTGTAACCAAACTGAGCCTTCAGCATACACTGGGCAACTATAGGGTTATTCTACTGTGCGAGTCCTCATGTTTTACCATAGTTGCCTTCCGAGAGAACCCTTTACCACAAGTTGAGCAAGTAAAAGGTTTTTCTCCTGTGTGTGTTCTCATATGTGAAATCATGTTTTGCTTCAGAGTGAACGTCTTACCACAAATTGTGCAGCAAAAAGGTTTTTCTCCTGTGTGTGTTCTCATGTGTGATATCATGTGGGACTTCATGGTGAACGTTTTACCGCAAAATGAGCAATTAAAGCGTTTTTCTCCCGTGTGTATCCTCATGTGTTTAATCATGTTTTCGTTAAGTGAGAACATTTTACCACAAGTTGAGCAACTGTAGGGCTTTTCTCCTGTGTGTGTTCTCATGTGCGATATCATGTGTGACTTCAGAGTGAATCTTCGAGCACAAAATGAGCAACTATAGGGTTTTTCTCCTGTGTGTATTCTCATGTGTAATCCTAAAGTTCCCTTTTGACTGAATGTTTTGCTGCAAACCGAGCAACTGAAAGTGTTTTCTTGCGTGCTCGCTCTCATTTTTTTATGAAACATTTTCTTGCTTGGCTTTGTCTCCCTTTCAGAGCATTTCAGCTGTTTGTTGTCACCTGTACAGTCCGCATTGCTGCTCAAACGTTCTTCTGTGCTGTCACTGTCTGACAGTGGAGCTGAGGGCTTTTCTGATGCCGCGCCTCCACTTGGATTGCGAAGCGGTGACCTCTCAGGCTGTTCATCTTTGTCGGCTTCGCTCTTCACTACAACAACCGTCAGTGGGAACTTGACGTTATCATCCTCGTCTTCATCTTTAACAAGAGAAAACGGTGAAGCCTTCTCTGCTTCTTCAACCTCAGGGTGCTTTGGATCCTTCTTTTCCACTTTAACGTGGAGAGACTTTGGATGCTCCTCTGTTTCTTCAACCTGGGGGCGTTGTGGATTCTCTTGCTCCAAACTGGGGCTCCTCCCCCACTGCAGCTGAGTGGGAAGTTCTTGCGGAGGACCAATCGCCTGCTGAACGCCTGCAGGACACAAGCAACATCAACAGTTTAACACAATCAAGACAAATATATGTCACGGTGCGGTATCAAGTCAGACAAATGGGAAAGAAGGTTGAATCATGTCAGCAAAGAGTGGGCTGAGGAACTGGCGACATGAGTGAACAAGACGCAGGACGAGTCAAAGGATCGACTGGTTGATGCTCAATCCAGCCATGCCAAAAAATGGCAATTGCTGCTCCATTAGCAAATTATCTTTTGTGAATTGTTCAGGACATTTTGGCATTTAAAGTATCCATAATGCTCTTCTATGCCTAGGGTGTTGTTGAGTTTGAATCCTGTAACAAGTGTTTTCTTTTTTTTTTGGTTACTTGTATTTACATACGGTTGGCAAACTATTCCATCAATTTCAAATGCAAAACATTTTCATTTACTTTTGTTATGACTATTGTTTTATTTATGCGATGTGTTCTGGAAGTGTGTGAAAAGCGGTACAAAAACAAACACGACTTGACTATTTTCCCCATATGCGGCTAAGTTGTGAGTTCAGCTTAGTTCAGTGTTGAAAAAAATGCCTCATTTGAGTTTCCTAAACCCGATAACGGGCATTGAGAACTAGCTTCTGCTAAAGTTAAACTAAAAAAGTAAATTGTTAAAAAACAACAACAACAAACATATAACCGTTGTTAGGGTAACCTCTTTGTTTGCGTTATTAGATTGTACCTGCATGATTCGTCACAGTAGAGTTTAAACCAATCATGGGCCAGTTTTGATGGTGTGTTTGGTGACGAGCTTTCAAACGAATATGACTTGGGAGGAAACGTCCGGTAAAATACTTTTAACTTTTACTCGTCATGCACATTTCTTACTTTTACTTGATTACTTGAATGAGTACTTTTACCAAAGTTGTTGTTATACAAGTAATTGCACTTTTACTCAAGTGGAGAATGCCAGCACGTTTCCTATCTGTGGACAAGTCACTGTCAACGAAACCTGATCGAAAAGCACGATTCGGAGCTGAAGATTTAATCATCCATTCGGTTTTTGTTTTGCCTCGCCCTTTTGGGGAACAAAGGAACACTCAATGATTCGTTTCCCACGTCATTAGATAAATACAAGGTTGTAAATATTGCATTTTAGTTTCATGAGCAGACCTTCGGCGCGTATCACAATTTGAGTCTTGCAAACAGCTTCCAGGTGTCGTCGGTGTCGCTCGCTCTCCTCTTTGGCTCGAAAAACTTGCTCCTCGTACGAGGCGATCGTTCTTTCAAAAAGTCCGAAGATTTCGTCGGCGGCCGCAATCAGTCGCTCTCTTACCAACTCTTTCAACATTTTGAAATTGTTTACAGGAACACCACTTGAACGTCGGACTTCGGCCTTTGTCGTCGAAGTGTAAGTTGCTAGGCTAAAATGACGCCCATTTTTCTTCGTTGGTGTCACATGGTGGTTGGAAATACCGCCCCCTGCAAGTGTGGAGTATAGATCTGACATGCACCGTCGAAGAAGAAAAGGCGAAAGTTCAAATTAGAATACGGTGACACGCGTTGAAGGACTGTGTACTCAACGTCTATTCGGTATTTAAATTTTATTCATCAACGTTTATTGTGTGTTTATTTCAGTACTTTCCTTATCCAATTAAGGGTATTTGTGGTCAAACAATGACGAAATCAGGACACGCGATTGCGTGAATGTAATGCAATATGATCACGTTTGCCGAAAGTTCATTTAAACTACCAAGTAAAACAAATGAAAACGAATCGAGGGCCGCGCTATGGACGTCCGCCTTGGCATCACATGACCTCGATACTGTTTAGATAAGAACTTATATGGCAGGGGTGGGAGGACCACCACCGAATGACCTCATAACGCCGCTGATTGTGACCACTTGGAAGAAACTTTGAGGAGCATAACAGACTGCCAAAGTGATGACAAACACCCCAGTTGCTCAGACGGGACAACTTGGAACAGCATAACTTATAACGAACAAATGAAAACAGGCCCTGTTGGTTGCTCAACTCGTAGTCAAAGAGCCACTCGAAAGACAAATAAGGAGAACACACAAAAGAAAAACCCTATAGTTGCTCAAATTGTGGTAAAATGTTCTCTCAAGGGGTAACTGCGCACGGACATGAGAACAAATATAGGAGAAAAAATCGTTAGTTGCTCATCTTATGGCCGAATGTTCTCTCAAAAGTGATCTCTGATAACACACAGGAGAAAAACCCTATAGTTAAGGCCATTGTAACGAGGCGATCGTTCTTTCAAAAAGTCCGAAGATGTCGTCTGAGGCCGCAAGCAGTTGCTCCCTCACCAAGAGTGAGTTTGAAACTTTGAGTTGCTCTGGTAAAATTCCGCCTTTCTTCTTCTTTGGTGTCATATGATGGTTACAGAATGACGTTTCGGTAAATTGCCGCCACCTACTAGTATGTACGAGTATCGCACGTCCATAATCGAAGCAGAAAAGGCAAAAGTTAGCATAGCAGCTCACAACCTGCCACGTTCAAGTGTTCTTGTGTGCTCGCTGAATTGTCTTGAGCATCAAAATGTTGAAAGAGTTGGTAAGGGCGCGACTGATTGCTGCCGCCGATGAAATATTCGTACAATTTGAAAAAACTATCGCATCGTACGAGGAGCAACTTTGTCGAGCGAGGGAGGAGAGCGAACGACAACGACGACAACTGGAATATGTTGGCAAGACTCAAATTATGATACACGTCGAAGGTCTGTGCACTACACGGCTATATTGACATTTATTTATTTTTTAAAATCAACGTTAATTGTGTCTGTTTTACGAAAAAGGCTGACAGCCAAGCATTAGTTTAGATTTATATTTTGTTTAAGTACGTCCATTGTCCAGGAAAGGTCATTTGCGGTCAAAGAATCGAGACACTTGTATGTGTGAGTTTAATGCAATATGATCACTTTTGCCGCAAGTCAAACAAAAAGACGGCAGCCATCTTGATTTTACCCAATCAGACAATCAGAGCACTGCCTTTGCGTCACGTGACGTTGGTGTTTACAGCTTAAAAAAATAAAATAAAATAAATACATTTAGATAAAAAATACCAGGGTGACTACGTCCGTGAAGCATAGAGAGAAAACAAAAAAACAAACAAGAATAAATAAAAACATAGCTAATGATATTACAGGTCGAATTTCACTCACCAAGTCAATACATTTTTTGTACTGTCTGTCAGTTTGTTATGGCAGAAATTGTGTGATTTAATTCACATTAACTTTGAAAGGGAGGTCGTGAACACTTAAGAATGTATTGCTTTGTTGATTTTTTGAAGGTAGTGTGGAAAAAAAAAGTAATTGTAGTTTCTCAATATAACTTTTGTAATTAATGTGAAAATATCACATTCATTGTTGTGAATTCTTTGGAAGAAATCCACGCTTTTCGTAATGAATTCAGACAAATAAATTATTTTGATCAAGTACTGTGACCAACGAAAGGTTTTGAGAACAATTAAAGTTTGCATTGATTTAAGTTTATTTATATAAACCATCATACCACTTAGCATGATGCAGCATAACTTTTTTCAATTTTTATTTTTGTTCCTCCTTTTTTCTCCTTTCCTAAATATTTGTTTGTCTTTATCTTGATTGATGATTTTATTTTATGACCTTTATATTTGACAAATGTTTAATTACGTATCATCCATATTTGCAGTGATAGAGAAAAACATACAATACTGTATACAATGAATCATCTATGCTCAATATTCTCTTTCTCTATTTGTGTTGAAACTGACCACCAATATGTCTACATTTGTCTGACTTACCGTCATATCATAAATCATACAGTATCATACATCTCACGTGAGCTAAACTGTTTGTGTTTCTTGCAGAGGCTCATCAGGTGATTGCTGGTGAGGAATACTTGTTGCCGCAACTCCCGTACGTTCAAGGGGAGGATCCACAACCACCCCAAGTTAAAGAGGAAGAGGAGGAGGCTGACGTCGCTAAGTTGCCACTGACCGGCATCTCTGTGAAAAGTGAATTTGAAGAAGACAAATCACAGGAGTCATCGCAACTTCATCATCGCAATCCAAGTGGAGACCACTGTGGGGGTCCGCCACCAGACGCCCTCTTGGCTCCGCTGTCAGATTGTGACGACTTCGAAGAAACTTTGAGGAGCGAAACAGACTGCGACAATGAACAGCCCAAATGCTCTCAAAAGGAGACAACTTGGAACCTCCAAGCTTGCCAAGCGCACGTTAAAACAGGCACAAAGGAAGCTCCTTTTGTTCGCTCATTATGTGGCAAAACTTTCTGTCAAAAGACTGAAATAGCACAAATGAAAACGCACGCAGAAGAAAAACCTTTTTGTTGCTCAACTTGTGGTAAAAGATTCAAAGTAATGGCAAACATGGTAGAACACGTGAGCGCACACACCGGAGAAATACCCTTTAGTTGCTCAACGTGTGGTAAAAGATTCACTCTAAAGGCAAATATGGTCAAACACACGAGAACGCACACAGGAGAAAAACCCTTCAGTTGCTCAATTTGTGGTAAAAGATTCACTCTGAAATCAATTATGGTAGAACACCTGAGAACACACACGGGAGAAAAACCGTATAGTTGCTCAACTTGTGACCGAACGTTCTCTCAAAAGGCAGCGATGATAGCGCACATGAACACACACACACACACACACAGGAGAAACGCCCTTTAGTTGCTCAACCTGTGGCCGAACGTTCACTCAAAGGGGTGCGATGGTGTCACACATGAGAACACACACGGGTTTGTTTGTTCAGGTCGAAGTGAATGTCAAGTTTAGTTTTTCTCCACTTATGTTCCTTCTTTCCTGCATTTTGATTTGAAAGTCGTTATGCTGAAAGATCACCTTTTGAGGTGTTTTAGTTTTGCATTAATGGGAGCAACAGTATGCAGGACATTTGAAATTTTCCGGGTGAACTTATCCACAAATTAATCAACACGGTAAATAAATGGAAAATGTGTTTGTTTTCCAAATATCAATATTTCATGTGAAGTGTAGAGAAGAATTAATAAACATATACGTATCATGCTGTAAGTCATTTGTATGTGTATATTTATCTCGTAGTAGCTCTCACTTGCAAGGTGACACAATTTGACATCACAGACACTTTTCCCATATAGACATTTAGAAGATGTCACAAAAGTGAATGCACCCCTCACAGTTTTGTGAATACTGCTTTTTATTAGATCTTTTCATGGGATTACACTGAAGAAACATCACTTCTGATTACAGTCAAGGCGAGGGCTTTTAGTTAGCTAACATGCAACCACAATTTCATTTTTACACTTAGGAAAAAAAAAATCTCCGAGGCGAATAACCCAGGTCATTTCAAGCAAACCCACTTCAACTACTCAAAAGAATCAAATTCATTGAAAACCATATGTGGTCTGCTTCCAAAGCCGAGTGGGCCACTGAAAACATTGCCTCTTCCTTTGTCGTGTGTCTGCATGGGTGCAGTCCAAGTCTCGTTCTGAGCAAAGCTTCCACCACCAACTGAATTCTTGTTTTTTTCTCCCGTGTGTATTCTCATGTGGGATACCACCCGAAGCTTAGTAGCGAATGTTTTGTCACAAAATGAGCAACTAAACGTTTTATTGTTAGCGTGTGTTGCCATGTGTAATTCCTTTTGTTGCTTTCGAGAGAACGTCTTACCACATAATGAGCAGCTAAAAGGTTTTTCTGCTACGTGTATTCTCATGTGTGAGAGCAAATATTTCTTGAGACAGAACGTTTTTGCACAGAATGAACAGCTAAAAGGTTTCTCTCCTGTGTGTATTCTCATGTGGGTGTCCAGATTATGCTTTAGAGAGAATGTTTTCCCGCATGATGAGCAACTAAAAGGTTTTTCTCCTGTGTGTGTTATCATGTGTCTTACCATGTTTGCCTTTACATTGAATCTTTTACCACAAACTGAGCATTCAAAGAGGCTTTCTCCTGTGTGTGTTCTCATGTGTATATTCAATACTGCTTTTCCAGCAAAACTTTTACCACAAACTGCGCAGGTAACGTTTTTTATACGCATTTGTGAAGCTCCCTTGCTGCCAAGCGTCGTCTCCTTTTTAGAGCATTTCCACTCTTTGTCGTCACTGTGACGGTCTGCATCGCTCCTCAGAGGTTGTTCGACATCAATGCTGTGTGACATCGGATCTAAGAGGTCGTCTGGTGGTGATCCTTCATAGTGGTCTCCACTTGGACTGTGATGATGAAGCTGGGACCACTCAGGTGGATCATCCTCAGTAATGCCAGGCATTGACAACATGCAGACGTCAGATTCCTCTTTTTCCTCTGTGTGGGGAGATTGTAGATCACCATCTTCCCCTTTAATTTGGGGATGGTATGGATCCTCTTCATCTTTAATGTGGGCAGACTCTGGATACTTGTCCTTTTCACAGTGCAGTGGCTCTGGATCTTCCTCTTTAATATTGGCCTGGTGATGCTCTTGCTCCAAAATGGAGCTTCCCCGCTGCAGCTGAGGGGGAAGTTCTTCCTGATGTCCAATCAGCTTTTGGATGTCTGCAGGGCACAAGATAAACAAATCCAGCTTTTGGCTCGATCGAGAAAGTACAAAGGAGACCATGTGACAGAAGACAAAAATGAAATAACACCTGATCTACCATGTATTGACGAACCTGACCATTGTGGGCTCTGTAAGTCACTGTTTCAAAACTTTGATTAAGCCAAGGCAGATTTTTGAAGAATTTTCACGGCACACAAAAATGTCCTTGTCTCAGTTTAATCCCAAATGTACTTTCTAAATCTGACATCTGGGCCTTTGCATTTTGGTTGTATTAATTCTTAAATCAAATCAATGCTATTAATAATTTGTTAATTTCCCAAATATGGTGACGCCAAGATAATGCTGTTTTTTCAGGCCCCTTGTTTGATAAAAATATATATTTTAGAAATTTAAGGAACAGACCTTGGACGTGTAGCACAATCTGATTGTTGCCAACAGCTTCCAGTTGTCGTCGTTGTCGACAAAGTTGCTCCTCGTACGACGCGATCGTTTTTTCAAAAAGTCCAAAGATTTCGTCGGCGGCCGCAATCAGTCGCTCCCTTACCAACTCTTTCAACATTTTGTTGACGTTTACAAAATTGAAAGACCTCAGGAACAACGCAGAACCTCGTAATTAGCGTCTATGCTAACTCGGCTAACTTTTTCTTCTTTCTTTTTACGGCAGTTGGCAGCCAGCCTGAGGGCGCATTACCGCCTCCTTGTGTACAGTCCACAGGACAAATCTAACACATACAATATGGCAGACGCGCATACGTATACCAGCAACGGTTCCACCCTCTATAGGCGGCATCTAGTATATTTGTCGTCTATGCAGAGCAAAACGAGAAAGGCCGAAGTTAGCATAATAGCCAACGTTTCAAC
The DNA here is from genome assembly GCF_051991255.1 of Vanacampus margaritifer. Taxonomy (NCBI): domain Eukaryota; kingdom Metazoa; phylum Chordata; class Actinopteri; order Syngnathiformes; family Syngnathidae; genus Vanacampus; species Vanacampus margaritifer. The sequence goes on from NC_135434.1 coordinate 2,576,245, forward strand.
TAAACGACCACTTTTGCCCTTTTTCAGCTGTCAGCAACATCAACATGTTGAAAGAGTTAGTAAGGGAGCGACTGATTGCAGCCGCCGACGAAATCTACGTGCTTTTCGAAACAACGATGGCGTCGTACAAAGAGCAACTTTGTCGAGCGAGGGAGGAGAGTGAGCGACACCGACGACAACTGGAAGCTGTTTGCAAGACCCAAGTTATCATACGTGTCGAAGGTCTGTTCGTTTAACTTCTACTTAACATTTGCTGCGTTTGATTTATCTATAAAAGGGCGTTGAAAACATCGTGTCTCTTATTAAAAAGGCCAGCCCAGAGTATTTTTCGACTTTGTTCGAGTTATATTTAGTTGATTTCAGCACGTTCCTCGCCCAACAAAGGCAATATGTCACGTATGGGCACACGAAGAACGCTGGAGTGTTTGACGGATTAGATTTATTTGCTTTTGATCTTGCAAGCACAACAAATAGACGGCAGCCATCTTGAGTTTTCTTTTCAGCCAATTGGAACACTGCCTTGGTGTCACGTGTCCGATAAATTCTATGCACTGAATGTGTGTCTGTGATAAAATTCCTTTTGTGACACCATTATTATGTTTACAGTTTTGTTTTGAGTTTATTTTTTTTAATTTATTTTAAAAAAGAGTTTCCACCATGGTTAAAATGCATTTTTGCATTTGAAACGACAGTACATGAATAGAAAGTGAGACTGGTTTGGGAGCCATTCAGGAATATGAGATTGTCTAAAACATTTTAGTTCAGCCATCTGTGGTTATGTGTAAATGCAAAGTGGCTAATGTGCAATTAATTTATTTTGTGACTGAACAAGATTTTTGCAATTTTGGAAATCAAAACCAGTCTGATTTTATTACTACATATATCGCATCATATTCGACCCATGTGACCTATAAGCTGCGTTTGTGTCCTGCAGATGTTGAACAGGTGATTGGTCGTCAGGAAGAACTTCCTGACGTGAAGTGGGGGACCTCCAGTTTGGAGCAGGAGTATCCACAGCCCACCCGCGTTAAAGAGGAAGAGGAGGAGTCTGGTGTCACCAGGTTGCCACTGAATGGTGTCTCAGGGGAGAGTAAAGTCGACGAAGATGAACCACCAAAGTGGTCAAATCTTCATCATAGCAGTCCAAGTGGAGACCACTGTGGAAGTCCACCACCGGACAACCTCTTAGCTCTACTGTCAGATGGTGACGACATGGAAGAACCTTTAGGGAGTGGCGCGAATTGTGAAGGTGACATCAAATAGTCGAAATGCTCTTGACACATGACAACTGAAATAACCGCAGCTCAATCTGTGGTTAAAAGTTTTCTCGAAATAGATGTTGGCAACACAGAGCCGTCAAGGGCAGTAAACTTGACGTAGAAATATTGTTGTTGGGCCCACTGGAAAATACACTGACCAGTCTGATTGTATACCAAATATCATATTTGACCTGTGTGATGTAATCTGTTTGTGTTGTGTCCTGCAGATGTCCAGCAGCTGATTGGCAGTCAGGAAGAACTTCCCCCTCAGCCTTTGTGGGGGATGTCCAGTTTAGAACTGGAGCATCTACAGCCCTCCCACTTTGAAGAAGAAGAAGAACAGGAAGCTGATATCAAGTTCCCACTGACTTGTGTCTCTGTGAAAAGCGAAGACGACGAAAACGACCCTCCCGAGTGGTCGCAGCGTCATCGTAACAGTCCAAGGGAAGACCACTGTGAAGGATCAGCGCAAGACAACCTTTTAGCGCCAATGTCGGACAGTGACGACACCGAAGAACCTTTTAGGAGCGACGCGGACTGCGATGGTGACGACAAACAGTCAAAATGCTCTCAAAAAGGAACTCCTAAAAAGAAACCGTTGCGAAAACGCAGTAAGCTTCCCACGCATAAAGAACATTTCAGCTGCTCAGTTTGTGGTAAAAATTTTACTTGTAAGTCGCATTGGATGAGACACATGAAAACACACTCAGGAGAAAAATCCTTTTGTTGCTCAGTTTGTGGAAAGACATTCTCTCGGAAGGAACATATGCAATTACACATGAGAACGCACACGGGAGAAAAACCCTTTCGATGCTCAGTTTGCGGCGCAACGTTTTCTGTCAAACAAAGTATGAAGAAACACATGAGAAGGCACACGGGGGAGAAACCCTTTAGTTGTTCATTTTGCGGGACGACCTTTTCTCGAAAAGAAAGTCTGGATAAACACATGAGAGTACACACAGGGGAAAAACCCTTTAGTTGTTCGGTTTGTGGTGGAAGCTTTGCTCAAAGGTCCAATATGACTAGACACATGCAGATACACAAAAAGGTTGAATAGATGTTAAGTAGTCCCCCCCCCCCCCCCCATAATACCGAAATATCTGAAGCAGACCATGGATTGTTTTTATTCAATTTAATTCTGAAGAGATGTAAATGCTCTGTTTTACTGTTTCATCATTGTCTGTGTTTTTATTCAATATCCTTGTAATCGCTGGCAATGAATTATTCACGCTTTTGTAATGGTGTGTACGTCAACTAAATATCAGGCGTCAGATTTATTCCGTGAATGCTTGCACCTTTGTTCTAATTTGTCTGAAAGTGTAATAATTAGGTAGGGTAGAACTTTTTCCAGTTAGTTTGTGATTTATACAATGTTGTATTATTAATGTTTTCATGTGGTAGCTTAGTGTTTGTATAGTTGAAAGCCATGGCTAGACTGTAATTAGAAGTGTTATGTGATCAGGCACGAGGCATTCATGCATACATACATGTTGTATGCATGCTAAATGCGTGGTACTCAAATACAAATCATAAAGGACCAGAACTACATTTATCAATAAATTAAAGGTCCATTTATTGAGGTTGGTCAGGTCACATGCAATACTGTTAATACTCAAAACAAACAAACCTTTTAATTACAAACGAATACGTACTGAAATAAAATGTTTCCATGTTGACATGAATTAAAATTAAGAGTTGAATTTAAAAACCAGGACTTGTTGATGCCTGTCAGATTACCTAATACGTTAGTTTTGTGTGTATGAGTGAACAAGAGACATGAATATACCATTCTTTGTAGAAAGGCGCTTTATGTAGTTCGGACGGATTTGCATTCGTCTACGGCGCAAATTTGACACATTCAATATGTCGGACGCGCATACGCATGCCAGCAACTTGCCTACTCCTTTAAAGCGGGGTCTATATTGTATGTGTATATACGCGTTTCAAATTCACCATCGAAGAAGACCGCCAAGCTTCAACTGGACGATTTGTGTTCTTGCGTGCTCGCTGTTCTCTCAGAAACATTAAAAATGTTGAAAAAGTTGGTACGGAAGCGACTCATTGCGGCCGCTGACGAAATCTTCGGATTGTTTGAAACAACGATCGCGTCGTACGAGGAGCAACTTTGTCAAGCGAGGGAAGAGACCGAGCGACAAAGACAAAAACTGCAAGCTATGGAAGAGAACGAGCGACAAAGACAAAAACTGCAAGCTATGGAAGAGAACGAGCGACAAAGACAAAAACTGCAAGCTATGGAAGAGAACGAGCGACAAAGACAAAAACTGCAAGCTATGGAAGAGAACGAGCGACAAAGACAAAAACTGGAAGCTGTTTGCAAGGCACCGATTTTGCTACGCGTCCAAGGTCTGTGCGCTAATCGAGTAATTCATATTTACGATTTACGACGTTATTTAGCTAAGAAGGCCTTGGGCCTCTAAACAATTGAGGTAAAACGTGAACCAAAGGCAGCCATCTTGATTTTCATGATCGTCCAATCGGAACACCAGCAAGACGTCATGTGTGTGGGCTCTCTTCCTCTTTCACTCTCTCTCGCGTGCTCTCGCTCTCTCTCGCTCTGCACACCAATACAGTATGTATGAAAGTATAGCATTTAATTGCACAATCCCATGGTTTGATGAGAAAAACATTTTGTATTGTATGGCATCAACTAGAAAAATTCCCGCGGAAATAAAACAAACTAAGTTTATGTTGTTTGTTTCCTGCAGATGGCCAGCAGCAGATTCCTCGCCAGGAAAAAAAATCCCCTCAAGCAGATAAGGAGACTTCCACTTTGGAGCGTCCGCAGCCCTTCTTGAAGGAGGAAGAGGAGGAAGCTGATGTTAGCAAGTTGCAGCTGACTGTCATCTCTGTGAAAAGTGAAGACTATAAAGATGAATCACCTGAATCATCACCGCTTCATCATCACACCGAAGCACCACCTGACAACCTCTTAGCTCCACTGTTGGACGATGACACTGAAATGCACCTCGGCAGCAATATGAACCGTGCACGTTACGACAAACAATTGAAATGCTCTAAAGAGAAGACGATTTTTGGCAAAAAGAAAACTTCACAATTGCGTAAACGTTTTAGCTGTGCCTTTTGTGGTGCACATTTTACTAAAAACCAACATATGCTTCGACATATGAGGGTTCATACGGGAGAAAAACCCTTCCGATGCTCAGTTTGCGGCAAAATGTTCTCACGAAAAGAAAATGTGCACACACACATGACAACACACACGGGAGAAAAACCCGTCGGTTGCTTATTGTGTGGTAAAAGATTCTCTCATAAGTCGTATTTGAGAGTACACATGAGAACACACACGGGAGAAAAACCCTTTAGTTGCTCAATTTGTGGCAAACGTTACTCTCAAAGGTCCAGTTTGACTGCCCACATGCGGGGGCACAACATGGAGAGAACCTTGGTTTTACAGTAACCCTCCTTGGTCCAGTCGATCGGTTGATATTAGCTCTTTTAAAATCAGCCCAAAAAAAATAAATATCTTTTTTTCCCTTCCGTTATTCAAGCACATGCTATAAATCATCTTAATTGTGCCGCATCATCCTGACAGATATGTAATCTACAGTACTTTTAAAATGAGTTACAGACAGAATATTTTTGTTGCTGTTTGTGTGCTGTAAATAGATGCTTCTGTGCATTTTACATCCAACCATGATTAAGGTTTTTAAATGTCTTTTTAAAATTATGTTTTCCAAAATATTTTTCTTCCACTGGTTGGTCTTTTAGTCATTTTAGTAGGATGGGAGTTATTTCTTTATTTTGCTTTTAAATGTCTTTAACTGTTTTGTTTGTAAATGCTTTTAAAAGGTACTTTCATGTGAAAATGTGCTATATAAATAAAGCTGCCTTGCCTTTGTGGAAGTCGCTTGGTTTGATGTCAGTCCTTTGCCGAGCTCCAAACCTAATATGTAGTAGTCCATCATTCCGACAAGACCACAAACCATGCACACATATGGTAGCTATATAGGTTGCGTGTCACAGGATTAATTAATAAAAATAAAATCACTAATCGTAACTTTTCAACAACAACAAAAAACGGTCCCGGAGTATTCAAAGTTGTGTGTGTTTATTTCGGTACATTGCCGGTCCAAGAAAGATAACATAAGTGTCATACATCGAGACATGTCGAACGCAAATATATGTAAATTTCATATCACGAGCTATTTTTTTGCCACAAGTTTATTCTAACGGGCGAGAAAAAGAAACAGGAGGCGGACATCTTGAGTTTTCGATTCATCCAATCCGTAACACTTACTTGGCGTCACGTGATATTCGGCACGTTTAAGATCACAACGAAATACAAATACAGTATACATTTTTTTAAAAGACAGTAGAGTAAATGTACCTTTACAAATATAAAACTTTCCAAGAAACGTGAGAGTAATTAAATAATACAGATAATTAAATAGTACAGACAGACATGCATTGTGAGAAAAGCATCCGTGATGTCACATGGCCGCCATTTCGCGACGATACTAACAACCCAAGACCAGAGGAAAAAAGAGGAGCTGCAAAAAAGATCAGAATCTGTACTATCTTTATAGTACAGAACAAAAAAATACATGCGAATGGCTAAAGGTGATATGTATGTTTTAATGCTTTCTGGACCATATACATGAACATTTACAGGTTGAGAATACACAGAATAGAATCATACTCCCTTTATTCATCTTCAGTCTTGAATGACATTTTATTCACTCTCTGTGTTGTGTCTGCGCATGTGTTCAGTCAAACTGCCCCGATGAGCGTAGCTTTCACCACACACCGGGCAACTAAAGGGTCTTCCTGTGTGTGTGCTCATGTGTGTAACCACGTGTTCCATTTGAGTGAACGTTTGACCACAAATTGAGCATCTCAAAAGTTTTTCTCCCAAGTGTTTACTCATGTGCGACTGCATACCCCCTTTCTGAGAAAATGTTTTACCGCAAACGGAGCAACTGAAAAGTTTTTCTCCTGTGTGCGTTCGCATGTGTGTTGCCAGATGGGGCTTCTGTGCAAAGGTTTTACCACACGTTGAGCAACTAAAGGGTTTTTCTCCCGTGTGGGTTCTAAGGTGAGATACCAGATGTGGCTTTTGAGAGAAGATTTTACCACAAGTTGAGCAACTGTAGGGTTTTTCGCCAGTGTGTCTTCTCATGTGTGTCACCATGGCTGCCCTATGAGAGAAGGTTCGGCCACAAGTTGAGCAACTGAAGGGTTTTTCTCCGGTGTGTTTTCTCATGTGCGATTGCATACTTCCTTTCTGACAGAACGTTTTACTGCAGAATGAGCAACTAAATGGTTTTTCTCCTGTGTGTACTCTCACATGTCCGAGCATTGTTCCCTTTTGGGCAAATTCTTTACCACAATGTGAGCACCTAAAGGGTTTTTCTCCTGTGTGCATCCTCATGTGTGCTTGCATGCTTCCTTTTTGCGAGAAGGTTTTACTGCAAACTGAGCAACTGAAGGGTTTTTCTCCTGTGTGTATTCTCACGTGTTCCACCATTAGTCTCTTTTGTGAAAATTCTTTACCACAATGTGAGCAGCAAAATGTTTTGTTTCCTGTGTGCGTTCTCGTGTGTTTGACCAATGATTTTTCAATAGTAAAACTTTTACCACAAACTGAGCAGGTAAAATGTTTTTTATGTGTTTGTGACGTTTCCTTGTTGCATTTCAACTGCTTGTCATCACCTTCACAGTCTGTGTCACTCTTCAAATGTTGTTCCATGTCGTCGCTGTCTGACAGTGGCGCTAAGAGGTTGCCTGGTGGTGGTCCTCCATCGTGGTCTCCACTTGGACTACGATGGAGAAGCTGTGACAACTCGAGCGCTTTTTTTTCATCATCATCACTCTTCACAGAGACACTAGTCCGTGGCAACTTGTTGATGTCGGCCTCCTCCTCTTCCTCCTTCATGTCGGAGGGCCGTGGATCCTTGTGTTCCAAACTGGAGTTACCCCACTGCCGCTGAGGAGGAAGTTGTTCCGTTGTCACATGATGTGGTGAGATCTTGTGATGACGCTGCGACGACTCAGGCGGTTTGTTTTCATCTTCTTCGCTCTTCACGACGACGACAGTCAGCGGCAATTTAGTGACATTGCCATTCTCCTCCTCTTTAATGTGGCAGGGTAGAGGACCCTCTGCTTCCTCCTTAACATGAGGGGGCATAGATTCCTCTCGGCATCCAATCAGTGGCTGGGCATCTGTAACACACAAACAAGAGGGCTTTCAACACACAATCTGGTTTAGGATTGTCTTGTTTTTTCGCATCTGCTGTAGTTGAACTTACTGTTACCGATATCAATAAAACCAAATGAGCTTGCAAAAAAAAAAAAAAAAGTGCTCTTATTTCCCCAAAACATTGCTATATAACACATTTCCTATCAGTAGTTTATCCATGATTTCAAAAATTTAGTTTTATATTTTTTTGTGATTCTGTCAAATGTGATGTAAATTGATCAATTGACAATTTTTTTTCTTTTTTTGGGGACCCGCAGCTGGCATGGTTGCTTGTGATGTTGCTAATTTTATGAATTTAACAATTAACAAGGCATCTTCATTGTGCTATATGTCTTTCTTACTATATATTTTAACAACTTACAGTTGTGTTTGGTTAGTGTCTCGGCTCTTAACTTTCATTCTATGTATTTTTTTTGTACTAAATTTTTCAAGTCAAACTTCAGAAATGATCAATTAAAAATACTTAACATCATTATTAAATGTTGTTAGTTTCTCTGTTCAGCGTTTTATCTTTCAAATAGGATAACGATTAAGAAAGTTATTATTATTATTATTAAGTTTGAAACTCGGACATAACAAAGCAGTCAGACCTAGGCCACTTACCAACAAGAATTTGGTGCAATTTCACTAGCTAAGATTCATAGCTTTCTGAATATTTATCACAGGAAAATCATATTGCGTATAACTGTAATCCTCTTTTTAAAAATCAGATAATGCCGGTCAGGTCTCGTGTAAATCCATTTTTTACACAAATATCTACATGGTAACGATGTCACTAATCTTATCTTGGACATCGCATGAACGCACACACCAGCACTAATGCTAATTGTTGAACAATAATTGGATGCAGCCCCAGGGAAACATCAATATTTATAATTATTATATATGACCACAGCTAACGTTTAGTGGACGAGCCCACTTTTCGTTTCGCCACCACAAAAAATGCGTTAAGAAAAGAAGACTCGCGAACAGACCTTGAACAAATTGAGAGGAAAAAACAGTTCCTTGTTGTCGCTTGTTCTCATCTCTTGCTGGACAAAGTTCCCTTTTTGACATTTTCGTATAGTTGGAGAATTTCACCACTTCACCATCGCGCTTCTTCACTTGTCCACTCGAAGCAACGCCAACTTCCGCTTTTTCTTCTCGGTGGTGGCTAAAAAAAATCCCCAACGCCGCACGGCCGCCATCTTGTGGCGGTATTTATGGAGGACCAAAAATGTAACAAAAAAATGTCAACATAATGAATGTGTCATGATTTAAAAAAAAAAAAAACATATATATAGTATTATTTTCATTATTTCAATATGTGTTTAATTATTTTACCTTGCATTTATTTAAATGTGTTTCTCCAATCCCCTGCGTCGTTGTGCAAAGCAGTAATAATTGTATATCAACAGATGGCAGTAATGTACTATTACAGTTCTGAACCGCCGTTAAAAATATTGAAGAAGAAGAAGTGACACGGCGCATGCGTACACAGTCCCTTCATGTTACTGCAGACGAGAGCAGATGAACCTTGACAAAAAAAATGAACGAATGAGTCGTTTTCCCAGAGAGTGATCGAAGAACTAACAAGGGCCACAATAGTTTTGGTGAGTTTCTACTCATCCTATTATAATTTTGTTCGTAATTTTTTTGTTTGGGGATGATAGCTAAATGCTTACCTAACTGTGGGGACGACGCAGAGTAGGTGTGAATTTATGAATGCGATTAATATTGGCGTATTTATTTATTTCTATTATGACGTAGGTCATTGTGTTTTTGCTCGCATTTGAAGTCCGGGTTTAGAGAGGCATACAAGTTGACGGTTCTATCTCCATTCTCTACTAATCCACATAATGCACTGTGAGAAAGGCAGCAGTGTGAGGTGGATGGAAATTAGGATAATTTATGAAGTAGAGGATGTCTGAAAGCATTTTCACAATTTAGAACATTTTTCTTTATTGACTCATGTGATGAGCATTGACAGGCCTGTCACATGCTATTCAGTCTTATCTAGTATGTGTTTGATGAATTTATTGTATTGCATCGTTCATTAAATATTTTCTGTATTTTACAAAAAAAATACTTTCCTTGTCTTTGTCACTTCTCCCGCAGCTGCAAGCGGGGCTAGGGTGCTTCAAAGCCTCCCCTTCACCCCACACTTCAAAGAGGAAAGTAGAGGAGGCTGATGTGGGGAGTAAAGAAGACAAAAGCCAAGCAAGCCACCAAAGTTGTCACTGCTTTCCTTATCAGGAATGGAGGACCACCACCAGACAAGCTCTCAGCTCGATATGGAAGAACCTTTGAGGAGCAATGCAGACAGTGAAGGTGACACCAAAAATGCTCTGAAAAGGAGACGACTTTTGACAATGCGCAAACGTCACAAACACAAATACATGTTACCTGCTCAGTTTGTGGTTACAATTTTTGCTTTACATCATATTAGACACACAAGAACACAGGCAAGAGAAATAGGTGTTCGTTGTTGTGGAAGCCATGCTCATAGGAAATATTTAACTCCATACACATAAATAACACCACAATTAATGTTTTACAGAAGTTACCCACAATGAACAGACCGAGTATTTTTTTCCCGAAGAGCTTGAAATGCTCTTAGCTGTGCGTGTGGTACAGTGTACTTTTCTCCCCGTTCAAGATGGTGCCACCGTGGTCAAACGTATCCCTTCTCTCTTCACATTCACGTTTGATGTCTTCGTGGCTCGGTCATTTAACAAACAAACAAATCGTGTCTGTGTTGCCTTTGGTTACTAATATGTCTGAAAGTTACTTTACCAGTCTGACTTTATTTTGTACCACTAACCAACTGTGTCATCTTCAGCTCATTTGATCAAAACCAGCGACTCCCAACTACAGAGATCATCAGGTGTGTCGCGGGAAATTACCCAATTTCACCTATTTGGTCCCAAAGTCATTATTTAGGCTCTGTGTCTTTCTTTAACTCCTCCATGTATATCAACTTCGTGGTCAACTAAACCGGCCCAGAAACTACACTGAGTAAGTACATTGAGTCAATAACTCAATGCTGCCATGATTTAATTACCCAATAGCCTATTTGAGACATTTTTATTTAGTGATGAGCTGTGAGGTTTTTCCATTGTAAAATTTGTACACAGGCTCAACAAAAGTTGGGAAACTCTGATCCAAGCTGTGTTTGTGTTCTGCAGATGTCCAGCAGCTGATTGGTTGCCGGGAAGAACTTCCTCCGCAGCTGCAGTGGGGGAGCTCCAGTTTGGAGCAGGAGGATCCACAATCCATCCACGTTAAAGAGGAAGAGGAGGAGTGTGGCGTCAGCAAGTTGCCACTGACTGATGCCTCAGTCAAAAGCGAAGACGAGCAACCCGAGCAGCCACAACTTAATCATCACAGTCCAAGTGGAGACCAGTGTGGAGGGTCACCCTCAGATGACTGTTTAGCGCCACTGTCAGACAGTGACAACAATGAAGAACCTTTGAGCAGCAATGCGGACTGTGAAGGTGACAATAAACATTTGAAATGCTCTGAAAAGGAGACAACGCATGGAAACAAGAAAACTTCACGAAAGCATGGAAAGCGTGTTACCTGCTCAGTTTGTGGCAAAAGTTTTACCAAAAAATCAACATTGAATAGACACATGAGAACACATACAGGAGAAAAACCCTTTAGTTGCTCGGTTTGTGGTACAACATTCTCTAGAAAACAAAATATGGTAACACATATGAGAACACACACGGGAGAAACACCCTTTTGTTGCTCAGTTTGTGGTAAAAGCTGTGTTACAAAGCAAACTTTAATGACGCACATGAGAATACACACCGGAGAAAAACCCTACGGTTGCTCATTTTGTGGTAAAGAATTTGCTCGCAGTGGAGCAATGCTAAGACACATACGACTACACACAGGAGAAAAACCTTTCAGTTGCTCGGTTTGCAATAAAGCCTTCTCTCAAAAGGGGAGCATGCAGTCACACATGAGAACACACACAGGCGAAAAACCCTTTATTTGCTCAACTTGCGGGAAAACATTCTCTCAAAAGGAAAACATGATAACGCACATGAGAACGCACACAGGAGAAAAACCTTTTAGTTGTTCAGTTTGCGGTAAAGCATTCACTCAAAAAGGAAGTATGGAATCGCACATGAGAGGACACACAGGCGTTAAACCCTTTACTTGCTCAACTTGTGGTAAAATCTTCTCTAAAAAGCCACATTTGGTGTCACACGTGAGAACACACACGGGAGAAAAGACTTTTTGTTGCATAGTGTGTGGTGAAAGCTTCGTTCATAAGGCAAGTTTGACTCAACACATGCGTAAACACAACACTGACAAAGAATAAAATGTTTTCCGTGGCCTCCATGTTTTTAAAGACTGAAGGTTAATCAAAATATAAACATTGAGTTTAATGTGTACAGAAGTAATCTCAAAATAACACATTTTATTTAAGTCTTTTTTTATTGTCTGTTTTATCCTTTGTTATAAATTCAATGTGGATTTTGATTTTTTGTGGCTCTTTTTTTTCATCTGGCATCTTCACGGTGTCAATACCGTCACAAGATGGCGGTCATGTGACGTCACGGATGATGTGCCCATTAACTTCCGTAGCCTTTAGTGCAGAATCGTTGCAATATAAAAATACTATTTAACAATACATAAAAAGTACATTGGATTATTAAAGCATTAATTAAGTTAATTAAATACTTTTTTTTTAATTTATTTTTTTAAAGAAGATTCAGTCCGTTGCTTTATGGGCCGCCCATCTGTGACATTGCGCATGCGCACACAACCTACATACGTGCAGACGAAAAAAAAGAAAAAAGAAGAAGCAATTCACTTGTTTCTCGGAGAATAATTAGGACCTAAAGTTTATGACGTGGTTTATTGTTAACAAGAACAGCATCTAATAAAACCACAACAGTTACGGTGAGTCCACCTTTCCTATTATTAATCCGTTTGTAATGGTTTACGTGTGTTGCTAGCTAAATGCTAACGTTGTAGCTGTGGAGACGACGAGGAGTGGATGAAAAACTTTATTGTTTTTATTTATATTGACAATGGATTTATTTTTCTTTTGACCTGTCGTACAGGCCATTTGTTTCCTTTGTTTTAATATTCGCGTTTGGAAATCTGAATTGAGGACGTGTGTAAGGGGCCTACATTAGAAAACAGGACAGTGACAGAAGAGGGCACCATATTGTCACCCAGTTTGACATAACGTTTCGATATGGAAAGGGTAATTTTTCACACAAACCACATAGTTTATGTTAATATAAGGTAAGCTTTATAATTTATGGGCCACGATTATTAAAACAACACTTTTTTTTAACCAAGGCTGTCAGAAGGGGGTGCACCCTCTTTATTTATTTATTTTTAGAGTTGGGTTAATGAATATTTGGTTTATGTAGGGTTTAGTGTTCTCGGGAAATATCTGCAAGTCTTGTCGTGGATGAGTGGAACAACCGACAGCTAATATAATTTTTCCAAAATCGACTTTTGAAAATGCCAAATTATGACCTAGGCTAGCCTAAATATTATTCACTGTCAATGGGAAAAATCTCTCTATGTTCACTTTTTTAGTTAATGCGACTCGCATCTAACAAACAAACCACGTTCAACTCTGTGCTTTGGCTGTCCACCCAAATGATAATATTGTGTTTGTGACAAAAAAATATTATTGACTATATAGTGCTTGTTGTAGTAATAAAATGGTCTTGTGACCTTCAGACACTGCTTTGTTACAAGGAAGAATTTATCCCTCCAACACGGGGGATCAGAAGCCTTCCCACGTGAAAGAGGAAGAGGAGGATGCTGATGTCAGCAAGTTGTCGCTGATTGGTGTCTCTGGTGTGCAGTGACGAAGACGAACCACTCAAGTGGTCACAGCTTCATCATCACAGTCGACATGGAGAAACCTCTGAGGGGTGATGCAGACTGTGAAGGTGACAACAAATGTTGCCTTTCGCTTTGTTGTCATTCTTTTTTTGTTGTTGTGGCAAATCAAACTAGTGCCTAACAAACAACTTAACTGTGTATGTGTTGTTGCTTGTGTGTTGCAGACATCCAGCAGCTGATCGGTTGTCAGGAAAAACTTCCCATTCATCCACCACACGTGAAAGAAGAAGATGATCCACTGCATACGCACATTAAAGAAGAAGAGGATGACCAACAGCAGCCTCACATTAAGGAGGAAGAGCAGGAGACTGACGTCAGCAAGTTGCCACTGATTGTTGTCTCTCTGAAAAAAGAAGACGACGACGACGACGATGATGATGATGAAACACAGCTTCATCCTCACAGTCCAAGTGGAAGTACGCCATCAGACAACGTCTCGGGATCATTGTCAGACATTGACGAGACAGAAGAGACTTTGAGGAGGGATGGAGACTGTGAAGGTGACGGCAAACAGTCCAAAGGCTCTGAAAAGGAGACAACTCGCGGCAACAAGGAAACGTCACAAACGTGTAAAAAACGTGTTACCTGCTCTGTTTGTAGTAAAAATTTTGCTACAAAACAAACTTTGATTACACACTTGAGAACACACACAGGAGAAAAACCCTTTAGTTGCTCATTTTGCGGTAAGGAATTTGCTCAAAAAGGCCCAATGCTAAGACACATAAGAGTGCACACAGGAGAGAAACCCTTTAGTTGCTCAGTTTGCAGTAAAACATTCTCACAAAAGGGAAGTATAGAATTACACATGAGGACACACACAGGAGAAAAACCCTTTCGGTGCTCAACTTGTGGCAAAACATTTTCTCAGAAAGAAAACATGGTAACGCACATGAGGAAACACACGGGAGAAAAACCCTTCCGCTGCTCAGATTGTGGTAAAACATTCTCTCGGAAGGAACATGTGTTAACGCACATGAGAACACACACAGGAGGAATACCCTTTAGTTGCTCAGTGTGTGGAGAAAGTTATGGCCATCGGGCCAGTTTGAATGAACACATGCGCAAACACAACACAGAGAGCGAATAAATGTTTTCTTGCCTGCTTGTTTTTCGGACTTCAACTAAAAAGTGATGAGCGGCTCAGTGTGTGACACGAGGTGAGGCATCCATGTTATTCAAGAGGGAAGATAAATAAAATTGATCTTATCCTGTTCGTTTTCTGATTAAAATGAAAAACTGAATGGTTACCGAAGTGGTAAAAAAAACAAACATTTTTGCAGAAAGTCTTTTTTTCATGTGTTTGTTTTAATCCTTTGCTTTAAAGGTTTTGGTCTCTTCATGTTGTCAATATTGTCGCAGGATTATTTATTACATATTCCGGCGGGTCTTTTTTTTTTTCCTCCTCTAAGATAATAATATAAAACTTGACAGATAATATGTTTTGAGAATGTATGACTTTCACAGACATTCACAGCAAAAAAATGGAGTTTTAAAATGTTGGTATTAAATATTTCAGAGTTGTTTTCAACCCCCAAAGTGTATTTTTAACACTGTTCGATTTAAATGGAGTTGAATGATGGGGTTATTTAGCACAGTTGATTTATTTCGTCTTAAACAAACTCTGCAGATAATTGATCAAAGTAAGCTCCGCCCTCCTTTTTTGAGTTTTGAGCACCTTGACCTCCAAGCAGCTTGATTACTACAAGCCAGAGTTCCCCCCGCGTGTCTGTTGGGAGGCCGACGGCCATCATGTCTCTCTTGGCCGCATCCTTAAAGCGGACCTTTGGTCGGCCCACTGGACTCTGGCCCTGCATGACTTCTCCATGCAGGATTTGCTTTGGGATGATGCGATCGTCGTCCATTCTTCGGACATGGCCAAGCCAGCGCAGGCGTGTCTGACGAAGGGTTACCGACATAAGTTGACCAAGAACCACCTTTGAAAGGATTTTTTTTTCTTCTTTCAGTGAAGTATTTCCAAAGGGTCTTTACAACCACAAAGCATTTCAAAACAGAGTGCTGTGCCATCAGTGTCTGATTTATTAAACTTTTGAACTAAAACAATAAAAGGGATGGATTAACTGTATAAAGATGTGTGCATATAAAAATAATTAACCAAGTGGTTCATAGTAGTAGTTTGCTTTGAAAAAGGAATCATTAACTTCTGATTTTGCATTTTATGATAAGTTTTAGTGAGACACTTGGGCTGCGGCTTCACTGAGGATTTTTGTTGTCATTCTTGGTGGCAGTAAGGCAATTGCTCTGATCAAGCTCTTTTTTTTCTTTTTTGCATTGATGCTAGTTTTAAAATGTATTTTTAAAATCTCACCTTCCCCCTGAAGTGAGAACGATTGGTCGCGAAAACCTGCGAGTTTTGTTTTCAGTTTATGTCTTTTTTTCGGGGCACTCGTGAGCCCTCACATTGATCCAAATGTTTTCAGCCTGTGATGCGTCAGCACCTCCGCCATATTAGATGTGGCATCTCGGCCAATAAACTGCTGCAAGTCAGTGGACTGCACATCATGACTTCAACTTCATAAACTTCAAAAGTGTGCAAAACGAAAGCATCTCAGTCACACGCGTATAGATTTTCTTGACCGTTTTGGCTTCCATAAAAGACATTCATAATCCTGGTGCCAATTTTAACCATCATGTGTATCCCTGAATGTCGTTGGAATGATTTTTTTTTTTAATCGTTTCAACCTAAACATTCTTCAAACAGAACCTCAACAAATTACACTTAAATAGCCATCTTTGCTAGCTGGAAGGGATGTCAACATTTATATGAGGTATCGCAGAACATTAGCGCTTTTAATTGACCCAAGCCAAAGTTATGTTATAGGCGCTTGTTGTGACGCTTTTGGTGTTTCACGAAGAATGAGAATTACTTGCGTCGTAACTTAAGTAGTCCTTTTATTAGAGACAGCAGGTGAACATGCAATCAAATAAATTTGAAATTAATACATTTTATAGTTACAAAAACTTAATATTGGAAGAAAAAAAAAAAGCTAACTCACAACAGAGTAATTGTTTACAATTTACAAAGCACATCTTTATAACAAAGAACAAAATGTACATGAAAAGGCTTATTACGTTTGTTTTCTCCCCACTGCTTTTGCACAAGTCCTCACGTGTCTCATCATGGTGAGACGGAGTCAAATTTCTACCACAATCTCAACAACTAAAGTGATTTTTTTACCTATGCTTTCCAAGTGTGTACGCTGTTGCCTATAACCAAATACGTTTTTTTTATCCTGTGTGTAATTTCATGTGTACTATCATGTTTGACTTATGACTGAATTCTTTACTGCAAAATGGGCAACTAAAGGGTTTTTCTCCACTGTGTCTTCTCATGTGTGACACCAGACTATTTTTTTGCGAGAATATTTGACCACAGGTTGAGCAACTAAAGGGTTTTTCTCCTGTGTGTGTCCTCATGTGTTGTACCATATTATTCTTTGCATTAAATGCTTTACCGCATATTGAGCAACTGAAGGGTTTTTCTCCCGTGTGTATTCTTGTGTGTTTGACCAGACCTTGCTTGGAAGTAAAACTTTTATCACACGTTGAGCAACCATACGGTCTTTCCCCCGTGTGTGCCCTTGTGTGTTTGACCAGGCCTGTCCTCGACGAAAATCTTTTGTCGCATATTGAGCAACTCAAGTGTTTTTCTCCGGTGTGCGTTCTCATGTGTTGTATCAGATTATCCTCGAGATAAAATGTTTTGCCGCATGTTGAGCAACAAAAGGGTTTTCCTTTCAAGTGCCTTTTTGTGTGTTGTACCAGCGCTTTGTTTGAAGTAAAGCTTTTATCACATGTTGAGCAAGTAAAGGGGTTTTCTCCTGTGTGTGTCCTCATGTGGTATACCAGACTATCCTTTATTTTAAATGCTTTACTGCATGTTGAGCAACTAAAGGGTTTTTCGACCATGTGCGTTTTTCTATGTTTTGTCAGCCCTTTTTTTGTAGCAAAGCTTTTATCACATGTTGAGCAACTAAAAGGTTTTTCTACCGTGTGCGTTTTCATGTGTCTCTCCAAAGATTCTTCTAGAATGAACATTTTGCTGCACAGTGAGCAAACTAAAGTGTTTTTTTGTGTGCTCGTCGTGGCGTTTGTTTGAGAAGGTGACTCGTTAAGAGTTATCTCCTCCTCGGAGCCTTTCAACTGTTTGTCGTCACCTCCAGAGTCGGCCTCGCTCGGTCTTTCGCCGTCATCGCTGTCTGACTGTGGCGCTAACAAGTCGTCCGGTGGTGATCCTTCACAGTCGTCTTCACTTGGACTGTCCCGATGAAGCCGCGACCACTCGGGCGGTTCGTCGTCGTCGTCTTCGCTTTTCACAGAGACGGCAGTCGGTGGCGACTTGCTGCCATCCGCCTCTTCTTCTTCCTCCTCCTCCTTAACGTGCGGGCGCTCTGGAACCGCTTGTTCAGAGTTCCCCTCCTGCAGCCGAGGTGGAACTTCTTCCTGATCAACAATCAGCTGCTCCACGTCTGCAGAACACGAGACGATTTTATTACGACAAGAAATATTTTCCAACAAAAACAACATGATTTGCGTTCGTGTTTCCCACTTTCTCCTCATGACAAACAACAGGTGTCCAAGTTTCAGTAAACTTTCTCACGAGAGCAATTATAAGCGAGTCCAAATTTAGAGTCGACAAACCCAATCAAAGGTTTTAGCTGAATAAAGCAGATTTGACAAAACCCACATACGGATATTTATTTTCTAATTCTTTAATTTAATTTATGAAGAATCAATTATGAACAACAACTGTACATAAATAAAAATGATTACGTAAAATGTACAGGAAATTTACATTTTAAATAACATAAGTAGCGCTATTAGGATTTTCCTATAGTGCATGTAGCATAAAAAAAATGTCTTACTTCACATTTAGCTTTAGCAGTAATTCATGTATGGGAGTATGAAGGAGCAGTACAAGATGTATCATGAAGGTGTATTTAGGACATCTTTGACTTTATGCAAAATTGCCACCGACTTTGCTATTTTTCCTTTGATGTAGTTAATGTGTGATTTCTAGCCCAGTTTCCAATCTACTATAATACCGAGAAATTTAATTTCAGAAAATTTAAAAGTCTTTAGTGTAAAACAGTGGTGTCCAAACTCGGTCCTCGAGGGCCAGAGTCCTGCAGGATATGTCCCTACCTCCAGATTGAGATATGATGCAAATGCTAATACTTGTCATGGGTTAATGTAGCTGTATCACAATTTTGTATTTGACTGCAACAACTCATGGAATGTATGTTCATTTGACTCCTAATTAGGTTTTTTTTTCTATGCATGGTACAAATTAACGCAAAACGTCGCCATCCAGTTTGCAGGCTAATAAAATGCCAAAACAAAATGCTGTAAATGTTAATGAACATACCTTGGCTGTGTATCATAAACTGTTCCTTGCAAACATCTTCTAGTTGTCGTCGACGTTGCTCGCTCTCCTCTCTGGCTCGACAAAGTTGCTCTTCGTACGACGCGATTGTTTTTTCGAACAGGCCAAAGATTTCGTCGGCGGCCAAAATTAGGCGCTCTCTTATCAACTCCTTCAACATTTTGATGTTGTAGGCAGTTGAAACACTTGCCCCTCGCACTTTGTCCCTCAGTTGCAGTTTTGCTAACATGCACCTTTGACTTCTTCTGTAGGGTTTGTGATTTTAGGAGGACACGCAAGGGACCTTATAAAGCATTTCCGGGGGAATGATTAGGCAACGTGCCAACTTCCGGTGTCCGTTCCTGTCTGAGCGCACTGACAAGGCGTACTGTATCATTTTCTCACTGTACTTAATCTATTCCGTTTTTCTTTCTTTTTTTAAATCAGATATGAATTTTCATCTTTTTAATTATTTATGCTAAATAGACGTTTAATAAAGCTCCAATGAATCTATTTGATTTTAAGGACGTTTTCGATTACCCCCACCCCCGTTCTTCAGTTCATCACATACTTTTTGTTTTCAAGTTGCTATATTATTTCTCAGTGTCTTCAATTTTTTTTACCTCAACCAATTACTCTTAAATAGCCATCCTTGCTAGTTGGAAAGGATGTCAGAATTATTTGAGGTATGACAGAATCATATTAGAGCTTTTAATTGGCCCAACCCAATGTTACGCTATGTTGTAAGTGCTTGTTAAGATACTTTTGGTGTTTCATGGAGGATGAGAATGACTCGCATTGAAGGTGAACTTAAGTGGTCCTTTTATTAGGGACAGCAGGTGAACATGCAAATAACGGAATTCTTACTAAGCTCTTAAA
Organism: Vanacampus margaritifer; assembly: GCF_051991255.1. Taxonomy (NCBI): domain Eukaryota; kingdom Metazoa; phylum Chordata; class Actinopteri; order Syngnathiformes; family Syngnathidae; genus Vanacampus; species Vanacampus margaritifer. The sequence continues at coordinate 2,595,875 of NC_135434.1, forward strand.
AAAAAAAAAGTAATTCAAACAGCTATCTCGGCCGTTGTCGTTAGGAAACCTCATAGCGAGAAAAAAATAGCAAGCTCACAACAGAGTAATTATTTACAAAGTAAAAAGCATCTTTATAATGAAGAAAATGTACATGAAAAGGCTTAAGTTTGTTTTCTCCCCACTGATTTTGCACAAGTCCCCACGTGTCTCGTTCAGTCAAACTTTCACCACAACCTCAACTAGTTTTTTTCCCTTATGCTTTCTCACGTGATGATTTGCGTGCGTGTGCGCGCGCTCTTACCTATGAGGGGGCAAAAGGTTTTGTTTTTTTTTTATCCTGTGTGTAATTTCATGTGTACGATCATGTTTGACCTTTGACTGAATTCTTTACCGCAAAATGAGCAACTAAAGGGTTTTTCTCCCGTGTGTGTTCTCATGTGCGATATTGCTTCATGGTTACTTGCATATGTGTTATCACAGAACGAGCAACCAAAGGGTTTTTCTCCACTGTGTCTTTTCATATGTACCATCAGACTATTCTTGTGCGAGAATATTTGACCACATGTTGAGCAACTAAAGGGTTTTTCTCCTGTGTGTGTCCTCATGTGTTGTACCATATTATTCTTTGCATTAAATGCTTTACCGCATATTGAGCAACTGAAGGGTTTTTCTCCCGTGTGTATTCTTGTGTGATTGACCAGACCTTCCTTTGAAGTAAATCTTTTATCACATGTTGAGCAACCATACGGTCTTTCTCCCGTGTGTCCTCTTGTGTGTCTTACCAGACCCGTCCTCGACGAAAATCTTTTGTCACACATTGTACAATTCAAGTAGCGTTTTTCTCCTGTGTGCATCCTCATGTGTTGTACCAGATGATCCTTTACATAAAATGTTTTGCCGCATGTTGAGCAATAGAAACGTTTATCTCCAGAGTGCCTTTTCGCATGTTGTGCCAGCGCTGTGTTTGAAATAAATCTTTTATCACATGATGAGCAACCAAATGGTTTTTCTCCTGTGTGTGTCCTCATGTGGTATACCAGAGTCTCTTTTACTTTATATGCTTTAGTGCATATTGAGCAACTAAAGGGTTTTTCACCCATGTGCGTTTTTGTATGTTTTGTCAGCCCTTTCTTTGTAGCGAAGCTTTTATCACATGTTGAGCAACTAAAAGGTTTTTCTACCGTGTGTGTTTTCATGTGCCTTTCAAAAGATTCTTCTAGAGTGAAAATTTTGTTGCATGGTGCGCAAATTAAAGTGTTTTTTTGTGTGCTCGTTATCGCGTGTGTTTGAGAAGGTGACTCGTTAAGAGTTATCTCCTCCTCGGAGCATTTCAACTGTTTGTCATCACCTCCAGAGTCGGCGTCGCTCGGTCTTTCGCCGTCATCACTGTCTGACTGTGGAGCTAACAAGTCGTCCGGTGGTGATCCTTCACAGTCGTCTTCACTTGGACTGTCCTGATGAAGTTGTGACCACTCAAGCAGTTCGTCTTCGTCGTCGTCGTCGTAATCTTCGTTTTTCACAGAGACGCTATTCAGAGGTAACTTGCTGACGTCCGCCTCTTCTTCTTCCTCCTTAACGTGGGGTTGCTGGGGAACCACCGGCTCAAAATTGGAGCTCTCCTCCTGCAGCTGAGGTGGAACTTCTTCCTGATCGACAATCAGCTGCTTCACATCTGCAGAACACAAGACGATTTAATTCCTACGACAACAAATATTTCCCAACAAAAACAACATGAGCCACACTCTTCTCAGGTGTCCAAGTTTCGGCAAACTTCAAAATTTCTCACGAGAGCAATTATAAGCAAGTCCAAATTTGGAGTCGATAACACCCATTAAAGGTTTTAGGTGAATAAGGGAAATGCTCCACGCCAGAGGTCCCCAACCCTGGTCCTCAGGGACCGGTATCCAGCCTGTTTTCCATGCCTCCCACAGCCAACAAAAGGTGGAGATCGTTATCAGCCTTCTCCAGAGATTGCTGATTAGCTGATGATATTAATCACCTGTGTTGGCTGTGGGAGGCATGGAAAACAGGCTGGATACCAGTCCCTGAGGACCAGGGTTGGGGACCTCTGCTCTACGCCAAATTTGACGTAAAGCAGTCGACGCACTGACATTTATTTATTTTTACTCACAGTTTGACGAGTCGCTTGAAACGTTACTCTTAGCCGGTGTTTCCTATGCTAATTTCATCAGCTACAAATGCCTCCTAACTGAGATATATTTGTTCCTTACAAAGTTTATTAACAACTCATGGAGGTTTTTTTTTCATTCAACTCTTAATTTGTTTTGTTCTATGCATGGCACCTATCATTAAAATTAATGCAAAACAATAATAGTCATTCATAGTTTACCCCAGCGTTTTATTAGCCCAAGCCAGGCTAAGCGTCCTCACATTCTCAAGCAGGCTGAAAAACTGGGCTGCCAAAGATTTCACCCCCACCCCTTCTCAATGGCTGAAACAGAGGCCTCTAAAAAGATTCGAAAGAACATACTTTTTTCCACATGTGCAAATATTGCACATGAGCGAGTACCGGGCTGCTCAAGAATCAGCTTCATGGCACCAGACTGTTGGCCTTTTGCCCCAAAAATTTAACATTGTGCAAGTAAACGTTCCATCTAATTGCGCACGTGTGACCAGTAAATTTCCTCATTTCCATCTACCAATATTTTTTATTAATTTGTATCCACAAAATGAGAATTTTAGCTCAATGACTTCCATGTTTTGTGACCTGTGGATGCAAAATCGGTGTACGATAGTAGGATAGTAGGGCTGGGCCTGCCGCATGAGGTGCGCCTCTTTTTTCTTCTTCAATTTCACATCTCTCAATAGTTTCAAGGAATTTTTATACATAAAAATTAGCACTTTAGCTCAATAGCTTTCATGTCATGTGATTTACTCAAAATCAGGGCAGGGATTAACTGTAACTTCTGCAATAGTGACTACTCCCTAAACACGCCCCCTGTGGCAGTATCGAAGCCTATTACTTACAATGTCTGTACTTGTGTTTATCCGCGCCGCTGTTATTTATGCCGTAAAAAGTCTTCTTTATGGTGTGTTATGTCAGTTATCAAATTCAACTGTGTAGTATTTATTAAACTGTAGCAGGACAGACAAACTAAACGGATTATTTCCCCCTCAATTTGCGTGTGGTAAAAGACTAGCTTCAGGCAAGTTAGCATCTGCTGACTCAGCCACAATGTACAAAGTGCCCGATTACGTATTTTGCTTCCATTTCATAACTCTACAATCGAGCTACATCCAGACGAGTAACTGCTTCAGTAACAGACTCATCCGATATGAAGTGATCTCTACACGAGCAATAAAGGGGGATCCCAAATCCTCCATCTTGTTGTTCCCCCTTTTTATGACTGCTGTTATCCATTAGCTACGCATAGGTTCCTCTTTTGGTATCCTGGAGAGGTTTGTCACTTTTTTTACTTGGGGCTGGCACCTCTGGCCCAAAGTGTAACTGTCTGCAGCATCTGTGTCAGGCTCGTTCATGGTGTGCATGCAAGTACGTGCATGATCTTAAAGCGACAGCCACAGTTGACAAACGAAAACATGACATACCTTACTTTACCATTGCTTTGTGACTACAAACGTGCGTGTGACTTAATATCCGGTCAAAACGTGCGATGTGTATCCGGCCCTTTCAGCGTTTATTCGCAAAACCAGTTTTTTTTTCATTTTCCTTTGTTCCTCAAGAGTAAAAACTTTTTTTGCGAATTTTGGGGCCTTTTTTCGAATTTCTAGCGCTTCTATTCAGTTTTATTTGCGCATTTCTTGAAAATTCGAATACAAATTAGTGGATGGAAAACCCACTAGTGTTAAAATGTGGTGTTTGCCGTTTATTCAAAGTGGCTGATGCGTTTTCTATACTGTACTGCCAAAATGGCTGCGCTAACGCTCATTTTAGGACGAGTGATTTCAAAGTCCGGATCTCTATATAGGGGCAATAAAAACATTTTGGGTTCGACTCCAGTCCAAATGTGTCACGAATATCCAACTTCAAACTGACTTTACCGCGATCTGATAACGCTGGCTAGGATGGAGTTCTGTCGGTGTGAGCTCCCTACTGAGCATGCGCACGGCCCCAAATCAGTAATAGTTTTAAAGTTTATTTAATTTATATAGTGCATTTTGACCACTAAGCATGTAAGCAATTATGTGTACACGAAATATTGAAATAGAATATTGACGATACAGTGAGAGAGTAACGCGAGGAAGTAGAAGTGTTGCCGGTCACGGCAAAAATATCAATACTGTATATCCATAAACAAAATGTTGTAAATGTTAGTGAACATACCTTGGCAGTTTATCATAAACTGTTCCTTGCAAACATCTTCTAGTTGTCGTCGATGTCGCTCGCTCTCCTCTCTGGCTCGACAAAGTTGCTCTTCGTACGACGCGATCGTTCCTTCGAACAGGCCAAATATTTCGTCGGCGGCTGCTATCAGTCGCTCTCTTATCAACTCTTTCAACATTCTGATGTTGTAGCCAGTCGAAATATTTGCACTTCGCGCTTTGATTGCTTAGCTGACTTGCAATTTGACTTCTTCTGTAAGGTTGATGGTTAATTAAGGAGCACATGAAGCCTTGTTAAGCATTTCCGGGGGAAGGATTAGGCAACGTACACATTTCCGGTGTCCTTTTGTTTCATGCTCCCCCTCCCCCCACCTAATCATTTTTATTCATTTCACGTTTGTCATCCAATCTTAATAAAACAATGACTTGTTTCTACATGGTATATACCTGTTGTTCAATATCATATTTGAGTGTGGTGAGTAATTGTGTACATACAAGAGTGTCCAATAAAATAATACTTGCTTATGGAACGCTGATCATTTAAGTGGTAGTTGGTTTGTTGTAAAATCACACAGAATATTTTTCGCCCACCTATTTTGTTAAATATAAAGTTTGTGACAGTACCAAATTTTGAGTTGAGGACTTCCAAAATCCTGGTGCTAATTAAAAAAAAATAGCTAAATGCCCTGTGTGAATGTTTCATTTATCTGATTGTTCCAACCTAAAATACTGTATTTATGAATAGTTTAATAAAAATGGAATTTCACCAAATGACACTTCAACAGTCTCATCCTCACTAGCTAGACACGCTGAGTGCAAGCAGTGATGTATGACCCAAAAACAAAAAAAAGCTTTGGTTTATTTTGTAGGCACTTGTTTTGACAATTTTGTTGTTTGGCAAAGAAGGGAAAGTCAAGACTGAAGGCGAACTTATGTGGTCCTTTTATTAGGGACAACAGATGAGCATATAATCAATGCAGTGTTTTCTAAACTCTTTAACAAAACAAAAAGTCCTTCAAACAGCAATCTCAGCACTTCAACTTTGGGAACATTTCATATAGTATGAGAAAAAAAAGTAGCCAAGCAGCTAACAAGAGAGTAACCAACTCACAAAGCAAAACATCTTTATAACAAAAAAATCCCCCCCACACACGTCTAGTCATCGTGGGGCTACGAGTCGAGCTTTCGCCAAATAAATAGGTTTTTCCGCCTCTATGATTTCTCGTCTCGCCCTTCTTTGTGTGCACTCTCGTGTGCGACAAAACAAGCTCTTAGTTTGAACGTTTTACCACAAAACGAGCAACTAAAGCTTTTTGGTCTTGTGTGTGTTGTCATGTGCTTTTTCAAGTATGAGCTTTGACTGAATTTTTTAAGGCAAACTGAGCAATTAAAGGGCTTTTCTCCCGTGTGTCGTCTCATGTGGTTTACCAATGCGGACTTACAAGCGAATGTTTTATCACACGTTGAGCAACTAAAGGGTTTCTTAAACGTGTGCAATCTCATGTGTTTTACCATGAAATACCTTGTACCGAACCCTTTACTGCAAACTGAGCAATTAAAGGTTTTTTTCCGTGTGTGTTGTCTCATGTGGTTTGCCAATAATGACTCCAAAGCGAATTTTTTGTCACACGTTGAGCAACTAAAGCTCATTTGTTCGGTGTGTGTTGTCATGTGTTTTCTCAAGCCTGCCTTTTGAGTGAAACTTCTACTGCAAACTGAGCAACTAAAGGGTTTTTCTCCCGTGTGTAATGTCATGTGTGTTACAAATTTTGCCTTTTCGGTGAATATTTCATCACATGACGGGCAACTAAAGGGTTGTCCTGTGTGCGTTCTCATGTGTTGTTTCAGTGTAGACGCAGTGAAGAATTTTTTATGACAAGCTGAGCAACTATGCCGTTTTTCTCTTGTGTGGTATTTCATGTGTTTTCCCAAGAGTGACATAAAAGAGAATTTTTTTGCACACAATGAGCAATGAAAACGTTTTTCTTCCACGTGCATTCTCTTGTGGTCCAACAAATGGCTGTTTTCAGCAAATGTTTGACCACAAATTGAGCAGCTGTTTTCTTTTTTACCTATCTTACGTTTTTTCTTAAGTGTCGTCTCCTTCTCAGAGCATTTTGGCTGTTTGTCATCACCTTCATCGTCTGTGTCGCTTCTCAATGGTTCTTCCATATGGCCGGTGTCTGACATTGGAGCTAAGAGATCGTCTGGTGGTCCTCCAGGGTGCTCTCCACTCGGAATGCCATGATGGCGCGGTGAACTTTCGGGCGGTTCATCTTTGAACACTTCGCTCTCCACAGAGACACCAGTCGGTGACAACTTGCTGATATCTACCACTTCCTCTTCCTCCTTAGCATGGGGGTGCGTTACATCTTCAGCTTCAGCTTCATCTTCCATGTAGGGGGGCTGTGGAACCGCCGCTTCCTCTTTCACATGGGCTTGCTGTGGAACTGCTTGCTCCAAATTGCGCCTGCCATCTTGCGGCTGAGTTAGAAGTTCTTCCTGCTGACCGATCAGCTGCTCGACATCTGCAGGACACAAGTCAGTTAACATGCAGTCATTAACTCTTTGACTGCCAGACGTTTTCAGAAACGGGATGTCGCCAGTGCCAGCCGATTTAAGCATTTTGACTGATCTTTCAAGGTCCACAGAAAATGTTGTGTTTGGACTATGGAAACACATAAACATACTACCAAATGAAAGATTGAATTCTCATCTTTCATCAGAAAAAAAAGTTTGTTTCTACCTTATTCCGTTCTTCAGTAATCAACAATAGAAAATGGTTAATTTACCCGAAATGCTGTTTTGAAACAAAAAGCGGAGAAAAAGAGCTTTTTGTGAAACGATGTTATTTCATGCACTCTAGTGAATTCTACACTTCTTTTTGTCCATGAATGATGCCACAAACACCTAAATAGTGCTTTACTTCTGTAATACACCACCACCAACAATGAAAAAGTGTTTTTAGATTGCAAAATACGTTTATTTCCATTCAACAGTGTAACAATTTGACAAAACAATTTGGCAAACTATTTACAAATGTGTGCAACTGTGGTACTATTTACAATTATGTGGATGTTTCAAATACAGCTTTTCTTTTTGTAACACTGCCCTGCGTGCAAGGGGACGCAGCAGGATTTGCACAACAGATACGTTTCACTTCGATTGTCCGTTTCGCGTGCAGACGTTACACTTTCTTGACGGCCTTTTTTTCCGGGGAATAGCAAGTAGCAGACTGTACCCACTCCTCCGATGAATATGCATTGGACTCGGGGTACTCTTCGTCGTCCGATTGAACGTCCGCCTGAGCGTGCTCGGTTGTGCTCCGCGTTTTCCGGTGTTAGCATCGCTAGCCCGTGAACCTTTATGACGTCGTCATAGCCGCAGCGTCAGCACTTCCAACTTTGGCGTCAACCTCGGAGTCACCATCATCATCATCGATGATGATCATCGTCGTCATCAATGTGCTCTTTAGCGTTGGTCGATGCCTTTCGCCTTTGAAAAAAATTCCCAAGTGTGAGCTGCTTGCAACCGGTCGCCATTGTTCGCTTCTTCAGCCATCTAGCTCCGCCTCACGTCTTCTACTGCCGCGTCAATGCTTCCAACCTCGGAGTCACCATCATCATCATCGATGATGATCATCGTCGTCATCAATGTGCTCTTTAGCGTTGGTCGATGCCTTTCGCCTTTGAAAAAAATTCCCAAGTGTGAGCTGCTTGCAACCGGTCGCCATTGTTCGCTTCTTCAGCCATCTAGCTCCGCCTCACGTCTTCTACTGCCGCGTCAATGCTTCCAACCTCGGAGTCACCATCATCATCATCGATGATGATCATCGTCGTCATCAATGTGCTCTTTAGCGTTGGTCGATGCTTTTCGTCTTTGAAAAAAACTGCTCGAGCGTGAGCTGCTTGCAACCGGTCGCCATGTTCTCTTCCCTTCCCCAGCCATTGTCCTCTCTAGCTCCGTCTCACGTCTTCTACTGACGCCTACCCAATCTTGTCAAAAGAGAGTCATTGCTGCCATCTAGGGGCCAAAAATAGTCATTAGGCTAACTAGATCTGCTTGAAACTTTCACCACAGCTGGCCAAGGCTTTCCTCCACCCGTCTATGGCAGTCAAAGAGTTAATGACCCCCCCCAACCACCACCAACAACAAAATCAATTTTAGCCTGGTGACCACTTTTCAGGTTTGACCATTAAAAAGTTTAATTTGGCTTCATGTCATGCAGTAAACAGAAAAACAAAAATCACCCTGTCGTGATTATTATATTTAAATACAATTACAGTTTTGGCCAGGGAGTTTTGCCACATCCGGCCATCACCACCAAAACCCAACTCGTTCTATAAAACGGACACCAATATTTTTTTGCTTAACATTCTAATTAGATAAGTAAAATATTAGTGAACAAACGACAGACCTTCGACGCGTATAATAATTTGAGTCTTGCAAACAGCTTCCAGTTGTCGTCGGTGTCGCTCGCTCTCCTCCCTCGCTCGACAAAGTTGCTCCTCGTACGACGCAATCGTTTGGTCAAAAAGGCCGAAAATTTCATTGGTTGCCGCAATCAATCGCTGTCTTACCAACTCTTTCAACATTTTGATGTTGTAGACTGTTCAAAACCCAACGGGAAAACAATTGCACCACGCGCTTTGTCCCTTATTGCCGTTACTGCGTTGGCTACGACGCTAACTTCCGCTAACTTTTTATTCTTCTGCGCTGAATCTGGCAAACACCGCCACCAACAGGACTGGAATACGAATTGAAAAATTGTACAGGAATAGAAAGGAAAGGGGACCGAGAAAACAAAACAAAAAAAGACAAAGTTATAATACTAACACTATTTATGTTACTTAACAATGTAGAATTTTTTGAAGAAAATAAATCTATTGTACCAAGTTTTGCTGTTGCTACCTCCTCTTTTTAGGAGACCAGGCAGCGAGGAAGAATGTAAACTAGAAGAGGAAGAGAAATTCTGGAATGAGCTAGATTTCGTATTTCTGAGCATCCCAGGCAGACATCTTGAAAACTACAGTACAGTGGACTCCTGCTACGTACAGTGGCCTGTGCAATTAATCGAAATTCAATTACAATTATTACAATCCAAAATTACAACATTGTCATAATCGTAAACAAAAATGAAAGATTATTAAATACTAATTGACTTGTTAAATTCATGCATTTGCATCTTTTTATTTTATTTTAGAATGATTAATTTAATACATCTTCTTTGGTCCAAAAGGAACTTGCATAATTAGTGTGTTTCAAATACATTTATTTGCCTTAATATTTTTACATCTTTAAACATTTTCTTGTTTTGTGAAAAAAAAAAAAAGATTGTCCATTACCAAATTAATCGAGATTAATATTTTCTTTCTAATCGAGCAACATTTACTTGGGTTAGATCACCAAACAATTCCCGAGCGCGGCTACTGCTGCTGCTCATCGCTCCTTCGGGGGGTGGGTCAAATGCGGAAAAAGAATTTCGTCCCACATAGGTGGCTGTGACAATCAGTGGTACTTTTTACTTTAACTTTTAACATCCTTGTTAGATAAATAACATAATAGTGTAAGTTACATGAACAGACCTTCGACGCGTATTACAACTTGAGTCTTGCAAACTGCTTCCAGTTGTCGTCGGTGTCGCTCGCTTTCCTCTCTCGCTCGTTTTGCTCCCCTCATTTTGTAACGTGGGTGTGGTACTCTCAGACAGTTTTAATTTGATTAAATCAATCTTGACAATGAGCATTCACAGATGAATTTATTTGATCTACACATTTAGGATGCTTTTAAAAATTTACATTTAAATTTTAGACAATATCTTCAAAACTTCACTTGAGGGCCGTGGTACACCATCCCGCATCAAGAAAAAAAGAAAACAAATAGTGTAAAGTATCTTTTCACGATGGAAAATGCCATTAAAGCGTAACACAGAATGACATTACACCACAAACTAAAACAAAAGGAAGGTTTTCCTCCTGTGTGTTTTTGTTCAGATGTGATTCCACGTGTTTTGAGTTTTACCATGAAAAACTAAACAGTGTTTGTCTCATGTCTTTTCATATGCGTTATTTTATTTGCATTTTGGGAGAAAGTTTTACCACACAGGGAGCAACTGAAGGGTTTTTCTCCTGTGTGTGTTCTCATGTGTGATGCCAAACATGCCCGACGATAGAATGCTTTACCACAAACTGAGCAACTATAGGGTTTCTCTCCTGTGTGTATCCTCATGTGGCGAGTCAAATGACTCTTTTGGGTCAACGTTTTACCACAAATTGAGCAACAATAGGGCTTTTCTCCTGTGTGCGTCCTCATGTGTTTTACCAAGAGAAACACAGAGGAGAATCTGTAACCACACAATGAGCAATGAAAACTTTTTTCTTCCATGTGTGTTCTCTTGTGTTCCATCATAAGGCTTTCTTGAGAAAATGTTTTATCACAAATTGAGCAGCCAAAACTTTTTTTTTCAGTTTGACATCTCATACGTTTGGGAAATGGTTTCTTCGGCGTCTCCTCAGAGCATTTTGAACGTCTGTCATCATCTTCACAGTCTGCGTCGCTTCTCGAAGTTTCTTCCATGTCGTCACTATCTGACAGTGGCGCTAAGAGGCCGCTTGGTGGTCCACTAGGACTGGCATGATGAAGCTGTGACCATTCGGGTGTTTCATCTTCATGTTTACTCTCCACCGAAGCAGCAGTCAGTGCAAACTTGTCAATGTCAACCTTCTCCTCCTCTTCCTCTTTAACGTGGAGGGGCTGTACATCTTCATGTTCCTCTTCATCGCGGTGGTGCAGTGGAACCGCTTGCTCCAAATTGGCATTTCCTCCATGCAGTTGAGGTGAAAGTTCTTCATGATGACTCATCAGCTGCTTGACATCTGCAGGGCACACAAATTACAAAAAGTTGATTTTGCTACTGCAACAACTCTCTTGCAGTCAATTTTTATTTTCAAACAAAACAACACAGTTCTGCAATTGGCTGGCAATCAGGGTCCATATTTCCACAATATGTCTTTTACTCATGAAGCCATCTATTTTGTCAAATGCACTGCTTCAGGTGCTACACTGCAGATTGTTACACACTGCTTCATCCCGCAGTAAAGCAAGCCAAAAACATTTCGTAGTTGGGTCTAAAAAAAACAACATAGCAGCAACATAAATCAAACAAATGTGACAGTTAAATTAGACACACAAGCAACAAACTAATGGGGCTGTACTACTTATTGATAGATGTTTACATTTGTTAAAAAAAAACAAAAAACTTTGTGTTAAGACCCCGTTTAAATTGTAGCTATTACTAAATGTTACTTTCTTTGCATGTCATGTTGAAAAGAAGTTGCACAACTAAATATCTATGTTGATTGGGACTTTTTTCTTATTCTTCTGGCCACTGGATATTTGTGATTCATTTTATTTGTGTTGTAACGAACTTGGTTAATTGTGTTTGAAAGACGTTACAGAATTAATCATGTGTGTTCTATACAAGATTACAAAATCTACATTATAAGAACTAAAAGGAAAATGGTAATGAAAGAAAAATGACATTAATTCCATATAATTAAAACAACGCGGAGTAGTAATTTAAATGAGAAACAATGTTTAGGACTGCAAGGGGCACATTTGGCCATCGCCATCACCACCGGCACCAACCCCTACACCCTTTCTATAAAATGGTCATCAATTAACACTAATTAAATAACTAAAATGTTAACGAACGGACCTTCGAAGCTTATCACAATTTGAGCCTTGCAAACATCTTCCAGTTGTCGTCGGTGTCGCTCGGTCTCCTCTCTCGCTCGACAAAGTTGCTCCTCGTACAAGGCGATCGTTTTCTCAAAAAGTCCGAATATTTCGTCGGCGGCCGCAATTAGCCGCTTTCTTACCAACTCTTTCAACATGTTGATGATAAAAGCGGTTCAAAACCGAAGGATGGGAAACATTCACCACTGTCCTTCGCTGTTTTGCAACTTGCTAACTTCCGCGGTTTTTCTTTTGTGTTGGTAAACTAGTTTAGAGACGCATTGCCGCCACCTACTGGACTGGAATATGAATTGAAAAATGTGCAGAAAACAAAATGAAGAAAATAATGAATCAAATAACTCCAGTTCTATCATACCAATAAGCAATAACACTATATGTTGAAGAAATTATTGCAATTGGTAGCTAGCAAGCAAGCAAGCCTGACAGCTCTGCTTCTGTTGGGCCGTCGAGGAGGAATTGCACAGTAGATGTGATAAAAAGAGAAAAGACTGTCGCAGCTAATAAGCATAGGGTGACCAGACGTCCTAGTTTAACCGAGACAGTGGCTTGCGCCAGCTACATTGTCCCGTCCCGTCGTCCTAGTTTTTAAACCAATTGTTTGGGCCATGTGTATGTCAGTCACATAGTTATCATAATTCATACAATAAACCAATTTTAAATCAATTTAACGGTTGTATTCATTCCTATTTGTTATTTACATTCATGTTTGTGTTCTAAGTTATTGTCATCCGCTAAAAGGTGTGTTTTCGCCATAACGAATTGATCGCCATCTTGATTTGTGATGTCATCTCGGAAATGTCAATGGTATTTTTCTAGCGGCCTACAGTATTTTTTGCTGCACCGTTTCTAGTGGAATATTCATTTATTCAAAGGTTTATATTGTGACATGGCGATGCTCACTGGCCAGTGCTGCTCACAGCTCTAGTTCCTTTTGTTTTGTTAGTTTTACAGGAAACATCAACAGGGATTGTCAGCAGCTTAAAGTAAATGGTCTACTTTTGATTAACTGTTTGCACATCAGTTCAGAAATGCTTTTGTGCATCTCTAGGCGGGACTGTTTGCAAACTGAAGCCATTATAAAAATAAATAAAAAAACAGCACAGACAAAAATGTAAACAGTTGATTATATTAAGACAAAATTACATGAACATGTTTTAGTACTATAATGCATTTAGCAGTCTTTTTCTATGACATTCAGCTTTTTTTTTGTCTTCTTATGTTAGAAACAGTGACTTTTTTTGGTAAAGATTTTTTTCCTACATGGGACATCACATCATTTAGAATGTTAACTGTTCTTTTGTCAGTTATAACATTTAAAAACAGAACTGCTGCCACTTGTCTCCAATCACTGCACATTTCTTTTATCACGGCGCTAGGAAGTTTTTCGCGCCGTCTCATCTTCCTCTGACGAATACTCCTGCCTAGAAGCTTTTCATCTGTTCACTCTGCAGCTCAAGAAGTTCCTGTGTGCTGAGTTCTTTGCGGTGGTCCTCCGGCTGATCTTCTACCAGCTCCTCCACATCTTGCCTGTCCACCTCCAAGCCCATACTTGTGCCAATAGACACAATCTCATCCACGATTGCCGCCTCCTCAGCATCAAGGCCCTCGGAGTCTTTTTCTGGCACACAAGTTGGCCAAAGTTTCTTCCAAGCAGATTGCAAGGTACGATAAGGAAGTTCTCTCCAGCACTCGTCGATGATGTTTATACAGTGGAAGATGTTGAAGTGGTCCCTCCAATAAATGGTCAGGGTCAGATCGGTGCCCCTTGTGACCTGAAAACATCTTGAGAAAAGTGCTCTTGTATACAATTTCTTGAAATGAACAACAAGCTGCTGCCCGAAGGGCTGAAGCAAAACAGTCGTGTTGGATGGCAGAAATGTGACTTTGATGAAGTTGTATTCCATGTTCAGCTCTTCTTCCAAGCTTAGAGGATGAGCAGGCGCTTTATCCAGGACGAGAAGACATTTCAGAGGCAAACCATTGTCCTCAAGATACGTCTTGACAGCTGGCGCAAAGACTTTCGCCAACCACTCCATGAAAAAAAATCGCGTCACCCTGATTTTCGCATTCGCTCGCCACATGACAGGCAGTTCGTCCTTCATCACGTGATTGCTCTTAAATGCGCGGGGATTTTCCGAGTGGTAGACTAAAAGTGGCTTCAGCTGACAATCGCCACTCGCGTTAGCGCATAATAAAAGTGTCAGCCTGTCCTTCATTGGCTTATGTCCAGGCCGCGCCTTCTCTTCTTTAGTGAGGGAGGTTCTTTTGGGCATTTTTCGCCAAAACAATCCCGCTTCGCCACAATTAAAAACTTGATTGGGAAGGTAGCTTTCACTTTTCACAAATGTTTCAAATTGACCCACAAATTGCTCGGCGGCCTTTTTATTCAAACTGGCGACGTCCTCGTCGTGCCTAACGCTACGAATTCCACTTCGCTTGATGAAATTATCAAACCAGCCTCGGCTGGCTTTGAAATTGTCACGTTCAGCGGCACTAGTTGTACTCTGCGCGTTTGCGACCAAATCACTGTGCAACCTTTTCGCCTTTTCGATAACTGTTGCCGCACTAACGCCGTCACCGGCGAGCTCCTTTTCATTTACCCACAACAGCAATAATTTCTCCACGTCTTCCAAAATTTGAGGTCTTTGCTTGGTCAAGAGAGTCACTCCTTTAGCCACGTCAGCTGCCTTTATCGACGCCTTGTTTTTAAGTATTGTACAAACGGTGGACTTGGCCAAACCAAACTGCGTAGCCAGATCACTAATACGTACGCCAGTTTCATGTTCGGCTATTATTTCCTTCTTTTGTTCCACTGTCAAGCGAACGGGCCTCTTGATAATAACGTCACCAGTGGTTTTCAGCTGCTTCGGCTCCGCACTGAGGTCTAAGTCACCTAAATTGTCGGACGCACTCAGCGTCTGTTCGAGAGAAGTCACAGCTAAGCATTGCGCATCCATGCTGTGACTGTTCACCAAGTAGAGCGCAGCGGGTGATCCGACGCAAGGATTGTCTGCGAGTGTTTCATTGTCAACGGGGTTGTTCGTGAACTGAGGTATTGCTACATTTGACTTTGTGATGAAGCCTTTACCCCAAACTGAACAACCGGCAGCTCTCTCTCCCATATGCATTTTCATGTGTTTAATTAACGCATGCTTATGAATGAAGCCTTTAAAACAGGCGGCGCAACGAAGTATTTCCCCCGTGTGCTTTCTCATGTGTTGAGTCAAATGCTTTTCTTGGCGAAATCTTTGACCGCAAACCGAGCATCGAAAGCGTTTAGGTTTGCCACGTTTAAGGTGCAGTTGAGAACTTTGTTTGGTGTTAAAAGTCGGGTCCCTTATTGAGCATTCGGGGTCGGAATCGCTCGTCACTTCCATGTCGTCGCTGTCCGACAGTGGAGCCAAAAGGCTGTCCGGCGGCGGTCCGCCGGGGTGGTCTCCATCAGCACCCGTCGCCGCGTGTTGCGACGCGCCGCTATGACGACGCCACGACCACTCAGGCGGACCGTCGTCATCGTTTTCGCTCTTCACAGACGCCAAAGTCGGTGGGAACTTGCTGACATCAGCCTCTACCACTTCCACTTTAATGTAAGGGGACAGCTGACCCTCATCTTGGGAAAGCTGCGGGTCCTCCTCTTCCTTTTTAATGAGGGGCTGCCGAGGGTTGAGCTCCTCCTCATCACCAATCAGCTGCCGGACGTCTGCAGGACACAAGCATGCTTACTATAACTTGTATCATTCATTGTTTTTTTTTTTTTTTGTGTATATTTGATACTTTTGTGTTAATTGTTGTGTACCCCAATCTGGGTTTTATAAGTTGACTTAAAATATTGGACCAGAGATGTAAATTTGGTGCAAGCATGGCTTTAGATCTTAGATATCAACATACAGTATGTGCACATTTGCCATCAGCATGAGAGGCTACCTCAGTCCGCGTTTGTAAATGTAATGTAATGTCGGCATAAAATCAACAGTATCTGAATAGAAATTGGAATGCTTCCTACCCATTCGGACCTGTTGTTCCTTACCATAGAAGGGCAATACACAGTCAAAATGAGGGAGAAAAATTTACTCGCGGTGTATGTGCAGCACTGATGATGTTGTAAATTGGCAAAAGCTGAAATTGTTTGAGCTTGAGTATTTTTTTTCTCTCTCTTTTCCCTGAATATTTACTTTTACTCAATTATTTGCATGTTTCTCTATTTGAGGCCAAATTTCTAGGCAGTAACTCAAGTATAATCTTTTGCTATCCTGGCCTACCCCAGTTAATCACCACACAAAACCTTTTTGTTTACACTCACAATAGATGCCAGTATAGAACCATGGATTTGCTGATTTTTTTTCAATATGTTGAAATCAGTTGAAAAATCATCCCTTGCTTTTCAATTGATGTAAATTATACATGGATTGAAGTTATTTGCGGGCCAGCCCAAAAATTAAGGAAGGAGAGCAGAAGTGTCATAACAAGAAGGAGGAGCTGTAAAAAGCGCATCCGCCATCTTGATTTGTCGAGCGTCGCGAACCACATAATGAAGCAGAGCTCGCCTTATTCCATGTCGCAAATACAGTAAAAGCAGAAGTGAATTCCACACAGAAATTGCAACAGTTGCGGAGAAATCAACATACTTTTCACATTTTATGCCTTTATTTACATTTTTGACACAGAGGATATGCACAATTTGTACAGGAGGGCTGCCAAGATTAGCCGATTAGTCACAATGACGTTGACGATCACAATAATTTGTTTATGTATTTATTTATTTGGCGCTTTGTCTCCCGCTGGCTGGATGGCATGTCTGTGAGTGACTCACTTGCGCAGTAGTGGTAATTCGGGTCATTTGCGATTGGGTAATGGTTACTGAGGCATTAGTCAGCAAACTCACCATTAGTCAGCAACTATCCTGGTCAAGAAGAGTGAAATATGTTTACAAGTATTTATTTTGATATTTATAGATAGTTTTATAGCATTTATAGATTTACTGCTACTCCGTCTGCATAGTTTTGGGTTCATTTTTTAAATGCACTAAACATTTATAGCAAAAAAATCTAAAGCCACAGCCTCACCTTCAATTTAAGTTGCGCCATCATTTATAAACCTGTCAGGAATTGCTGACTGCTGCATAATCTATTCAAAGTTCAATGTAATATAAACGTAATTGTCTTCATTGTTTAATTTGTACATAGTAGATACATTTAAATAATTTAAGCTATAGACTAATTGAGGTTTTAAAAGAGCAGCTGCTTGTTGGTGTGCTCTGATTAGTCTAATCGCGACTACTGTTGGTGATTAGTCGACTAGCAAAATAATCGTTTGTGGCAGCCCTGTTGTACAATCTGTACTGCGATACGGAAGTGTACAGAACTTAAAAATAAAACAGCACCATACAGGCTTATCGATATATTGAAGACCGATTTTGAATCAGAAATAGCATTGTGGAGCAGTCCTTTGGTCTCCTTGAGTCTATTTTTGAGTCGCTGAGTATGCTGATGCGCCCGCCCTATACTTCTGCTGCAAGATCTTTGTTTTTTCTGAATTTATCAGATTTTGCTAAGCTTCATTCAACTTAGTTTGTAAAATTTCACATGCTGAACATGAATAACATTCCGTTGGGAGTTACTTCTACAAGTACGGTATCATTATCAGTGGATAATTGTGAAGTCTTCAGCTTCTTTTCTGCTATCACTGAGACACGAGGAGTTGGCGGTTTTCGCTTACTTCCCAATGGTGGTGGTAGATTTGGACAACTGACAACGGTAGGGGTGGCACTTGGAAGCAGTCTGGATCCATGTATGTCGTTTGGACACACGTACGCCTTGGACTCAAAATGCTTGGAACAGATCTTTTTTGCTCTTATATTTTGGATTGTGAGGTCAGCTCGGCGTGTGTTTATTATCCATTTCAGGCATCTATGTAAAGACAAAAATGTTCATGAAGTTGAATTGATGGTAATCAGCAGATTTCCTAACAAAATGACTAAATGCATTCATGTCTTCGAATTGCAAAATAAACTAATTGAAATTATAAAAAAAATAAAATACACAATTGAACGCAAAGTTGAACCACAAACTTACCGATCTTTCTCTTTTTCCGGATGAGGAAACCCATGCATCTTGACGTATTTTCCTGTTCGTTCGTCAATCGTCGTAGAGTAACTTGAACAATTGATGACGCAGCAGTAATTTCCATACCACCTTTTGTCATTTGTTGGACGATCCATCATTCATTTCATGTTCGACAAAATCAATCGCCGTGTATCGCAATCAATTGAACCCGGAAGCGATTCTTCTCTCAACAAAACAAAATGGCCACCACGGAACTTGCCGAGGTTCGCCGGAATCACCCGAAGACGGCTATTGACGCTTCTGCTCTTTCCTTCTTCTGTGGGCCGATAGCGGGTGTCTACTGTGGTTCCGGAGTGGCTCATACGTTAATGACGCAAAGCCGAGTAACGTCATGATCTTGCTCGGCAACATGGCGTCCAAAAACAACTTTCGGGTTGCGATTGAAACATCTCACTGTTTGATCCAACGAAGAAATACATCCATGCTACATAACCCTAACAACATTCATATTTTAAATGCATGTTGATGGATTGAAAGTACGTCTGTTAAAAATAAAAAGTGGTGGAACGTGTAGGAAACATTTTACTCTGCACTGATAGGGAAACCCCGCATGCTTTGCATTTTGCCTCCAATTGTTTTGCTGTTATTTTGGTATCGAAACGATTCCCTTTATTCAATCACGAAAAAGATAAAATTTAATTAGTAAACAGACCTTCGGTGTTCAACATTTTGGGATTCTCGCCAACAGCTTCCAGTCGTTTTGGCTGGCGCTCGTTTCCTTCGTACGCCGCCATTGTAATGTTAAGCAGTAATAAAACGTTATTCGTCGCACTCGTTGCTAGTATGTCAACTTTTTTTCATTTCCCTCCCAATCGATTAAACCTCTTCGCATCGTTTTTGTCTGATCTCGATGCCGCGCTAAGGACCACCCTTTTCTTCTTCGATTGTGTTTTTACGACAGGTACCGCCCCACTGCCATCTCGCGGCAATATTAAAGACGACAACAAAATAACCATTTTCCCCTGGCTGCTTAAAAAATACACATTTGTGTGACTGAGCACAGTAGATTGAAAAATTAACAACGAAGAGGCAATTAAAGCACCTTTCAAGTTAAAATTCACCAAAATAACGACTTGTGGGAAAACTACTGCTCCACAAACACGTTCTCCTCCTTGCCATTTGACATATTTTTACTTTTGAGTATTTCATCCACACACACTTATATTGCTTTATTTGCATTGTGCAGCGTTATTATTATTATTTAGCTGTTATACCAACAGTCATACACACAGTGCAGTGTGTTAAATGACACACACACACACACACACACTTTGCACGAGACCTTTCCTCTCCAGAAACCTCTGATCATTTATGGGTTGCATCTTTTTAAGAGCTTTAACAACAGTCACTCCCAAGCTCAATCGGTGTTGAACACCTTTGGGCTCCTTTCTGCCCAGTTAGAAGATATACAGGCATGCCACTGCAAGGTTGAAAGCTACCTGTGGTATCCATAACTTACTGCGGATAACAACCCAGGCATCTGCAGTGAGGGAAAATAAATTAAACCACTGCCATGTGAGGGAAGACTTGCTGCAAGCAACTAAACCAGCAGCTATCAGGCTTAGACAACAAACAAATGTCTTCTTGGCTGAGGTCAAGACGCCGTGTAATGCACAAGCACACCAAAGAATGGCTCCAAACGAGCATCGAATTATACCTGGTTGTGCATGCAACATAATATATCATATTGGACAGTGTCTGCTTTGACTTTTTATCCACAATATATTTTATTTTAATTATTAATGTGATGAAATAAAGCATCACTTTTGGCAGAGCTGCAGCGCAATGTGTACGGTCCACATTTAGCGGCCAACCATACACTCCACAATAATCATGAAATGAACTAGTCATTGTCCCCAACTTTGGAAATTACTTCAATCACGACAAAGTAAAGCACATAATGAGCTTTAGATTTATTTTGGTCTGGCCAGGGCAGAAATGTTCTCACTTAGAAAACTATTTCTTTGAACAAAAGAAATCTACAAACTATTAAGAAGATACGATGAACACTCCTGTGCTAGACTACATGAATTTGTTGACGTATGTATTAACAGGATGTTTGTCCAAAAAGTATATAAAGTGGATTTATTGTACAAATGAATCCTTTTCAACAAAAGAACAATAGAAAAATGAACAAAAGTACAAAACCTGGTTCCTTACCACCAAGACATCTATTCCAATTTGTCCAAATTTAGTGTTTTCGTGCTGGCTTCGTAATTTTTTTTTTATTTGAACTTTGACCAATTGCTTCTTCGGAGACGGCAATTGTCGCAAGTAAGGGCTCATGCTTAGAAGGAACAGCTCATCCTCCAATGGTTGGGGGTTTAGAGCAGAGTCACATTGTCTCATCAAGTAGTTCAGGAGGTGCTCCTCGATCTCCTCGACCGTCTCAAGATCACCTTCCTCTTTAAAGTGTGGAATCTGAGGATTATTGTCTTCTTGTTTTATGTGGAGGGGATTTGGATTTTCTTCCTCATTAATTAACAAAGGCTGTGGATCTTCATCTTTAACGCGAGTGAGCGGTTGATCCTCCTCTTCCTCTTTCACATGTGGAAGCTGTGGAGCCTCATATTCCTCTTTAACATGTGTCAGATGTGCATGTGCATTTTCCTCTTCAACATGGAGAAGCTGAGGCTCTTTCTTTTTCTTTCATGTGCAGGGGCTGGGGTTCTTCCTCTTCCTGTTTTATGTGCGGTAGCAGCTGAAGGGAAAGCTCTTCATGACGACCAATCAGCCGCTGGACATCTGCAGAAGAAAAATAAGTCAAGTACAGCAAAACCTCTCCATTGTGGGTTTCCAACCAAGTACTTTAATGTTTTTATTTATTTATTTATTTTGGTTGGGGAGAATAAGTTTGGGCTTACCAGTGTCATACTTAACAGTTAAACTTCTAATATTTTTGCACTTAAATTTGTTTTGGACAAAGACTACAACTCATGGCTTTGTTAGTTTTATTTTGTTAATTTATTACAAATGAATCCTAAATCAGAGGTAGTTGTTCATGTTCTATTTTGAACTTCTATTCTGTATTGTGGATTGAATGTTCTGCCTTCTGTCAGAAAAAAAAAGTATTTTTTTTTTAAAAACTGATCTGTCATTGGTTTAAGAGAAATGTTAGGGATCAAAAGGTACTAGTGGTATCAGTTCCTTGGCATCAGTATTGGTGAGTTCTTAAGAGATGAGTACCGGTATACTGTAGTGACAATGATGGTAAAATTAAAATGGTAATGCCGATAACAGCATATTTTTGGTTGCAAAACAAAATGAAAAGTTAGTGAAGATAGACAAATGAGGGTGAAGCGAGGCGGGAACTATGCATGGTACATGACTCGCGGAAAAATAATAGATTCCCAGCAGCCATCACACTAAAATCACTTATTCACAGCCAAGCAGCCGCAATCACGGTAAATTAGCCATTCACGCCATGCCAAGAATATATCGCTCCGTCGTGACAAAATAGCCGCTGCCTTTATCATTAAATTTCGAACATAGTAAAAGTAGGATAGTGGACATACCTTTGGTGTAAAACACGATGGGACCATCGCCAATAGTTTCCAACAGTTTTCGCTCACAATTGTTCTCCTCGTACGTCATTGTTATGTATGTAATTAGTCGCGCCCGTGCCACTTATTTAAACTTTTATACGTTTTCTTTAGTTGACTTCACGTGGTCGCCGTATCGTCGTTTTTTTTCGCGTGTGTTGTTGAAAGCGAACGACCGCCCCTTTGTTCTTCTTCAATGGTGGTTTATGACAGATATTGCCCTCTGCTGCCATCTAGCGACATTATTAAAGACGCCATTTAAAAAAAAAAATAGTACAGTATGATTGATTACGTTTTGTGGTTTTACTAAAGGTCAAAGCTGCAGTCCTTGTTGGCCTCCTCCTTTTTTGTCCAATCTCGTTGATACTGTAGTGGCCGCCGGCAGACGCAAAACTTCTCCCACCTTTTAACATGCTGAGAAGTCGCATCTTTCCTCAATAGTCAGCCTCTTTCTTGGTTTCTTGGGTTTGCTACATCCTGCTAGAGACTTAACTCGTAAATATATATTTTTTAACTTGAAGAAATTTATTTCTGTACTTAATAACTGTCCATTTTCTTGACAAATATCCCTTATTTTATTCATTATATTATACATTTATTCTCATTAAGACTCTGAACTGTAGAATGATATGTTATATTATTTTCTCTTCATTTTTTTTTCTTAGTGCTCAATAACACATCCGCAAGATGGCGGATGTGTCTTGACGGACAAAAATTATCTGTCAAACCACCACAGAAGAAGAAAACGCGGAAATCGCTGAGTTGAGAAATACAAGCAAGAGGGTGATGTGTTGAAATCCCCACAAAAGATAACATTAAAATGTAAAAAATGAACTTTTTCGTGTAAGAGAAGAGAGCGGGCGACAACGGCAAAGACGGGACGCAGTTTTTTCCACTCAAATTGTACAAGGTGTGTTCATTGGTTACTCGGAAAAAGGGGAGGATGAGAGTGCTGCAGTGGATTAAAATCGTAGCGTAGTCGTGATACTAAATGTAGAAAACATTACTCATAACAGTTGCTCTTCAAGCTTGGTGTGTAAAAAAATATAAATGAAAAAGAATGGAGAAGCTGAGGCACTCTGTTAGTACACTGGTTCCAACCTTTACTGATTACCCAGAATGCTCTTCTTGTGACTATCTTGACGAAACAAGATAACAGATAGGTTAAAGTCGAGTTATATTGAGTTTAACATTATTACACCTGTGTAGATGTGCATCTACACATCTATAACTAAATTCAAAATGGTTAAAATATAAAAATAAAGAATTAAAAATGTTAACAATGTTAACAGTAGGGAAAGTCCGGCTACCAGCGTCATTTGCGATTATTCGGAGAGCAGAAGAACGTCTGCTATGCCTTCATTGTGTGTAATCGTGGGCTGTAAAAGTCATGTCTCCCGAAAGTTGTTACAAATCAAGGATTAGAAGCCCAGAAGAAGTAGTAAAACTAGTACCCCCTCGTATTTAATATTTTCATCTCGTTAGTTAGACTACTCTACAAGAAAAAGAAAACACTGCATGGTTTTGTTGTGACCAGCATGCTGCCGTTGTCCTGCTAGTAGCTGGTGAGATCAGCACAAAAACACAACAAAACCATGTTGCATTTTGCTGATTTTATTTTACACGGGGCAGCAGAAAAGGTTAAGAACCCCTGTTCTAAACTTCGCCATTCATCCTGGCCGAGACTTCTCTATCACACGACACACCTGACAATTTTTGTAATTTTCACATCCTAACGTGCCAAAATGTCTTAAAAACAATCTTTCAAAAGTCTTCCGATGTTAAGTTGGTTGGGACTCATGAGAGTAGATACGCGTCATTCATGTATTTCAGCAATTTGGTGCAACAAAGTACATTGGGAGGTTGGTCTTAAATTCGATTTGAAATGGAATTTGAAAAAAGTCTCAAATTGAACTACTTCCCTTAAGCTGCAGGAACACTGTAATAAGTTGGACTTGTGGTTTAGGTGACTGGCAGAGTCCTTTTTGTGTCTTCATTGTGTGTCGCTTGTGGTCTGCAGACATGCAGCAGATGATTGTCCGCCGAGAAGAACGCACGCTCCCTCATGTTAAAGAGGAAGAGGAGGATCCACCGCCCTTCCACATCAAAGAGGAGGAGGAGGAGGCTGATGTCACCAAGTTGTCTAATATGAGTAAGTAAGAAAATGTACCTCTGTATTTGAAAATTTAAAATTAAGTAGAAATAGCCATGCATAATGCAGAGGGAACAAAACGGATTATCTAATCTAGATCTGATGATTGATAGAAGTCTGTGTGGCTGGCAGGCACTGGCACATGTCAGCTTGTGTATGAATGAAAAGCATTTTTTCCATTGAATTTTTAATTTTCAAACAAAATATAGATTAATTGATGAATTGATTGACTATGTTGAGTTTAAATACATAAATATGAACATTCTTCTTCTCATTCTTTTAAATTATTTTTAGTACGTCACAGTGTGCCATCTCTGGTGAGCTATTTTTAGAACTGACTTGTGAGCTACTCATATTGTCCTTGGAGGCTGACTGGTACCCAATGGCACTATATATATATATTTTTTTAAGAACAATGCACATTAATAAACAAAGTCAAAAAGCATCCAGGCTGGAGTTAGCACAGTGGCTAAATCTCTCTCTCTCTGTGTGTGTGTTGCGTGTCTGTAAAGTGCTAATGGGAACTTTCACCGGTTCTTTTATCTTGAATAATCGCTATACTAATAATAACAACCAGAAGACTGTCATTAGCTTCAAAGAGGTGGCTCGTTTGGTTTTCGATGGTCTCTGCAAACAGCCAATCACATTGCACATGCCCTGCTTATAAGTCCCCTCAAAAATGGAAAGAAAAGCTCATTAGCATTAAAAGCATGGTACCATTGCATTTAGTGGAATTGCAATATAATTAACTTGTGTGAGCAAACTGTTGCTTGCATCTAGCAGACATCCAGCCGGAAGAACTTCACTATCAGCCCAAGGTGGAGAGCTCCAGTTTGGAGCAGGAGCATCCGCGGCCCTCCCACATAAAACAGGAAGAAGAGCAGCCGCAGCCAGCCCGCATGAAGGAGGAAGAGGAGGAGTTGCCACTGAACGTCGTCGTGAAGAGTGAAGACGATGAAGACGAACCACCCGAGTGGTCACAGCTACATCATCAAAGTCCAAGTGGAGACAACTGTGCAACCCCACCGCCAGACAACCTCTTAGCCCCGTTGTCAGACAGTGACGACACAGAGGAACCTTTGAGGACTGACGCAGACTGTGAAGGTGACGACAAAGAGTGGGAATGCTCTGAAAAGAAGACAACCCTTGGCAGGAAGAAAACGTCACAGGCGCACAAAAAACGTGTTATCTGCTCAGCTTGCGGTAAGAATGTAGTTAAAGAGAAAATTATTAGACACATGAGAACACACACAGGAGAAAAACCCTTCAGTTGCTCAGTTTGCAATAAAACATTCTCCTCAAGGGATTATGTGATCACGCACATGAGAACACACACAGGGGAAAAACCTTTTGGTTGTGCGTTCTGTAATAAAACATTCTCGCACAAGTCGCACGTGATAACACACGTGAGAATACACACAGGAGAAAAACCCTACAGTTGCTCAGTGTGCGGCAAAACATTCTCGTCAAAAGATTATGTGAACTCGCACATGAGGACGCACACTGGAGAGAAACCCTTCAGTTGCTCACTGTGCGATCGAACATTCTCTCAAAAGCCACATCTGGTAACGCACATGAGAACACACACAGGAGAAAAACCCTTTAGTTGTACCGTTTGTGGTAAAAGCTATGCTCATAAGAACAGTTTGACTTCACACATGTGGGGGCACTGCTAAGTGAAGTAAATGCTCCATTCGGTTTTCGTTCACTGGTAATGATTTATTCATGTTTGTGTTGTGTTGAGGCTTCACCGAGAGAGTGATGAGCTGTTTTATGCACGTTTTGTTCTTTTCTATTAAGGCACTTAGGATTCTAGCTTCTTTGTAGCAATTTTTCTTACTCTGCTGTCTAATCTTGAGTCGTCGCCAATACCCCTGCAAAATGGCGGCTGGTCAGAGATGCTTTGCCAATGGCATGAACTAATATTGGCCTTCTGCTGATGTTTTACATAAGTGTTTATTCCTACCAATGTATGTATTACACAGTTATATACTATCAAACACTGTCTGTAATAACCAGATCCTGAAAGGTACATGATGTGTGTTTTTTTAAATAAAGGGTACTAACGTTCACTGTACATTGTCCATAAATCCTGTTAATGTTCTGTGATTTATATAAATTTAGCTACTACTACTAATAATAATAATGGCAATTACTCCAATAAATAAAAAAAGTCAGCCTAGATTGGGGAAATAATAATAATGTATCGGATTTATGCTGACGGCCACTTCGGCCACCACCAAACATTCGCACCTTCCATACATGTTAGTGCTAGTAGCACTGGAGGCAATGTGGGCGAAGTGCCTTGCCCAAGGACACAACACATGACTTGAGGAGAGCGATGATCGAACTTCTGGTTACTGAACAACCGTCTCTACACCTTGAGCCACAAATTGTTGAATGTTGTGGAGAACACTACAAAAAAATTCCATTATTACTACTAATAAATGCTGCCATTACAGAATGTACTATATTTAATCTGGGTAGAAATATTGATATTATACAATCTAATGATCTTGTGAAGCCATATTTTGTGCCGGAGAATGAGAATGTGCCAAGTATGACGTGTAGTGATGTTAAAAAAAAAAGAAAAAGAAGGAAAGAAAAAGTGCGCGTTCACGTTAATGAAACATGATCAGTCCACGTTCACTGTAAGAGCAGCAGAGGAACGAGAAAAACCTCGTGTATCATGTAACTCGCATATATGGCTGCATTTTGTAATAAATACAAATGGAACGTGTATGTACAGTTTGAGACTACGCGTAAAGACTTTGAGAGCGCTTGCCCTTTCTCTAAACATTTGCACGTTCAGGTTTGTCACCGAAGGCGTGCCGTAGATATCCAAGATAACAGTCTGTGTTGTACGCATGCGTAGCATGACTTTTGATCACGTTTTGAAATGTTGTTGTTTTTTTTTTTTTAAAGAGATGGCCTTAACTGTTTTGTTCATTTATTTCGCTCAATTCCCAAGTAACATTTTCAGTGTAATTTATAGTGTTAGGAAAACGCTTAAACGGTCGTTGACCAAGAACAGGCTTGGCGAACAATTGTGACGTTATCAGTCACGCGACAGTAGTCAGTGGTGCTTCTGTATCATTTCTTAACCATTTCATTTGTAAAACCTCGGGAAATGTGGAAAGAGGTGCACGACGACGACGAGGGGGAGGAGGAGGAAGATGAAGAAGATGAAGAAGATGAAGAAGAACTTTGTCGAGCGGGAGAGGAGAACGAAGCAAAACGACGACATCCAGTAGCTGTTGCCAAAACTCGAATTGTGCTTCATATCGAAGGTAACATGTCCACTAGCCTTAGGTTCTGTTGTACACTCGTTTCAAGAGTCTAATGTTGCGGTTTCTTATTACATCAGCAGAAATGTGAATGTGTAGAAAAAAATGAATGTTTCACCACTGCAGTGGACAATTAAAAAAAAAGAGAGATTGTACAGTGCAAACGCACAAAATGCAGTTCACTACACTATAAGCTGTTGCCACACGTCTTATTTACAGTTAATTTGGAACACAACTTCTTTTTGATCTGTTCTTTTTACATTAAATAACACTGAAAATAGCTGCAAGTCAGCCAATAGACAGCACAATTGCATCTTTTGTCTTGACACTCATTACCCGAGGCAGCTGTTATGTTCATGGTTTGGTATTGGTGTGACAGCAGCTGCAGTCTTATTGCATTCCATATACTTCCTCTACACAGTTTGGCCTCTTTCTTGCAAGGAATAAAATGACGTTGTGTTTTATTAATTTGAAAATATTGCCACTACGAGGGATTTCAATTTTGCTACGGAAAAAGAGATATATTACAAAATAATGTATTTTAGGGATTCAAGTAATAGCACTTTTTTTTTTTTTTTACATTTGAGTAATTGCTGACATCAAGCACCAGTACTTGATGAAAATATTATTTTATGCAAATATTGTCCAAAACAATATTTTATTGAGCATAAATTATGAAAACGTAAATTGTTCAAAACATAAACTTTATATATACATCTATATAACATTTCTTATACACAGAATAATTTTATGGATTTCCACCCCCCACCACCCAATATTTGTTTATTACTTGAGGTTTTTTTTTACATTATAATATTGTTTATTTGCATCTAATATTTTTCCCATTCTGTGCTATTAAAAAATAAATAAATAATAAATAATGTTTTTTTATTTTATTTTCATTTTTCAAATTTTAGTGTATTAAAATATTATATATATTTCTGATCTGTCCTTTTTCCTCCTAATATTTTTGTTACAATAATAGCAAATTTTGATTAATTTTTTTTGTGTTTCTTTTTCTAAAATTGAATTATTTTCATTACATTTTTTGTCTACTTTTTCACAATGTGGTCTTTTATTTATTTTTTTAGTCGCTTGTATCCTCCAGATGCCCAGCAGCGGATTGCTTGTCAAGTCAAAGAGGAAGCTGAGGCTCCACAGCCCCCTCATCGTAACAATGACGAGAAGGATGCACAGCCCGCCAATGTCAAAGAAGAAGAAGATGATGAGTTCCCGCTGACTGTCGTGGTGGTGAAAGGTGAAGACGACCAAGATGAACCACCCGAGTCGTCGCAACTTCATCGCCGCAGTCCGGGCAGAGAAGATACTAGCGATACAGATGACGACAAACTCTCCGAAAAGGGGACGGGCAAAGGAGGTTTCAGCTGCTCCGTTTGTGGCAAGAGCTACGCGTACAAGTGCAGCTTGACGCGACACACGCAGACTCACACGGGGGAAAAACCCTTTGCCTGCTCTGTTTGCAGTGCCAAATTTGTCCGAAAGGTGGCGCTGATTGCGCATGCTGCCACGCACACCGGGAAGAAATTGTTCGCATGCTCAGTGTGTGGTAAGAGCTACTCTTACCAGAGCAGTCTGAACGCGCACATGCAAACACACAATGCGGAGAAGCCCTTCAGTTGCTCCGTGTGCGGCGAAGGTTTCATTCAGAAAGTAGCTTTGATTGCGCACATGACGACGCACACGGGAGAGAAGTCGTTCTCGTGCTCGGTGTGCGGGAAAACTTTTTCTTATAAGAGCAACTTAAATATACACATGCGCACACACAAAGAGGAAAAGTCCTTCAGCTGTTCGGTTTGCGACAAAAGATTCTACCTGAAATCCATTATGGTGTTACACATGAGAACGCACAGCGGAGAAAAACCTTTTAGCTGCTCCATTTGTGGTCAGAGGTTCACGCGGAAGGTAAATATGATTAAACACAAGAGATCACACACGGGACTAAATGACACTTCAGATGTTTTAAATTAAAACTAAAAGTTCTATTTCAAATCAAATGTGGTGTTGTACAGTAAGGTACAACAGTATGTGTGTGTATGTTCAATGTCTATTAAAGTTCACATACATGTAAATATGCTCACAAGTTTATTGTTTATCACATATGTGCTGCTTTTTTTCTGTTGTCTTTTTTGTATTACAAATCTGAATGTTTTGTATTTTGATTATGGCTTTGTTAGAATAACTGCAACGTTTGTTTTTGCATCATATATTTACAAATCTACTTTTATAAGTAAATTGCATCTATTTGTTGTTTACACTCTTGGCAAATTAGCTGTTCTTATCGCCTCTGTCCACGTTTTCAATACCGGAGAAAGATGGCGGCCGTGGGTATGAGTGACTGTTTTTATTTCTACATGTACGGTAATAAGTCACGCATTTTCGTTGCTCTTTTTTTGCAATATACACAACAACTGCTCTTTCCCCATTTTCTCTATTGAGACAGTAGTCGTTATACCGCAACAAGGTGGCGCCGGTTCGACGCCGCTGATGCTATGCTGCGTAAAATTACCCCCGAAGAAGAAAAAGGCGGAAGTATACGTCTTATCGAGACGGAACAAAAATAAGCGAAGCCGAATCGAGTGAAAGCGTCAAAAATGTTGAAAGATTTGGTAAGGCAACGGCTAATTGCGGCCGCTGACGAAATATTCGTTCTGTTTGAGAAAACAATAGCGTCGTACGAGGAGGAACTTTGTCGAAAAAGAGAAGAGAACGAGCGACAACGACGAGAACTGGAGGCTGTTCGCAAGACACACATTGGGCTACCCAACGAAGGTATTTACATATTTTAACGCAACTGTTTAGCTTTGGCGGATGATTTGTTTTTGTTATTTTTAAATTGTGTCTACAGAAACGCGCGTCGGTAAGCTAGGTCATTTTCCCATTGAAATTAATTTAAATGGCATTAAAACGTTCCAGCTCCCATAAGACACAGTATATATATATAATGCATTCAATAGTATTATACTTCAAAAACTGAATAAATTAATTGTAAATTATTAAATAAATAAGTTGTAAAGTATTAAAACAGTTTGTGTGTCATGATTTCATCGTGCTACTCCTGCTGTGCTCGCCTTGGAGTAGCAGTAGTATGAATTGAAATTACAGCTGGGTTACACGTTGACAAAATATCACATGAAGCCAAAACATCTCACTGCATTGTCATTGTGTTGTTTGCGTCTTGTAGATGTCCAGCAGCTGATTGCTGGTCAAGAACAACTTCGGGGAGGAAGCTCCAGTTTGCAACAGGAGGGTCCACAGACTTCTCACGTTAAAGAAGAGGAAGAGGAGGATCCACAGTCCCTCCATGTTAAAAAGAAGGATGTGAGGCAGGAGGATGAGGAGACACTGACCGTGGTTGTTGTGAAGAGCGAAGACTATGATGATGAACTACCTGAGACGTTGCTGCTTCAGCATCACGATCCAAATGGGGGGCCACCACCAGATGACCTCTTTGCTCCAATGCCGCACAAGGACAACACAGAAGAACCTTCAAGGAGCGATGCAGACTACGAAGGTGACGGCAACCATAAAGAACACTTTACCTGCACACTGTGTGGAAACATTTATTCTTATAAGTGCCAGCTGACTACACACATGAGAACGCACAGTGGAGAAAAACCCTTCAGTTGCTCCATGTGCCATAAACGTTTCACCCAAAAGGTAAACATGGTGACGCACATGAGAACGCACACCGGAGAGAAACCTTTCACGTGCTCGGTTTGCGGGAAAAGTTACTCCTACAGGAGTAACTTGAGCGATCACATGTGCACACACAAAGAGAAAACTTTTAGTTGCTCCGTTTGTGGGAAGAGATTCACCCAGAAGGCAAACATGGTGACACACATGAGAACGCACACGGGCGAAAGACCGTTCACATGCTCATTTTGTGGCAAAAACTTCTCGCAAAAGCCCACCATGGTAACACACATGCGAATACACACGGGGGAAAAACCTTTCAGTTGCTCCGTTTGCGGTAAAAGCTTCTCCCACAAGAGCAATTTGAACGTTCACATGCAGTCGCACACGGGGGAAAAACCTTTCAGTTGCTCAATATGCGGCGAAGGCTTTATCCTCAAGGTGGCTTTGATCGCGCACACAGCAGCGCACACCGGAGAGAAATTGTTCACGTGTTCACTCTGTGGCAAAAGCTTTGCGTACAAGAGTAATTTGAACGCACATGTCCGCAGACACAAGGACGAAGGGAGTAGTAGTTTACTTGATGATGAACTGACGTGATCAAAGGTTCATTCTTGTGGCGTCACACTTGGGGAAAAAGTTGTTTTATCATGTATCAAGGGTAGAAAAGTAGTATAAAACGTGTGAAAAAAAATCTACTACAATGCACATTGTATAGTCACTGCATCCGGAAAGTATTCACAGAGCTTTCCTATTTTTTTTTTTCATGAAACATTGAATGTTGAATAAGAAAGCCACAGATTTGTTTGTATTATTGTTCTAGTCTGATTTATGACTTATTGACTTATGTTCATGCCACACTTGTTTGGCAGAATTTCGTGGAGAAGACTGCTAAAGAGTTGTTGATACGTGTATATGTGGTCTTATTTTTATTTTTATATTTTTTATATATAGTAATCTAAAAAAAACTTTATATGATGTGGTGTGTCAATAAAAAAAAATCAATTTGGGAAAATGGCTGTAATTTAACAAACTGCAGTAAAGTACTGGAAATACTTTCTGGGTGCGTTGTCTGCATTATATTATGTTGTCTTTACTGCACATTTTATATTCTATTACTCTCTTTGTCTTATTTAATGCCATAATTGCAACTTTTTCATCTCTACATCAGTCAATTTTTTGTTATTTGTAATGAAGCCTAATCGAATCAAAGTGGGGTTAATTGTGTTTGTGATGTACTGATTTGATGGCAAAAGCCAATTAATGGACTGAAAAATACACATGAAGAAAAATGTCTCTCGGGGTCTTGATTTTGGAGTTCGAGTAAAGATGAATGGTTGCAATGTTGATTTTCCTACACAGCATTTCCAAAGTTTGTTTTCCATTTGGTTGTTTCACATCAAGAATGCTGTGGAATGTCCTCTGTTGACAGCGTGTGCTCACATTATTTGAAATAAATACGAGTCACAACCACAGCTCTACTTTATTCTTCTGTTCTCTTGATCTCGAGTCATCTTCAATACCGCTGCAAGATGGAGGTCCTGTTACACTGTGGATGCGCCATTCGGGCTGAAAAAGGCAAAATTCGAGACAGGTAACATGTACTATTGGACCTGGTATAAATAAACGTATATGTATGCTCATACAATAACAAGAGTCTGTAAGATTTATCCTTCGGTTCTTGTTTCCTCTGCTCTGTTCATCTTGAACAGTTTCTCTACCGCCGCAAGATGGCGGTAATTCGACACCACTGATGCGTGGTTCTCTAAATCCACCCCTGAAGAAGAAAGAGGCGGAAGTGTTCGTTGCTCAAGACGGAACGTTAACGAGTCCAAGCAAAATCGAGTCAAAAACATCGAAATGTTAAAAGAGTTGGTAAGGCGGCGACTAATTGCGGCCGCTGACGAAATATTCGGACTGTTTGAAAAAACGATCGCGTCATACGAGGAGCAACTTTGTCGGGCGCGAGAGGAGACCGAGCGACAACGACGACAACTGGAAGATGTCAAGAACCAAAGCGTGCAACGCGAACAAGGTTTGTTCATATTTTCACCTTGTACGGACAAATATCGTGGCTGGGAAAACTTAATTTACATTTATACTGGTACGACATGATGATACATACTCAGTCAGACAGACTGTTATCAAATAATCCCCCCCCCCCAAAAAAAAGTCGTTCGACACCAATCACAACAGACTTGACGGCGTTTACCCGATGCTAAAACGTGTTGCTCTGTGGTTAATTGCTACGCTAGATAACATGCACGGGATGTCATGCCGACTATCAAAAGTGTTGCGAAGTATCCTCTTATCACGTCATTTCAAGGTTCCCACAACGACTCTTAATAGTAACTGGGATTCAGACTTCTGATTGGCTGAGCAGAGAAGCAAGCAAAAACGTATTATTTTGCATTCTGCACACATGAATTCATTCAGAATGCCCAGTGAGTATGATATATTTGATTTCAAAGTTTTATGTTCTTTTCATATTTTAGCTCAATATTCTTGCCAACTAGTGAAACAAGATGATTCGGACAGTTGTGTGCATTTATATTGTGTTTTTGTATAGTATTTATGTTTTTTTTTTTTTTTTTAATAAATGTGATCTAATAATTTTGGTATTACGTTCCAAGTGGAGTTCTTGTAGGCAGTTGAAGCCTCGAAGGTAAATAAAGAATTCTGCTATGGTCACGAAAATAGGACTCTTTCAGAGTCGTGTGACAAACGTGTCTGACAAACTAAAATAGATAGAAATAGTAGCAAGCATAATTTAGCTCTTTGCAACAGAGTAAAAGTAGTAGTGCAGTAGTTGTCTTCTTTACCAAAATACTAGTAAAAGTAATACAAGAAATTGTAATAAGTATGTTCATGTTGTTTTTTTTTTGGTTCCATATAGATTAGGGAGACTTGTTAAAAATGAAAATGCTTCAGATCAATGTCTGACCAAGATTGATTCTATGTGCCATGCTTCTCTGAAGTATTTATAGTATTAAATTAGTGTTGTTCCAATACCGGTATCGGTATACTGCATTAAAACAGTGGCATCGGCATCGGCGAGTACTAACAAGTAACATGCCGATATCATTATTTCTGACGCTAATGTAGGACTTTGGTATGCAGCATCTTGTGTCTTGCCCGTGCACGACATTCCCTGATGTGTGACGAGTTCACTGCATGCCCAGCCAAGATATCCTATTGGTCCTTGAATGCTTTGAACCAATGGCAGGGCAGCTTTTTCATGTTGAGGAAAAAAAAACCTTCAGGTACGGTATCGGCATCGACCGATACTGCCAAACCCAGGTATCGGAATCGGTATCATCGGCCAAAAAACGGTATTGGATCAACACTATACTAAATAAAGAGCCTTGACCTATCATTGTGAACTGCACTTGAGTGTGATGGCCACCTTCGGCTCCCAGGAGATTAGCTCACTGCTACACTTTTATCTACAAGGCCATTCTTGGACTACTGTCCTCTTACATTTCTAACTTAATCACTCAGAGAAGTGTTAATTCCTACAGATTGTGTTTAAATAACAGAGTTTGGGGGAAAAAAAGGCTTTTGACTTCTCTGCTCCGTCTACATGGAACTGTTGCAAAAGGACTGGAAGTTAACATAACTATATCTCTTTGAATGACTTTAAATCCAGACAACTTCCTGAACTTGAAACTGTTTTATTTAATTTAGATGTCATTTTAAATCCTGTTGAAACTTTAACTTTTTACTGACATGCATGTCATTTTGAATTTTGTTGCAACTGTTCTTGGCTAGGACTCCCTTGGAAAATAGTTTTTTTTTTTATTCAAATGGAACATTCCTGGTTAAATAAAGGTTTCAAAAAAAATGTATGTTGTTAAAACTACTCGAGTCGAACATATATCATTTATCCAAAAAGTGCAATAAACTGGCTAATCCCCACCTCTGCCTGAGACTTACTTATGGCTTACCTATACTTGCTTGTGTCCGACAGATGAACTTTTGGAGAGTTTCAGTTTGGAGCAGGAAGATCCACAGCCCCTTAAAGAAGAAGAGGAGCATCCAAAACTCCCTGACATTAAGGAGGAAAACGAGGAGGCAGACATCAGCGAGATGCCACTGACCATCGTCGTCATGAAGAGTGAAGACGAGGATGACGAGAAACTGCCCGAATCGTCACAGCGTCATCACGGCAGTCCAAGTGGAGACCACTGTGGAGCACCGCAAGCGGAGAACCTCTTGGCGCCGCTGTCACACAGCGACAACACGGAAGAACCTTCCAGGAGCGACACAGACTGCGAAAGTGACGACCAGCGTAAAGAACGTTTCACCTGCTCGGTTTGTGGCAAAAGCTACTCTTACAAGTGCAACTTGACTCTCCACATGAGGATGCACACGGGAGAAAAACCCTTTAGCTGCTCCGTTTGTGGCAAAAGCTTTCCCAGTAAGTACAGTTTGAATGTGCATACGCGGACCCACACCGGTGACAAACCCTTTAGTTGTTTGGTGTGTGGTCAGACGTTTACCCAAAGGGCGCACATGCGGGCGCACGCGAGTACGCACATTGGAAAGAAATCCTTCAGCTGCTCAGTTTGTGGCAACAGATTCTCTCGAAAGATTCACTTGGTGTCCCACATGAGAAAACACACCGGAGAAAAACCCTTCAGCTGCTCGGTGTGCGGCGACACGTTTATTTCAAAGGTGGCTTTGATTGCGCACACGGTAACGCACACCGGAGAGAAACCTTTCACTTGCTCAACTTGCGGCAAAAGCTTTTCCTACAGGAGTAATTTAAACGAGCACATGCGCACACACAAAGAAAAAAACTTTAATTGTTCGATATGCTGCAAGCGATTCACTCAGAAGGTGAACATGGAATCGCACATGAGAACGCACACGGGAGAAAAACCTTTCACCTGCTCGGTTTGTGGGAAAACGTTCTCTCAGAAGCCCACCATGATCACGCACATGCGAATACACACGGGGGAAAAACCTTTCAGTTGCTCGGTTTGCGGCGAAAGCTTTGCGCAAAAGGGCTCGTTGATCGGACACGAACGAACGCACACGGGGGAAAAGCCTTTTGCTTGCTCCGTTTGCGGGAGGAAGTTCTTTCTCAAGGGGAACATGGTGTCACACATGAAAACACACACCGGGGAAAAGCCTTTCAGTTGCTCAATTTGTGATAAAAACTACTCTCATAAGAACAGATTTAAAGCGCACATGCAGACACACAAAGGAGAATAAACACGAGCCAGCACAGTTTTGCAAAATCATACATGTATTTTATAAACACATAACGCAATGAAATCGATGTTGTGATTGGCTTCCTGTTTCCAAGTAGAAGAAAGACCCACTTTTGGTCACATTTTTGAAAAATAGTTGCTGAATGTGGCAGCAAAATTGCTTAAACTGGCAACACTTAAAAGTGCTTTTGTAAACTAACTTTTCTTTGGTTGTAACTTGGAAGCGGTGAACAGCAGCAGTTAAAACAACAAATACTCTCACATAGATGGATAAAATCGATTAATACTTTTGCCCCATTATCAAATTATAAACATTTTATTACGGTTGAGTTCCTCTAAGTTGTTTTGTTGTAGGCTTGATTGACTTCCATGTTGTTCTAAACAAATTTTCCCATTGTAAATAACATATATATCAAGTTATCAACTCTATTTTCATAGTGTAACAGCTCGAAAAAAAGAACAGACAAAAATACAACGGCATATTAGGGCCACATATAAATATATATATTTTTTAGAGGACGGGGACAATATTCAGAGAAAAAAACTCGCAAATTTGCCACTTTATAAACTCCCAAATTTACGAGTTTATAAAGTGGCAAATATGCGGGGGAAAAAATCTTGGAATATTGCCCCCGCCATCTCAAAAATAGATATTTATACGTGGCCCTAATACGCTGTTGTACAAAATCTATTTTAAAACTTAAAAAAAAAAAACTACCGATGCATATTATATACACACTACTGTAGTGTGTTACTGTTTTGTATCATGATGTCAGTGTGCAGTAAATATAACATAATCTTTTCTATTCAATAAAATGTATTGTATTTTATTGCATCGTAATGTTTAAATTGTTTCAGTGTTTTATTGTATTTAAGGTGTTCATGTTATTAATATAACTCTGTTTTTATATGTCTGACTGTATATTTATGTTCAGCACCTTGTATGCAGCTTTGGTTGTTTTTAAAGTGCTCTATAAATAAAGTTGAGTTGGTTGTTTTTAAAGTGCTCTATAAATAAAGTTGAGTTCAAAAGAAACAAATTCAATGTCAATTTCGTACCCTTCACGTGCTTTTATGCTCGCATCTTTGAGCCGTCTTCAATACCGCCTCAAGATGGCGGCCACATGACGTGAATAGAACTACCACCAACGAAGAAGAAAAAGCGGACGTTAGTGTCAGTGCGTGGGAGGAGATAAATGTCAAAATGTTGAAAAATTTGGTAAGAGCGGCTAAATGCGGCTGCGGATGAAATCTTTTGGCTATTTGAAAAAAAAAAGAAGCAATTTGGGTGCCGCAGTCTATGCTGACTTAGATCAGTGGTGTCTAAACTTCGTCCTCAAGGGCAGGTTTTGGATGTTTCTCTCCAACACAGCTGAAGCTCATCGGTAAGCTCTGCATAGGCCTGATAATGATACTGTTGATTGGAACAGGTGTGTTGGAGCAGGGAAACATCCAAAACCTGCAGGGCACCAGCCCTCCAGGACCGAGCTTGGACACCCCTGACTTAGAGGCTGCATGCATCTGGTGGAGCAGGTTGTTCTCCATTCCCACGCCTGTGTTAAATTGAAAAATTCAAATTCAAATTTATGAACGAGTCAAATTCCTGTTCAGTCCCTCTCACATTCTAGTGAAAATTGTTTGGACAGCTTCTGCTTTCCAATATCGCCCAGCAGTTGTCGATACCGCCTCAAGATGGCGAGCGCGTGGCGTTATAGCTGTGCGACTGTCGTCCGAAAGAAAACCACCACCGAAGAAGAAAGCGGAAGTTCCTGACTGTTTAAATTGCCGCTTGAGGACGACAAAGCCGGTGAGGACGACAAAAGGTGAAAAATCGTCAAAAATGTTGAAAGATTTGGTAAGAGAGCGACTGATTGCGGCCGCCGACGAAATCTTCGGACTGTTTGAAAGAACGATAGCGTCGTACGAGGAGCAACTTCGTCGAGCGAGAGAGGAGAGCGAGCAACAACGACGACAACTGGAAGCTATTTCAAAGTCACAACTGTTGTTGCACATCCAAGGTGCGTTCAAATGTTGTTGTTTACGTTTAGCTACTCTGAAGCGTTTATGGAAAGTCACAAGGAGAATTAACGCTTCGCAATAAATGGGATGAAATGGACGAATGGGATCGTAGAACTGTGAGGCAGACCACTTGCTGCCTTGAGAGAATCATCATCGTGTTTACACCTAAATCAGGCCCATCATTTGGACGAAAAATGTTAATACTTATTCACATAACATGAGCTCAATTGCGTTTCTGTCGCTTGTGTCCAACAGATGCCCAGCCGCTGATTGGTCACCAAGTCCAACAATCTTCCCCTCAGCTGCAAGAGGGCACCAGCAGTTTGGAGCATCCACAGCCCCTCCATGTTAAAGAGGAGATGGCAGCTGTCCACATGAAAATGGAAGAAGAACCGACTGAGTTGCAACAAATGACGGAGACCAAAGGAGACCACCACGGATCACCACAAGCAGACCCCCTATTTGCTCCGCTGTCCGACAGTGACGACATTGATGAACTTTTGAGGAGCGGTACAGACTCTGAAGGTGAGAGGAAAGAGGTCACATCAACAAACAAACACTTTTAATTAATACATTTTTCCTTACATGAAAATGGTTACGTTTAGTCTCTGTAAGTCACAATTTGATAAATGTAGTATTTTTATTTATTTTTTTAATCTACACTATTGTCAATCCATTGTGGCTGTTATTTTACAAATGATTTATTGACCAATCTAAAGTGTCGATAATGGCTTGCTCATGACATTTTTGGGGGTCTCCGTAAAATTGGCCGTTTTGGAGGTTCAAGGGTTTGGTCCGACGCCAGCGACGTGAACAAAGTAATTCAGGTTAGAAAAGAAAGAATAAGAAAATTCCATGGATGTAAAAAAATGTAACTTTTTTTTCCAACTGTGTGTTTAAAAGAAAAGAAAAAAGATTAAGATCAACAAACCTCATGACATGGGGATGTATTATGGTCACTAAATCGATTTAAAAACAACACATTGAATGCTCATTTGTGGTCAAGTCATATTAATTGTGTCCACGGCATATTTCTAACATGCACAAAATACGTATAACTTGTGCATGAAATACTCATCTGTAGCCAAGAAATGGGTATAACGTATGCACAAAATACAAATTTGTGGGCACATAATGCAAAGCATGACACATACTAATTTGTGGAACTGTAAGGTTTAGGCTAGAGACTGTGACTTACTCCCAACTCTGGTTGCTTTGTCACCTACAGAAGAACTTGAAGGAACCTCCAGTTTGGAGCATCCCCAGCGCCGCCGCATTAAGGAGGAAGAGGAGGAGGGGTCCAGCATCAGCAACTTGCTGCTGACCGGCGCCCTCGTAAAGCGCGAAGACGACGACAAATCGCCCGATTGGTCACCCCCGCTCGATGACCACGGCCCGCTGGCGCGCGCGCAGTCGCACGCGGGCTCCCGCGGCAGGGAGAAATCCTTAAACTGCTCAGTTTGTGGTCACAGATTCTCGCGGAAGATTCACCTGGCGGCACACATGAGGAAACACGGGGGAGGTAACGCCCTGAGCTGCTTCGTTTGCGGTGAAAGGTTTCGTTCAAGAGTTGCTTTGATTGCACACACTGTAACACACACCGTTGATAAACCTTTAGTCTGCCCAATTTGCGCTAAAATCTTCTCCTGCAAGAGGAATTTAAGCGATCACATACACACGCACAGAGAGGATTCGTTTAAGTGTTCCATTTGCGATAAGCGGTTCACTCAGAAGGTGAACCTGGAATGGCACATGAAAACACACGCGTTACAACAAACGTTCACCTGCTCGTTTTGCGGCAAAACCTTCTCTCAGGAGCCCAGCATGCTGACACACTTGCGGATACACACGGGAGAAAAGGCCTTCGCTTGCCCCGTTTGCGGCAGGAGGTTCTGTGTCGAGGCGAACATGCTGGCGCACATGAAAACGCACAGTGGGGAAAAGCCTTTTAATTAGGGATGCAAGGTAAGGCTGTGCAAAATTCGGAGTTTCAGAATTCATTCCAGTAGATGAATTTGAATAGACTCCACTCCACAGGATGTTGAATTGAATTTGGATGACAGGAAGTCATATTGAATTCAATGCAATTCAGAGAAACTCATTCTCATTACATATCTGTGAGAAGGAAATGGTGTATTTCACTAGTGTGCTCCTAACAAAATGTCCAAAATATTTGGGCAGCCATTTTAAAGCCCTAATATTAAAGCAAGGTATTCTGGGAAATGCAGTGCTGTTCATGACTGCATTTCAATTATCCTTCCTGCGATTCGAATGTCTTCCTGTTTGCCGCCACAATTAAAATTCAAGAACTGAATTGGAACTTAGCAGTCATCAGAATAAAAGAGAGACGTGATTGAATCCCGTCCTGCCGTGTCTGGTTTATTTAGCAGGAAAACGCCAGAAAACATCTTAAACTCAAAACTATTTTTAGCCCACCTTTTACCCAGCCTCCAAGAAACAACAACATTTTAGGATTACACCTAGAAAATAGGTACAAAACAGACATTGTTGTTTTATTGTTTCATTTAATTTTAAGAACAAGTAAAATGTCACGTTTGTGTCTCGCTTTTACATTAAAAACAATTTGGAATCTGACCTCTTAGCATCATTTCTCTGTCTGTCTTTGCACTGTTGTATTTACTGTCTTTGTTATGAATTTATTGTTTTAACTGTATTTGTTGTCTGAGATTTTTTTTTAACTTCATGTACGGCACTTTGTATGCAGTTATGTCTTAAGTGCTCAATAGTTGAGGTTAGTCGTCAATACCGCCTCAAGATGGCGACCGCGCGACGTTGCGCAATCTCTGGACAACCACCACCGAAGAAGATAGCAGAAGTTGGCATGCGAAAGGAGGACACAGTTGGACTTTGTAAAAAAAAAAAAATAAGAGCGAAGAACGAGCAACAACGACAATGAAGCTGTTTCCAGTGAATACACAGACGGTTTGTTCATCCAAGGTGCATCTGAATGTTCACAAAACCTATGATTTAATCTTTTAAGAATGTGTGTCAAATGTCAGACATTGTTCTAGACAACACCTTACCGGTGACGCTAAAGCAGTGCACTAATTGTGAGTTCTTATAAAACCTATCGAAAGGGGAATTTAATTAATACCGAAGAACAACAAAAACATGAATACAACTACTATGTAGAACTGTGGAAGATGTACATTTTCCTTTCTCCATGTTGTTAATTTCAGAGCCCTAAATATAACTAAACTAGTAAAATAATTCCTCCTTAGGTAAATAAAATCCTTTGTTCACTTCAGCTTTAAACAGGTAATTATCAATAACGGACATTGCAGACCAAAAACAGATTTTGAAACGATATTTCATTTTCCATAGCTCTTGACCTTGGACAAAATATTATTCAAGTTCTCATCTATGGGTAATATTAAGCTTTTGTTGAACCTCACATGGATGTTTATTTATTTATTTTTTTAAATGTGAGCGGGATTATATTTCAATGTTTCATGTTTTGATAATGGATAGATACATTTAAATGTGCCAATTTTGAATTGTCCGCCAAATATGGCTACTTTTCAAAGCATGCAGCAATAACAACACCTTTATCCACTCAGGGTGCCTTGCTATTTTAGTAAAAATATCTACGGTATCTAATATTTATCGGCATCAATAGCAACACACACTTACCTACAGTTGTGGCAGTTAACAGTAAAAAAGCTGTGACATTTTGATGAATGCTTTGAATGGTGAGAAATAGCACCATCTAGTGGATAAAATATAACCTGGCTAACCTGTTTCTATATTTGTAGGGGCCATGATGTTTTGGGAAAAAAACTGACTCGCTGCTTTCATACGTCTTCAATTAAAAGGTGAGTAGTTTTTCTTTATTTTAGTTGTGCTATAAAGTAGGTAAATTAGTTTTTGATCCCATTTTAAGACAGTAATGAAGGGTTTTAGCAAAACTGCTTTAATGGCAGAATATGACCACCATAGGGACCCGTGCCCCATTTTTTCCCCCTGAATCTTGCTTTGGACACTTAGCTGTTTTCAAATGGGATGTGTTTTGACATAATTTGGTTGAAAAAGTGAGTATATTTTGAAATGTACACGTGGGACAAGTACAAGTATGTAGGTCTGTATCCAAATCTCTGCAGTTAAAGGTGCGGTCTTTCCAACCAACATCAAAAGCGTCACTTACTGCTCTGAGGTACTTTGAGAACGTGTCCTGACAGGCCGCACTTCCTCACAAAGCAGATAGATGAGTTCTAATGGCAGGAAGACAATTGATTTATTGCACCAGACCACAGTTAAGACGAAGGCTCTCTGAGGTAAGGGGGCGGGGTTTGTGAGACTGTGTGGAATTCCTGAAATGCGTGACCCCCAATCACCTCCTTCCCCTCAAAACAAACCGCTTGCCCCCCTCATCCGACAGACAAAAACATTTGTTTGTAGAGCTGTGCACAAAGTATTTCCTTGTTGGCACGTATGTATCAGTGCTATTGCTAATGGGAACGACACAAGTCAAATATTAGGTACACTCGCATGTTCTAAACAAAGGCAATGTAATAGAAAATAGACACTACACAAAAATGTAGCAAAATTTAAATTAGGGAATCAAATATTAACTGAATCCATCATATTATTATAACAAAGAAATACATTTTTTTGATGAAAACATAAATATAAATATCTAAAAAAATAACTGATGAAATTATAAAATACAAAGTTTAAACATTTTTTTTAGATTAAAAATACATAAAATATTAGAAATAGAAGAATGTTAGAAGAAAGGAAACAAAAAATAGAAAATAATAGAGAAAAGTTTGAAAAAATATCCCAAATAAAAAACAGAATGTCTAAAAATATTAGAAACAAAGTTTTAAAAAAAATCAGAATAATATTATAAGTATCAGAAAATTAACCAAAAATGACCCCAAAAAATGCAAATATATTGCACAAAAACACCAGAAAATAAAGCAAAAAATCCATATGAAATAGACCAATACGAAAAAAATACAAACTATGTAACAAAATGTACAATATTGCAAAATATCAGAATATTAACATCTGAATGTTAGAAAATTTCACCAAACCAAATAATATTAGATACAAATATTATGAAGCAATACAAAACTTTTGACAAAAATATACAAATAAAGTAAATGGAAAAATACACAAAATCTTAGACTAAAAAATAAATGAAATATCCAAAATACAAAACTATTTTGAAAAATAACACGATATAATATATTTTAGTTGAAGGATGTAATCATATGGGCATTGTGGGGCCGTTGTGCTCTTTTTAAACTTTAAACTCAATTTACAAGAAAAACTCCAATATTGACCTGTGCTGAAACAAGGTGGGACTAACAGAGGGGAGGATTATTTGCGCCGAGATCAAACTCCCCTGCGCTAATGTAAACACAAATAAACGCGCTACACTAAAGTCGTATATACCTCCAGTCAAGTGTAACCAAATCTGATTTGTGAGTTAATTCTTTTCGCATTCCTGCACACGTGTGCTTGCTTATCAATGTCGCAGTGGCAAATGTCAGCTCGCTCGGGTTCACCACAACTTGTCACACGAGCGCTACGAAAAAGCCGTCGCGCCAACCGAAATAGCCGTGCGGTAAAAATACGCCGTGAAATGACGATCGGACCAAATCTTCCGTCGGTTGTTTAGCTGTGTGAGCTGATTAGCTGCTCTGAGGCCCCAAACGCCGAGGCCGTAAAGGCTTTCTTTTACTTTGAAACGTTGGGTAAACACTTTTTTACACACATTTAAATGTAGCATATATAATAATCTTTATTTTGTATTTTATTGCATTTTTTTGTGATTGTACAATTGCATAATATTTAGTGCTGTGAAAGTTAAAGCATTAATTTATTAATTAATCACCAAAAAATATTGCATTAGTCATGAATTAACGCAGATTAATCGCACTTAATTTTGACCATAGATGATCCTTTAGCGTGACAGCGGATGGCTACGTTTAACGTAGCACAGGCTGTTTGAG
This sequence comes from Vanacampus margaritifer, assembly GCF_051991255.1. Lineage (NCBI taxonomy): Eukaryota > Metazoa > Chordata > Actinopteri > Syngnathiformes > Syngnathidae > Vanacampus > Vanacampus margaritifer. The sequence continues at coordinate 2,639,899 of NC_135434.1, forward strand.
TGATAAACATAATTACATGCATTAAAATAAAGCATTTAATAAATGTTTGCGTATGACATTTAGGATATTTGTTCATGTCAAAATATTGGAGTCATTTTGTCCCCATTTTAAATTATGCAAGTAATTCATTGATTAGAAAAAAGAGGAGGATGAGCGCGTGCAGCGGATCAAAATATAACATTAAATGTCAAAAGAATTAACACATAACCGGTGCTCTTTAAATTTAGCGGGGAACAAAATATTGATAAAAAAAGCCTTTTTTATTAAGTGATTAATCGTGATTAATCAAAATTCTAAGATGTGACTTATCTGATTTAAAAATGTAATTGTTTGACAGCTCTAATAATATTATAGGATTTAATAATGTAATTATTAACATCGTGTGATAGTTGTGTCTTTGTGAAATCTTGTTTTTATCTTTATACAATGCTGACTTGAGATAAGAGTTTAAGTTGTTCCTTAACCACGTTTGTAACACAACTCATCTTTGTCCATTGAATTTAAATGCCATTAATCTGTTCCGGCATTTTCGAAAGAGTAAAAAAAACAAAGCTGTTATTTTGAGATGTGTCAAGTATTTTTTTCCTTCCTAATTAATGTGGTGGAACATTACTGCCATGACGCACACGCTTCAGTCAAGGTAGCTTACGGGAGAGATGCTTATCCTCGGTTACCGCGACAACAGAGGAGCGAAGCCAGGCGTCAAAACACATAAGATGCTAACTAAGTGAGAAGGACGCTTCATTAGGTACACAATGTAATGCTGTCCAACAGGAAAAAATGTGCTTCTTCCATACGTAGTAATGTTGAATATGTTGTTTGAAAGTGAAAGCCTCAATGAAGGTAAGAAAGAAATGCTGAAGATTTCTAGGGTGATGCCGAATGGAAGTGCGTCACGTATGACGCGAGGCCCCGTTGCTTTGGTTTCACTTCCCGTACATGTGGCAGCTTGTCTGCTCATGAATCAACAGCAAGAGGACAAGGAACATTTCTTTCCCCCTGGAAGCTCTGTCAGGGTCGAAAAGAAGGTTGTGTGTGTTTGAACGGGGGGTGTAAGTAAGTGTTTGTGAACGTGGGCCGAGCTACCGGAGTTCATTTATTTAACTGAGTGTGTATAAGTGTGTGTGTGCACGGAGTGAGTGTGTTTAACTGAGTACGCGCATGTTTGCTGTTAAACAGGCCAGCGGCTCATGTTCATCCATGTTGACAAGCGCGGTTGAACATATGTTGTTTATCCTAACGCTGACTCGCTTTGACTCCGCTGAATCATTCATAAAACCTTAAGCACCCCCCCCCCCCCCACCCCTTGTATTGAGGGGGAGTGGCAAGCAGGTGACCCTTGGCTCTTGTTTGCTTTGCATGAATCGCTAGCTCTGTTTGATCAGCTGCCACTTTTCTCCACGTTTGACTCTCACTTTTAGCTAAGCTCGTCATGAACGGCCTCGAAGTAAAGCCTGTAAAGTGAAAAGAAATCTTCTAAATGTGACACACCACAGAAGAATTTTGGTTAAGAACCGCCCAATTTGAATGATGAAATCAGTTGGCAAGTATACAAATCCGTTGTGGAATTTGATGGAGATATGTAAAAAACTACAAAATGTCTGCCGCCCACTCAGTCACATACCGAGAAATGAAATCAGCCTGTGGTCGCGCGGGGGTGACTTCTGAAGAGCTGCAGATGTGTTTCGATTTCACCCGCAAGACCTTAAAAACAACTTTTCGAGCGTTTCGCCAAAGCACAAATCTGCGGTTTCCTTTAAATCACCACAAAAAACACAACAAAGAGCTTTTAGTAGTAGGTACTTTTACATGACATCAACTTTGTAAAAAAAAACTTTTTTATCCAGATTTTAATCCACATGACATTTTCAAAAACAATGCCACACACGCAAAACCAATGTAGTATGCAACTATGCATGCCGGCCACTAGTTGGCGATGTCACAATTTCCAGATGTCATAAAAACACTAATAACATAAAAATTATTTATAATAAGAATTTTTTTTAGCAGAAATTTTCTAGCCTTGTTTGAGGTGATCCTGTCTCATACAAATGGGGGCCCATCTGACCCCACCCCCTGTCCTGTGGGGCCGACACGAGGTGCTTTTGGTACCATCCGGTACCGATCCGGAGCGGAAAGTGCGCGATTACCGCAAGTCATTTCAAGTGGCCATGAAGAACCAAAAAATGAGAAGTTGTATTGTCACTCTCAAGTTACACTTGTCAAATAGTGTAAAGCAGTACAGTGAGTTTGTGATCAACGTGTTTGCCTCACAATTCTTAGGTTCTGGGTTTGAATCTCTGCTCACCTGCCAGCCTAATGAGGACTTCACTCCATATTGATCGTAGTATTGGCGACGGTAATATGTAAATTAGATCAGCTCACATCAGAAATAGGCAACTCACAAAAGATGTGTATGTTTTGTGGACAAGCACTGCAGAGAACTTTTACGTAATGCATCCCCTTTAAAATGAGCTATTGGGTGCGAGTGTGAGATACGGGTTGCCACTTTTAGCAGATGGACACAAGCAGGTGGATCAACGACATGAGAAACTGATGCAATCAGCTGAAACCAGCTGCAAGTTACTTTTTTTGTTCCCCTGGCCGCAACACGTCATCTGGAGAGTCCAAGCCAAACCTCAAATTGTGCGGCGGTGCAGCCCACCCCCAGAAACTAAAAGGTGCGAATCTCTTTAGAAACTTGCAGTTACAATGCTGGAGCGGACACATTTTTTTTTTTTTTTTTCAACTGGAGCATTATTTAGCTTGGTTATTTTAGCGATGTTATGTAACCCAAGCAGGCCGCCTTCCCAGAAGTGAATTACACAAGAGGAAGTTAGCAAAGACAAATGCTGCACTTTTTTTTTTTTTTTACACGGTCACTGTACTCCACTTATTGAGGTCATGTTGACTTACAGACCAACTTTTAAGTACAGCCAATGTTTGGTTGAGAATGCAAATGTGACCTCTGAAGTATGCATATTGCTCATTAACAGGAAATAACTTTTTCTAGGAAATGCCGAAATACGGCAATGAAAATCTACATCATCCAAGGTCTACGAAACGTTAACAAAATGTTAAGCAATAAAATTGTATTAAATATACTAAAATAGGGAGTATTAAATGAATTTAGTTTTACCTTTGCTTAAAAATTTGAATTTTCTTGGCGCACTGATAAAAGACAAAAAATTGCAATGCAGAGTTTATTTGAATGCAGTAAGACTACGAGGAAAGCAGCAAACATTTCAAATCTTTTCATACAGCGACCCAGAAGCAGAATACACAAATAAATAGTATTTCATATTTAAATGACCCCCCCCCCCCCCCAACCCCAACAACTTCCCCCAATTTTCAATACTGGATAGCAATTTAGAAGCGAACTCCATCTCCCATGAGCCATTGCGGCATGGCGAGCGCTACAGACCGGCTGTAAAAGTTAAAGGGAGAAAAGTGTTATACGAGCAGGTGACGTTTAACTATTAGTCTCCACGCTACGCGTTAGCACCGTGCGTCTTCTAATTATTTTGATGGCAAATTGGGAGCATGTTTATACGCTAATGAGTTGGGGGAAGAGTTCATTGGCAAACATGTCGTCCCAGGGGCTCTCAGAGCACAGCGGGGACGACATGTCGCTGAAGGGGGACGGGGAGCCCTCGTATCCGGAGTCGCTGTAGGCGTCCGCCAGGCAGGCTTCCTTATCCAGGACGCTGAGGGGGAGCGAGGAGGCGGCGGCGGCATTGGCAATGCAGAGGAAGTCGTCCATCAGTCTAGGGATGCCCACTTCCTCTGGCTCGTCTTTGACGCACACGTCGTCCTCCTCCTCCTCCACCACCACCACAACCTCAGCGACGGGGAAGGAAGCCATCACGCTCTCGTCGTCGCTTTCCTCGACGTCTTGCATGGCCACCTCTGCCGGCTTGGTGTAAATGTGATCCAAGTGGATCAGTCCATTAAGGGTCTCCAGCTTAGTTGGTGGGGGCCCCAGAGGTGCAGGTGCGGCGGCAGGTACTGGATCCCGCCCACCAACCAAGAGCACCGGCGGCTCCTCGCACTCCTTGTCGCAAGACTCAAGGAAAAGCTCCGGGTCAAGGATGTCCAGAATGCCCAGGAGCAGATCAGACTGGGGAGGAGATTAGCCTGGTCAACTTTCACCCCGTTGCAGCGCTCACTTGGTTAAGCCTCGTTTCAGTTTGCATTGCAAAACATAAGCGTCCACCACATATGCACCCATTTTTATCCATCTCAGTGCCACTTGCTGTTGCCTGAAAATGGCATCACAGTTGCTTGGGTATCGACCAATCACAGCTCAGCAAGTGGCAAAATGGCTACCCTTAAAATTACACCCCCCCCCCCCCCAATTTCAATATACCACCATTCTAAGTTAAAAAAAAAAATTCAGCTTCTTGCTGTTAAGGTAAACCTACCTTTTTATGTTGTTTTAGCTGAAAATCTAAGGCTTTCCATTTTAAAAGATGCCAAAACTGGATCCTATTTACGGTGATCTGGGGTTCTCGGCACACCTACCTCATTGTCTGCAGCATCAGGACCATCTGTATCCATTGGGAAGTTTTCAGGTTTTGGAACTGCTGGGTCTGCACCTTCTGCAGAGGCACACGTAGCCTGAGTGCTGCGGACTCAGAAGACCCGATTCCCAAACCTGCTTCATTCCCATTAGACACAAACACCTGAACCTGAACCAGACAAGGAGAGAGAGAGAGAGAGAAAAAAAGAGATTAATTTGTGTTCAGATAGCTGCCAAAGAAGATGCCTATAAATAACCCGAGTCGCACCTTTTCCTTTGTGTCAACGGTGTCCAACCCAAGTCTTAGCTTCAGCTCATCATTTTCAGTAAGCAGGCTGTGGTTTTTTTCCCGGAAGAGCCGGTTCTCAATGTGAAGCTTTTGGTTCTGGAAAAATGCAGATTACAATACAAGTTTATCCTGCTTACTCTGAAAACAGGTAACAAATTGGGCAGTTAAACTGACAAGACTGCTGACAGCTCTTGCATTCCAGCCAACGCAAAAAGTAAAATACCTCTAATTCTAACTCCAGGACCTGCTGCTCCAGTTCACCCATTTTGGCTTTTTTTCTGTCTCTGGCCGTCTGGGCTGCAACTCTGTTTTTCAGTTTCCTGTGAGGAGGAGGAGGAGGGTGAATACTTGAGTATAAGTGAGGGCATTCTTTCCGTGATGCTAAGTAAGCATTTCAACCCGCCATGTTCCTGCCACGCAGGCAAGTCAAAGTCCTGCCGGGTGGGACCACTCTGGCCAGATAAGCAGGTTTTAAAGTCCATTTGATACAGTCACTCTTTTGGCTTAAATGCAACACTATTAACTAGACAAATAACTAAAAACCTTTTGATTATTTAGGGTGTCGTTAACTTCAGAGAGCATGCTGGAATAGAACATAAAACAATTAAAGACTGTTAAAAGCCCTAACAAATGCAAGGGGGCAGTTTAAAGCCATGGAATATAGCTGAGCTTCAGTAAGAGTTTAAACAAAGATGAGAAAAATATACTACTTCTAATAAAAACGGAAGAAACAAGAGGGAGTACTTTATTACGCTTGGGTTAAACATCACCGCCATTTTGTGTGATTCAATCAATACTGTATGACTGCGCCTGACCCACATTAGTAAAAATTATAAAAGCCAAACCAACGTCATTTCACCCGCCCCCCCCAAAAAAAAAATTATTCAAAGCGAACCTTCTAAGCGATTTCTCCTCGGGGCTCAAGTGTGTGAGCCGCTGCCTTTTGCGCACCGGCGGCCCCGCCGAGCTGCTCGACTCGGAGTCCGACGACGCCTGGTTGGAGGCGGACGGCAGGACCACCGAGATGGGGCGGCCGAAGCTCGCCGTCGCGGTGCCGCCGCTCTGCTTCCCGGAGATAAGGAGCAGTTTGTGGGCGCCCCCGCTCGTTGCCGTTACCATCACCATGTTCTCGGTCTCCGATCAACCTTCTCCCAAAAATAAAAATAAACAACCCGAGGGATCTTTCTGTGGCCGCGGTGATATTCTTCTTCTGACAGACGGGCGACAGCCTCGGCGATTTTTCTACTATCGTGGTGATACCTGATAGGCTGGAGAGGAAGTCGACGTCACTGCCTTACAGCTTGTGATTGGACAAGGCGCTTACTTAATTTGCATTTCTACTTTCTTCCTCTTGCAAAAGACGAATTCCTCCAAATCTTGTCTTCAAACCTAAAAACAACAAGCCCATAAAGGATAGCTATAATTATTATTATTTAAATGTGTTTCATGATATAAGAATCTGTTTTGGAATGTAGTAGGGGAGATTCACTTAGTAGAAAGTGATGCAAGCTACTTAGGGGAGGGGGAGGGGTTATTTGAGTACATTGGAATGTAAACCAAAGGCGTTGGTTGCATCATATGGGATTTTCCTGGACAAGTACCCAAACACGCTGTGAAATATGATAACAAATACGTCAAAATATAAATATTGACACTTTAATCATAATGCACATTAACAAAATAAAAATGTTTAAAAATATATATTAATACAGTACATTTATATAACAGATGAATGACCTATGAAAAACCTATTATTGTATTGAACTGATATTTAGAGACTAGCACGAGATGATATAAAATACCTATATCATGTAAAAATATATATATCCCGATTTGGTATGGTACGCAATGACTTTTTTGTTGCCATTATAATGCGTTTGAATGAATTTGTCAATACTGTAAAAGTGTAAATGTGCCATTTTCTTCTAACATATACAGTATCTCTCCAATTAGACGATTTGATACCATTCTTGGTATATTTCAAAATGGAATGATTTGGTTCAATTCGATGCACTGGCATCTTTTAAATAATAAACGATTTTCTGGTTAAAAACCTTTTCTTGTTAACAGCCCTAATATATGCATAGGTAGATATTGGCAAATCATTATTCAGTACCTTGATACCATCGGAAGCAAATCGTGATGTAATGTCCATCCCTGTATCGTGATCAGGGTTGGGGAATCTAGATCCAGAAAGTAGGTAGGCAGGTAAACGAGCTCGTATAAGCACCTTTTGAGTAGAAGCACCAGTGGCTAAAGTCAAACTGTTTCAGGGTTTGTTCTCTCTGGACCTGGATTCCCCAACCCTGATCGTGCTACTATCGATATGGTGAATTCATCGGCACTGCTAAATCACTGAAAAACATACTTTATTTTAGCAGATCGTGACATCGGTGTATTGAGTCTCTGTATTATACAATCTTGCAATACTATCGATAGCCTCTTACGAATTGGAACCAAAATTGGAAATTTATTGTACATATCATCAATCAAATTGAAAGGTTTTTGGTGTGGCACATTCAGGCTGTTTTGCTCTGCGTGATTACTTTATAGCAATGTCGTAAAAAGTATGTCATTGTTACACGATCATTGTTAATGTTCAGGAAAGCCTGCTTTAAATTCCTGACCTCATGTCTAGTTTCCTCCTTGTTTTTGACATTTTTTTCTTTCATAACTTCCTTTTGTTTATTTGCAGAAATAAACTGACAATTAAATGTAAAGTAGGTCAAAATAGTTTTGTTGCAGCATTCCGTTTAACTTTGACCGTTTTATAAGTATCGGCGCATGACATGAAGGTGTTTGATTCTGTCAACAAGGACGCAGCGCCCCAGATAAAAGCGCTTTCTATCATTCAGCAGCCAATTAGAAAACAAACACTTCAAACAAGCTTGCAATGCCCTCAAACAAGAATCCATGTTTTCCCAACCCAGCAAGCAAACGTTTGCCGAGCTTTGGATCCAATCCATTTCTAAGGAGCGGAACATTCAACAGTAAAGCAGCACTTTGGCACTTTGGGTGAAGTGTTAGCTTTTGTTATGTCGCTCAAGTGCAGCAGAATGCACCAAAGTCCTTTTAGTCATAGTGTGAAACACAATATCAGACATCACAACGTTGATGACGAACCATTTTTGGTCACTGAAGTAACAAATTCCTAACATTTGAAAATACGTAGTAAAAATTTTTTTTTTTTAACAAAAACAGTATAAAATTAATCCTAAAATTGTTAATTAGAAAATAATAAAACACTCATCATAATAAATACATAAAATTAAAATTGAAAAAGTACCATGGTAAATAAATACACCATAAAAGACAATATTAGACACAAAATAGCAAAAATAAAAAGATCACAACTTGTAATGTATAATACTAAAACATGATATAGTAATTATCACCATATGACTAAAAATATAGCATATATAATGGTCAACAATATTTAAAAAATTACAAATAGTTGATAATAACTACAATAATGCAAAATTAAGACTGAATAAATGTTTGTTTCCCATATTTTTATAGTAATAACAGCAAAATGCTGTTACACAAGTTTTTGTTTTGTTTTGTTTTTAAGCCGCTTGCTTCTCCTTGTTTAACTGCAAACAAGCTCACATATGAGGACGCGCTTGCATGGCCGTAAAGGCACAAAGTCCACAAAACCTTCAAAGCCTTGTTGGTCGAGTGAACGGCAGCAGAGCATTACAGGCTCCTCTTTGCTGTTTGACCGGTTCTTTTAAGTACATTTAAGTGCAAGTGGAACTCCAAGCACGGACGTGTGTTAAACAATATGTCTCAGGTCAACTTTAAATGTGTGTTTTTTTTATTTTTTTATATCAGTAGCACTACTAAGTTAACATTTAAAGTTATATACAGTAGCCCGAGGACTTCTTTGACAGATTGAATGCTAATTAGCGACTCATGAATGTTTGTTTCCGTTGTTTCACTTTGGAAAAAGTAGGCCTGTCATTTGTAGTGGATGTCGCTAATTCGAACTAAGCATTTGCATTTTGCAGCTGCGCTATTTCACACTTTGCTTTGTTGAAGTTAGAAAAAAATAGACCTTTTATTTGGAGCGTACATTTTTGCGGATAAAATGCTAATAAGCAGGCACATTCTAGCATCTGTAGCCCACTCTTGAACTCTCAACTTTATTTAAATAGTTTTGGTTGCTTCACTTCACACTTTACAAAAGTGATGTCGCTGATTGCCGAAAGGATAATTAGCTAGCTAACATTGTAGCATTTGTAGCTCACTTTTCAGTCTTCATTTTGTTGTTTAGTTTGTTGTGGATGTCTTTTGAGCGACAAAAGGCTAACTAAGTAGCATATTTCAGCATTTGTGCCTTGTTGTTTGTGACTGTTTTGGTTGTTTGACTTTTGATTAACAATTTCCAGCGGATGTTTCTGACAAATGAAATGCTTGCTAGCTAGCACATTTGTAGCATTTGCTCACTATTTTAATCTTTACTTTGTTAAAGCAATTGTTTCACTTTGAAAAAAGTAGGCCTCCCATTTGTAGTTACAATGCTAACTAGCTGGCACATTTTAGCATTTGTAGCTTATTTAACTTTATTGAAATTGATTTCACATTGGAATAAGAAGGTCCCTTAACAAAATTATTTCTTTGTTCTACAATTTTTGTTAAGTAATCCTGTGTTATGTTCTTCATCAACGTTTCAGTTGATTCAATTTCCCCAAGAAATATACGCCTTCTCATCAAGCGGTTTCCTCAAGAAATAAATTACAAATAAAATAAATTGAAAAAAAGTAGGCAAAATATAATTGTGTGGTAAAGGTGAAATTTCCACTCATCTTGTGATGGAGCTATCATTTTGTCATATAGAGTCTATTTTACTTGAGTTCAGTGTTAAGTGTAGAGTGTGAGTATTTAATGAATGGTTAAACGTGCACACTCAAATGCAAATAACAGAGGCGGGTATCCTCCCTTGGGCTCAGAGTTGGCGTGTGTGTGATTACAAGTGGGGCGTTTCCTCACAATAGACCAATCCCAAAAGCTAGTGAGTGGGTGTCAAAAGGTATAAATAGACAAAAAAAAAATGTAATTTAAACGTATTGTCGTAAAATGTTTAGAAAAAGCTATAAAGAAAAACCCTGGAATGTACAATTTATGTTTGGAACTGCAGTATGAAAAATTCAGCATGCCCGCTGCTGCTTCACTCCAGTCAGTGTTATCTCGCCTGGTGAATATTATTGTGTTTAATTAAAAGGATGGTAGCAAAATATTTTGAAAGCTCCACAAAACTAGAAAAAAAAAAATCTTGGAATATCACTTTATTGAACGTTATTTCATTTATTGATAATAACAATAGTAATATTAACTAAATATATAGTTCATACTGATAAAACTAAAATATTTACAGTAAGCATGCAGAGAAACTGAATTTAAAAAACATTATTTTTAATCGGCAATATAATGATAGTAGTAAGTAAATAAGCGGATACGCGGAATTGAAGACGGAACGGAAAGTAAAAATGCAGCAAATTGTAACTACAGTAATATGGAAAATAATGTAAGTTGAATTAGTGAAATATCTTGGCAAAAGCCACAAAGCTATGAAAATCGATTTAGTGTCTGCAAAGCTGTTGATTGAATTAAGAGGCATTAAACAGAGCCTCCCTCTCAGTAAACAACAGCCAGGCGGGGTGTGTGTAAACTATGGCACATATTGTGTAGCGGTGGGCCCGCCCTGGGACAGAGCCCAGCTGGAGGAATAAGCGGGCGGGGTGGGGGGGTGCTCATTTTGTTTACCTTACTTCTTTTCACATTCTGCTCCCGACCCACAATGCACTGGGATGTTGTTTGCTGGGCCTGCGGGTTTCCCACAGCCTCTGTATGGACAGTACAGTACAGCAACTCCGTCCCTACACTTTATTGGGTCTCAGTAACACGACCATGGTGAAACAAATGGCTTTCAAAGGAAGCTGGCGGTCTAAACTGGGTTAAGGTTTCAAAACCGGTTTTGAATGTGTCATTCCTTCTGGTGTTCTATCCTTGCCCCTCTCTCCATGTCTTATTTCCTTTGCCCTTGTTTGTCCTTTTCCTTCTGTTCCTGCGTTCATGCATCCTTCATTCCATCCATCCAATTATTTTATTTGTCCTTGCTTGCTTCTTTACTTCCTTTTCCCATCCATCTATCCCTTCTCACTTTCATACTACCATTGTTTTTCCTTCCTTCCTTGCAGGCTCCTGGCCGAATGGCAAAAGTTATATGTCATGCGGCTATGTTGCCCTCTGGTGCTTAGAGCTAGCAACTACAACATTTAGTGTAGCTCTAACAATAGCATGAGTGTGCCAAAAACAAAAATAAATCCAAATAAAGATGCTAAAATGCAACTTATTGAAGCAGTTTATCTTTGTATACAACAATAAACAGACATTGAGTGTTAGATTAGCAATGGGTATAAAATAATTTGACGTCGGAACGTGTCACATTTGATACTAAAAGCGAATTATTTTAGCATTGTTTAAAAATAAATAACCGGTGGCAGTTGCTGTCAGCTTTGTGTTGATACTAGGACAAGTAATAGTCAGCATCGACATGGTAGCATTCTACTTTACCTATGACAGTAATCTTATTTTAGCATTGATAATACCAACAGATGTGACTGACTTAGCTAATTAGCCCATCTTAGCATTGTTGCTGGAAATAGATTAGTTACAATTACCTTAGCATTGACACTATTAACTCTAAAGGATTAATGATGTCATGACAATAATCCAATCACTTTTTGTACATATGTAGCGATAGTAATAACTGTCACTGTCCTCATCAAAAATTCCAACCAAACATTGGAGGATTCTCACATTCTCATAACAAGAATCCTATTGATTTATTGTGTCCTAGTGAAAATCTTACTGATTTTAAACTGCACATTTATTAAACACACAGTACTGTTGCCCACTATTCTTAGTGACAGTAACTATTCAAACAGTACTCAATTGACCCTTTGTTGCAACTGACGTTATTGCTTGAAGCCAGAATGATGATGATGATGATGATGAAGAAGGGGCCTCCCATAAGGCCGCATGTCATTGCATAAAGCAATTAGGGGAGGATGGATGGTGGGAGGATGGGGGATACACTATTGGGGCCCCTGGGATGATGATGTGAGATGATTTTCTCATGATGACAATGTGGCGTGTTGCATGTTTACCGTGATGTCACCACTCCAACTCGACTGGGAACGTGTCATGACATCAATAATGAGTAGAACAAGACGGGCAGTGACTGTGACAGTGAGCTTAGCGTATTTTAGCATTGATACCACGAGTCAATGGTTTAGAGTTCAACATTTCATCTGGAAACTCGAGCGTAGACGTGAGTTTAGCTCAAAGGTCATGTAAGGTAAATTTGGGGATTTGTTTCTAAAGATAATTGCTGAAATCGTGCAAAGATTGAACAAAAAACAATGTACGTACTGAATTGTTGAGCTATACTGTTAAACTCTTTTCATCAAGCCAAGTTACGCACTTGGTCTTTCTGGCATGAGGCGGCTTTTGGACATTAAATATTTTTTTTCCAATTAACATTGATGGAAACAGATATTAGTTTAATGTTTATACTTCAAACAGACCGAGATTATTACCCAATTATTTTCCTCTTCGTAAAAAAGGCAGGTGATAATTTAGCATTGATAATAGGCTACATATAAAAATAAGCAAATAGTGACTGCGGGATAGTAAATGGATGGATGCATTTAGCAGTTAGCTTAGCATTGATTAGAAAACAGGTAATGACAATTTGTTAAATTTATCTTGTATGTTAAAATGTCACCAAGTTCCAGAAAGTTTAGATAAAGTGAGATAAGTTTAACGTTGATACCACAAAAAGGAAGTGACGGTTAGCATATTTGTAGCATTGCTACAGATACCAAATACAGTGTTCCCCTGCATAATCACGTTTTTTCAATTATCCTTTTTATGGGTTTGTACTGTATCCTTACTGTAATGCCCTCACATGTGGGAAAGGAGAGCCAAGGTTGGCACTGTTACTTAAAATAGATGGAAAACTCAGAGCACAACAGTGTGGCCTTGCAACAAGTGTGTCTTATTCAGTCATGCAACAGAGGGCAGCGTTATCCCAAAAGTGGAATCGTCTTTGCCTGAGTGAACTTTTCAACTGTCTGTGCTCACTTATGATGATTGATGATTATTCTGAAAAAAATATTTGGAAAAAGACCTGAATTAACACAAAAAGCCAATTTATATTTATTATTGTTTATTTATAAAATAATTGGAACAATTATGAAAAGCGGTAAAGTAAGTGTGTTGTAGTAGTGGCACAATGAGCCTCCTTAACTCTTCACTATAGCAATGTGATTGAAAATTAGTCCTGTGCAGATGTTTTTTTTTTCATAGGTGGAATGGGAAGAAAAAAGAGCAATTTTTTCTTGAAATTTTTACACAAATTGTAGTTTATGTGAAAAACATTATTATCAATACGAAAAAGAGATGAATTAGGTCAAACTTTGAGTCCCAATTAAGGAGGGCCTCCTTCACTAATAGCAATGTAATTGCAAATTAACTCTGTTAAGTGTTTTTTTTAAGGTAAAACGGCAGGTAAAGGTGATAAGTGAGCCTAGGATAAGGCTTATATGCTAAACTATTTACAAAATATGAAGTCTATATGTGAACTATTCCTGTTATGATAAACTGAATTAAGTAAAATAGAGTCAGACTTTTGCAACTTCAAACCAGGAAGTGTGCACAGGAATGCCCCTTTAAACTTGGAGATCCATGTTGCGAAGTCGGGGGGAAAAAAGGACCCCGACATTACCAACCGGCCATCACTCGACAATAGAGACACAAACCATGAATGGCAAATATAATTTACACAATTCTAAACAAATGTATCTCTTTTTTTTTTATTACATTAATTATTTATTCGAAGGAAGTAACTTCACAAACCCAACGTGATTTGGACTGACTGCGTTAACCAGAACAACAGACAATTGATTGGAATCAGCCATCTTTGTTATTTGATTAGCCTCAAATGTTTTAATATCGTTAGGAGGACAATCAGAGTGGGATTAATCAGACTTCCCGCCTTCCTCGAATGCAGCATTAACTCGATGAAAGGACGCTCTCCACTCATTGAAAAGCATTAGATTTTGGATTGTTGTAATTTGATTTGTGAGGATTATTTTGATTTCAAAATGTGATGAAATGTTGTTTGACTACTATAACAATCTGCCTGGTTTGTATTGTAGTCACAGGCTAAAACAATACAACATACCGTTTGTTTTCACCGTGTAAGGTGCGGAAATATTAGAAAGGCCCGGATGTTTGGAATTGGCAATAGTTAATTTGATTGAAATAAGTCTTGTTTTGGTTGAGTTTTCTTTTAAGGTGGAATGACAGGTAAGGGTCACAATCGAGCTAGAATTAAGAGTATACTATGAATATTTTTATTATTATAAAATATTACATATTATGTGTAAACTATTCCTGTTATTACAAAAGGCGCATCACACTAAGTCAAACTTTTATCCCAGTGACGTCCCGGCTGACGAGTGCCTCCTTAACAAACCGAGTGCTGGCACTTGAGCGTGAAAGGGGGCGGGGCCAGAAGCCTTTTGGGAGGGAGAGAAGAAAAAAGTTAGAAAAAAAATCACGTGTTTGAGATCAAAGGAGATCCGCTTTGTAGAGGAGGGCGGGGGGAGGAGGGAGGGGTGAGAAATAAAGGGGGAGGAGGAGGGGGCAAGCGAGGAACGGAGGGGGAGGAGGCTTGAGCAGCAGCCAGTGTCATTGACAGACTCTCAGTGGTGAACTAAACACGCTCCCCCGGTGTGTTTCCGCACATTTTCGCTCCTTATCCCCCCCTCCCCTAAAAAAAAAAAAAGAAAAAAAGGAAGAAAAAAAAATCTTATTTCGGCGCATCGCACCACTGGCTCGCCTCGCGTCGGACATGCCGTTCCGCTCGGCGCCGCTGATCCAGCCGGCGAGATGATAACGACGACTACCGCGACTACCCGGACGACTACCAGGACGATGCTGCTGCTGATGCCGACGGTGGTGGCACCGTGGCGGGGCGGTTCGGAGCGGGACCACCCTCACCAGTACCATCACCAACATCCCGGCTCGTCGGCGGCGGCGGCGCTGCTCTTCCTCGCCGCCGTGCTGGCCGCCGAGCCCCGTGTCGCCCTCGCCAAGGATACGGCCTATGTGGAGGTGGTCCTGTTCGAGTCCAGTGCCAACGGGGATTACACCACGTACACGACGGGCTTGCAGGGACGCTTCTCCAAGGCTGGAGCCACCATCAGCGCCGAGGGGGAGATCGTCCAAGTACGTGTCAAGTGTCTCGAAACACGCTGCTTTCTAACTTTACCTTGGCGGAGGTTGACAGGAGCGCGTGCGCTCGCGCGTGCGTGTCCATCCATGCTTGCTTGTGTGTGTATGTGTGAGGATGGTACTACTTTGCAGCCCCAATGCGGTCACAAGATGGCTCCTATCTGGTGGAATTCATTCACGCTGGCAACTTTTTTTTTCGTTTGTTATCCCACGAATAGTTTGTCAAGTTTATTTTTGTGGTTTGTGCACTTTGGGTGCACGCACGGGGTGTTTGGCGTGGTGCAAAAAAAAAGAAAGAAAGAAAAAGTTTGTTGTTTTGAAGTTTTTTTTTAAGGGGGGTCTACTTCCGGCGTTGCACACAGAAAACACCATGGTGCGTTCAGGTGCGCAAGATTTAGTTTTAATTTGAGCTTGTTCAAAGAAACGCTTTTTGCTGCTGTCGTTGGGTTGATAGTGCCTCGTAAACATTTGATTAGAGGCCGGATTTTGGAGTTGATCATTGTTGCAATGCTTGTAATGTAGTGCATCATATTTAATGACTAGACTACACCTCTTAATTTACATGACATTTATTGTTGTTTAACATATTTATCTTATCTTTACTGTCTATACACCTCAAATGTACCATTCTATTTAACAATAATGCGCCTAGAAGGTAGCATATTGACATCACGTGATGTCTATCCACATTTAATTATTCAATGCCTCCTATTATTATTATAAACATCTAATGTATCATATTTATATATTTATTTTCTTAACATATATAGCTCAAATAATTGACCATATTTGCATTGAACACACCATATGCAATGGTGCGTTCAGGTGCTCGACTTTTTGTTGCAGTAACTTTCAATTTTTTTTTCTTGCCTCATGGACTTGGCCACCATTGCGTTGAAAGTGCCTCGTAAATCTCGGATGTTGCTTCACAAATATTTGATCGGAAGCTCGATTGCAGGGCAGATAAGGCTTTGAAATGGTTGTAATGTTTGTCGTAATGCTTTGATGCTTGACTTGCATGGAGAACATACCTGCACAGTTTTGAAATGTAGGTCGTGGTATGTATGCTAAGAAACAGGAGGAAAAGGCCTAGAAACTGTAGAAAACACGACATTGAACACATCAGCAAGTGCAAACAACAATGTAAAAGGAATGACGTTTTTTTTTTGTGAGTGTGTGTAGAGCATTTTTTCGAGTGGTTTGCTTAGCTTAGTTTAGTTTAGCATCGTTTAGCAGCTACACTGCAGGTGCCCAATTAAGTGCCCATGTAGGGACAATTTGGTCTGTTTACATCTCTGCACAGATCACGTGTAAACCGTCACGTGAAACTATTTTCTTGTTGCCTGTGGAATATTTACACCATATTTAATCTCTCTGTACCATCTTTAAATTGTGTTTAAGGACAATACACATCAAATCATAATCCTCTTTTATTAATTATTAGTAGCATTATATATCATGAAATAATAGATTTCTGGTGTACCACATTAAATCATATTTAATAGTTATGTACCTTATTTACATCATGCGATGTCTATATTGACTATTTACATAATAATGAATATCAATACACCTCTAATTGGCCATATTTACATCATCTAGTATGTATTGTGTTTATATTGCATATTTGCACCATATTTATTTTTCATGTAGTGTATTTCGTTAGTAATGTCTACATTTCTACTTTACCATGTTTTACCGGTGCATATCTAACGGTCTTTACACAATGCATCTAACTATCTATTTACATATTTAATGCTCCTATAATTAGTGTTGTTCCGATACCGGTGTCGAGAGAGGCCCCGATACGGCATTAAAACAGTGGTATCGTCATCGGCAAGTACTAACAAGTAACATGCCGATAGCATTATTTCCCACACTAATATAGGACTTTGGAGGCGGCATCTTGTGTCTTGCTTGTGCACGACATTCACTGATGGGTGACGTGTTCACTGCATGCCCAGCCAAGATATGCTTTCAACCAATGGCAAGGCAGCTTTTTCAAGTTGAAAAAAACAACAACCTCGGTATCGATACGGTATCGGCCGATACTGCAGAACTGCCTATTGGAATCGGTATCGGGGCCCAAAAAAACGGTATTGGAGCCCAAAAAAAACGGTATCGGAACAACGCTACCTATAATATAACATTTTGACACCATATTCTACAATATTCTTATTATATACACCTTGTCTGACGCATCATATCGATGTCATATTATATTATATTGTATTTGAATTTGAACAATAACAACAACAAGCAAAAAAAAAAAAAAAGCCAATGAGCGCCTAAAGCCATTCTCATCATGCTCATAAGGGTTGTTGTCAATGTTCTCAATATTTTTGTAATTTATATTCGTCCATGTTCATACTAAACTTAATAATAGTAATGAACCACTACATAGTGATAATATAAAACCTTAAATACTTCAAGTGTTCTAATCATCATAAATCTACATAGACAATCCAAAGAGCCAACAAGAACAATTTGCCATATTTAATGGTAATATGTCACTAATGTACATATTAAATGTACTATATTTGCATCACATTCACTGTCAATGTGGCATATTTACATACCGTCTAGATGCCTCAAATTTACAAAAGATGTAATGGTTACGTACCACAGTGACATCATATATAATGTGTACACCACTAATGCAGCATGTGTGCATTATTTCAAAGCCTCTGCATCCACAAAGTTAATCATCATCGCGTGAGTGACACACGGCGGGATAAAAAAAAATGTCCGCCGCTCGTGATTCTCCTTCCTTCGTGGCCGTTTTGGCGCCGCCCGGCGACCACGCGCGAGTGCCGGACGTCGGCTTTACGTTGGAAAACCGCACGCAGTCTATTTAGGTTTGCCCCAGCGTAGCCGGCGACCGCTCGGAGGCGGCCCCGTGTTTGCTCTCCGCTTATAATGACACAGTTTTTATTTTTTTATTTTTTTGCATGCGTATGATTGATGCATGTGATGACCTGAAGTGTATAGTTAGCGATGCTGTTGTTGTAGAACGCGGCTGGAGAGAAAATCTTTGGGTTGTCCGGAGTGACCTCTCGGGATGTTTTTGCACACGTCGGCGTGGGGAACCTGCGGAAATCACGCGGCCTTGAACGCGCCACAGATTCCAGCCTCTCAGGGCAATGTGCAGCAAAGCAGAGACTGAGGAGTCCTTGGCAGGCTTGTCAATGGGATGATTCCCTTATGTTCATTTCATACTGTGGATTTTTCTTCTTTTTTTTTTTGTCTCTGTGGATTGCTTTGAGTTATTCTTATTTTGCAAGGTGTAACAAGTGAGAGGAGCCATCACATGAATCATACGACACTTACACTGGATATGACTGCACACACCGTGGACAGTTTTTTTGACTGTGTGGATTATTTCTAGTTGAAATCCATTGTGCAAGGTGTAACAAGCGTTTCATTTAATCATTAACAATTGCACTGCATATATGACTGCACATGCAATAGACAATTTTTTTGAATGTGTGGATTGTTGTTTATTTGTATTTTGCGAAGTGGTGGTTAGTTAACATGAGTAATTGCCAAGATGATTTTGGTGGTATTAATCACATGATGCATACATTTTCTGCGCACATGAATGCACATGCCTTGGACTGTTTTTTTTTACTCTGCGGATTATTTGTATTTTTTTGTTTTATTTCTATTATGCAAGGCGGCTGTTATCATTCATAACTAGTGAGAGGAGCAATCACATTTGTTATATGACACTTAGATTGCATACACACATGACTGTAGTGTACATATCTTGGATATATTTTTGACTCTGTGGACTATTTGTATTTGTGGTTATTTCTATTTTGCTAAGTGGTGGGTGTCATTAATAACTGGTGAGAAGCGCAATTTTATAATCAAAAGATGCATACTTTATGGGTCTGTTCTAAAAAATAGTTGACCACTGATGATAAACTGTGACTTAGTAAGAAAAATTCAAACAGAAAAAGAATGTCAATGTAAATTGACATGATACATGTTTCTTCTGTACTAAATAATTATATATTTTTTGTTTAAAAGTGCAAATGATTTTTTTGAATGGGAAAAAATGCAGTTTGTATTTATCAAAATATTGAAAAAAAGAAAAAGGTCATTTTAGAGCTGTATACCGCAATATTTTTGCTCATGGTCATCCTACCATCAGCAATCTAATATCAGCCCATCCCAATCGCTACTCGTCCATCCCTAAAACGGAGGACAAAATTGGCAAAAATGCCAAATTTTTGCCAAATTTTTGCCAATTTTTCTCTCTGTTGTGAAGTTAAATACTAAGGGACAAAGTATTTTACAACAGTCAAATTGTCTGCCTAATTCATTTTTACCATTTTCAGGGACGCAAATAGACATGATTTGAATCATTATATATATTTTTAAATTAGTCTGCCGATTAATCGGTTATCGGAAATGAAGTCAGCCAATTATCGGAATCTGCGTCAAAAAAAATCCATATGGTCCGGGAGGCTCTAGTTCTTGCTTTTGACGTGTAAGCAATGAGGCTGATGAGGTTCGGCTTCGTGGCCGTCGCCGCTATACCTTTCGGAGCTGGCAGGACTTGTGTGGCGCTGCATTTAGACTATAATGACAGCTCTGGCGGTTTGAGAAGGCATCCAGCGCTCTTTCTCCCGCTCGCCGCACGCTGGAAAGCCCAAAAGCTGGGTCGTAATGGGCCCGTCCCAGACGGGAGGTGCCAGGGAGCGGGACAACTCCCAGTAGCGGCGGCGGCGGCGGCGGTACGCGAGCGAAAGTCTGGAGCTAGCTGACTGCGCTCTCCGTTTCGCAGCTGGATTTGACTTTAATGTCCGGGCCAAAGTCAATCTCAGACATGCCCCCCTCCCCCATTGCCCCCCCCACTCCTTTTGATGCCGCCGCAAATTTGTCAGCGCATGACCTCAGCTGATGCTTTCCACTACTTTATTACTTGCTCGCAGTGATGACTTGACACCAAAACGTTAGGGTGCCCAGCAAAGAGGTGGAGTCGGGGCCTGGCTATGTACTGGAATGCAAATAAACGCCTTCTTGTTGATTCAAAATGTGACTCAACTAATTTGCTGTGTGACGGAGACAACATGACGTCGGCTGGTTGGAAATTGCTTGGCTCAATATGACGATGGAACAGAGAAACTTTTCATTTGTTTAGTAACTGACACACTCTTATTAATTGTGTTATTCCGATCAAATATTTTTGGAGAAATTTTCATCTGACATTTGTGTTTTTTATGTTAACATTTGTGTTTTTTTTTTGAGTATGTTTTGGTCATGATTTTTTGATTCCTTGTCAATTTTTTTGTAAATTTTTATTTTGCCTAACGTTTGTATCCAAATTTCTAATATTTTTTTGTATATTTGAGCTAACTGCTTTCTATTTTCAGTCTAGTGTATTTTTCTGTGAATGTTTTTATTATTTATTGTATTCTTCCTAATATTTGTTTATTTTTCACATAATATTTTTTGCAAATATTTTCTATCCAATATTTGTGTACTTTTTCCGCGTATGTTTGTAATTTTGGTTCCAGAATTTATTTTATCATCAGACATTTGTGTGTCATTTATTTATGTTTCCCTAATCTTTTTTGTTTTATTTATTTTGGTCTAATATAGTTTTTCAGCATTTTTTTTTTATTTGATATTTTTCTGTTTTTCAGCTAATGTTTGTATTGTCACTGCAATGTTTTTTTGTTTCTCATTTTGTAGTTTCTGGGTCAAATCTGTGTTTTTCGCAGGTAATATTTATTTTTGTGGTAGCATTTTTGTATTTTGTCTTATGAGATACGAAAAACACAACAAAAATTTAGAGAAAAATAATCAATTAGGGGTTTTTTCCCTTCAATATTGAGTGATTTAACACTCGATTATTATTATTTTTTTTTTCAAGGTCCTCTTCCCATGTATTTTTCCCAAACACAAGCAATACATTAATCTGTTACAATAAACAATATCAGATTTATTATTAATTATACATTGTGTCCTCTAAACACTGTAGTTGTTTTGAACATCAGCCGTCTTTGGCCCCGCTTGTTTGGGATCCATTTGACTTTTAGTGTCTCTCTCTGTGTTTAATGAAACCTAGTCAAAAGGTTGTTTCATCACCACATTTTCGTGGGGGGGGGGGGCTTGAGGGAGGGGTCCAAAAACAAAGGGGTATGGGAGTGGAGGGTCACGCCACCACAATGCCTGCTCGCGGCTCGGCGCTTTGTTGTAGGCCGGGAATGTGCTGACTAACCACGATGCTGGCCTCCTCTATTGTTGTGCTTTTTTTTTTTTTTTTTCGGCCAATGGGCAGGCAGACGTAGCTGACGGAGAGTCCTGCGTTATCGTATGTCCGCTCGCTCCTCAAGTTCAAGAACATGAGGTGCAAAGTTCTTTTCTTTTGTGTACGTCGTTGCATCATCAGCCTCGTGTGTCTTTAGAAGTGTGTCTTTTGTGGATACCAATCACGACCACCACCTTGAAAGTCATACGTGCTCCCCGTGGCCTAGTTTGCGTGTTTAACGGGACCGTAGTCGATCATATTCATGTACTCCGGTATCTATCCGACCTTGGAGGTGCTTCCGAAGCCTTTGGGCTGGAACCCAACGAGGTTGATGGATCGGGTGTGTTCAGACAGCAGGAGATGCGCCACCAGGTTAGCCTTCCTGCTAAAGTATTAGCTGGAAAATACACAAATTTTAAGAGGAAAATATCAGTTAACAATACACAAATATTAGTTGAAAAATATGCAAATATTAAAGAAAAACAAAATAAGAGATGAAAAATATCCAAATATTAAGGAAAAACAAATACAGAAATATTAGCTGCAAAATACACAAGTATTAAGAAACAAAAAGATTAGTTGAAAACTTCACAAATATTCAGGAGAAATATTCACGTATTTGTTGAAAAATATTTGGAGTTGTATTCAAAGAATGGACTGCCAAACAGCGTGTGGCTAACTTCCCGGTGTCCCCCAATCCCCTCTTCACCCTCCCCTTGCTGGAGGTTCCGGTCTTCCTCCCACTCAGCCTCTGAACCCTGAACCGGGTGGGCACGCAGGGGCGAATAGTTGCTGGCTGGGAGTCATGCTGCGGGTGTAAAGCACATGAATGTGTGCCGCCTGAGCAGGATCAGGCGAGGCGAGGCCGGAGTGGAGGCGGGGCAGAAGAGGGAAGCACACCCCCCCACCCCCACCCCCCGCAGCCGTGACGCACTCGTCATTGCTCCACGCGCTGACTTGAAAGCGGGTGCCGCCGCGGGGGCGGGTGTTGCTTGAAGGCGGTATCCAAGTCTTCAAAGTTGTAGGTGATGGTGATACGCGACGACGCCAAAGTGGCCCGTGATGTCATCATGCCTTCCACATCCAAGTCATAATTTAGTCATATTGTCAATTAGTGGAACTCGGAGTTCAAAGTAAACATGGTGAAGCTGCATTTAGCTCTTATGCTATACACAAATGGAATAAACTGACAACACAAGTGAAGTCAAGTGTAAATACTTTTAAATCCAGTTTAAAAACGTTAGCTTTTTTTCCCAATACCTTTGATTAAGGTCTTGTAAACATTTTTAAATCATGTTTTTCCCTTTTTTTGTTTTCATTATTTATAGTCTTTTTAGTCTTATTTCTTTACTTTACACTTAAATAAGTACAATTAGTAATTTTGCTTTTGAAAACAAATCTAAACATTAGAAATAATTTGATGGAAACAAGCTAAAACAGGACCAAAAAATTAGAAAATACTCCAAAATATGAACTGGAAAAAAAAGTATGTTGGTAAAAGTAGAAAAAAAATACAAAAATGTTAAAAAATATACAAAAAAAATATTGGATGGAATATACATTAATAGAAAACACAATCATTAATGAAAATATTCAAAATAGTACAAAATATTGGACACAAAATCCACAAATGCAAGACCAAAAAAGAAAATCAATATGATCATAGAATACCTAATGAAATTAGAATGATTGCACTGCCATCTGAAATCTTTATCTTGCGACTTGACTGGCTCCTCTTCTTCTCCTCTTCTTATTCGTCGCCTACAGCACTGGTTCTCAACCCCGGTCCTATCCGGCTTGTTTTCCATGTCTCCCTTAGCCAATACAGCTGAGGATCGTTACCAGGCTTCATGAAGAGCTTGCTAATTAGCTGATCGTTTGAAACACCTGTGTTGGCTGTGGGAAACATGTCAAACAGGCTGGATAGGGGTACTCGAGGACCGCGGTTGAGAACAGTTTCAACTCTCATGGGCGCTAAAAACAGCAACGACGATTATTACGCTGAAAAGTAACGTTCTGAAATCTGATCGTGCTTTATTAGTAAACCGTTTCATGTCAAATCGAGTACAAATGCTTTCAAAAATTCACCCAGGATGATGCGTCTCATAACTCATTGACAGCTCTCATGACGGATTCGCTCTACCAAAGGTTATTTGAAGCCGTCAGCCGCCCCGCCCGCTCTCCGCTTTGTGATCACCGTCCGTCCCGGGCGCTAAATAAGCGTCAACAGCTGCGCTCATATTTATTCAGGGTTCACACCGAGGTCGGCCTTTTTAGCGCCGGCGTTGCCATTCGGGGCCCGGGAAGTTTGTGGGGGGTGCTGCATCACGAAGTCTTTGTTGGTCTCAGAACCGCTCCTGGTGTGTGAACGCAGACAGAACACAATTCATAGTGCCATTTAACTTGCTCTGCATAAGGAATACACTGCGCTTATTTTTAGCAGCGATTCATCTCTCCTTGTCGTCTCGAGCTGTGAAATATGTGCGGTTCAAACCTGGGGGGAATCCGCTTGCTTAAGCGCTCCACTGCTAAAAGCGCAAACATCTCCATCCAGAATGAGTCCTTGCTTTGTTTTTATTGGGTCTTGGGTTGCCAAAGCAGTTAGCACAGGGGTTCTAAAACTGGGGTCCGCGAGGCATAGCTTGGGGGTTTGGAAAATACTTTGCAATACATTTTTTGCATTATTTTTTTTTTTTCACGTTAGACCATTTTCTTGATTCCATTGTTTCATTTAAGAAGTTCTCAAGTTAGGGGTGTAAAATCCACAATTTTTTGAGTAAAAACAACAAAACATGTTTTGACCCTCGGCTATGACTACAACCAGAAATGTTATAGCATCAAAATTGGAAGTTTCTCTGACTTATGATTCATCCTGAAAGCCTGACTGCAAGATGGTCAGGATGCCATATTTTATTGACAGTTTTTTTTAACTCAGTGGTGTTATAGCCTCGATTTCTTTATTTTTATTTTTTTTGTTCATACAGAAATGCTAACATTAGCTTAGCTAACATTAGCTAACTATGATGACAACCAGGAATGCCAACGCTAGCTTCATAATTGGAAGTTTTTGTTCGTAAAAACAATCAAACACATTCTTACCCTCTACTACGATAACGACCAAAAATGCTAACAGCTAACAGCTTGAGAATGAAAGTTTCCATGTCTTACAACTTATTCTGAAAGCCTTTGCCTGGACCATGGTCACAATTCCATTGTTTAATTGATGAAACTCTTAACTCGGTGATGTTAAATCCTCTTTGTGTGAATATTTTGAACAATAAAATCTGTTCTTAGACTCAACTTTTAAATGAACCAGAAATGCTAATGTTAGCTTCAGAATCTGATGTTTCTCTATTGTACAATTCCTCCTGAAACCCTTCATCTGAACTATAGCTACCATTCTTTTATGAATTTCTTATGTTAGCGGTGTTAAATCCTATATTTCCTGTACTGATTCGCTTTCACAGTTTTCTGGCATATTTATTTCATTTGTTCCAGTTTCTGTCCGTTTTTTGTCGACTAGTTGGAAAGGTCTTGCGTGATTGTTCCTCTCTGAGGTTTATTACAGGTTGTCGTTCCACTTTGAAAATATTTTTTTGTCGGGCGCAGTGTAATGGAAACGCGCTAACGACGACTTGTCAAAGAAGAGCGTGCTGGGAAGGACGGAAAAAGCCGGGGGCCAATGCAGCCCTTTGCTGCATCCCACAGGCATGTGACACGGCCAAGTTGTCACGCCGAGGGCGACGCTTTGCATCCCGCAAAAGCATCTGGAAGTAAACACGCGGCGGAATGCGACATTTGGACTGCGGCCTGGCTTTTGAAGCGCACAAAAGATCAAAGGAGTGCGGCGGGAATCTTTCATTTGCACGTCGCCTGATTAAACGCTGGCCATGAGGCTCAAATATAGCTCTTCTCTCAGCGCATGTGAAGGAATTTTTAGAAATAGTCCTTTTGTTCTTAGGATGGTTGTCTTCTTAGCTTTGCTAAAACTGTGGAAGTAGACGGTGGTGGGAAGTAATAAAATACAAATACTGTGCTACTGTACTTAGTAAATTATCTGTACTTTTATCGAGAAATTGAGATTTTGGCATTGTATCGTGGTAGTCAACTTAACAAACTTCACAACAAGCAGCAGTTTGACGGCTGGGCGAACAAGTCTTAAAAAAGGTGGATTCAAGCTGTTTAAATTTAACAGAAAGAGTCAAACTAAATACCAAATAAAGACAATTGCAAGTTATGCTATCTTAAAAAAAAAAACACACAACTCGACCTTCGGAGTGTCCTCTAGCTTAATGCTACAAGGCAAAACACTATAGGCAGGCTAACCCAGCTAGCATCAAAGTTGCGGTAGTTAGAAACTTGGAGCAATTGATGTTTGAACTCAAACAGTGTAGCAACACAGATGTGCATTGTTCATCCTCTGTCAGTTGTGAAACTCTTCTTCATGTGAGTCTCTGTCGGTTTTGTGCTGCCCCCTGGTGGTCAAGGTGAGCACAAAGTGAAATGGGTATAAAGGGTACAAATCTAGGGGAAGAGCATTTAATTGTTTTGCCCATCACTGTGTTGCTCACTTAAAAAAAAAAAGTACAGTATTTATATGTACATTTTTTTTTTTTGTTAATTTGACCCCTGACCCCGGGAGTTCACTGACCCCACTTTGAGAACCAATACCTCCCACACTGCACAGCCAGATCTGTGAAGGCCAAAGGTTGATTAGAATTCTGCGCATCTTCTTCAATAGCCCACCCCGCTACCCCTTTGCAAATGTCTTCACGCCGTGCCCACCCCAGCCAGCCCAACACATGGCCCCGGCTTAGAGGGTCCTCTTTTAACGAGAGGATATCCGGGCCGCTGCGGTATGCAAAGAGCCTGCGGATTCCTGACACGAGTGGCTCGCCTCAAAGGTGACTTTCAGGCGAGCCAGACAACTGTTGGATTAGACGGGGACACTCGCTCCCTCGGCTTTGACCGCCGGCCAGCGGGAGGGATCACCCCCGGCGAAAGGCTCCGCCCTTATAGATCCGATTTAAATGTATTTTTGATTACAGTCCTGTTAAGTAAACACACGTTTGTTCGAGAAGAGCATATCGCAGGGTGGGGAAAATCGGGGGCTGAGGGGTGTTCTGCTCCCACTGCACCCAGGCCGGACCAACTGGTTTGTCCCCATCTTGAAATGGGACACCGCTATGGGATGCATACGTCCCGAGAAAGGGGAGGTCGTGGCGGCACCTGTCCTCTCCACTCCGGGCCCACGTCAACAGCTCCCATTTATTTACATTCATGCTTTCACCCCCCCACCCCCACCACCACCCTTTTATTTTTCAGGGTGGCAACAAAGTCACAAAATACTTCCATTGGTGATTTGACTCCCTAAAAACACTTTTTGTAGTGGCCACTGGAAAGTTTGACACGAAGGTGGGTGGACCTGGCTATCATTAACAGGATGTACAAAAACGTCTCTCGACCCATGTCTGAAATTGAACAGGAAGTCAGCCATTTTGGTTTTAACGCAACCAATTGTGGGGCCAATTCCAAGGCTAATACTTTGGCCAACTCGTACTGGGGAATTCTCCCAAATGAGCTGCAATCGGAAGCAGGTTTACTCGACCGGATGGACGAGGTTCATTTGACGAGCTTTTTTGCCATGACATGACACGTCAAGCATAATAGGAAACATAGAAGGCTAGAACCCATAGTCAAAATTGAATATGAAGTCAGCCATTTCGGGGCAACAGTAACCTCAACTTTAACACTTGCCAAAAAGGCAGTTTGGCTTTCATTTACCTAAAAGCCAGTTGACGTGCTTGAGTAGGTGCTGCTGTTTTGGTTGCCAACTGGGTTTAAATGGGCAATGTATTTAATATGCAGCTATGAACCGAGGTAAATACAGTTAACTACCCTTAATTCCTTATTGGGATAAAGGGAGGCGTTAAGTGGATGACTGATTGCGTATATTAGTAGGACGAGGATATACAGTATTTTAGCAGTATTTGCCTTCAGGTCAGCTTTTCTACTTGTGTAGGTTTCTTTTGTCTGAGCTTCTTGACAAACTTTCACATGCACCCTTGTAATCATTCTCAGACTCTTCCCCCAAAAGTCCCTCCTCCGCCTTCTCATTGCCGCCGGGCTGATGTTCTCATTTGCCGCTTCTTCTTCTTCTTCTTCTTCTTCTTCTCCTGGCGTCAATGTGTTCCTCATGGCAGCTTGTGTTTCCTCTTATCGGCGCTGCTGTTATCAGCGGACACCGCGCCGGGCCACGGAGATGAGCTGGGAGGGGGAGGTTGAGGGGGTTGTGCCTCCAATGCGATCAGCCGGTGGAAGAGTTCACCTTCAAGTTCGCGTATTTCCAGAAAAGAGATTCTTTCCTAGTTTTTTGCAATCTATGCTTGTTTTGTACCCCAGGATATGTTTTGTTTTATTTCAAGTCACCCCAAAAGTGTGCGTGTCCGTGGTACAATTCAGTTAGAATAATAGTTATTTCTCTTGTGCACAGTGGTGGTGATCATATTTGGTCGGACATACTGACTTTGCACCTCACAGCCTGACGCAACCTCAGCGGCGGGCATCAGAGAGCGCCGACGACAGGGAAGAGAAAGCACAGGTGTGCAAAAAGCCTAAAAAAATGATATGGCATGCTTGATAAGCGGATTCTTGGAATGCCTGGGATTGGTCGCTGTGTGCTTTTGGTCTTTGTCTGGAGGAGTATGAATAGAGAACTCTGTGGCGGTGATGACAGGCCGTCCCGTCCCTCGCTTTGGCTCTCTGGTCATCTTGACAAAAGGGGACTCTGTTGTCGTCAGCCACGTAGCTGCTGATACAAGCAGCAGCCCATTCCATTGCGTACTTTGTTTTTGTTTATCTTATTATTTTATTTTTAATATGATACTGAATACAAACCCACCACGTCAAACAAAAGCGGCTAGAAAAACACTGAAAGGTCATTGACTGTATTAGCCGTATATTCTTTCCACTTCATTCGAGCGTCACCGCGCCTGACGCTTACTAATTCCCCCAAAATTTGGCTTGCGTCACAAAGCATTAAATCAACAAAGTTGTGGCACTTGTGCGACAAGGTCTCACTATAAAACCTCTTTCAAATGGGCCGATCCCACCCACAACAGGAAGGTTAAGGTAGCGAAGGAACCGCCGTGGCTGCTCCAAAACGTTCCATCACTCCCTCTCGAGCTGGCCAAGGAAAATAGCAACTGCTCACTGGACTGTGTGAGTCACTCGCTAACATGTTAGCGGCACAACCCCAGGGGACCCTAATGGCCCGAGCGAGTAGCTTTGGGCTTTCATGTTATTTTTATTTTTTTTTAATTATTAACCAAAAGAAGCTGGAGAAGCTGTAAATGGTCCAAGGAGGCGATGGGACTTGCACACGCGATGCATGATGAGAGCTTGTACTCTTCACACATAAACACACACACACACACACACACACACGCACACTGGAGTGCTATCCCCGATCGCTTCCTTTTTCAAAAAGTTTCACAGACCCTCTTTGATCCGCACCCTGTCCTCCCACCAGAGAGGCCGCGGGATGTGAGCGCAGATTCCGTTTTCAAGTCGCGCACGGGTTCCTCTGGGGAGGCACTGGGTCTGACCCTTCGTTACGTTGGAATTCCTCGTGCAGAAATAGGACACATGGACTACTTGAAGTGCCAATCGGTCTGAGATCTTCACAATTACAGTATATTAGCAAGAAAAATAAATAAAATAAAATATAATTAATAAAACAATCAGGCAGTGGACCAAAGCATTTATGTATAATACATCCGATATTTGATATTGTTTATAATGAATCAGACTGTACAGCAAGGGTGTAAGATGACGGCACTCTGGAGAATATAAAACAATTTTTACGCCTTTCTTTTGAGGGAAAACGCCATCTTTTGAAGGATGGGAGACCAACGCCTTAGCTACCGGATCTCCAGCAAAGCAAGGAACAAATAATTATTCGTACTTTTCACAAAGAATGGTGCAAAAGGACAGATTGGCTTTGTGGATGCGCTTCGATTAACTCGCTGTTTCACTTAACGTGGTGTTTGCTGTTGCTATTGCTAGCTTGATTTTGTGAGGAATTAGGCTGTTTTACAGGGAGATATTCACTTTATTACATTCTTTCTGGGCGTCCGGGGCAGGTTTGAAATTGTCCGTTTTTCGTTGTGCGGCAAATGTGAGGCCGTGCACTGCAACGTTAACTGTGGCTGGCTGACGGTGGCCCAGAACTTTAGCTGAGTGGCAAGTGTTGAGCTGTCGCACTCGGAGGCCATGGGTACAAACCCCGCTCGAAGTAAAAAAATAAAATAAAAATAAAAGATTGCAGAGCAAAAAATGTAGGACTTCAAAATAGAGTAATGTTTTGTTGTTTTATTTTCTACCCATACAGAGGAGGCATATGTTAAAATAGTTTGCATGTATAGCATCTTGTATCTGAATATCAAGGATCTCGAGGTCGGGCTGAGTGTCCTCTTTTTTTGGAAATGAAAATATGGTCACCCAAGGATACGTTGTACACTCGCCTGCCGATACATAAATTTGTAATTGGTGTGTGTGCGACTGCCTGCCTACCCAAACATAGAGCTCACTGCACTGCACTATATTATGCAGACTATATATGATGCAGAAAAACAAAACATACAATACATCAATAGTCTATAAACAGTATGAGCATAATACTTCTATACAGATGTGATTGTGAGCAGCAACAAGAATTAGTGCTTCAATATATAGTCAATAAACAGAATACAATACTATGCATGCATTTGTCTATATAAGCTCAAAAGTGACTTTCAAAGATGGAGGCGTGCACACGAAGAGCCCCCAAGGCCGGCACACAGAGCTCCAAAAGCTCAGCCGAAATATCTCCTCTCTCCAATCGGGCCCCGCTTTGCATAGTTGTCCCAGCTTGTTTTTGCATCTCCGGAGGGGTGGGGGCGGGCTGGCGTGATGTGTGTGTGTGTGTTTGCCGTGTCTGTCCCTCCTCAGAAGAGCGCTCGCAACCTGCGGCCCCCTCAGAAGTGGAGCCAAATGCCCCCGGAGGTTAGGAGCAGCTAAGTGCTTTGCTTGTCTCATAAAAACAAATCAAATAACGCGGATCCCTCGGGGCCGTTTCAAGACGGCAAAGTCGTGACGCGGCAAGAAGAGCTGCTTTGCTTTGGCTTGGATAATTAGTTTGGACCTTCCACCTCCTCCCCCCCCCCCCCCCCCCCCATCCACTGCACATTGATCTCATCTAGTGGAGTTGGGTGGGGGGGGACTTTGGTGCTCCAGGGCCACGTTTGAATTTCTGAAATGGACAGATAAAAAAACAACAACCATAAAATATTATTATATGTGAAATAGATCCTTTTCGATTATGAATTGATGAAACTTTTTTTTTTTTTAAATATATTGATGAATATTTTTTAATTAACCAATAAAAAGATTTTGAAAAAAAGTTAAATTATGTATGTAAAATATGCTAATTATTTTTTAAATAAACTGTATTTAATATTTGTTATATATAAGACTAATACATTATTTTAATAGTTATTTTTAAATGTATTGTCATTTTTTAATTTAATTATGTTTTCATTAATTAACAATCAATATAATGTATACATTCAGTATTGTTTTTTTATTATTTTTTTAAAATTATGTTTACTTTAGTTAGAAGTAACTAACCTATATTTAATTAGGGTATAACATATACAAATGTTTTAAAATGTTACATGTATATTTTACTGATTTTTTTCACCTTTTTAAAAGATTCACTTATTATTATTCAATATTTAATGAAAAATGACAACCAAAATACATGAAAGTAAATCTTGTGATTAATATTGTGGTCCCCCCCCCAAAAAAGGCAATATTTTTGCAAGAAATGTTCCAGGACTCTTAATTATGTAGATCGTCGGAGCGGGCCGTATCCGGGCCGTACTTTGCGCGCACCCTTGTTGTAATCTGTACAAAGTTGTCCATTACCTTTGTATCGCCGTCTGCAGGAAGTGCTGGCGTGTAAAGCGGGTTTGATGTTTAACTCCTCGGGGGCTTATTCCCCCCCCAGTTTCCCCTCATTCTCCACGGCCGCAGAGAGAACTGGGGGAGGAACAATGCGACATTTGTGCAGCGCAGCGCACTGGGCCCGCCGCTAAACAAATGTTCCGAAGAATCCCGGTGGCGGGCCTTGCCCTCGGGACCACAATGACTTCATAAACAGTCGCCAGCGGAGGGGCGACCCCAAGAACAGAGCGCCACTGTATGCAATCGGGGGACGAATTTCACGCCGACTGGTTGTTTTACAAGTGTGCTTTTTTGTGGCGGTGACGCATTGATGACACTGAATTTGGAATTTGATGAATTGGGAGGTCGTCCGCCCTTGTGGGGCGGAATGTCGAAAAATCCCAAACTCGTGTCCGCAGGCTCTGGTGTGGCTTGACAAGAGTCGACGGAGGGATTGAATGGCTGCGTGACACGGATCCACACCTGGGCCTCGGGGCCCGGGCGTCCCTCACGTGCACACATACCCCAAGTGGCACTCAAGCACCTGACCTTTTGCCCTGGAAAGAAAAAAAAAAAGCCCTTTTTGCTGTAACCCTTTATTCTTCTTCTTCATTAATATATTTTTTAAAAAGAAAGAAAAATGACCCTCTCTGTCAAGTGCTTCCACCGTAATTTATTTAGGAAGAGGCATTGTAAATGGTGGCAGGTGTTTACTGACTCCCCTTTAACAAGTTTCAATGTGATTCTTAATTCTGAACATAGCCAGCCATATCTTCATTTATAAGAGGGTGTGTGCACTTGTGCAGCACGTTATCAAACCAGTTTGTTTTTACTTCCCCTCTCTTTTTTTATTTGATGGTGGGGAAATATGTTTTAATGGATGGTCTTGGTCTCATTACTGTATAGCAGGGTTCACCAATTCCGGTCCTCGTGGTCCGGAGTCCTGCAGGTTTTAGATGTTTTCCGCCTACCAACACACCTGATACTTAAGACCAGGATCGTTATCAGGCATGCTGATGAGCTGATTATATGAATCAGGTGTGCTAGTGGGCGGAAACATCTAAAACCTGCAGGACTCCGGACCTTGAGGACCGGAATTGGTAAACCCTGCTGTATACCATAAAAAGCAGCCATTTCAACAGGGGTGTGTAGACTTTTTTTTTTATCTCTTCACGCTCTTTGTTAATAGGTGTTTTATTGACATTGAGGTTTGTGTTGACTAAAAAAAATTCAGAAACTGGTATTTTGGCTACTCTTACTTGGGGATTCACCTCAAAACACTCAAATTTAAAAGCTAGCCAAGCTTTTTTTTTTTTTTTTCTGCCTACACTACACATTTTGGAAGAACATGACGCTGAAGTTGGCCGGTGGCTTGGGACTACCGTTTTAATCGGACCACAATTTGGTAATCCCTGTAAATGCTGTTGTCATAGTCAAATGTTCCTCGTCCACTCTGTTAGCCACAAATTGCGTCTGACTTTTTTCAAGCCTTTAGTTTGCGAACCTGGCCCGATTCCTAGTCTGGACGCCCACTACTGTAAAAGCATCCTCCCGAGCGCTTCCTGGCACCCCGGCGAGGCCTCAACTTGGCCCGCCACCTTGATTTGCCTTTTCTCTCCCCGCCTGCCGATGGAGCCTCCAATGCGCCCTCGCCCCTCCCCAACCTTTCTCTGTGGCACAATGGCTTCCCTCGGCGGAGTTCCAAGAGAACAGTGTTTGTCCGATGGCCGCCGCACATTGGCCTCCCTGCCTCGGCCCCCATTTTTTTTTTCCCCCTGACTGGGCATCTGTGGGGAAAGTGAGCAAAAAGAAGATGTGGCTGGATTGTAGTTTCAAAGGGACACAAGGAGAGGTGGTCCACGTTTGGATCAGGAGCGTATAAGCGGTTTTTGTTTTATGCGGCAGCTGCATTGCAAAAATCAGATCTTGACTTGGCAAGATTTAACAAACATATTTTGTCTTAATTTGAGATATTCACTCCTGGTTGGTCACTGTCGGGTTCGTTTTCTTGCAACTTTGGAGCTCACGTGTCCACTCTTGAATGTCCTCATCCATGCAAAATCTTGTTCTTTGCCAGCTCTGGGCTTTTCCTTTCCCTTTTGTCCGCACGGCTAACCTCCAAGCCCACAGGGAGCGCACCTCAGCGGGTCCTGGCCCGCGGCCGAACGCTTGATGTGGACATTGTTGGAGCAGCGGGTCCCCCTCACCCGGGCAACCAGGCCCCTTTTCAGCCCTTACCTCTCGCTGTTTGCCCAGCTCGCTCTTTACCCCGTCCTAAGCCCATTCCTCCGTTATCCCCCCCCCCCCCCCCCTTCATCGTGGGACTGGAGCTTCGAGAGACGGTTGTGTGAGAGACGTGTTGTTTTGTGCTCGCTTGTGCCGCTGGTGGCCGGCTTCCTACGGCGCACCAAAGCCGGCCATTCACTCCTTTTGGCCCCACTCCGTCGCTTCCTTTGACCTCCGCTGGGGAACGCAACCCTGTTTGATCACATTAAGGGATCGGGGAGGAGCTCAGTGCTTTGACATTCCCGCCCACTCACTGTTTACATGTAAGAGGAAAATCGAAACATGCTTTAAGATGTTAGCCTTAGCATGCCTCCAGATGTCGGCCATAATTGTCCACTTTCACATGCCAAAATGGGCATTATAGCTGGCAGAGGTGCCCACATTGATGTGCCCTAAGATAGCCAAAATGCTAAGCTCCGCCTGCAGAAGCAGATCTGACTTACTTCTGACCATGGGCCACTTTAGATTCACTGGGGGTTCCAAATCTGCCAAAGACCCCAGGTATCTTGTTTTGTGTATGGCAAAAAAAAGAGAGAAAAAAAATGCCTGACAACAATTGAACCAACCACGATCACCCCGAGTGTCAATTTAGGTCATTTTATGCCCTCACAAAAGCCATGGACTTAGAGCCCCTGAAGCAGAAAAAAGCTGATGTAATGGGTTTAAGAAAATCTCCTTGGGGAGTCAAACCTCAACTCCCCCAACTCCAATGACACCCCCCTGCCCTTCTCCAACTTGGCCCCCAAATATGGTGACTCAGATCTCCCCCTACAGCAGTCTTGAGTTGAGAAGTTGAGTTTGCAGGAAGAGTTTTGGCGAGACTCAAATGCAATGGTGGCCCTGAAAAAAAAAAAACTAAGGACAAAAGGTTTATAATTTACTGATTTATTGTTTTGGCTGGGGGAAGGGGAGCCGGAGATGAAGGCAGCAGAGAAAGAGGGGAGGGCGCTTTTTTAGAGAAAAGAAATCCCAGCCTGGCTGCACACACACACACACACACACACACACACACACGCACACACACAGAGTGCAGAGCACAAAAGAAACCTGTAACGCCTCCAGATTCCTTCTCGTCGGGTATCAAAGACATGCTTTGCTTTAGAACAAGAGACTAGTGGGTAAGATAGCACCGAGCAAGCCAGTGAACTCAGCGCTGGCCCGGCTGGGTGCTGCCAGTTAATCTCTCAGATAGGATTTTACCCCCCCCCCACCCCCCTCCCTCCCTTCTTCTTCCTCTTCTTCTCCTCCCTCCCTTTTCTCTCTCTCGGTGGGGATATCGCGATTACAGCAAGGCCCTGAATGGAGGGACTTGTCTAACCTGATCACTTGTCAGAGTGAGCACAGGGAGAGGCACCCCAAACACGCAGGGATGGAACTTGCTTGCACAATGAGGGAAGGTGCTTTGTTTTAGCCGGTCTTGTGTGGACCTGAGACCAAGGCCGCCGGAAAATCGGATCGAGTTTGTCCTTGGACTATTGCCACAAGATTGGTCAAAATCAACCCTGCTGGTATTCGAGTGATCAATTTTCAGGCAAAAAAAAAATAAGCTCCTCATAATTAGTTCTAGCTTTTGGCTCACATTTTGTCTCCCGAGTTCTGGCAAAATCGGCTCTGGTATTCTGGTCATCCACATCCACATTGGTTCTACCTTGGCCCATCCTACCGAGTTTAATGGAAATGGATCCAAGGTGTTCTTTGTCGTCGTCTGTAGACACACGATTTTATTCTTCCTCAGTTTATCTTATCTAAGTCTGGTCAGAATCTGTGGTACAGGTAGTCTTAGTCTCGGATCCAGAAAATGGCCCAGAGTTTTGATTCTACCAAGTTTTTACTGGAAATCGTTGCAAGGTATTCCAGCCCACTTCCTTAATTCAAATAATTTGGTTCTTCCTTGGCTCACGCTTCTTATGTCAAGATCACTTGTAATTGACAGTCCTAGTTGTCTCTTCATCAATATTATGTCCAAAATGTCACAAATATTTGGTTCTACCTTGGCCAAGCATTTCCCTCCGATATTAGAGTCCTTATAAGTATCAAACTAATTTGGTTCTTGCTCTAGGCCAATGCTACGTAGACTCTCCAAGTTTGTCCTCTTAGTTTTTTGTCATCACTTTTTTCAGTTCAAAGGCCCCCCCCCCCCCCCCCCAACTTTTGGTTCTTCTTTTGCCCTTGCTATGAACCGGTCCGCTTTGTTAAGTCTTCAAGTTGTCATCTGCATTCTGTCCAGAAAACGTCCCACGTATTTGGTTCTACATTGGTCTAATATCTCCTACAGTTGGACCTCTTGTATTACCCCCCTCATCCTTAAGGCTACACAACAAAGACAAGTCGGGACAATTGGCGGGTTTGGAGCGCATCCAAATAGCTTCCGTTTACTCCTGTTCCTTGCCACTGAAGTTTTTTCTCTCCTTTATGGAGTTCAGGATCTTGCCCCCCCCCCCCAGCCCGTCAAGTCCTGGCATTAGTGCTGGAAAAGGCACCGGGTTTTGTCATTTCCTCTCGAATATCATTATCTTCTCGGAGGGCCCGGAGCTTCTCAGTGAAGAGTTCCTGCCGTTTCTCCCCTCCAGGTTGTTCTGAAAGGTGATCGCGCAGCCATTCACAGGCAAAGAAAGGGAGGAAGGAGGGCAACAAGGGAGTCAAATCTTCACATCCATGACAAGGAATCAATCCATCCTCAGTTTTTGTTTTTCCATAAAGTATCAGCCCTCAACATGATTTTTTTTTTGTTTTTTTGTGGCAAGCAGCGGTTTCATGTAAAGCATTTATTGGCGGACTGGCATGCAAACAAAAACAAATGTGTAGTACAACTTTATCATTGCACTAAATGTCGTTGTTTTAACTCGTGACAGGCCTGCGCTTCTTTGCTTCAATGAGGCTGGACATTCTTGGGTTAATGCTAGACGATGCCAACTGAATTGCGTTACTTGACCAACCTACTCCATAATTTTGTTTTGGTTGTCATTACAGATAATTGAACTTGACAAAGACTTTGGAGATGTGTTTTTTTTTGGGGGGGGGGGGGTGGGGGGGGGCTTCATTGCCTCATTTGCAAACCTGTCGCCACATGTTCGTTAAGAGCGTGAGAAACACCTGTAGCAATGAGCCCGTGTTTTAAATAGCAGCTCCTTTTTTTTCTTGGAAGTTCTAAGCTCTTCTTTTCCTGTCTCATCATTTTACCATCTCACATTTCTGAAGTCGTTCTCCATTGCTGTTTTTTTTTTTTAGTCCTTTTTGCTCGCTTGCGGGCTTACTTTTTTACTAGCCTATCACTTGACCCATACGAGCTCTCAGAGACACATGCAGATGCGCCTGATTTTCAAAATTTCAACTTAATTATTTACCTTATTATTACCATATTTCCAATATTTATTAGTCTCTCTGCGCGAATGTCCTCCATACCTGGCCGATAAATTTGCCAAGTGCTCAATTGCGTCAGTCGTAAAACGTTTCACGTCGATTCAGCTCCTGGTCTTATTCCCTTAAACCCCTGCCATTCACCCAACTCCCCCCCGCCAAGCGCTCTGACCCGGAAACGGTGTCGGTGAGCACTTCCTGCAGTGCGGTTTGGAGGCCCAGTCGGCGTTCCTGAAAGAAAATAAAGGCAGAAGCGCGTGAAACCTGAAACCGCCGCTAATGCTGGCTAGTTCCACATCGGCTTCCCGCCTTGCCTAAACACTGAGACCTGTTGAGGTGGGGGGGGGGGGTGTCGAGATGGTCAGTGGTGTTCTAACTCATGCACTAGAGAGTGTGCGTGCGTGTGTGCACTGCAAATTTGTTCATCTGCTTTCCTATAAACACCCTCCACTTTATTAAGCACACCTAGTCGGAACGACCTGAGGTGAACCCGACCCGTTTAACACCGGGCTTTAAGTTGTGGCTTGTTCTATTATTGTGCCATGGCCAGTAGTGCTGTCACAAACTTAATCTTTTTGGAATTGATTATCCTATTGATTATTCCATTGGTTTCTCTAGGATCCCCGCCCCCTTTCAGGCACCTGTTAACTCTTTGACTGCCAGACGTTTTCAGAAAAGGGATGCCATGGGTGCCAGCCGATTTAAGCATTTTTGACTGATCTTTCAAGGTCCACAGAAAATTATGTGTTTGGACTATGGAAAGACACATACTACCAAATGAAAGATTGGACTCTCATCTTTCATCATAAAAAAAAGTTTGTTTCTACCTTATTCCGTTTTTCAGTAATCAACAATAAAAAATGGTTAATTTCACCTGTGTTTTGAAAAAACGTATTTTAACGTCTTTGGCAGTCCTCCATAGGATTTTACTAAACTTTATTTAACGTTTTTGGCAGTCAAAGAGTTAATAGCTGTATTGAAGACATGAAGCGGAGTAGCCGTACCTATCATAATGGGGGACACAAAAATGTCTCAAGGACACATGCCTGAAATGTCAAGCATTTTTGTTTGAAGCAGCCATTTTAGGTGAATTCCAGGTAGGGGCTTTCATATACCGGATGGGAAGCTAAATTCCGAAGCTTTTTTTAACTACCGCATATGATGTCGGCAGCGCTTGGCGACAAATTTGGAGGATCGTTTTTAGGAGTCTCGGAAAGTAAGGCTAAATTTTCATGCTTGATTAAGCGGAAAGTAGTGACCAACAAAAACAGATTTATATTTTTTTCGTCCTGAATGTTCTGAACTTTGAAAGATATTATAACATTTATAATACCTAATTTCATATATCAACTATTGTTACACATTATGAACATTTTAATTCTTCACATTAACCTTGTCGAAATGTTTTGTGTCCTGAGCAGAGCAGATGATGTCGACCTCGTATGGTCTGGCCTTAAGCTGGGACATACTATTTAGTCTAAAAAAAGTTCCTTCTCAGCGTTTTGTGCGAAAGCACATTTAGCCCTTGAACCAGAATTTGTCTCAAAAACACACACACACACTCCTTAGGCTGGTATACACTGATTGGTCCAAAATTCCTTGTTTTATTTGTACACGCACATCTCGGTCATGAAAACAGAATTTGCTTTGAAATAATACACACACACACTTTTTTACTTTCTTCATCAGTCACGGCCACCGTGAATTTGATTCAACTTGTTTGTGAGATGTTGTTATGGGGAAAAATAGATCCTTCAACTATATAACATATTCAGTCCCGAATACATACACCGAGATCTGACTTTGTTTACGCCATCTGCTCTGGAAAAGTACTGAGATATGTTTTGTCTACAAATAAAAGAGGGGAGGTCCTAAAACAATAAAAGCCATCCACCACCCGGAAGAAGACACATTTGACGCTCTGAAATCCCACGTTCTTTTAAGTGATGAAATCGGAAGCTGTTGGAATGCCCAGAGATCTCTGAAAGATTAAAAATCATTTTTGCAAAGGTGTATTTTTCTTGCATTAAAACCTATCCTCATTTTTGGAACACGCAAAGAGGACAAAATTCCATTATTCCTCTTCAACTTCTATTTCTATTACTTAAGCCTTCCTGTGTGTCTGTAGCCCAAAAGCTGATGTCATGTTGCCCTTCTTCTATGGACAGCAAACTGGTTAAGTGAAAGAACAGAGCCGAAGTCCCCCCCCCCCCCCACTCCTTATCCACAGTACAAAAAGTATGAAAACTTTGTGACTTTTGAACCTTCCGTGGAAAATATCAATTAGCGTTGGCGTGGACTTTAAAGGCGAACTTGCCGCCATGTTGTCCAGCTCAGAGGGTGGAAGGAGGAGGGGGGGGGGCGAAGGAAGGGCAGTCCGAGCCTGTCCTCTAATTCCACTCCAGCGGGCCGAGTAGCAGCAGCTTGCGCCACATTCCACAACTGTGGGGGCTTTTCGGGGGGGGGGGGGGGGGGGGGGGGAGTGAGCAAGCGGCATTCCACCTCGGCCGGTGCCATCAAAGAAGCAGCGGCGCTTCAAAGGCCTGTCAGAGCCTAGGTGTTGATGACTGCAATACCCCCCCCCCCCCACCCCCCCCCCCCCCCCCCAGTGTCTACTTTTAGCTCAGCCCTCCAACGCACGTACAGGCCGAGCCAGGTATGTGCCGCCGGCCTCCTGCTGGGGGGCTTAATGCTGCCATTAATCATAGCTCATTAACAAGTGACTCGGACATTTTTTTTTAGGGACAGGAATGAAGAAGAGCTGAATTGAGATGCTGCGCTGCAAAAACCGGGCTTACAATAACATGAAAATTAGGAATATGTATTGCTTGTTTTAAGATACATTATTTACCAATAGAACAAACTAAATAAACATAACTAGCCTCAAGACCCCCATTGATGGTTGGGGATGTCTTGATCACTTAAAAAAAAACTTTTTTGCATCCTAGTCGAATCGTGGCAGATGCCGAGTCCAACCCGACACCTCGGCAGTGAATTAAGATTTGATTTGAGCGCATTTGATTCCTTCAGACGCATTTGTCCTAATTAAATACAGTGCCTGACGCAATGCAGCTGGGAAGTTGGTTGCTTAGTGCTCCACTCAGCTCATCTACAAATAGTACTATTGATTAACTGCCAAGTCAGTTGCAACCAGTATGTTTGGCACAAAATTATTCCCACTTACGATACGATACGATACGATATACTTTTATTTTCCCCGTGGGGAACTTTTTCCTGGACTCCGTCCAGCTGCAGTTTACAGTAAGGAAAAAAACAACAGAATAGAAATTAAATCAATTAAAGGGGAGGGGTCAGATTGAGTTGGCTTTTCCAAGAACTTTGTTGAAGAGGACAAAAAACTCATGTGCTGGCGAATCTTGATAGTTTTGTGCCAAGTCGTTGTTTATTAATGAGGTGGCTCCCCCGAATGCTTGTCGCATTGTTAGTCATGCTAATGAAGGCACTGTGGTTCCTTGATGCTGACAAATGTATGCGTGCGCTCACCTACTTTCCTAATTGTCCTCGTGCATGTTCGACGCAAAGCTGGGACCACCGGTGTGGGTGGGGAAGTGACTGGGGGGGGGCAGTGGTGGAAAGTAACACGATAAAAATACTGACTTACTGTACTTTGAGTTATTTGTTGTTGAAAACGTTGAAAAGAGATCCGTAACAGATCTTGTTTTGTCTTAATCTGTTAAAACAAATATTAGTACGTTGCATTTTTACAGTTTATCATTCATTTAGCATTTTTTTCTCTGTTCACATTGTAGCATTGACGTGCAAAAAACGTTGCTCTTAAACAAAAACATACAATATTTAACAAAATGTACTTTTTAAACTTTCTGTCAGTACTTCTACCTTTTGTTTTTTAACAAGTACCTGCACTTTGAAAGAGGAATAAAATTATTTGTCCTCTTTGCGTGTTCCAAAACTTGAAGACAGATTCAATGCAAGAAAAAACACCTTTGCAAAAATGATTTTATCTAACAGAGATCTCTGGACACTCAAACAGCCTCTAATTCATCACTTAAACAGGTGGGATTCAGAGCGTCGAAATGTGTCTCCTCCGCGTGTAAAATGGCTTCTTATAGTTAAAACCGACCGCATCTCTTTCATTTGTAGACAAAACATACTCTCTGGGTACTTTTCCATGAGCGATGGCGAAAACAGAGTCAGGAGTGCGTGTTCGAAACAGATTGTGTTCTCAAGGACCAAATGTGTTTTCGCACAAAGCGCTGAGAAGGAACTTTTTTAGACTAAATAGTATGTCCCAGCTTAAGGTCAGATTATACCGAAATCAACACCATCTGCTCTGCACAGGACACAAAACATTTCAACAAGGTTAATATAAAGAATTAAAATGTTAATAATGTGTACCAATGGTTAATATATGAAATGAAGAATTAAAAATGTTATAATATCTATCAACTTTTACTACAGTACATGGTGAGAGTACATTGCCCTGTGCCCCCACACATGTTGCACATGCCAGAAACTGCCACTCAGCGTAAGGTTTTTACTTTTACTTACTTTTACTTAGATACAGGAGTTGAATCAGTACAACTTTTACTAGTGTTTCCTCTTCTTTTTTTTTTTTTTTACACAAATATCTGTACTTTTACATTACTATCACGTGTGATTACTTTTGCCATCTCTGCTGGAGAGGGAGGGTGGGGAGTGCCCTTGCTTCCCTACTCCTCCTCCTCCTCCTCCTCCTCCCCTTCCCCAAAATTTTGGCATTCCGCCCAATGTTGACCTTTGAACTTTGTCGGCCTGTCCTTTGTTCGTGTCACTCCGGATTTGAAAGCCTGAAGAGCTGAAAGTGACACCGGAGAGACTTTAGAGAGTGTGCGTACGTGCATGCTCGCACACACACACACACACACACACACACACACACACACACAC
Organism: Vanacampus margaritifer; assembly: GCF_051991255.1. Lineage (NCBI taxonomy): Eukaryota > Metazoa > Chordata > Actinopteri > Syngnathiformes > Syngnathidae > Vanacampus > Vanacampus margaritifer. The sequence continues at coordinate 2,681,821 of NC_135434.1, forward strand.
ACACACACACACACACAAGCGCCATTGACGGTTTCGGGATGCCCTGGCGTACAGTTAATAGAGTCACGAGCCAGGGCGTCGTGCTCAGTGTTGAAGCTGTCAAGCCTGCAGCCTTGTGCCACATATCAGGACATTGACATGATATTAGATGTCCTCACTTGTTTGCTTTGTGCGTCGCCACGACGACCGTGCCGCCCAAGTGTTTTTTTTTTTTTGTTTGTTTTGCAGACGATGGCGAGGGTTGGGGCAGGGCAGTGTTTCTTCACCTTTTATTAAGCTCATCGCCCACAAACAAAAATCTCATAAAAAAGTATATAATATAGCCTGCAGTTATGTCTTGAGATATGAGCGAGCTGATGTAGGCATTTTTTGATAACCAAGCCCTTGATCAAATTCTTTGGCGGTCATTCTTTATCCTCTGCAAAGAGTGACTAATATCACTGCAGCTTACTGAGGAGTTTTAACCATGTTCTTTGTTAGGGCCCGGTTGATATGATTTTTTTTTTTCTTACCAATTACTTGGCATTAATACATAAATAAATAAATAAATAATCGAATGTTAATGAGAAAACTTATCATTCAAAATCAGTTATAGGTCATCTTGCTCATTTTCAACCCAAATTATCTTGCAAGACTGAAAAAAGGACAGCAAAGATGATCATTTTTGTCTTAATAATAAAAGAGGAGCTACAAGTCCACTCTCCGCAAATGAAAAAGTGTACTTCCTCAACTACATGTTCTTAATGAGCCTTCCCCTCCATGCCCACCCTTTGAACACATGGACTGCCAAAATAAACAGCGGACACGGTGCTAGCGTTGCTAATTGGCCCCTCGGTCGCCGGGGGAGAAGACAAAAGAGAGGAAGTGCTCATTCTTCACCACAAGCTCAGGGATCCCTTTCCAACGCTTGTGTTACAGGAGGAGGAGGAGCCAGGGCCCCACCTGTAGGGCCCTCCCAGCTGCTCCCGTGAAACTAGATCCCCCCCCTGGCCGCGCTCCTCCAGGCTTCCAGCTCGCACTTTGAAGTTATTTCCAGTGCTGGGAAAAAAGCGAGCAGTGGCAGAGGGGAGCGTGTTGTGCGTATGTTGTATGTTGCGTATCGAGCTTGGCTTTGCACGTGACTTCCAGGAAGGGAATCATCACCAACTTCCTCTTTAGTTCCGTAAACAGGGTCATTTCTAGGCAATTCTAGCAAGGGGCTTCCAAACTTTACATTTATTTATTTGTTAAACATGCTAGAAGCAGATTTCATGTTGTTGTTAATATATCTTAGCGTTCACAAGAGTCTGTCAATTTGGTGAATAATTCGTAAAAGTAATCAATAGATTTTGCTGACCATATTTGATCGTAAGCTTTCTGAATTATTTGTATTCCACAGGATGTTATGAAAATTAATGTGTCTCTCTTTTACTTGCATAGTAAATAGATTATTTTTTCTTTGCATAGCTAGTGAAGGGTGTATATTAAAATCCATACTTTTGCGTGTCCAATAAATCAAATGATGAGATAAGACATGAACAGAGTCCCTGCGCAAGGATGATTTATTCCGGAGATCTCCCGTCACATCATTGAATCAAACTCAAAGCAGTTTCAGATCAATAATGCCCCTCCTCCTTCGAAGAGCCAGCTTTTTTATTACAATCAAGTCTGATAGAAAAATACCTCTTCCTCCTCCTCTCATGAATAAGTAAATATGTTATATGAGAGACGAAAAACAGATTACAAAAACAGAATTCTCAGTTGCACCTGTGTTCATTCTTTTTAGACAAAATATACTTTCAGGGCACTTCTCGTACTTCTTCCCATAACAAAAATCTCACAAACAAGTTGAACTGGACAGCTCCTAATGTAGTAGAGTTGTGGGAGTGCGCGCCCTCTCTCACGAAAAAGAATGTGTTTTCGCACAGAACACTGAGAAGGAACTTCTAGACCAAACAATGTGTACCAGCTTAGTTTAAGGTCAAATTATACTGAGTTCAAACACTATTTGACCTACTTCACATCTATAAAACATTTCAACATGGTTAATATATGAAATCAAGAATTAAAAATGTTAATAATGTATAACACTAGTAAAACTCAATATAAAAACTAGCTTGCATTTATTGTTTGTGAGTCGTCGTCGCCATGGGAGATGCGGGTGTTGTGACCACCCCACTTTTTCGACTCCCACACCCGATGATCTCCCACAATGCAATTGTCGGGAGTCACTGGTCATCAGAGCATCCAATGTGGGGAGGGGCGGGGGAGGCATAATGTCAATTTTCCCACAGAAATCTTCCCAAATCCCCAATTTTCCATGTTCCATGCGTCACCTTTCTTTCCACCGAGCTTACTGACATCAGCCGGGTATTTTCTTTTTCCTTAATCCTTTTTGACCCATGAAGATTGAACAAGTAACACAACACACAAGGCTACCAAATGCCCCTGTACATAAAAATACACTTCCTTAAATGGATTATGCTCTAAAAGTATACACATATTTTTTAAGTGTGTGCATGGTCACAGTAAGCAGTACCTTTTTTTTTTTTTTCCCCATTCTGAAAATCCCCTAAATCAGTTTCAATTAACAAACAAGACATGTGACATTGTAATATGTGCAGGGTGTGTTCGCTCATCACGCTAATCTCAATTAATGGACCACAAAAACTCTATAGAGCTTGATCCAACATGGCTGATTAGAGATAATGACCGTGATTATTATAATTTATTAAATGTTCTTTTTTCTTACCGGAGTTTAGTTTTTCTTTTGCCAAACTTCACCGTTCTCCGCCCAAACGCAATGATAAAAACTCCCAATATATTTGCAATTTTGTGTTGCCAGTCTGTCTAACATATATAATTTACATTTGGTTAGAATCGTTAAAAAAAAAAAACCTCTCTAGGACTAGTTTATCTTCGAAGGACTCCTGGCAGCTTCAAACCAAAATGGCTGACTTCCTGTGTCTTTACAGGCATGGTTTTATGAAACTTTTTTTTTTTGTGGGTCTACTCACGATTTACATGCCTACCAAATTTCACGTTGTCAACTAAGTGAAAAGTTTGTTCAAGATATGACCTTGTGGAGTTGAAAAATATAGTGGTCACAAAACGTCACCACCATGACCGCCACACACACGCAATGGCAAAAAAATTCAAAATGGTTGCCGTTTAGTGTTGCTAATGTCTGGTAGACGTGGTCCAAATTTAGAAGCAAGCAGACAAAATCGCGGAGTTCACTTTAGGAAGACCCGAAGAAGTGTTCATAATGTTGGGTAAACTTCAAAGTTCAAACCAAAATGTCCGACGTTCCTGTGTCTTTTCAGCCATGGCTTCTTGAGAGTTTGTCTACTTTTTTTTTGTCTACTCATGATAGACATGGCCACTAAAGCGCATTTTGCCAGTAACACAAGTTTGAAGGGCTGAATTTTCTAAGAAATTGTAGAGTATGCTACCAAACCAATTATTGTGTAAAATGTCTGCCTTAGACCAAAATAGCAGACTTCCTGTGTCTTTTCGGGCCTGGCCCCTTGAGACTTTTTTTTGTGGTCCTTCTCTTGATAGACATGTCTACTAAATTTCATGTTGCTAAGTGAAACAGGCTTTGAGGGCCGATTTTTATTTTTTATTTTTCATGATGATGGCGACGGACGGAAACCCAATGAATTCCAGGCTGGCAGATGACAAGAAGTAAAGATCTCCTTTGATCGAGTTTTTGCTGCCAGCATGAATGTAAACATTGTAAACGACACCCTCTCGGACCCTCGAGTGTTCATTTTTTCTCAATTTTCCATTCAGTAAATCCTCGTCCGTCATCTTTTTGGTGTTGGAAGGGTCAGACGGGTTGGCATTTTTACATGTCGGTGTAAAAGCCCCCCCCCCCCCCCCTCTCTCTCTCTTAGGCTCTCATTTTCAGATTCTTGTTTGCGCTGTACTCACTTCACCTCATGTCAACTTGTGTCCGTATGTTTGTCCTTTACGTACGCGCTTGAATGGGCCGCGTCGCCACTCCCTTAAACTGAAAATTGCTGCTGGGCGCGGCGAGTCATTCATCTCCTTTTATGAAGGTTAAATGGAAGTCCAATTACGTTAATAAGCCTCGATCCCTTGCACCTGTGAGTGCTTCCGATTGTTCTGCATCTCTGTGATCCCTTAATTCAGCGGATGGATGGCGTGATACATGCTTGAAGTGTTCACATTTGTTTTGTGAACATTCTTAGCACCACTAACAAGCAAGGGAGGAGGTTCAAATTAGTTTGGCCTTTGGTTCAAATTGCTCTGGCCTTTTTTGGGTTTGAACTTGGCACTGGAAAGTTTATACCACCTGACACCTAATTCTCGCCAGTTTTGTGTCGAAAGCACTTGTCTGACTTTAGACAACCCCCGGACGTCAGTCTCAGGGTATTTCCGTTAACGCTTGCGACTCATTTCTCATTTGACTCCAGAATGCCTCGATAGTCTTGAGATGTCGTTGTGCCGTATACAGATTCAAGAAACTTAGCGCTGGCTGTAGTAGCAAAGCAGCCCCAAAAACATAAACGAGCCCAGCATGTTTCAAGCACATTGACATTTTCATTGCTATTATGTCAAGAATTAAAAAATATTTTAGACAGTTGTGCTATCATGCTAACGATATAAAATAATCCATGCTTCAAGCTGTCCGACATTATTTTCCCAGAATTCCTTGGTAGTCTTGTTATGTCATTGTACACTCCACAGATTGAAGACAGTCAGTTGTAGCAAAGGTTCCAAGGTTTTTAACATTGGGCATCTAATTTTCGGCTCCAGAATGCCTTGAGTGTTTTGAAATGTCAATTGTCCACTCAACGGACTGATGACACCCTATGCCGGGTGTAGCAAAGCGGCCCCAGAAACCTTAGCGAGCCTCCGTGTTTTCGAGATACTGTAGCTCCGAAAGGGTCAGCCGGGGGACTTCTTAGCAAGCTGCCCGGTCACCTGCGGGTCAGCCGCGGGGCGTTTGCAGACGGGCACTCCGCGTGCACGCCCCGCACTCCCAACACGGCGCCGGGAAAGCAGGTGGGTGCGAGGACTGGCGCCGGGCCCAGGTTTGTCTTCCTCGAGGTTCTTGTGTGCATGTGATCAACACACTTTGCTTCAGTTGACTTTGTCTGCCAAGACATCTTGCAAAACCTGCTTTGGAGGCGAGGCGGTAAAAGAGAAGAAGCAATCTGCCGCCTCTCTCTCTTTCTCTCTCTTTTTTTTTTTTTTTTCTTCTCTTGCCTTCGATGCTGTGCGCCGCCGTGTTCGAACATTACGTGACATGCTTCGGCAAGAGCCGCGCTTGAAATAGACGCGCAATCCAGCAGGTTCTTTCTCTGAATATTTTGGCTTTTGTAGCCCGCAAGCATCCTACGCCCACCCCCAACAACACCCCCAAGTTCAAAGGCCCTCATGCTAGCGAAAAAAGTGGAATTTATTTTTGCTATACGTACATTACCGTTAAGAAGTTTGGGGTCACTTAGATATGCCCTCATTTTTCAAAGAAAATTATTAATGTGTGTATATATATATATATATATATATATACTGTACAGCTCTGAAAATAAAGTCAAATCTGAAATGTACTCAAGTAAAATATGCATACATAACTTTCCAAATCCAACTAAAGATATAATCATTAAGAAACTTTATTTGCAGGATATTAATAATGGTCAAAATATTTTTTTGAAATTATTTAAAAAATGTAATGTCGCAAAACCCTGATTGTAATAATACTACTTTATTCTCATAAGACTTCAAAATGTATCTTGGCAAAAAAAAAAAAAAAAAAAAATTAAAAATATTAAATTAAATTAAATTAAATTATTAAATTAAATATTAAAATATTTCTATTATGCAAAGTGTTGGTTATTAAAATATTAGATGAGCCATCTCATTGGTTATACAACACATAGATTTCACACATACATGTCTGAGCGTTTAGTGGCAATTTTTTTTTAAACTGGATTATTTCTAGTGTTCAATGTTATTGCTATAGTGCAAGGTGTCAGTTATGACGCGTCCGTGTCTGGCTGAAATTAATCCATACCGTTGCCTTAATGTGACAGGTGGATTGTTCATACAATAATGATGATGTGATGAAGGGTTCCGGCTGAAGGAGCCAGGGTGAGGGTGGGCGGGGGTTCGGAAGAAGTAGCGAGGGGTCGCCGCCAGATCAAAGGCTCGATGAATTGTGTCACAGGCGGACAGCATAATGGGGTGACTTGCATTTTCATGTTCCCCATCCCCAATAAAAAGGGGGAGGGGATAACAACTCGGACCCCCTTACAAATTCTTCAGCCGCGCAGGGAAAGTTGTCGTGAACGAACAACAACCTCCAAAATTGCCGGCCGACGCGCTACAGGTGGAGTTGAAATCCCCGCCAGGATTTCATTGAGAGTGTGGCCTGCGTAATGGGATACTCATGTGAAAGTCTGCCCCCGCCCCCTTCTCTATCTGCCAACCCCCCCCCCCCCCCCAACCCCCGGGGCACTGCAACAGGCAGGGCAGGACAAAAGCTGCCCCCTTGTGGCATTTACGGCTTCCATCAGGCCTGTTAAAACGTAGATGAGCCGGCGGCATCCTTCCGCTTACTCCTATTGGGCGCAAGGTTGGCGTAGTAACAACAACAACAACAACAAAAAAACACCCAAGTAACGACAGCTAACATTGAGAAGCGCTGGTGACCGTCTCAGCTGGAGCCGTCAGACGGCACCGAAAGGGCCCCCCCCGCTTGTGGAGATAATGGTCAGCCTCTAAAATAACAACAAGGTTCCCAAACAACAACACTGGCCCATTTTGTAGCGCAAAAGCCTCCCAAGGCCGCGCACAATGCTCTAGTGTTCAGGATGCGGGGGCGCCGGCAGGCTCGGGAAGCTCCGGAGAGCAGCGCTCGGCTTCCAAGAGTTACTTTCGTTGACTGAGATTTCAACTTTTGAAGTGCTTCTTTTCCCTTTCAATTTTGTCATCCTCTAAAGGAGTGCGCTCTGAAATTATCATCGCAAATGTATAGTTGCGCTCTGGCTAACTCGCTAACTTACTTCCCCCATGATGAATACCCCCCCCCCCCCCCACACACACACACTCCAAAAAAAGTCTCACATAACATCCTCCCACATATTCTTGTGAAAAACTGCTTCAGAATTTTAAGTAATTTAAAAGCAAAGTCAAGAAAATAAAAAGTAGCTTTCTAAAATTACTGACAGTGAAATTTGTTTTTAACCTGGATTTAAAAACTAAAAAGCAAAGGTCTTGCCTGAGTTGCAAGAAACATTTTTGGGCCTCGTCCTGTCTCCTAAATTCTCAGCCCTACAATGAATAATTTCCAGGTGTATTTTCTTCTGAAAGGATGTTTCTAAATTTTGTTTCGGAGAATTTTACAACCTTATCTTCTCTCATACGCTAACATCTGAATATCGTATGACATCTCATGTCTCTTGTATTCTCTTACACTTGACTAGAGCGATATATCATTTACTGGATCTAATTTCCAGAAAGGAATGTATATATATCTTCTTGCCTCCTGGATTCTCTACCACTCAACTAAATAGGTTGTCATTTCCCGGTGTGAATTTGTGTGAAAGTTCTTCCAAAATGTATTGTTGGGGCGGGGGGGGGGGGGGGTTACAACCTCAAAGTCTTCCTCGTTAACATTTGACGTGTCCTGCCTCCTAGGTTCTCTTCCACGCAACTAAATTGGTAATAGCTCATTTCCAGGTGTGAATTTATGTGAAACTGTTCGTTCCCCAAATTTTTTGGAGAGTTTTTACTCTATCTCAAATTCTTCAAAGCTAGCATTACATATCCTGTCTCCTGGATTTGCTTCCACTCATCTAACTCATTAATAGATCGTTTCCTGATGTCAATTTGTTCATTTCGTCCTTTTTTTTTTTTTTTTTTTTTTACTGGAGAGCTCAGTATTGTTCATTCGATTTGACATCATCATTGCTCTCCTTTAAAAAAAAAAATAAATAAAAAATAAAAAAATCCAACAAATCAATTAAAAAAAATTTAATAAATGTTTTTTTTTCTTTTCTTTTTTTTTTTTTTTTTTTTTAATATTAATTTATATATATAATTTGTTCATTTCGTCCATCTTAGCATTTGTCCGCATGTGAGAGGCCTGAGTAGGATGTGACAAAAGCAAAATTCCATCCTTTTTGTGCCATGTCCTGCATCTTGGATTCTCTTCCTCTCGACTATTTTGATAATTTTATAACCAACTTTTTTCATGCTTAGCATTTGTGTATGTGGTGAGGCAGCATGTGTTGGGACGAATGCAAGTTCCATTTCCTGTATTCTTTTCCACTAAATAGATAATAGATCATTTCCAAGAGAGGATTTGTGTGAAATGTTGTTTTTGAGAAGTGGACAATACAATTTCCATTCTTTTTATGGATTAGGGTTAGGGCATGTTCTGTCTGCTGGATTCTCTTCCACTCTACCAAATATATGATATCATTTGCAGGGAGAAGTTTGTGTAAAACGATTCCTTGACAATTTTTAAATCTACCCCGATCTTCCTTACACTAACATTTGTCCACGTGTGGGAGGCCCGAGTAAGATGGTGACGAGTTTGCCGGCAAGTGAAGGCGCCGCGGCCTTCAACTTTTGTTCCGCTCACTGCAATGCAGTGTCTTCATAATCGCAAGCGACGGTGTGAGAAATTCCCGTCAGCTTTCATCACCAAAGGCGGTCGAAGATGCTACGCTGTAGAACTCTGCAAGCCATTCCTTCTCTTTGACTCCAATGCGCTCAACCTGATTTACATGCGAGCCTTCCCAAAGTCCTCAACGATAATAACCCCAAAACCCTTCAGGTCAGGTTCTTGATCCTTCAGACTTGGCTTCGATTGGTCACTAACCTGCACCCGGTTCAAAGGTTAGGGGGTCAACACAGGGAGTAAGGGTATCTGGGGTCATCAGCAATGGTCCTGAGGCCCGAGCGGACCTCGAGGGGGGGCACGGCGCCACAATGCTGACTGATTGGGGGAGGGGGGGGGGGGTTGCGGTCGTCGGGTTAATAGGATAAGTGGCCCTGCGGGTCAGTCAGGATCGCTTCTGATGCTAATAGCGCACTTTGTCTTTACGCTGTTGCCAGGGAGACAAATGGATCCTGGGTTCTGGTTTTTTGGTGGCCAGCAATCATAACCAAGGTTTGTCTTCGACGGTCGTGGATATCACAAATCTCGGAAGTCGGACCGGGTATGGAATGAACTTCCGAGTACAAAGTGTGTTCGACTTGGGTGGATTTGTAAATAGGACGTTGTTATCAGTACACCAGCAAGCCGATTGATGTTTTGACTACAGTGACTGCAATACAATGAAAAGATTTGAAGTTGTGGAGGAAACTACAAAATTGTCCAATTTGGGAGGAAAGAAAATTCCACATCTATCTTGTACCATCTCCTGCATTCTCTTCCACTCACCTTAATTGAGTCGGTGGTATCTAAATGTAAATATTATGTTTTTGTGAAATGTACAAGTCAGGAAGAGTCCAAGAGTTTTCTAACGATGTTGTTGTTTCTTTAATACTTTTGGCTTCATCAGCACTTTGACTGCACAGGAATTGCTTACCATCCTGCTTTTCGGGGTCAACAGACACCGTATTTCTCCGAAAATAGGTGACAGGCGGATTAATACTTGTTCCCCTGCCTCAAGAGGACGATACCCGCAGGGGATTGCCCCAATTTTGAGGCGCGTAAACACTAATGAATCTTTTTTTTCCCCCTCTTCCAGATGCATCCTTTGGGCCTGTGTAACAATAACGACGAGGAGGACCTGTACGAGTACGGCTGGGTGGGCGTGGTGAAGCTGGAACAACCCGAGCTGGACCCCAGTTGTCTCACCGTGCTGGGAAAGGTAAACAAGAGCAGCCGTGTACGCATGTTGCCGCGTGGGAGGCTCAGGCGTCCCCCAAATATGAAATTACCGTAATAGTGCTTCACTACCTCCCTTCCTAGTTTTGCGTTATCAACCTTTTAATTCACTGTCACTCTTAATATGATGGAATATTGAGATTTTAGGATTATATTGACGATTAGCACAATTATCAGCGCTATTGCTATATCGCTAAAAGACAAAACATGAGGGATTTGTGAATGGGAGTTGGCAGTCGGCGCTTTGTGTGGGCCCATTTTCGCCAGGCCAGACCCCCTGCCGGTCTCCACCGTGCCCGACCCCGGTTTCGGATCCCGGGCCCGCTCCCACACGCTCACATCGGCCCCTCCCCCATCCCTAGCGCCCGCCCGCCCGCCCGCCTCCGACTGGACCGCTTTGCTATCAACAAAGCTGGACCCGTTTTCTTCTCAATTTAGAGTCAATTCAATTACCAAATTCTTGTGAATGCGCGCAACGTAATTGACGGGACGGGGGGGATGGGGGGGGAAATGCTGTTTACACGAAGCCGTGTCTAAAAATAAAACGTGTCTGAGAACACAAGGCTCCCCAGCTGCGCTTGGCATAGCAACGGGCACGTTGCCCTCCCGTTTAAAATTGGCTTGGCTTTTATTTGAAGTGGCCGATGCGGATGGTCAAAGCGCTTCTGTTGGAAACTGACGAGAGCCCACCTCAAGCAAGGCGCTTTGTTTTGTCGGATTCCTAATAGGAGGGTGGTCTCAATGGGAAGTTAATGCTCCCCAATATTTGCCCCCCCCCCCACACACACACACACTTCACCTCACACTATGGGGTATCTAGGGCAGAAGTGGGCAAACTTTTGTGTTCAAGGGCTCGTAGATGAGGTTACAAGGGGGCATACAGACACATATTTCACAAAGAAGCGTTACACCTTAAGTGACTCAACAAGATGCAGTTTTTACAAAGGGTAAAACATGCCTGTGAGTATTATTAAGTTGTCTGGTTACATGCATTGCTGCTTGGGTTCACATATCCGTTGCTTGAAAGGTTATTATTACCACATCCATGCTAGCTTTGTTAGCCCGTCTATAGCATTTGCATTGTGTGTTAGCATTAAGCTAGCGAACCGTACTCAGTTATTGCGCTTTGAATGTGCAATTGCCGTTGATTTATTTTAAGTTTGAAAATTGAAATTTGCCAAGTCATGTTGTTGAAATCGAGCCTTTCAGAACGTTTAGCCAAGCGAGTCCCAGATCCTTCATTTCGCCACTTAAGTCTAACTGGACTGGAAGATGACTGGAGTCCCCCACGTCTGTGTGCCAATGGCAGACAGATGAGCGGGAGGAGGAAGTGGAGGAAAGGAGAGGGGGGGCAGGGGGGGGGGGGCTCCGCTCTGTGAAGTCGGCCGGCCAAGCTGACAAAAGTGCTGGCGTGTCACATATCTGTACACAGTTCTTTCCGGCCTTTCCTGTCTGCTTTGTGTGAGCAGCTCCGGGTTCGGGAACCCTGACCCTCCCGTCTGCTGAAGTAGCAGCAGAAACGGATTTTCCTACATTGGCTTTAGGTTGACTTTGGTGGACAGAAAAAAGATGCAGCATCCGATGGCTTGTTTGATTTTGGGTCTACTAGAGGTGTCAAAATGAGTGCCCTAATTTTGAGTTCATTTAAAGTTCCTGTAACGCCCGTATTCTTTTAAATGCATGATTAATGACCACCCCCTTACTAGGGAAGCCTGTACTGGGGGAATTCCAGTCACAATGTACGTCCACGTCAAAATTGAGCAGTCATAAATTTAATAATAATGCATATATTCGTGGAGACTGTGGGGTCATGTTGTATTTTAAAAATGTGCAGAATTTCATGTTATTTCATGTTAAAGATGAGATCTTAACTCTTATTATGAAAAGAAAAATTCACTGATCCGTCACCAACGTCTTACAAATGCGATTATGCCATCTAGTGGCAGAAAAATGACCTCAAGACAAAATCAATATCACACTCGTTTTTTGCAGTACAGCAGATCTTTTTCATTTTAACTCAGTTTTATGAAATTACTATATAAATAACCAAAAGATGCAGCCATGTTTCTATTACATTACATATTTTATTGTACATTTAGAATAGATATAAAATTTGCGATTAACTCTTTGACTGCCAGACGTTTTCAGAAAAGGGATGCCGTGGGTGCCAGCCGATTTTAAGCATTTTGACTGATCTTTCAAGGTCCATAGAAAATTATGTATTTGGACTATGGAAACACACATACTACCAAAAAAAGATTGGACTCTCATCTTTCATCAGAAAAAAAAAGTTTGTTTCTACCTTATTCCGTTTTTCAGTAATCCACAATAGAAAATGGTTAGTTTCACCTCTGTTTTGAAACAAACGTCTTTTAACGTGTTTGGCACTCCTCCATAGGATTTTACTAAACGTTATTTAACGTTTTTGGCAGTCAAAGAGTTAATCGTGAGTTAACTATTGAAGTCATGCGATTAATTACGATTAAAAAAAATGTAATCGCCTGACATCCCTGGTGTCTACCAACCAGTAGAGCGCCGTCCTGCCGATGCGATCCGTCACCAATCAATTCTCAACGCCCGATGTAACGATCAAAGCAAAGCGTGTCCGCTTTGGTAAGTCGGTGGCGCGGACGGGAGCGGCCGTCTGTCGAAAGTCGTCCTGCACAGCTGGTATGCGCTTGTCGTGTGTGGCCTGGCGCTGCCCCTCAGCAGCTCCTGCGTCAAGCGCCATCAGTTCCACCTTAAACGCGTGCCAAGACAACATTTCGGAGCGCGGCCCCGGGGCCCACTACAAAGCGCTTAAAAATAACCCCAGAGAGCGGCGAGGAGAACAGTGGAAGAAAAGAAAAAAAAAAAAAGATCCTTGTGTCATCCCCTCCCTGAAATAAAGCAAGCCGCTTTCAAGTTTTGGCCAGAAGCGGCACGCAAGCGTAAAATGTGTATCCTGTGTGGGAAGAGTCCGAAAAACCGCGGTTGCCCGTGGAACAATGTGTGTGGCCGAAGCGAGGGGGTCTCTTTCCGCCATTTCATGCCATCATCCTGACTTAACTCGACTTGCTTTTTGGGACTACAAAATCTTTGAACCCTCACCCTCGTAAGAAATTCCCGCTTGAAAGAATTTTTGCTAAACCTTCGACTTGTGCCTTGGTCTTACGTCGGAATGTCTGCAAAGACCGAGCAAAAGTTTTTTAATAGTTGCAGCCAATGCAAAAAGTTTTCTGATTATCCATCGATGCATTAAGATAGTCTCAAATATTAGACTATTGAAGACAAAGCACAAAACGGCGAACAAACGAGTTTTTCAGCAAATAGCGGACAGTTGCAGCCTTTGCAATTTGAAAATTGCATTCTACTCCATTGTGATGTTTAATTTGATGAACTGTTCACCTCTAGTGTCAAGTCCAATTACGAGATAGCTACAATTAGCCGAAGTACACTCCCAAATTTTCAGATCAACTTCCCGGCACCCGCGCTTCCTCATCATGCATTTGTAGACGCGTGTGGAATGCGTCTGGCGACAGGTAGGCTTGTCAGCCAGAAGGAACTGGCACCGACCGGTGCCGTGTTCGGGACAAACGTTTGGCAAGACCTTCCATGACGGAACAATTGCCTCTGCTGTTCATCTTGCAAAGCATTTCGTGGGGGTGTTTTCATTATTGGCGCGGCTGACTTGACAAAAAGAGACAACAAGATTATATCTGGGAAGTAAAAAAAAAAGTATTTTGAACTGGCATTTTGGTGTAATGTTGCCATTAATGTTGCAATTCTCCTTCCAGTAATTTAGAAAATCACTTTTTGGCTGTTAAAACACATTAAAGAAACAATTCAGGACTGACTGGCAAAAAAAAGTGCATATATGCATGCACATGCGACAAAAACTCTCTTTTTTTTTTTTTTTTTTTTAAAGAGCTCAGTATTGTTCATTCGATTTGACATCATCATTGCATAAATTTTTTTTTTTTTTAAAAATAATAAATTTAAAAAAAAATGTTTTTTTTTCTCTTTTTTTTCTTCTTTTTTTCAAAAACTCTCTCTTTCTTCCGTGACTACTTTTGCTAACAATCCAGGCTAAATTTAGCTCCTCCCCAACATGCAAACATTGGCTGTGTCCGAATGCGCGCCCTACTCCCGACTGAGGAGTCACGCCATTTTGTAGAGAGCGAAAATGTAGGGCGCTCAAAATTACCCACAATGCACTCTGAAAAGTAGTGATCATCGATGTTCACTCAATCGGGTTAATCGAGACCACAATGAAAAAAGAGTGTGAGTATGGAAAAAAAAAAAAAAGACATGGCGCGAGCAATAGTGCATGCGCGAGAATCAAAGCGATGCATTAATATATACTATGGAAAGCCAGACAGAATGAGGGCACTACATATTAGGCCATTATATTAATTCTGAACGAGGGGGTTAGGGTTAGTGTCTGTTATCAGCAACAGAGGGCAGTATAATACGTACTAGGGTACGATCAATACGGATTTTTTTTTAGGCAGATGTAGATTCCAATATTTGGCTGATTAAAATTTTGATAACCGATAATTGGCCAAATGAATAAAATAATTTTTTTTGCCCCTTTGTCTTTTTATATTTGTTTAAATGTACAGGAAAAATTGGCAAAAATTGGCTGATTTATTTATTTATAGTGGTTTGAATGTCATAATCATATGTTGTAATGTGTTAATGTGCAAAACCAAACAAACAAGCTAAATCGACTGATTTTTGCAAATTTTTCAAGAGCTAATATCCAGCCGATTTAATCTGTCGGGCCTTACTAATAATGCTCATTGTCAAGCCCTCGTGTTATATACTGTATGTCATATATGTCGCACATAATTAGATAAAAAGCTGATCGCCATGACGACAAAATTGTTGTGAGAGTTGAGGGATCATTTGATGGATTGTGGTTGATGGGTGTGGCTAACGAGCTAACTTCACTTATGCTGCTTACCAAACTTTAGTAAACACAAACAAACAAATATTAAAATTAAATTGAAGTCACAGAGACTTATGATCACAGCCTAAAATTGAAATGTGAAAAATCTGGCTTGTTTATTTTTCAATTAAATTTTTCATGTCAGCATTTAACAAAAATAACTAGTCGGTTTTCCTTTTTTCGGGATGGGCGAGTACCGATACCAGGTATCGGCATCGGGCAAGGTATCAGTACTGATGATCGGGGCAAATACCAATATTGGCTGCACTCAAACAGGAATTTGAAATTAAAAGAAGAGAAATTTGCCTTTAATTTTATGTAATTTAAAGGAAAAATGTTATACTGGGATATGTAGGCCTTTCTTTCAATTTAGCCGTCATTGTTTTTTAGGGAAATTTTACGTACCAAAGTACTAGTTATTGGGAACTCCTCAAGAGATGAGTACTGGTACTGGTATCGGTCTGAAAAAAAAGTGGTATCTAACATGCCTTTTCTGATTTTTGATCGCTATTTTAAACAAATGTTACATGAATTTCTGAAAATGGACTGAAAGAAAGTGAAGGGCAGCAGACAGCCGAGTGTGATCTGGAGGGCGACTGGCTGCCAGCCTGCGGCAAAATGATGTCCTGCACACTCAGGTGTTGTGTTGGAGGTCGCCTGGAGGGCACGGCAGCGCCACTGGAGTGTCATGCGGCGGGCGGCGCTCCTCCTCAAGACGCTCGCGCCGGCCTCGTTCTGACCTTGTTCTTAAGACGCCGTTCCATCGCTCCTTGTTTTTTTGCTGCTTTCGGCGGCGGCGGTGGTGGTGGTGGGGGGTGGTGGGGGGCGCTGTCTGGTCGGTGGGCGTATTTGTGCATGTGCGCACGCAACAGCTCGTCTGCTGTTTGTCTGTCAGCCTGCGCGAGGCCGGCTCGGAGCCTGGCAGATGGGTTTGTTTGGGATGCAGACGGCGGCATGAGTCACCGTGTCTCGTTGTCCTCGCGAAAGTACACCCATTTTCAAAAGCGCTTATCCTCACCGGGGTCGCGGGCTGTCTGTAAAAATGCACTTCATCGTCATTCATCAATCTGAAGGTCCGTTAATTGATTTTTTATTTCATTTATTCGAACGCAGTACATTGTCATGTTTGAGGTTGAATTCATGTAATCCAAATGTTTGGATTCATAATTACTCATACCAACTTTTGCTCACTATTGGTATTGTAAGTGAAAAAGTTTTATATTGAGACACCCCTACTTCACTCTATTGGAATATGCGGGGTATTTAAAATAGCTCTCTGTAACAAAATCCATCAACATTTGTAGACAAACAATAAAACCATACTCAAAAGACATTTTTTCTTTATCCTTTGCAAAAAAACGACAACTAATGATACATTTTATAGTAGTTGTGAAACTCTTCATTGTTTGCGTCTCCGTGACTCTCTGTATTATACTGCCCCTAGTGGCCAAGTCGTGCGTGCCAGGAGTCGTCCCGATGAATTAATCAATCACAACCGAGGTGGCAAATACAAGTCCAGAAAGTTAAAAACCCTGCCACAGTTTGGCTTTAGCCCCTGATGCTAGCTAGCTAGCTAGCTCCCTAAAAGGTAAACGAGCACCATGGGAGCTAGCTAGGGAGCTAGCTAGCTAGTACCTAGGGCTAAAGCCAAACTGTGGCAGGGTTTTTACTTTCTGGACCTGGATTCGCCACCTCTGATTCACAAACTGTTTAATTCTGTTATTACTATATTTTTTGAAGTAAAATATTATAGAGTGCTATTTTTCTTACTACAAACACATTACAAAATGTTTTGTTGTCTTTTGCGGGGAGGCTGCAATTGAGGTTCGGTGGTCCGCTCTACTGTTGTTTTCACAACCTTACTTGAGACAGTATGTCCTCATGGTTTGTCATGTACCAACGCAAACAAACTTTGGACGCTCCACTCATGCCCCTCCCCCTTCCCCACCCCTGGGTGCTGGCGGGAGGGCTAGCAACTTGATGAAGAGGAACAGCAGGAGGTCCAGAGGCTGGAGAACGGCTTACGGCGCTCGGTTCTCCCCCGGGCGGCTCTTTTCATGTCGGTGTGCGTCGCTTATCCCGCCACGGCTCTTCTTGGCGGGGTGTCGGAGGAAGAGCCCCCCGCCCCTTCCTCTTTGTCGATCCCGCTCCTAAATCACCGCTTTTTTCCGGAGGATCCCGCCGCGCCCGTTTCCATGGTCACTGGGAAGCTTGTTGTGTCATGTGGCTCCGAGTGAGCCATCCCGGCAAGAATTAGCCGACATTCAATGGGAGGCCAAATGAGCATGATTAGCTATCGTGACTCAGGCTCTATTTAACCTTATGAGGAAGAAAAGATGATAAAAAAAAAAGTCCTTTAGACACCTTTTATATGAGTTAAAGTCTCGAGAAGATAGTTTTGACATAGACAGGCTAACAAATAGCTGCAATGCCGCTTTGTTATAACTCAACTCAACTATAACTTAAGTCAATATGTTCTTTGTGTCCAAACAGTCTAAACGGCATTCTGATTAATATTGCGTTTGTGGGAAAATAATTACGCAGATTAATCCACCCGTATCAAGGGGCTGACATTTTTTCTGGCACCGCCCCCTGCTGTCGACTGAAATTGAAAGAATTCAAAGTGCCCTCTGGCTCACATTGCAAACTTTTGCATAATTTGGTGAAAACTACACAACAAAAAACAGCAGTATGCCACATAATTTGGAACACGTGAAGGGGGAAAAATTCATGGTGCAGCCACCATCATCCCCTGACCTTAACCCAATTAAGAATCATCCTTAACTCTTTTACCGTCAAAAACGTCAATTGACGTTAAGGACACACCCACTGTAAACCGCCAATGACGTCAACTCCGGTTATTTTTTTCGCACTGGGCAGTGCAACGTCTTTTTGCAGCCCTGCTTTATGAATGGGCTGGAAAAAGAAATCCCAAAACAGCCACTAACTATGGCCAGCAGATGGCAGCATTGTATCTTTTTTTCAATGGACTCCCAGAGTATCAAATTACATGAAAACATGGCGGATCTTAGGAAATGGAACGTTTTCAAGGATGACGTGAATGATCAAAGCCTTTGTCACATTAAATCTAATTCACAGACCGTCACTAAATAAAAAATATTTGTGTCAAACTCACTGTTTTTCAAATGGAGATTACTAAAGAACGGAATAAAGTAGAAATATACTTTTTTCTAATGAAGGAATGGAATCTAATCTTTCATATGGAATCCACCATGTTTATGAAGTCATAGCACACAATATTCTGGTTGCCTTGAAAGGCGAGTGAAAATGCTCAAAATTGGGGTTGTTTTTTGGATAGCGTTTGACAGTAGAAGAGTTAAAAGGAAAATCGAAGAGGATCTGTCGAATAATTTGAGCGTAAAATATTGTTTGTTTCATGCGAGTTCAATCTGAGCAGCGCTCAAAACGAGGGGCGGACATCCAGCCGGCCCCACTGAAGCCTCGCCCCCTCCCCTCCCCTTCATCTCCGCCGACGCTTTTGTCGGGGAATGCGTGCGTGAGAATCCTCGTGGCCCGCGCGCCCCGCTGCGTCCGGCCTGGGCGTGGAATCTCCGAGAGAGGGGCCCCCGTGCTGCTAATCTGAGGCCTCCTCCTATCTGGAGATGCTTCCAGAGCTCGAGGATTAGCGGGGGCGAGAATGGCATCCTGTGCTCTTGGGCCGCTTTTATGCTCGGCCAGCGAGCCCACGATTGTCCGGCAACATGTGATGAGGAGGGGGAAGGGGG
Source organism: Vanacampus margaritifer (assembly GCF_051991255.1). Lineage (NCBI taxonomy): Eukaryota > Metazoa > Chordata > Actinopteri > Syngnathiformes > Syngnathidae > Vanacampus > Vanacampus margaritifer. Next base: position 2,700,356 of record NC_135434.1, read on the forward strand.
GGGAGGGGAGGTGGAAGGCCCGCTTGCTTCATTGAGTCCAGGCCTCGCCAATTGACTCGCAGGTCCCCCAAAAAATCCACACAGTTGGCTGTATACTACAAGGAGGTCTCGCTACTATTGATATTTGTCCATCAAACAGCACTATGAACCCCCCCCCCCCATTCAAAGCATCCAGCAACATTACATGCTTTACTGTTTTCTGCCTCGCTCCTGGAGTCATAAGCAAGTATCGATATTGATGTTGGATAATGGTGTGTTTCTAATTCTCCACCAGAAGGCGCTATTCCCCCCCCCCATTTAAAGCATGCAGCAACATTTTACACCTTGTACTGTCTCCTACAAGGTTGCTTTGGTACTGAAATTATGAGCGTCCGTCGGCAATTATTTGTTCATAGTTGTTGACCAGACAACCCTATTTTTTGCTAATTCAAAGCATGCAGCAACATTTCCACATCATTTACTGATTCCTGTGAGAGTTAATGGCGTGTCCACTAGTTGCAGCTGGTTTTCCCCATTCGAGCATGCAGCAACATTGAATGCCTTTGTTTCTTCCAATGTGTGCCATTACTTTAAATGTTAAATGTGTGCCAATCTTGATGTTGGATAATGGCATGTTTATATTTTTTCCACCATTCAAAGCTTGCCGTGACATTTGAAATCTTTTCCTCTTTCCTGTGAAGGTGTTTTGTAGATATTGATGTTGGATAATGGTTTGTTTATATTTGTCCACCAAATGGCAACCCCCCCCCACCCCATTCAAAGCATAAAATGTCTACCAGATGGCACACGTTTTCCCGCATTAAAAGCATGCAGCAGTATTTCACACCCTTTACCTGCCTCACTCCTGAAATGATATGCAAGAGTTGCTTTTGATGTTGGATAATGGCGTGTTTATATTTGTCCAGTGTTATTATCTTTGTAAAAGACAAATTTTCTACTCTTGCCAATGCACGTCATCGGTTTAATTGTTGACTGACCGCCAGGGTACACGCTGCCAGATAAGACAACAATGGAGGGTTGTGTTGAAGTAAATGTTGCGCCATCTCACTTTTTTGCGCGCTGCTCAAGGCCGGTTTACAGTCGCGCTGAGGTTATCTTTATTGGGACCAGAACAAAAATAAATATATGAAAGAAGTGCTTTCTTCAGTATTTGCTGATAAGATTGTTTGATCGCTTTGTTCTCACTGTGAGCACTTCAAGAAAAAATGGCAACTTTGAACACCCGAAAAAAGTCCAAGGGACATTTCGTCCCATTCCTTTTTTTTCTTTTTTCTTTTTTTATTATTCATGCGACTCGAATTAAAAGCATTCAGCAACGTTCTACACTTTTACTGAATTCTGCAAGGTTACTATGCTACTGAAATAATGCACGTGTGGCTATTGATGTTGAATATTTGTTTGTTGTTATTATTCCGCCTGCTCAGGGTCTTTTTCCCTATTCAAAGCACGCAGCAGAAAACAAATCGCTCCATTTATTGGCTGAAATGATTAGCGTGTGTGGCTATTGATGTTGAATAATTGTTAATATTTGTCCACCAAATGACGGTATACTAGCAGTCAAAGCATGCAGCAGCATTTGACCTTTTTTTACCATTTCCGGCAATGTTGCCTTATTACAGTAATGAATAGCATATTGCTATTGATGTTGAATTGTTTATAGTTGTCCTTGTGTTTGTGCTCTGTTTCCACATTTAAAGCATGCAGCAAAAAAAGAGACCATTTTTTTGTGCAAGGGTGGCTCACAATTGAAGCGATTCGCATGAATATCCGTCTATGTTGGATGATGGTATGTTTAAATGGGGCCACTTTACCCCCCATTCAAAGCATGCAGCAAATTTGATACTTTTACCTGTGAAGTTGCCACGTTGCTAAACTGCTAAGTGTGTTCCTTTTTTGAGTGCCTGTTTCAAGGATTAAAATCCCTCAATTTTCAGTCAAGTAGTTGTGCTCAAGGTGCAAACTTGTGACAATGATGGGGTGCTGCACATTGGTGTAATTTTCCATGCCGGTTGTCTGGGCTACGGAGTGCGCTAAACGGGTTTGGGAATTCGGTGCGTGGGTGGGCGGTCTTAATTGGGGCCCGCAGCTCGTTTTGCCCTGTGACCTCCTAACACAACTGTTAAGGCCTCGCATGCCCCCCCCCCCCACTACCTCCAAATGTATGCGTCCTCATTTATTTGTGTCAAGGCCGTAGAGTCACTCAGTAACTGTATTTTTTTTTTTTTTTATTAGTTCATGCTGGCACAAGCTGTCGTTATCTGATAACTGTCTCACCATTACATCACTGATGTGTTTTGTACACACACAATAAACTAGTGACTAGTTTTAGCCGACAGTTGTGGTCGAGAGATTGAGTCGCTCTCGTCCAAACATCCTCTGTGCTTTAAAAAGTGGTATTCTTGTCTCGGCCCACGGAAAAGTTTGTTTGTTTTCCTGCAAATCACAAAAGGGCAGGCAGCGGTCCTAAAGCGGTAAGAAAACAACATGGGAGGCACGCCGAGGAAAAGTAAAGGAAATTTAATTAGCGGCTCGTCCCGGCTCCTGTGGCGGGCGGCCCGAGTCGGACCGCTGCCTCTTAAAATCAAGATAGACACTCAAGTCGAGTGGCACCGTAGTACCTTCCAGACTCTGTGGAAGGTGAAAATCTGAGATGTAAAGACTTTTTTCTTTTTTTTTAAGTCTAATTTAAACGTATTAAAACACAATTTAAAGTATTTGTTAGCACCTGTTGTGCTGATGATTTGTCATTGAATATTTAATCACCAATATGTTTGACTAAACCATATCATTTCGTCTAATGAAAGTATGTTAGCTTAATGCTAATATGTAATGGGAAACGCTATTGACTGGCTAACAGACAAAAGCATTATGATATTGGTTGAGAACTTTCAAACAACTGCTAGTTTAACACACTTGGAGCAGCAACACATACAAGCAGTGCATATAACAATACTCACAATCATTTATTCTCTCGGATCTGTGGCATCAACAAGTATTAACTTAAGCTTAGCTGGACTCGGGGACCTTCTCTGACTCCTTTTGTTTGCATTATTTCCCCCCCATAAAATAGCTAATTTAAAATGTTTATATTTTTTATGAACTAATATCATTAAATACAGGGATGTGATTTTTCCGCTAATTCGCGGAATTACGCTTTTTTTATCACCCCCCAAAAAAAAAAAAATTCGAATTTTTTTTTTTTTTAGTAGTTCATTGTGTATGCGCATGACTCCGACAGATAACATATTCTGCTATAACAAAGACATTTGTGGTATGCTCTAATATGAGTTACTTTTCATTTGGTCATGATACAATTATTTGTTCATGAAATTTGAACTCTTTAACATTATTTATGTGTTAACTTAGTAATCACATTAGTTAGATATTATGATATTCTCAGTGAAAGTTTTTAAAAGCAAAGGCAGTCCAATGTTTTTGAATGTGACTGATTTTGAGTTGACTAAAACTGCCATTTTATATGGGATAGTTCAATATACATTGAAAATTTATGCTGTTGTTTTGTCTATTTCTTTGTCATGTGAGTGCATTGAAAGTACTTAAAAACACGGAAAACCCATGAGCTCCGGGGGGCTTCGCCCTCCTTGTCCCCCCCACCAGGGCACTGCCCTGGACCTAGCTGGGTGCCAGCGGCCCCCAGACCCCCGGCTAAATTTTCAGATAATTTCACTTTGGTCAAATCACATCCCTGTAAATAGCTGTTTATTGTGGGATAAATAAAATTGAAGAAAATATTTTGCGCAACTGTCTATTTTGGGGTAAATGCAAGCATAGATTCAGATTCTTCTGCTTCGCATCTTTCACAACATTCTTTGCAGAGTGCGACATAGGAGCCTCTCGACACACACACACACACACACACACACACACACACACGCACACACACACAGTCGCACACCGTGTTTGATAGCACAGGATAATTGTGGTTACGCAATGGCTGGTGAATGGCCGCCCCGCTTTGTGTGCTCTTGCAGGCAGGGAAGTGCAGGGATGGATAGATAGACTGATGGAAGGAGGGAGGGAGGGAGAGAGGGAAAGAGGGTGCTTGCTGGTCGGGAAGAAGAGGAAATGACACGGAAATACGCGTTGTGTTTTTGGAGTAACTTCAGACAGAAAGCGCTTTAATGGAACATGTGATGCCGTTTTATTAGTTTTTTTTTTTTGTGGGGTTGGGCTTGTGAGCTGCTGCCCCGTTCGTGCCCGCGTCCAGGAAGCCACTGATCCTGCCAGTCAGGCAGCGTGTGTTAAGCTTTTGACTAAATCTTTTTTTGTGTCCCCCAAGCGTGTTTATGTTGGCCTAACCGAGCTCTTCATATTGACTGCGCCGAGTGTTCAACGCTTCACCGCCGTACCGCCTCCTTCCTGCAGCGATCAAAATTTCAATTACTCACAAATGTAGTGTCGCCCATCTGCCGAGTATCGCTCGCTCGCGCCTTCAGAAACAGCGGAAAATGAAAACGAAAAGTGTCCGCTTCAAAATGGCAGACTTGCTTGCTATTCGGTTCGCCTTCTATTTTGTGGGTTTTCTCATGATAGTCATGCCTACCAAGATTCATCAAGATCTGTATATGTAGTATACGTGGTTCAAATTTGGAAGCCATCAGACAAAATCTCTACGACAAGTTTGTCTTTGAAGGACTAAATGACCAAAAATGAGCCTAAAATTTCCATGTGGTAAACATGGAACAGGTTAAACGGTTCCGGATATCACAAATATGGTTTTAAAATTATTAATGGTAGTTTTGTGGCAGAAATGTTTGTGGTCGACTTAGCCAGGTTAGCTAATATTTTTTCTGCCTAGCCCGACTTGTTTCAATACTTTTTCTGATGTGTTAACTTCGGCCTGAAGTGTTGAAGCGTTGGCAATGTCGCTCTTGTTTTCCGCGTCTGAACCGCTTTGACGTGTGACATTTGCGGCAAATGGAAGAGATAATAAAGGTGACTGGTAGGAAGCGTGCCAGTTTGACACTGACGGGAACAAGTTGTTCATGAATTTACGGGACGTCAGGTGACTTCAAATGGAGCCGACTTATTGTGCAATCGCAAAGCTGCTGCGGCTTCCCTCATTCAGATAGTTATGCGGCGGCAATTGATGCTACCGCAGAAGATGGCAAAAACACGCTACTTCAAAGCCGTACTGTGTCAGCTCATGCGGCTTTAGATGTTTATGTCTGTTACTATTATGGATTGTTGTTTGTCTTAGTTCAAAAAATTTTATTACCACATATTTCAATTTTATTCAATTAAACTGATGCTTTAGTGCAGGGGTTTCAAACTCATATTACTCAGGGGCCACGTGGAGGAGAATATATTACCATGTGGGCCAGATCGTTAAAATGATGATATATAATTTCAAAACAATTGCCATCAATTATACACAGATTTTCACATTTGCAACTGTAAATATATTGTCCCCAAAAAATAACATGGATGCAAATGGGACGCAGCAACTCTTTGCTTTTGATTTATGTCGCTCTATGTTTTTGCAACGTTGAGTTGCGTGTAAAATAATGACATCCAGAGAAATTCCGTATAGAAATTGCATTGCTCATCTGAGGATTGCTCGTGTAATTATGAATTTATATGCTTTATTTGTTGCCGGCTGATTAATTGGTCCGACATTACTCTATTATTTTTTTTTTTCTTTACAAAATGGTCTCAAGGGCCGGATTAAACCCCTTTGCGGGCCTGATCCGGCCCACGGGCCGTATGTTTGACACCACTGCTTTATTGTATCATCTGCCTGGTAAAATAGATTTGTGTATGTAGTTGCAAATTAGTTATTGTGTTTATTTTGCACTGTTGCCATTAAGCACAGAAAACACCCAAAAAGGCGGCGAAAAAAAAAAACTAAACACATTTGAGTTAAAAAAAAATATATAATAATAATAATAATAATAAAAAGCAAAATAATCCGATTTTGATTTCCAGTTCACAGCATTCCTCAAGATGCCCGAACGAATTTAGCACATTGCATCAGCGAGTTTGATTTGATTGTTTTTTTAGAAATTTAATTTCAGTCGACAGCAGAGGGCGCTACAGGACAAAACGCCAGCGCGCTTATTTCTTATTCAACCAACGCAATATTAAACACTTCATAATACCGCGTTTAGTCTCGTGGGGGCTCATGTTACCGCAAAGACAACATTTGCCTTGTTTTCCTGTAAACCAAAGGAAAAGCCGAACACGCTGGTGGACTTCAAGCGGCAAATAGATGGCACGACACATCGCTATGTTTGCTTTTATTTTTGGGGATCTGCGGCCGAACAAGAGAGATGAGAGGTGCGACCACATGTGAGAAGATCCATGGGAGAAAAGTATGCCTTTATCTTTTAATAAAGCCAGCAGGCAACATGGAATTACGGCATAATAGCAGCTTTGCAGGCCTCTGAAGACTTAATTGCCCTAATTATAGCAGCAGTGGCGGGTGGCGGAAGAAGGACAAGACCAAAGTGGGAGCAGAGGTCAGCCGGTGAGATCGGAAGCGGGTGCAATCCAGGTGTGCAAATGTGAGCGTGTGTCGTGCATACTTTTGCACGCTTTTGTGTATGTAGATTTGGGGGGGGGGGGGGGGGGTTGGGTCTCAGCGAAAGCATCCCAAGCCGGCAGCCCGGCGCGCTACGCTAAAGATAGCTTCCATTTTCCTCGCCGTCTAGACTCCACAGCCAGCTGCTCTTTTTGCGGCTGCGGTTTTCGTCTCTCAGCCGGGGGAAGATTGCGCGCTCGGGCCACCGTACCAGCAGGAAATTGACATAACCCACACCCCCCCTCCCCCCCCCCCCCTCCCCCCCATTCCGGACTAAGCATACCAAAGCTGTTGTCACGCGTTGGGGATGAATTTGCTCCAACTTCAAAGCTTTGATGACAAAAGTTCCCAGGATGGAGACCTTGAAAACTCTGCCTAGCAACAAATGACCAAGGGGAGCACCAGTACAGTGTGAACCCCGACCTATTAGCAAGGGATTAGGGACTGGGCCGGCCTACGAATAGCAAAATTCTGCATGTAATTGATGTCCCTTAATGTAGACATAAACAGGAACTTTCTCTTGTGTTTTGCTGAACTTTTTTTCTTGATGTGTCCCGTCTGATTGTCTGTCACCTCATTCCCAACCGTCATTCAAGTATGAAGTAAAGCTAACAAATCATCATGCGACCAGAAAGATGCCCAACAGGCTCCTAGTGGTGGTTTATAGGTATTGCTGGAATCGATACTTTTTTTTCTTGTAATTTACAATAATTTTCAAATGTCCGCTTTCACGTGAAAGGATTTTGCTCGTAAAATAATGTTTCCCACTCTCATGTTATGATTTTTTTTTTCTCACAAATTGTGATTTTTGTTTTTGCCTCATTCTCGTTTAGTTGTTGTTGCTTTTTTTCTAAAGTGTATAAAAGCTTTCCTGCAAAAACATGTTTCATTGTGCTGTGACAACAGCTCATAAATTTCATCTTTATTTTATTTTTTTTAAGGTTAGGATTTTTGGGGGGGGATAAAAATTACAACTAAAAGTTTGTAAAGAAAAAAACTTTTAGGCTAATGGGCATAAAAAAAATTGCAATGTAATGTGCTGAATATATTTTTTTTCTTGTAAAAATGACTTTTCCACATTTTTCCATAGTTTGATTTTAGTTTTCTTTCCCTAACAATAGAATTTTAGTGTTGTTACTTCATATTACCATTTATTTCAGTTTTTTCTTAATATCTATGAACTTTTTTCTCCCCACCAAATTATCGGAAATTATTGGTTGACAATATTGCCACGTCCTCATCATAACCGACAAGTCCTAATTTTAAAAAGATAGTGTTTCATTTCTTTTCGGACTGTTGTGTCTTTTTGTGTGTCTTTTTTATTAATTCCTTTTTTCTTTTTTTTCTTTTTCTTTTTTTCTTTTTTTTATAAAGTCAAGCCAGTTTGCCTGCGGGGCCATTTTTGCTGTCGTCAGGCAAGTCGCTGCACTGCAGATTCTTGAGGAGGGAGCTCGTCTTCCTCGTCTTCCTCGTCTTCTTCGTCTTTTTCTTCTTCTTTCTTTTTTTTTTTTTTCAAGCGTCTCAGCCACAGCCATTAATTATTAACTGGAAGAGCTGACATCAAAGCGGCAGACTAGTGCTGAATAAAGTGTGCGCGCGTGCGTGCGCGTGTGCGTGCGTGTGTGCGTGTGTGTGTGTGTAAACTGGGTGAGAGGCAAAAGAAGCAAGCGGAGGAGCGCTTTTGAACTTTCCAAGTGCAAGAAGAAGGCATTGCAGGAAGAGAAACACGAAAGTGCTATTAAGTTGTAGCAAGAAAGTGGGCAACAAGTGGAACTGATATTTAAACCGTCGCATGTCATCAATTAGCATATGATGAACATGTGAAGACTTAATACAAATGTAATATTACATCTTATACAATGAAGGCTTGTAGACGTGTGTCTTTTATTGTTGTAAGATGTTGACTTTTTTGCTTTTTGTTTTCTGACTTTTTACTTAAAAAAAAAAAAAAACATTTTCATTTTGTGATTTATTTTTATAAAATGAAGACTTTTACTTGTAGTATTACAACCTTATTCTTGTATATTCAAGACTTTTTGGTTAATATCACAACTTTATTATTATAAAAATAATGCCAGGTTGTCATCTCCGTCCCATCAAAACATTGGCGCTGTTCAATGACATTTTTCCGCAAGTGACTTTCTTCAGACTTCTGATTGGCTAAAACATCCCTGCAGCTCCGATGACAGCCTTTTAAAATTTTTTTATTCCTATTCCACTTTCTTGCTGTTGTTTCATGTAGTATTCCAATTTTATTCCTCACAATATTGAGACTTTTATACTTATTTTTTTCTTGTAATGTTATGCATTTATTTGGTGAAATTAGGATGGGTTATTTTCACATAACACTTTTTCCTCTTAAGCCTATGACTTGAGTTTTGAGACTTTGTCTTTCTTTTTTTTCCTCATTATATAACATTTTGACTTTATTCTTGTAGTATTACGGCTTTATTATTACTCCTGATATTGTTAGTTAACTGAAAACATACCCCCCCTTTTTTTTAAAAAACTTTGTTTAACGTATTATTATTTCTCTCGCCAACAAACTAGAAAATGAGCTTCTTTTTTTTTTTGACGTTCGCAATTGCGCAGGTGTACCTAATGTTATGGCTTGTGTGTGTGCGTGTATTTACTTTCTACCTGTTGCTTGTATCCCCACGTGTGTTCTGCCTCTGATGGAGAACTCCCCCTAGTGTACATTTTGTAAAAGTCATGCCAAATCAAAGATGTGTCGAGTTATGTCGTATTTGTGAGTGTTCTGTAATGTAGACATTATGTGTGTGCGTGTGTGTTTTCAGGCCAAGCGAGCAGTGCAGCGAGGAGCAACCGCCGTCATCTTCGATGTGTCGGAAAACCCGGATGCCATCGACCAGGTTTGTGCACATGTCATGTCTTTGTGGGCTTTTGTTGAGCCAAGACTTCTTTTGGTCAACATGAGCCGCTCGAGCATCTGAAGCGACGTTTAACCACAACGTTCATCTTTGGAGCAGATTGGGTACCTAATGTGCTCGCGCTGCTGCTCTTGTGTGTCTCAGCTCAACCAGGTGGCGGACGACCCGCTCAAACGTCCCGTCGTCTACGTGAAAGGCAACGACGCCGTCAAGTTGATGAACATCGTCAACAAGCAGAAAGTGGCGCGAGCCAGGATACAACACAGACCTCCCAGGGTAAGATTGACCCCTCAGCCCCCAAAAATGAAAGGCTTGCTTGTAGTTACGGGAGTCCGAAGTAATAATCGTTAATGTTAGATGGATGATTAATTATTGTTAAAATAAATTTGGAATTTGTTGAATTTATTTTGTGGTTAATATTATGATTAAAAAAAAAAAAGTGGAAATAAATCAACATATACAAACATTCTGTTTCAAAATAAATCTTTAAAAAATATTTTTAAAAACACATTTTTAAAATACAGTGGGGAAAAAAATAACATATCCCTATTTTATTTTTTTAAAGAAGCATAAAAAAACTGTTCAAACGTGTGTGAAAAAATAGATCATTCAGTGTACAAAAAATGTGTCCAGATATTAAGTGTAAAATTTTAAATTGTTAAATAAATAAACTGAGTAAAAAAAAAAAAAAACTCAAACAAAATTCACATGACAAATTAAACTTCTCTAAACATTCAGTCAAAAAACTTCAACTAAACTTCATAAAAAGTTCAGTGAAAATATTCGGGTGAAAAACTCCATGTGGAAAATAAATATCACCCAAAAAATAAAACATAATAAAAAATAAAAAAAATCAGTCAAAGCAAAATCAATATGGAAAATAAATAGCACCAAAAATTCATAAAAAAGTTCAAAACATAGATTAAAAAATAAAATTTTAAAGAAATCTGTCAAAAAAAATCAAGATTGAAAAAAATAAATATGGAATGGAAAATAAATAGCACCAAAAATTAATTTAAAAAAAATCCAAACATTGTTAAAAAAAAATCATTCAGAAAAATATATATTGAAAAAAAAAGTAAATATGTAAAATAAATAGCACCAAAAATTCCTTCAAAAAAATCCAAGCATAGTTTTAAAAAAAAAAGAAGAAGAAATCCTTCAAAAAAATACCCATCTCCTTTTAATCAAAAATAAATCAACATACACAATTTAGTAAGGGAAAGAAAAAACGTAAGTGTTAAAAAATTCTCAAGAAACCAAATGAGGTTAACGTCACGGTAACGAGGAATAAGCCATCAGTTTGACTCCATTCTCACTTTATCCCACGTCCACGGAATTGTCGCTGTTATATTTCCATCTTGACGTTAACGTTTGCTCGTTTGTTGTTGTTTTCGTGTTTGCGCAGCAGCCCACCGAGTACTTCGACATGGGCATCTTTTTAGCCTTCTTTGTGGTCGTGTCACTCGTCTGCCTCATCCTGCTCGTCAAGATCAAGCTCAAGCAGAGGAGGAGTCAGGTACGTGCACGCGCACGCACGCACGCACGCACGCGCGCGCACTTTTGTGCTTTGGGCGGCGGCGCCACATTTCCAAAGTCAACTGCTTCAGTCGCTCATTCATTTTCATTCATGTCACATTTTCATTCATTTCATCATCATTTAATGAGCACTAATGACAGCTTATTTTAGCTTGCGTGTGCGTGCGTGTGTGTTTGAGTTTAAGGAGCGTCAACGTCTCCAAGCAGCTTTACAACTTCCTGCTTCTTAATGGTCAATTTAATTATCAGTTCTCAATGTGTCTACATTTTTATTTTATTTGTAGACATTAAAAAGCAATACGATGAAAGTGAACAAATTCTTACCTCGTTAAAAAACGTCATTAAAGTCAATTAGTTGTCACTGACATTTATTGTAGCAAATGAAATACAATATTGTGTAAATATAATTATGTTTTAAAAACACAAAGTCACAAAAAATATTGTTTTGTATAATATCCATTTAATACATATAAAAGATGTGTATTACTTGGCCAAAGACGATTACATTAATTAACTCATTCACTGCCATTGACGGCTATGGACGTCATAAATTCATTTGAACTATTTCTATTAATAATGATAAAAAATTTGAATCACCTGACACTCCTAATTTTTTAAAATCTTGTCTTTTTTTATTTATAAATAAAATAATTGTAATTATTTTTTTCCCAATTTTTAATAATCTTTTCTTTTTTTTTTAAAGAAAAAATTATTAAGAATTAGGAACGTCAGGTGATTTTATCTGTTCTAATACAATAAAAAAAAAATCTAGGTTTTCATACTCTTGTTAACAAAAGTGGGAAAAATGTTAAACTAATAGAAATAGTTCAAATGAATTTTTGACGTCTATAGCCGCCAATGGCAAGTGAATGAGTTAAGCATACAGAACTTTGACTTTGATGTGTTTTTGTGGTGGGTTTTTGTGCGCAGAGCTCGATGAACAGGATGGCCAGCCAAGCGCTGGACAAGATGGAGACGCGCAAGTTCAAGGCCAAAGGCGGCAAAGTGGCACGCGAGAGCGGCTGCGGGGCGTCCGACTCGCTGAGCAGCAGCTCCACGTCCGACTGCGCCATCTGCCTGGAGAAGTACATCGACGGGGAGGTACGCACGCATTTGGACACTTTTTTTTTTCCAGTACAACAAGACAAACAAACAAATACTATTCATTGCCTAATTATAATTCAGATGTATACTGGTATATTTGTCAAGAGTATTTTGTTAATTTACAATGAGCAAAATGGGCAGGAGTCCATAAATTGCTTCATGTTTAAATTAATTTCCTCTTAATTTGAACAGGAAAAAAAATACCAACGCTAACGCCAAATCAATGTTTTACAAAAAAAAAATGCATGAAGTGAATTGAGTTCTGTGTTCAATTTATTACAGCTCATTTCTACACATTATTTTTAGAGGTGTGCCAAAAAAATCGATTCTCATAAGAATCGCAATTCTCATTAAGTACGATTCAGAATCGATTTTAAATATGCCAAAATTGATTTTATTTAACTCTTTGACTGCCAGATATTTTCAGAAAAGGGATGCCGTGGGTGCCAGCCGATTTTAAGCATTTTGACTGATCTTTCAAGGTCCATAGAAAATTATGTGTTTGGACTATGGAAACACACATACTACCAAAAAAAGATTGGACTCTCATCTTTCACCAGAAAAAAAAAGCTTGTTTCTACCTTATTCCGTTTTTCAGTAATCCACAATAGAAAATGGTTAGTTTCACCTCTGTTTTGAAACAAACGTCTTTTAACGTCTTTGGCACTCCTCTGTAGGATTTTACTAAACGTTATTTAACGTTTTTGGCAGTCAAAGAGTTAATTAATTTTATACTGTCTTGCCTTTGTCGGTGTGTGCCTTTTATTTGGAGCGCTGTTCATGTTGTACCTGGTTTGGCCACTGAGGGGCAGCGTGGTTCCACGCGGTCTAATGCACTGTTAAGTTTTAGCCACATTCGAGAGTAGAAGGAAAAAGTCACAATCAAGTTATTCCAATAAAAGGTTGTTTTTTTCAGCGTGGAGCCGTTCTTTTGAGTGATAAAAGTTTATGACTTTTGTTGTATTTCTGCAATTTAGTTTATTCACTTTATTTCCTTAACCTTGCCAAGTTTTATAGTAAAAATAAAAAATAGACGAAAGATAATGAGGTACAGTGCAGCTTTCTGTGGTTCGTGTTGTCACGCTTTTTCTTTTTTTGTCATTGACAGTATGTCGCCGTGACACCTCCAAAATAAATATATGAAAAGAGCATACATGCAGTGACAATAGCTCCTGGAACCGCATTCCATGCTTTTATTTAATTTTTTTTGTTAACTCGTTTCGGCGCACCTGCTGCAAGATAACAAGCCAGCGTGTTTTGAGGATGTGATCACACTTCCTGTTTTCCCGCGCGTGCTTCCCAAAAAAAAGAAAAGGGGAAAAAAAAAAAAAGACTTATTGTGTGTCCTAATCTTCCTCTGGAGGGTTTTACTGTAAGTCGTCAAGTGTCCCTGAATGGTCGCCAGCACAACAAAGTGTGGCGGCGGCGCCAGGGCTTGCGTGCAGGAAGTGGAGCCGTAAAAAAAGGCTGAAAGGCATCAAAGGCAAAACTCCAAAGATGAGTCACGAGGATTTATTGGCGTGAAGAATGTCGATTATTTGGACCTTCCCAGGGACACGGCGCTTTCATGTGTGTGTGCGTGTGCATGTGTGTCGGTCCCCAGCGTGTCGTGATGAATTCTTGTCATAGTTCTCCCAAGACTCTGCCTGCGGTTGTTTGTTTTTTCATCTTGGCATCAAAGAGATACTTGTTTATGATGTTCTGTGACATCTTTTAGTCGTCAAGGGAGACGCAAACTTCTCAGACGAGTCCAAGTGGGACGCCGGCGCCCTCTAGTGGGACGTGAAGAATTACTGAACCAAATGTTGACTGACTTCAACTTTTTTTTTTCAGTCCAGTTACGTACATTTTTTTTAAACCGCACTTCCGTTTTATTTCATTTTAAATTACAATATATTTGCATTTAATGTTTTGCAACTGCTTGGTTTCAGACATTCACTTTGATGCTCAATATATTAAATTTGATTTAAATCACAAAATTAAGTACATTTTTTTCCCCTCTATATTTAAGCGCAGTGTTAATGTTTTTTTATTTTATTTTAATCCAGTACAATGCATTTTGTACTTTTCAAGGTTATCTTAAAATGGTTTGTTTCTGAACATTTACTTAGATATGATATTCATTCAACTTTAATTCATTTTTTATTATTTTTATTTTTTTATTGTTGTTATAGAAATGCCGAATGAACCAATTATCTAATTTGAGTAGACAAATGGATAAAAAAAAAAACATGTGAATGAAATGAAAGCAGTAACAGCACAAATATTTCTAGATTTTCTTTTTATCAGATTTTTTTCCAGATATTGCATTTGTTTTCTTTTCTTCTCTCTATGAAAACTCCTTCTTTTTTTCTCGCTCCCTGCAGGAATTGCGGGTCATCCCTTGCGCTCACCGCTTCCATAAGAAATGTGTGGACCCCTGGCTGCTCCAACATCACACTTGCCCCCACTGCAGACACAACATCATCGGTAAGGCCCCTTCAATGCTTTCTTTTATTTTGCTTCATATTTGCCAGAATTTATTAGCAATTGAAAGTCTTGTAGTATGCATTTTTTTTTTCATCACAATTTAAAACACTTCTCATGTATCTTAACTCATTTGCTCCCAAAAGCGTATAAATACGTTCTATTTTAAATATTAGCATATTAAAATAAAATATTACAAATACATATTTATACGGGGTTTTTTTTTTATGCTAGAGCATACAGAAGGCTTTGATGCAGCCAAAACGGTCAGCAGGTGGCAGCAGAGTATAAGAGATCAACCAAGGTCATGTTGCAAAATGTTTGAAACAGATTTGTGAAGAATGATGAAACCGATAGAAATATACTTTTTTTCCTGATGAAAGAAGAGACTCTAATCTTTCTTTTGGTAGGTTCCATGTTTTTATAGCAATAGAACACAATATTCTGCGGGCCTTGCAAAATCTGTCAAAATCCAGTAAAACGAGCCGAGATTTGATGAAATAAATTTTGAACGGCTCCACCCGCCACAGTTTTACAAAAGCGGCTACGAAGTGTGGTTTGTTTGTTTCCTGTAGAGCAAAAGAAGGGCAATCCGGGCCCCGCATGCATGGACCCTGGCAACCCGCTTCACGGGCGGCAGCAGAGGGTGGTCCTGCCAGTCCACTACCCCGGCAGAGTGCACCGCGCCGGCCAGATGACGGCCTACCCGACCCGGACCAGCATGGACCCCCACGGCAACGCCATCACGGTGCTGACGGTGGACCAGCACCCCGACCCCGCGGGCCTGTACCCGCCCCAGGCCGTGTCTTCCTTCCTGCGGAGCTACCACCCCGCCCTGCACCTGGACCACTCCCACTGCGGCCTGGAGCACCGCGGCCCGCCCGCCTACCAAGCGCAGCCGCCTCCGCACCACCCTGCGTTTAAGCGCCCCAAATTCCACGGGGGGCGCAACTTCTCGCGGGCGGCGTGTTTCTCCCAGTACGAAACCATGTACCAGCACTACTTCTTCCAGGGTTTGACTTTCCCCCAGCAGCCCCCCGAGGGGGGCCCCGCGGGCCCGGGTCACAAGGCGCCCCACGGCCGGGCCTTCCAGCAGGGCCTCCTGTTCCCCACCGTGGTGCACATGGCTCCGGCGTCCTCCTCCAGGGTGGGCGACGGGGGCAGCGCTTCGGGCCTGAGCTGCTACCACGGCCACCGCTCGGCGTGCAGCGGCTACCTGGCCGACTGCCCCGGGAGCGACAGCAGCAGCAGCAGCTCGGGCCCGTGCCACTGCTCCTCCAGCGACTCCATGTTGGACTGCACCGAAGTCAGCAACCAGGGCGTGTACGGGAGTTGCTCCACCTTCCGGAGCTCCTTGAGCAGTGACTACGATCCCTACGTGTACCGGAGCAAGAGCCCGTGTCGGGGTTCGGCAGGAGAAGCCGGGACGGCCGCGTGCCCCTCGGCCCCCGAGGAGTCGTCGTCCACCGCCGGACCCTCGGCACGCGACTGCCTGCAGCTTCCCTACAACTCCGGCGACCATCTGTCCAACTGCAGCTTGGAGCCCAACTACAGCAGTCGCTCGTCACTGGAACCCAGGGAGAACCCCGCCCCCGAGGCCCCCGTAGCGGACACCGGGGCCGAGCCGGGCGAGCCGGGCGCGGGAACAGCTGCGGCGTGCACCTGCTGCTTCGAGGTGCTGCCCCCGAATGGCGACTGCAAGGCGCAGGACTCGGAGCAGGCGTCCGGACGTTGTCCTCGAGGCTCCAAGAACTACTCGTGCCCGTCCTCGGACCCCTACGAGGGACTACCTTGCTGTTTCTACAAGGAGGTGAAGGTCCACAGGGGACACTACGCGGAGGACTACGCCGTCAACGTGCAGTACGCCGACTCGGACGTCTGCCCGACGCAAGGCTGCTTCGAACTCAACCAGAGAATCCCCATCATCCCCGAGGACACCGATTGCGAAAGCAGCCTTTTGCCCGACTCGGTCACGACGGAGTCGGAAGCGCAAAACGCCGACGACTTCTTCACCCGGGGTCGCTCGTACCCGCCCAGCGAGGAGACCAGGGCTTTGTTTCTGCCTCAGCTCCCCGAAAATTCTTTGTCTCCAAGTACTGAGGGCTGTTTGGGCGTGTGAACTTCTGAAAAACGGAATTGCGTTCGGTACCGCAGCGGTCGGTCGGTGGTTCGAAAACCGTCAGTTGCCTTGCTTTCTGGTGAATGTGGTCGTGTCGGAACGTGGGGCTTCCTGTCCAAACGTTCTCACGTTCATTCCGGTGGGCAACGAATGTGTCCAAGTGGCTCTTGCGCCATCCAGGGTTCGACAGCTGCATCTTACACTGCCTTCAGAGTTTCAATATAGTTTGTACGGTCGTAGCTAAACCAAAACGAGCAAGACGTGATTGTGTTGTCACCAGAGCGGGGAATCGTGTCTCTCTGGAGGGACGTGACAGAAAAATGGAGTTCATATTCCGTATAGATCAGCGTTTGCCAACCAAACTCGCGCAGACAACGGCAAACAATCACATCCTAAAAACGACTTCATTTAAAAAAACTTTTAAAAAAAGTTTTATTAGTCTAAATGAATAATGGTTGACCAGTTCCTTCTGCAATGAAGCACTACAGTGATCCATTTTTTAAATCAAATTTTAAATTGGTTAATGCATGAAAATAAAAGACCACTCGGGAACTCACCATCCATGCCGATTTAGGGGGCGGGAAATATCTAAGTTGACCATATTTGGGCATGTGAGGTTTCTGCCTGGCAGTGGCAGTAAAAATAATAACGATCTTGATTTAATTCAGTCGTTTTGGACACTGACCTGTCTGTCACGAAATGTGGTTGGCATAGATAGATGAACAAGGATAACAAAAAGTTGTGATAAACACATGAGAATTTTAAGAGCATTTGAAATGTGATCATTTTATTATGTGTGGGGTTGGGACACGCCCACTAAATTTCATGTGAAACGAGCTTGAATTTTTTTTTAACATTACGGAATGACACCCAAACCCACAAATGCTCATAGTATCTTACCCTGTGTTTTTTTTATATATATATTTTTTTTTTAACAAATTTAGGAGACTTAAAACCTGAGCAAGTTCCAATCAGAATTCCTCCAGGAGACATGATAACTCGATGGGAATCCGTTCAAGCATTTATTCAATTTTCTTGACATTCAGCATAAGCTCCACATGTACTTGTATGCTCTTTGTCCGCACTAGTAAGTGTCACGGGAAAAATATGATCATACACAGAGACAGGACAAGCACTTTGAGAAAGAAGTCCGAAAGGAAAGAAAGAAAACTTTGTTGTTGTTAAAAAAATACAAAAAGGTTGTCTTTTTCCTCAAAAAGACTATTTTCAATTAAAAAACTCATATTGTGATGGGAAATACTTTCCTTTAGAGATTAAAAAAAGAAATAAAAACGTTGCCACCCACCCCAGTTTTTTTCTAAATAAATATACCTTTTTTTTTTAAATGACATTTGTCTTCCAAAAAAGCCCAAGCTTGCCCCCCCCAAAAAAAAAAATTCTTTGAGAAAAAAAACTTACTCAACACATTTCTGAGAGCACTAAGGTGTATTTTGTAATTAAAAAATTACATTTTACTCCTTCCCAAAAATATTTTTTCTTTCAAAAATTACTTTCTCAAAATGAATGACTTCATTGGGGAAAAAATGCTGTTTCCAAAAATATAATCTAACGTAGGATAATGAATACATAATTTCATTTAGTTTTATTTTTGTAATATGATAGTGAAGAAATGCTGAAACGACTTTGGCACACTATCTTACTAGTGCGCAAAAAATAATTTTCTTACTAGTGAGGACAAAGACGAGCATCGTACGAGTAGCTTAATGCTATACGGTAGTTTTTTGTTTTTTTTCTGTAAACGGGGTTGCACCAAAAGGCCAAAGCAAAGTCCACGTCAAAAGGCTTCTTTCTCGTGATGCGAAAATGAAGCTTCATGAACCACGTGACATTTGTTATTTACTCCTCTAGATGGTGCTCTTTTCTTAAAGATAATGACCAGTGCAATGGAAATGGATTCAATTCCCACTGCATTTTTTAAACCAACAGCACCATCTAGAGGACTTAAAAATATTGCAAGTGGTTCAAGGCGCTTCATTTTCCTGTCACTCGCTTCTTCCTTATTGTACTGTGACTATTTTCAACAACAACAAAAAAAGAAAAAGAACGCAGTTGCAACACGAGACACATTCATGCCTTTCTGTTTGTCCTGCAGACGGTTTTCAATACTGTTTCTATGAAATACACACACACGCACGCAAGCTTCCCAAAATGTTGCCTTTTTGCATCGCGATCAGTTTGCAAGCAGAACTTTTGTCGCTGTTGTTGTTTTTGGGGTACGTGAGTCACTATTTAATGTTTGTAGCACTTAAGAAGAGATGAAAATGTGTACAAATGAATATTTTGTAATTTTGTTTTTTAAGAAAGAAAGAGAGTATAATTATTTGTCCGTCAGTCAGTACCATTTACAAATGTTTTACGGCTCGACATCAATCTTGTGTATATTTGTGTACGTGTACAGCAAACGGCATTTCATGAATGGAAATATGTTCTCTGAATATTTATTGACTAATATATTTATCTTGAAGCCATGTCTTATGTTCAGAGTTTATGGGCGAGCGAGACGACGGGAATCACGTCCGTACGTACGTACGTACGCGAGACTTTGTAAATAGCTACTTTACGTGCTCATTCAGAATTGCACACCAGACGAGACGATTCAATCTTCTGACCAAAAAAAAAAAAAACATTTGAAAACTTTTGGAAGCGTACCGTACCGTTTTGTAATTACCGGTGTACAAAGATGTGTCAAATATACACTTTTATTCAACGAAGCCACAACTTGTCCTGTCTTCTTTTTTTTTTGCATCGCATCTAGTCAGGAAGTTTCATTTGGGAGAACATCTATTAACTTTTCAAACAAAACATTTTGAAAGTGAAAAATAAATTCAGGTAAGGGATGTTTTTATTTTAACATGTTATTTTAGTAGAGAAGGAAAGTCATTATTTTAGGATTTTTTTTTAATTTTAGAACATTTTAATATCAGAACAAATCTTTTCAAGAAAAATTTGTAGCACAAAATTTTTAAAGAAATTTTTATATTTTGGAGGAAAACTGCTTTTGTTAAACCTCATTTAAAACCCTAATCAGTTTTAAACCCTAATATTAAATAACCCTAATTTGACCCTAACCCTAGTTTAAAATCTTAGTTTGAAACTCTAATTTGAAATCTAACTGTACTTTTATTTTTGTGACCAAGATTATTTTTAGAGGGGAAAAAAAAGTTTAGTAAGTCAATTCACAAGAAAATTTAAATCAAGTCTATAATTTTTGGGACTGCTCATTTTAAGAAACATTACTTTTTTTTTTTTTTTTTTAATCTATATATATATATATATATATATATATATAAAAAAAATTCTACAGACTTGTCAACTATTGTCATAATCTACAAGAACAAAGTTTTCTATTCTTGTCTGCCATTTTTCTTCAGTTATAAAACCTTATTTTGGAGGAAAAACAAAAGATAAGAAATAGATGAATTTATTACAACAGAAAATGACTCCAACAGATAATCATAAAATAAAAGTGTGAAAATCAGAACATCATTCTCACAGTCCACTCCTGACCCGGGTTTGTTTCAGGATCAGAGATGACGTTTTTTGGTTTTGGATTCACTCTCAAACGTTGAGTCCGGTTCAATCTGGATTGCACAGCGTAAAAAAACCATGACTTTCGGTGTCGTGGCGTGACGCTTTCAACGGCCGACGCGGGCAGAAGCCGTCCATCGGCGTCGGCGTGACGTTGCGACGTCACAGCTTGAAGCCCGAGTGAAGAGAGACCACACCGCCTGTCAAGTTGTGGTAGCGCACGCAGCAAAAACCCGCATCCTCCAGCAGTTCCTTCAACTCCTCCTGCGCAAAAACAGTGCAGACAAAAACTCATTTTTATAAAAGTTGCAAATAAAAGTGTATTTGCCAGAAAAAAAAAAAATCACAATTTTTCCAGGAGAGGTGGGGGGAAAAAAATATTTTTTTTCTATGAATTTTATATGAATCATATATATATATATATATATATATATATGATATGATTTATATATATATATATATATATATATATATATATATATATATATATATATATATATATATATATATATGATATGATTTATATATATATATATATAAATCATATCATATATATATATATATATATATATATATATATATATATATATATATATATATATATATATGATATGATTTATATATATATATATATATATATATATATATATGATATGATTTATATATATATATATATATATATATATATATATGATATGATTTATATATATATATATATATATATATATATATATATATGATATGATTTATATATATATATATATATATATATATATATATATATATATATATATGATTTTTTAAAAACTATTTTATATATTGTTTTAATTCTTTTCCATTGTCCCCACCCCGCCCCAATTTTTCTACACAGACATTTTATTTATTTATTTTAGAAAAAAACATGAAAACAAAATTATGTGGAAAAAAATAAGTCCTGATAAAAAAATAAAAAAAATTCCCAAGTGAATTTTAAAAATGTTTTCCTAGTTTGTGTGTATTTAAAGTGTGGTTAACAAAAGTGATTTTTTAAGACAAGTAATTTATTATAATAATCAAGTCAAAAGAAAATCTGAGGAAAAAAAGGAGGCTTCTGTATTTTCTTGATGAAAAAGTCAATCTTTTGGGAAGTCGGATTTTTCTGAGTTTTGAAAAAGTGGGTATGTTTTGTTTTGATTTGAAATTTGTCATTTGGGAGAATAATAAAGTTGAAAAAGTTAAAGCAAACATTGTTTGTATTTTGAATTATTTCAGCAAATATTGTAATGTTTTGAGAAGAAGTTCGACTTTAAAGGCAAAGTGTTTCATTCTTTCTGATTTTGAAAACTTGTATTTTGGAGGGAAAAAAAATCGGACATTTTGTAGAAATAAAGTGAAATATTACGTGGTAATTTTTCCTCAGGATTTTTTGGGGGGATACTTTTGAGCAAAAAAATTCCAGGAGGAAATATAGACTTATGAGAATTAGCATAATATTAGAAGAAATAATGACGTTTTCTCAAAGCAGGTATCTATATTTTTTCCCTTGAAAGAAATGTATTATCAAGATTTAAACAGTCATATTCTAAAAATCGTCATTCTTCTGAAAAGCCATATTTTCTCTCTCACCCCCCTCCCCCAAGTCTTAACATTAATATTTTTAAAAGTTGTATTTTTCAGCGAAAAAAGAAAATGGCGGTGGTGTTTTTTGTGTTAACCTGAGCAGGAAACTTGCGGATGCTTTCCACCAAATACTGGTACGACTTCCAGTCACCGGCGATCACTTCTCCCAAAACCGGGATCACCTGGAAGCTATAAGCGTCGTAAAGCCTACCAAAGAGAAAAGAAAAGAAAAACATCAGCAAATTGTTATACGTCGAACATCATCTTTGTCAAGTCCAAACGGATTGCGCGTGCGTTTTTGCTTCACCTGGCCAAGATGGGATTGGCCACCTTGCTGAACTCCAAACACATGAACCTGCCTCCGGGCTTCAGGACACGCACGGCCTCCTGCAGGGCCTAAACAAATAGAAAATAACAAAAAAACATCTACAAGAAGGAATGAAAAAAAGGTTTTCAACATCTTTAAATGTTAATATGACAATAGACAATAAAGTCAGATTTCATATTATTTTTAGCTATTTTTCCAAGAGAACAGTTATGTATATATGAGGGGGAAATATTTTTTTTTTCAATATTTTTTTATTAATTAATTAATTTAGTAATCTTGATAATAATACAATATTATTTTTGTTTTGATTATGTTTTTTTTGCACAAAAGAATATAATATGAGAACAGTCATATTTTTGTGTTTTAAGTGTTAAATGGAATCTTGAGAAAATTGTCATACATTGAAAAATGTAAGTTCATTGAAAAATGCAACAGTTAAAAAAAAAACGTTTTTTAAATAAATAAATAATTACAAACATGAATAAATAAACAAGTAAATAAAAATCCATAATTAATCATATAATTAATTTTGGGGGGGGAATGAAGAGAGAATTGCCCTAAATAAAAGTAAGTCAAATTTTAAAAATGGTGCAAAAAACAATTAAAAGGTTATTAAAAAAAAAAAGTCAGTCATAACGTTTACAAAAACTTTTATGTGTGTGTTTGTATTATCAAGACAATTGTAAATTCCCCATGAAGAAAGTCACACGATTTCCTCACCTCCAGGCTACGACTGTTTTTCTGGAAATGGGAGCTCAGAACATTCCGAGAATGACAAAAAAAATGATGGAAGTAAGTGCTTTACCAGCTCCACGTGCGTGACGTTGCGAAGGCCAAACGCAATCGTGTAAATGTCAAACTGGTTATCGTCGAATGGCAGCTCCTCCGCGTCTCCCACCACCCACGAAACCCCTGACACACACACACACACACACACACACACACACACACACACACACACACACACACACACACACACACACACACACACACACACACACACACACACACACACACACACACACACACACACACACACACACACACACACACACACACACACACACACACACACACGATGATTGTGAAAATGAACAACTTGGGACGCGTGGGTAAGAAAATGAAGCGCACCCTCACTAGAAAGTGCCTGACTGTCCTCAGTGTAACTTCGTGGAGAAGGTGCGCTCCATTTGCTTACCCAACTATCCAGGAAGGAAATCGGTTTCATTCATTTGTACTTTGTGGCCGAATTAATGCAATTTTGTGCGTATGTTTTAGTTGCTTGTTGCAAGAAAGACATTTTTTTGTGCGTCCTCACCGTCAGCAAGGCCCACGCGCTGAGCTTTCTGCTGGCCCACTTTCAGCATCTCCTTGTTTATGTCACAGACCACCACCCTGGATTTGCGGGGTCCGAATTCCTCCCCCTCGTCTTCCCCCTCACGGTTGCCCAGGTAGTTGTCAGAGATGTCCTGCCACGACGGCGTCTGCGCCGAGTTCGCCGTCCGCCTGGATTGACGCTCTTTTTGGTAGGCGACGTATTCCAAGAAACGAAACGCGATGTCGCCTGCGGCAAGAGGACACAAGATTAGGTACGCCTGCCGGAGGAGTATTTTTTTTTTTTTTTTTACTGCTTATAAAATATGGCCACCTCAGCCTAACTTCAGGCATTCAGCGGAGCTATCATTATTATGAATAATAATAATAATAACAATGAAAAGGCATTTTTCCCCTCCAATATTTCCCTCCCATTTTCTTTAATTTAATTTCAGGCCATCAGCAGAGCTATTAACAATAATAATAATAATAATAACAATGGGGAAAAAAAATCACTTTTTTCCTGCCACTATTTTCCCCGCATTTTCTTTAATTTAATTTCAGGCCATCAACAGAGCTAAAAATAATAATAATAATTAAAAAGAAGGCACTTGTTTGCCTCCACTATTTTCCCCCATTTTCTATAATAAAACAAATACATTTTGCAAGAAGAAAGTTGTGTGTGTGTGTGTTTTTGTTGTTGTTGAAGAAATTAAATATTTATTTTGAGGGCAAATAATTGAATTTACAAAACAAAAAGTAATATTATCAGGAAGTAATATTTTTAGAGAGTGTTTTTTAATGGATATTTTTGGGGAAAAGGTGTATATAAATTTATATATAATTTTTTCCCCCAAAAATAAAATCACATTGTAGAGAAAAATACACTTAATGTTTTTGAGAGAAAATATTATTTTAGAAAACAAAACTTTTTTTTTCAAGAGGTAACTTTTTGGGATTAAAAACCATTCTCAAGTAGAGTCAATTTTCTGAGACAATTATTTTTCGTTTTTTTTTTTAAAATAAAGTTAATATTTTAGGAAAATTATTATTTTTTCCTGCGAAAGACAAAAAGTCTTAAAAATGTAACTTTTGTGAAAAATAACAGCAATATTAATGTGACTTTTTCCCTAAACATCTCAGATTTCCCAAACAAAGCAACAACACACGATCGATCACCTTAAACCAGTGATCCCCAATGACTAGTAGTACACAGGCTCCCTCTTGTGGTACATGAAAGAACAACTACCTAAATTCAGTTGTCTCTAACGTTCAAGCTTTTCCATTTCATCTTCAGATGATTGTTTTTAAATATTTAGCGCCCCTCTTTAAACCCAACTTAATTCAACCATCATTAAAGTAGATTTTTGTGCTCATACTGGTACCAGCTGTGGCTAAATTGAGACCAGCAAGAAGCCTGCTTTTGAACATCTGGCGCACCTGTTCCACCGGCCACGTCCAGGAGGCGAACCCCGGGCTGGGGGTGCATGGCGTGCAGCAGCGCGTCCTTCCACAGACGATGGATGCCCAGACTCATGGCGTCGTTCATCACGTCGTACTTCTGAGCCACGTTCTCAAACACCTTGTACACTAAAAACATTGAGAAGACGTCACAAATGTTCCACGACGAGACATTTGTCCAGCGCATATTTTTCGTTCTGACAGACTCAGTTTGAATAAACTGCCAAATCACGTTTTCTGGATATCATGACAAAAATCAAGTATGGACATGTTTTACTTTGCTAATCTCAAAAATTGGCTCAACGGTATTAATGGTACACATTTGGAGAGATTTCTTTTGGTTTTGAGCTTTCGATTGCTGGTGATAAGGAACAAAACAAAACGAATCGGGGTGGCAGACAGATGAGCAAACGTTTCAAATCCTCTACTGCACCAATCACAGCATATTTTGAAAATCCATACTCCTTCTTTACAAGGTTTAATGAACAGAAATCCCACTACAAAATGTCCAAAAAGGTGAGCGTTAGACCCTTTATGTCACAAATGTTCAAGAAAGTATCTTTTTGCCAAGTTCTAATTAATGTATTCTACCAGACTCCATTCGAAAAACTGCCAAATCAGATTTCCTTAACTATACAAAGTTAACAATACCGTATGAATCTGTTTTATTACATTATTCTAAAAAAAATAACCATACCTCAGAATTCGGCATGCTATATAGCAGCAAACACGGCGATTATTAATACTATTTCAATATTTCTATTTTGTTTACGTTTTTATTAACGAGGAATCTTTGAGCAAACGTGTCAAAGAATTTTCCTATGAAAAAAAAAATAGATATATTTTATTATTCCTAAGGAAACATACACAATTTAAGAGGCGATGAATTGATAAAGCAGACAGACTATCAACGAAGTTCGCCGTCGACTCACCTTTCTTCGCCTTCTCGGCCTCCGGGACAGTTTCGAAGCCGAAATGAGTGCTTTTCTCCGCAGCTTCATCACTAAAACTTCGGCAGGAAAGTTGCGCACAGCAGCGGGCTGACAGCCGCCAACCACCCGCTGCAGAAGAGACGACCGCGGAAGATCGACGAAGAACCCTCCGGACCAGCAGCCGGATGGAGGCCGCCATCTTGACCGATGCGACTTCATTGTGCGTCACGTGACGTAATCAAAAGGCGACTTATACCGATAAAAAAAAAGACTTATTGAATCCCTGAAGAAAAGTGATGTTTTCCGGTGAGATTGTTAAAAATACACGAATAGTAAAAGACAAAATAACATTTAAAACTTGCATTACGATCAAATGACGGAACTTGCAAATAAAACAATGATCACGAAGAGCACAAAGTCTCGAATTAGTTTTGCTCATTGTAAATTTAGCTTTTCACTTGTTTACAATCTTTTTGCTAAGCTAAAATGGCTAATTAAGGCAACTAATCACAAAGAGAACGAAGTCTGTAATTTGCTTTTAATTGATCTTTAAAATGGTTAGGGTAGCTTTCATTTGTTTGCACTCTTATGTTAAGGTACGCAATTGTCAGACAATAACAAAGAGCACGAAGAATATATATTTTTTAATTTGTTATTATTATTATTATTATTATTATTACAAATAATGTATAGGTCAGCTTTTCAGTTTATAAATTTTATAAGTGCTAGTTGCTAACCAACATCAATAAATAAATAAATAAATAAATAAATAAACAATGTCAGCTCATCACAAAGAGCTGTTATATTAATGAAGCATTTTTCTTCATTTTAAAAAGGCCTTATTAAGATGTGTCTTCACTAAAGGAACGTCCCATTTGAGTGAGAATTAATATTTGTATTCCCCCATACTTATAATCCCTAAAAGAGAAATTCAAAAATTGAATAACATTAATTAAAATTACGAATATTTATTTATTTTGTTCAAACTAAAAATGTATACGACTTCAAATAATCAAATAAAATAAAGATGGCAACCAAAACAAGCTGTATGCAGCTGGGTTCCAACAGAGGGCGCCAGAGTATAACACAAATACAAAGTTGAGCAGAAGCCTATTACAGAAAGAATCAAAAGTATTGCTTTTTGTTGTTGTTGCAGAATTGTATTTTACATTGGAAAAACAACTCCTTTAGCTTCTTTAAAAAATATGAATCCACTTCATCATTGTTTTGTCATCATTTAGCTTTTTTTTTGCTGAGCTAAACAAAATTCATTGTTTTGTTGTTTTTTTTTTGTCGTTTTGTGTCATGTGTGCTGGAAATAGCTAATCATAAAAGTATGTCATGTGTTTTAAATAGATTCCTGTGGCATGTTGGAATTGGATTTCCAAATGAGGGAGAGGGGGGAGTATTTTGTCCTCTGGTTGGCCTGGCCCAGCATAATGATGATGATGGTGGGAGTGAGGCGCTAGGGTCCGACCTGTGTGTGTGTGTGTGTGTGTGTGTGTGTGTGTGTTGTGTGTGGATCTATGAGCCATTTGCCATATCTGATCAGCATTTGAGCATCACAACATCACACGTCACGCTGGATTTGTCGCAAAATGTTTCAGATTTTCCCACGTGGAAAAGAAAGCAAGAGAAAAGCAAAGAAAAACATTAATTAGGAAACATGCAGATTTTATTTTTGCAACCAGGACACATTAAATAAAACCAAGCAGTTACTTCACTTTTTTCTTTCTCTTTTTTTTTTAATACAAAAGATACTTCCCGTTCACATAGAAAATAAACAATAATTTACTGTATAAATTATAAATCTCACTATTTATGCTATATACATATTTGTTTCATGAAGAAGAAGGGAAAAAAAGTTGTTGGTTCTGGTTGTGGCACATTCACACACGACCACAAATCTTTATTTGCATAATTTGGTGCAAAATAAATATGCTGACTTGTTACATTGATTGCTCACAAGCTAACTTAGGCTCCTATCGAAAATGGAGGCGGGAACTAAACATCAGCACAGTTGATGTTAGTGTTTATTTGAGGAGAGGCATTTAATTGTGAGTGTTCTGGATAAGTGGCGTTTTGCACTTAGACCGTATGTAAGACCATAGCATTGTTTGATGTATGTTTGGTTAAAAATCAACAACATACAGTGTATTTATAGTAACCAATAAAAAAATAATAGTTGCATTTATTTATATTTTTTTGATACATTTATTTGAGGCAAGGCATTTAAGCGTGAGTGCTCTGGCTAATTTAAGTAAAGTCACGGCTGTAAGATCACACTGATGTGTATTATCATTTGCGGATTGGTTTTAGTTCACATACTGTAGATGTTTGGGGTGAGGCATTGGATTTTTAGTGCTACATTAAGTTTGCATTTACTCGATGTTATTTGTCATGTGTTTTATTAAACTCTGTTTTTCTGAAACAATTAAAAAGTGAGTGAAAAGAAATATGGCACCTATTTGAGGGGAGGTGCTTAAAAGTAAATGATCTGTTAAATCAAGTAAGACCGTGCTGAAGACGATAGTGGATTGTCGTCTATTATGTTAAATGTAAGTTTTTTGTAGCCAAGATTTTTTTTTCCGAGTTAGTGGTGGCATTGGTTTAGGGTGAGGCATTTATTTTTTTTATTTAGATTTGGGCTTGAATCTGTCACTCTGGTGCTGCTTTTTGTGTGCAAGTGCTCAGGTGTTGGTAAGTACATTTATGTTTTGCATTTGACTATTTCTCTCGGACCTGGTACACTCATAAAGATAATCAGGCTGTGTTTGAAAATATTATCCTGTGTTCTGAGGTGTGTCAAAGGGAAACTCAAGGCAAACATCTTTTTTTCCTTTTCTACATGTCCCACTACTCTAAACACAGTATTCTGATTAATCGCAGATGAATCCGTCTATTTTCATCCGTCCATTTTCATCCGTCCATTTTCATCCGTCTTGCCATTTTGACTGCTGTCGACTGAAATTGCGCACGTCAGATTTGACCCGTTTTCTGCGTTTGGTCACAAAATCCTTATGTGTGTGTACCGGGCCTAAAAAATGGTGTATGTATGTAAGTGCATCGAGTTAAAAGTACTCTTACTGCAAAGTACTCATTGATTGGTGGCTCCATCGCTTTGATGATATTAAAAAGAGTGGACGTACATTTTGGGACAAAAGTATTGGGACAAGGCTTGCAAATTTGCATTGAGCTCAGGTTAATGTAAGTCAAGTTTGTCACTTGATGTGTATTTCTGCTTGTATGTTTCACTAAACATAAAGTTGACAGTCTTTATTTGAGGAGAGGCATTTAAGTGCTTGCAACGTTAAGTCAAGTTTGCTGTAACGAGATCGTGCTTTGTTTTAAGTTTTATCAGGAATACTTTTTGTTTATTAACCAATGAAATTATTTTTTTTCACCGGGGGAACAAAAGGAAGCATTTATTAGTGGCAAGGCATTTACTTTGCCCTGACTTAATTTGTTACTTGCTTCAGGGCTGTGTGACCAAGCCAATGATCATTATTGATGGCCAAATGTTTGACGAGATATATTGTAAAATGTTTTTAAAGCGCAATTTTACGAGATGTTGATAGTTGATGATCGGGTGTTTTTCAGTTAATTCCCATTCCTTGTGAATCTTGGGTGTCCCAATACTTTTGTCCTCCATACAGAATTACATACAACATTACATCCCCCTGACCCGCATTTCAAAGCTAATGTGAACAATATGTTCAGTAAAGACAAAGCACACAAATGAACTGGTCATTAAATGCCTCATCGCGACTATTTACAAAGTCTTACAAAAATAAATCCTCGATACGTGTTAGTAGAGGAAGGGGGGGACATGCCGCAAGGCACTTGAACGCCACACAACGCTAAGACTTCCGCCCCCACCCTCGGCGCGTCCGCTCCGACTCGCGAGCAACTCACGAATCGCCCCAAAAACGTCCGCAAGTTCCGAAGAAGCGGCACCGCCTTGACGGGGGAAGCCAACGGCGAGCTGGCGTCCATCCTCGCCAGAGGGGTGGGGGGGCCATACCCGCATTAGCCGCTAGTTAGCTTAGCGCCTCGCTAAGCAAGGAGTTCAGAGGAAGCGGTGGGCGGCCGGCGCTAGTTGCCCACCAGGGGGCTGAGGTCTCCGTGGTGATGGTGGTGGTGGTTCTTCAGCTTCTGCTTGAAGAGGGAGATGGTGGACGGCCGGTACAGGATGATCCACGGCTCGGACGACGTCGAGGCGCTCTGGCCGCAGCTGTCCGAGCCGCTCGCTGCGGGGATTCGGGGAGACCTGGATGCAAAAAGACAAGGGAAATGTAACATCAATTAGCGATAGATGGATGCTTTTCAAAAAAAAAATAAAAATAAATAAAAATAAAAATAATAATAATAATAATAATAATAATAATAATAAAAAATAAATAAAAAAAAGATGGATGCTTTTCACAAGGCTAATGCTTATACCCATAATTAGTAGTGAAGGGGCTCGATTAAAATGTGAAACGTAAAAATGATCATATTAAAACATATGAACCTTTTTTTTCCCGCTCTAGCAGCAATACACTACAAAAAAAATTATTACGTCGCACTAAATTTCAAGCCAAGTCAAGTCGTGTAATCTTCGTCAGTCACAACAGATATTGACATGTTAGCCACGCCCACCCCGCGTACATATGACACGAATTGTGGCGAAACATACTTGACGGTGACGTGCAGCAGCAGCTTGGCCAGCATGGCGACCACGGTGAGGATGAGGAGGCCGGCCAGGGCGTAGATGCTCCACACTGCCAAAAGACAAAGCGAGGGGGGGGGGGGGGGCACGGTTAACGCGGCGTCAGTGGTGAAAAACAAAAAAAACGTGCAGCGGGCCGGAAAGACGAGCATGCGAGGAAACACCTGCTGGCAGAAAGCTGAGCCAGCAAAATGTCGAGAAATGTTGATGCATTATCCGCGCGCAGCTGTTGGAATGATCGTCGCAAAGTTCTGAAACGCTAAAACCGACTGGTGTTGCAAATCATTTACATAAAAGGCCATGGAATCTAATTCAGTCAAAAGATTCCATTTGTCATCAATTGAAATTTTTTTTTTGGGGCAAGTTCACCACAAAGGCTGGTTGGGGGAGTTTGGCTTCATCTAATTTCTTTTCCCGGCAACGACACACCTTGCATAGCGCGGATGCGTCATCATTGATGATAACCCGTTTGACATCTGGGAGACGCACGTGGCGGCGTCGCGGAACAAAACATCAATGTCACACTAATTGGTCGCTTCATAACCGTGACAGGAACCTTTTAATTGTATCGGCTCGGTTCATAAACACTTGGAGGCACTTGGAAGCGTTTGGAGTCTTGGACAAACTTAAGGGGAAAGTTTGATAAGATTAGCGTATTAGCAATTAGCGTATTAGCGATTAGCGTATTAGCGATTAGCGTATTAGCGATTAGCGATTAGCGTACACGTTTCATAAACATCCAACAGTCCTCCATGAATCGGAGTGACATTTCAGGATGAACCTAAAATGCACTCGAGAGGTGAACTTAATTTGACCTTCTCAAGCTGAACAACAAAATTCACCAAATTGTAAAAACTTAGAAATAGTGGTAATAAACACCAAAGACAATTTAGTCTTTGACAAACCTAGCATGCAACTTTTCATGAGCAATGAAAATCTGTAGAAGGGTCCAAAATTCGCAAAAAAGTTTTTACACTTCGAGGGGGTGGAGTTTGAAGCGTATCAAAAAAAGGAAAACCTGAATTTTGCCTTTGGAAACAGGTTTTGCGAATAACCGCTGGCAAGACCGCATATGAAGTCACACGAACGTTTGCAGTCCCAAAGCAATGTCGGACGATGAAGTAAGTTATGTTTGGGGAAAACAGAAATCTTTTTGGAATTATTGAAAGAAGCGAACATTAATGCTTTTTTTTAGGTTTAAAACAGCAAGAAATGCTACTACGGTTGATCAAGAATTACAAAAGTCATACAACGTCGCTTTCTTGTCTTCTTCTCCTTTTAAATTACTGGTGGATCACATCTCTATGGTGTATAGCGCCACCTACAGCGGCGGAGTCCCCTTTCAACATTAAATACTAATAGAAGGAGAACGGATGAAAACGGGCATAAGTCGCATGTCCGTTTTGCGCATTGTCAGTAAATTCGCTTCAAGAATTCAAAACAATTCGATGGAAACATGACTTTTGACAGCCCTAATCATTTTTGTGGAACATCAAAGCAATTTTTGTGACGATCAATGGCTGTTTAAAATCTTCGGCAAAATGAACGCATTTGTTTACATCCATCAAAGGCAATTTCGTCCTTGACAAACCTTTCGTGACTTTGACATTGACAAATTGACAATTTAGTACGTTTCGTGAACGTCAACATGAACATACGCAATGCGACGACATTAAACACCGTTCGTTTTGTAAACATCAGCAAAAACAAATCAACACAATTTACCAACCTGGCATACGTCTTTTTTTGAACATCAAAATGAAGCTTTTTTTTTTTTTAGGCATTTTTGTCTACACCAAAGATGATGAAGGTCATCAAGGAACTTTCATGTTTTCGTAAGCAAGACCATTTGGCGACGGCGACCAAAATAGCATTTGTTTTTTCGTAAACAGCAAAGACAATTTGGAGTCTGCAGAGTGTGAAAGTGGAGATGGCGAGGAGGGCGGGTGCTGGACATACTGGCGCTGTGTCCGCTGGTCTGTCCGGGTCCAGCCCACTGACCTGGCATGTTGTGCTCCGGTTTGCCGGGGCTGGACGTGATCACGTAGAGGATCTGAGAGGACGAGGATGAGCGTCCTTTGGTGGTCACGTTGGCGCCGTCGGTGACGCCGGGGGCCGCCTGAGGTTCCACCGTGCTGGAGAAGCCCTCGTCCTCGTCCTCTGCCGTCTCCTCGTCCTCGCGGCTCCTCAACGCTGCGGAGAACAAAAGAAAAGAAAACAAAACACCAGCTTAAGTTATTGGTGTGCTCCCACAGGAACGCCGGATCGACAAATATTTACTGCTAACACACACACACACACACGCGCACACGCACACGCACACGCAGGTGCCATCCATCAGCGCCGGCGTTCAAGTTCAAACTTGCAGTGATTGCTTTAGGGTGAGAAATGATGACATTAATAAAGCTTCACTTCAGTGTCCTGATAAGTCAAAGTCGCCCGCCGGGTTTGCACCTCACTTAAATCACACAACCCAGAATTCAAAATCTTGCATTCATTCCTCTAAAAATCAGAACATTTTGATTCCAAAATCCCATTTGGTCATCGTTCCCTCATTAAATACACAAGCAACAAATATTTAGGATAATTATACGAAGCCAAGTTTGATTCCGATCGGATCCAGACATTTGCAGTATGAACACAGATACAAAAACCCGTTTGACACCTTTAAGCTTTTTAAGTGCTACATGGTTATCTTTACATCATTGAATTCATTGGCAATCAATGTTTAAGCTAATTATGCGAAACCAATTTCGATTCAGTTATGATCCAGATCCAGTCGGAATGTAAACGCAACATGGAAAACCCATTCAGCACATTTGAGCTATCAAGATAACGGTCATCTTTCTCACAAATGTAGATGTCGACTTTGCTAAACCAGGTTCGATTCAGATCTGATCCAGATTGTCGCAATGTAAACACAACATGGATGAACTCACCACATTTTAGCCATTAAGATCCTAAATAACATGGTCGTCTTTCCTTCACCGAATACTGTACACGGGCAACAAATGTTGACCTTTTCCTCACTGGCTTTGATCATATTTTGGGATTTACATCCCAAACTTTTTTTTTTTTGCTGCATTTTAAATGGTACTCATTGCTATTGCTATGTCACTTTCAATTAAAATCTCATGTCTGTCTAGACCGATGTCTTGCTGACGGCCCCCCCCAGCCCACATGCCTCCCCACCCCCGTCCATTAGCGTTTCCACAAGCGTCCAAGTGAATGTGGAAGTCGAGCGGCAGATTTGTGGTGAGGTCATTGACTTTCCCGCAGGCTTTTTGTTCTCGGCGCAGCGCGACCGTGCAATCAGAGCGTCGCAGTGTTCCCGAACGTGGGCGGCATTCATAAAAAAAAAAAGTCTGGCAACCCGCGAGCTGCTGCAGCTTGATAAGAAAGTTCTGAGAGGAGAAGCCAAATATGACTTCGCAATACCGCCTCGGCCCTGAGGACAACAGAAAAGCCAAACATTGATATTGTCTGCGATGCAAAATGTCATCATGCAAATGTGCCGTCGGGTGTCTTGGAGGCCGACGCGCCGATGCCTCGGCTGATTAGCTGTCAATCAACCACAGACGTAACCCATTCACAACCACAAACGATGACGTCTTCAGACGTGCTTTTGTAAGCATTTAAGACCATTAAGAGTCTTCACAGAACCCAACGTACGTGTTTTAGTCTTCAATTAACCCAACACACATTTTGTAACACTGAAGACAATTTAGAGTCGTCAACCTGATGCACGGGTTTTCATTTATAATCAATGAATGGTCACATTTTTTTGCAAAACGTCTATTAGTAGACGATGCAATTTCTAAAGAATTTTATGTGAATGCTGAAAAAGCTGAAGATGAATTGAAATGCTAATATATGAAAAACAATATATGATACCGGGAATGATCATGAATTTTGAGAGTGTGGGAACTTTCGGAAAATGGAAAATATATGGAATGGTTTGAATCGGTCAAGGGAATAATGCAGGGCATGTCTTAGTGTGGGAATTTTAATGTGGAAAAATGTGGAATTGTGGGAATTTTTGCTCTCGGAATGGTTTGAACCAGTCAAAAAATGTTGAAGGAGGAAGTAATAAAGTAGAATGTGTCAAGGTGAGAATTTTAACATTGGAAAATATGTCGTTTAATGAGAAAAATGTGGGATTTGGGCAATATGGGAATTCTTCAAATGCTATTGAATGTTTCCCAGGTGATTTGTATGAGATGAATGTTAAGAATTTTGAATTCGAAAGATGTGGATAGTTTTTGCAGGGATGTGATTTGACCAAAGTGAAATTATCTGAAAATTTAGCCGGGGGTCTGGGGGCCGCCGGCACCCAGCTAGGTCCAGGGCAGTGCCCTGGTGGGGGGACAAGGGGGGAGAAGCCCCCCGGAGCTCATGGGTTTTCCGTGTTTTTAAGTACTTTCAATGCACTCACATGACAAAGAAATAGACAAAACAACAGCATAAATTTTCAATGTATATTGAACTATCCCATATAAAATGGCAGTTTTAGTCAACTCAAAATCAGTCACATTCAAAAACATTGGACTGCCTTTGCTTTTAAAAACTATCACTGAGAAGATCATCATATCTAACTAATGTGATTACTAAGTTAACACATAAATAATGTTGAAGAGTTCAAATTTCATGAACAAATAATTGTATCATGACCAAATGAAAAGTAACTCATATTAGAGCATACCACAAATGTCTTTGTTATAGCAGAAGATGTTATCTGTCGGAGTCATGTGCATACACAATGCATACACAACTATAATTTAAAAAAAATAAAAAAGAAAAAAAAAAATCGGAATTTTTTTTTTGGGGGGGGGATAAAAAAAGCGGAATTCCGCGAATTCGCGGAAAAATCACATCCCTGTTTTTGTTTAACCCCTTGGCGTTATTGTGACCCGTTTTTTGGCTTTTTGTTGGTTCTGACTAAGCCATTTCAAAATAAAATACCGCCCACTGATAATAAATCGAGTATTTTGGGGTAAAAATGTGAAATTCTGGGAAAACTGTCAACAGTACCCTTGATGGTGTGAATGAATGAAATGTGTTTAAGATGAAATGGTTTGAAATGTACCACGTTAATGAATTTATTATTTCAAAAATACATTCTCACACACTGGACTGCATCCGAAACATTATCGGAAAAGAAACAAAAAGAAGGTGAACTCCTACCTTGGTAGAGCAGCGCAAAGCCCTGCGCCTGGTTGGTACGGTCCGAATAGAAATAGAGTATGATGAAGTCTCCCGTGACGTTGAGCAGCTGGCGGGGGGGGCTGCGCCAGTCGAAACGCGCCACCACCTCGTTGGTGTAGCCGTTCAGCAGCTCCACCATGTCCGTCTGATCCGTGATGTCGAAGAAGGTGAAGTTGAAGAGGATGGCGGAGGATCCGGGTACCTGCACCGTCCAGTAGCAAGCGCGACCGGATCCATATTTGTCCGGAAAGTCCGGGGAGTAGATGACCCCGGATGGGGATGAGTAATTTCCGCCACAGGAACCCACCCGAGCTACGGGGGGGGAGAAAAGTGACTGATTACAATTTATTTTTATTTTATTTTTTTAATTAGCACACACAAAAATTGCTTTTTTATAATAAAATTGCACAAAATAAAGTACTAATTATTTTCCATTTCACATCTTTAATCTGATTCTAAAATGTATTTATGAAAAATCTGGATTAAAAACAAAAAACATTTCATTTTAATTTTGTGTTAAATAGTCTTCTAATAAAAAAAAACAAACAAACATTTTCAATTGCCAATTGAAAATGTCACGAGGGAACGATGGGAGCGTTTTCGGACCGTTTCACGGGACTCACTGTCGAAGACGATGACCCAGCCGTCGCCGCCGCACGGCTGCCTGTGATCGCCGAAGCAAACGTGGTTGCACTCCATGCCGGGGGCCTCGCCGTGATCCGCCAGGTCCGCTTCGTTGCCGCAGAAACAAGCGTACCCCGACTCCATGCCGGCCAGCTGCACAAACAGAACACGCTTACATTTTACTCACCGGTCAAGGACTTTTCCAGATCAATTTCAGGGTCGGAAGATTTGGCTGAAACAAATGCTGTAATGCCATAAAAAAAAAAAAAAAAAATCAAGGAATCTTTCAATGAACCGAGCGTATGTGTTTGCATAAACATCCACTTTGATTTAATCGTTACTAAACCTAAAGTTAGAGGTTTGGAAATACAATAAATGATTTTTAGACATTAAAACAAATCTAACATGTTTTCAACACTTAACACTATAAAAGATTTACAGACTTCGAGAAAAAGTACTGTAGAAGTTTCCATAATTGTAACAAACCAATACTAATGTTTAGTTGCCACGTGTTTTTTTGTTGTTGTTTTTTTTACAATGTCTTGCTCTCTTTCACAATACAATGTTTTTCTTTACTAAACATAACATACTGCAGATATATTTGTAATCAACCAACATGAGTTTGAGTCTTCACTAAACCAAACCAAACAATTTGAACTCATCAATTAACCTAAGGTTTTCTTTGGTCCCTCTTCGGGTCTCCTGGCGGCCCCACGACTCTGGCTGGATTTTGAAGTGTTCGGTTTAGGCGAACGGTATGGGAATTCTTTTTTTTTTTTTTTTTTTTACACGCACGCACGCACGCACGCACGCACGCGCACACACACACACACACACACACACACACACACACATACCCAAAAATAAATAAAAAAAAAAAAAAAAAAAAAAAGGGAGAACAATGATGATGACATGTCAAATGATCAATACTGAGCTCTCCCCGAAAAAAAAAAAAAAAAAAAATCAATTAACCTAAGGTTTAAGTTTTCGTAAACATTGAGATATCTTTATGGACATATTGTTTCATTTCTCCATCTAAAAAACAAACAAACGATCCCATAAGATAGTTAACTGTTGTGTGAAAAAGGCCGTCAACATAAAAGGACTGGTGGGAACCCTGAGAGTTTTTGGCACTTAAAATAAGTCATAAAGTCGTCAGCGTTGACAGTTGAAGTGCAATTGTTGCTTTTGCCCCCCCCCCCCCCCCCGCCGTTCCTTTTGCATATCAAGTGGCGTGAAATGAAAGCCTTTTCTTCCCGCCTCGTTATGACCAGATGTCGTAACTCACATTAGTGCGGGGAATAAAACGGGACCGGAGGAATGCGAAAACGTCACAAGTCATCGCGCTCAAAAGTGCTATTGTGCCGCCATCAAAGGGACGCCATTGTGTTGTGCTTGACGTCCCACCAGTGAAGGTACGCACGCCGCGCTTGCCCACTCGGCCGCCAGCCTCCGCTCACACATCAGGAATTTATGGCCTGCTGATTGTTCGGGGGGTACATTTGCTTTGTTGGCTATGAAATCGAGGTTCTCGCGCTCAGCAATAAGGACGGAGCTTGCAGACTGGAAGATAAAAATTCTGCATGATAAGTTAATATTAAGCTAGTGGACGTTTGTTATTATGCAGTTAGTTGACGATTTTGGTGTTTAAATCGGCATCAACTGGGAATGACAAATAAACAACTTGAAGCAAGCACGAGGTGTTAAGGAATACTTGAAAAAGTGTTTTCATACATTTAAGTGTTTTTTTAAAAAAGTGTTGTTCGCACGCACGCACGCGCTTACACATATTCACCCACATACAAAAAAAAATAAAAATACAAAAAATATATATATATATAAAAAAAAAAAGGAGAGCAATGATGATGACATGTCAAATCGGTAAAATTACCGAATGAACAATTCTGAGCTCTACAGAAAAAAATAAAAAATAAATAAATAAATAAGTGTTGTGGAAATATATTTTTCAGATGATGTCGCTATATTGCAGTCAGGGATGTTTCCTCGCAGTTAACTCTTTGACTGCCAAAAACGTTAAATAACGTTTAGTAAAATCCTATGGAGGAGTGCCAAAGACGTTAAAAGACGTTTTTTTCCCAAAACAGAGGTGAAACTAACCATTTTCTATAGTTGATTACTGAAAAACGGAATAAGGTAGAAACAAACTTTTTTTTTCTGATGAAAGATGAGAGTCCAATCTTTCATTTGATAGTATGTGTGTTTCCATAGTCCAAACACATAATTTTCTGTGGACCTTGAAAGATCAGTCAAAAATGCTTAAATCGGCCGGCACCCACGGCATCCCTTTTCTGAAAACGTCTGGCAGTCATAAATGGGGGATCAATATTATTCCAAAAAAAAAAAAAAAAAAAGTTTGGTGCTGTCAGAGCTTATCAATGCAGCCCTCGCAGATGCAAATCTATTGAGACATGAAATGAACACCTGGCACGGTATTGCACAAATAAGAGCCCGAGTGGGAGACGAGCACGTCGCATGGAGGAGGCGGCGGCGGAGGAGGAGGCGGAGGCGGCCGACGGGCTAATTCCTGCTCCTTTCCAGCTGTCAAGCCCGATTGCCGCCGCCATCCGTCACGCGTCGCTCGCCCTTTCAACAGGAAGCTCGACAGGACGGGAAAGGCTGCAACGCGCAACACAAAAGCGCTGCCGCCGCAAATCGTTTGTTGCTGCGTTTAGTTGATTTGTCAGGCGTCGCCACTTTAATATTTACGTTTTTATTTGTATGACTTTTGACTTCTACTCCCTCCATTTTAAAACACCCTGCGCTTTCTAATCCTTCTAATTAGGCTTCTTATATTCCAAGATTGCTTTAGAGTTCCCAAGTTAGGCTTTAAACCAAGATTAAGGTTTTAAATTGGGTCTTTAAGCCTGGGTCAGGGTCTTCAGACGGGGTTTATGGTTTAATAAGGATTTGGAGCCTGATTTAGAGTTTCGTATTAGGGTTTTAATACAGTTAAGAACTTACGATAGTGTGTCAATCTTTGGTTTGGGCTTCAAGTTAGGATTTTGTTTAAAGCCTCGAGTTAGAGCTCAAAGTTTCAAGCTCATTTGTGAAACGAAGGCGTCGCCGTCTGTGTTAGGGTTTCAAGTGTAGTGTTTGTGCACCGGATCTGTGAGGGCCGACCTTGTATCTCTGCTTTCTGCAGAAGCTGATGCAGGTCTGGATGGTCAGCTTGTTGGAGGTCTCGGTGGGCCCCGGTAGGGTGGGGGGGTCCCCGCTGTCTCGGAAGCAGCCCAGATTTCCTGGCACTGGAAACAAAAACAAAAAAAAAGATCAATCAACTATGAGTTTTAAATAATGAGTTTGTATCAGAGTTTTGAGCCAGGGTGGGGTTTTCAAATGACGGTTTTAAGCCTTTGTTAGGGTTTCGAATAGGAATGCAAAGCCAGGGTTCGGCTTTCAGGTTCAAATGAGGGTTTTAAATTGGGGCTTCAAATCCAGGGTTAGGTTATCAATGAGAATTTCCAGCAAAACCAAGGTTAGGGTTTCAAATTGGGAATTTTGAGTCAGGGTTAGAGTTTCAAATATGCGTTTCCATCCTGAGTTAAGCCAATCTAAATGAATCAGGATAAATAAATAATATTATTATAAATGATATTTTTAATATAGGACTAAGATTTCAAATGAGGGTTTCAGAGCCAGGGTTAGGGTTTTAAATGAAGGTATCAAGGCTATAAAAGGTAACCATAACATTCGGAACAGCTGTAAGTACAATAATTATCATCCGGTCATGTGATTGCAGCTTCCGCAGCACACAACGGCAAGCAGAAAAAAAAAAAAAAAAGTCAGCACTGGAGCCATCCCTCCACAATAAAAGCTTTTCCCACATGCCACACATTTGATGTTGTTTACGCAAGAAGCAGGGGCAAAAGGTGACTTTGGATCCCAATGGAAGTCCTCGCACCCGCAAAAAGGGAATGGCGGCGTGTTCAGGCAAACAAGATCACACATTGTGTTTGGAATTTGCCATGTGACACTTGATTCGTCCTTATTTACATCTTCATTCATCACTCGCTCAGCCGAGTCATAAAGCACGTCAAATGTTTTAGATCCACACCACAATGCCGGCCCGGCTTTTCCCAGCCCATTCATGCGACTGTGAATTACGATGACACTAATCAGAATGTGTGCGTGCGTGCGTGCGTGCGTGCGTGCGTGCGTACGTGTGTGTACGGTGAGATAGCAGGGAGCTAAAGCAGCGCTTTTGCAGCTTCTTTATCCGCCAAGGGATTACGGCACAGAAAAAAACGGAAGATAAACACCTGGATGGGACGCGTGCAGACTCCCTCGTGCACAAAATGCTCACACAGATTAAACAGGCGGCAGAGAGATTTTCTTTTTTTTTTTTTTTTGCAGTTGGCTGGTTTGTTTACTCAGACAGTCGGTCAGTCAATTACTTAGTCAGTCTGTAGGCCAGTTAGTCAGTCAGCCAGTAAATTGGTCAGTAAGTTTAGAGTTGGGTAGGTAGCAGGAGAGGAAGTTAGTTAGTGAACGAGTCAGCCAGTTAGTCAATGAGTTATTCAGCTAGTTACAAAATCAGTCAGTCAGCTATTCAGAGAGTGGGTGAGGGTAAGTCAGTTCAGCACTAGAATCAGTCACTTAGTTAATCACAGTTATCATATCACTAAATTGGTTTGTCACTTTAGTAAGTCAGTTCATGAGTTAGTCAGAGAATTAGTAAGTCTGTAAATGGGTCGGTCAGTCAATCAATGAGTGAGTGAGTGAGTGAGTGGAGTAGTCAGTCAACTAGTTAAGTCAGTAAGTCACTTTAGTTAGGTTTGTTCAGTTCGTTTGTGAGTTAGTCAGTCAGACAACTAGTAAGTCAGCCAGCTATTCAGAGAGTGAGTGAGGGAGTGAGAAAGTCAGTTCAGCACTGTAATCAATCAGTAGGTTAGTTGAGTCTGTTTAAAGCATATTTCAGTCACTAAGTTCAGAGTTTAATTAGTTTAGTCAGTGAGACAATTTGTATGCCAATCAGTGAATCAGTCACTTAAGTTAATCGCAGTTATCATATTGCTAGATCAATTTGTCGGATTAGTTTGTCACATCATGAGTTAGTCAGACAATTAGTAAGTCTGTAAGCAGGTCAGTCAGTCAATCTATGAGTGAGTGAGTAAGTTAATTGAGTAGTCAGTCAACTAGTTTGTCAGTAAGTCACTTAAGTTAGGTATGTTCAGTTAGTTTGTGAGTTACTCAGTCAGACAACTAGTAAGTTAGTGAGTGACTCAGCCAGTCAACCTGAGTCAGTCAGTGAGTCAGTGAAGCAGGAAGCCAGCCAGTTAGTTAGTCAGGTATCAGCAAGTTACTAAGTCAGTTAGTTAGTCCTTTTTCATTCATTCATTCATTCATTCATACTAAAGTATTTACTCAAATGCAGAGGGCACCAGGGTTAAATTAGGAGTAAGTCGTTCATCGCAAAATGCTTTTTTTTTGTTAAAAACAAATTTTTCTGGTCAGTGTTTTGATATTAGTCAGCTTTCACTTTACACGGCAGCTCCAATGTAAACATCAGATTTACAGATGCCACATCTGCTTTGTTCTGCTGCAAAAACATCAGACGCAATGAAAAAACGGCAATGCTGTGACTAACACTTTTGAAAAGAAGTGCCAAGAGATAAAGAGGCCAAAAGGACAAGGTGGGGATTTTTCATGCAAACACTCCGACTGTCTCCGAGCGCGCAAAGACGTAAAGAAGCCCTGGAGGCGCAAGTGAGCCTTTTACTGGAAGTGGAGCTGTGTCATCATCACGCGGCGGCCATGTCAACACATCTCATCTGGGGCCAGACGACGCAGACTCAACAAACGGCCCGAAGAATGGAGCGCACGTCGTTAGACTAAATACCTTCAAACAGGAGCAAGCAAGCGTCCTTACTAAATTTCGCAGGATTTCAAACAAAAAGTATTTCCCGAAAGTGAGAATGAACAATACAAAGAACTGACTGGATGTTTAAAATGATGCTGAAATTTCCCACCAAGTACGCGATCATCGATCTGTCCCTATTAAGAAGGTTGAAATATGGCTTCAAAAAAATCGCATGTTGAGCTCAAGATTTTTTTATATTGGAGACAGTTTGACTTCTGCGAGTCGGTAGCAAAACGAAAGCAAACTGCATCTTGTAACACTGATCCATTAAAAGTGCTTTTCCAGGAAGTCATTTTATGTCAGTGATTTATATCTACGCAACCAAAGACATACCATGCATTTGAAGATAGCAAACTACTTTATCAAGGCTCTGGCTGGCCACATTTGACGGGTTTATGCTCGTAAATTAGCTCCCCCCCCCCCGCCAACTCTGTTCTGTAAAAAGGGAGCATCGCTGAGCCGGAACAATGAGGGTGTTATTATCGGTGTGTAGAAAGAACTGAGTGTTCGCTTTTGTTCAATGGGAAATTACGATGCTGAAATATAATATGAGGGATATAAATCTGTCATGGGAACACTGGAGAAAAGTTATTTGTCTCGAAAAAATGAAGGTAAAACATATGGGAGTAAGTCAAGTAGGCAATTAGGCTAGTCAGCATGATTTAGCCGCTTCTTCTATGTTTTAGTGGTTAAAAAAACAACAGTACAGTATGTGACGTCTAAAACGGTTGCTTCCTGATAAGAACACTAGGGGGCGCATTTTTACCCATTCCAGCATGTGTGATGGTCACTCGCGATTGTCCAGTTCCGTTACTTAAATGTGCTGGTTGATCGTGTGGCCCACACTGAAGGGGAAAACTCATATTTTGTATTTTAAGTTCTAAATGTATCTCTTTTTTTTTTTTTTTTTACTTTTCTGACACACCTCAGCTAGTTCACGGATACCAAATCAAGAGTCAAGAGTTTTAGCCAAGTGAGTCCCAAGTAGTAAAACTGGTGACTTAAGTCTGACTCGAGTCAAGTCTTGTGTGCGCGCGCGTGTGTGTACGTACTATTAAGAAGATTAACAGCGAGCGGATCAATGAGCCAGCCGGCGGGCCCGGAGAGCGTGACCAAGCGTCTAATTAAAAGAAAGACTGGGAGCTTTAAATGAGTAATTAGGAGACAATGCAAGGGAAAGCCAGATGAGAATGACCTCGGCCTCGCAACCTGACAAACCGAACCCAAAAGGAGCCCGTATGAGGTCCTCGGAGGACAAAGTAAAGTAGCAAAGAAAGAAGAAACTCTCTAGTTTTAAACAGCTCCAAAGTCCACTTACTATGTAGACAAATATTATAAATATATAAAATTAAATAAATAAATATTTATCTTCAGCCCAAATTTGCCCTGAAGGCCCAGGGCATTTACTGCCATTGACGGCTATAGACGTCAAAGATCCATTTGAATTGTGCTGGCAATGAATGAGTTCAATTGACACGGCAACACATTGAGGATGAAATCTGATTGGACAAAACAAAATATCCATTATAGATGGTAAGCATTGCCGCCAAGGGAAATGCCACAAAATGAAGAGAATGGACTGCTGGGAAGGAATGAGTACAACTGCATGGAGCAAATATTACAATTGTGGTTGTAAATGTAACAGCGTTTCACCTCACATAATCAACACAAACTTGAGCTGATCTTCTACTAATCTGCTGATGTTGCTCTCAGCCAAAAAGACGCTGGCGCAAAGTTAACTTCCCCCGATTCCATCGAGCAAGCAGCGGATCTATATTTCGCTTTGAGGCTTCACTCATTCATCCCAAAGACAAGGCCCTAAACAAAGCCCATCCACTTGATCTCATTGGCAGGCATTCCGCTCGGCCCTGTAATCAATACCTTTAATTCCCTAATGGCGCCGGCTAAATTAACCGCGGCCATGTCGAGAAGGCGGCCCGGGCGGGGAGATTCAATCTAGTCCATGTCCTCGGGCTCTTTCCTGTGACAAGCTCGACTTTTCGTCTCCGGAGTTCAAAACACTCTCTGCCTCTGTAGGCAGGTATTTCCGCCCCAAGGGAGTGTGGGCGGAGCTTTGGGGAGAGGGGTTCGGAGGTCAGATAACAATGGCAAG
Source organism: Vanacampus margaritifer (assembly GCF_051991255.1). NCBI lineage: Eukaryota > Metazoa > Chordata > Actinopteri > Syngnathiformes > Syngnathidae > Vanacampus > Vanacampus margaritifer. Next base: position 2,744,736 of record NC_135434.1, read on the forward strand.
CCCCCACCACCACACCCTCGCTCACCTTTTTACTTGGGGATGGGCCTGGAGCATGCTAGCCTAGCTGGATCGGTTTGTCTGGGCTCTGCGGACTGTCAGGTTTGTATGAGAATTTCATTCATGGTTGGTTGGTTGGTTGGCAGCTGCGCTCCGCCAGTAGACAAAAGCAAGGCACTTGACATTTTTCCAGATTTAATACTTATTAAAAAAAATAATTGAAGAATTTATTTTTCATCATCAAATTTACATTAATTTTTTACTAGCAGATTATTGCATTTATTGTATAAAATAAAAAAAACTTTTGGCAAAATATTTAATTGTAGGGAACCCTTAACTTACAAGTGCCTCAACTTATGTTGTTTTTCCAGTTATGAGCTGCTTTGTTAGGGCTGTCAGGCATTTAAATTTTTTTTATCGTAATTAATTGCATGACTTGAATAGTTAAACTCACGATTAATTTGAAATTTTATATTTGTTCTAAATGCACAATAAAATATTTTTTTCTTAGTTTTCATACTTTTATTATCATAAAAGTGGGAAAAAAATGTTAATTGATAGAAATATGGCTACATCTTTTAGTCAGTAATACAGTCCTTTCATAATAATTCATAAAATTGAGTTAAAATTAAAAAGATGTACTGTGCTGTAAAAATGTGTGGTATTGATTTGTGTTGGTCATTTTTCTGTCACTAGATGGCATAATTGCAGTTGTAAGACATTGGTGATCGCTCAGTGCATTTTTTTTCCATATTAACTCATTCACTGCCATTGATGGCCATAAACGTCAAAAATTCATTTGAACTATTTCTATTAGTTTAACATTTTTTTCCCACTTTTGTTAACAAGAGTATGAAAACCCAGATTTTTTTTTTGTACATTTAGAACAGATATAAAATTTGTGATTAATCGCGAGTTAACTAGTGAAGTCATGCGATTAATTACAATAAAAAAAATTAATGGCCTCTTGCCCGTAATTTTTAATAATCTTTTTTTTTTTTTAATTAATTTATGGCAGTGAATGAGTTAAGTGCTATGTAATCTTTAACATTAAGTAACTTTCTGCACATTTTTAAAATTGTAAAATACAGCTTGACCCCAGTGTCCACAAATATACGCCATATTACAAAATGTATTACTGCAAAATTTTGACATGGATATGTCTGCTGCGTTGGGAATTCCACCAGAACAGGCTTTCTAAGTAAGAAGCAGAAATTGATCGCGCGTTAAAAAAACTAGTGACGTTAAAGGAACTTTGAATTAACTAAAAATTAGCACACTCATTTTGACACCCCCAATTTGTTTGCTTCGTATTGCATTCATTGAATCATTGTCAAATTTGTGGACTTCACTGTCATATTTTTCCAGATTTAGTCAAATTTGCAGAATATTTTTTACACCAGCTGTAGTAATTAGACTGAAATTAGCTTCATACGTGACTCATAGTGCGCTCTCAAAAAAGTGTTTTTGTATTTTTGTTTTGTTTTTACTGCGCCAAATTACAGGAACAAACTATTGGGATGGCCAAAGCGCGGCCCCTGACCGCAAGGCCGGGAAAGCGTCCAACCTCGGAAAACAACGAGAAATAAATGCAGCAATAACACAACTTGAAAGCACCTCGAGGTCGGAGGGGGCCGAGGGGGCCCGGGGGGGGAACCACATGAGGCGCGGCTGCGGTGCTCCCGTCTGGTTTTCCGCAGCCAGACCACATGTCCAACATGTTCCACTGGCTTATTTGGACCCACGCTTGTTTTCTCCTTCATAGGCCGCGGTTCCCTTTCTGTCATTCCCGTCGTAAAATCCCCACTGTTTTTTCCCCCTCACACACATACACAGCCCATGTTGTTGTTTTTTTACATGCTATATTATTGCTAATTTTAGTCAGGGTGGATTTAAACTTGTTATGAGCCGGGCTGGTCTGGAAGAAGCACAACATTTTATTGCACCTGCTCGATCGTGACTGAGTGTAGTTGCAAACATGAGGTCGGGCAAATTACAGCGCTCAAAATATTAGAAAACATTTTTGGGGGGGGGGGGGGGGAAATCCCCATGGGAAATAACGTCAAGGCTTTATGAACTGTTCAATATTTTCAGTCACATTTTAACTCATTCGCTGCCACACAAAAGTAAGCCAAGGGTAAAAAAAATATATATATACAAACAAACATACTAGAGAAAAATATTGTATGAAAAATGAAAGATACAGCTTTCTGACTCTGCTCTTTCCTCATTGAAATGAATGAAAACGCCATAAATCCCATCCATTTTGTAATGTGTTATATGAAGAAAAATAAACACTTTATACAGCAGTTTATGAAAGCATAGAGCTTTCTCCATTGAAATGAATCGAAATGCTATTCATCTATTCCAAACCCCACAAAAAAACACCACATTTTTTGTTGCATGTCTCAAAAAATACAAATAAAAATAGACGAATATTAGAGAAAAAATAAAGACATACACAAAATAATACTAAAACATATACACATAATATATAAATGATACAGTATTTAAGTTAACAAAATAATATGCAAAAAAATTTTTTTTAAATATTTGCCGAAAAAAGCACAAAAGTAACAAAAAAATACAGAAAAACATGCATGACAAAAAATACACTAATATTACAATAAACGGCAAAAGATTACAGAGGAAAAGTAGAAAAATATTATGTAAAAAAAAAAAACGCGATTTGGAAAAATTACAGGAACAAATTTACTAAAATGGGGGGAAAATAAAAAATAGATAAAACATCCATTATGGGGAAAAAAAACAAATTATTACCAAAAAAAAGAAGAAGATAATATTAGACGAAAAAAATGCAATTAGGACAGAATAAATAGGAAATTATTTAAGAAATATTAGCAAAAAAATTATGACAATACCATTAGAAGCAAAAAAATATATATTAGGGAAAAAAATATATATATATTCGATTAAAAATACACTAATATTAGACAAATATTAGGAAATACATACAAACTATTATATAAAAAATGTAAAGATACATTTGAAAAATATTACACAAAAACGCACAAATATCACAGAAAAAGCACTAAAATCCGAAGAAATTAGGCAAAAAAATTGAATTATAACAGAGATGGTCGTCAACACAACATTGTTTGCAATGAATTAATTTATTGTACAGTGTAATAATTATGTGGTCACGCTGTACAATATTTATACGTAGTACTTGCTGCTTTTCATTGTTTTGTTGTATATTTACAGTTTACAACAGTTTTTCAATCAAATATTTACAGTAATTATAACCTTACTAGTGCAGAAATGTGTCATAAACAGAAGACGCCCTGTAATTGTATCTACTATCTGGAAAATGAATAGACGCATAATCAAGCCCATCTCTTAGGGCTTTAATGTCTGGATTCATTTATCACTCGCCGCGAGTTAGCGCAGATGTTGCGCAATTTCAAAGTGACATGTAACCGCTTTATAAATCAGACGTAATGAAAGCAATAGCTCAGCACCGCATACTTTCCTTAGTTCGGCTCGTAAAATATGACTCCAAACACCTAACTTTATGGCTTCAAGGTGCGGAGGGTGCAAAATGAATGCAACGAGATGGAAGTCATTGTAGTCGTCGGCTACACAACGTATACACAGCAGACTTCTAACGGGCTTTTTTTCATGCATTCCAATACGCAAGTGGAAAAAAAGCAGGTACTACAAGCAAGGTACTGTTTCTCGTACCTTGTCTGTTAGGCGGGGATGTGATTTGACCAAAGTGAAATTATCTGAAAATTTAGCCGGGGGTCTGGGGGCCGCTGGCACCCAGCTAGGTCCAGGGCAGTGCCGGAGCTCATGGGTTTTAAGTACTTTCAATGCACTCACATGACAAAGAAATAGACAAAACAACAGCATAAATTTTCAATGTATATTGAACTATCCCATATAAAATGGCAGTTTTAGTCAACTCAAAATCAGTCACATTCAAAAACATTGGACTGCCTTTGCTTTTAAAAACTATCACTGAGAATATCATCATATCTAACTAATGTGATTACTAAGTTAACACATAAATAATGTTGAAGAGTTCAAATTTCATGAACAAATAATTGTATCGTGACCAAATGAAAAGTAACTCATATTAGAGCATACCACAAATGTCTTTGTTATAGCAGAAGATGTTATCTGTCGGAGTCATGTGCATACACAATGAACTACTAAAAAAAAAAAAAAAAAAAACGGAATTTTTTTTGGGGGGGGGGGAGATTAAAAAAAGCGGAATTCCGCGAATTCGCGGAAAAATCACATCCCTGTGTTAGGGTACCAAGGGTGCCGATCCGAATGCGGCAAACGTTAACCAACTTCCCAATATTGTCCTCCATTATTGTCACTGTCCCGTTTTTCGCAGTCGTCATCCTTTGTCTAAAATCGACTTCACGTTGACAAGAACCCACAATCACCCGTCCGATCCAATGTCGTTCTAATTTCTTTTCATGAGGTCATTACAACAACGCTAACAAATTACAATGATAGTTACAATGAGATAATGACCAGCTGCGCTACAAAGCCCGTTCAGGAAGAATCGTAAAGCCGTAATTGTGTCGTAAATCTTCAATGAGGGCAAAAGTTGATGGCTCCCGAAGAAAAGGTCACGTCAGGCGTTGACGCAGGTCTTCTGCTCACGTGATCGTCTGCATTTTTGCCAGGACAACTGGTTTTTCCTGCTTTGGCGCTGTTGACAGAGAGGCTGTTTGACTCTCAGTCTCGGTCCGATTGAACCAGCGTCAACAGAATACGGTTTTGACAGCCACGCATCCCACAGCATTAGAACTGCGTATAGTGATATCTTGACTTCGGAATTGAATTTGGTGCATGACTGAGCTGAGTCCCAGGATTCCTCTTCTCCCTTGTGTGCCAGGTCTGCTAAAAACATCGGCAATCACGGCTCTCCGTACCTCTCCGTCGTCAGTTTTTCTAATAAATTCATTGATGGGAGTCTTCTTCCGTGTTGGGAAGTTACTTAAGCTGTTTGTATCCTCTGCTTTTAACTCCACAAATCTTGCCACATAGAATTTGTTTTTCCAGTCGGTTTGCTCTATTTATGTATCCAAAGAATTGGATCTGCCTTTCTCTGATGGTTTTCAGTCGAGATCGTTTGCACCCTGCCATCTCCATCACATTTTCGTTTATCTTCTTTTCAGTCCATGATACTTTCATAATCCTTCCGAGATACCACATTTCTGCTGCTTCGAGTCTTCTTTTCAACGTCAACGTCCAGCATTCACATCTGTACAGAAGAACGATCCGTACTTAAGCTTTCATGGTTTTGACTACGAAAGCTTAAATCCGTTCTCTCAGGATTACTGTAACAAATGTTTTGGGTCTTCTGTGCATTGTTGTGGTTGTTGAATAAAAAGCGACTAAGTGCAAATCCTCATTCGTATCGTGGAAGAGCTGGAGCCCACCTCAGCTGACTTTGGGCGAGGTGGGGTGAACCCTGGGCCGTACAATTCATTGAGGTGCTCAGACTCAGGAGTGACTTTCGTTCCGATGTAAAAACATATTTCGCAATGAGTTTGACTCGAAACGGTCTGTGCTGCGCAAATACGGGAGCGCCGCAAACTGCCAGCGAGTCGAGTCGTTGACAAGCTTTGACTGCGCCACCTTTTTGACGCTCAGATAATGCCGCCGCAGGGGGGGGGGGGATTAGAGTTGTTGGATAATCCAGTGACCTCAACTGTAATCCACACCGTCACCCTGCGTTTCCAAACCCTTCCCATTTGCCTGCCAATTACCCGAGGTGAAAATATGGCGTTCGCCGACACACGACGTCAAGCGTGAACGACAAAGAAAACAAACAAAAGACAACTGTTACTCTCTTTATCCGTAACAGTATGAAACACTTCCTGGTTCGCACTTTGTGATCTTCTGTTGATGGCTCGCAATTACAAATGGGGTGTAGCTGCAATGTGGCCGCACCCGTCCTTTGGAGAAAGGTACACCAAGTGACACATTTTTGGGCATGTGTCTCAACTGTAGAGTGATTCACGAGACAATGCGAGGCATACCTTACCTTCGTCAGGCATTTGGCTTTGCCAAAAAGTGAGAAGGTGAGCCACTGTTTTTACGCGACAGCGAAAACAGATTAAAACTGTGTGGTTTTGGACATTTGTGCCGCATTTGTAAAATGAAGCTGTCATGAAACATGAGGGCTTTCCAGAAAGTGGAACCCAGTCTCGGGGGGGGGCAGGGCTTTGCCAGAAAGTGGGAACTTGCAAAATGGTGACCAAAGTCCAGGGCTGGACTGTCCATCTGGCATACAGGGCAGATGCCCGGCGGGCCGGTGTCTTTTGGAGCCGATGCCATGTTTTTTAATTATTATTTTACCCCAACTTGCTCACAATTTAGAGAGACTAGTCCATTAATCCATTTCAAATATAGACAACAAACTGAACAGACATCAGTCAATATCAGTTGCAAAACTGTGTGTTAGGCAGGGATCTTCAGGAGTCGGGCCGGGCCGGCGGGTTTCAGTCAAAATGCCAGGGCGGATGTTTTTGTGCCAGTCCAGGCCTGCCTGAGTCCCTGGTGATGTGAGACCTTCCTTAACAGAAGGTAAGACCTTTCCAGAAACCTTGACAGAAACTGAAAGCTTGATTTCCAATGTAAAAACCTTGCCATAATGGTAGAGATGCCAGGCCCGAAAGGTGAATCCTTCCTTGCCAGAATTCTTGTTTCTAAAAAGTGATCTCTTGCCAGAAAGTGAGATCTTACTAGCCAGAAACCGCCTTACGAGAAAGACCTTGCCAGAAAAAGGAACCTTGTCAGTGGGTGAGATTTTCCTGAACAGATGGTACCTTCCCCGCCTAAAAGATGAGACGTACCTTTCCGGAAATGTCCTTCTCAAGCAGTGAGTTGCCAGAAGGTGAGACCTTCGTTGGCAGAATGTGTAAACTTGCCGAGATGGTTCGACGAGTCGGAAGGGGAGAGGCCTTCCTTGCCACAAGGTGAGGGAGGCGTAATATTGGGATTGTGGTTTCCCATTAAAGTATGTCGATACCTGCCAACATTGTTCGTGAACAGGCTTGTTTTCATGGCACCCTGATGCCTCACAGCTAAACATAATCCCATTTTTCCCCATGCAGTGTTGTTGCCGTAACAGTTCAAAGAAAGCCAAAAACACATTTTCCCGGACAAAGGCCGGCCTGATTCGATCACAGATAAGGACAAGCCTGGCCCCCCCCCGTGCCTCAGCGAAAAGGACACGAGTTGAAAATAGGTCAGCCGAAAGCCCACCATAGACGTAAAGCGACATTCACGTACGCGAGTGACTCCTGCCAGCAGGACACCATTTGAGGGGCTAACGTGCGCCGCCGGCGTTCAAACAGCAGGATTTAGCCGAGCGCGCGACTCAGACGGGATAGCGAGTGCAACACGGAGCCGGTGGCCCCGAGTTCACTTGCCAGTCTGCTGTTTGATGCTTTTATGTGTTTAGTCGAGCTCGTCTGCAAGGATTAGATAACAACATTAAATAGGAATAAGTGTTATTATTTATAAGAATGCAAAATACAACAGCCAGGAGGAAAGGCAACAGTTTTAAAACAGAACGTCACTAGACAGCAAAGTGAAAAGACGGACAGACAAACACATGAAAACTACAAATGTGAGGGATGTGTACAATCAATTCCACCAAGAAGTCATTTTTGCTTCACTTCAAATGTACACTTTTTAGTTTCACACACCAAAAAAAAAACATAGCATCTCATTCTACGTTGAAAACATACGCACGACAGCCTCAAGAAAAACAAACAGCAAATGACTTCAAGTTTAGGCCAATCAAGCAAAAATGTGCAAAAGGTCTCGACAGTAAAACTAATTCATGGAGAGGACGGTTGGTGGTTTGTAAAAAGAAAAAAAGAAAAAAGAAAAAACAACATCCAGTTAGTGATTTCAACTGCGTAGCCTAGCATTCACCTTCATCAACAAACATAAATCCACAAATGGATCAAAGAGGCCAGCGACACGGTTGCCTTACAGTAAAAGGCGGTTCAGAGCGTGGAAGGTTTCAAAAGACGACGGGCTGTAATTACAGGTGTTATAAGATGATAAGATGACTGCAGACAAACAATACTGTCGATAAAAAAAAAAAGCTATTCATAGCAGGCTAGCAGAACGTTTTTGGGATGTCTGCAATATGTGGGGCCATAAATCACAGGAGTGCACGTGAAGTGTATATTAGGGCTGAGCATTCAATGGTAATGTAACTGCTCATACCTCTTTGACTGCCAGACGTTTTCAGAAACGGGATGTCGCCAGTGCCAGCCGATTTAAGCATTTTTGACTGATCTTTCAAGGTCCACAGAAAATTATGTGTTTGGACTATGGAAACGCACATACTACCAAATGAAAGATTGGACTCTCATCTTTCATCAGAAAAAAAAAGTTTATTTCTACCTTATTCCGTTTTTCAGTAATCAACAATAGAAAACGGTTAGTTTCACCTCTGTTTTGAAACAAACGTCTTTTAACGTCTTTGGCACTCCTCCCTAGGATTTTACTAAACGTTATTTAACGTTTTTGGCAGTCAAAGAGATACTATTCTTCAATCCAAAAAAAAAGAGGATTTCAAAGATGCCTTGGAAATGAGCCTTGTGGAACTCCGGGAGGCATCAATCAACAGCATTACATTCAGGCTGATTATCAGACTCAAACTGTTTGTAATGCTTGCTCCAATAAGGTACAAATTCAAGGAGACTGACAGAAAGAAAGAAACGCTAGCTTGCTAGGGGGCTTAAAATCACAGGACTATACTAGGGAGTAAATTCGGGTTCAATTATTTGACCCCAAAGCTCCCCCCAAAAATGACATTTTCCATGTGATTGACAGCAAGGAAGAGGCCAAACAAAAGTGTTCACATGGAAGTCGATTCTGGGTAATTGAATCAGTTTTTCATGAAACTGGCAGAAAATGAGTGGCCTAAAGAACGAGCCATGTAGAACTCCTGCTTGTGTACTCAGTCGCAAACAAATTCGGGTCACTCACTCTGGCATGTCGGGATGTCGCAGTATCGCCAGTAGATTCCGTCTTCGTGGTCTGCAATGTAGCACCATGGCTGGACGTCCCCGTCGGGGTTCCTGAGGACAAAGCGGCATTTTGTTCAAACCTTATCAGCGCTTGAGCAACACAAACAAACAAAAAGCGTGAAAGGAACCCCAACTGTGAAGGATGCTGTCTATATTATTTATTTGGTTGTTAGTAACACAACTATGAGATTCATTTTTCACAAATCATTTCCAGTTTAATACGTTTTGTAGAAACTTTTTGGGGATCTGCCGCCATTGTTATTTACGTTGCAACGCATTCCGTTTCACAAATTGTTCCGTTTTACAAACTGTATAAATTGCATTGTACCACACTGCAATGTCGATTTGAATTGCTCGGCCCTCGTTTCCAGCCTAGATTCGAATTTCAAATCAGGGTTTTCCAAAGGGGGTTGAAATACAAACAAATGGAAAGTCAACCAGCATGGAGGGTATTAAATACAGAAGATGAAAAGAAGCTTCTAACATGACACGGCCACTTTGTAATTCTTGTTCTGCTTTGACCGTCATTGCCAAAGAGCTTTTGGTCCCCTTTTCTGTAAAAGCTCCTCGCAGCATCTCAGGGGGGTTCCAGACGGGATCCGCTTTCAGTCTTTGTCAACATTCTCGTCAAGCGGGTGTTGCCGTTCCCTTCGTTGGCTCCCGCAGCATCCACACTTTTGTTCCAATTTTCAACTGAACTTCAAGTTGAAGTGGCAAAAAGACCGAAAGGGAAAACGTGTCAACGTGAGCAGAAAGCCTCCCCGGGACTTCTCGGAAAGTCGAGATCTCATTTGTTGCAAGCAGGTGAGAAGGAAAACGCGTAATATTCACTTTCTCACCCTTTCGACTTCCAAATGTGAATTACAACCATTGGAAAGTAAAAATGCTCATTTCCTTGTCTGAAGAGGTTTCAAGCCAGGGTTAGAGCATCAAACATGGCTTAAGGTCGCACAGTAGGGATACGAGCCAGGTTTAGGGTTAGGGCTAACGTTTCAAACGTGGGTTCAAGCTAGTGCTAGGGTTTCAAAGCAGAGTTAAGGTTTGAAGTAGAGCTTCAGGCCGTGGTTACGGTGTAAGACCAGGTTAGGGGTTTTAAAGGAGCATTTCGAGCAATAGGTCTAATTATGGTTTCAAGGCAGTGATTGATATTAGGGTTTCAAGCCTGGGAAAAAATTTCAAGTAGAGTAAAGTAGGGTTTTAAGCCGGGGTTAGGGTTCAAGAGCTTGTATAGTCGTATACATATTTATGACTTATTTCAATTTCTATTTGTCCCTTTGGGGAAAATCATTCTTCAACCCTGAAAACGCGCATTAGGAGGTTTTGGATGTGAAAATTGCATTCACACCCACATTCATGCTCTGCATGAATGAACACATGAAAAACCCTCCCTTACCTAAAGGGAAGATGGCCGATCATACTTAGACTCTTAAGTGGCGCAATTATGCTGAATTGGTTTGACTCATACTGCTCAGAGACACGCACACAAACGCAGTCAAATGGTGTCAAATCTCTTTTGGACTCATTTGGATGTTTTTGTGTTACAACTCAAAACAGAGTTTGAAGCGAGGGTAAGGGTTTCAAAATTAAGGTGTAATTAAAAACACATGAGTATTTTAATAGAAATGCCAAAATATTGAATCCAAAAATATATACATACCGTATTGGGGAAAAAAACACAAATATTAGAAAAAATATATCAGTGACATAAAAATATTGGATGAAAAAAAACACACTTATTTGAAAAAAAAGTTTTTAGTTAAAAAATCAAACACATTGGATAAAAAATACTGACATTAGGGGGAAAAAAGCATAAAACCCCCAAAACTATTACAGGGATGTGATTTGACCAAAGTGAAATTATCTGAAAATTTAGCCGGGGGTCTGGGGGCCACCGGCACCCAGCTAGGTCCAGGGCAGTGCCCTGGTGGGGGGACAAGGGGGGAGAAGCCCCCCGGAGCTCATGGGTTTTCCGTGTTTTTAAGTACTTTCAATGCACTCACATGACAAAGAAATAGACAAAACAACAGCATAAATTTTCAATGTATATTGAACTATCCCATATAAAATGGCAGTTTTAGTCAACTCAAAATCAGTCACATTCAAAAACATTGGACTGCCTTTGCTTTTAAAAACTATCACTGAGAATATCATCATATCTAACTAATGTGATTACTAAGTTAACACATAAATAATGTTGAAGAGTTCAAATTTCATGAACAAATAATTGTATCATGACCAAATGAAAAGTAACTCATATTAGAGCATACCACAAATGTCTTTGTTATAGCAGAAGATGTTATCTGTCGGAGTCATGTGCATACACAATGAACTACAAAAAAAAATAAATAAAATAAAATAAAAAATCGGAATTTTTTTTTTGGGGGGGAGATAAAAAAAGCGGAATTCTGCGAATTAGCGGAAAAATCACATCCCTGCTATTAAAACAAAAAGTATTCTAAAATTCACCATAATGTGTCATAACTTTGTTCAAGTGATCAGGGCGTCATCTGGGTTTTCACAAAGGTACAAAATGAAAATTGCAAAAGCAAAAAAAAAAAAATCATTGAGGAAATTGTGGGATCCGCGGCGAGCTGCCATTTTGCGGGGGAAGGATGAAGATGTCTGTTTTGCGAGTGGGGCCCACTCAAGACATCAAATGCAAAACGCTGGTTAACGTGAGCGCGAATGTAGCCGCGATGCGCCGCGTCAGTGTCCTCCTCGTAAATCTTCCCTCGCGCCGGCACCACTTCAAAGCATCGCTGCCTTTTGACTTTACAAGTGGGACTTGGAAAAAGCTTTTGGAGGCTTTTGGGGAAGGATATTTTGTTTCCTTACTGGGGATGCGGGCCAAGCCACCGTTCCGGAGGAAAAAGGAGGACCGAGGACGAAGTTGCGTAACACTACTCGCCACCTCGTACTCATCTGGATCATTTTGCATTGCATTGCAATGATGGATGGGTTCAAAGTAGGGTTTCAAGCCAGGGTTAGGGCTTCAAATTATGTGAGGAATTCAAAGTAAGGGTTCAAGTCAAAGTTCGTGCTTCCAGTTACTAGGTAGGGTTTAAAATGTAGGTTTCGAGCCTGGATTAGGGTTTCAAACTACTGTTGGGGTTTCAACAGAAGGTTAGTGTTTTGAACAACAGTTAGGGATGCAAGGTTGGATCTCAAGCAACAGTTAGGGTTGCAAATTAGGATTGGGGTTGCAAACTAGCGCTAGGATTTAAAGGAGGGTTTCAAGCCAGGCTCAGAGCTTCTAGTTAGGGTTCCAAATTAGGATTTCAAACTTGGAGATTGGATTTCAAAGCGGCGTTACGGTTTTCAAGCCGGGCTTCTGGTGAGTAAGGAGAACAGGAGGAGAACACGATGACACTAACGACTAGCAGACACAAAGATTGAATCAGCAAAAAAACAATCTTGTCGGTTCGCGTCTATTGCAAATGAATCGCAAATAAAAGTCTGTGGTGGCGTCCAGCAACATTCGCAATCGCGTCTCCGCTCAAATGTTCCCCTGTGAGGAAAAAAGACAAAGTTGACGCTCTCAGCTTTCTGCCCACATTGTTTTTGTATTTGACAAGTGCGCTTTTGATGATGCATTTTTTTCGTCCGACCTAATAGTTAGCATGGCGATTTTTTTTTAAATATTGTTGTTGTTTTTAAACTGCCAGTTTCACCACACCAACGAACAATGTAGAATCGTCCAAGTCCAGAATTCGAACCCCAAACCTCTCGGAACCTAAGGCAGACGTGCTCGCCACTAAGGCGCCGTACCCCAAATAAAATGTAGTGAACGCCGACCTGCAGTAGTTATGGCTCCCCAGGCCGCCCTCGCCATTCGGGTACTTGAGCGTGTTGTAGGGATGCTGGAAAGTCTCGTTCCAGAAGAGGCAGGGCTTCCCCCCGTGCAAACTGGTCTGCTTCTGGAAGCCCCTGTAGTCCTCCCCGTTGGCCGTGTAACACTCTGAAAAGAAAAAAAAAAAAATTTTTAAAGAGAGGACTTAAACCCAAGTGATTAGACAGCCATGACATCGGGTGCAACCAAAACCTTCAAAACTTATAGGGCAGGTGTTTATAATATGGCTTTTTATAATCCAGTGCACCGAGCAGTTACATGATCAAGAATTCTAAGAGTAATATTTTTGCATCATTATTTGACCCTAATGTTGTAATTTATCTCATTAAATGGATTGTTTTGATTGATTTATTGTGAATGACAACATTACACTTATAGATTTAATATCTTATATATTTAATAAAATTAAATAAAATTATTGCTTATTTACTTACATTAAATTCATTCTAAGTATTCAAATACAATAAAAATGATCATGAATACTTTTACATTCACATAAACGCTTTTATACAAAATATGAGTAAAATAAACAATAAAAAAATACATCATTTTTAATCATGTATAATAAAGCTAACTATTTTACTCAAGTATTATAAACAATTGTGTATGCATTTCATTTGATTTTAATGAATAAATGTTGACTAAATATCTATACAGTAAAGCAATTAAATATGAGTTTGAATGGTGAATCATCATTTTATTACTAAAAAGTATATGTTTGAAAATATTTTTTTTTGACCTCATCTGGAATGTTCTGGCCATGTGGGCCTTTGAAAAAAAAAATGTGGCCCTTGAGCACACAGGTTTGCCCACCCCTGGCTTAAAGTGAGGCTGCTGGGAGGAGGCATGTACAGTATGTAAAACACATGCGGCGACGGCGTGTTTTCTTTTCTTTTTTGAGGACAATGTGGGACTATTAAAATGTTGGTACGCGTAGGGAATGATGGCAGAAAACACACTTGGAATAATAACGCTAGTCTTCGCCGCCGGCTGCTTTCTTTGCCGCGCTTGCCAAATGTGTTAAAGCAAAAAGAAGAAGGGGGGGGAAAAAGCTGAGCGCAGTATTGTTTCAATTAACATCAAGGCATGGCTCCAGTTTCCAGGAAGTGTATGACAACCATATGGGCTGAGGGATGCGTTTATTTCCCAGGAAAAACAAGAGGGAGTTCAAACAAACAAAAGCAGCACAGCAGCCTCAGGAGAGTCCTGACGGGACCATTTGGAGGATTCCGCCAGTTACTGCGTTACGAAATAGTCTTTTCACACAACAGCTATTCCTAAAATTGCATTTGATATTACAAAAACACACATCTTAGGTTCATTATGTCATGTTTCGGTACTGTGGGGGTTGGGTTTGACTTTGTTATGGTGTTTTTTGTCTTGTGTTCCTGTTTTTTCCCCTTGTCTCGTTATGTCTAACCAGGTCCACCTGTGTGTGTCTTCCCTTCCCCGGGTGTTTCTCTTTTAGTGTTGGCGTATTTCATAGGTGTCAAACTTCGGTCCTCGAGGGCCGCAGTCCTGCAGGTTTTGGAGGTTTCCCTCTTCCAACACAAGCTGATTCCAATCAGCGGGATCATTATCAGGCTTATGCAGAGCTTGCTGATGAGCTGAAACATCCAAAACCTGCAGGACTGCAGCCCTCCAGGACCGGAGTTTGACACCTATGGTGTATTTAGTCTGTTGTGTTTGTCCAGTCGAGGCGGGTGCATTCGTCTTCGTCACAGCTAAGTAGTCTTTGTCACAGCTAAGTAGCCATTGTCACAGCTAAGTCACAGCTAACCGAGTCGTCATTGTCACAGCTAACCAAGTCGTCATCGTCACAGCTAACCTAGTCGTCACAGCTAACCGAGTCGTCATTGTCACAGCTAACCGAGTCGTCACATCTAACCGAGTCGTCATTGTCACAGCTAACCGAGTCGTCATTGTCACAGCTAACCGAGTCGTCATCGTCACAGCTAACCTAGTCGTCATCGTCACAGCTAACCTAGTCGTCACAGCTAACCGAGTCGTCATTGTCACAGCTAACCGAGTCGTCATCGTCACAGCTAACCGAGTCGTCATCGTCACAGCTAACCGAGTCGTCACAGCTAACCGAGTCGTCATTGTCACAGCTAACCGAGTCGTCATTGTCACAGCTAACCGAGTCGTCATCGTCACAGCTAACCTAGTCGTCATCGTCACAGCTAACCTAGTCGTCACAGCTAACCGAGTCGTCATTGTCACAGCTAACCGAGTCGTCATCGTCACAGCTAACCGAGTCGTCATCGTCACAGCTAACCTAGTCGTCACAGCTAACCGAGTCGTCATCGTCACAGCTAACCGAGTCGTCATCGTCACAGCTAACCTAGTCGTCATCGTCACAGCTAACCTACTCGTCACAGCTAACCTAGTCGTCACAGCTAACCGAGTCGTCATTGTCACAGCTAACTGAGTCGTCATCGTCACAGCTAACCGAGTCGTCATCGTCACAGCTAACCTAGTCGTCACAGCTAACCGAGTCGTCATCGTCACAGCTAACCGAGTCGTCATCGTCACAGCTAACCTAGTCGTCACAGCTAACCAAGTCGTCATCGTCACAGCTAACCTAGTCGTCACAGCTAACCGAGTCGTCATCGTCACAGCTAACCTAGTCGTCACAGCTAACCGAGTCGTCATCGTCACAGCTAGCCGAGACGTCCTTGTCACAGCCAAGTGAAGTCACTCCACAGCAAGTCAAGTCAAGGCAAATCAGGTCCTGTCATGGTGACCAGTCCACTCATGTCCTGTCCAGTCATGGCGACCAGTCCACTCAAGTCCCATCAAGTCATGATTGTCTGCTCACCTTTCTCACTATGGTTAATAAAAGTAGCACGCATTGCACTTGATTCCTGTTTCCCTGCATTTGGGTCCACCATCCCTCATCCACACACGTTCCCTCAAGACACATTAAGGAGTCTAAACTGTCTTTCATGATAACAAAAATATATCTCAGGTTCATTAAGGACTCTAAAGGCTCAACAAAAAAAAAACACTTGTTAGGTTGACGCCTATGAAAACACGCAGAATAGGATTGTTTAAGATCATTTGTCATACCCGTAACATGAATGTCATAGCTGTACACTCCGGTATTATTGTATGTTACAAGGGGCGTATTCCTTAATAGTACATTTCAAGATGACGGAAGCCACAGCCCCATCAAAGAAGCCAGCACTGCTATTGAGTGTTTGGCAGCGGCGCAAAACCCCGATGGTGAGTCACCGGCAGCCAGAAGCAATCACGCCGGTTAGCGAGTGCCCCGGGATAACATTGGGCGGTAGACTGCATCCTCAATGAGCTCACGTCTTTCAAAATGAGTCTGTTTGGAAAGGACGCAAGTTGGCAGAAGGAGCGCTGAACGACTTTGCGGATGTCTCTGCGTAAAACTTCCTGGCCGAGTCCGCCGTCCCTGGACACCAGGGTGAATATGTCATGCTTCGGCCACCGGCGGCGGGGAGACGGCGGGGTGTCCCGTGAGGTTGACATGCACCGTTTGCTTGTGGCGGGGAAGCGGGAAGTGGCAGATGTGCAAGGGCCAGGTCGGAGATGAGAAAGTGAGGGTGAAGATGAACGGACGGCCGGACGGACCTAGCATCAATCGGGCTACAATTTGAAGACGGACCGGTTTGGTTACAAGGGATTTAAAAAAGTGGTTGTGGAACAACCGTAACAAACCAGTGAAACAAACATACTAAACTTATGTCGTTTTGGCCAATTAAAATCTCTGATATGATTGCAATGTATCACATAAATCTGACAGCCTTCTGTAATAAATTGTAAAACAAGATCACGCCAGGTCACAGCTTGAGCCGAACCCGCTTCTGAAGCGAGAGAAAAAGAGCGAGCCCAGTTAATGGCCCTGTTATTACATCGGTTGGGATTTGTGGCTCGTGACTTCCACATAGCCACTTGAAATAAGCTCTAAGCAAAAAGAACCTGTTAGGCTCGTGCGTCACATGATCACAGAAACACAAATAAACACATTTTTTTTAAAAAACGCACAAACACAGTTGCCTGGTCACACATCAACCAGAGAGTAGCGATTTGTCATGTTAGTGAGCAGGGATGAAAAGCGCAGCTAATTACAGGCAATGGCTTCCTCGCTGGCATTAAGAGCTTCCTTCTAACTTTATTATATGCTTGCAGCTTCAGTGGACTCGGATAAAAAAACAACACAAATTTAGTTCAAAAGGAACCTGAGCCGTTTAAACGGAAGAGCGCCGGGAAATTGGGAAAGCGACAATTCCTTTCGACACGACAGGGCAAGAGACGTGTCACATTAAGACTTCACAACCCACGCATAATTATTAGCGTTAGTCCGCTTTATATAGATAGATAATCGAATATAGCCTATGCTAAACGGTTAGCAACAGCAATTAGCATTAGCGCGCTAACAAACCATTTAGTTCACTCATACATCATTATATCTGTGTTACACATGCAATATTGTCTTAAAAGTCACTTACAGACGATGCTTCAACATTATTTCATGAGTAAACAAGGGTAGAGCTAGCTGTTAGCTACGTTAGGTCAATAACTTCCTGCTCTTGTCTTCTTCTGGGCACGTTTAGTGCATGTTTTTAAGCAGACAAATAACAACCGCCATTCGCCCACGAGATGGTGCACTGACAGGAGAAATAAAGATCAGATCAGAGCTGCCATAGAGATCCTGACATCACGTGACTTTCTCTGAACACGCCCCCCCCTGCGGCGGGAAAGTATTGGCGCAGCGTTAATGGGCTACAATGGCGTGGAGAGCCAAAACTAGCGTTTATCCGTCAACTTTCCGCCCAATAGCATTGACAGTCACTTTGATGAAAAGGACATGCGCGAGATGAATATGTTGGATTGCCGATGAAGTGTCAGGAGGTTGTTTTTTTTTTTGGCGATGCTGCGATGTTAGCAACTTAGCAGCTGCTAAGTCGGCCGCCGTCGCTGTCATTTATGCCGTAAAAAGTCTTCTTTATGGTGTTGGTCAGTTATTAAATTCAACTGTGTAATACCTATTAAACCGTAGCAGCACAAATGAACAAAACAGATTATTTCCCCCACATTTTGCGTGTGGTAACAGTTAGCATCTGCTGATTTAGCCACCATGTACAAAGTGCAACATTAGCCACGCATTGGTTCCTCTTTTGGTAGCCTGGAACGGCCATTTTGGGATGCGTGATGTCAACATCAGGATCTCTATTCCAATATTGTGTGTATCTGCAAAAAAAAAAAGTCAGTGTATAAAACATGGTCGTCCCAAACATGGTTCCAGTGGGGCTTCGGGGCAGAAAATTTGAGTTGACCTATTTTTTAACTTTTTTTCCCGAATTCAGAACGCTAACAGAAGAGCCTGCATAGTGCGAAGCGGAGGCGCGACAATCGCTTTCAACGCAACAGGGGTTGTCCCGCCTTTGTTACAGATCTGAATACGATCCCTGAAGTAGAAAATTGCCTTCCGTGACGGTTTTCCGAACAGGCGCCAAAGACCGCTTTCCTAACATTTCCTGGAAAACAATGATGACTCCCAAGCTTTCCATACAAGCGGGAAATACTTACAAGCAGACAAAAATAATTTACTGTGATTACACCCCCCCCTCCCCGGATTATTATTATACGCATCTGTACCATTTCCCTCCGCGCCATCCTGGTAGCCATTACAGTTGTGACACTCATTAAATGTCAGTGCCCAGGAACAGAGATCAGGGTCAGGCCAGATGTGGCGGTTTGCGGCAGTCCCAAAGATGGGGGATGGGTGGGGGCACAGCTGCCTAGCAAACCTGCTTCCGTTTTGTGTGCGAGACTCATGCCCAAAAAGATACAGGAAGTCTGCCATTTTGGTTTGAAGTAGACTTTTTGGTGTGATTTAATGCCAATTTCGGTGGTCCTTCAAAGACAAAACTCCTCAAATCCTGACCAAATGTTTCACTTTGTTGGTAGGAAATGGACATTTTGTATTATTAGCTGAGCCTCTAGAAATATATAGATATAAATCCAGGCCCAAAGTCATATGAAATCTTGTGGACATGTCATGAGTAGACGGCACACGCACAAAAAATCTTAAGAAACAAATGCCTGAAAAGACATCAAAAGTCTTCTATCATTTTGTCCGATTCCAGCGGTCCTTCAAAGACGAACTTGTCTCTAGAGATTTGGTCTGATTGCTACCAATCTTTAATTATGTATACAAGACAGATGGACTTTGCTAAACTGCCATGAATTTTAATTTTCCGTATTCTGTGGGGGTGCGACAGCAAAGTTTGATTACGTGCAATAAAACATAACACGCTAATAAGTCAAGCCTACAAGGTCAGAGATTGACCAAACGTTGCACGGAGGTTCCTTGTAGGCATTAATATGTCAGAGTGGATGAGGGGGGGGGGGGGTGGTCCTCACCTTGCTTGCCTCTCTCCGCTTCTCTCTCTCGTATTTTATCCGCCAAACCCTGGAGCGAGAGGGTCAGTGAGAGTGCAAATCAAAGAGGGGGAGAACAGATGCCGCTGACCGGCTAATTTTTCGGTCAATGACTCCTCAAAGGGATTTTACAGTCCCTCGTTGCTTTTAATGCCTTTGTCATAAGGTTGCAGCCCCCCCCCCCCCCCCCCCCCAACCCAGATAACTGGACCATAAACCAGGACCTCATTCAAAACCGAAATAGCCTGGGCCAGAGCGCCCACTTCCTGCACCGATTCCTCACCGCACAACCTCCTCCTCGCTTTAGCCGCGGGACTCCTCGCCAACAGTCGCACGGCAGCACCGATAAAAACGGAGCCCCTGTTATTTAGCCGAGTCATGGAAATAATCGAATCTGCCGGGACTAAATCTAAACGCTCCGCCAATAACCCTTGCGTTTGAAGTTCCTTGTCAAAGATTCTTTTTGCCCATATTACGGGGCTGGCCAATCAGCAGGATATCAACATATGGAAGCACCTTTTGTGGCAGGACAGGAATGGAATGAGCCGGGACCGTTTGCGGCTTTTCAATTGGGCAAAAGTTCAGGCACTGACTGACTGGTAGGCCGTAGAGTCCGACAGTGACGTACGGGACAATCAAACGGTAACCCTGAGGAGGCCGTCCAAATATTGACAGTGCGTGTCACGTCCAATTGCGTCCTGCCGAAGCGTCTCTTACAGCCCAGTTTCAACGTGGGCCAAGAGGAGGCAATTATTTTCCAAATATCGGAAAAGACGTCATCTTCTAGAGATGTCTTTGTCGGAGCCAATGTCTCATATACACTTAACTCATTCACTGCCATTGACGGCTATAGACGTCAAATTTTTTTTTTAAACTATTTCTATTAATTTCACATTTTTTTCCACTTTTGTTAACAAGAGTATGAAAACCTAAAAAAAAATATTGTACATTTAGAACAGATATAAAATTTGTGATTAATCGTGAGTTAACTCTTGAAGTCATGCGATTAATTACGATTAAAAAATGTAATCGTCTGACGACCCTAATTTTTTAATATTTTCTTTTTTGTTTGATTACTTAATTATTTAAACTCAAGATTAATCACAAATTTTATATCTGTTCTATATCTACAATACATTTTTTCTGGGTTTTCATACTCTTGTTAACAAAAGTGGAAAAAAATGATATAAATAGTTCAAATGAATTTTTGACGTCTATAGCCGTCAATGGCAGTGAATGAGTTAAGTCAAACTCCAACAATTTGGAATACAACTCACTTTATTTTGTTTCGAGGTGTTGGCAAGAAGGTTGAAAGGAACAAAAAAAAATGAACCTATGCAGGACACAAGAGGATACGAAGGAAAATAATTTAAGAAGTAAAATGTAATACTGTCCAAAGAATAATTATCAACAGAATAAAAAAACTAGGGGTGCACCGATCACAATTTTCCGGCCTATCACCGATCCCTGATCTTTTAAAAAGTCTGACCTAACCGATCCCGATTTTTGCCAATGCCAATTTTTTTCATTACAAGCAGCATATACCTTCAGTGTTCCAATCTTGTTTTATTCGAAAACATTGAACAATATCGGTGAAATAACACAAATGGGTTGTTTTAACTGCACATAAAGTAGTTCTCTCAAATAAAAATGGCAATCCTATTAGTCATCTCAGCAGAACAGACAGTTGGCTGACTTTTTCAGACCTTTGAGGGAAATGAGATTGGTGGAAAAGATCGGTTTATTTTTAAGGGTTTGGCTGATCAGCGTTTTTGCAAAATGAAGGAATTACGGGCCGATAAATCGGTCGGCCGATCCCTAAGGAAAACCATCAGCGAAAGAACTTCAGAACAACACAAAGAGATTGTAAGAAGACCTGAGAACAGAAGGGAATGTAAGCAGAAAAATCAAGTAAAATGTAAAATGAACGTACAAGAAAAAGAACTTAAGAATGACGTGAGAAAAACATGACACAAAAGAACATAAGAACAATTGTTAGGAGAATGTAAGAAAAAATGAACAAAGGAAAAACTTAAGAACGTGAGAAGAAAATCAACATTGAAGAAAAATGTAGGATGAGTTTACGAAGAAAAATAACCTTAGTTAAGTTTTTAAGTTACTTAAAAACAAAATTAACCTGTAACTGATTATTTCTGCTGCCGTTGCCAGAAAATGTTGTGTGGAAATCCCAACAAATCACAGGTTGAACCACCTTCGGGAACATCTTATGTTGGACCTCCGAGGTTGGGTTTCCCAAAAGTAGAACGCGGCCTGAGGGCGTTTGCTTCAAGGTCCAGTGTGCGCACTTCCCATTCTTGGGACGGGTCCATAAGAGATTAAAAGTGCGAGCGGGCCGGCGAGGGACCATGAAAGACAAAGTGATAGCAAGCGAAGACTTCAAAAAGAAGCACGGCAAAGACAATGAGCGCTTTTATGACGCCGCGCATTGTTAAGCCACCTTATAAATGACCGTCTCCAATGCAGCAAGCGCTTCACGTCACACTCTTGCCAGGTTAGAGACTCAAGCCAGAACAGTAAAGTGAACCGCGAGCCGCGGTGGGACGCAACCAAGAAAAAATACTTTCTTACTTTCATATATCTATTTGATACTTTTCTGAAAACTTTTGACTTTTATTCCCTGAATTTCAACACAGATCGATCATTTCTAGATCTTAAATACTTTAGATTCACTTTCTACACTTAACTTGGTCGAAATAAGGATTGTTACTTTTTCCAACTTTCGTAGATGATGGCAGGACGCAAAAAGTCGTAACGAAAGAGGTAGATGTTTAAAAAACAGAAGTAGAGAAACAAAAAGTAGTTTGTCAAAGGTACTAAAAGAACAACACAAGAACATTGATTATGGAAAAAAGCTGTTTTTAAGCATGATTTAAATGCATTTACACTTGCAGTTGCGTGCAGCACAACAGCTAAATGCTGATGCGCCGTGTTTGCTTTAAACTCTAGGCTCCACTAATTGATCTCAGAATCCTAATGGAATTGTTTTGCATGCGTATTTCTTCAATGCAATCAGGACCGACGCCATTCAGTGATTTAATAGACCAGTAGCGTCGTTTTCTGATCTTTTCTACAGCTGACTCGGAGCCCGTGTAACGTTTTTAGGACTGGAATGCCGTTTTTTTTTGTGTGATTCATATTCAATGTGATTCATGTTTTGATAGCACGAAGCCGATGCAAGCTAGCGCTTAAACAACAACAAAATGCGCCATGTTTTACTGATTACAAAAGTTCATTTTTATATTTTAGAAATTGTTCTTTTTCCCACTTTGACTCGAGTACAGGAGTTGAATCCGTACTTTTGCCACCTCTCCAAAACAAAGCCCCAGTTGAGCTGCAAAAAACAACAACCTCAACTTGAAGGAAACAAAACTGGCAAAGGAAAAATAACATGTGGGCTCCTCGTCACGTACACGCTTTCATATCAACGCCATCTCGCACTTGTCACACAAGACATGTTGCTAACGGCCTGCGATGCGGGCCTTTAAAGTCAAGGTACGAGGATCCGTCTGCACCTCAGACAAACATGCCGACAACGTGATAGCTTTTCACCTCGGGACACGCCGCAATTATTGAACCGATTGAGTACCAGAAACGATCATCGCAGTCATCTCTGGGAAATGTTTAAAAAAAAAAATGATTGGATACTTTAATGATGGCTTCCACTGAAGAAAGGCAGGTTAAGAGGTCGCCGTACAGAGATCACAGTTGGGCATTTGCAAATTTGCCTACAAAATATCAAAATAGATGCCGTGCTCAAGGGTATTTTAGCAGTGGATGCAAGAGCGACGTTGGTTCAACGACTCGTCGAATGTGCTAAGCAGACTCAGCCAGAGTTCAAGTCCGCCTTGATTATGTCATTTTTTTGCTTCGTTTGAGGAAGAATCCAACGCAGACACTTACAGACCGCTACGAACAGAAGCGTCTTTTGTCCGTCCGGGACCGGCGTTGCCGCGGTGATGCCGTTCTCGCCCACTCCACACGGCGCTAGATAGAGAAACTTTCCGATGTCCTCAATATGGCGAATCCTTAAAAGTGTTGTAATCATTAGTTCTGTTTTTGGGCTGATGCATGTCTGTGCGACATCCTGTTGTCTTAGTTGGGCAGTCTGGAGTCGAGCCATTCGGCATAACTTGCATAGAATTAGTTGCTTCTCGCGAAGCCAAGAGTTCTGAAGAACTGTTTGTTGCCTTTGATGTATAGGATTGTTTTAATACTATCCACTTTTGACAGCTCTACTTCTTGTCTCGGACTCAGATATGGGGGACGCTGCTTCACCACTATAGTGTATTGTATTACAATGTTCAATCAGATCATTTGATCTTGACCAGGTCTTGGTATCGGTTTGTCTGATCTTGACTACACCAGGACACGACCAACCAATAACGTACCCAAACCCTGTTTCCACACTGTACCATTTTGGCCATTGGGGAATGTGAATGTTAGGATTAACGTACATACATTGACCCCATATTTTCTCTTTCAAGCATTTATTCTGTGAAGAAAGCAAAAGGAAGTATGACTCGCGCACCTTCATCTTCAAAAACAAGAACTGTGGCCGAATCGCAAGATGACGACGGGAATATTTTGCTATTGAACTTTTGAAGCTTTGACTTTGAAACTTTCAGTGCTGAAGAACATTATTATCTGCATGATGATTTGCATCCGTGACTGCTTTAAGGTTGCTGTTGTGCGCACCCCCTGCCCTTTAGAACAGCAATCGCTATGAAACGGCAAAGTGTGTTTAGAGCACGATAAGAGACAAAATAATTCAAACCTCTTGTCTTCCTTTCTGATTTGTTGTTTATTAAAAGTTCTAGGTTGCCTGAACCTGACCGAGAAAAAAAAACGTGCCACCGTGAGAAAAACACCCATTGTCGCTCAACAAAGTCATTCCTTTCAGTACGAGCGAGACCAGATCAAAGGCCATGGCACGGACCATTAGCGCAGAAGTCCAAACCAGGTTTATCTGATCTGACCACAACACCTACCTAAAGCTTGAAAATGACCTAATGTAGGTCAATATTTCGTCGTACATCTCACAGCACGGCACGAACACAGACCGTGACCCGTTCATACTTCATGAGCTCACATCTCACGTCAAAAGCAGGTCGCACCTTGGAGGGAGCCAAAGCAGACGATGCAAAACACACCTGTTTTGCATCCCGCCGTTTGCGCGCCGCTTAGCTGGCATGCGAGGAATGCAAATTACATGCGCTTTGGTTCTGTCGCAGCGGGTCAGGGGTGTTCGGGCCCCCTCCGCAAACTACCGCCACTATCCTTGCGTCTCTCTCAGAGGTCCGACTTGATTACAGGGTCCGCGGACGAGGCGGGAGAAATCAAAGGGTATCTGGTGGGTAGCGGGTGCGGGAAACGCAATCTGCAGCCGCAGATCAAATGCATGGCTTATCTTTCTTGTTTACGCCTGACAGGCATCATTATCACGTTGCCTGGTCTTGTGGGCTCAAAGGCAAGCGGGGGGAGACACTGAAGCCATTGTTTCAAAGTTAAACAGGACGACTTGAACAGTAAACTGGCCACCCCTCATGTTTTTGCATGGCGGCGTTTGGCTGACGGTGCGGGTGCTGACGGGCTATCTTTCCAGCCGGTGGTTCTCAAACCGGGGTCTCGGGACTCCGGGGCGTCCGATGGCTGTAATATGATTCTAACAAAACTGTATTTTGAAATGACAAACTACAAGTGCCTTTCCTCATTAAAGTTTGACCTTTTAACATCACAACATTCTGATGTTCTCTTGAAAAATGTTGACTTTATTTTTGTCAGATGACGACTTTTTCTTTCAAAAACAAACAAACAAACAAAACTAAACGTTTTTGTTCTTGTAAACAATCAAACTTGCTACTTGAAAAAAAAAAGTGAATTAATTGGATTAAGCAATTGTTAACTTATTATAATTACATTATTTCAAGAAAATTATAAAATGAGAATGATTTCAGATTTTAGTAAAAACAACTGTTGTAAATAATAAAATTTTAAATAAAAAATATTTTATGAAATAAATGTGTTCATTTTTAGAATTCAATTTGTTATTATTATTATTTTTATCTGACCTACAAACGTCCTGGCCTTTCAGTTTTAAAAAAATCGAACATGACCGAAGTGGGCAAACGTTTTCCAACCTTTGCAGCTCCAACTTCTCGTCCTGCCTCGCTGCTCTTCGCATTAGTTATTTCCTGTTGTGGCAACTTCCTGTCAATAGTCCTCTCTGTGTGTACGAGAGAAAAGTTGAATTGTTTTAAGCAAAAGGGCAACGTTCCTGTCGTGTTTTCATCCAATGGGTTTTTGCCTTTTTTCATTGCAGTTTCAGTTCCGTCACATCTACTTGTTTGTACTTTTATTCCAAAGACGACGACGATTATCCTCATTGCGCTCCACGGCTCAAGTGACAAAGGATTTCTGGTCCAGCGTGGCACGATTCCAATAAATGGTCGTGGCAAGTGTTTCCTAAATAGAAAAGATTGAAGTTGTTGATGTTGAATTTGAAATGTCAATAAATCTCTTCCTATTTACACAAAACAAAAGCAGTTTGTTTTGCATTTTGTTCTCTCACTGACTGAACGACTTAGAGCAACCATATCAACAGTTATTATTCTATCATTCCTGATCTTTGAGGTACTTTTAACGACAATTTGGGTTCCTGGAAATTGGGCGTAACTCACTCAAGTCGATGCTTGAAGCCAACATGTTAATTGGTGAACTAAACTGAGCCTGCTGAGTTGATTTCGACAATTCATTGTGTCAGTAGTGGGATATAATGTAGTTAAAAAAAAAAAAGTTTGATTCCATGTGTTGCTTGGGCTCGACCATCTGAATCCAATGAGTCTCCATCCAAGTGCAGTTGTTTTGGCAAGTTCAGCACTCGTTTACTACAGGGGAAAAAAAATACTTGACTCCTCCCCTCAGTCTGGCGCCGCAGACCAGCCGCGAAGTTTGAGCGTAAACTCGTTCTGGTCGACGGATTACTCCGCACAAAACTTGTTTCTGTGTCTTTGCAAGATTCTTAATTGCTTTCGTCTTATTTGGAGCAGCCGGGTCACAACACCAAGACGTCCCCGATTCCGTTGGCGGCGTATCCGATCTCCGGTGGACGTCAGGCTTAAAAGAGTTTTTATTGTGTCCAGAGTCACAATAAGAGCGCCACAATGGGCCGCTAAAGAGGCCTCGGCAATCTTTCAGACCCCTTTTTAAAACGTCAGCGTCTCCGATTCCTGATCTGGCCTGTGAAAGCGATCCCCTTTCACTGTGGTTTGTGTGACTGTGGGAAGAGCTGCGGTACCGGCAAGCAGATGGTTCGGTTAAAGGACAAGGGCGGTGGGTGGGGGGGCGGGGCCGGGGGATCCCATCGGCCTCAGTTACGGAGGATCTATTGAGGGCCGGCAGATTCGGTTTCATGGCATCCGTAGAGTGTGACCACCCCGTTGGTTTTTTTTTGGGGGGGGGGGGGGGCTCTGCAGCTGCAAGCTGGACCTGTTTTGATCATGACCTTCACTACGGGAGGTCACCTGAAGACTTGCATTTCAGCCCTCTTCACCGCGCAGCCTTTGCGCCGCTTGTCGCTGGCTCAGCAACACAAAGGACAAAGGCTGACTTGTTGAAAGACCGAGATGACACCTGCAGGTGTCACCATCGGCCCGAGCTGGCAAAGTACAGATTATGGTGTCAACAAGGTGTTACGGCCAATGGCCGTATTTCCTGATTTGGACAGTCTTGATGTGTCGTTATGCTTTGTGAGTTTGCTTTTGGCCTCCAAACTAGCAAACCTGCCTCACTTCCTAAACGTTCAAGTCCCAATCCAGAATTTTAGCTCACTGGTAGTGCTCTGCACTCACAAATCGTAGTCGGTGTTCGATTGCGGGAGAATGGCTGCTTGAAAAGTATCTCTTGGGGCAAAAAAAAAAAAAAATCAAAAAACATTGGGCTTACAACATGATGTCATCAATGATTTGTCAAGTAAGACTTCAAAAGAGAGGTTTTTTTTAGGGGTGTCAAAATTAGTGCGAGTTCATTTAAAGTTCCTTTAATGCCACTATTTTTTTTTAACGCACGATTAATGACCGCCCCTTACTTAGTAAGCCTGCACTGGGTGAAATTCCAGTCGCAATGCAGCAGACACGTCCACGTCAAAAATTTAGCAGTAATAAATGTAATAATAATAATAATGCACATATTTGTGGAGAATGGGATTAAGATATATTTTACAATTTTAAAAATGTGCAGAAAAGAAACTGACTTCCTGTCAGAGATTATTTAGCTCTTAATATGAAAAGAAAAATGCACTGAGCTGTCACCAACGTCTTACAAATGCAATTATGCCATCTAGTGGCAGAAAAAGAATCTCAACACAAATCTATGGGGTAGATGCCACAGACTTTTCCGACTTCCGGGTTTTACACACTGGCCGCGTTCCAACACTCGCACCCTCACCCCTGCCCCCCCCCCCCAACCGTGTGCTCACGCTCATCGGCGGGAGGGCGTCTCGGCTATCTGAAATGCTTCGGACACCGAGACAGACACGACGCACTCGCAGCCTCGCACCCGTCGACGGGAACGCGCAACCGGAGGGGCACAAAGGCAGAAGCGCAAGTACTGGGACGCGGCCCACCTGTCGCAAACCGAAAACCCGGACGTCGGAAGTCCCGCCTCCTCCGTGGCATATAGTCCATTTCACACAGTACAGTACATCTTTTTAATTTTAACTCAATGTTAGGAATTATTAATAAATTACTGTAGCAATGACTAAAAGATGCAGCCATATTTTTTTCCCCCACTTTTATGTTAACAAGAGTATGAAAACTTAGAAAAAATATTTTATTGTACATTTGGAACAGATATAAAATTTGTGATTAATCGTGAGTTAACTATTGAAGTCATGCGATTAATTACGATTACAATTTTTAATCGCCTGACAGGCCTAATTTCTTTATTTTCTACCCATTCAAATCAAGTATATGATAAAATAGATATAATGTATGGCATCTTTGAGTAAACTTTGAGACTGGGACGTAAGTCCTCTTTTTTGGAACTCTAAATATGGTCACCCAACATTTTAGTCAACTACGAGAAATCTTTAGTCATTCAACCTCGACTGTGACCAAACAACCCACATTATGGAAATGGGGGGTGGACGAGAGCCCGTTAAGTGATGTCCGAGGCTTGTGATCCTCCACACGCCGTCTTGGCTTTCGTCTTTGTTGGCATGTTTGCAGTCCACTTAGCCTCACTCCAGTCCTTTTGTTCCAACATTTGCTCCAGCCGTTGACCCGCATCCGCTTGTTTGTCGCACGCATCCACGTCCGTGGGCGTTTTCCCGCGCGGAGGAAATGTGCGTCGTTGGCCCGCAAACTGAAGCAGATGGACCAAAAGCAGCGAAATGACTGGGCCGCGTATTTACTATTTACAGTTAAGTGGCTGCCTATTACTGGGCCGCAGCGCACGGCAGACCTCGGTGGCCCGGGCCCAAACATAACGGGCGTATAAAAAGAAAGTCGAGTTCGCCGGACAGGTCATGTCTGACACACGAGCAATTTAATAATATCCCGCCGTCATGTGTTGCTGCTTACGCTCACAAGTCCGAATTCCGCGTGACACCACAAAACACATGCTTTTTTTCTGCTCATAACCAAAGTTGGACCAATGATTGGCAAGAAGTGTGGAAGATGTTTGAAATGTCACGAGCTTTATTAAAAGCATGCTCTGAAAAAAAAAAAAAAATTACAAAGCCTAAATGTCATAAGGATTTTTAGGCTTAGGATATAAAAAGAAATCAAAAGTGCGCAAACCGCTGCAACAGAGACGCGCCCAGAGAGGATTTTTTTTTATTTCACATCTTATTGAAAACAAACCGTGGAGATGTTGAGGGTGGGCAAAATACAGCGTCCGTTCCGTAATCTGGCCCAGCTAACATTTACTGTGGCAAGAGTCCTGTGATACATGTTGCATTCTTTTTTTTTTTAGCCTCTAGTATTTGATACCCATCCCTAATTTTATTGGTAAAATTATTTTACTTTAAATCTAAAAAAAGTGTTAAAAAAAACACTTTAAATATAGTTTATGCTATTAAATAATACACAAATCCGGGTAAAATAGCCAATTATAGGTTCCATTATAACTCATTTGCTACCCAAAACGTATAAATACGTTCTATTTTAAATATCACCATGTCCCCAAAGACGTATTTATACGTTTTTTATGTGTGTGTTTTTATGCTAGAACATACAGAAGACTTTGATGCAGACTCTGAGCTGAAGAGAATGCGAGAATAAGAGATCAACCAGGGCCATGTTGCAAAAAGCTCTTTTCCCCACTGTTTTAAACACATTTGTGAATAATGATGAAACTTAGCTGTATTCTAATGCTAATTGCTGCAAAACGGAAACAGATAGAAATATACCTTTTCTTCCTGATGAAAGAAGAGACTCTAATCTTTCTTTTGGTAGGTTCCATGTTTTTATAGCAATCGAACACAATATTCTGTGGGACTTGCAAAATCAGTCAAAATGCAGTCAAACAGTCAGGAGTGAAAATGGCTCGGAGTGAATGAGTTCATTACATTAATACTTAATGAATTACAATTAAATTGATTAAAATTTAAAAATACACTCTGAACTTGAGCATGAATTATTCTATAATTAGAAAAAAACATTTTATATAACATAAAAAAAAGAAAAGTGTCAACTACACCATCTTGTAGCCCGCAGGAGGAGGCCTCGTCTCCAATTTCATTTCAAATTGATTTTTGCCCATAAAAACAATTGTTTGCGCGAGACTTAATGGAATTTATAGAAGAACATCAGCCTTTTCATCAGTGTTCTGCGACTATTCGATTTAGCCCCTTCGCCCGCGGAGGGTTACGTCATGTTGGGCTCGGGTGAGAATGTCATTTGGGATTCGACAGGATGCAAATTTCAGATGCAAAAAGGGAACACGAGCAAAAGTGTCGGGAGGAGTCCAGTTAGCTTGTTGAAGGATTTACAAGGCTTGTCTTATCTTTGTCTTTGTCTTTGTCAGTAGTGGAAAGTAACTAAGTACAAATACTTTGCTAGAGATGCAAAGACCACTAAGTACATTTCTCAGGTATGTTTACTTTACTTGAGTATTGATTCTTCTGACAAACACTTGGCGAGTCTTAACTGACACTTGAGTTGGTGACAGCTTTAATCTCGCATTGACTTGTGGTGACCAACGGGTTCGACTCCTACCTGACGCTTTTACGTCGGGCAAAAACAGGAAGGACTTCTCGTACAAGATACGGCCAATCTTTTTGAAACCCAGAGCTAGTTCTTGGGTACTGATTAATCGGGTTACATGTTTCATACACACTTCTGAAGTAACAAATGTGCTCAAATAATCTTTGAGAATGTTGTGATGTTATTAATATTAATATTTCTGCATGTTTGTTACGTATTTTTTTTAAAGGCTGACACGATTATGAGTATTCATTTTTTGAGTACTCATTGATACAGAGTACTCTAGTACTCTACTAGATAACTCTAGTACTTTTAATATATACAATTTTATTGAACACAATAAAAATTGTGAACAGACTTTAACCTTCTGGCACAGATGACGACATACTTAAGTGTCAAACTGCCGCAGTATAGCGCCAACTTGTGCCGAGGAGGACTTACTCAATGCCTTTTACTTTTTGCCTCAAGTATCGATGACTGGTATCGGACGCCTCCATAACTATCCAACACTTTAAAATTAGGCCTGCCCAATACTGATATTTGGTATTGGTATTCGCAGATCCCTAATTAATAATTAATGATATTGATGAAGGCACTGATTATGTTAAAGTTTTCTCGCAATAATTAGAAAACAAAATATATTTTTGACATTAACATTATTTATGACATTTATAAGATTTTATTGATTTATCACATTTATTATAACATATTAAAAATGATCACTTCTACAACATTCCTAGAAAATCACAATGTCCTATTGCTGGTGAGCCATTTTTAGAACAGGCTAAAAGCATTTGAGTCAAAAGTAACCCAATTATGAATCAAATATGGACCGATTCATTTTCTTGTATACAAAATGACCCCATTTTTGGACCCAACGAAAGGATCTGACCAATATTTAAGAGTTGTTTTACACTAAAAGAGCAATTTCTTGACTCAAAGTTGGGTCACATTGACCCAAGTAGACGATCGGTCCATTTTTGACCCATAGTTGGGTTATTTTTTTCAACCAACTGTTTTTAGAGCCCGCAGGCACCAGGGTTGTTGTCCCAATGCTATATTACTTCCTGTGTCTTCTTCCTTTATGATTTCCTATTTCATCCTGTTCCTTGGTAACTTCCTGTTTGTAGCGGTTCCTCGCGGCGTCTTGTTGCTTTATGACCTCCTGGGACTTTCAATCAAAACCGGCCTTGCCCCGAAACCATTCCACTGGGGACAGACACATCCATCCCACCATCGGGACCGACCGGCCCTCGCCAATGGCGGTTTGGGGCCATCGGAGCTTCAAACTGTGCTGCTTTGCATGCTGGGTAGCCAGCACGGCAGCGTGGGCAGGTGGCCATTTGCCTGACATGTAAAACAGAAGAAAGGGAGAAAAAAAAAAAAAAACAAGTGGCTGGCGCAGGGAGGTACCGCGATCAAACGAAAGCAGGCCTTTGAACGCGACAGGCCCGCAGTCACGGCGGCATGATAATAAGCACCAGCGTGCTTGTAATAACCGGGTAGGTTTCCGCGGCGGTTTTTTTTTTTGGAGAGGGAGGCGGTCCGACCCCTTGGCACGGATGGCGGAGCGAGGGCGTCGCCTGCAAAACGTGACCTCGGCGAGGGTACGTCCGCCCGGAGGTCGGCAGGAAGTAGACGGGCACGAGAGGCGCTCACATTGCTGACCTTTTGTCACTCGTCAATTCTGTCAACAAGTGCAAGAGAAGACTTTTGAAACAGACTTCTTTTCTTTGAGGAACTTCCAGGGTTCTTATAGTTTTGGGATTTTCATGATAGTTCGTTTTTATTTCATTTCGAGGGTGTTGTTTTTTTTAATATAGTTCGTTTGAATTAGTTTTCAGGGCAGCTCTGTTATTTTCATTAGTTTGAGTTATTTCCAAAATCTGTAGTTTTAGTTTAGTTTTGGTACAGTATTAGTTTTCGTTTTATTTTAAAAAGTTGTGTAATACTTGTGTGCAATATGCAATAAATACTACGGTAAAATGAAAAAAGAAACACCCTTTTTACTAAATGAAAAAGCTGGCAAGGCAAACCATTGGAGCCAAAAGTCCAACACGCAAAATTGGCACGTGGGAGCGACATCATCGGAAGCTGCTTTTCTATTGGCTGCTGCTAGATGACATCACTTCTGTGCGACACAGTCAAACGTCCTTATTCCGGTCATTAATGAAATGAGTAGACTTAAATCACATTTAAAATCTACCCAAAGGCTCATGTATTAAATTAATGACCAAAGACGAAAACCAATTTTCACTATAATTATAGTTCGTTTTAGTTTGTTTTGTAAATGTAAAATGTAGTTTCAGTTAGTTTTCGTTTTTTAAAAAGCATTTTTGTTTTTTTGTTTTCCTCGTTAACGAAAATGTTTTTTGAATTTTCGTTTTAGTTATTTAGTACGGAAGAGGATTGGAGCCAAATAAGATTAATAAAAAATATTTTTTTTTAAAGTTTGGCAGGATTCTGACTTTATTCTCAGTCAGAATTCTAACTTTAAAGTGAGAATTGTCACAACTCTCACTTCAAAGTCAGAATTCTGTCTTAAGTGAGAATTCTAACTTTATTCTCGAAATTCTCACTTTAAAGTCAGAATTCTGACTATTCTGAGAATAAAGTGAGAATCCTGCCAAACTCTTTTTCTCTCTTCACTGGCCCTAATCCTCTTCCATAATTTTGCTAGTTTTAGGTAACTAAAATAACCTTGGCAACTTCTCCCATCGATCCTGCCGCTAACATCTTCATTGGAGATTTAGGCCTGAACTGCAACGCATTAAGGTGAATTTCCCTTTCCAATGACTGCAAATCAACATCCGAGCATGAACGCGAGTGCTGTCAGTTTGTTTTGCTGCGTTTCCGGTTAGCTTATCAGATTCAGACACAAAGTTGATAAAACAACAAACAATACACGCACGAGATAAAATCCTATCTTGAATAATCTTCAAATTGTAATCATCCCGAGTCTCTTCCTGAATTCACATTCGTGCATAACAAGTCTGCATAATAGTTCACCTGTGAGTTGAAGTTTGACATGAAACATTAAACACTGACAGGCTAACAACATAAACATATGTTGTTTCTAACCTTTATTATTGCAGGTACTTTTAACTCTCTACATAAGACTTCACCGTTCAAATTTCAACTTGCTTCCAAAATTCACGCCTCCTGGGGTTTATACTTAACAGTTTTCGCACAATTTAACGTTAAATATCAACTTTTCCGCATTCATTTCCAACGGGACTGATATTAAATGTATATATTTTTTTTTTTACTTTTCTCTCCTTAACTGGATAAGGCTTGACATGTACTCAACGACAGCTGAATTGAAATGTACTTTAAAATATGCATGGCAATTGCTTACAGCTTTGTTTTGATTTTAACCTACATGTACTGTATATATGAGATCATTTCGTTGCCAGTAATCAGCAAGACGTCCTTCAATATCATTTCACAACACTTCAATGATGACAGCAAGTCAGAGTTGGCAGCGCACGAGGGCTCGTTCAATAAATAACGATGGTACACCGACCACATCCTGTCACCAAAATAAAACAACAACAACATAAAACATTTCATTACATTGAAAGTTCCCGAGCGGGATGTGGCCTCTCTCCCTCTGCCGTGTGCGTCCGTGTATACACCCGACAGTCAAACGTGTTTTCCTCGTCTCACCACGTGTGCAAGTGCAAAACACACGCGCACACACGCGCACCTGCACAAACTGACAACTGCAGCCAGACGTCGACTTAGCAACCTTTAACGGACACGCCCTGTTCGGTTGAAGAAGAGTTCATGTTTTTCACACAAGAGAGCTAACGCACACACGCACGCGCACACGCACGCGCGCACACACACAGATGGCCAACATTTGGCTGTGAAGCCAAATGTTTTTCTTTTCACCAGCTATTGTATGTAAAGCTCATCCGTCATGACAAAAAAAAAAAAGAAGAAAAAAACGTGTCACTTTCTGTTTCATTTTCAGTTAAGTATTGACGGGAAATGTGATTGTCATGCTTGGGTGCAATTAAAAGTGGATTGAAAATAAGGATGAAGGATAAGGAAGGTGACTGACAATCATTTTTTGCTCAGTTAAAATCC
Organism: Vanacampus margaritifer; assembly: GCF_051991255.1. Classification (NCBI taxonomy): domain Eukaryota; kingdom Metazoa; phylum Chordata; class Actinopteri; order Syngnathiformes; family Syngnathidae; genus Vanacampus; species Vanacampus margaritifer. The sequence continues at coordinate 2,779,364 of NC_135434.1, forward strand.
AACATGGCCAAATAAGTTTTTTTTTCCCCCTCAGTAAACTATGAACATCATTTGACTAAATGTCTTTGATGAACTAAATGCAATATTAACAATCAATTAAGCAGTCTTCAAATATTGTCTTTATTTAACGCTTCAAATGTTGTTGAGTGAATCAATAGCACCTCTGCTGGTTGTAGCCAAGTAGTGCACTCAAAACTATGGCTGCAACTAACGATTACTTTTTAATAATTAATTAAAATGGAAATTATTTTGTTGATCAATTGATGAATGGGATTTTTTTTTTTATTTCCATAACTTTATTCGAAAAACAGGACATTATTTCAAATTGACAGTGCAGAAAATGGACAAACTTAAATGAGTTATGATTCAGTTACTGGTTTGTTCCATTACTCAAAACTAAGTGATCAATTCCTCACCCAATGCCATAATTCAAAATCAGGTTCCTGAATAATCAGCCATACAGTTACCGGCAATCCACACATACCGATTTTTAACGTCGCTGATTTTCAAAACGTGACACCATACATGAGTAAAAAAATATATAATCATGTTATGTGCTGTGATTTTCCATTGAGATTGTGGAAGAAAAATGGCTTTTAACACACCCGGCACCGCCAGTATAATCACCCAGGATAAGCTTTAGAGACATCAAGTCCTTGCTGAGTTTGATCGGAAGCGGGAGAAAATATTCCAATTTGATCCGAATGTCGGTATGCGCATCACTAGCCTCAACTATCCAAAAATACCCCGCAGTCAACTTTTGAAAAGTTGATATCATCTCAATCAAAGCAATTAGGCCGTCTGTCAAAGAGCGAGACAACATTCCTCAGCAGGCCTCTGCTTGACGGGGCCCGAGCTAACCGTGTTAGCCTCGGAGGGGAAAGGCAGGATGTGACGCGCTCCACGCCGGAGTTAACCCTGGAAGAATGAGAAGAATCCTTCGTGTATATATAAAATCCAAGTTTAGTCTCCCAAAGACAGACATTTCTTACAAAATGTTACAAACGCTTGATCGGTCCAGGCCCAATCTTTGCAACGTTGGCTCCCTTGGGCCGATTACTGGTGTGACGGTTTACCGCGGTTTTAAAAAGCCACGTTTTTTTTCTACGCGCTAATACGGTCTGTCACTGGTAATGAGATCTAAGCATGGCACAATATGATTGACTGCTTGCAGAGTTGAGGAAAAGAGCTGCCTGTTTTAAGTTATTTGGGGCTAGTGGCTTGTTGTGTTTTCTCCTTCTCAGAGAGCAGAGAGGGGAAGGGGAAGCAGTTACCCACAACTCGGTTGATCAATGTGCATTGTCTTTAAAAAAATGTAAAAAATTACCAAACTGCCAATTTGTACTAGTTAGCCCCAAGGACAACATGAGTAGCCCATGACTAGCTTTGTATGTACGGTTGGAGCTTAAGTTCAGCCTAAGTTGTTACAGTCTAAAGCATAGGTGTCAAATTCCGGTCCTGGAGGTTTTGGAGGTTTCCCTCTTCCAACACAAGCTGATTCCAATCAGCAGGATCGTTATCAGGCTTGCTGATGAGCTGGTCATATATCAGCTGTGTTGGAGAACGGAAACATCCAAAATCTGCAGGACTCCTGCCCTCCAGGACCGGAGTTTGACGCCTCTGGTCTAAAGCCTCTGTAAGCTGTATATTTTTGAGGTAAGATGTGGAAAACGGAAAATAATAGTGTTTTGAGATCATAGTTTGTGATGTATTTACTAATTCAACTAATTAATACAGTAAACTTTTTGGGGTAGATATCAATTATAAACATTTTTCCCATTGTGTTGACATGTGAACATTTTTCTGCCACACGTGCTGTTATTTCCTGTCTATTGTTTTCACATTTTAATAACAATGGTTTTCTTATCACTTCACTGCTATGAATGGTTAAAATGTTAAAAAAAAAGAAGAAAAAAATAGATATAATAGATAGATAGGATTGTGTTGTTTACCTGTATTTTCAGATTGACATTAATTTAACATTATTTTTTAAAAAGTTTTTCTGTTTACCATTTGACATTAGGTGTGAGTTAACATTTTTAGTGTTTAAAGATAACAAGGGTCTCCTTATATCGCGGTTTAACACGTGATAAATGGGAGTTCACTGGATTTCTATGGCTAAGATTCCCAATGGGTAAATAAAATTAAAAAAAAAAGAATAAATGAATCAAACAAAACTGGCACAACCTTCAAACAGTCAAATTTGAGCATGTGTTTTCAAACGAGCCATCCGCGTTTGGTGTTCTGCGAGGGGGAATCCCCAAAGGAAACAGTATCACTGATAGCATCGCGGCGGAGAATATTGTGACATGTTATTGCAACACTTATCACCACTACATCAGTCAAGCAAAGGAAGCCAAACAAACAGCAGTCGTCAGGCACATTTCCACAACAAATGTGATTTTATATGCAAATGTGGTCGCCACATGCACTGCCCAATTTTTGGCCGATGCTCCACAGGGTGTTTTTAAGCTTTTTGGGGGCCTTTTTTTTTTCTTCCCAGGGCCAAAATAGACCAAATGAAAAACGGTCATTACATCGTAAGACGACTTGTAAACGCATGAAATGATTGTTGAATACGCAGCCGACTCCCCCTCCTCTCTTTCTTCCCTCGGTGTTATGAGGGGGAATACCGTGGCTTTAAATACTTTGTGTTAATACATAGGTACACATGGGAGCAGTTACGCACCAGCCCAGATGGCCGACCCTCTAATTTGAAGCCCAAAGGGTGTCATTAAGAAGACAAAAAAATTAAAAAGGAAAGCCTGCGGATTTTTGCCGCTTCTGACATGAAAGGCGGCGCAAATTACAGCAAAAGGCAGGCAGGGCTCGGTTTGTGCGGTCGGCATTATTAGATATCTGCGAGAGGGTTATGACCCAATATTGTGTGCACACATGCTTTAGAGTGTGACGCAAAAACTGGAGGGAGACGTATAAAAAAAATGCTTTTAAATGAACTTGTTTGCAAGGTCAGTTTAGGTCGTCTGGTGGCTTCATTACACCAATTCAAATGTGATGTAAAAGAGCCCGAGACAATAAAAATGATGTTTTTGTAACATTATTATGACTTCTGCAATCAAATGTTTTCAGAATCATTTATTCTACCGTCAAACCATCAGATGAAAAACGATTTTGCACGATTCAACAAAAAGACATGCACGTTATTATTTTTGTCCACTTGGGGTCGCCATCCTCGCGTTCTACACTATAATAAACGTGACTTTGAATGTGTGTGGCTTTAAAGGGGCGTGGCCTGGCCCGGTGAGTGACGTGTGTGTCAGTGAATATGAGTGTTTATGTGGCAACTGGACTGCTCTGTTTATCTTAGAAGACATTTTGCCTCCCATCTGAGAAGGCTTCATCCGATCATGCGACAAGACTTGCTTAGAACACGTTATATTTATAGTTGACTGTAACACACACACAAAATTATATGATGCAAGACACCAACAAGTCCTCTCACACTTTTGCGAATGAGAGTTCCGGAGTCAAAAATCAGTTAAAAAAAAAAATCGGATTCAAATCATACTTATTTGCCTCTATGACAAATAAAGTAGATGATATAGCGATACTCACACTAAAAATGTATTTTTGGCTAACATTATTAGCAATGTTTTCTGTCTGTAAGGAGCCTATTCCTACATGTATCCAAGATTTTGGCGTTTTCATCAAAAACAAATCAGTTCAAATTTACATTTAAATCATCACAATAGCGCACTATCAACATGCAAAAATTATGGGTTTGTAACACAATTGCAAGAAAACGTGCGATTTGCGTGCATTAATAAATCATTGACGCGTCGTGCTACTGCTCGCATTTACAAGATTCACCCCAAATGTTCAGAGTCACATTTAAATCCACACGTTCAGCACATCTATAACTATTGGACCCTATATAAAGTCCACAACATCACTATAAAAACAAAAAATTAGCCATCTAACTTTAGCATTATTTGGTAACACAATTGGATAGAAATCTGAGTTTTATGGGCACACGTGTCAATTTCAGCCTTTCTAAAAACTCCAAAGCAATAAATCCGTTGAATGTCACATTTAACACCAACTTTAACGGTATCGCAAAAAAAACACAATGTTACACGAGAAACACCTAAACTTATGTTTTAGCAACATAGAGGTAAACACAAGTTGCAGGTGTATTATTAACTGCCCCACCTGTCATTTCTGGCCCTAATTCCAAGATTTATACCAACATTTTGACATTTTCAAGAATTCCATATTCATAAATGCGGTAAAATTAAAAATCACATTTCATTCAACACTGTTGGTGATTGTATCACATAAAAAGTAAATAATTTTACATTTAAAAAAATGCCTTAAATTGTAGTTTTGTGACATGATAGTGTATTATCAGAGGTGTCAACTCTCTGTATGCAGAAATGACCTCATGGAAGATTGAAGCATTCATCTCAAAATGAGGGCATTGCCAGCAATTACAGATTAATAATTCACATTTAAAACAAGAGAGTACATCCTCATTTGATGTTATGGCTGCCAAGTTGACAGTATTTGTCCCAAAACGGGTGCATCATCAACACACGCAGTCATAAATCAACTGAGAATCACATTTAAAGATCCCAAAATGTGGTCGTGTTCAAGAATTCCAACTTAACAGAAGGCTCAAAGTGCACATCGGATGCTGTTTGGAATGGAGCAATTTTGGACAGAACCCCAACTAAAATTCGCCTTTTCCACACAATATCCAACAATAAGACAAAAATATTCTTATTGGTATGGCATATAAAGTATAATAGTCGTTATGGTGCCGCTTGGAGCGGTTGCTGATGTGGGGGAAACATCGCCGCATGTTCGCCGGAGAGAAGAAGCTTTCTCCGGGCACCGAAGCGAATCTTTCTTACGGGGCACCGAGACGGAGCAAAGTTTGGGAAAATCGAGAAAGAAGATAAAAAGAAGCGACGAAGACGACGAAGGAGACGAAGATGATAAAAGCGGATGAGGAGGGGGGGGGGGGGGGTATACAAATAAAATAAAGACAACAGGTTGCGGACTCACCGGTGTCGAAGTGAGAGATCGAAGCGGAGGACAGGAAGAAGAAGCCGGCCAGGAGCAGCGAGGAGGCGGCGGTCCACGGGTCCATGGTCCCAGGTGAGGTGAGCTTGAGGCGGGCTCGGCTCAGCTCTCGTCTCGACTCTCGCGTTCTACTCTGGAAGTCCGCGAAACGACCCGGCAGACTTCTAGCGGAGCGGGGAGGGATGGGGGGGGGAGAGAAGGGGGTGGGGGGGGGACTAGATAGCAGCGCGGAGGGATCCGATTTCCAGGACATGTGACAGAAAACTGAGCCAAACGCTTTCAACCTGCTCGGAGGAAGAGGAGGAGGAAGAGGAGGAGGTTCGGACGGAGCTGCAGGTTAGTCAAGTGTAAAAATAGAAAAGTGCTTGTTTAAACCTTTCTCAGCCTTTAGTCTATTTGAATGATTGTTCAAAAGCCCTTTCTTAGTCTTGTTTTCGTTATCTTATAGTTTGAGGTGTCACAAAAGCAAACAAATATTAGCCTCAGTTATGTTTCTCATTTTCTAGATCACATAATCGATCATATCATTAAAAAAGGTAAGTGCAGTTGTACCTAATATTACTTGTATAACGATAAATTCAGATGTACCTAAAATTGTGGCAATTGTGAACGTTCAATGTTGCAATCTGAACTATTAAAAGGAATTTTAATTGGAAGTAAACAAACTCCGTGTGAAAAGGGCAGCAGACAGGAAGGTCCTTCAAGGCACACGTCATTAAATCAAACAATTAAATGACACTAATTAGCTTGAATTAAAGCTGGCATAATTGTTTTTATAATTATGTAAATGAATGTGAGAGTTTCATACAAACATGTCCTGCATGTGTCGCATTTAAGTGAGAAACAGCACCCTCTGCTGCTTCTTTTGGGTATTGAGCACTTAGAAAAGACACAAAGGAGCTTTCAAGAATGTTCAGAATTTCATTTGTTTCATTTTCCACGCTTGTAACTTATAGCTCGTTATATTGTGGGTTAAAATAACCCAGTCTGAGTTACAGAATAGCAAATATGAGTTTTTCACTCTGCAACTTGGCACCAGACAAAGAAAGGGTTCATTTTGACATATTTGCAATGACAGCAGTTAATAATGAGCTGTAGCACGCAGGATGCTTTTAGAGCACTGAGCTTAACCAGGGTCAAACTAACCCATGTTAATGTTGAAGAACTACAAATCAGTAGTTTTTTTGTTTAGTTTTTTTGCTATGCAACATCTCACCAATTAAAATGGTCTACGATGACATATTTTCAATTCAAATAGTTAAGAGTGTGATGGTGTGTGGCAATATCAGCGTACCTCAACTCTCGGCCCAAATTCAAATTTATCGTTGGTTCCATTTATACTTAGCATAGTAGGATACTAGTTGGCTTGAGGGCTGACATCTCTACATTAGTGCGTGTCAAACATAAAGTGCAATTGTCCAAATGTTTGTAAAATGGAGTGTAAAAGTCAATGCTCCCCTGGAGGGACATTGGAGGACGCTTCTTCTTTGAGGGTCCGTCCAGCATCTTGTGGCTGAGCAGGTTAGTGGAAACACATGTTGACAGCCATTACTCACAAGGGTGCGAGGCAGTCAATACGCCTTCAAACGAAACCCTTGAAATCTCAACTTTGTCAATGTGTTTTCCATTTCCTGTTTTGGCAGGACGCTCTCTTGTCTCTGGATGCGAGCCTCTTTTGTCGTGGGCACAAACCCAAATTGCTCGCACGTATGGAGACATTATGCAATTGTTTCACAATTTAAAACGGTTCTCAGGTGTTTTCATCATGTTTGTGATGCAGTTGAGGCCAGTACTTCTCAATTATTTTCTGTTATGCCCCCGGGAAGAACAATTTGCATAAAATTAATGTCACATTTGATCAGATAAAACAAATTAAATGTATATTTAAAAGTATTTTATTTTACACATTTTAAAAATATATATATATGTTTAATTATATATATATATATATTTATATATATATATATATATATATATATTAAATTTCTTCCTAAAATTTGTGAACCTGGTTGATGAATTTCTTGTGAATTGTAAAATATGTACAAAAACAGGTATGACAATATACAAAATATTTTATTAAATAATGTCTATTATAATTGGTAATTAAAATTCATTTAAAGTTGGTTAGAAATTAGCATATATATATATTTATTTGATAATTAAAATAAACTATACATGCATATTTTATTCATTAATTTAGTATTTCATCTCAAAATATGTTAATTTAAATGTTTTAATTGATTTTTATTAGTCTATAATTCATTTATCCTGTTAACTAGCTTGCTAATTGCTTTATCGTAAATGCGTTTAAAAAACGCATATAAATAAAAAAAACATTGACTTCATAAGAGGTTATTGTATTAATTATAAATAACAATAATGAAATAAGTATTACTAAAATAAAAAACACATATGCAATGAACATATTTTAATGAAGTCAACAAATCAACATAATTACAATTAGTTCATTTTTATTTATTTTTTAACACAAATTGTATTTCAATATTTTTGGAAAAACTTTTATTTCCTAAATTGGTTAATTGTAACTCAATTAATCAAATAATTATTTAATTATTTAAATAAATTATTTTACATAGCTTAACAAAAAAATTGTTATGATGTCATCTATGAATAAAGTGGCCCAGCTTCTCAAAAATCGAATGCGGGCCTTAAACATCAAAGTTAGCCCGCCCCTGCTCTTGAAACTCCGCTAACAGAATCCATACAAGCATTTTCAAAAATCACTTTTCCATAATAGATCCAAACAAACACAAACATACAAAACCCGTCACCACCCACCTAGGAAGGAGGTGGGCTGCGAGGAATCCTTGACAAATGGTGGCCCCTTGCTGACGCAACCCCCACCCACCCGCCGCCGACGCACACCTGTGGCACATTCAAAGCTTTAAGATGAAAGCAGCAGTTAACGTCACGCCACCTGTGAGAAAAACGGCATGACCCCCATCCCAAATCTCCCGAGTGCGCAAAAACGCCCACCCGCCCGACACAGAAATGACACGCGCAGTCGTCATCCATCTTGGGTCTCTAATTAAGACTCCCTGTGTGAGGTTCAAAGCCACCCAGAGAAACGGAATCGAGTGCTTTGCGAAGTTAGGTCTATTTTGAGGTATCGGGTACTCATGAAGGCTGCCAACACCACTTAGTGGATACTAGTTGTATCAGTACTCTGTATTTGGGAGTACCCAAGGTTGAATACTTGTACTGGTATCGTTAGGGAAAAATTGGTATTGAGCATCCCCAGTTTTATAGTATAGTCGAAGTAGTAGCAGTTTGAAACAAATCTGTGTGTGGATGGAAGTAACAGAGTCACGGTTGTGCGCAAAATGGAAGGCGGCCAACAAGGCTGTCGGGCTGCGAGCCCACTTGGCCCGAAGCGCGTGGAGAACATCAATAAACATCATGAGCGGGGTTTGCGCTCGGCTGGAAGCGCCGGAGGACGCGTAAAACTCAAACCGGCATTCTAACACGGAGTTTCTGCAATGTTAGCCACACCTGCTGCTCTGTGTGAAAGGTATAGACACTGAATGTGTGTGTGTGGTGAAGTCAACCCAAAAATCTCCCGGCGGCTTTAAAACCCCTTTCACACTACCTGTCAAAGGCAGAATTTTCATCACTATATATCGTTTGGCGTGGGACCGTGTGTACGGTAGCGTTAGGATCGTTCAAAGAAACCACATGAGTTGTTCGGACTGGCCTGACTCTCAGCTTTCACAGGCACTACCATTAAGACCCTTCACTCAACGCCCCCCCTTTTTGGTCATAATCTTCTCCTTGTGGAGGGTGATTGATATACACACGCTGTAATACCACCGCCAGTCCATTCTCATGCTCACTGAAGTCTAAATGTTCTGATAACTCTGATTTCTGTACCTTTCACACGGGACAAAAGACTGCTTTGACAGGGAGTGTGAAAGGGTCTTACGGAGCTGCAATCCCTTAATTGACCTCTGATATTACCTCAAAGAATGATAGATTTGCTGGTGAACATCTGTTCCTTCATCCCCGTTCCTTTTTTGTACCTTTCTCACACAACAGCAACACAGTAAATACAGACGCAAAGACAGCTATGAGAAGCTGTGGGAAAGGGGCTATAAAGCGAATTTCCAGCCTATGTCACAACTTTGATACTACCTCAGAAATTTGGACATTTGTGTTGTAACCTCAACACTCCATTCAGTCTCTGTACCTTTCACACAGAACAGTGACACAGGAAAAATCGGACTAACAGGCAGTGTGAAAGGGGCTAAAACAACCAGTTATGTCTCTATTACACTTGCATACTACTAAATCTAGAATCTGTCAAATTCGTGGGTTGGCTTCAGGCTCCAATTCCGTGTCAGAACCTTTCACGCAGAGAAAAGACGGGAAAAAGTTTGTTAAAAAAAAAAAACTAGCAGGAATGAGGAATGTGCCACAACATTTCTCTCTCGGTGCATTCTGGGGGTCGGCGGACATTGGGAATTCCCACACCTGCTCTTGAACACACAGGTGATATCACAAATCAGCTGACACGCCCAATTAGGCTTTTTCGTATCGTGATATCGTATCCAGCTTCACGTTAACCTCTGAATTACTCAGCTTTAGAGGAAGTGTCAGGAGGTTGCGACGTAACCCGGTTGTGTGAATGGTACTGACATGGAAAAAGGGATGCATACTACCTCGGAAGCCGGGAGATTCATGAGTGGACTTCAATCTCCCGCCCCTCCACATTCCATGTCAGTACCTGTCACACACACACATCTATTTATTTTTCTTTCTTTTTTTTATCTACAAATGGAACACAAGTTTCCGTGAAGCTGCAGCGAATTTATATTTTTCCTTCTTGCGGAGCATGACTGATTGGCTCTTTAATGGCTTCCTGTGCCGCTCTGCGAGAAACATCTGTGCGGTCGGAGCGAGGACTCTGCGGTAAAAAGCCCACTATGACGCGGCGTGTAAAATCAGACTGCACGGTGCATGGACGGAGTGCCTCAGGGGATGACGAGCAGCCTCAAAGGGGGTTAAAAAAGGGTTAGTGGGGGGGGGGGGGGGGCTAAAGTGGGACCGATTGTTTACGTCTGGAGCCATTTAGTTGGAAGGGCCGGGAAAAATACGGCACAGAAGCCGAGGGTCAACTTTGGGACACGACGCTGACATCAATTTTAATTCTGCCGTGGATCACTGGACCAGATGCTTGCTACCGCCCCCTGGTGGCTTGGGCAGTAAAAGCCTTCATTAATTTGGCACATCATGGCTGCAAAGTGGGATTGAGGGTCCTTGGTGGAGGTCTTTTACTTTAATCGCTGCTTTTGAAAAATGACTGGTGGGAAAGTTGCCGACTAAGCACACCTGCAAAACTACAGAAGACATAAAAAATAAAAAGGGACCTGATCCAAAACCACTTGACAGGTCCTTCTTGACATCAGAGGGACATGGTTTCCAAAAAAAAAAAAAACATCAAAAAGCAGCAGACAGGCACGGACAGATCACATTTGACATCTGCAAGTGGCTTCTTCATTAGATTAATTTTAATCTCTAAAGCCATTAATCAGCAGCAAAAGATGTTGCGGCTGCCTCAGGAGTAAACCGCGACTGCGACATGAAAGCCGAGAATTTTGCACCTTTCGAAAGATTAGTCAAATCTCAGCAGACCCAAAAAAAAAAATAAAAATAAAAAGTCCCAAGAACGAGGCACAATTTGACTTTGTGGTCAGAGAACATCAAAGTGTGTGGAAAACCCAGAAACAAAAACAATAGAGTTAATTGCGTCAACGAAAACTAAACAAAAAATAATTTCGTCAACGCCCGTTTTTCACCGGACTAAAACTAGACTAGACTCGACTAAAACCCTCCTAATCTTAATCCAACCACTAACTAATGCTGGCTAATTTACTAGCTCGTAGCCATTGTAGCCACTTGTTGATATACTGTAATTGAATGTGAAGTTGTTTCATCAAAAAGATGAGGAAAAATGTTATTTCAAATCATTTTGTATCTGAAATGTTCAACATAATCTGTTGACAAAAAAAAATACAGAGGTTAATTAAATGGTTGTCATGATTAAAACTAGACTAAAAAGTTCAGTTTTAGTTTAGTCTAGACAAAAATAAAATAAAATTACATTTTTTTGGACTAAAATTAAGACTAGGTTTATGGCCGACTAAAAATGGACTAAATAAAAACGGAATGTGGTTGATAACAACTAACAAGCGTGATTGGAACTGGACTAAAACTGAGACAAAATTTTAAAATGGTGGATAAAAAAATGAACACTAGTGTGCTCTATTCTTCATAGTGCAAAATTATAACAACATTTTCTACGAAGCTGACTTACTTTGCTCTTGAATGTGTAAATTTGAAAGACGAAGAGTGATAACAGGAAGTATTTCAAGCTCAGCCTAGTTTTTGCTGAAGAGTGTTGATTTTCAAATCCTCCTCAATCCTGCTTCTTACGCCTACAGAAAGCTTCCGTTTCTTTTGACAAAGTACGTCTTTGGACATTATTATTGATGTATATTGTGAGATCATGATGGTTAATTAAATTTGTTGATTTGGGGGGTGGGGGGGGTTGTTTACTGTAAACACATACAGAGATTGTATTGTGTTTCAATGCTTGTAGTCTTAAAAGTGTTTTTAAAGACTTAAATAAAAAAAAAAGATGCCGGGGTGATTGCTGTGTACTTTTTGTGACATGTTTGTTTGGTGGTGATGTGCCAATTTTTCTTGAGTAAAATATGTGCCGTGGCTGAATAAAATTTGGCAAACCCTGTCAACAAACAATCCTAATTGGGATGCGTACTACATAATGTCAGGCATTGTTTACTGGAAAAGCTTTAAAAAAAAAATGTGTGTGGAGTCAGGGGCGGTTGTGGTTTTGCGTCAGCCACCCAAAAAAAAAAAAAAAAAAATCCAAATCTGGCAGCCTTCAAAGATGAGTTGAAGAAAAGGGCAGACGTTCAACACGAAACTTTCTACTCGCTGCACAGCACACATGTGCTCCAAATGCAAAGTGAGTGTTGACGGCCGGGATGATATTTATACCAGCCTCCCGCCAAAGAAGATTTGCGGCTTTTGGAAGAAAAAAAAACAACAGCAGCAAAGGGACCCGGGGTCGAGGGGGGGACATTGTTGCTTTACCCATGGCATGACTCACGTGGCCAAGTTGACGACTTTCTTGGCTGAAGCTACTGAGACCCAATTTGGCTTTGACTTAAAGGTTTCGAAATACCAGGCCATCCATGCTAGTTTTGTTCGCCGTCTATGGGGTTTCCCATTATGTGTTAGCGTCAAGCTAGCAGACGTTAAATCAAACACGGCCTGTATGGTTAATGATGCAGTTTGTATGCGTTCCAAATTCAAACTCATCTGCGATATCCTGACGTGAATAATTTGTCAAAACCGGTAATGAAAAGTGACATTGTGACATTGATCCTATGCTGAAAAGTCCTGACTAATTTCCCTTCACAAGCTAAACGGGTTTCCTCTTTCAATCCTCTCGGAATCCCCTTTCAGACAGCTTGGAATTATTTTTCACGCTCTCACACAAACCGGGGCTGTCTTGACATTTCTGTGGTGATCCGCCAGGCAGACTTGTCCAAACCTGCAGAGGAAACCTGCATGAGGAAAGTAGCACTTGCGATGCGGCACGTCGTCAGGAGAGACCTGCAGCGCACGCGCACGCGCACGACTCGCTCGCCCTCATCTTAATCACGAGGACAATTGACCACACGGTAAATCTTTCTTCCATGAAAAAATGTCAAGACATTGAAACTTACTTGTTTCATTTAAAGTCCTTTCCCCCCCCCCCCCCAAATATTACACTTTTAATTGGAATATTGAGTCTCAATATTGAGTCTCTTTTTTATTGTTTGGGGCCAAAATGTCCCCACACGGGCACATTTATATGCAATAAATGCAAGGTTTCTAAAAGAGAAAATGTAACTTTTTTTTTGTTCAAATGACAGCTTTATTCTCAGAGTATCTATCAATTTGATCTTGAATATATATCTTTATTCTCCCACCATTACAACATTTTTGGGGGGGAGCTTGAAAAAAAAAAAAATTTCTCCCCAATACAACTTTTTTCTGTCTTAAAAAAAGACAAAAAAATAATAATTAAAATGTTTTAATGTTTTACTTTTCTTCCATGACAATTGCACTTATTTTGCTTCAAAATAGATTTTTTTTATGAACATAGCAACTTTTTTCCTCTCATATCTCTAGAAAATTTACATTTCTCTAAAAATCTGACCCTTTCACTTGAAAATAGCAACAAAAATTACTTGCCTTTTTTATATTTTTAAATGTATTTTCTTTAAAAAAAAAAACTTTTTTCTCAGAAAATTGCAACATTTTTCTTGAACAAAATGTTACTTATTTTCCCTGAATATTAACCATTTTCCTCAAAATTATGACTTTTTTTCCTTAAAAATTACACCTTTTAACTCATTCACTTGCCATTATTAACGTCAAAAAATCATTTTAACTATTTCTATTAGTTTAACATTTTTTTCCCACTTTTGTTAACAAGAGAATGAAATCCTAGAAAAAAATGTTTATTGTACATTTGGAACAGATATAAAATTTGTGATTAAACGTGAGTTAACTATTGAAGTCATGCGATTAATTACAATTAAAAAAATAATAATTGTCTAACGCCCCTAATTTTTTAATAATCATCTCGTCAGGCGGTTACATTTTTTTATTGTAATTAATCGCATGACTTCACTAGTTAACTCACGATTAATCACAAATTTTATATCTGTTCTAAATGTACAATATTTTTTTTTCTAGATTTTCATACTCTTGTTAACAAAAGTGGGAAAAAATGTTAAACCAATAGAAATAGTTCAAATGAATTTTTGACGATTATAGCCGTCAATGGCAGTGAATGAGTTCATCTTTTTTTTTTTTTAACTATAACCAAAATAGAAAAAAGGGAAAACTAATTTTCCTCAGAGGTCAGGAATTGTTTTTCTTAAAATGCAACACTTTTTTTGTTAAAATATTTCAATTTATTTCCAAAAAATATATATACATATTTTTCCCCCCACATTTTTATTTTTTTTTCCTCAGGATGTGAAACTTGTTAACATAAATATACGACATGATTTCTCCGAATCTAGCAACTTTCCTCCCTTAAAAACACACATTTCTTAAACTACTGCAACGCGGTATGACTTCTTCTTCCCTCCAGAGGCCGAGTCTAAACACGATGTGAAATCCAGTAAGACCCCCTTCGACACTTTTGTACTGTACTGTTCGTCTGATGTGTCAGATCAATCAATGTGCCTGCACTTGTTTGAGGGGCTTCTGGGCGGGACCACTCACACTTAAGGAATGTTTCAGCTTTTTCCCACCGTGCACGCTCATCTCTGCCTATGATGTGGGCCGCCCCGGGCCGCGAGCGGGGGGGGTACAGGTGCGCCTCATGGCCTATCGGATCCCGGGCCTGCTCGATGTGAAAACAAGCCTTTAATTAGCCAGCACGGCCGCCGGGAGCGACGCGGCGAGCAAGTGCGCCCGAGCCGCCGTGTTGTGTGATACGCTCACAAAGGGGAATTGACGAGTGTGACTTACAGGTCCGGGCCGTGCCGCGGTATCAAATATGCAGGCGGAATGCCTGGCTCTTTGTTGGCACAACATGAAGGCCGCCAGCGGGAAAGGAAATGGGCGGGAAAGACCTGGAGCGAGGCACCAGATAACAGCCCCGGATCACCTTTCCAACGAGCAATCTATCACTCTGGAAAGGCAGAAAAGCAAAACGGACCATTTGGTTTTATCTTCAGGTCACGTTTGATCAAGATCTGCCTTTGTGGAGTTCAGTTATTTGACTTTTATGGAGAGTCATCAAACTTGTGTAACTTGAGGCTTGGTCTTTTCAGACTTTTTGTGGGTCTACTCATGATGGAGATCCTTGCCAAATTTCATGTTGCTAAGTGAAATTAGCTTTGAGGGCTGAATTAAAAAAAAATAAAAATTCAGAAAAATGACTCAAAATGGCTGCTTCAAAGCAAAATGGCAGATGTCAGTTGTCTTTTTGGGGATGCCTTCTTAAAACTTTTTGGGGCTCAAGAAAACGGTTACCAAATTTCATGTTGCGAAGTGAAACTGGCTTTGAGGGCTGAATAATAAAAATAAAAATAAAAAGATTGTCAGAAAAATGACTCAAAATGGCTGCTTCAAAGCAAAATGGCAGATGTCAAAGTTGTCTTTTTGGGGATGCCTTCTTGAAACTTTTTGGGGCTCAAGAAAACGGTTACCAAATTTCATGTTGCTAAGTGAAACTGGCTTTGAGGGCTGAATAATAAAAATAAAAAAAAGAGAATTTTCAGAAAAATAACTCAAAATGGCTGCTTCAAAGCAAAATGTCAGATGTCAGTTGTCTTTTTGGGGATGCCTTCTGAAAACTTTTTGGGGCTCAAGAAAACGGTTATTTCATGTTGCTAAGTGAAACTGGCATTGAGGGATGAATTTAAGAAAACGCACAGACACGCACACACTATAGACTCTAAGAAGTGGCCAAAATGACTCAAAATGGTTGACTGTATTTTCAGGCATGACTTGTTGACACTTTTTTTGACATGCCTACTGAATTTCATACTGAGTGAAATGGAACTGGTGGCAGAGTTTTCAAAGTATCTCTAGTATAAGATTATCTGAAGGACCTCTAGAAATGTCAACTTTACTGTAACATGGGAGACTTCCTGTGTCTTTTCAGGCATGGCTTCTTGAGACATTTTTGTGGGTCTACTCATGATAGACGAGTCTACCAAAGTTCATATTGTAAAATGAAACCGGCTTTGTGGGCTGAATTTTCTAAATAAAACTAAATACTGACGGAAATGGCCAAAATGGAGTCAAAATGGCTGCTTCAAAACAAAATGGCTGATGTTACTTGTCTTTTCAGGCATGCCTTGTTGAATTTTTTTGTGGGTCTACTTTTAATTCACGTTGCTAAATGAAAGTAGCTTTTTGGGCTAAATTAAACAACAACAACAAAAAAAAAAGAAAACGAAGGATTCAAGGAAATGACCAAAATGGCTTCTTCAAAGCAAAATGGCTGACGTTTGTGGCTCTACATACGATTGACATGCCTACCAAATCACACGTTGCTAAGTGAAATTGGCTTTGAAGGCCATTTTTTTTTCTATTACTGCTATCAAATGTCAATTTCCACTGGGATGAATTTGACTGAACTTTTAAGGTTGAGGAAAGCCATCAAAAGCGGCCATTTTGGATGATTTCACTTCCCCGACACCCTTTGAAAAGTGAACTGCTTGGTTGCGAAACAGCAACACATGAAAAGTGAAAACGATCACGTCCTTGTCCGATGTTTACCTTCTGCGAGCTGACATCACTATCGCAAATCCCAAAAGTGTTTGGCTGAAACCCCCAACGCGCCCTCAGCTTCGCTCTTATCACACAAAAACATTTGATATCATCTCCAATATTTGCATTCCCTCCCTGGCAACACCGCACCCGGCCGGCTACTGTGTGTCGGAATTCCAAGCGTCGGATTGGAAGTTTCCATCGAAAACAAAAGTAAAGCAATCCATATTTTTTTCCTGAAAATATCGGACTTTGTTCTTGTGAATTTCGTCTTAGTTTGGAGACATTTTGCTTCTTTTTTTTTTTCCCTGCAGAAAATCTTTCTGCAAACCAAGTCAAACTGGTTTGGTGGCAGATTGACGCGGGCTCATTTGGCATGCAGGCGCTGTGGCGGCACTTTATGAATATGCAGAAGACGCGAGATGAGGACGTCGCCCGAGATTAGTCTCAGCTTCCTCCACATTGGGAGTCGGCTGGCGCTGGCGCTGGCGCTGCGCGTCCCTGGAGCCGGCAGGCCGAGTGGGCGGATGCAGATGTCGCCACATTTCATTTGACTAAATTCTGGCTGTCGCATTCGACTTCGTGCTGACATATGGAGAGCAGTACATGGAATATGATTACGAGATTTAAAAAGAATTCAAGTAAGTTTTCAAATAAAAAGAAACAAATCACTATATTTACTCTTACTGTAAACATTTATCACACATTTTGATCTCATTCCATACTACCCAAAATTTTATTTTATCCACATTTAACTATAATTCTTTATCCTTGTAGAGTTTCTTTCTCCCCTATGACTCTATTTATTCAATACGTTAAAAAAGTTTATTCTTGCAATGCAAAAATATACAGGTATGTATTTCTTTACTTTTTTGTGAGATTGGGGTTCCCTATATATATATATATATATATATATATAAATTGCAGATACAAACACATTTGCAGTCAAGGAATTTCATTGACACTTTTGTAACTATGATGAAGTGGCTGAAGCAGAAAAAAGAAAATTTAAAAAAAAAACGTGTGTGGAAATGCTGCCATCTAGTGGCTGGAAGCTTCAATTATATTTGTGATCATGACGTTCTTCTTTTTTTTTATTGCTTTATTTAACAAATTGACGTCAAGAGCCAAAACATGGCAAACAGTAAGTTGTGATCATGACATTAATAGACGACGTGGGCTCACAGTGACGTCATTGTGCTACACTATTTTGACCATCATCATCATCAATGGGGGAAGGCTGAAGCTTCTTTATGTACGTTCGAATAAATATACATACAAAAACACATTTTGTGCATATTTCATTATTATTCGAATGTATACATAGATCCATCCCATATTATCATTATTTATTTATTTATTATAAGAAAAATATCTGGGAGTATCTGCTTTTATTTTCGTGATGTTAGGATTTTCTCCCTGAAAAAAACCAAACTGAACATTTACTTTGCTCTAATAAGATTGTTATTTTTGTGGGAGAAAAAATACATTGAACTCCCTATGTAAATACAACAGTTTCAGAAAACCCTGATTTAATTCTCAGAAGCACACATACATTAATCTTGTAAAATTAAGATTATTGTTGTGAAAAATCAAGTTTTTTTTTTTAACGAGAGCACTCTGGTCTAAGTACCATCCGTGTACAAAAGTGATTACATTTAATCGACACAATCTGATTGCTTTCTTAAAATTCACGATGTCCTTACCTTGCTCACCAAGTTGTCGTGAGAAATGCTGCGTCATGGTTTTGTGTCAAATGACGTTCAAGAGTTCGTTTCTCCGTCTTTTTTTTCCGAACGACACATAACCTTCTTTAAACGTCTAAACGTATTTAATTTATATTTGAAATAAAAAAGTGAAGCTTTTAGTAGCAGAAAATGTGGGTTAAAATAGTACCGTAGACCTGACAGTGACGCTGAGTCACGATTGGTACCGGCGCCATCTACCATGATGCATTGCGGCACAGCAGTGACGCATGCGCACTTCTAGCTACTTGCCATCGACCGATGTCCGATGAGAATGAATTAAGAAATAATAATTACAAATATTTCGAGCACTTTAATTAGGATGATATTACATCTGGCAAATTCCCAGCTGAAGGGCAACACCGCGGGGGAATAAAAAGGAGATTTTTACGGGTCTCGTGAGCTATCATGCTAACAGCCTAGCATTGTAATTAGCTTACCTGATTTGACTTGTGTCCAAATGTACCTTCTTTACACCGTGATCGCCTCTTTGGCCGTCTTTTTTCTCTTGAAATGGATGAAAAAGAGACGCTACTGCAACGACTTCAAACGACTGGACGGCAAAACGGTTCTTATTACTGGTAAATTACAGCAATTGGAACCTACTTCTTGTACTATTTCAATTTTCTAAACTCAACAACGCACCTTTTCTTAAGATTATTGCATTTTTCCATTGATAATTTGAAAATGTGTCACGATTTTTATAACTAATGTTACAAAATATTTCACTTTTTATTTTGTTAAAATGGAATGTTCCACGTATCACACATTTTTTCACACTAATATTAATAATTGTTTGCTTTGTCACTGAAAACATTTAGCAAATATTTTGACTATTTATTCACTGTAAAAAAGTTGACCGTTTTTTGTATAATTATGTTGATTTACACCATATTAACTACTTATGTTAAGTATACCCGTAGTTCCCACATATAACTTTAAAGTAGTACAGTTCAGTTGTATTTCACTTTTTAGACCTGTTTGTTGTCAAACAATATTTGGGGTGCAATTTTATATGTGTGAAATGGATTTAATTGAATGTCCTTCTTTTATTGACCCCACGGCAGGGGGGACTTCCGGCATCGGCAAGGAGACGGCCGTAGCGTTGGCCATGAGAGGCGCCCGCGTGGTGGTCGCCTGCCGGGACGCGGACAGGGCGGAGAAAGCGCTGCGGGAGATCAAGTTCCGCAGTCATAGCCTGGCAGTGGTCCGCATGGATCTGGACCTGGCCAACCTGCGCTCTGTCCGCGACTTCTGCAAGAGCTTCCTGCAGCGGGAGAAGAGGCTTGACATCTTGATCAATAACGCAGGTGGGTTCATGGCTAAGGAGCACGAACTGACCATGTGACTTTCTGAAGGCAAAATGGAAAAGGCAGCAAGACTCACAAGCGGCAAGTGAAGGCGTATACCTCTTGACAATGATGTCAACTGTCCAAATCATTGTATCCAGCCATGCCGGGTGTCCTGGACTGGACGGACGACGGCTTCAGCATGTGCCTGGGCGTCAACCACCTGGGCCACTTCCTGCTCAGCAACTTGCTGCTGGGCCGCTTGAAGGAGTGCGCCCCGAGCCGCGTGGTCACGCTCACCTGCTCCAGCTACAAGTACCAGAAGCTGGACTTCCAGGACCTCAACTACAACCTACTGCCCTTCTTCACCTACTGCCGCAGCAAGCTGGCCAACGTCTACTTCAGCCACGAGCTGGGCCGCCTCACGCAAGGGAAGGGCGTCACCTCGTACGCCGTGCACCCGGGTGAGACGCGCTTCGTACGCGATCGTGTTATCGAAAGGAGGCAAGTGTGCTAACGCCATGCTAACGGCGCCTCCTTGTTATTTTGTCCGCAGGCTTCGTGCAGAGCGAGTGGACGTGCCACTTTTCGTTTTTGTTCCGAGCTCTGATGCGGGTCATCATGTGGATGTTCTCGGTGTCCTGCGAGGCGGGCGCTCAGACCGTGGTCTATTGCGCCGTGTCGGACGAGGCGGCCAATCAGGGCGGCGGATACTTTGTGGACTGCCGGGCTGCCACCCTGCGACCGTTCGCCCGCGACGCCGGCGTGGCCAAGAAGCTGTGGGAGGCCAGCGAAAGGCTCGTCAAACTGGCGTGATGCTTTTTTGTTCTTTTACTTTTTTTTAATTTTTTTTTTACATTTTCCGCATGATTTTCATGAATGTAAGTTATTGTGAATTATTCAATTGGGTCAGTCAACCACAAGTTTCCTTTGATACATTTTGTAATAAGTAACAGTATTTATAGTTTAATTGAAAAATTAATATGATTGGTTATAGCATTTTTAACCATAATGTTAAGCCAAGTGGCATCTACTTGAGCAAATCACCTTTTATTTTTATAAATAAACATTTTAAATACTTGGTTGTATTATTATTTTTTTTTTGATTTTGTATTATTTTGAGTTTTATTTGTATGTATTACATATTGACATTTAAACAGGCTACAATTATCAAATTTTCATGTTTGTTTACGGTGATATAATTAAAACAGATAAAAAGGTATATTATGTACCACATAGAAAGCAAAAAAACATGTATTTCAATTTTACATACATTGGTAAATATTACAATATAGCATAAAAATACAGTATATTACAATTTCAATAACTAAAATATGTATTAAAAACACAGTATTATTTTATAACAAGAACAAAATAATTATAGTAATAAATATGTGATAGTAAAATAAAAATATAGCAATATAACAAATGCCCAAAAAATTATGCATATTATACGTACACAAACAATTTTTTTATTATAAACAATATATATATATATATATATATATTTTGTTTTTGTTTTGTTGCATTAAGTATAAGTCATTTTGGGTGGAAATATTTAATAAATTCATGTAAAAAAAATGCTTTCATACAAAAGTAATGTCTGCTTTTGAGAGTCGAGTAAATGAACCATTGACAAAAGCAAGCAGTTGCCACTTTCTATTGTCAACGTTGTCATTTTATTGAGAACACCTTTTTAGCACAAAGTTGTCCAAGCAAGAGCAGAAAAGTAGCACGGCAGAATACAACAAAAGAGCACAAAAGCGCCATTGTATTGCACAGAAGAAAAACAGGAGGGGGAAAAAAAAACACACAAGCTGCAAGGTAGAAAACACGAGAAAAAAAAAACTGATGGCAAGCGAACGCACCACCATCAAGTGGTAAGGATGGGAAGTTGCTTGTGGTTTTTGTGCTTCACTGGTGACCGTAAAATCATCACTTTTTATATATATTCATCTGCGTTAGATCATCTGGAGACAAAAATAGCTATTTATTTATATATAATTAGCGCTTAAAATGCAGAGAAAATACAGGTAAGCCAAAAAAAGGTGGTGGTATTGCGAAGATAGCTGTCAGGCCAAAATGTGGTCAATTTCAGATTTTTGGATAACGTTTTGGGCATCTAGTGGTCCAAGATGGTCATCTAAAAAGTCCCTATAGTAACCCTAATCGCTATGTAGGGATTTATATACAATACAGTATAGTGGACTTTTGCGTGATCTAGAAAGTTCCTCTTAAAGTTCTTAGTAGGGAATGAGTGAATGATTCCCAACATAGCCAATGTGAGTCTTATACTGTAAACACACTAAGAAAGAACAACACACTTGGATTGTACATGCTGATAGTCATTATTTTCTCTTTTTTTTTTTTGTGGGGGTCAGGGGTTGCGACGCGATCGGTGGGGGGGACTACGGAAGTCCAGAGTCAATAAAGTTTGTGAATCTTGCCCTGACAAAGACCAATAATCCCTGAAAGTCTTACATTCAAGACGAATTGAACATTTGGAGATGTGACAGCGAACCTTCACCGATTCGACCTCACCTTACCTCAACCTTCGTTTTTGGACATGGTTGAAAATTCAGACGGCTCTTGCCACGACTCCCTAAAAAGTTGAACAAGTTGCGATAGGAAAGGTGACGCAGAAAAAGAAAAAAAAAAAAGCATTTTAGATTGGATATCGCTTCACTGTAGAAACAGCTAACATGCTAATGAGACAAAAGGAGGAAGTGCTCCCTTTGAAAATGCTGCAATGTCCCTTTAAATGACACTTAGTCAAAATATAAATATGCAACCATGAATACGACCTGAGGAGAAAAAAACAAAACAAAAGCGGCCCCCTTCCAATAAACTGACTGAATACTTTTACGTAAGGATCAAAGACAACAAAAACACAAATGATACCTTTTTGGATTATTTGTTCAAATATATTAATGACACTCTTATGAATAATTTTTTTTTTTTGGGGCAGTTTTTCATTTTTGGCACATGACTCGTTCACCTATTACACGTTAGAAATATTCATAATTTTTCATGGGAAGACACTGGCCTAAAATGACACCCTAACCCTCACAAAAAAAGGAAATTTAAATAAATGTAAAAAAAAACAAAAAAAAAACATTCAAATATAAAGCACCCAAAAGCCATGATGAGTCGGGGTGCGAGCGTCATGACTAACAAACAGCATAATAAGCAAATTACAAAAAATAAAGCAACTGTGTATCGACGTCTAATGTTCCACTGAATAGCCACTGGGGTGCATGCGTCCTTAATAAAAACAAAACAAGTCCTTACACTAAAAACCACTGGCATCAATCATTTTCTTATTACAAATGACAAACTGTATACAAATGTGTAAGAGTAGAATTCATTAGAATAAGGACTTGAAACTTGACATAGTGTTTCCAGTGCAGTGACACAAGTGAGGCTTCACAAACGTGTGCGTGTGCGTGTGTGTGTGTGTGTTTGTGTGAGGAAGAGTTCTGTTAAAGTTCCGACTTGTGACGCTCCTCTTCATCCTCTTCCTCCCTTCTGACAAAATAAACAGAGACTCTCTCTGCTGCACACCTGAACAAACAAAATCATATTCTTAGGAGGAAAAAAAAAAATCATCATTGCTAAGCTAACTAAACAGGCTAAAGCACAGTACCTCCACCAAGGCCCAAATGTCATCCGTTTGCTTAACCAGGAAGTTACTTCCTGGTTCAGAGAGGATGACAGACAACGCCATTTTGATTCCGGGCTGGACTAATCCAATCATTTCACATTATAGTGACTCAAAGACGGAAAAGTGAAAATAATTGTATCGGGTCCCGAACCAAAAATGAATGCACGCTATTGTGGCCCATGAAAGTCATTTTGAATAATCCTACTAACTAGCTAACCAACTACTGTAACTAGGTTAATTGCGTGTGACTTGAAAATTGTCGGACTGGCTGGCTAGCTATCTATCTAGAGGACAATCAGATTAGCAAGGGTGTGGACAGACAGATGGACTAATGGTCTGATTAAGTAGCTAGTTAGCTTGAGAATGACTGGAGTGACAATTGGTAGCTAGAGAACTGACTGACTGACTGACAAACTTTGCTGTCTGGCTACATGAAGACTAGACTGACTGACAGGCTGACTAACCAACTACCTGGAGGACAGACAGGTGGACGGGCTGATAAGTTAACTGATAAACTAGCTTGCAACCTCGATATGACTGACTGCCAGACTGACTAAGTAAGTCCAAGACGGAGTGGCTAACTAGCTAGTTAGAGGACAATCAGACTGATTGGTTGACTAACTAGTTAGCTAGCTAGAAAACAGACTGGCTGACTGGGGAGTTAGTAACTGATTAAATAACCAGCACAGTAGCTAAAAAAACGGACTAACAAGGATGACTGACTGACTTATTGACTAGTTAAAGGGTTGGTCGGTCAGTCTGATCATTATTTCCCTAAGAAATCAGTCAGTTAGTCCAACCTCGTTAGTGGGTTGAGTCCATCCTCTAACTAGTATCTGGTCGGTCAGTCAGTCCAGTTGTCCTCTAGCTACAAACAGTTAGTGAGTATGATTACTCAAAAACAACCTTCCTCAACTCATGGCTAGCTGGCTAGTTAAAAGGACGGAAAGATAGTTTGTGCCTTGGTGGAGGCCTGCGCTCGACCGCGTGACATGCTTTAGTCGTGGTGAGGACCCGACGGGTACTGTACCCGACTACTGCAGCGGTGCGGCAGGAGCTCCGGAGCAGTGGAAGTGTATGTTCTGCCACTTGGCGTCCCTGCGGTGCCACACTCGGGTCTCCTCAGACTGGCTGGATTGCGGCCGACCCTGTCCGTCCACAAACTGCGTGAGGCGGATGTACGCGATGCAGGCGGCGTCGTCGCCAATCAGGTGCACGTGAGGGTTCAGGATGGTGGTATGGATCGGCTTGTTGTTTTTTGACAGCACTGGACCGCACATTTATTACAATCAGTATCACTTAATAATACCTCAATAACAAAGGAACCAAAAGAATGACTGTATGAAAAACTTACTTACTAACAGAACGACTAACTAATGATCAAACTAAGATTCTGTCAAACTAACAGACTGTCTAACTAATGGTCAGACTAACTGCCTGACTAACTAAGAAACAGAATGACTAACTAATGAATGAACTACCAAACAAATTGACCTCTAATGAACTAACTAGACTAACTTGCTAACCAACCAACAAACTGACTGCCGAAGTACCTTATGAATGAACAAACTGATTTACTTACTAACTCACAAAAAACTGCAGAACAAATGGACAGACTTCTTAACTAGACTAAACTGACTTACTAACTAGCTAACCAGCCCCCCAAAAAACTGTCCAACAAACAGACTGACAGTTTAATGAATGAGCTGACAATAAGACTAACAGTCTGTCAAACTTACTAACATACTAACTAACCAAACAGTGACTAACAGACTTACAGTTTAACAAATAAACAAGTAAACTGTCCATCTAACTAGCAGTGTAAAACAGCAACTAACAAACTAGAAGACTGTCTAAATGACAAAACTAATAGACTTCCTAACTAACAGATTGACTAACTCAACAACAGACTTCCTGCCTAACTAAGTAACAAAATGATCAACTAACCAATGAGTTAAGACCGACTGAGCAAACTGACTGTATGTTGTCATACATGATTACTTTTCAAAGAAGTGATGTTGACAAAACAGTCTTACGGTTGTCAAAGTAGAATCTGTGGAAGTCCATCCCTTCCACCAGGTTGCCCAGTGCCTCGGGTTCAAAGGAAGTCAAGCCCGGGTCGCAGATTTTGCTGCAGAGAGAGAAAAAAAAAAAAAAAAAAACAATCACATGAGGTCATAAAATGTAAAAAGGTTGAACGTCACGAGCAGGCTGACTCACGCGTAAGCCTCGAAATCTCCGTTGTTGATGGCCTCGATCAGCTGCTCGGTGATCTTGATGATTTCCTGTTTGCGGGCTGAAAAGTGAAGGGAGCATCGTTAAAAAAAAATAAAAATAAAAAAAAAGAAAGAAAAGAAAAATAGATGCTGGGATTGTCCTGCTTGCTCTTCTAGGGTTGAAATGATTACGTGAAGTAATCTCGCACGATTTCAACAATGAAACTTTTAAAAGCTAATATCAACCGATTAATAATAATCTAAAAGACTGGTATGCATTGCAGTTAGTTTTCAAACTTCAAAAGTCGATTCCCACGGTGAACGTACCGCGTTGTTTCCGAGGAGTAAACCGGAAGAGGATGCACTGGTGGCGGAGTCGACCCAAAAACAGGCCACTTGCTCATCGTCATGACAACAAACACACACGCAGTTATTTCCTCATGTCAACACCTCAAAGCGCTCCGTCCCAAACAACCGAGCGATGCATCAACCCCCGAAGAAGAACCCGATGCAATTCTGCCCACAATGCCGTCCTGGCCAAGCGCAACCAGTGACATGCCTGCACGCCAAAACCTCAGTCCGTACTTACTCTGGGAGGAGGAGGATGAGGAGGAGGGGCTGGAAGGGGGGTGAGAGGGAGGCGGGGAAGTGGCTTGCGCCGGCCTGGCAACCGGAACCGGAGCCGGGACGGCGTCGGGTTCGGGAGCGGGAGCCGGCGCTGGGGCCGGTTGCGCCCTGCGAACGCTGCTCACCAGGTCTGTTAGCCGGGACACTGGGCAAGACGCCATGAGGAGGGACATACAGTATGCAATTGCAAAAGTCTACACACCCCTGTTCAAGTTACAGTCAGTACATTTACATGCATTCTAAGTCAAATTGTAGGAAACAAACAGTTGTAATATAAAAATGTTTCAATATTAAACATCTTGGGAAGGAGCAGTAATTTATCGCCATGTTATAATTCATCTGCATGCAAATGTACTGACTGTGCTCTCGCCCACTTACTCTGCATGGGGACAACGGGTGTGTGTGTGGGCGGGGGAGCCGAGGGTTTGGCGGCAGGGGCGGACCAAGGCTTGGGTTGGGGGGGCGGCGATGCGGGCGGGCCTTCTGCGTCCGAAGTGAGACCTGAGCCCCCGCGCACGGAGCCCAGCAGCTCGGCGAACTTTGCGGCGGCTGGGTGGAGGAAGGACGCAAATCAATGCAAACGTGCCGCAACGCTGGCCTATTCCACAAACGGCCTTGAGGGGGAGCCGCCGAGTTAGGACCGAACTCTGCGTGGGTGTGAGGAGGAGGAGGATTAGAACGCGGATGAGAAGAAATGCCCTCTTTTTTTAACCTTGGAAATACCATTATGATGGATATATGTTTACCTAATAATAAACATGGGAGGCAGTTAAAGGGATTTGAGGGCTGCTCTTGTGTCAAGGCTGCGCTGGCGGACTCACAAAGCGCACACGCGAAAAATACACAGGGAAAAAGATGACAAGACGCACAAGTAGTGGAAAACGGATTGGGTGGGAATACTGCGGAATTAAATGTCAACATGTTGACGTGTAAAATTAGTACAATATGTAGGTACCGCCCCACCCCTCCCCCCAAAAAAACAAATAATAAAAAAATAAAATAAAATTGTAATGTGTTTTTCCCTTAGGAAAATTGCACTTTATATTATTTTAGCCCATTTGTAATGTTTTCATTGATAGTTAGCATTAACTCTTTGACTGCCAAAAACGTTAAATAACGTTTAGTAAAATCATACGGAGGAGTCCCAAAGACGTTAAAAGACGTTTATTTCAAAACAGAGGTGAAACTAACCATTTTCTATTGTTGATTACTCAAAAACGGAATAAGGTAGAAACAAACTTTTTTTTCTGATGAAAGATGAGAGTCCAATCTTTCATTTGGTAGTATGTGTGTTTCCATAGTCCAAACACATAATTTTCTATGGACCTTGAAAGATCAGTCAAAATGCTTAAAATCGGCTGGCACTGGGGACAACCTGTTTCTGAAAACGTCTGGCAGTCAAAGAGGGTAGGTGGCTGTTTTAAATATTTATTTTGTTTGACAAACATCAATTGGAAGTGGCTAAATGCTTGAAGCCTCCTTAAAAAAAAAAAAAAATTAAAAAAAAAGAATTGTTCACTATCTGACAAACTTGCTTGTTGTGAAGTGAGTTGAGCCGAGTCCACTGATACCAGACGGCACTTGTGCCTCATCTGTTCACAATCTCACAATCTTCAAGCACAGTTAAAATGAGCCTACTATAGGCCCAGAACAAAAAGTCTTGGGTTAAGAAGTGTGGGAAAAGTCCAATATTTCAGAACCAATAAGAGTTTGCTGACACAAAAAGGAAGAGACAAAGACTCAAAATGTCCAGCATTGAGCCCAGGGATTAAAACAAGACATTTTTCATCCAGACGTCAGCTATGCCACGACGCTAAAACAGACTTACATGTGTTTTCCGGCCTAGGAATAACCAGAGCGGCTCCGAAATCCAGCGTACGTGTTGGATTACAAAGCAGCTGTCCTGCCCTTACTGACTTGACAAGATCCGACCAACACCGCCCGCTACTACTGTTCCCGCGATCCACTCACTCGAGAGCACCTGGGTGTGGAGTGCGGTCCTGTATCGGGAGCGCAGTCCTGCGCCTTTTTGAAAGTGGATGCCAGACGAGCGGCAAAATCTCTGGGCGGCTTTTTTGACACCTCCCTGGCTGCCGCTTTCCTGCCACTGAGGCTAAATTAAGAACACACACACACACACACACACACACACACACACACACACACACACACACACACACACACACACACACACACCCTCTGACCCTTAAACCCCCCTCCTCCCAAGGTGCTCTGGGGAGTGAACCAAGTTGGTAGCTAGGGTAGGGGGTTCTTAAAAAAAATAAAAAAAAGTTAAAAGTACCCAGTTTGTATCTCTTGACAACAAATTTTTAAAACATTTTAATCACCTTACGCCCTAAAATTTTAATAATCTTTTTTTTATTCATTCACTGCCATTGACGGCTACAAACGTCCAAAATTCATTTGAACTATTTCTATTAGTTCAACATGTTTAGAACAGAGATAAAATTTGTGATTAATCGTGAGTTAACTAGTGAAGTCATGTGATTAATTACAATTAAAACATTTTAATCACCTTACGCACTAAATTTTTAATAATCTTTTTTTCGTTTTTCATTCACTGCCATTGACGGCTACAAACGTCAAAAATTCATTCAAACTATTTCTATTAGTTCAACATGTTTTTCCACTTTTGTTAACAAGAGTATGAAAACCTAGAATTTTTTATTGTACATTTAGAACAGAGATAAAAATTTGTGATTAATCGTGAGTTAACTAGTGAAGTCATGTGATTAATTACAATTAAAACATTTTAATCACCTTACGCCCTAAAATTTTAATAATCTTTTTTTATTTTATTTTTTATTCATTCACTGCCATTCACGGCTATAAACGTCCAAAATTCATTTGAACTATTTCTATTAGTTCAACATGTTTAGAACAGAGATAAAATTTGTGATTAATCGTGAGTTAACTAGTGAAGTCATGTGATTAATTACAATTAAAACATTTTAATCACCTTACGCACTAAATTTTTAATAATCTTTTTTTCGTTTTTCATTCACTGCCATTGACGGCTACAAACGTCAAAAATTCATTCGAACTATTTCTATTAGTTCAACATGTTTTTCCACTTTTGTTAACAAGAGTATGAAAACCTAGAATTTTTTATTGTACATTTAGAACAGAGATAAAAATTTGTGATTAATCGTGAGTTAACTAGTGAAGTCATGTGATTAATTACAATTAAAACATTTTAATCACCTTACTCCCTAAAATTTTAATAATCTTTTTTTATTTTATTTTTTATTCATTCACTGCCATTCACGGCTATAAACGTCCAAAATTCATTTGAACTATTTCTATTAGTTCAACATGTTTAGAACAGAGATAAAATTTGTGATTAATCGTGAGTTAACTAGTGAAGTCATGTGATTAATTACAATTAAAACATTTTAATCACCTTACGCACTAAATTTTTAATAATCTTTTTTTCGTTTTTCATTCACTGCCATTGACGGCTACAAACGTCAAAAATTCATTCGAACTATTTCTATTAGTTCAACATGTTTTTCCACTTTTGTTAACAAGAGTATGAAAACCTAGAATTTTTTATTGTACATTTAGAACAGAGATAAAAATTTGTGATTAATCGTGAGTTAACTAGTGAAGTCATGTGATTAATTACAATTAAAACATTTTAATCACCTTACTCCCTAAAATTTTAATAATCTTTTTTTATTTTATTTTTTATTCATTCACTGCCATTCACGGCTATAAACGTCCAAAATTCATTTGAACTATTTCTATTAGTTCAACATGTTTAGAACAGAGATAAAATTTGTGATTAATCGTGAGTTAACTAGTAAAATCATGTGATTAATTACAATTAAAACATTTTAATCACCTTACACACTAAATTTTTAATAATCTTTTTTTTTTTATATATATATATATATATATATACATTCACTGCCATTGACGGCTACAAACGTCAAAAATTCATTTGAACTATTTCTATTAGTTCAACATGTTTTTCCACTTTTGTTAACAAGAGTAAGAAAACCTATATTTTTTATTGTACATTTAGAACAGAGATAAAATTTGTGATTAATCATGAGTTAACTATTGAAGTCATGCGATTAATTACGATTAAACATTTTAATCGCCCGTCACCCCTAATTTTTAATAATCTTTTTTAAAATGAATTTATGGCAGTGAATGAGTTAAAGTCACATTATCTCCAAACTGCAACGTGTTATGGCTGAGTAAAGTAATAGCACACCTGCCTCAAATGAGATAAACATTTTGTTCTTTATTTTTTCCCGAATAATTGACAACAGGCAACGCTATTTGTTATTGAGTGAGAAAAGTACTAACCCGTTCATCCTGAAAAAGATCATTTCCCAGCCAAAAAGTGTTTGTGCTGCGAAAAGTTATAGCACACCTGTGTCCGATGAAACAAACATTTTGCTCTTGATGTAGTTTGAGAGAAACCACAACAGTCAACGCTAATAATTGTCAAAACAAATTTCCGGTGAGAAAAGTAGTCTGAGGTCTTTAGCGCTGAAAGTCACACATTTCCAATCTGCATAGTGTTTGGACTGGGGGAAGCAATAACACACCTGTTCTAAATGTGACAAACATTTTGTTCTGCGTTTGAATCTGTTGAAAACAGGAAATGCCATCACGCATTGTGAAATCTCCCCAAGACTGTGGAGCAATCCAAACATCACCCCTTGGTAGGATTCTACCAGAAGGATGTTAAGAAGGATTAACACTCCTTGTGATGATGCTGAGGAGACGAAACGCGGCAGGATGGCTTTGGCCAAGGTTGCTAGGGAATTGGTGACAAAGCTGCAAAGCCTTGAAAAGGAAGTAGGATGAAGGAGGAGGAGGAGGAGGAGGAAGAAGAAGCGCACATTCTGTTCTGCACGCTTGGCGCCCAAATCATACATCTGTGACCTCGTTTAGACGCAGTGTAGTCAGCTCAGATGCGGCGGAGGTGCGTGCCGGTTGAGAAAAACAATAACCGCACGTGCATGCGCTGCAAATGCAGTGCTTACGTTTGTCTACTTTGGGAGAGGAAATCCAGCTAATTGGGCAGCCGGGGATCGCTTCTGGAAAGTCTCTGTCCATTAACCAACACAGTGCACTCTGTATAGCTCCGCCTTTTTGGTACCGAACCACTGTGATAGTAGCACAATAGAAGGGCCCCAAAAGTGGTACGGCACAAAATATTTGTGTTGGTAATCGAAATGGTGATGAGTCATCGAGATTTACTGCATTTGTTTTCAATTAAATTTAGTGGTCATAATTGCTTCTGTAAACAATCTCGCTTTTGCACACCAGTGTTGGGCAGTAACTAGTTACTAGTAACGCATTACTGTAACTTAGTCACTTTTTCCAATAACTAATACTCAAACGCAATACTTTTTAACAGCTACAATATGGTGCGCGAGTCGGTTGATTTTGCGACACTCGTGAGAATAAGCGGTTCAGAATCAAATAACGAATAGATGGCTCATGTGTACTGTACTACTTCCTGTTTACAATCAGGGATGTGATTTGACCAAAGTGAAATTATCTGAAAATTTAGCCGGGGGTCTGGGGGCCGCTGGCACCCAGCTAGGTCCAGGGCTTTTCTGTGTTTTTAAGTACTTTCAATGCACTCACATGACAAAGAAATAGACAAAACAACAGCATAAATTTTCAATGTATATTGAACTATCCCATATAAAATGGCAGTTTTAGTCAACTCAAAATCAGTCACATTCAAAAACATTGGACTGCCTTTGCTTTTAAAAACTATCACTGAGAATATCATCATATCTAACTAATGTGATTACTAAGTTAACACATAAATAATGTTGAGGGGTTCAAATTTCATGAACAAATAATTGTATCATGACCAAATGAAAAGTAACTCATATTAGAGCATACCACAAATGTCTTTGTTATAGCAGAAGATGTTATCTGTCGGAGTCATGTGCATACACAATGAACTACTACTAAAAAAAAAAAATAAATAAAAAATCTAATTTTTTTTTTTTTGGGGGGGGGAGATAAAAAAAAGCGGAATTCCGCGAATTAGCGGAAAAATCACATCCCTGTTACAATGGTTTGCCGCTACAGTACAAACGAAGAAGACGCATTGTGGGCAGGCATCGGATTTGGCAGTCATGGAGAGTCAAGGCAAGTGCAAGACGAGCTTTTTCACATGGAAACACACTCAATATTTTACTTTAGTTGAGCATAAAGGAGCAGTGTATGTTTTTTTTTTTTAAGTAACTACTTTTCTGTTTAAGTAATCATCAGAGTAATTGAGTTACTTTTAAAATGAAGTAACCAGTAAATGTAACTAGTTACTATTTTTTAGTAACCAGCACAACACTGTTGCACACATGCACATATTGTGTAGCACAGTACCTCCGAGCACCACTAGGAGTCAGTTGGACTCCATTTGTGGCACCTGTCAAGCCTGTTAAGGTGGCCATTAGACCATTAGAGTGCTTAAGTCAACAAATCCAATGGCTAACTTGCCCCTGGGTAAACAATTCAAATTCATTCGCTTACCGTCTGTGTTGTTGCCTGCACTTGTCGTATATTTGCATTGCCACTCGGTTTTACATGCGTTTTGTTTATTTAGCTCTCCTACAGGGACAAAACATTAAGAACAGCGCGCGTGTGTGTGTGTGTTTGTAGGTCGCGCGTGTTCAAGTGGGAGTGTGTGCGGCCTCACCTTTCACATCTTCATCCTCCACGGTGGTGTTGCTGCTGTCCGACGATTCCTGGAGATCATACGCGCAAACACATCAATAAATACACAGCAATTTTGGATGGAACAATTCACATGCGGGACATGAATACGCATACACGCACACACGCGGTGTAATGGCAAGCGGGGGCGGGTAGGGTCATCCTACAGCGCTGTTGACTTTCCACCTTAATTAACACACGACTAAGCTTGCCACGCAGAGCTTTGTCACTTTTCAAATTGTCACCAGGGAAGAAGTCAGCGTTGGAGAAATATGAGAACTCAGTCTGTTCATTCTTCTTTTGTGTGTGCGCGCAAGGAAAACTAATACAGCTGCACAAATTGAAAAGCAGGAGTCACTGACACCCAACCATATTGACTTAATCACACACGCACACACACACACAAATGAGTAAAGCACAGTCCACAGATGAATGCAGGATGGAAAGAAAGGAACAGAGAGGAAACCGAAGAAAACAAACAAGACAAAGTGTGGTCAGGAATCTGGCTGGGGGAGGGGGCGGAGGCGTGGGGGGTTTCATGTGGGGTGTACCTTAGTGCCGTCCACTGGGTTATGGATGACTGTGGTCTGAGGCTCCTGGAGGGGCGAGAGAGGCAAGGAGGAAGGTGAGGGAGGGAGTGGGGGAGATAGAAGAAAATGGAAGATGTGAGAAAAATGAAAAAAAAAAAAGTGTGGAGTAAATAAACAAGGAAACCAGGAAGTAGAAGAGAGAAAATGATGTTAGTGGAGGAGAAGAATCTGTCAGTGATCGGCGGAAAACTGCACGCACACACTCACACGCTCAAATTAACCAATTTTAGGGTAAAAAAAAAAAAGGCAAAATGAATGCAACAAATATTACAGGACTTTCCAGAAAGGATCTTGATTGACCTCCCACAACAATGATAGTCTCATGTCATACTGACTCACCAGCACAACACGCTACATGCATGTGCAGGTATGCGCACGCTCATATGGCAAGAGGCGTAATACAATCATACAATCATCAGAGCGGATCGCTATGTTTAGTCTGCAGGAATCTGGGATAGGTCACATGACTGCTGACATCATCAGCAAGGAAGCTAACTCTCAGCTGTTACTGTTTACAGACCAAGCCTGGCTCTTGACCTGCATATATGAACAGAGAAATACATTTATACCGCAAGTAACTTGAGCATGCTGCTCGTTCCCAGCCTGGAATCCGCTTTTCCGTAACATGGGTAAAAAAAAAAGTGCCCTGGAATCTGGAAATGAGATTTGAGCCAAATGTATGAGCCCTGAAATACAGTGAAAATATCCACTTCAAATTAAAATGGCTGACTTCCTGTTTGGTTTCAGTTTCACTTTTTAATCCATCCATTTATGATAGACATGTCAACACAATCGAGAAAAATAGTGTTGGGGCTATTTTTATTTCCAAACGTTTCCAGGTTCCTTGAACACCTTTTTTCGACAACAACAACAAAAAGTGATTGACCCCAACCTTTGCGCACATAACACGATGTAGCCCAAAAAATCTCGGATACCTGCTTCCTCGTTTGGGAGTGAAGCCCCTGGTTGGCGTTCACCAAAGTATGAGCCCTAGAATTTGTGCAAATGGGCCAGTTCAAAGCAAAATGGCCGCCTACCTTTTCAATTTCCTTCATTGGTCCCTGAGACTTGTTGGTGTGTCGTGTTACGATACGACGCATACAGACAATTTCGTGTCAATCTGTCTAACTGGTGTCATGGTGCTAATTTTTGCTCACTTTTCCAAAGTGCATAGTGTGCTTCATACTTGTGTTCAATTGCTATGAAAATAAACAAAGTCAAATTACTTTCTTGTATTTTAATAGAATTGGATTTGATTGATTGATTACAGTCGTTTAGTGTTAAAGTTTCACACAATGTAAGTGCGGCATTTTGGGTTGCCGTGTTGGGGACCCGTAAAATGCAAACATTTTTCAACAGGGCGACATCTCTAACAACTCACAAATCCACCCCTGCCGCGTTCGTGCTTGCGCATTTGTGAGTGTGTGTGGTAAACAACTACACCTGCTGAGTGTGGGGCCAGACAAATAATATAACGCACAAACAGTGGGACAAAGGGCGGAAAAACAACACGCACACACTATGTCGAGAGAGCGGGCGAGAGAGGCGGCGGCGGCGGGGTGGGCACAGACACACACACGCACACAAAGGCGTCGGGGGTCTGAAAGGAGGTGCGGGAGGGAGGTGTTGGTTAGGAGGTTAAATACCAGAGCAGGTGACGGGATGTTTCCTTTGGGGCTGGTGACTATGCTGTTTTTGCTGTTTGTTTGAGGCTGTGCAAGGAGAACAGAGGGAGGAGATACAACACCAAGAGTTAACAAGGAAAGTGTGTGCGTAAGCATGTGTGCGTGTGTGCGCGCCCGTGTGTGCGAGACTTTCACGTGCTCCGCTAACCTCGCTGGAAGCATAACTTTGCATCTCAAGATTTAATAGCAATCATCACAAAAAAAAAAGATGTAGAGGGTTTTTGTTCTTACCCCAAAAATATTCTAGAATATTATATTATATATTTAAAGCACATACAATAATGAAAAATAGTATGTAGATAATACCAAAAAAATAGTTAAACTCAATGGATGTTGTGCTGTTCCTTATGGTGTGCATGCCTTGGCCACCTGGGGGCAGTATAATACAGACATAAGGATACATACGTACATGTAAGCCAGTCAAAATGAATAATGTGACCGTATGTTGGAAAACATACATCAAGCATAAGCTTTCCTCTTAGCTATATAAAAAGAGAAGCTACAAAATGTAAACCTAACCGTAAAAAAAAAACAAATGAAATAGCTAAGCCCAAGCCAGGACACGTTACAGACAACATAGACTTAGAGCAATACTCTGCATGTTGTAAAGTAGCTATTAAGCTGTCTGCTACATGCTATTAAAGTTAGCATCTGCTCGCTGTTGCCATGTGACATCGCTGTCGTTTTCTTCCGATTTTGCCCACTTCACACGCACGCGCACAATGATGCATCTTAAATATTCCTCCATCAAACGCAGCTTTGAAGCCTTGGAAAGCCGTGGCCCGGTCACATGATCACAATCACATCAGCATATGAACGCTTTAAAAAAAGATGATGCCTTCTTGTAAAAGAGGAGCATTGTTAAAAACAAAGGGTAGGAAAACTGTGTGTGTGTGTGTGTGTGTGTAAGGAAAGGAAACAACGAAGCATAGACGAGAGGCCCTCAGGGACATAATTCAGGATTGCCGCCTACGCACATAACAGAGTAATAAAATATATATTTCAGTATATTAAATGAGAGCATCTTATTCTGCGAGTATATCATATGACTGCACTTCAGTATGATGTGTGAGAGGATAGCCTAAGCAATCTAAGTAACTAAAGTGCAATGTGTGCGTTTTACGGCAGTGTGTGAGCACCTTTCACGTTCCCTGATGGCCCCTCGTCCATTTATATCACAACACGCACACAGACAAAAAAAGGAGACGGACACAACACATACAACCAAACATGTACGTTTAAATAACAGTCGTCACGCTTAAGTGGTCACGGAGGAAATATGAACGATTTTAATGGCGTTAGATGTTGAGGTGGGAGCGGCAAGCAAAGCATCGGCAGATGAACGGAGGGAAAAGATGGTAAGAATTAAAGCAGCATGTCGTGGCAAAAGACAAGCAAGCTGGCATCAAATCACCTTCACTCTCACTGAAGTCACGTTTATACATTTAGATCCCCTTTTTTGGGGCCTCAACAAGCTTGAAAACAGCAAAAATTGATTCATTTAAACGGTTTGCAACACGACCCCTGAGTAGCGCCGCCTGGAAAGTTAGTTAAAAAGTCATCCATCAATAACAGTTTCACCACTCGACAAGAAAATGGTTGAACGGAACACACAAGAAAGTCTCAGCGAGCTTGTGCTCAAAATTGAAAAGTCAATCGGTCATTTTGTTTTTGAGGCGTCCATTTTGGGCATATTCCAGAGCTTGCATTTTAAATGGACAAGCCCATGACACCAGTTTTGCCAACCAACATGAAATTGGGTGCGCATGTTTATCTCAAGACATTGAAGAGGAAGTCGACCATTTTGGTTTACGCCGTCCATTTTGGTCATATCAGTGTTTGTTTGTAGCTTTCATTTCATGTTTTTTTTTAATTTATTTACATAATGCAATCAGCGTATACTCCGGTTTTATATTCCTGTTTGTATGCTGTGAGGGAGGACAGTTTAACATTTGTCATCTCATCAGTTTATTTGATCTTTTTTGTATGACTTGTGAAGGAGACTTGATTTCCGCTACAAAAGCAAAGAAGAGGGGAGGAAAAATGCAGCATAAATAGCATGCTCACCATATACTGCACGGTCGAGCTGGACTTGCGTTTCTGTCCTCGGCCCAAACGATGGATGGAATGATGGATGGATGGATGGATTTTTTTTGACCGATGGATGGATGGCAGTGAGAAAAAAGCAGGGGAGGGAAGGAAATATAAAGTAAACCATGAGATGGCGGCAAGAACAAAAGAGAGCACTTCTCAACCCAAAAGAAAGGAGACAATGGTGCTGAATGACGCTTGAGCCGCCTCCGAAGAAAAAACATGTTGGACGTGTCAATACAAAATGGAAGCCAAAGTGTTGAAGTCATGAAGAGGCGGAGTCAGGAAAAAGCAAATTTGGGAAGTTCCATGAAACATTCATGCCGGAAGTTTGGAAGAACGAGGGAAGAAAAGAAAAGAAAAAGGATGGGAGCATGAAAAGGAGCCTGTTGCTAGGCGACCATTGCATCTATTTTTGGTGTCTGAGTTTCCAGGGTCCAGACTGGCAGCTATTCCTGGAAGCCTGGTCGCATTCGACACGCACACACACACACACACACGTGGAGGTCTTTGGGGGTTTGGGGGTTCAAGAGAAGATGGGGTGAGCAGGAAGAGGATGAAGACGAGGAAGTTGACAGATGGCCACGCCACGTTTTAATAATGCTAATGGGGGCGCTGACATCAACGCACACGTTCACACACACACGCACACACACACAGTCACACAAGGCATGTGATGTAATCCCCAGCATATTTGTCATTCATGAATTTAACTTTTTCGCATTACATTTATGTGTAACCCCTCCCCAGCTCTTTGCCCTTTAGAAGGTGACATTTTAATAAAAGTAATCCCCCACATATTCTTATTCACATGCATATGCCCCCCCCCAAATACACACACAACTCCACAACAGTATTTGGGGGGAGGGGGTTGTACTCTCTTAAACACCCTAAAATACCGCCCCAATAGCCCTGTGTAATTCGGAAAGTAGTACAGTAGCTCTTTGACTGCCAGACGTTTTGAGAAAAGGGATGCCGTGGGTGCCAGCCGATTTAAGCATTTTTGACTGATCTTTCAAGGTCCATAGAAAATTATGTGTTTGGACTATGGAAACACACATACTACCAAATGAAAGATTGGACTCTCATCTTTCATCAGAACAAAAAGTTTGTTTCTACCTTATTCCGTTTTTCAGTAATCAACAATAGAAAATGGTTAGTTTCACCTCTGTTTTGAAAAAACGTCTTTTAACGTCTTTGGCACTCCTCCATAGGATTTTACTAAACGTTATTTAACGTTTTTGGCAGTCAAAGAGTTAATATAGTAGTAGTATCCAGGAAGTATCTTGAAATGAAACATTATTGGCGACATGGCTTTGTCCCAGTGCCTGTCAAATAGCGGGGGATTACTATAAAAGGACAAAACAACACGAGAGGAAGGAGTCGAAAGCAGCAAAAGGAGAGAAAAAAAGTCCAATCGAGTGGAGACCCCTTACCTTCACGTCAGCCTTCTTGTTCAGCAAAGTCTTGGCTGCTGCAAGGACAAACAACGCAGAGGCTTTGAGCAAACAGGCCAACGCCATCAAAACAGTGGCGACTCCCAACAGACAGCATGCAACGACTTTGTAGCACAGAGTAGCCCGTGCACAAATTTGGTAGCAAAAAAGACGAGTTTGTCTTTGAAGGACCCCTGGAAAATGTATAGAATGACCCTAAAATAGCCACTCTTGGCAGACTTCCTGTGTCTTTTTGGACTTTTTGGAGGGTCTACTCATGGTCGGTATGTCGACCAAATTTCAAGTTGCCAAGTGTAAATGGCTTATGGGGCTGAATTTTCCAAATCATTCAAGGGCCCCAGAAACGACCCAAATAAGGCTAAAACTGTCACATCAAAACAAAATGGCAGACTTCCTGCGTCTTTTCAGACATGGGTTCATGAGACTTTTTTTGTGGGTCTATGTTTTCAAATTTCATGTTGCCACAATGCCAAGCGGAACTTGCTTCGGGGGTTGAATTTTTTAACAACATTCTGGTTGGGAAACTTCATTTTTGTCCAGAACCCTGGAAATGGAGAAAATGAGCATAAAACGCCCGCTGCAGACCAAGATGGCAGGCAGCCTGTGTTCTTGGGGCCTTTTTGTGGGTCTACTCATGACATACGTGCCTAGCAGATTTCATGCTGTTGAGTGATAACTAAAATGATCTCTTAAACTCTCTCGCTGGTCGTCATTTTTCAATGAGCTCATTTCCTGTGTCCTTTTCACTTTTTCTTTTTTTGAAGGTTCTGAGTGCATTTTCAAGTCCAATCAAACATGTTACAGAAAAACCTGCTATTTGTAATACTCTATTTCTCTCTCTCTCTTTGCCTCTTACATACATGAATTTACAACCTAGAAGCTATTCAAATCTTTCTTTAAAAGAAAAAAGAAGTGGCTTCAATTCTGCATGACGTTCCCATCTATGAGTAGAAAGAGGGAAACAGACAGAGACAGATTCTACCATCCCATTCAAATGAAGTTCAAAAAGTCAGTTTTTCATTTTCCCCAAAAAGTTATCTTATGAATTATTACAAACCTACTACTATTATTACTACCTATTACTTCCCGTTCTCATTTTCGGACAGAAATGTGATTTCTTAGTGTTTTTACATACTGTACAGTGCCTTGTGATTGGGTGACCCAATTATGAAAGATGAAGTCCGGCCAATTTTTAGCTTTGACTTATGAGGTAGAGCAGAGGTGGATAATTGGATCATCTGCCATCTAGTGGAAGAGCATGTCATTGTTCTACCTGTCAATATACACTCTAAAAAGAGAATTGTTGATACATCTCCGGCAATTTTGCAACGATAGATGAACGACGACGAGACATCATTTGTAGTAAATAAAACCATTTTCAGACCAATGAAATGAAATTTGATCAATTATCACGCCGCAGCGTTTGGTAATCACTGCCTTAACCTGAGAGGAAAGAAGAATATTAAGAGTGTCGTCTTGTAGTCCAACGCTGGAGGACACAAGCTGGAGGGAAAAAAAACTAAAATAAAAAAAGGCAGCCCAGGTGGGAGCTGGGGGGGATTTCTCCTTACCTTTGCACAAATTACACATGAAGCAAGAAAAAAAAGACAGGAGGAAGAGATTAAAACAAAAAAATCTCATCAGTTCAGCATACGCACCACTAGAGGCGAGGGTGGGCGTGGATCAGGGGGGATCCACATGTGTATAAAAGCGCAGGGGTGACGGGGGGGGGGGGGAATCTTTTCTAGGCCACACGTCTGAGTCGACGCCGATTCTATTTGCGAGTGTGAATATGCAAGACGGTGGCTCCCGGTGAGCCTGATAGGGGGAGGCAGCCCGCTATAAATGTTTGATTGGAGCTCAAAGAGGAGAGGTGGGGGGGGGGGGGGTGGGGGGGTTGCTGGCTGTGTAGAGGGTCCCGACGGGGATTCGTTTAAACAAGGACACAGTCACCACTTTGGTGCGCTGGACTGTCATATGCAAGCATCTTGTTTACACTGGTGGCCCCTTTTTGACTCAAAAACAGATACGTCGACGTAGGAGACGACGTCGGAGCATTTAGACAAAAGTTAACGGCTGTTTTGTAAAACTAATAGGAAAAGGAAGTCAAGACGTACAATGTAGTGTACAAAGTAGTGTAGTGTATCATTTATTTGTCACCTGAGTAAGAACCAGCCCAGCCTCGCATCTTCAACAGTGCTGACATGCACCACAAATCCCCTTACACCCCCCCCCCCCCACCCCCACCACCAACATCATCATGCCCCCACCACCCCACTCCATGCAGCATTCACCC
The DNA here is from genome assembly GCF_051991255.1 of Vanacampus margaritifer. Lineage (NCBI taxonomy): Eukaryota > Metazoa > Chordata > Actinopteri > Syngnathiformes > Syngnathidae > Vanacampus > Vanacampus margaritifer. The sequence goes on from NC_135434.1 coordinate 2,820,124, forward strand.
CACAGCTCCCAGGAAGCTCCATCCTTAAAACCAGCATCCTTTTGTAAGCCGGAGGAAGGCGAGAGAGAGAGAGAAAAGAGAGAAGGAATAATGATGGAAGGGGAGAAGAGAGGAAGGTGAGAAATTGATGTTGGTGATAGAATATAAATTAGAAAAGGATGGAGGGAGGAGAAAATAGAGGACAGGAAGAGGAGGCGCTCTGCATGGGTGCAAGCCATGCTGTGAGGCAAGTGTGATGATGATGATGATGATGATGATAATGAAGGTGAGGGTTTTAGCACACATGAAGTCAAGTGATGACACGTAGCTTGGCCTTCCATCCAAAGCAGTTTAGTGCGGTACACATGAAATCGCATTTTCGTTGTCTGAAACTTTAAGAGCCAAGTGGCTGAGTTGGGCTAAAATATATCAATTCAACCTGATTAGCATGAATTTCGCGTTATTTCAACACAAATCTATTGGTGAAAATGTACTACTAAAAAAAGATTCACCCGATCAACACGAAATTGGGTAAACATTTCGCATGCCAGGAATCGAACAAGAAGTCAGACTTTTTGGTTTGAAGGTGCCATTTTGGGTCAATTCCAGAGTTTATATTCTGGCGCACTCGTCTATGTCACCTAATGTGGCCGGAGCTTGGCATCCAATGATCATGTTTTGTATGCATCATTAATTTTTTTTAAATGCAGAGTAAGATAAATATAAATAAATGTATTTAAGACAGAAATGTTTAATAAAATAATGTGTACATAAAATTACATTAGAGTATACTGTATATATACTTTCAAATACATAACAATAAAATTACATTTCAATAAAATAAATGCATATAGAATATATAAAAATAAAATAATTAGACAATGAAAAAACAGTAAAAATTTAAAAAAAATATATGAAAGTATTTTTAAAAATCAAATTCTAAATACATTTGTTTAAGTAAAAACAAAATAAGAATTTTAATTAAATAATATATAAATTAAATGATAATCAAATAACATATTTTTTTAAATGATATAAAGTAAAAGTCTGATGGCTCGGAATTTTGACTTGAAACGTCTTCATATGTTAATAAAGGTATGCCATTATTTTGTATGGATGTATAAAAATTGTAAACGCGATGGAAGGCCTGCCAAAGATGCAAATGCAGAGATCGACATGGTCAGCCAACATGCTCTGAGCTCCCATGCTGAGATAGAGCGGGGGAAAGACAAAAGAGTTCAAGGGGACGGGGGGCAAGGAGGCGGCATGCCCACGGGTCGTGCCGCCGTGCGCTACCTTGTTCCACCAGCCCCGCGGCGGTACCCGCGGTGGTACCCGCGGTGACCGAGACCGGAACCACAGAGGCCGGAGCGGTGGTCTGCCTGCTGCCCACTGTCCACACCCGACCACGAACGCACACAGGTGGGAAAGAGAAAATTACGTGGCGAGGGAGGAAATGAACGTGACAGGAAGTGGGAGGGCAAAGAGAGTTGAACGTCCAATCACAAAGCGGGCGACAACGTTTGAGTGACACGCAAGACAACAACATCTGTCAGGTCAAAACTGTCAGAGAGAGAGAGAGAGAGAGAGAGACATTTCTGACATGTTACGGATCAAACCAGTAACATAATCTAGTACTTTACATTTTTCGCACTGTCAATTTGAAATAAATCAATAAAGGGATGGGATTGTGATTGATTTATTAACAGAATAGTTGCAGCTCTAACATATGCTGGCTATTGATATAATACGACAATTTCATTATTTCATATTTAGCATCTTCATTTTTTTTTAAATTAAGACAGAAGATATTATTTCTGTGTAGTCAGTTTTTTTTGCATGTAAATAAATAAGTCATGGCATCCGCGTGGAAATGATCTTATTGAATCTAAAAGCAATAAAATAAGCTCGCTCTGTGACGCCAGGAGACTTGCCAATATATTAGGCACGCTTAATAGAAACATGGAAGGAAGTGGAATTTGTGTCTCAAAATTGAGGTTTGTGTGAAGCGTGACTCATAAAAGAACATGAGCTCAGGGAAGCCGTTGCATAAATGTGTCATTTTTTCCAGAAAGAATGTTTCAAGGAGACATTTTATGGAAAAGTGACATTTTAATGGCTTGTATGAAAATAGTTCTCGAAACTTTTGAGTCCGGGGGAGAATATTTTTTTCAAGGACCCTCTCATAATTCTACACCAATAAAACCTAACTAACAGGTGTTTTGTGCACTAAAAAATGCCTTAGTGGCTAAAAGCCATAAGGTGATGTTAACAGATTCCTATTTTTAGAGGAAAAATCAAAGCTTTAATGTTATGAAAAAAGTCATCTTTCCATCTTTTGCCCACCTAGTGGCAAGACCCTAGCGTCGCCATGTCGTCATGGTAGCAAAACCGCACTCGCCATTGGCCGGGGTGAACGATCAGACATTATTACGACAGCTTCCAACTGTTTTGTGGAATAAAAATGTCACCATTAAATGCATTGTTCATTCTCTCTCTGAATCTGAGGAGCCACCTGACAATTATGATGTAGAGACACTTCCTGAGGAAGGCAAAGAGAAATGTGGTCAAGAGGGAAGAAGAAGAAGTAGAAGACAGGCAGAGAGGCAGAAGTAGCACACAAACAACCCAAACCCGTACAACTACTGGGTCTTATTTTGGGAATACTTGGCTGTTATAAACCATGGCAGTTGACCATAATCCTCATTTTACAAAAAAAAAAAAAAACAATGTTATAACTCCATTTTGTCTTCTATCACAGATACAGTATCTCACAGTTTTCTTATATTCGCTATGAGGTGTCATATTAAACTTCCTATAATCAGTATGAGAAAGTGTGACAGCAATAACGACAAATTTAACACAGATGTATTTACCCCATTCACACCAGAGACCCTGTCGTAAAAAAATACTAATTGGGCCCAATTTGGACATTTTCATTGAAGGGTCAACTCACTTTTGTTTCCAGTGGTTTGGACTTAATTGGCTTTTTGTTTAGTTATTTTGTCTGGACATTAAATTGACAGCTGTACAGTGACTACAGTGGAACCTTCAGTGTAACACAATCTATCAAAAGTCAGACCTTCAAAATAAAAGCTCGCAATTTACTGACACATAGCGACTTGTTCAGATCACATCAAGAGTCTTAAATAAAAATAAAAAATTCTGTATGGAAAAAAAGTTGTTCTCTATAGAATGCCTGTTTTGTTAATAAGTGTTTGGAACGGATTCATTGGGTTTATATTATTTCCTAAGGGAAATACTGAATTGGTTCTCGTATGGTTTGGTTTTCGTCACACTTTCTGGGACAGATGAATCACAAAAAGTTATACTGCAATTCAAATTGAAGTGGCATTTCTTCAGTATTTGTCCCATTAAATTTCTTGTGAGATTCTGTATATCCACACAAATATGAGACAGAAGTCAGAGCCATTCAAGCAAGCTGCGAAAATGAAAATGAAGGTTACCGGAGGAAAAAAATCCCAGTCAATGTGATATTCATTCACAATTTCACAGCGATAAAAGCGTATCAATAACGACATTTTTTTCCCCATCTGTGTGGGAAAGAGTCACCGGAAACTGTTTGGCACAAACATATCAGCTCACATGAAAAAAAAACACACAGCACACGTGCGTGAATGGATTTGGTTTGCCGAGGAGCATGCCGACATTTTGCCATTTTGTCCGTTCTGAGTGACAATATTGAGGCAAGCGGTGGGATTGTCCTCCAAAATGGTGGCATGATCCTCTCAAAGCCAAAGTGTAATCTGCTCTTTCTTAGTACAAGTCGAGCTCATGCGCAGCTCTGCAAGTGGTGACTCGCTCGCGCCAGGACGAGACTTACCAGAGAAATTCCGAGAGACCAGCATGGTGGTGAGGATGGCTCCCTGGATAGGAAAACAACATTTTAATAAAAAAAAAAAAGCTTGAGGGAGAGCTGCATTTATACTTGATAAATGATAATTGTTAAAAACTGATATGAATAAAAATAAAATATATAAAAATTGAAATAAAAAAATTGTTTAAAAACTGTAAAAAAAAAAAAAAAAAAAAAAGGTGACAAACAAATATAACAAAATAAAATGTTTTTTTTTTTTTTAATAAATTAATTGAACTCAAACTCAAAATGACAAGATGCACCAACTCGCTCAGTTGACTTTTGTTTGTGGCATGGTGCGAAGAGGAATAATTAAGTGTGCACCGAACCTTGAGTTTCCTCCTGGCGTTAAACTTCTTCAGGCACTCCACCGTCTCCTGTCTGTGCATCATGGAAGCCACCGTGGAGCGTTGCTATAGAACAAGTGCACAAAATTACAACCAGGCAAGGGTTGATTTACAGCATACTTCAAGATGATGCGCTGTATGTGACACTTACGCAGACCCACGGGTGCTTGAGGGCCTCCTGGGCGGTGATCCTCTTGGCCGGGTTGATGGTCAGCATCTGATTGATCAGGTTTTTGGCCTCCGGGGTTACTGTATCCCACTCTGGAGAAGGGAACTAAAAGGCCACAGAAATCATGTCACTATAGAATGTGATCAAAATAAACAATGTGAATCATTTTACATCCTTTTTTTTTTTTTTCACAGAGGAAGTGATCTCATGTCAAGTACTGTGTCTGGATTCAGGTTAGAAGTCTGTACATAATACTACTCAAGTAGTTGGCACGCAGTAAAAAAAAAAAAAAAAAAAGAAAAGAAAAAAAAAGAAGTGGCCCGAGGGGAGGCTTCCACCCCCTAAAATATGAATGAGAGCGCCGAGTTACGTAAACGGCGGCCAAAAAAAGAAACGGCGGCACAGCTGGGAAGTGAGAAGGGAGAGGAAGCCAGACCGGAGGAAGTGAGTGGAAACATGAGAACATCAAAGTGGAGGAAACGGAGGAGAGAAAATTTGGGAAAAGACAACAAGCTTGAGCGAGGGATGACATTTCATTGAGCTTCCTACCAACCCACCTATTAAATTACCTACAATATTTACCCATCCACCCGATTTCCAACCTACCAACCCACTTACTTTCCTACATACATACAACCTCCCTACTTACCCATCTATACATCCACTTTCAAAGCTACCTATCGGCATACTTATTTACTTGGAGTGTGTCAAAAAAAAAAAAAAATTCTCATAAGAATCGCGATTCTCATTTAGCACGATTCAGAGTCGATTTTAAATGCCCCAACATCGATTTTATTTAAATCATTTTATACTGTCTTGCCCTTGTTTGTGTGTGCCTTTATTGGGAGCGCTGTTCATGTTGTACACAATTTGGTCACTTAGGGGCAGTGTGGTGTTTTTTTACAGCGTAGGAAGAGCATTAGCCGGTGAGCAATGTTAAGATGCTTCTCCGTATACATTCCTGAAGCGTTCTGTATGTTCTTTTCAGTGACAAAATTGCCACAAATAACGCGCATAGCATTAGCGAGTCAGACTGGAGTAGATCATGACGATTCTTTGCACATCTATAAATTGAAGCAGGAATCGATTCTGAATCAAAGATTGATTGTGAATCGAATCGCAGACCCAAAAATCGGAATCGAATCAAATCATGAGACAGTCAAAGATTCCCACACCTATTATTTACCCACCTACCTATAGGATCTACCTACCAACCTCGATCTTTGCCTACTATAACCTACGACAGGAGGCAAGAGAAGAAGGAGAGGAGATAAAAGCAAAAGCTAGAGAGATAAGATGAGGAAACATTAAGGAAGCAAGGAGAGAGGAAATGAGAAAATGAACGGCCAAGGAAGTAAGAGAAGAAGAAGCATTTGAGAGAGCAGACGAGGTTGGGCTCTCACGTCGTAGGCCCCGGCCTTGATCTGCTGGTACAGCTTGTGTTGGTCTTCATCCCAGAAAGGAGGGTAACCCACCAGCAGGATGTACAGAATCACTCCTGGCACGCAAGCACACAAATACACGCTAGCTTGTAAGTGAAAAGATGTTGTGTCTTGTATGTAAAGCAGAGTGCGTTATTAATGTTAGCTCACCACAGGCCCAGATGTCCACAGGTTTGCCATATGCCTCCTTCCTCAGGACCTCAGGGGATAGGTACCCTGGTGTGCCAGCAAAGCCTACAGAGAAAAACATAAAGGAAATAGTTGCAGAAACGACATTTACAGTTTTTTGTCATGTTAAACTTATCACCCATTCAAAGCATGCAACATTCCATACACTTAACTGCACCTAAAAGGATGCCTTGCAGCAACAACAAAAAGTACGTTGTTTTTCAGATTAGTCAATACTGTTAAAATCTGTCCACCGGATGGCGCTATTATTCCCACATTCAAAGCATGCAGCAGCATTTCACACCGTTTGTGTCCCCACAGGGGTGCATTGCAACTGAAATGATAAGCAAGTGACGCTATTAATGTGAGCAAAGTTGAGTTTATATCTGTCCACCAGATGGCACCGTTTTTTCTCTATTCAAAGCATGTAGCAACATTTTTGCTTTTTGTCAATGGTGCCTTGCCTCTTAAAATGTGTCGCTATTGATGTTAGCCAATGGTGTTTTTATATTTGTCTAGTAGTTAGCGCTATTTATTTTCCAATCAAAGCATTCAGCAATATTTTGCACACAATACAATCACGGGTGTTTTGCTGCCTAAATAAAAATGGTGTCATTATTGATGTTAGACAATGGTGTGTTTATATTTGTACATCAGATTGCACAATTTCTTCACCAATCAAAGCATGCAGCAACATTTAACCCCATTTACTGTCTCCTACATGGGTGCATTGCTACTTAAAGTCCGTTTTACTATTGATGTTGGACGATGGTGTGTTTAAAGGTGTCCACCAGATGGTGCTGTTTTCGCTCCATTCAAAGCATGCAGCAACAATTCATATTGTTTATACTGTCCCATAAGTGTGCCTCACTACTGAAATGATGAAGTGTCATTATTGCTCCTGTGTAATGTGTTTATGTGTCTTAGGCATCGTTTCCATTTTGTCGACCTACCGAACCAAGCCTGCTGGTCCCCCTGCACCTCGATGGCCAGGCCAAAGTCGGCCAGCTTCACCGCCGCGTTCTTGCATTTGCTGGCCAGGAGCAGGTTCTCTGGCTGCAGGGTTTGCACATGAAGACATCAGACACAAAGCACAAAGATGGATGCTATTTAAAGACATGACACATTTCACTTCGTCCCCCCCCACCTTCCCTACGCCTTCAGCCTGACGCGGTGTGCCGTTGCTGTATAGGTTCAATCTCGGTGGCCCAGATAATGTAGCGCGTCTCATTATTCCCTGTCAGAAGAGACTCTAATAATGGGCCTCTATCCCCACTTGGCCCCACTATTGTCTCTCTCTCTTGACATCACTGTCCTTTTTTCCCCTCAACAAGAATAGGACCATCTCAAATCAGGAACTCTCAAAAGTCACATTTGAGCTCTGTTTAACTAATTTACCACAAATCGTCACTGGGGGGTGTTTATTTACTCCAGATGGGAGGAAGGGGGGGGGGGGTGTATCTATTCAGTGGGTGGTACTACTTTAGGAACGATGCAGAAAGACCAGTTACCTACCTACGAAAGTGCAGCTGTTTTGGTTAGTAGTCACCTAATGTTAGCAATGCATAATGCAATATTATGGTAATTAATTAGACTAAGATTTCATTAGCTCATCAAAATTGACAAATTAGTTCATAATTATTTTACTACCCAACTATTACAAATATATATTTTAACTACTTATTTGTTTCCATTACATACTTGGGTAATTAAAAATGGCATGTTATTAATTAAATGTATAAATGAGTAAAGCACAGCTTTATTATTTAAGCAAACTATTACACATAGACATTAACTAATAGGTTTTTCATTAAAAAAATGTCTAATATAATTAAATTAAATTAATTTAATATTAATCATTATTTTTAAATGTGTTTTAGAAAAAGAGTGAACTGCCATTAGTAAACTATTCAAAAATACATTTTAGCCATTGAGTTTTATTTTTTGAAATACTTGATAGAATTATAATTAAACCAAAGTATGTAAATGTAAATGGTTAATTAATTTATTATTAAACTATTATACATGCAAATTTTAATAGTTTATTTTATTTGTTTAACTAATTGGGTAATTATTATAATGAAATGTGTTCATTCATTAAAAATGTAAACTGAATTATTTTATCATTAATTTGTGAATTATGTTGTGATTAAAGTAAATTATTAAACACACACAAGTACTTAATTACAAATAATTAAACGATTGCTTAGTTTCTTTTTTTAAATGAGTAAATTATTATTTCTTTATTAAAGTATTTTTAAATGAGTAAATGACTATTTTATTAATAAAATAAATAAAACGGCATCATTCACACGTTACTGGCCCTTGAGCACAAACGTTTGCCCAACCCCGCTCCACAAGTTCCGATGCCCAACACAGCAAGAAGGGGCCAGAGGAACTTGTGGCTTTAGTCATTTTGCGTTCCAAAAACTGAATGTTCCCCGCAAAAACAGGGACTCGCCGTTACTCACCTTCAGGTCTCGGTGCACGACGCCCATTTGATGGCAATGAAGCACAGCCTCCAGGATCTGCTGGATGCAGTGGCTGGAAGCAAAAACAACAAAAAACATGACTTTGACATTTGTCATCAACATTGTGTATAAACAAACAGATAACATGATTTATGGAAAATAACAAAAACATCTACAACAATACATATTGTTACACAAGATGTAGTGCTCTAAATGTATATACTATATACGTCTGTAAATTGCCTGGACGAATCCAGCTGTGGGAGACGCTGACTGATATACACACGCATGCACACACAGGCCAACACACACTGTTGTGGATGTGACACTGGGTGTAAACTAAAGCTAGGCCATGCATGTGATTGCTGCACACTGAGACCTAAAGATGGAATCTCGTCAGTCTTTCTATCTATCTATATCTGTCTGTCTAACTAGCACAGATAGCGTTTTCGAGGAAGAACTGACATTATTGTAAAGGTGAGGGCCATAAATTCCAATCCCTTGTGTCCTTTCGGAAGGTCTGCCGACAAATTGATGGAAACCGAGTGCAGGAGCATTAACACGAGAGGGAGTTGTTGGAAAATTCAGCCCCCGTAGCCAGTTTCACAGAGTGCCATGAAACTTGATTGTCGTGTCTATTATGAGTAGACCCACAAAAAAAAAGTCTAAAAAATATATATATGAAAAACACAAGACAAAAAAAAAAGACACAGAAAGTCCACAATTTTTGTTTGAAACTTGCTCAGCAGCGCCCTCTAGAATTTTATTTTGAAATTCAGCCCTCAAAGCCAGTTTCACTTAACATGGAAATAAAAAATTAAAAAAAAGTCTCAAGTCATTATGATTAAAAGTGGCTTGTTTCTTTCATCAGTGTGGAGCACATTGAACCAAACTGTACCACTTAGTGGTACGAAGTGCAGTGTTACATTTGGTAGTGGGTTGCTTAGTTGTTCAAGTGGGCAACACGCTGTGATTCATTGAGGCACGGCATCTATTAGGGCGGAGGAAGCTATTTGAGGGCGCAAGCTAAATGGAACGCTTATGTATCGGATGAAAGTGATTCACGGAGGATGCGGAGAACTGGTGCCAGGCTATTTTTCCAGCGCTACACGGGAAGAGGTGTGTGTGTGTGTGTGTGCGTGCGCACAAGGTGCACTGAGCGAGTGTAATGTGCAGAATATGTGACTAATAGCAGGCGCTCAGAGACACGCAGCCTGCAGATTCACACCCACAGAGTGTCTAGTGAGTGGGAGGACTGAGAGGGAGCTGTACGTGTATGTGAGAGTGTGTGCGCGCGTGCGTGTTTGTCAACATGCACCAATCTCCATTTTTTAACGAGGACCAACCCTGAAATCTTCCTGCACATCCTCATCATTTTACGTCCTGCTATCTATCTATAAGCCATAACATAATAAACAACATACACTATTTGGACTATTTTTAGTCCAAATAAATCGCCATTTTGAGCATGAAATTTGCCTTAGAAGAGAATGAAAGTCCGCAGTTGTGGTCTGAAGTGGTCATTTTAGGGTAATTTCAGCGACTAACTCATCCTACCAGGGAGTATTTCAGAAAATTCAAACCCCAAAGACAATTTCCCCTTAGCAAAATAAAATTTGGTCGGCGTGCCTATAATGAGTCGGGAAGTCAGCCACAAAAAGCCTCAAGATCCCATTTCCGAAAAGACATAAGAAGTCTGCCATTTTGTCTTGAAGTAGCAATCTTTGGGTCATTTTAGCCATTTTTCCAGGTGTCCTTAACGACCGAGATTAGCAAACTATGGGTACAAATGAGTAAACTGTGGGTACAGATTAGCGAACTGTGGGTACAGATTAGCAAACTGTGGGTACAGATTAGCAAACTGTGGGTACAGATTAGCAAACTGTGGGTACAGATTAGTAAACTGTGGGTACAGATTAGCAAACTGTGGGTACAGATTAGTAAACTGTGGGGTACATATTAGCAAACTGTGGGGACAGATTAGTAAACTGTGGGTACAGATTGGCAAACTATGGGTACAAATTAGTAAACTGTGGGTACAGATTAGTGAACTGTGGGGTACATATTAGTAAACTGTGGGTACAGATTGGCAAACTATAGGTACAAATTAGTAAACTGTGGGTACAAATTAGTGAACTGTGGGTACAGATTAGCAAACTGTGGGTACAGATTAGTAAACTGTGGGTACATATTAGCAAACTGTGGGTACAGATTAGTAAACTGTGGGTACAAATTATCAAACTGTGGGTACAGATTAGTGAACTGTGGGGACAGATTAGTAAAAATGTCTCAAGAAGTCATGCCAAGGACGACACAGTACGTCTTTGTCTACGTCATTGTAAGTGGCTATTTTAGCCTCATTTTGTATTACTAGAGTTTTGAATTGCCAGGGGTCTTTTGTAAATGAAAATGTCCAACACATTTTGTCCAAATGCTACCAAATTTGAACCAAGCTTACTAGAAAGATGCAATAGTGACAATCTTGACTCACCAATTTCCTTCAAACTCTGTTTAATGACACAAGGGCCTTCCCCAAAACTGTTCCTCACAAATCAGAAGCAAACAGCCATTGAAAAAAAAATTGAGGCAGGGCTTTCATCCAAATGATGACAGATTCATTAAAAGAGGTGTGTCATTCCATTTCATACCATTCATGTCATTTCACACCATCACAACCACAGATGTAGAATGACACAGTGACATAATTTTGGACATTTCGGTTGCACCAAAAGCTCCTAAAAATATACCTTTATAACAAGTTGAACCCTTAAGAGGTCTTTAAAATAGCACCATTGATAAATTGAACCCTAACCACAAAAATTGCCACCCTCCCAAAAACAAGCTTCCATTGTTTCTTTTTTTCTCTTCAGTGTTGATTCTGAGGCTTTTGCTAGTAAGTATGTAAAAGCTAACAGCTAGCTAACTCCACGGCTAACATTACGGTTTTATGGAACGGTTTGCGTTGGCGGAAGCGAAAAAAAAAAAAAAAACACCAAATCATTAGTTGTTGTCACTTGCAAGAGAATAAAAGATGTGAAATGTTGCTGCATGCTTTGAATGGGGGAAGTAGCGCCATCTGTCGGATGAATATAAGCACACCATTATCAAACATTGATAGCGACAAGACTTATTTTAGTAGCAAGGCACTCTTGAGGGAAATGGTAAAATGTGTGAAATGTTGCTGCATGCTTTGAATGGGGGGGGGGGCAGATTTGAGATATATTCATGTAATACCGCTAAAATGGCTTGAAAAGAGCCAAAACCAAAAATAATCAACCATGTGCCTCCTAGTGGAGTAAAAAATAAATAAATCCTAGCAGATTTATAGTAAGTGTGTCAAACATTGAGGGGCAAGTGATTCTGACAATGTGTGAAGGAGAACAGTTGCAGGTTTCACTGCATGTGTGTGTGTGTGTGTGTGTGTGTGTGTGTGTGCGTGTGTGTGTGTGTGTGTGATTCAGACTAATTATCACCGCTAATTAAAGTCCCACTTCCCGCTGGTCTCCAAGGGAGAGGGTGGGTGGCGGGAAGGGAACTGGCCTTGATGACTGACATTAAGAAAGAAAATGTGAGGTGGAGGGTTGGGCATAGGGGGGGGTGGGGGTGGGGCGTTCAGTACCTCAGCTGCTACACTAAAAGATGACATTTGATTCAAAAAGCTTAAAAAAAATTGAATGTTAAGGAACATGTAGTAGATCAAGAAGTAGCTGTTGAAGCTGGTTATAGTTGTTGTTTGCAAATGTTGCTATAAATCCAATTGTTTTCCGATGTTTGAGTATTCAGATATTAGCCGTCTGGAATTATTTGCATGTTCAGATGTTTGTGTTTCGGATGCTAACGTTGTCATGCATTCATAATGTTTGCATATTTAAATACATCGATTTTTTTAATGTTAGCATTTTCACATTTCTTTGCATTTTCAAATGTTTATGTTTCTAAATGTTGGTCATTTTCAAACTAATGTGTTTTTTAAAGTGAGCATTGTTTGAATTTCCAAATATTAGTATTTTTAAAATCAAAATGTTTGTTTGCCTTTTCAAATTTTTTGCATTCATGTACGTTTGCATTTGCGACTGTTGGGGATTCTTAAATGTTTGGTTATGTTGCGTATGTTTCCAAAAGGAATATGTTTTGAAATGTTTGAGTTTTCAAATTGCTGCATTTGTGAACGTTTTGTCACGTTGACGCTTGTGCTACAATAAGAAATCCGAATAAACAGTATCGGCAGTGCTCGTCTGCCTTCAGTGCGGGACAATCCTCAATAAAACAAAGACGTTTACTGGAAAGAGTGGTCTGTCTTCATTAAATTTAATGGAGCAAACTAATGGCACTAAGTGAGCTTTAATAAGTCGACTGCGCACTAATCAACTGTGCGCCTTCACTCTTGCTCTCTCTTCCGCTGCCATGATTTAGCTTATCAGAACCGAAAATGCTGATTTCAATATTTGCTGCCATAGCGCAAAGCGAGTCGTTCATTAATTGGCAATTAGCGGCCATCTTTTTCTGCAACGTTGGGACTTTTTTTTTTTTTTTTCCCCTTCTTCACTTTCACCAGCTTCGAATGGTGAAGTGTCAAATTTGCGCGCACTTGAACCTCCGCCGACTATCTGTCAAGTGGGTCGAGTCTGCCTGTGAGACAGCACCTAATGGTGGGAGGGAGATATATAAAGCAGCACGGGTGGAGAGAAAAAAGAAGAGGAAGCACATTTTAACTATTCCCAGTGAAAAAAGAAGATGTTGGTAGTAGAAGCTCCTGATATTAATAATATTTAACGGAAACCTGACTTATTAATAGCTTGTATACAAATGTAGAGAGCACTTTTTTTTTTTGTGGAACTCACCTCAGCTATTGGCTGAAAATCGCACTTATTTGCAGATTTTGTGCTCTTTCACTCTGAAAACAGTTGGGTCAAAAATAACCCAACTATGGGTCAACTATTGGACTGATCCTCTACTTGTGTCAATTTGACCCAACTTCAAGTCAAAAAATTGGTCTTTTAGTATAAAACTCTTAAATATTGGTCAGATGCTTTACTTTCGTCAAAAAAAATTGGGTCATTTTGTATAAAACAACAAAGGAAGTTGGGTCAAATTGACCCATAAAGTGAATCGGCCCATTTTTTATCCATAATTGGTTTACTTTAGAGTGTTCTTTCTGGCTTCCTGTTTTGTCTCCCACTTTTGCTTATTGTTTTTTTTTTCTTCTCTTTGACAGTTTGTAACAGTTAAATGACTTTTGTTTCGTTCCATTTCAAAACCCATGAAAAACGTTCACATGAAGAAGAAGAAAATAACTATAGTAGAGGCCCTGCCTCTTGCATCAATTGAGGCAAAATGGGATTAGTGCGTGCGGCACAGGTGCATAATCCACTCTCAACGAGTTTGCTGGCTAAAGAAGCGGGGGGCGGGGGGGGGCTGGGTTGTATTGAAAGTGTCCTTCCTACCTGGCGTCAGCTTCACTGTAGTACTCTCGAGCGACGATGTCCTCAAATAATTCACCTCCGGTCACCCTGCATGGCGACACACACAACACGGACACATTTTTATACACACTTATAACACGCACATGAACAGCGTGTCTGGTTTCTTGCTTCATCCCCTTCCCCAACCCACACGGTAACCATGGAAACTAGAAGGGGATCACACAGAGAGATGGATGCGGACGGCGTGGGAGTGGGTACGAGTATTGGGGGGGGGGGGGGGACGTGGGAAAGAGTTATGTAATTGTTTATGAAGGGAAAAGGGGGGAGGAAGGAGGAGAGGAGAAACAGGATGGAGGAGAAGAAACGAGAGCAGAGGACAGCGGCCAGGGAATGAGGAGACAATGAGAAAAAAACGAGTGGAGGTGACGTGAGAGGAACAAAAGAGGAAACGGGAGGAGAAAAAAAAAAGAAGGAAGAGTTGGAAGAAATGAGATGATGGAATAAGAGGAGAGGAAATGAGAAGAGGACAGCAGAAAATAGAAGATGATGAGAAGATTCATCCATCCATCCGTGTTCTCGCTTGAAACAAGAACAAAAAAACTAGGGATGACAAAACAAGAGGAACAAATGAAGAGAGGAAACAAAATGAGAAAATGGCAAAGAGAAACGGGGAAAAGAGATGAGAAAAGCAAAAAGAGAAAACAGGACTAGACGAAAAGAGACAAGGAAACATGAAAAGAGGAAAAAGGAGCAGAAAGAAAGTTGAGAAAAAATGAAAAGAACAAACAAAAAGAGGAAACAAGAAACAGGGAAATATGAAGAGGAGGCAAAATGTTAGGAAAGAAGGCAAAAAAATCGAGCAGAGAAACATGAGGGGAAGAAATGAGAAGGAGGAAACAGGAAAGGAAACGATGAGACCAAAAAAAAATCCAAAGTTGAAGCAGCAAAAGCGGGAAATAGAAAGCAAATGAGAAGAGGGAGTGAATGAGAGGACATAAATGAGAACAAGGAAACTGGAGTGAGCAAAAAAGAAAAGGAGGCAAGAGTAGAAGAAAGGGAAGGAAAAGAAGAGAGAAGAACGAATGAGAAGAAAATGGGGATGGAGCAGAAGGAATGCCAGAGAGATAAGAACCTTGACCTTTAACCTTTCCTCCCATAAAAAGGAAGGCTGCGACTTACAAGTCAAAGAGCAGATAATGGAAGCCCTCCTCTGATATGCTGTCGTGAAGACGAACTGCAACAAAACACAAATGCGCCGTTTGTTTATGAGACGCAACGACAATCATCTCATAACGTGCGTGTGCGTGCGTGCGTGCGTCCTCACTCCTCACCGATGTTGGGATGTTTGAGCAGGCGACAGATGCGAGCCTCCCGTTCCAGCTTCTGGTGATCTGACAAAAGAAAACAAAAGAAAAAAAAAAGACATCTTGTAATTGAGGCAATTTGAATTCATGCCATGTTTTTAGTATAATGGCCGCCGTGACTGTCAATCAAATACAAGTCCTGCCACTTTACACTTTTTTTTCTTTCTTTTTTTTTTTACATTGTGTAGTTGGATGTAGCTGTAAATTCAACCTCAGGGGTAAAGCAAACATAAAGGTAGAAAAATCTGTGGAAAAAAAGTGAATTTCTACAGGTTGGCAGCTCTGCACCACACATCCAACATATACGCAATCACAAAGCCATGTCACATAAACGAGGTGGAGAGATTCTCGATCGTGGAGTTTTTTTTTGTCACATCTCAATCATGATGGCGTAACCTCGCGTGGGACGCCTCAAGGAGCCAATCACGGCAGATTAGCCGGTTAGCCTCCCGCTAATAGCGGCAGGATAATCTGGGATGGATTTAATCTCATTAAAAGACGCTCGCTGCACTGACATGGGGTAGGGGGGGGGGGGTTGATATCACAGCGGTGATGGCACACTCCCAACCGACCTCCGGGCCTCGCTACGCCACCACCCGTGAACGGCGAGGGTCAAGGACCATTTCAGTCCAAAGAGAACAAAAGACGGTCGGTCAATTAGGACTTAATTGGCATCCACGCAGATTCAGTGGAGTTGGTTTCGTTTACGCCATTTGTTGGTTACTGGTGTTTGCTAACATTAGCGGCCATCGCTAGCAAAGGATCTGTATTGGCAGTTGGAAAAATGCACTTGATTAAAGTCCGTATTGACTAATCAGCGGGGATAACTCACACGGGGCATCGCAACACAACATCAACGCAGTCGCTTTAGAAGATAAACAAGCACAAGAATATCTTGTTCTTGCACTGTACGCTCTTTTAGTATTTTTAGTACCTTATTTTTTTATTTCGTTACTTTACTTTTAAAACTCTTAACTGCTTTTGCACAGTATGTTGTACTTTTCATCAAATATAAATAATTTTAATGTTTTTAAACAAAACTCCCAATGACAACAGTATTTTTTCCCCAAAGATAAAAATTAAATTTTTGTTCAAATGCACAGTTCCAAAACCTGACTATTATCAAAAGCTATTTCAATCAAAAACATCTCAACAGGTCGACTTATAAATGAACATAAGAACTTGTGAGTTTTTAGTTTTTCTGCTTGAATTTCTTTTCAGGATGTCAGAATAGCCTCCAAGAGCTGCTGTTTGGATAACTGGAACTCCTGTTGCTGATAAAAGGGCAAGGTATTTGATCCATTATATCCAACAACATGGGCTAAGTCCAAAATCAGTACATTTGGAAAATCACCAACATCTGAGGAAAAACACAATTCCGACAACTGTCTGGAAGAAGTAATCACAGATATATAAATCACTTTCCTGCATAAATGAAAAAAAAATAGTTTTCCCACTCTATTATTGTTCTGAATGGCTCAATATTCACTTCACAAACTAGATCAAAAATCTGGAGAAAGAAACAATACAGTGTACACACGACGTGTCAGACCGAGTAGCTAAAATTGTCACTCCATAACAAACATTTAATACATTTCATGTACAACGTAGAAAAGCTGACAACACATGACAGGTAATTCTTACCTCTGGCGGATAATTTTTTGGTGTTGATGATTTTGGCCGCATATTCCTGTCCCGTGCACAGCTTCACGCATCGACGCACCACTGAAAAGGCGCCCCTGGAAACAAAACGAAACATTATATTACATATTTATTCAGGAAAAAAAGCTTATTTCTATTTCCACTACTGTATTTTCTATTAGGAAAAAAATATTTGAGAGGTTGACAGAAGTGAAAATATCTCAAGAAAAAACAGTGATTATGTCATATATTCTTCAGAAAAGAGTTGAAGAATGAAATTCAACAAAGAGTACATTTTCTGGAGAAAAAAAACACCCCATACTGTTCATGCAAAGGTAGTACATTTTCAAGGAAAAAAAGTATATTTTAGTTTTTAAAAAACAAAACAAAAACAAAGGTGTAATACTTTCTAAAAGGAAAAAAAAAGTGTGATATTTTCTATAAACAGCATCACACTTTCTAAGATAAAGATAAAGTGTTATATAGTCCAGAAAATAAATTATCATTATATCTATGAAAATGTGGTATATTTTTGAGAAAAAGTAGAACATAATTTCTACAAAAAATACAAAAATAATTTCTATCTAAACATGCTATACTTTTGAAAGAAAAAAACTAGAATATCTTCTATGACAATAATATGAGGGTGTAGAATATTTTCAACAAATAAGTATTTCAAGAAATACGTATATATTTTTATACACTGCATATATAAATATGTTGTGTATTTCCCAGAAGTAGAAATTTTTCGATTAAAAGGTATTGTATTTGTATGGGAAAATATGTTCTATACAAAGTATCATTTGAAAATATCCATTTAAAAAAATAGTTAAGAAGAAAAAAGGCAGTATTGAAATATATATGTATATATATATAAATAAGTCGCATATGTGAGGGAAGAAAACCTGCTTGTTTGCCAAATAAACATTTTTAAATAAAATCCTAAAAACCTGATCATCTACTCACGACTCGATTACGATTTACAAATTATCAAGAGTAATATTTCACGCAGCAAAAGTGGCACAGCACATTCGTCTTTTGTTTACATTCTTCAAATGTGTTTTGAGAGTCATTCACGAAACGCATCCATATGCGCGTGCACGCAAAACAACCGCGCGCGCGTTGTCACACGCACGCCCACGCATACGCTGCCTCTGGAGCTCCGCGAGTCGACTGTCGTCCGACTCGTCCCCCCAGCCCGCATGCAGCCGAGGGGCGGCGTTTGGGCAGCGGGGACGACGGTCGCCGAGCTCCGAAGCCTGTGTCCGGTTGTTACTCACTTGCCAAGCTCCTCGTACAACTGATACTCGTCCGTGAATCTTGTACAGGTTGTCGTAGCCATGTTTCCCGCTTCTCCTTCTTCTCCGTCTTCTTCTTGTTTGCCCCCCCGCCTCCGGTAAAATGTCGTTTTTCGGCCGGTGAAGTAAGGGGAAACACAACAGGTCCGCCCAGTAGTCACGGAAAAGTAAAGTCGTCCGGCACTTGGGGAAGAGGCGAGGGCGAGGTTTAATCGGGAAACACCGAGCGGAGCACGGAAAGTCAGTCTCTCTTCCTCCCTCGCTTTCTCTCTCTCTCGGTTTGACAGCTCGCTCGCTCGACCAGCTCCCCTTAGTCAAGTTAAAGCAAACTTCCGGTTCCGACTTTCAGAGACGTCAAAATAAGAGGGATTTTTTTCATCTTCCAAAGTCACATTTTCCCGTTTTATATTACTTTTTTTATCTTAACAAATATATGTTTCAATAAACAAGGATATGATAAGCTTCCAACCCTGGAATGATTGATTGTAATTTATTGTATGCAGGATAGGCCAAAAGTAGGTAGTTTCTCCCCAATATGTAATTAATCTAATGTATCAGATTTAATAAATGCAAATAGAATGGTAATCAGCATTTGTGAAGAATTTGTTTTTTAAATAATATTTTCACTTTTTTTCTCGGACTGGTCCCTATCCTCTACAATAGCAGAGGGTCCACTGTAAACGCTTTATAAATTAACTTATTTGAGAAAAGGAAGAAATGACAGAATGAAGAAAAGCTGGAGGTAAAAAATGGAGACAAAAAAGGCAACAAGGTTGGCATGGAAAGTAGTTTGGTAGTTACGTAGGATGAAAGGAGAAAGGAAGAAACGGGAAAAACTCATGTATGGAGGGAGGATGTATTGACGAAGAGCATGGGAAGCAAGAAAGGTATGAATGAAATAAACCTTGGATGTATAAAAAGAAAAGAGAGAGGATGAAACTAGAACTAATATTTAAAGATGGAAGGTAGAGCGGGTGATTAAAACCCTTTTGTTAAAATCCTTAACCCAGGACCGAAACAATGATTTGAAGCCATTACCACAAACCCTAATCCACTCTTGATATTTTATCATCCTTACCTCATGTGGGCGTGATTTTGAAAAGCAATTTCAAACATTTCCTGGCTTTGCAGTGTAGCTCTCTAGCAGCCTCTTGGGTTCAAGCTTAGAATGACAGCTACCCCCCCCCCCCTTCCAAAAAAACCTTACAGTAACTGTTTATGTGCCAACAGTTTAATTGTGAACCATAATTAAATCAAAAAAATGACATGGAAAAAAATTCCAGTCAGACCTGTTCAACCAGAGTCTTCTCGGAGTGTTTATTAACACAAACCCATGAATAAATAGTAAATAAATAAAAGCAATGGTCATGAATGTGTTTGTGGGGTCAGTGCAGCAGGCGGACAGAGTTGACGTGCAGGTGGTAGAGGAAGTCAGCGTAGGGCGCGCCGCCGTTGGGACTCTTGTCCTCCACCAGGTGGCGCTGCAGGAGCTCCTCGCCGGCATCGCCCTGCTTCACCAAGAGCAGCTGCGAAGTTACATGCAAACGTTACAACAATGTTGCGTGACGAGGTAGAGTGTTTAGTTGCAGGCTCACCTGGCGCAAGCGCGGGACCTCCGAGTCCAGCGCGTCGAGGAGGGATCGAACGGCGACCGACAAGGGAGTGTCAAGAACCGGCAGCTTTGTCTGGACGAACAACATGACACTGGAAATAGATTATGTTCTACATAAAGTGGTATACGTTGTAATGAACAGACAAAACAGGTTACCTCTCCGGAGGGCAGGGATGCCAAGCATCCCACGTTGAAGAGTTCAACTAAAGTGCATGGCAGGACGTGGGCGCCCACCCATAGCAGGAGGGTGTGCGGGGCGTGCAACAAATACATCCCGCCTGGAAGCAGGCTTGCAGCGGAACAACGTAGAGCGCCCTCAGCCCCCTCCTTCGCGTCTACGGCGTGCGACAGCGGCTGAAGGCGATAAAATTAATCATTTTCTTTTTCAGGATTTTTTCCCCACGCAAGTTCCAACAGAGGGATCCTGTTAAAATCGTCATCACGCACAAAGCAGCAAATCACGCGAGACTTCAGATGACTGTGTCTGCTCTTTGTTTTTGCGTAGGCTATTTTGTGTCAGAGAGTAAAATATTTTTTTAGGTTAAATATAATTTTTTTTTTTTTTATTTAATTCAATATTAAAAAATATTTTATTAAATACAACTATTTTACTAATACCATTATATTTTATCTAAAAGTTTGATACAATTATTCAAATTTTATAGTAATTAATTTCACGATTCATCGACAAATTATTGAATAAATATGGTTTATTACATTAATCTTATAAGCAACATTATTTATTTTACTAATATTTTAGTATCATATTATTTACAATATCATATTACTTACAATAAGTCAACAAATTACAGTAATAAAATAAATAAAGTACTCATATAATTATTTATATATAATTGTATATATAATTATTAATTCAATATTTAAAAAAATATTTTACAAAATAAAACCGTTTTAATAATATCCTTATATTTAATGTAAAATAGTTTAATAAAATTATTCGAATTTTATAGTAAAGTTTTTATAAAATAATACAGTACTCAAATTAAAAAATAATCAGAACAAATAAAAATAAATGGACCTTAGTGTGAATCAGGAGGTTCGAATGGTCATTTCAGCAAAGATCAACGTCATAAAAGAAATGTCTCACTTTTTTTGCATGTGTACATACCAGAGGCACCAGCATGGGGTAAAAGTGCATGGCGCAGGCTGCGGCGTCCAAAGCGAGCACCTGGCAGCGCAGCCCCAGCCGGCAGTGGACGGAAGTGCGCAGGCCAGGCAGCAGCACGTCACTCTTCCTCAGACTGTTGACATAGACGGGCAGCGCTCGCAGGCCCCCAGGCAGAACCAGCTGACCGGACGACGCCCATGCCGAAGCGGAGCAGCCGTGGCGGCGGTAGAATGCTAACGCCTCCGTCAGGTCCCTCTGGAGCTCCTCACGCAGATCCTGCAGGGGGCGCTCCAAAGCCTCACAATACACTGAAAACAAATGGAGAACATGTAACAATGCAATGTGTAATTGTTTATCCCTTTTTTTAGGATTTCCTTCTTACTCTTTTTGCAGTAGAAAGCCAGCAGCGTCTGTGCCTGGTACTGGCGGAAAGTGTCCTGCAGGTGGCGTGAGCATCGCAGCGTCAGCGTGTGCACCCTGGATCTCCGCTCTCCTGATGGTTTGTTGTACGCCAGGACTGCCTAGCAACGCGCAGTTGAAGCGAAAGAAAAAGGTCATTAAATAACCCTAAAAAAAATTAGCACACCCTACCAACTGTTAACATGTTAGCATTAGATACGTTCTCATTTTAGATCAAGATCAGAAGTGGCAAATTCAGGTCCAGAAAGTAAAAACCCTGCCACGGTTTGGCTTTAGCCCCTTGTGCTAGCTAGCTAGCTCCCTGGCAGGTAACCGAGCACCCGGAGAGCTAACTGGCTAGCTAGCTAGCTCGCTCCCTAGCAGTTAAGCGAGCACCCCATGGTGCTAGCTAGCTAGCTAGCTCCCTAGCAGGTAAATGAGCACCATGGGAGCTAGCTAGGGAGCTAGTTAACTAGCACCTGAGGCTAAAGCCAAACTGTGGCAGGATTTTTACATTCTGGACCTGGATTTGGCACCTCTGATCAAGATCCTCTCAAGCTGGCTTACTTAGCAACTTTTAAACTCAGGTTGTCATCTTGCTAAATGTTAGCATGCCGACTGTTAGCATCTGATCAATTTTCATGACAAAAAAAAGTCAATAAAACAACATAATCTAACTTAACTTTGATTGCAAGTGAACTCTGAATGTACTTAACAACTTTCTTGGCAGCCACTCCTTACATCGGGCAAAATAAAAAAATCAAAAGAAAAAGTCCAACTAGCTAATAATATAACAAAATAACTTATAGTACCTGTATAGCGATGCCTCGCGTCTCATCCAGAGCGCTACCGTCATGCGCTAGCTCCACTGCCAGCGTCGTCCAGCAGTCTAGCGTCGCCATAGCGACCCTGTCAGGCCTCGGCCTGGGCGCGAACAGTCCGTAGCAGCCGGAAACGCGCATCCCTGCCAACAGCATTGCATTGTGGGTATTTTGTAAGGGATTGTGTGGGTTTCAAAGTCTCACCTTTGCTAACAAACAAGCTAAGTTCCGCCTTGTAGCCGACGTCTGCCGCCACGACGCACTTTAGATTACGGCTAAAACGCTCCCGGTCCAAATCCCCCTGTGATTAAAAATACACGTTAGCCTAGTAACACCCAATATGATAGCAACTTATCAAAAATAGTACTTGAATACAGTTTCCACACAGTTGGCTAATAAAGATGATTCTCATTCTCATTAGCATGTTAGCGTTTGATTAGTAGCTTCTGCGATACCTGCAGGTGGTTGAAGGTGTACAACGCACCGCCCGTCAGATAGGGAATGTGGCCTGGCCAAGCCCCGCCCACATCTTGCGGGGAGAGGACAAACAGGTGAACGCCGCAACCCTGATGGACGCACGCCTCAGCCAATGAGGTGGCGCCCTCCGGTGGCTGGAAGATGGACTGAGAGGGGAAGTCATGACACCATTTTGAATAAAACATTTTAGTTACATCAAAAACAGTCAAGAATGGTGAGCAAAGACTGATAGGCCATCTTGAGTCCATTCCAAAAATCAATACGGTTCTTGCCTTACTTTTGGCTTGCTGGTCCCGAAGAAGCCGGTGGAGGTTTGTTCCGTCTCTACTAACGGAGCCGAGTGGAAGACGAGCAGTTTTCCGGGACAGGCCAACATCTTGAGGACGGCCAGTCCCGCTTTGACCGGAAGGTCCACTGGGACGCCTGCCGACTCATCACCCTCCGGACTCATCTGGGGAATGTGCTGCAACACGCTACACAACACCATACGAATGTTAGCATGTTAGCATTTAATCAGTTCTAATTACAGATTGTACTACAATAGAGGGAAAGACGTACAATTGACATTGTACAGCCTCAGCACTTTCTGTACTCAAGTTGCTATCTTGCTAAATGTTAGCCTACCAACTGTTAGCATATTAGCATTGGAAATAGTTAGGGATAGACCGATTTTGGCCATTTTGAAGAATCATATGGCCGATAATAGATCTTTTTCTTTCTTTTTTTAAGTGTTAACTTCAGGGAACTAATTTAATTTAAAATATATATTTTCTTAAATTTTCAGAGATGTGTGAAGATATGTAAAAAATAAATACTTCAGATATTTTGACATTTTGGAATACTTTATTTACTGTAGGAAACAAATGGTCCTGGTAGATCCTGGAACCTTTTGTTAGATTTTTGTTGACTAAGATTTTTTTTTTTGAACTCCAATATTTTACAAACTCTAAAAGTTTTCAGTAAACATATGCTTTAAAATTCCCTCAAAAATTCAGAGCTAATTTTGATGCCAACAATTTCCCTTTTAGTGAAAATGAATATCGGCTCCAAATATCAGTTATCGGCGTCCTTGACTACTAATAATTGGTATGGTATCGGCGCTGAAAAAAACATATCGGTCTATCTCTATAAATAGTGCTATTACTAGTTTTAGTAAAAAGTAGAGGTGTCAGGCGATTATTATTTTTTTTATCGTAATTAATTGCATGACTTCAATAGTTTACTCACGATTAATCTTAAAAATATGTTCTAAATATACAATAAAATGTACAATACATTTTTTCTCTTTAAATTTTCATACTCTTGTCAACATAAAAGTGAAAAAATGTTAAACTAATAGACATATGGCTGCATCTTTTAGTCATTGAAACAATAATTTCATAATAATTCATAAAATTAAGTTAAATTGAAAAAGATGTGCTGTACTGTAAAAAAAACAAGTGTGATATTGATTTGTGTTGAGGTCATTTTTCTGCCACTAGATGGCATAATTACAGCTGTAAGATGGTTCAGTGCATTTTTCTTTTCATATTAAGAGCTATCTAATCTTTAACATGAAGTACCTTGTGAAATTCTGCACTTTTATAAAATTGTAAAATACAACTTCACCCCAGTACTCACAAATATATACATTATTATTAAATTTATGACCGCTTAATTTTGGCGTGGACATGGAACTTTAAATTAACTCTAAATTATCGCATTAATTTTGACACCCTTAGTATAAATTAATCTCTTATTTTTTTTGCATAACTTTCTTTCTTTTCTTTTCTTTTTTACCTGGTGATGCCGTCCATGCAGTCCCTTAACGCGAGTACAAGCCCCTCCCTGACAGGAAGCTGCAGTTCGTCCGACGTCTCCGCCATGACCAGCATGTGCGGACGGGACAAGGCGGGGCTGAGGTCGTACAGCTGGATTCTGCTGTCGTACGTCAGCAGGCCCACGCGCACGTCTCTGCGCCAAATTGCCGGTTAACGTGCGCTTTTGCATGATGGCGTTCATGTGTGTGCCATACCCGATGAGCGACGCCAGCAGAGTGTGTATTTCTTGCGTCACAAACTCCAAATGGCCGCCTCTCAGCGCCGCCGCAGATGTGTCGATGGCCAGAAGCAGCGCTGCCGCTTCGCCCTGTTGCGTGCACATAAAATAAACGCACGATATTTGCTGCCGTTTGTTATTTAATAGCAATTTTACAACAAAAAATAATCATTATGAGTCTTGTCTTCAACAAGATCTGACCTTGTAGTAATGGCGCTATGCACATGCAATGACCAAAACTCTAATAATAATTTGATGTCACCCAAAATATGTGGTTTAAAATTCGGAGCTATCCGACAAGAGAAATGGAGGACAATGGTCGAAAAATGTCACAAAAATGACGACTTAAGGCCAAAATCGTTTCAGGCGTGCCTTTTTGTGGATCTTGTCATGTTAGAAAAGAGGAAAATGTTGCTGCGTGAAACCGTCATCGAAGGCGGAAATTCTTTCAATATTCCGGTAGGACGAGTTTGTCTTTGGAGAAAGTTACATAACGGCCCTAAAAGGCCCGCTTCAAATCAACATGGCAGACATGGCTATGACTATTTAGGACTTTTTTTTGTGGGTCTACTCATGATAGACATGTCTACCAATTTCCATGTTGCTGTGTGAAACTGTCTTTGGGGGCTGACATTTTAAATACAATTCCAGAGGGTGCAATGGTTATGGATGAACCTAAAATGGCTGCTTCAAACCAAAATGGCGGACCTCCTTTGCCTTTTCAGACATGGCTTAGACGGGTCTACCAACTTCCATATTATGGAGGACCAAAACTTAAAAAAAAAAAAAAATAATAATAATAAATGACTGAATAAATAATTAAATGATTAAAAGTGAAAATGAAAACAGATATAAAAAATATAATTTAAAAATTTAATTTAAAAAAATATAAATGTAAATAAAAACAACTATATATATATATATATATATATATATAAAACCATAAATATATATAAGAAAAAAGAAAAACGAGATTCAAAAAATAAATATAAAAATAAATGTTGAAATAAATATATATAAATAGAATTAAATAGCTCAATAACTCAAGTTGCAAGTCGACAGTGGACAAGATAGTCGTCCATTGCTGGAGCTCTCCGTGCAAGCCGGCAAAACGTCCTTGCTCGCCGAAATGTGAGAGCAAAGCGTTTTTATTCATCAAATGATGATAATTCTATTTATATATCTATTTTTGCATTATTTTGACATTTATTTTTTATATAATTTTTATATTATTTTGAATCTGGTTTTAAATTTTTGTATTTATTCTTACTTTTATTTATATTAATATATATATATTTTTTTTTTCTTCCCATTTATATTTATTTTCTAGTAGAACGAGTTTGTGGCCAAAAGGACTATAAAATGGCAACTTTAAACCAAAATGGTGGATTTCCAGTGTTTTCAGGTATAACTTTTTGTGGTTCGATACATGATAGACATCCAGATTTCATCTTAAGTGTCTTGTAAAGCAGGCGCAAAAGGAACCTTGAGGGCGTGGAGGACTTCATAGGACCCCATTTTGAGTTCGGGTCTCTGATCCCGGTCAAGTCGGACGCCGTCCACCCCATCTATGGGCTGGTATTGTTGCCACGGCACTGCAGAGGACAAAAGGACACTGATGCCACCAAAACAGTGGTCCCCCTCACTCAAACGTGTTTAGGGACACTTGTAAGTCAAGGTAGCACTTTTTTTGGTTCCGTTTTACCTTCGATCAGCTTGTCACAAAAAGGGCAGCGGAACCTCTGGCCGCAGTCCTGCCAGCTCATGGCGACGCACATGGACGCGCCGCACCGGCGGCATCCTGACACGCATGTGTCCTCCGTGACCACCGGCAGACGCTTCTGGAAGCGAGACGTCAATAAAGCTACATGTATGGAAAGCCGTTAAATCCATCTCAACTCATTTGCTCCCAAAAACATATAAAAATGTTCTATTTTAAATATTGCCATAGTCCTAAAAAATGTTCTTATAAGTTGTTTTTAATGGGTTTTTTTTATTTTATGCCAGAGCATACAAGAAGGCTTTGATGCAGCCTCTGACCTGCAGAGGTCGTTTAAAGCAATGGTAGTTATTACAGAAAATGGCCAGAAGGTGGCAGCAGAGTATAAGAGATCAACCAGGGCCATGTTGCAAAAAAACTATTTTCCCCACTGTTTTAAACACATTTGTGAATAATTATGGAACTTAGCTATATTCTAATGCCAATTGCTGCAAAACGGAAACAGATACAAATATACTTTTTTTCCTGATGAAAGAAGAGACTCTAATCTTTCTTTTTGTAGGTTCCACGTTTTTATAGCAACAGAACACAATATTCCGTGCGCTTTGCAAAATCTGTCAAAATCCAGTAAAACAGCCGGGAGCGAAGGAGGTTGCTTCAGTGAAAATGGCTGGGCGTGAATGAGTTAAATAAAAAAATATTAACTTTAACCTGAAAACCAGCTATTTATTTATTTATATTTTTCATGCTAACGTCTCAGAATATGAAGGTCGAAAAACTCACCTCCAGTGAGTTCCGTCTGGCCAGGGGCGTAACGAGCATGGCCAGGGGCAGACGGGCCAGCAGGGCAGTGGGACCATCCTGGGGGAAGCAGTACGTGGTGGAACGGATGGCACGGGGACTGGCGCTCCCTGAATGCAACGTGACATCATCACACAAGTCGCTTAACTGGTTTTCATGATGGCGGACCAGTCAGTCAGTTTTACAGTTAACGAACCGAGGGTGACAAATAACTAGCATAAACGCGGTGCAGTGTACCTTTGTAGAGGCAAACGATTTGGCACAGGATCAGAGACTTCCGAGGGAATACTTCGAAATAGCATGCTCATGGTTCACATTATTACCTCCATCCTCCATGATGCAGGAAGTGGTCGGAAGAGGAGGCGGAGGACCGAAAGACTCAGAGACAAAAACTTTCCCTTCCCACTCAGCCCTGTCGTCCGCCATCACTTTGACCTAATCCCAGTTATGGAAGAGTTAGCATGCTAGCATCAGTTTTTAAAAAGTCCGTTTAAAAAATCACTTACTGCGCTGGGAAGCAGCCCTGGGTCCAGCCCATAACGAGACTCTGAGTTTGGAGATATCTGTAAAGTGTAAACACAATTATTTAATAGCACAGATATTTCCCAATAATATTTTTAACCTTCTGGCTTTTTTTGTAGTTTTTTTTTATTTTTTATTACTTAGTTATCATTTTGGAAGTGCAATAGCGATTGGCATGACATTTTAGAGAAACACCATTCAAATTTCCAAATATTCATAAATAAAATAGGTAAGTAGAATTTCTTCCACTTTTATAAAATGTCCTAGTTTTCCCATTCTTCCACACACAAAAAAAAAACAAGATCAATCAATACATTCAAGACATTCAATAAGATCAGTTCTCATTTTTCACATTCCAAATTCAAACCATTCAATTAATTTAGGACATTATTTTAAACCAATTTTTCCACATTCACAAGACATGAAAATGTTTCCTTTACAATAAAAAATAAATAAATAAAGGAAAAACAATGAATCAAAATATTTTTTTTTTGTTGTAACTTTACTAACCTTTTCCGGTTCCAATCAATCAAACAATTAATAATAATTATTAATAATAATAAGCAGAAGAAGAAGAAAAAGAAAAAGAAAAAGAAGAACACTTCAGCCTTTATTTTAGTAAAATGACCATATATAACTTCTCTCTAAACCTGATGGGGTCCATCTTCGTAGGGGGGCGTGATGACGGAGCCAGATCCTGCCGGATGACCGCCGTAAGGGGTCCATAGTGACGACCGTCCGGGTGGAGAACACTGCGGTGTCTGCTCAGATGGCGAGCCCAGGTTGAGACCGAGGAAGCCGGGTAGAGGGCCGCAGAGAGGCCTCTGCTCAAAAGCTGTGTGGGAACTACAGGGGCCCGCCCACAGCGGGCTCTGATTGGCTGCAGGGACGTCCATCGACCACCATACCTGTCTGTGATTCGCCGAACACAGACCTTAATATATGTTTAAAACGATTGTTTTTAACGATAACATCACAGGAGGAACAAATAATAATTGAAGGGGACAAAACTGAGAAATACTAAAGGAACACGTGAATTTTACAGGCTAAGACAGCGTACCTTTTGCTAGGGGCGGAAGTACCAGCTATTACGTCGCGGGGATTCCTTTCACCTTCGGCGGCGAAGCAAGCTGCCACAGAAGGGGAATTCGTTCAACTCTACGTTCGAAATCGATAAATATTGGGGAAGAGACCCAAATCGTGCCACACGCTGACGGCTAGGAAATACAGAAATAAAGTGCAACCACGGTGCGCCTGCCAACGCCAGCATCCAAGCTAGCTAACATGACGGGGAAGCGTTTCCGGCATTCCCTTAGCAGTAAAACGAATATTATTATTTTATTTTTTATTTTTTTATTATTAATAGAAATCGTTAACTTGACAATCCAAGCAAAATAAAATATTTTTGTACGAGTTGTGGCAGTTACAGTCATTTGAATTAAAAACTGCTCATTTAATTTATTTAGTCTTTTTTTTAATGTTCGATGAGGCTGTCATCTTACAGAATAGATATACAGTACTACAAGAGTCAGGGGGAAAAAAGGTAGAAATGCCAGGCCATGGTAGTCATACTAAACAGTCAGTACCACAGTCACCCGGATATTTATTGGCATTTTTTCCATGCCGCTGTTTTATTTTAATCAAATATAAGAATCACAGTGACTGTTGCAGGCCCAGCTGCTGTTTTGCCACCCCGGCAAGGTTTAAACAGAAAATGCATGCAAACATAAATTGTATTAAATACTGCACATGAGTGACAGTGTAAACCCCTAGATGGCAATATTGCCTAATGTTTTTCTTGCATATCCATATCGTCTGTTGAAGGAATCGAGAAAAAAAAAGCCTTCCCAATTCAACGGCTATGTAACGCCATCCTTTCTGAAGTGTACCCAAAACTTTTATACTTACTTGTAATACTACTCGTATTTGTTTTACCAATTTTAACTAATATAATAAAGAAAACTGCACAATCGATGAACCTCAGGTTCATTTGATTTGTGTTGAATTAACTACTGTATACTTATCTTTTGTTTCAAGTACTTTGCTGCCATCTTGTGGCTATACGCAATCAGAACCACCTTTCAGGTAACTCATTCCAATTATTCATGGGTTTTCCCCAATAGACAGATTTCTCTTCTGAATTACTAACAGGAAGAATAAAAATAGGAGACAATAATCAACACCGGTGCATATTTATTGAAAAAAAAAAATCAATAATTACAGATAGAAACAAAGGTTAAGGGTGTGAAAATTCCGCCGTGTCATCTGCACTCCGAGGGCTTGGCTTGTCTTTTGAGGGCAGTGATCCGGTTCCTCACGTAGTCCTTGATGCCCTTCCAGGAGCGCGTGGCCAGGGCTTGCGGCTCGGCCTCCAGACAGCGCAGGCAGTCCAGCTTCTGTGGCACCTTGTGGTCTCGGATGAGGCACATCATGTGCCTCTCCACGGCGGCGACCTCTGTGTCGCTCCACTTATGCTTGCTGATTGGTGAACCAGCTGAATGTGAAAAAAACAAAAGTCAAAACATCATCAAAAGATTGGTCAAGACCAGGCAAAATGATCACACGGCAACTTTCTTACCTTTTGCCGGCCGCTGGGACGCGGTTGAATTGGTCGCGTGTGTGCCAGACAATCCACTGAAGGACTCCGCGTGCTCCCATGATGCAAATGGCGGCGCTTCTCCACACGGTGATGGTGCAGCGTTTAGGCCTAAAAGATCATTAAGGAATGATAGTTACATTTGAAAATAAAGAATTTCTTTATCCGATCCATCATGGAGCCAGAGATGCTTCACTACTTCAATATGTTCTGAAATGAAATTTGATGTATAGAGGCCTCCCCTAAATTACATTAATAAAAAAAAATATATAAATCGAATCAACAAATTCACTGCCATTGACGGCTATAAACGTCAAAAATTAATTTGAACTATTTACACTATTTTAAAAAATTCCACTTTTGTTAACAAGAGTATGAAAACCTACATTTTTTTTATTGTACATTTAGAACAGATATTAAATTTGTGATTAATCGTGAGTTAACTAGTGACGGCCCAAATTTTAATCTTTTCCTTTTTTTTTTATTCATTAACTGCCATTGACGTCAAAAATTTATTTTAACAATTTCTATTAGTTTAACATTTTTTTTCCCACTTTTGTTAACAAGAGTATGAAAACCTAGAATTTTTTATTGTACATTTAGAACCGATATAAATGTTGTGATTAATTGTTAGCCTAGAGTTAACAAGTGAAGTCATGCGATTAATTACAATTTTAAAAAAATAAGCGCCTCTTGCCCCAAATTTGTAATAATGTTTTTTAAAAATGAATTTATGACAGTGAATGAGTTAAA
This sequence comes from Vanacampus margaritifer, assembly GCF_051991255.1. Taxonomy (NCBI): domain Eukaryota; kingdom Metazoa; phylum Chordata; class Actinopteri; order Syngnathiformes; family Syngnathidae; genus Vanacampus; species Vanacampus margaritifer. The sequence continues at coordinate 2,851,170 of NC_135434.1, forward strand.
AAGGGGGACAATACACATAAAAGCCCCGTCACACTAAATTAAATACGTAAAATAATGAATTACATCACGTATTAAAGCCTCTGCAATAAATTATATAAACGCATTCTGACATTAATTTTATTTCAAATCTAATCAGAATTAAAATGACAAATACGCATTTGTATGTGCTAAATTCTACGCAAATAAATATAAAATAAATTAAAAAGTCACATTTTACTCTGATTAAAAATGAAATGGTAAAAATGTATTTGTATATATTAAAGCATTCACAAAGAAGAAATCAAATAAATTAGATTTCAATTACATTTAGAATAAAAACAAAAAAAATACAACTACTGTATACACATCAAGGGCTTCACAGTAAAAATAAATAGAAAAAATTAATAACGTACTCGGCTCACTTCAAAAATACTTCCTTGGTACTAACAAGTCACAAAATGGCAGCAAAGCTCTACTTTATGACCCGCCTCAACTTACTTCTGCATTATCGTTCCTTGGCACCAAGATGCCAAAAGATGGCGCCAAAGCAATACTCTTGATTGAGCACAAAAACATCGAATAGGAATTACCAAACATGAGCGTTCCAGAATGGATGGATTTGATTATTATTATTATTTTTAATCACAGAATATATAAATCGCTGAGTAGTTTGGCATCAAACGGAGTCCAGTCAAACGGGGGTCCTCACCTTCAGGGTCCAGGCCGATGTCCTTCAGCTCCACCTCGATGTTATCTCGAAGGCTCTTCACCCGATTGTTGCCCCCCAGGATGAGCTGCGCCTCGGCGGGCTCCAGACTGATGAGCTGCAGCATGGCGGCGTGGTGCTTGCGGATGCCGGCCGACGTCAGCGCCTCGGGCTTCCGGACGCCGCCGTCTTTGACGAACATCTGCACGCAAATGGAGCCGCGGTAGGCGGTGAGCGTGTGCGGCCGTCCGAACAGGAAGGCGTTGTCGGCGGGGACGCCGCAAGCCTCGCGGGCCCCCGCCAGGCGCTCCAGCGTGGACAGGAAGTCCGGCTTGAGCAGGATCGGGACCATGCGGCCGCACTTGGAGCGGATCTCCAGCCTGCTGAAGACTCGACACATGCTCCTCTCGAGCTCGCCGACTAATAAGTCCAAGTTGTCCTGCGGGTGAGGCTTCTTGACTGACTTCAAGGCGGCAAGCGGTAAAGAGGACACCTCGCTGGTTTGTCTCCGGTTGAAGAGAACTATCCGAGCCAGAATCACCCTGGCCAGAGCGTCGTATGTTTCCGCCGAGGGCTGTGCTCGGAATTTCTCCTCGGCAAGAAGGTAAACTTTCTCGACGTGGAAGCTCAGTCTCTTCACGTCTTGGGCGTCCGGCACTTTCTCCCTGGATCTCCTTTTGTTTTTCCGCAGAACCGACAAAGCGCCCGAGGAGATCATCTTAGCCCACTGCTTCCTGTGGACAACCAGGAAGTTCTTCGCCGATTCGGCCAGGTGGAAGTCTCTGCGCTCCAGCGCCCTCTCCTGGACGATGCGGCACACCTTCTGGAGGGAGTAACCCAGCTTGATGGCCAGCGAAGGCGCGCTGTACGTGCGGCCGGCGGCGTCGTAACCGGCCAGGACGTTGACGGCGGCCACCACGTGCGGGAAGCTTTCGGGAACGAAGAAATCCTCCAGCCTCCTCAGCGGCGTCCTTTGCCAGGCCTCCAGGACCAGCCGAGCCATCTGTCGCAGGTTCTGCCGCATGTACTCCTGCCGCTTGCTGTCGGCGCCGTACTGCGCCAACATGTCCTCGCCGTAGTCCAGCAGGACGGGCTCCCTGATGATGAGGCGCGTCACGTCGTCGTAGATCATCTGCGACAGGATGGCGCGGAAGCCGGCGCTGATGCCGAGGTCGCCCATGGTCTCCAGGGCGCAGCGGGTCTCCACGCGTACCTGCCCTACGCGTGCCTCGTCGTCCTTCTTCTCCCGCCGTTCCGGGCAGCGCTTCATGTGGCACGCCAGGTTCCTCTTCATGTACAGGCCTCGACAGTGCAAACAGTGCAGGAAGTCCTGCGCCTGGCCCGTCTTCTTGGGTCTCTTCCGCGCTGCTAGCTGCCCCACGCCGGTCCTCAGCACTTGTTTGTTGTGCACGTAGTTGCCCTCGTTGATGAGCTGGTTCCACACTTTCTGTCTCTCCCGGGAGCCTTTGGGGAAGCGCAAGGCGGCCGACACTTCCTCCTTGTGACTGTGTTTGTGTTCCAGGTGCCTGGACATCTTGAGGACAGCCTTGGAGCAGAATAAGCAGTAGTTCCGCCGGTAAACTCGCTTGCAGCTCTTCTGGCTTCTCTTCATTGCGGATACCTTGACAGAAAAGCCAATAAATCGAAAGTCTCTCATATGTGACTTGCTTAACTCATTTTCTCCCCAAAAAACGACATGGTCCCAAAAACGTATTTATATGTTTTTTTTTGTTTTATGCTAGAGCATAGAGAAGGCTTTGACGCAGCCTCTGACCTGAAGAGGTCGCTTAAAGCAATGGCAGTTATTTCAATAAACAACAGCAACAGAGTATAAGAGATCAACCAGGGCCATGATGGAACAAGCTCTTCTTGTCATGTTTTCACCAGGAATGTGATTATTGATGAAATGGAAACAGATAGAAAATATGCAGTTGCTCAGGTCTAAGTAACAACCAATCACAGCTCAGCTTCAGAACACAGGTGAGCTGTGATTGGCCGTTGCCTGAGCAACTGTGATGTCATCTTCAGTCGACAACAAATGGCAAAACGGCCACCCCCTGAGAGGCATAAAAACGGCTGGATTTTGCAACATAACTCACGTTCCACAAATGCAAAATTCATCAAAATGTTATGTTTAGCTCTTTGACTGCCAGACGTTTTCAGAAAAGGGATGCCGTGGGTGCCAGCCGATTTAAGCATTTTTGACTGATCTTTCAAGGTCCACAGAAAATTATGTGTTTGGACTATGGAAACACACATATTACCAAATGAAAGATTGGACTCTCATCTTTCATCAGAAAAAAAAAAGTTTGTTTCTACCTTATTCCGTTTTTCAGTAATCAACAATAGAAAATGGTTAGTTTCACCTCGGTTTTGAAAAAAACGTCTTTTAACGTCTTTGGCACTCCTCCATAGGATTTTACTAAACGTTATTTGACGTTTTTGGCAGTCAAAGAGTTAGACTTGTGAGGTCACATATACCATATTATTGTCAAGAAATGTTTCAGGTCGACTCCCCCTGTAAACTTATCAAAGTCTCCCGGATGTGAAGTCATTTGAAACTGAGCGCACCTTCACGTTCTTCAACAGGCTCCACTCCGTCTTGGCTTCTCGCGGTGAAACTCGGCGTGGCTTTCTCGTGCCGCACGGGGACACGCTGGGGCTGCGAGAGGATCCGCTCGAGGGGGGCTTGATTTCTTCCCCGAAGTCCGACAACGCGTCAGACACGTCGCTGTCGTCGAAAACGGAGCTATTGTCGGTAGATTCGGCGGAGCGTTTTCCCTGGAGGAAGATAACAGCATCACAGTGTGAACGGCTCCAAAAATGGTCAAAAACTACAAAGGGTTGCTGATTTGCACAGTCGTGCCTTGGACTGTAGAGTTTAATAAATACAATTTTATATTTTCGGAGAGTGTTATCTGTATTATTTTTTTTTGTACTGTTGTAAATTAATTTTGTTCATGATAATTACTGAAATGATCTTTTCTTCTCTATATAAAAGAAATCAAGATGTCCGGTTGTAAAAATTAATAAATAAATAAAAATAATAATAATACTGTGGCAAGTTAGTAGAATTTGCATCTGACGTTTACAGTCTAAATGAGTTAACCAAAATACTAGAAATGTGTCCGTTTGAGCAGAGAAGTTATAAAACAATTGAGAAACACATGCAACATGTCATCCTACAAGCGGAGTTGCATCCTCCGCACACGCCCAGTCTTCTGTCAGGTCCTCGTCCTCGTCCTCGTCTTCGCGATGCTCGTCGTCCAACGGTGGCGGTGGCGATGGGCCCTCTGACGACGTGCACCACTCCGGCTAACAAAAAAGACAGCATGCGTTTGAACGCTGGCGTGAAATCAGGAAGTGCGTTGGATGAACCGCCTACCTCGATTTTGTGTGCCGTCTCGCTTTGGCACGGCGGCGACCCGTCCATGTGCGGAGGCGACTGAAGCGACAAGAGTTTGACTACATCAACATTGTCATGTGAGGACAATGAGCAATAACATCAGGTTTAATTGCCTGGGCGGCCAAGTGGGGCGACTTCTCGGCGGCGTCGTCTTCTGGAGGCAATGATTCCAGCTACATGGGAGGGACAGAATTTAGAAGAAGCAGCCGCACGCACACACGCACACAAAACACTCACCAGTTGGTCCAACTCCGACAGCTGTTTGAGTAAAAGTGAGCGCTGACGCAAAACAATAGAACGTTTTGTTACCCACTAGGAAAAAGGGAGAAGCATTTTTTATGAATTCATTGTGCAATCTCAATGAGCTCCAACACGAGAGCTGCAGCAATAATAGTGTTATGATGTAAAATAAAAAGCGCCGCCATTTTCCTCACCGGTGTTGGAACTGATGCATCTTTATCAGGATGATCAGAGTCATTCAAGGCTGCAGGGAGACAAAATGTAAGTTTTTCTACATCAATATGTTCCTAGAGTACATTTAGAAAAAAGTGACCTAAAAAAAAAAATATATATAAGTAAATAAAGAATTACCTCGACAGTGCACCGAGTCTATCTGCTGAGTTGCCACAGGGGGAGCCGTTGAGGTTTGGCTTTGAGCGGCAGACACCTCGCTGCGCTGAAAAGAACCTGAAGATGAGGGTGACTGAAAAGACAGCTGTGTGGAGGAGGAGGAGGAGGAGGAGGAGGAGGAGGAGGGCATGCCGGATGGCGGCGCACAGCTGGTCACCATTTGGGCTCGATGGCCGGTTTGCAGTGATCCGAGCTTTTCTCGGGCATCCATAGGCTGCGGCGGGGCAAAGGGCGCACTGGCGAACAGCGAGGCGGGTGACACATGGCTGTGGATGTGCGACATGGACGCCAGCGTGCGCAGGAAGCTGTCACTGGGCACCTGTGGGTGGCTGTAGGGCGGCAACGGGTCCCGGCTGGACTGTGTGTTGAGGAGGGGGCTTTGCATGGAGACTGCAGACCAGTCCATCTGGCTTGCCCATGCCTGACTCTTATTCGCTGTCATGTGGTCCATTGTCTTCCATAACCATCTGACTCCTGTTACCTAAAAGACCAACAAACAACAAATCAATAAAATATAATCACCAGAACGCACTTTTATGACATTGGAGGAAAGTTCATTCCAAAAATATATGATAAAGAACAAAAGCAAAGTCAGTATCAGAAGCTTTTAACTCTATTCCATTAAATTATATTAAACCAAATACACAGATGATCATTGCTTAAAAATAAATATATCGTTCAAAAATAATCATCTCTGTTTTTTTATAGCCTCATGAAACCAAGTTATCAATAAAGTTGGATTTTAATTGAAAACATGCAGGAATACCATCAGTAGTGCTGTTATTTGTTATTTAAAAAAATTAACTTGTAGAGCAAGCCTTTATTATCAGTAAAGTTAAGTGGGGATCAATTAAAATAAAACACGAGTTTATTGTGGGTGGAGAAACAAAGAGACCCTGTTTCGAGGGCTGGCTTTTTATGCTGGTTAGCATATTAGCTTGACCGGGCTTTCGTGGTCCGGCGGCACTTGCCGAACAACTTGGCAATTAATAAACGTACTGGTAGACTAACATATTTGTAGTTAATGACAAATCAATTTAAAAGAGAAGCAACATACCTGTAAAATGCACCGGAAGTTTCACTGCTAGCAACATCCAATGTTTGTCGCTGTGTAACCCGGAAATGAATAAGAATACTTCCGGTGAGCGGTCGAAAACCTGGATTTGCTATTTATTTTATTTTTTTATTTGATCATTTTTACGTTTGGAGCTGTACTTGTATCTTTAAATTAGAACTTAAAGCCACATTTAGGAATTTCAACAAGGGTTACTGTTATGGTTTCAATTTAGGGTTTTCAAACCAAAATTGGGGCTTTAAATCAGCATTTCAAACCTGGTTTCAAATTTGGGTTGGGTTTTCGGGCCAATATTAGGGTTTCAAATTAGGATTTCAAGTCAGTGTTACGGTTTCGTGTTTGAGTTTGAAATTGGGGTTTTAAGACAGGGTAAATGTGGATAAATGTCTGTTTGTGCGTGAAACAAAGGCAACAGCAAACAAAAAAGTACATCCAGTATTCCATCGGGGAGGGCCATTCATTCTTCATGCGCTCCTACTGACGAGTGCTTGCCCATCATACACTAAATTATTAAACCAATGTTCACACTTGACCTGCTGCTCACACTCTGGCCTCCTGGCACCACTTAAATGGAAACCCCCAGCACAGACATCACCCACAAATGCCCCGTCTAGAACTTACGGCTAGGCCGCTGGATTTGTTTACATTTATACATTTATTTATTTACAACCAGTATAAATCTATGTGTGGACATGAAAATGTTTTTGGGAGAATGGCGTACCAAACGAAAGGGTCAAGCTATTTTTTCCAGTCATGACCTCTTGGGACTTTTTGTAGGTCTTACTTCTAATAGACTTCTTAAGTTGATGTTCGAAGGGAAACTGGCTGTGGGGGCAGACTTTTTAAATAATTCCAGAGAGTGCTAAGGAGTAAAAAAGGCCACCATCATGTGTCTTCTTGAGACTTTTTTTGTGGGTCTACTCAAAATAGATATGCCTACTCAATTCTATGCTGCTAAAGGAAACTGGCTTTTTGAATTTTCAAATATCATTTCAATGCGTCAAACTGAGCAAAATTGGTCTCTTTAAATCAAAATGGCATCTTTTTTTTGTGTGTTTTGGGGAATTTGTTTTCGGAGCATGTTTGTAGTGTCTCCTCATAATCTACATGCCGACCCACTTTGGTGTTGCTAAGTGAAAGTGGCTTTTTTTGGGGGGGGCTGACATTTTGAATACAATGTCAGATGGTGCAATGGCCCGAAAATTCGAAACAAAAATAGAAGAAGGTCCAAAATATAATATTCAAAGAGTTGCCATGAAAAGCAAACATAAACAGACAGCAAACCAAGCGAGCGTCAGCGACGTCTGCGAGAAAACCCCTCTGACAAGCGTGTAATGAGCCCGTGTGAGCGTCTCGCACCGTTTCATTGTGTCTTTATCTCCTCTCGCTCAGCTGCCCGCGCTAAAAAGCAGAAGAAGAAGAAGAAGTATAACGGGCTGCCGGTTTGGAGCAAATTACCCACGCTTATTTCGCAACAACACCCCCCTTGCTCGCCCGACGGGGGGGGGCCGAGCCAGCACCAAATTGTTTCGCCGAGCAAGGACACACGAGGTGTGCCAACGCGTCGTCAAAGGCTGAGAAGCAGGAAGCGGGAGAAGACATTTTGCCACTCCAGCGGGAAACGGGAAGAAAGGGGGACGCCGGAACGTCTCCCGGGGGTCCCGGGGCGAGCGTACCCCTCCCCACCGCCACCTGCCGAGAAGCTCGACGGGGGGGGGGGGGTTCGCTTTTTATTTTGGAAAGAAAATCTTCCCAGCAGCCCGGATAGAAACGTCGTACAACGGCGCGTTTCAGCTGGGGGAGAGCTTTTGTGCTTTTTTTTTGGGGGGGGGGGGGGGTATAACATAGATAATTAGCATAATCACTTCCAGCACAATGTGGAGCCCATCAAATGCTACTCATTCATTGGTCAACAACATTACAGTGGGTAGAAAAAGTCTACACACCCCTGTTCAAGTGCCAGGTTTTTGTTATTAACTCATTCACTGCCACTGACGGCTATAGACGTCAAAAATTCATTTGAACTATTTCTATTAGTTTAGCTTCCCCCCCACACACTTTTGTTAACAAGAGTATGAAAACCTATTTTTTTATTGTACATTTAGAAAAGATATACAATTTGTGATTAATCGTGAGTTAACTAGTGAAGTCATGCGATTAATTACGATTAAAAAATGTAATCGCCTGACGCTCCGAATTTTTAATAATCTTTTAAAAAATTATTATTATTATTAATTCTCTGCCATTGACAGCTAAAAAACGTAAAAAAAATAATAATTTGAACTATTTCTATTAGTTCAAAATTGTTTCCACTTTAGTTAACAAGAGTATGAAAACCTAGAATTTGTTATTTTACATTTAGAACAAAGATAACATTTGTGATTAATCGTGGGTTAACTAGTGAAGTCATGCGATTAATTACGATTAAAAAATTTAATCTCCTGACACACTTAATTTTTAATATAAATTTTTTAAATGAATTCATGGCATTAAATGAGTTAAAAACAATAAAACCAAGATCAATCTTTTTTTTTTTTTAATCGACAGTTAATGTGACCTATAACCTCTGCAACTCAATTAAAAAAAAATCAAGGAAGGAAGTACTGTAAAACAACTGAGATGATGTTGCATAAGTGTGCACACCCTCTTATAACTGGGGATGTAGCGAAACGATCCCATTCAAACTCAGGTTAAATGGGAGCTAGTGTCACACATCGGCGACATTTTACATCATCTCTGATGAATCCCATATAAACTTTAGATGCTCTAGTAGGCTTTTTCTAAAAAAAAAATTGAAGACTGACGGTTTTGTGCTAATATTGTTCCAATTCACATGTTTCCCCCCCCCCCAAATTCACCTTCTGGTTAAGGAAACACAACAAAGCTGGAACATAGAGATTAATTGAGTTTTACTTTGAAATTGGCTTCAAATATAAAGACATAAATTCAGTTCTCACACTCTTTTTATATATTTTTTGCCTGTCATCTAATGTGTGTGGAACATGGCAACAAATGATCATTTTGCGTCATGAAAAAGCGAGTACAAGGGATACCAAAACTTTTTTTTTTAAGAAAAAATTAGCCTTTGCAACCAGTTTAACCAATTGACATAAAATCGGTCATACGTGGCGGCCATGTTGGCAGGGGCATTAGCTTAGCTCAGCTTGGTGATAAGAGTGTCCAATCTATCCATTCATATCTATGGCAGGTGAGCTAAGTTTGGATAGACTTTAAAACTTTTCAGCGTTGACATATTTTATTTTTATTTATTTACAATCATTTTGTCCTGAACTGTCACATTTTTAGGTCACGGGGGAAAAAAAAAGCAAATTTCAATTTAAGGAAACACCCCAACCCACTATTATTCCGTTAAATGGAGTTTTCACTGTACAGTGAACCCCACGGTATTTGTTTATATCCATTTTACGTAACATTTTTGTGTCGTGGTGTGCTTAGTCTCAACAAAGGTTGGTAAACGCGGATCAAAATCAGTTGCATTAAAAGCAAAACTGGAAATTGGGTGTACGTTAGGGAGAACTCAGTTTTTTTGTGATACTTTATGAGGACAATAAATAAAAAAAATGAAGTGACAGGCAGTCAAAAAAAAAAGCTAGTTTTGTTTCTTTGGGTGCCTTTGTGTTGTTTTGTTCTAACGCTCTCTAACTTATTTATGATGGTGGGGACTCGCCCCAGCAGACTAGAGGAGGAAGAGGAGGGTGTATACGTGCGTGCGTACGTGCGTGCACATGATGATAAAAAAAAACGAAAAAAAAAACATTAAAAACCGGGAAGCAAATTGGTGGTGGTGGCGTGAAGGGAAAAAAAAAACAGAGCTGATGTGACGGAAATGAAAGACAAGAGGTAGAACGGAGGGAAGAGAGGGGGTGTTTCCCTGAGGCGTGTGCGTGAGAGTGTGCGTGTGAGATCACACACACACACACACATTCCCTGCCTCCCAGTCAGTGGCAGCATCGCACGCTCAGCAAGTCGGTGTCAGTGGCGGCACAAAGCAAAGTCGCTCCATTTGCCGCTTGTGCACACACACACGCGCACGCACACACACACGCACACGCTTGCTCCAGTGACGAGAGGCGAAGCAAAAAGCAAAACGAGCAGAGGAGCGCGGCCAACAAGCGTCAGGTAAGACCTTTCAAGCTGACTTTTTTTTGTTTGGTTTTTTTTTTGCATGAAATACAATCGTGTAATATTTGCTACTGGTTTACTGGGAGCTGTTCCTAATATTTTGGGTGCCGTTAACAAACTCCGGGCTCACGTTGGCCATTTGCGCTCACTTCCATTCCGTTTGTTGTGTTCATGTACAGCAAATACAGTTATGGTAAATCACCCCCCCCCTCCACCACCCACCCCCTCTCCTTTATTTTGTAAATTTCAATTTCATATTTTGAAACATGTCAGTAATAAACTGTTCACGTCAACATTTTTTTGCACTATTGTGGCAGCCATTATAGCTAATCAAAACCCATGAAAACTACATTTATTAATTCCTTACAATTTGGGTACAACTTGGATTTAATTCTACAACCAGAACATTTTACTTAAAAAAAAAAAAGTTTATACTATTATCCTTTTTTTTTTTTTTTAATCGAGCAATTTCATGCAATAAAGAGACTTTTAATGAATGATGCAACTCAAAATTCAACAAATGGAAGCTCCCTCAATGCCATTTTGTTTCTGTGCTGCTGCGGTTTTGGTTAGCAACAGAGTTCAATTGGCTGAGCAGCTGACGTTTGAATGATCATCAATAGACAACAGTGTCAAACCCACAGAATACATTTACGTTTTTATTTTACTAATTGGGGAATGAGGGAGGCTTTTATCTTGTGTGATAACACAAAAGTGTAGACAAAAGCACCCAGGGGTAACATAATAACAACAACAGCGAAAGCATTTAGACCCAAGGTTCTCAAAATGGGGTGCAGGGACTTGTGGCGGTCCAGAAGCTGTAACTTGGGGCCCACACAATAAAAATCAAACAAACATTGCAACACATATCTCGGGTTGTTTTTCTTTTTCGGAGTGGTGCTTTCTTAAAAGTCAAATTAGAGGCACAAGATGGCGCCAGAGAGGGTTATTTGTATCTCGCGTAACTTCGCTATGTTTAATTTCCTTCTTTACGTTTGCCGCCGCGCGCTTAATTGCCTCGTTAATGTCGTCGAGCTGCGATGCTAAAAATAGAACGCTGCCGTTTACAGCCCTCGCAAACGCCGATTGTAGCTCTTAATACGTACTACAATATATTCGTAATGAACGGAGAACGTGAAACAGGAAACGCAAATACAGAGCAGCCTTCCAAATTAAAAGCATGGAACATCGCACACTAAACAGCTTGAGGAATTCTTAACATGGAAGATATTTTCCTAAACTACTTGAGGTATTGAATTGAATTATTTGCACTTCACTGTATTCTTTAAAAAATAAGTTGTACAAGCACTTATTTTGATTTTTATTTGTTTCATCTTATTAATAGATTTTTTTAAAAATTCATTTTATTGTGTGCTCTATGCAAAATGACTTTTATGAGTACTTTTTTTTTTTTTTTAATTATTGCCATTAATTTAATTCAATTTTAAGGAAATTTGCTGTAGTTGGGATACATGTCATTTTTTAAAAACAGTCATTTTTTTGGTGGAAATTTTATGTATCATAAGTACTAATGTTATTGACACTTGGTATCGGTCTCAAAAAAAGTGGTATCGAACATCCCTAGTTTTAACAAAAGACAAAAAAATTCAAATGTCCCCCCTTTAACCCCTGGCCGTTATTTTGACCATTTTTTGGCTTCTTCATTTCAAAATAAAATACCGCCCAGGGGTTAAAAATGACTATTTCCTCGTAATAATGCGACTACAGCTTGTGGGAGAAAATACAACTTCATTGTCGACTTTTCATTTTGACAAAACACTTTTGTATCTTACTGCACAAACAAAATTCTCCTGAATTGTGCTGCAAATATTACAACTTTCAACTTTTTTTTTGATAAAAACAACTTAATTGTGACTTCTTTTAAGGCTCAGAATCCCCGATTCGAACCATCCATGTAAGCAAATCGCTACAAACAAGACTGGATTCGAATTTTCATGAAAGGAGCACCTTTGTCGCGCGTGCGGGGGCGCGTGCACATCACTGCCACCTTACTAGCAAAAGTACATCACATCCGTTTGGGGGCGCATTAAGGCACATTAGTTGGAGGAGCACGCCTGAATAATAAATGCTTTTTATTTATGAGAGTGCATACGCGTCAAACCCTGTGGAGCTCATATGAACTCACACACACACACACACAGACAACACGCACGCGTGCGCACAGCGAGGGCACTCGGGATTACGGTGTTTAGTTCAAGGACACAAGAGCAGGACAGGATTCGTGTCAGCATCTGGCCGCGGTTCAAGGTTCATTCCAAGGGTGATTTTACAGATAACGCTTACAGTAGAAGTGTGGCGAGCGGACCTCCACCAAGGCAAGGTGGTTATTGCACATGTTCATATTGGCATGCGTGGACAAAAGACGAGATGACAAAAAAAAGTCACTTGGATGGAATCTTACGACTCACAATGATTTATTTTTTAATTTAATCTTGGAAAAAATAAATAAAAGAGGAGTATGACATTTTTTACAAAATTAAGTCATAACCTTATAATCATTAAAGCGTACTTTTTCTTACAAGAAAATAGTCTGAGAGTCTCCGATTTTTCAAAAGAATTTTTGACGAGTCTTTTTTATTGCGATTTTACAAAAAGTCGGAATTTATCAAGAAAAAGTTGTACTTTCAAGAGAATAGGAGTACAAAAAATATATTTTTTTGTTTGTTTAAGAAGTCATAACCGTGTTTTGTTGAAAATCTTATGAGAAGTCAGATTTTTTTTCTGAAAAAGTTACAATTTTGGCAACAAACTCACAATAAAGAAAATACAATAAAGAATTGTTAAGTGTAATCTTGTCAGAATTTTGTTTTTACACCCAAAAATAAAAAATGTTAAGACTTTTTTTCGAATTGAAATTTTACAATATAAGCTGAAGAATACGGTCAGATGTATTTTGTACTTTCGTGGAAAATATTTTAACCGAAAGTATACAGTAATATAGTACATTGTTAAAGAAACAATTATGAGAATAAAGCCATTTTTTAAGACAAAAAACTAAGAAATCTTATGAGAATTAAGATGTAAAGTCATGAGAATAGTTAGTTTAAAAAAAAAGAAAAGTAATTTCATATTTTAAAAAAACAAATGCCTTAAGTAAAATATATTAATCTGAAGTATCACATGGATATTTAAAAAAAAATACAGTAAATCTTACTTTTAAAGATGTAAGTTTATTTTATTATTTTTTTGGGGGTGGGGGGGTCAAAAGTCATATAATCTTATGACGCATAGCATGATCTTAACCAGAATGTTACCAGAATCAAATTGCATGATTTTGGATGGCTACCAGAATAACATGTTGACATTTTTTTGCAATAAAGTTGTATTTTATTTATTTTTTTTTAGAGTGAAAAAGTCACTATATTTATTGTTTTCTACTCTCCAACCGTTGCAGTACAATTTGGACACGTTGCACTTGTTTAATCGAAATGAATTCTGTATAATATTTTTCATAATTTTGTTTACCACCAAACCAATGAAATGAAAGTCAAGCCGGGCTTCCTCTTTTTTTTTTTTTTTTTTTTTTGTATTCATTTCATCTTCCCAAGCTTCCTCCCCGGGGGCGCTCTGCCCTGGTGAGGCGCTTGTGAAGCCGTTTCCATGGAAAGTTTACCAGCACGAGTCCAAAACACACCTGAGGAGGGAGGCAAACCTTCAGCACTCCCATCACGTCCCCCCCTCGCACGTGTGCCGTATTTAACCCAGAAAAACATCCAGGCCTGACCCTGACAATATTGAGCTCGCTGGTCCATGATGATATTGACCAGACACAACCCCTCCTCCCTTCCATCTGTCAGCTGGCCGTGCTTCCACCCCCCGGAAACGCAAGCCAGCACGCAACCACTGAATCAATGTCGTCTATCGCCTTCCAAAAAAAAAAAAAAAAAAAGCCCCCCTAAAAATGTAGTGCGGGACCCTGGTAATCACTGTGAGAAAACACACACGTGCTTGCGTGCTAATTTGACGTTTTGGTCAATAAGCAACCGAAAGGGTGACGACAAAGAGCGCTTGTGAGATGATCGAGGGCGGGCCCGCCATTTGGCAAACGCTGGCAATTAATTGCCTACATACCCCACAAAAAAAAGTTTTCTTTAGCGTAGTCACAAATTCGCAACGTAGCATTTAGTAGGGATGGAACAGTAACGGCAATATTGCGATATTAAAATTGCCCTCTGCTGGTTAGTTTATTAGTGCAGTTTAATTTTAATTAGGAATATTTTGGCCACTGCGGCGGTTATCACTCGCACCCTAACCCTTAGTCATACCAGGATATATTTTCAACATCTCAACATGTCAAAAAACCTGCCCGCTTCAATCGCGAACTACATATAACATGATTCTGTTGACATGACCAAGCCTATTTCTTTGTCACTGCTTTTGTCAATATTTGGCTCTTCTTCTTTTTTTTTTCTTTTTTTTTTAACAATGTTTTATATCGCCAACCTCCCCACAATATTGTCGGAATTATCATATAGTGAGGTTCATATCGTGATATTTATCGTATTTTGACATTTGGATATCGTTGCCATTCCTAGTATTGAGACTCGCTCAAATAACACTTCTCTTGGCAGACAACGAGGCACTCTAAATTGACCATACCAACAGACTAGCCAAAAAGAAGATGCATGTCGCGAATGCGTCGGATACTCACCGGTGCGAACGAAGCCCCTCAAGTTCTTACGGAGTGACTCGAGGGAGGGGGCAACTCATGCTGGATGGCCAAGTGCGCCATTTTAGCCACACCCGGAAAAAAAACAAAAAAACTTAACTCTGCAACTGAGTACTTTATAGTTCTGTTTTTGGTCTTTTTTTTTGCAAATACTTGCATCGAGGCTTTGTCGCTAATCGCCGTGAAAAGCTAGGATTTGAACTGTGTTTTCCATGCACATAGTAACAGAGATGACATGTTGCTAATGGCTAATTAGCATTCTTAGCTAGCAAAAAAAAAAAAAAAGCATGATTCATTTCCATGATTATTTCTGGGGCTTGCCTCAAAACGACATTTTGTTCCAGATGACTGTTCCACTCGTGTCAACATTATGAGCCGTTTAACGTTGAGACTCGACAAAGTGCTGAGTGTGTTTTTTGTGTGTGTGTGTGTGTGAGTGAAGATGAAAGCGACAGTAAGAATTGCCGTTGTTTGGCTTTTGATACGGTTGACCCAGATCTTAGCTTGCTCTGCTAGCACAAGGAAGGAGGAGAAGGGGGGGGGGGGGCGTTGTGCTAAAAGGGGGTTGTCTGTTTGGGTGGGAGGGAAGAGCGGCGGTGCTTTCGAGGACTCCCCGCTGAGAGAGGAAAAATATGTTTTCATTGGGCAAAAAGATGAAACGAGAAAAGGTGAGTCTCACCACAAAAACCGCTAGGGGTTGGTGCTGTTGATTTAGCGACATCGGGGCATAAAATGGTGGGAAAGTGGACAAATACATTTAAAAATGAAAAATAAAAAGACTGCCCCGGCTGATATTACCATAGGAAGGCGGAAAATGACATGGTATAGGACACAAGAAGACAAGGATGCAAGTCCAATAGAACACAAGTAGACACACCAAGACACGAGGATACAAAAGCACAAGTAAATGAGTAAAAAAGATGCAAGAATTTTAACGCAACAAGGTAGCTAGCTTTGTTTAAAAACCTTATGATGCAAAAAAGAAAAAAAAGAACTGGAAACAAAATCGTAACATAACTTTAATTTTTTTTTAAAGTGACAACTTTTTGTGGAGAAAAAAAAAAATCGGAATAACTGTTGCACTATGAACATAAATGAAAGTTACTCATTGAACCTTTGCAGCATTTACATTTTGTGAGTTAGTAAAACATTTTGTTACATTAGGATGAATGTCAAGTAGAAATATCTATTTTTAGATTCACGATTAATGTACTGCGACTAGTTTTGTGTGTTGTTTTTAATAAATCAAATACATTTCCATTGATTAGCCTTTGATGCCTGGAGGCGATTTTACTGTTGTCGACGCTTGATTAATAAACCCCATAAAAATGTAAAAAAATAAATTAAAAAAAAAAGGATAGCATTGATAATGTATTTATTTTAACAACTGTAATAACAAAAATAGTTTTATTTAATTGCAGTAATGTTGCTTGAGCTTTCCATGTTCTTCAAAACTGCGTATGGAGGCGGGATTATGTAAATTAGTCCAATTGTGACGCCACAGTGAAACAAAATTTAGATGGTCTAGCTTAAAGACAGATTTTGGGGGACAAAACGTTTACTTGTTTGTATACAAAACATTACAAAGTCACTCTTCCATAATATGTCCACTCATAGATTGTCCATTTATCACATGACGACATTTCTTTTAACCTCAAGAATACAGGAGGTTTCTCAAAGCAGAAGTGATGAGGAAAATGAAGACTATTAATACGCGAGCTTGGATCTACAGAGCCCCAGAGATGACATGGAGCAAAAAAATATGTCACACCAAGACACGAGGATACAAAAGCACAAGTAAATGAGTAGCCTACTCAAGGATGCTAGCACGCAAGTAGACAAGTACACTAAGACACTGGTACACGAGCACACAATAAACAAGGACTCTAGTCCAATAGGACACAAAAATACGAGGAGGCAAGTACACTAAGACTCAAACAGACGAGGAGGCCATTAGAACAAGTCTATTTAGAACACAAGGACGTTAAGTACACCAGTATGTAAAGTATTACACTGAATAGGATACTCAGATACATGGACATCGACACGCAATTGTACTAACTCAATTTCCACTAGGGCAATACAGTACACGCACAAACGCAAGAGTCTGGGCAAATATTGCTACATGAATGACGCCAACGGCGCCTCATCAGGGATGGGCGAGAAGCTTTCATGGGGGGGGGGGGGGGTTCCCCGAAGACGCAATTAGCTGTGAAAGCAGACAAGGTTCCTCTTCTGAGAATATCCACACTATGCTTGTGTGGTAATTAATAAAACAATAACAACAACAGCAGGAAGTTGGAAAAAAAAGGTGACGTGTGTTCGTTTAAAAAAAGTGATAGCGCAACGAGCATGTTTGGAAAAATATGACGTCACAGCTAGCTAGGATGTGCCCGCAGTTTATTACATTTTAAAGTATTTGTTTAAAAAAAAAAAACATGTCAACCTAACTAGCATTTGTCTAAAAACACTGATCAAATGTGTTTAAAAAAAAACAAACAAACAAAAAACACAAGAACTAGCATACGTCTCTCAAACGGAGTTCAGCAAAGTATGCAAAAATTAACTTCGGTTTTTCTTTCAGCTCACCTGAACGCCGAGCATCCCCGCTGACCGATGTGTGTGTCGCCATGCGGTGGACGCTGCCGGTACTTCTGCTGTCTGTTAGCTGGGTCGTGGGTTCGAGCTCCGCCGGTGACGTCGGATCGCCGTCCCACAACTACAACAACAACAACAACAGCAACGGTAGCGGCGTGCAGAGGCTGCCCGACGCCATCATCATCGGCGTGCGTAAGGGAGGAACCCGGGCCCTGCTGGAGATGCTCAACCTGCACCCCGATGTGGAAGTAGCAAAGGCAGAGGTACGACGGAAAAGCATGTGAAGTGAATTCCTTGACGTAGTATCTGACAATTCCATTATGGAGAATAATATGCAAACGTATGCGCTTGCATGGCAATATCTTCCCTTTGCGGTTTCAACCCCCAGGAACCAAACATTCCTGCCATCACTAGCTTTATTGTGCTAACCAAATCTTAACCTTAGGCTAAATAGTAAGTTTCTTTCATGTGCCTCAGACTTCTTGTTCACCTCAACAGCTTTAAATCACTCATTAGAATCTTAGTTATGTGGTTGGCCTTCCCATTACCTCATGCGTAAAGAAAGCAGTCCAGTCGGACAAGCTCAGACTACAACTGAACAGGTTAGGGTTTAAAAAAAAAAAAAAAAAAAAAACTTATAAAATGTTGAATCTGCATAAATTATAATATTTGCTTAAAACCGCAATAACGCTACTAGCATACAATATGCTTAAAAACAGGAGGAGGAAGCTATCAGTTATTTAAATATGTCAAGACTCATCAAGAATGTTTCTAAAAAATAATTTATAACAAAACTCACATTTTGTTTAAAAACAGCATGACACCGCTAACATTTTGTTTATAAACGTGACATTGCTGCTAGCATTTGTTTTATAAATGTTAAAATGTAACTAGCATATGTTTAAAAACAGGATAATCCATCTGTTGGTTCAAAATTGTGAAAATGTACAGTAGCTAGCATGACAACACAGCTATTTTTTTTTTTTTTTAAAGTGTCAACATAACGATCTAACGTTTGTATAGAGATGTCACAACGCAGCTAGCATTTCTTAAAAATGTGACTACCTAGCTAAAATTTGTTTTAAAACATTTATGAAGTAGCTAGCATTTTAAGTGACAATGCAGCTAGCATTTGTTGAAAATGTAGCCACACAGCTATCTTTTATTTAAAAACATTGGCGTAGCTAGAATTTTGTTCATAAATGTCACAAGGCAGCTAGCATTTGCTGAAAATGTAATGACTTTCGCTGAAATACTTGTTTTTTGTACAGAAATGTGGCGCCGTAGCTAAAATGTTGTTCATAAATATAACAGGAGAGCGAGCATTTGTTGAAAATGTAATGAGCAGCTAGCGTTGTTTAAAAAACTGACAACAAAACAAACCGCCACAAAGTTTGGCATCGTTTATGTAAATAAGCCCCGCCCCCTTCCTGCTGTCAGGTGCACTACTTCAACGTGGAGGATCACTACAAGCGAGGCCTGTCCTGGTACCGCTCCCAGATGCCCTTCACCAGGCCCGGCCAGCTGACATTGGAGAAAACCCCCGGCTACTTCGCCTCGCCCCAGGTTCCGGCTCGGGTCTGGGCCATGAACCCGGGAGCCCGCTTGCTGCTGATCGTGCGCGACCCGGCCGAGAGGCTGGTGTCCGACTACACCCAGGTCCTGCACAACCGCCGGGCCCAAAAAAAACCCTACCGGCCTCTGGAGGACCTTCTTCTCCACGAGGGCCACGTGGACCCGGACTACAAGGCCCTCCAGAGGAGCCTCTACCACCGGCACCTGGCCCGCTGGCTGGAGGTCTTCCCCAGGGAGCAGATCCACATAGTGGACGGCGACGCCTTGGTCCGTGACCCTTACCCCGAGCTGAGACGGGCCGAGAGCTTCCTGGAGCTACACGCCCGCATCAGCCCGGAGAACTTCCACTACAACAGCACCAAGGGGTTCTACTGCCTCCTAGAGGCCGGAAGGGAGAAGTGCCTGGACCAGTCCAAAGGGCGGCCTCACGCACCCCTCGGCGGACTCGCCTTCAGGAAGCTCTGCCGATACTTGGCCGAGCCCAACCGTTTGTTCTTCAACATGGTGGGCAGAACCTTCGCCTGGTGCTGAGGACACCAACGGCCAACCACAGACGCAAACACAACAGGATGAAGTGACTTTACAACCATGCCGGTGCCTCCGTGGATACTGTGCCATATGCAAATGACCAAGCAGCTGGAATTAAAAAAAAAAAAACCATGAAATTGCAAAAACAAAACAATTAAAACTCATAAGGCAACTACAAAACACATTTCTGTAAAAATGTGACAAGGCAGCTAGCATCTTTTTAAAACACATGACGCGGGGAGCATTTGTTTAGAAACCTTCTGAAGGCTACAAATTGTTAAAAAAAAAAAAAAAAACTTTTTTTAACGCGACAAGGAAGCTAGCTTTGGTTTGTAAATCTTTACACATTTGTTAAAATAAAAAATAAAAACGCAAAAATGCAGCGGGAGTTAGAAAAAATTACAATGCAGCTAGCGTTTATTGTATAAAAAAAAAACTGGGGAAAAAAATATGACACTGCAAATAGCATTTAAGAACACGACAAACATTTGTTTAAAAAAAAAAACGCAAAAATGTAGCTGGAATTTGCTTTAACAAAACTTGATCATGCAGCTGGCGCTTGTTTTAAAAACCTGACAAAGCGACTAGCATTTGTTTAAAAAAGGCAGCTGACATTAAAACGACAACGCAGACGGAAGTTGTTGAAAAAACAGCAATGCAGCTAGCGTGTTTAATAACAACACAGCTTTCCTTTTTTTTTTTTAAGAAAATGCAAGAGAGCTAGCATTTGTAAAAACAAACAAAACAACAACAACAAAAAGACAGCTGGTGTTAGTTTAAAATATTAAAACGCATCTGGTGTTTGTTTAAAATCATGCCAACGGAGGTGGAGTTCAAGAAAAACGTAATTAAAAAAAAGATGCAAGAATTTTAACGCAACAAGGTAGCTAGCTTTGTTTAAAAACCTTATGATGCAAAAAAGAAAAAAAAGAACTGGAAACAAAATCGTAACATAACTTTAATTTTTTTTAAAGTGACAACTTTTTGTGGAGAAAAAAAAAATCGGAATAACTGTTGCACTATGAACATAAATGAAGGTTACTCATTGAACCTTTGCAGCATTTACATTTTGTGAGTTAGTAAAACATTTTGTTACATTAGGATGAATGTCAAGTAGAAATATCTATTTTTAGATTCACGATTAATGTACTGCGACTAGTTTTGTGTGTTGTTTTTAATAAATCAAATACATTTCCATTGATTAGCCTTTGATGCCTGGAGGCGATTTTACTGTTGTCGACGCTTGATTAATAAACCCCATAAAAATGTAAAATAATAAAAAAAAAAGGATAGCATTGATAATGTATTTATTTTAACAACTGTAATAACAAAAATAGTTTTATTTAATTGCAGTAATGTTGCTTGAGCTTTCCATGTCCTTCAAAACTGCGTATGAAGGCGGGATTATGTAAATTAGTCCAATTGTGACGCCACAGTGAAACAAAATTTAGATGGTCTATAGCTTAAAGACAGATTTTGGGGGACAAAACGTTTACTTGTTTGTATACAAAACATTACAAAGTCACTCTTCCATAATATGTCCACTCATAGATTGTCCATTTATCACATGACGACATTTCTTTTAACCTCAAGAATACAGGAGGTTTCTCAAAGCAGAAGTGATGAGGAAAATGAAGACTATTAATACGCGAGCTTGGATCTACAGAGCCCCAGAGATGACATGGAGCAAAAAAATAATAAATGTGGCCACATTATAGATATAACATGCACACAAAATACACATTTGTAGGTTTAATATCACTGCCATGAACATCCTGGACATCTGAGTAGGTAAATGGAGCGCACCCTCGCTAGAAACTGCAACATGCTCCATTTGCTTACCTGCCATCGAGAAATAATATTACTGTTGTTCATTTGTATTTAGTGCGCATGTTATATGAATATCACATGCATAATTTAACCCCCACCAACCCATGTCATGTCTGGGTGACTTCCTCACAGTGCATTCTGGGAGTTGTAGTACCTCCATCAGGACATCTTTTGGAAAACGAACACCAGGTAGATGCTGGCCGCTTCCCACTCAGACCTGCTGAGCGTACCCACCACGCAGGTCCCGGCGTTATCCGCCCGGTCGCAGTGCTGGCGGGCGGGCCGGTACTCGTCCTCGACCTCGGACGCCGGACGCTCGCCGTGCTCGCCCGGGAACTCCTCCAGCGACGCCATCTTCATCATGAGATTGCGGTGGTGGCTCAGTTTGATCTTCTCGTTGTAGAACTCGGGGAAGCGCTGCTTGGTCACCAGGCGCATGCCGTAACGTGACGCCATATGTTCAAATAGCGGGAAGTAGACCAGGAACTCCGGGACGTCCACTACCTATTATGCACAGGTGGCAAAAGTATTCACTCGTGTGAAAAGGGAGACACTGGTAAAAGTGGAGATTCAAATCCGTGAATCAATGTAAAAAAGTACAGACCAGGGCTTGTCCGATTAATTGACCGTCCAATGTAATTGGCTGATAGCAGCGCCTTATTAAATAGGCCAATTTTTTGCCGTTTAAAATAAATAAATACATTTATTTTTTACACATTAAGACATGAATACAGCAATCGGTTTCACACGGATCTGAACGGCAGGATGGCATCAGCAGATATTTGCATTTTATGCAAAATCTATGATTGTTTGATAGGCAAATTATGACATTAAAATACAATCACTCCAGGGACCATCATTAATAATCCAACATTTATCATCATATATTTGGATAGTTTTTTTTAATTGTTTCCAATATTTTCCGTGTATTGAATGTTTATTAGCATTTGTCTGAGAATTTTTAGGGTTTAATTATTCTTTTCCCCCCCAATGCATTTCAATGGCCGACAATTATACGCAAATAATTAAAAAAATATATATATATATTAGTAATGTTAATAATAATAATACTCATAATAAATTAGACAAAGTGCAATTTCTGCAGAAATTGCGTGCGAATGCTGAAAAGCTGAATGCTATTAGCTGAATGCTAAGATTTGAATGCATGTATGTGCTTATGAAGTAAATTGAAAGATAAAATACTAAAATGTGGTCCAAGCGGGGTTTGAACCCAGGTGGAAGGGAATTGCTCTAACCACTGAGCTAACTTGACTTGTTTGAAATCATGGCTAATGGTGTATTTATTTTGAAAAGTGTCGTCTGATGCTGAAAACTGACATGCCCTGCATTTCCTGATATGATAGTCAGTTGGTATACATGTATATCACTTAGCATAATGGTCATGATTATATTTGCAATGTACAGTCGGAGGAGGGATTCGAACCTGCGACCTCCTGGCAACTGGACAATGCACTTTACCAACTGCGCCACTGAATAGTATGAAACATCAATTGTGTGTATGGAAGTGGGCGTGGAATGTGGGATTTAACGTTAAATTGTGCAAATAATGTAAGTAATATGAAACCAGACGATATATACCCCGGGAGGCGTGAATTTTTTAAGTAAGTTGAAATTTGAACAGTGTAAATCCGAACGATTATGTAGGAGTTGTTACACGGCAAAAAAGTATGGAGAATAACAAAAATCACAATAACATATGTGGGAATGCCGAAGCAGTAAAATGCCTCAAGATGGTGCCAAAGCATAAAACGAAAAATAAGGGAATCGCAGGTGAAACACTACATACATACCTGCTCCAGGTTGAAATGGTACTGGCATCCGAAGAGCGGGTAGTCGCCCCTGGCCTGGAAGGTCACCCGGAACACGTCGTTGCCGAAGGACAGTGAGTCGGACGCTTCCATCCGCTTGACCAGCTCGTAGGCGTCAGGCGTCGTCCCGATGAAGTACCCACCAGGCTTGAGGCGCTCGCAGGCGTTCCTCAGCATCATGTCGGCCTTGACCTCGCTCTCAAACGAGTAGTGGTACACGAACTGGCAGCTGCAGACGTCGAACGTCAGGTCGGGCCGGTCCAACTTGTCGGCCAGGAGCTCCTTGGTGCAGTCGGCCGTGATGAATTGGGCGCTGAACATGCCCTCGTCTCCGCGGCCCTTCCGCCGCATTTGCTCGTAGCGAGTGCGGCACTGCTCCACCGAAACGCCGGCGATGTCGGCGCACACCAGGTGGCCGATGCCGCCCTTGCGCCACTTGAGCAGGTCGCCGCCCTTGCCGCAGCCCAGGTCGAGAACAGAGAGGCGCCGCTGGCCGGCGTCACGCAGCTTCTCCACTGTCTCGCCGATGAGGACGCTGAGGATGGATAGAAGTAGATAGATTGTAACAGCAGCAATATGGTGGGTAATAACTAAGCCTCGACTGATCATTTTTTTAGTCCAATGTTGATTCTGATATTTGGCAGAATTCTGATAAGCGATTAATCAGCCAATCATTTCGAGAGAGAAAAAACGTCTTTTTTGGGGGTTCTTTAAGATGCTACCTCACTGAGCTTCGAACGCTTAGTAAGCGAATTTTTGGTTTTCATCACGGTTTGTGAACAAGTACAAAAACAACTGCTATGCCATGTATGCACTGTCATCAGTACCTTCCTAAAAACGGCCCAATTTAAGCCTACAAGAATGCCACTTCAAACTTTAGAAAACACCTTGTTGTTTTCTCTTCCTAGTGCGCCTTTTGGTTTGTCGAGTGTAAACAAATAAGTTACAAGGTTAGTAGTTTAAGTAGTTTCCTCCCCTCTCAATTACTTATTTAGTGGACAATTTATTACTTAATCACATAATTCTAAAGTAACAATAGTCTTACTTGAATGCAATGTTTGGCTAATGGCTAATGGCTAATGGCTAATGGCTAATGGCTAATGGCTACCCCCCCCGCCCCCCCACAGTGGAGAGTTTTTATTAATTAAGGGATGACTAGTGGACTGTTTAAAGAATGTTGCACACCTTTTCAGCCAGTTGTTGAAGTTTCGCATGAAGAAGATGCGGCTTTGGCTACGTGCGGCCAGTCCGACCTCCTGGAGCCGGTTGTAGTGGTTTGCCACGTTAGTGTTGTGGTCGACTTCGAAGTTCGGTGGCTTCCTCGACGGGGGTTCATCGCTCTCGTCGAGTTTTCTCTTCACAGTTGTCTTCTTCTCCTTTGTGACGTCGGCGAGCGCGTCCATGTTTGTTTCACTTATGAATGGGGGAAAAGCGCATGCGCGGGGTACTGCTTCCGGTTTTCAAACGTTCACATCCAGGGCCTTATGAGTATTTTTTTTTCGATTTTATTTTTCATTGGTTCCATGATACATATACATGAAGTATATTATAGTTAAAAGAAAGTGGTTGGCCGTGAACATTGACGGGGGTAAATCATCGTATTCGTCTTTTTGTTGTTGTTACGGTGTACTCATAGCGCATGCGCAATATACTTCTTTGCCGTCAGAAATACGGCAGTGGTAACGGTTTTAATAAACCATAAGACACTGAGTAAGGTCGTGTGTACGATAGTATGTACCATGCTTGTTGTAGGTTTGCATCTTTCTTTGTCTACGACTCTCAGAAGCAAGATTAAAAACTATAATTGACAATTCCAAACATCCGGGCCTTTCTAATATTTACGCACTACAAATGCTCCCTTTCCACGGCGTAAACAAACGGCGTATTGTAAAGCGTTTGCCTGTAACTATCATACAACACAAGCAGATTGATATAGTAGTAATTATGTCATTTCATTACATTTTGAAATCGAAATAATCCTCACAAATCAAATTACAACGATCCAAAGTCCAATGCTTTTCAATTAACGGAGAGCTTCCTTTCACCGAGTTGACCGCCATTTTGACTAGTGTAAGCTCTTTATTGTCAATACTAACCATTTCCAAACCATTCATTTCCATACAGGGACAGCCATATTGAGTCCAGAGATAGCATACAAAGGGTGTTTTATTCAAAGACAAAAAAAAAAAAAGTTGTCACGCACAACTGTAAGAAAAAAAAAGGTTTGATGTTCATTACAAGAATGTCATGGCGTTCAATTCAAGTTGTGCACACACGCGCACAGACAGTACATTTGAGTGTCAAAGCCCTGCTGAGGTTAAGTAAATGTAGCAACTTCTAATGTGTATACATGTAGTGATATGTCACCCAGGGGTGTGGGGGCTGCATGTGGCAACAGATCACACTCAAATTGTTCAAGTTTAAAAAACATGTAATCATATGTGTATATTTTTCTTTTCAATGTTAAAAAAAAAAGCTAATACTTGTTATATATGCAGTTCAAAGCACCACTGCACTTTTTTTTTTGTTGACATTCAAAAATATCACACATGCGCTATATTCAAATAACCACAAAACAAATTTGTATCATATAAAAAATGCTTTTAACAATTTTAGTATAAAACATAGAACAGGCCAATCAAACAAATTCACTGTTGCCGTTTTGATATCGTCAAGCACTCACACGAGGCATACAAAAGTGTTTTTTTTTCTCAAATCATTAAGTGATCCTAGTTAAGTGGGGAGGTATAACAACACAAATGCTAAACAATCGCTATTGGTTTGCTATTCATCATCATCATCATCATCATCACCATCATAATAAAAAACAAAACAAAAAAACTCTGGTCTGATGATCGAAGGTCGGAAAACTGTCGACGGAGGTGGGGCGTCTACACGGTCTTCTGCTGGCCCTTCTTCCCGATGAGGGATTTGTGGATGTGCGGGATGACACCTGGACCACCACAAGTACAAATGATCAAAGTGCACATTTTGACACAATGTTAAGTCAAACTGACAATTTTCAATCATAGGTCAGGAAATATACATATTTAGATTTGTGACAAAAATATTTTAACAAACTAATGAGGCAAAGCAATAATGTTTACAAATGTATATCTAAAAGCAGAATCATGGTAGACAAAGATTTTGAAAAATACGTCACATATTTTAAGACCTTGAGGACGCCCTGTATATTAACAATACAACAGAGTACAATGTTGCAGAATCAACAGTACTTCTGACGGTCACGGGTCTCATTTTTAAAGGATAGTCAAGGCCACCGTTATGGAAAATGTTAATTATTTGGGGGGGGGGTGCAAGCATGACTGACCTCCGCCGGCAATTGTGGCTTTGATGAGCGAGTCCAACTCCTCGTCTCCACGGATGGCCAGCTGCAAGTGGCGAGGAGTGATACGCTTCACCTTCAAGTCTTTGGACGCGTTGCCTGCCAACTCCAGGACCTGAGGAATACACTCAACTTCAACATAAAGAACAAACAAAAGAGCACGCAGACACAGCTTGCCCACAAGAACAAACACACAATAGAACACTCACACAAGAAGACAGGAACATAAGAACAGACACAACAACAAAAAACACACACAGACACGCACGGACAACTGTCACACCCACACAGAGACATACGTAGCACTCACTTCAGCGGTGAGGTACTCTAGAATGGCGGCGCTGTACACAGCGGCGGTGGCTCCGACGCGACCGTGGCTGGTGGTGCGAGTCTTCAAGTGTCTGTGAATACGTCCCACTGGAAACTGATGAGGCGAGAAAAAAAAAAAAAATAGCATATCAGCAGGCATTTAAATGGTGTGTACACATAGTGATCCATGTCTCTGCTATTCAGTATTATCACTTTATAGCTAAATTTGCTAATAGGACTCCAACAAGTGGGAGACAAATCCATACATAAACATTTGCAAAATAAAAACATCTAAAAAAACAATACACACAAAAAATACAAAACGAAAAATATCAGTGGTTCTCTATGGCCCCAGTCTTGTTTTTAGGTGAGAAGTTGACTCTCTCGCTTACCTGTAGTCCGGCCCTCTGTGAGCGAGACACCGCTTTGGCTTTGGCCTTGCCGCTGTCTTTTCCTGCCTTGCCGCCAGCCTGCAGGAAATACACACTCACAATATCATCAACATGTACAAAAGACATTTTTTAAAGGCTTGAAGTTGCATTGACTTAACATTTATCTCCATATTCTAGCACTGAAAAAAAATTCATACAGAGCACCTGACTTCTTACAGATTTTCATTAAATTAAGCAAATAATACCAATTGAGCTTCCACTGCAGCACCTCCGGACCAACTTATTAAAAGCATTACAAAAAAGGAAAATTAAAAAAATTATATATAACCGAAATACATAAATATTAGACAAATAAAATGAATAAATACAACAATATCAATAAGTAACACATACATATTAGAAAACTGAAACTAAAGATAATTGGGGCCAACATTAAAAACTACAATTTGGCAAAAATTATAATAATAAAAAAATAAAATAATTCTAATAAATACATAAAACAGGAGAAATAAAAACAAGTCGTAAATAATTACCACAAATTAGACGAAAAATACTAATACATTACCAACAAAAAGACAAACATATTCGACAAAATTATAGACAAATGTATTGATGATGATGAAATACAAAAATACTAAAAACGTACAGAGATATATTTGAACCCGTGACGCGAAGGTATAGAATGTTTGGAGCGAGCGCGCTACCCAACCGACCACAAGCATATACACATTTAACTGCGCAGAATTTGTACTTGTAGTTTTCGCGCGATTCACGGCAAAATAGCGCTAGGTGAGCAGCTGCCGGTCATACCAAATGTAACCACTAGGGGGGAAAACCGGGAAAATTCCGTATCTCGTATCAAAAGTACGGAAATGCTACATTGAACGTAATTTAATAATGACAGCATAGTTTAGCTTGCTAACCCAAACAGTTGTTTGTTTGAAGATAGAAGTGTGCCTACTTCCTCGGTGGAAAGCCACTTGAAAATAAAACTTTGAAAATGCACTCGACTTCTGGCGCCTTCGTTAATGCTAACCCTTTTAGCTGTGACAGTTAGCAAAACACCTTGTGATTCAAAGCGGCAGTTTCTTGCTAGTTATGATAAATCTTTTTTTATAAATACACTACCGTCCCCTGCCTCGCCGCACGCTTGTTGCACAAATAGACGCGTACATACCATTTTCCACCTCTTGATTTGATTGAAGGACTGAGTAGATAGCAAATAATTTTGGCTTCCGAGGCTAAAGAAACAATAAAGCCCCTTTTCGCAAGTCTTTTTGTGAAAGCCGTGAAGGGAGCCTCAGTGTCCAATCATTTTGTGCGTTGTTCCTTCGAATCTTCGCTCTGACCAATCAGCACACGGCTTGCACAGTATTCACCCATCCCCCAACCCGCGATTATCGCGCGTCTGCCTTTTGCGCACGGAACCGCCGAGTAGGCGGCACTTTTGTTTTGGTTTGTAGGAACAGGGTAAGTACTTCCGGGGCGTTACCAATTCCACTTGATGGGCAACCAGATAGGCGAATGAAAACCCTGGAATTCAGCGATTTAGGATTGGCAACCGTAAAGCCCAATCAACATCCAGTATCTGATTTCTTTGGTTCAAATAAGCGGCCGCGAGTCATTGCCCCTAAAAAAAAAAAAGTTAATAAAAAATACGTACAAAATGCACAATGTAGGACGTCCTAGCTGTGAATATAACATATTTGTAGTAAAACTCTTCATGTGAGCACGTCAAGGCTTCAACTACAAAGGTCGCTAAACGTTCAAAAACCTTTCTTCCAGGCCTTGAATACTTAATACTGAATACTTTCAACCGTAAATAAACATTTCAATTGATGGACAAAGGGATTGACGAATAGCCATGCAGAATTGAAGCTATGTTTGGATTGGCAACCAATCAACATCCATTATCCTGTTACTTTTTCCAAGTAGGCGGGCCTTACAGTGGATACTGTCCTTCCTGAAATATCCTTTCCCAAAATTGTACAAAATACACGATACAGGGCAAAGAAGTTTTGAATATCAGGTATCAATATTATACCTTTCGAAGTGTGCAGGTTTAGCTGTCAGCTACAAACACTGGTAAACTGTCAAAACACCACCTTGCAGAATCACACGACTTTTTCAACTGTAAATACAATATGAGGTAGCACGTCACCAATGGGGCGTTGATATTCTGCTTGACGGACAAGGGACTCACCGAATAGAAACGCGGGACTTCCGCAAATTTGAGGATTGGCAACCATGGAGACCAATCAGCAAACTGTGTCTCGCGTCCGGTTTCTTTCCTCCGTGAGCATTCTAGCAAAGCGGGTGGGGGTCATAAAGATACGCAGAGACGGGCTGCTGGTGGCGAAGATGGCGGATGGGGACAGTGGAAGTGAGCGTGGAGGTAGCAGCAGCGGTGGCGGTGGCGGCGGAGGTGGAGGCGGCGGCGGAGGCAGCGGTGGCTTCCAGCATTACCAGCGGGAGTCCGAGACGCAAGAGCTGGCCTCGAAGCGGCTAGACATTCAAAACAAACGCTTCTACCTTGACGTGAAGCAGAACGCCAAAGGCCGGTTCATCAAAATCGCCGAGGTCGGCGCCGGGGGCTCGAAGAGCCGGCTGACGCTTTCAATGTCGGTGGCGGCTGAGTTCCGTGACTATCTCGGAGATTTCATCGAACACTACGCCCAGCTGGGGCCTAGTACTCCGGAGCAGATCGCCCAGTCGGCGGGCGGCGATGACAGCGGGCCTCGACGGGCCTTGAAGAGCGAGTTCCTGGTGCGAGAGAACCGCAAATACTACCTCGACCTGAAGGAGAACCAGCGGGGTCGCTTCCTCCGCATCCGTCAGACGGTCAACCGAGGCCCGGGCTTCGGTGTCGGCGCGGGGGGAATGCCCGGAGCCGGCATGCAGGCCGGACAGACCATCGCGCTGCCGGCCCAGGGCTTGATAGAGTTCCGCGACGCCTTGGCCAAGTTGATCGACGACTACGGCGGCGATGACGAAGAGGTGGCCGGCGGCGGTGCAGGAGGGCCGATGGGCTACGGTGAGCTCCCGGAGGGCACTTCCATCATGGTGGACTCGAAGCGCTTTTTCTTCGACGTGGGCTCCAACAAGTACGGCGTATTCCTGCGGGTGAGCGAGGTGAAGCCCAGCTACAGGAACTCTATCACGATACCCTTCAAGGCCTGGGCCAAGTTCGGCGGCGCTTTCAGCCGCTACGCCGAGGAAATGAAGGAGATCCAAGAGCGCCACCGGGACAAGGGATTCGAACGCCGGGCCGCGGAGGAATCCGAAGGCGAAGACGTGGATGACGACTGACGGACGGACGGACGACCCACGGATGACTGGTTTTGTTTTGATGCTAAAGCTAACAAGTCGGGGATAGACAAGATTTAGAATGAGAGGAGCGAACCTTACGTGCATGACGAATCGAACTATTTTCAAACGCGGAAGTAAAACGAGATATAGTATATATAACTGAGAATTTAGTGTCTAATACTATATAAAGTATAAATATATATACACGTGTGGTGGGGGGGAGGTTTAGGTGGATGTTATAGATGTGGCAAGTAGTTCGGTCATGTATGAGACATCCCCATTGATTGAAAATATATCTATATAAATGCATATATATTGATTGTACATTTGATAGCAGTTCAGCTCAAGACAGACAGATCACCAAGATACCGCATTGAGGTTGAGAGCCAATCAGAACAGCGCACCTCGTGGACCAGTCAGAAGGGACCCCTACTCAAGAGCCAATCAGAAGGGCTCACCTGACTTGTAGTTTGTGGAACCTCAGCATCAAACTGGCGGGAATGCGTCTATTTCAGCTCAAGGCAGACTGAACGCTAAAGGTCCCACTTCCTGGTTCAGAGCCAATCAAAGAGCTCACCTGACTTGCCAGTTTCCAACCCCTGGCTGCAAGGAAGGCCTCAATTGTGGGGAGACGGCGTTACAAGCACATTCTTTGGAGAAAACAACAACAATACAACCTCCTTTCGCCCCCCCCCCCCCCCCCCCCCCCACCGTGGAGGAAGCCATTATGACTCAGGAGGTGGCAACATGTTGGAGTCGCATTGGCACAATCAAAAATTTCCGGGGGTTTCCAGGCCTGCATTTGTGTGTGTGCGTGTGTGTGAAACATCCATGGCAGCTGAATACCACACATTTCAACCCCCCGATTGGCTTCCCAATGTTCAGGCTTAACGAAAGGAATTTTGGATCTCTCTGAGTCAAATGTGCTTTTTGGGGGGAAACAAAACAAGGGTGCTGTACTAAAGTATAAGAACAAACAAAAAAAAGTATAGATAGAATTATTTTTCAAAAGAGATTTATTGAATTATGTCTCAGAAATGTGAGACTTTTATTATCAAAGTGGCTTATTTAAAAAAAAAAAAAAAGATTAAAGAAAACACTATGGATGAGATTTGATTATACCTGCTTTTTATTTTGATTTTGGTTCCCACAGAGCAGGGTTTCCCAAACTGATGCTCAGTAGGCCATTTTGGGTCAGGGCTGGTTTCTATGTTGTGGTACAGTCTTGTATGTTGGTTGTGTTATTTTACAGAATTATAAGTCCATTGTGTGTATTGAGTTTGCTTTTCAGCAAGTAACAGCATTTTTTTTGTCCTTTTTATGACTATTATCGTAAAATTTTCTTGTTGCTTAACATTTTTCGACCCGCAATATCATAGGGCTATATTCTCAACACTATTCTTGTACAAAAAAAAAAAAAAGGATTTCTTGAAAAATATAGGACAACTATAATAAATAAAATGTATTACTTATTTAAAAAAGAAAAAGCTGCATCTTTCTTATAGGACAGCTTTATTGAAGCATTACAGCTACTTTTTTTTCTTCCGCAATTGTCTTTTCAGTTAAAAAAAATATTTTGACTTTCTGGCATTCATTGCTTTCTAGCAATATTTCGTTCAGATTTTTTTTCCTCATAACATTACAACTGCTACCACACGCAAAATGAATTTTTTTTTTTTTTTTAGATGCAACTTTACATTTTTCCTTGTAGTAATATGACTTTATTACCACATGGTTATAACATTTTTTTCCTGTAATATGCTAAATAAACAGACAACTTAATTCTTGCACTTTTAAAATGTGACTTCTTTTGTTGTAATATTACTTCATTCTCACACTACCAAACATTGACTTTATTTTCATAAATTTACGTCATTAATTATTATTTTTTAATATTTGGTGAAAAAGTCATTTTTACAAAAGATTTTTTTGTTTTGCTTTGTTTCCTCTAACACTATGACCGTCCTCTTAAGATTACGGGTGGCATTTTATATCCTGGAAGAGTTTTGTGTGGATTGACGCTTACTTGTAATGCGAGTCATGTCTGACGTGTTGTTTATCATGAATTTCTATATCAATCGACTTTTTAGTTGTTTTTTTTTAGACAAATTTTAGTTTGGGAAACCCTGCCTTCGAGTTGAACAAATTGCTCCTAAAAGAGTTTGTTTCTAGCAGCACTCCAGGCCACTTTACAGCGTGTCAGGCCTCGTTTGTCACCTTTTTGTCCTTGATCGGCTTCTCAAAAAAAATAAATAAAAAAAAACACCACCACATCAGCTAATATTTTTATCCCCTTTTATTTTTGCATGCCTGCTCTCTTGCTGCCTTGTTTTTTTTTTTGAGTGCTGTACGATATTTATCCTTTGAGAGCGATAAGTTTTGATTTGTTGATATTAAAAAAAAAAAAAGAACAAGCATCACTTAACTGTCACTCAAGTCGTTGTCCTGCTTCCTCTCCAAACTTTTTTTTTTTTTTAAACCTCAGCAGAAAAAATGCTAAATGACAAGACATGAAATAACATCTGGGAGCAATAGTTTTGTTCTTTTACACAGATTTATAAATAAATGAATAAATATATATATATAAATATATATTCATATATTTATATATACATATATATATAGAGAGAGAGAGAGAGATAACACACGTAACTGAATTACATCCTTCTTCCAGTACTGTGTTCGATGAAATGGCAGCTGTTTTCAGTCGTGTGCGCTCTGCTGTAAAAGTTCTTTTCAACGGCCTAACTTTATATGTGAGCTTAGAATGTGTTTTTTCTTGTGATATGATTATTCTACTGTTAATTTTGCTTCAAAAAAATAACCGTTGAAATACTATTTTCATACATATTGTAACTTCTAAGAACTTTTTGATTGTTAGAGTATGAATTGCTTCTTCTAATAATTTGACATTCTCATTACTAT
Organism: Vanacampus margaritifer; assembly: GCF_051991255.1. Lineage (NCBI taxonomy): Eukaryota > Metazoa > Chordata > Actinopteri > Syngnathiformes > Syngnathidae > Vanacampus > Vanacampus margaritifer. The sequence continues at coordinate 2,884,440 of NC_135434.1, forward strand.
GACTTCAAAAACACTAAGTCAAGTAAAACAGTTTTCGTAAAATGCAACTTTTGTTTTCTCGTAACATGCAAAACGTCAATATCACAGCTATGTTCTCGTACCAGTCTAAGTTTACAAATTTTCTTGGGAGTAAATACAACTTTACCTCATAAAATTATGCCTTTTTCGCATAATACTTAAAAAATTGCATAGCATTGCCACAAAAAAAACAACAACTTTATTTTCTGTAACATTACCTCATAATACAACTTTATTTTTGTACATTTACAGCCAGATTTAACTGTCGTTTATTGGATTCCCATAACTGAAATCTAATATTCTTGTAATTTTAATATTTCTTCCTCCTATGACTATGACTTTAATCTAACTTTAAAACTTTTCTCTCAACTCCCATAATTTTATATTATTCTTCGATTTCTAGTAATTTTATGTTATTCTCCTAATTGAACCTTACACTTTTACATTACTTAAACATGACTAAATGTAGTTTTACGCTGTTTTGTCATAATTTAGAAAAAGACAGTAAAATAAAAAATAATAATAATAATGTTGATTCTCCAATCTTTATATTTGAAGCCTAAACTGTGGTAAAAGGTCAAAAAGTTCAACGGGGGCTAATACTTTTGCAAGGCACCGTACCTAATATCATCTAACACGGGGCTTTAAGGGGCCCGTGCGTACCCCTAAAAATACGCATGGAGGTCTACAGGGTGTTGAAAGTCTTGCCAGAGCACGTTTTATTTTGGAGGTACTGAAAGTGAGCCAGCTGTCATTTTATTTTGTTGGTACTGACAGTCAAGCAGCTGTCAGCCGTCAGTCTGTCAAGTCTGGGCCCAGGGACTGTTACGCCCAAAGTCGTAGGCTTGCCACATTACATGCACACACGGGATTTATTTTTGTACAATCACAGGAAAATAATACTGCCATTTATTTTATTTTAATATTTAAATTATATTCTTGAAATTTTACTTTTCCCTTAAAAAAATATATTGCCAATTTCTTTTCCATGAAACGATGACTGGCCCCTCGTATTGTTGCAATTTTATTGATGAAACTCTTACAATTGTCCTTTTAAGTTTCTTGTCAAATCACTATTACATACAAGACTGCAAGTCAATTTGTGACTAACAACTCTATTTGAAGTGGATAAACTGCCTTTCATACTGATTCATGGTTGATTTGCCTTTATTTTGCCGTACGCCTAACCAAAAGACAAAAACATTTATGTATAGTAAATCTGTTATTACTTATTTTTGTTCAAAAATGCATGGGAAGAGGACATTGGAAAAACTATAAATAACAATCTGATTTTTTTTAAACTGTGGAGCCCGGTACACCCCTGACAACCCCCCCCCCCCCACCCCCCCAAAAAAAAAAGTTTACTGCTCTAAATAGTTCCCAGTCGAAAGTTGATGGCATGAAGGGATGAAAAGAAGGTTTACTCCCCGCCGTGCGCCTCTTAAGTGTGCGCTTAAATTGCCGGGCACGTGAATTCGTTCCCCCCCGCGTGCGTCTTCAAGTGTGACTCCATGTGCGCCTTTTGCGTGAAGCGTTTCTCACACACCGAGCAAGCAAACGGCTTCTCCCCACTGTGCGTCCTCATGTGAAGCACCATATTGGCCTTGTGCGTGAACGTCTTGGCGCAAACGCCGCAAGCGAAGGGTTTCTCCCCCGTGTGCGTCTTCCTGTGCGCCACCATGTTGGGCTTGTGCGAGAAGGCCTTCCCGCACAGCGAGCAGGCGAAGGGCTTCTCGCCCGTGTGTGTCCGGGCGTGCGACGCCATGCTCTCCTTGCGGAAGAAGGTGGCGCCGCACACCGAGCAGCCGTAGGGTTTTTCGCCCGTGTGCGTCTTCCTGTGCGCCACCATGTTGGGCTTGTGGAAGAACGACTTACCGCAAACGGAGCAGGCGAAGGGCTTCTCCCCCGTGTGAGTCCTCTCATGTGCCACCAGGGAGATCTTCTGGGCGAAGCCTTTGCCGCACGCCGAGCAGCTGAAGGGCTTCTCCCCTGTATGGATCCTCACGTGCGACACCATGTTGGACTTTTTGGTGAAGCTTTTACCGCAAACGGTGCAGCGAAAGGGTTTCCCGACCGTGTGGGTCCGCACGTGGACGTCCAAACTATTCTGACAAGAGAAGATTTGACCGCAAACGGCACAAGTGAAGGGGCTGACGCTGGTGTGTGTGCCATCACCTTCACGGTCCGACTGGGTTGTCAACGGTTCTTCCGCGTGGTTGTCGGGCTCGTCGCCACTACTGTGATTGGACTCGGGTGGTTCATCATCTTCGCTCTTTACGGAGATGACGGTCAGAGGCGAATGGCTGACGTTGGCCTCCCCTTCTTCATCCTTAAAGTGGCGACGCTGCGGTCGCTCCTCTTCCTCTTTGACGTAAGATGGCCGCACCACACTGGAAATCCCGAACTGTGGAACTTGTTGTCGTCCTTCACAACCAGTCAGCTGCGGACCGTCTGTGGGACACAAACTCTTTTGTAAACGTTGTTTAAATGTATTCATGATACAAAATAATGCATACAATGTAATTTACCGCTTTTAATTGTCACCGGAAGTGCTGAAATGTCCACAATATGACGTCACTTTGCTTCAATAACGAAAGATGATCATCCATTATCGTGGATACATTTGAAACACAGCGAAAATGTATTAACTGTGGAGGGGGGCGTAATTAGACGTGAAAGTGATACATAGAGAAAGTAGGCGTGTTAAATAAGACTTTTGAAATGTGAACAAACAGACCTTGGATGTGCACCACCGTCTTCGCAGCCTCCAGTTGTCGTCGTTGTCGCTCGTTTTCTTCTCTCGCTCGACAAAGTTGCTTCTCATACGACGCCATTGTTGTTTCAAAAAGCACGTAGATTTCTTCGGCGGCCGCAATTAGTCGCTCCCTCACCAACTCTTTCAACATGTTGAATGTTGTTTTTTTTTATCTGCCACAACAGTTTGTTTAGCGGCTAGGGCGACTTTTCACCTATTTTGCTAACTTCCGCCTTTTTTCTTCTTCGGTGGTGCCTTATTGCAGCGGCAATGTAAACGTGATGTTAAATTGCCGCCACCCTGCGACGGGATGTATTCTTGAATGCATTTTAAACATGAACAAAACTAACTGTTCTGCTTTCGTAATAAACCCAATAGAAACATAATCTGTGCTGTTCATAATGTATGACCCTTTGCAATTGTTAGCGAATGATTATAGCAGAGGAAATACTGGAAAATGAATGGTCAGAATTCAAATTGTCATTATAGCAAACAGAATGTCTTCTTTAATGATTGTGGAACATGTACAATGTATATCACTTTTGTACCCTTTACGAATGATGTTTACATTTTGAGAATAAAGCATTACGTTCGGAAGTACATCTTTTTGTTTTACACATATAATCCCACAAGGGGAAATAACCAGATAACACATATATACAACATTCTACATTTTTAAGAAATTTAAGTGATCAAATTTTTTCTAGGCAGATTTTTTTGTGGCCCCTGAAAACCTCTGTACAAATTAGTAAATGACAAACTTAGATTGTGTCATTTTGAAGAATTATTCTAGCTTTCGTTTTAGAACGCAATTTTAGCGACAACAAAACTGAGATATGTTCATAACATTTAACTTCAGAATAATTTGGGACTACAATAAGACTTCTATTCTGTTTTGTGTTTTCGCATGTGTGTATTCAAATTGCACTTATAACTAAACCTCATACCGCAAACTGAACAACTAAAGGGTTTTTCTCCTGTGTGTGTTATCATGTGTGATGCAAGATGTGACTTTTGAATGAAGGCTTTCCCACAAACTAAGCAGAGAAAGGGTTTTTCTCCAGTGTGTTTTCTCATGTGTATAATCAATACTGAATTGTTGGCCAAAACTTTACCACAAACTGAGCAGACAAAACTTTTTTTACGTGCTTGCGAAGTTTCCTTGTTGCCAAGAGTTGACTCATTTTGAAAATATGTAAAAAGTTTGTCGGCGCTGTCACAGTCACTGTCTGATAGCGGAGCTAAGAAGTTCTGTGGTGATGGTCCTCCATAGAGATCTCTATCCGGACTGTAATAATGAAGCCGCGACCACTCAGGTGGTTTGTCTTTATCATCTTCACGCTCCTCAAAGACACCGGTCAGGTGAAACTTGTTGACATCAACCTCCTCTTCTTCCTCCTTAATTTCAGGGTGCTGTGGATGCTCCACTTCCTCTTTAGAGTGTGAGGGCTGTGGATCATCCTGCTTCAAACTGGAGCTCCCTCCATGCTGTTCGACGCCTGTAGTCCAAGAGCAGACCCTTTAGCATTATGTAGCGCTTCAACTTGGGCTGCAACTCATGAATATTTCAATGATTCTGATTATTTTTTAAATTGATGAATCAGATTGAAAAATTTAATTGCAGTCACTTTATTAAATAAACAGGACATTATATCAAGTTGACAATGCAGAATAGTGAATGAACAATATATATTTTTGTACTGTATACTAAATGTAGTTAATGCAAGTTACGTTTGTTTATACACCAAATGGACACACGCTTCGATTTTCCCCCAAAGCATTTATAAAGTGTGGTTTGCACTTGAACATTTGATTCAGTCATTTTTTGCACACAAATAAATAGAAGTCTTTTCATAAGATTTAATCAAGAATTGTAACGATAAACCAAATAAATTACATAATTTGACAGATACTAGCATTTGTAGTTGCTATAATTAAAAAGGTAATATTTTTTTTATAAGGGGTATACAAAAAAGACGTTCTACTGCAATAGTTTCAAAACGCCTTTTACATGTCACATGACGCCAAGGCGGTGTTACGATTGGCTGATTAGAAAAATCAAAATGGCTTCCATGGCTTTGTTTTGCCTCCGAGTCATTTTATCTGTTAAAGGGACGTTGTTGTGTACTGTGTGTAGCTAAAGTAATCATCCGTCATGAAATCATTTTAACAAAAAGCGATAGTATTTCAAAATTTTGCATTTTGGGCGTTCCGATTGTGTAGTCGTTTGAAAACAAATGATCTCGGACAGGAGTGCTTAAATAAACCGTATTACTAATTCATAACATTTTGGTCTTTATTTTTTAAAACTACTACCATTTATACACTCTCAAATATCCAACGAGATGATTAAAATGTTGTAAATATTACGTATAACTTTCGTGAATATACCTTCGACGCGTCGCACAGTTTGAGAGTCGTAAACGGCTTTTAATTGCCGACGGTGTCGCTCGGTCTCTTCTCTCGCTCGACGAAGTTGCTCTTCGTACGATGAAATTGTTCTTGCAAATAGTCCGAAGATTTCATCAGCGGCCGTAATCAGTCGCTCCCTTATTAACTCTTTCAACATTTTCGCGTTGTCGTGTAGTAAGCACACCTAGCTCTTTGTCCCTGGCGGCCCAAATTAAGCGTGGATCCGCTAATGTCCCTAGCCTTCTTCTTCGATGGTGCTCTCACGGCGGAAACGCAGCCGGACGTCAAACGTCCGCCATCTTGCAGCGGTATTGACGACAAAGGAATCAAAATTAAGACTAAAAAGCAAAAAATTAAAATAAATATACTATATATATAATATATAAACTTGATGCTATATATATATATATATATATATGCTTCATACAGATTTTGCATCATTTACAGGTGAAGTTCAGTTTTATTCTATTTGTATAACACACACAAAGGTAAATCATTTGTGAAGATGCCAAAATTGGGTAAAGCAGATAAAGTGCTAATGAAACAGCTGAGTCAGACGAAGAAGATAATTATTTGTAGTGTACAGGACAGAAAAATAGAACATTTACAGCTCTTCAGAAAAAAAAAATCAACTACTGTGAAACTTTTTTCATTTTCTCTGCGTTATGTACACGCATGTGCACCTTCAAACTGGACCTATGACGGAAGTTTACACCACAAACTGAACAATTATAGGGTTTTTCTCCCGTGTGTGTTCTCATATGTATTTCCAAATGATACCTCCGAGAAAACGTTTTATGACAAACTAAACAACTAAAGGGTCTTTCCCCAGTGTGTGTTTTCATGTGTGTTGCAATGCTTGGCTTTTGCGCAAATCTTTTGCCACAAACTGGACATGCAAAAGGTTTCTCCCCTGTGTGTGTCCTCAAGTGTATATTCAATATTGAATTGGCAGAAAAGCTTTTATTACAAAAAGAGCAGGCGAAACGCTGTTCAGGCGTTTGTGACGTTTCCTTGTTGCCAAGAGTTGTCTCTGACCGTTTGTTGTCACCTTCGCCGTATGCGTCGCTCCTTAAAGACTCTTCCACGTTTCCACTGTCAAACAGTGGAGTGAGAAGGTTGTCCGATGGCGGTCCTCCACGCTGGTCTCCACTTGGACCGTGATGAAGCTGCAACCACTTGGGTGGTTCGTCTTCGTCGTCCCCTGAGATGCCAGTCAGTGGAAACTCAATGATGTCTTCCTCCTTAATGTGGGGGGGCTGTAGATCCTTTGCGTCCTCTTGAATGTAGATGGGCTGTGGATTCTCCTCTTCCCTGTTAAAGTCGAGGGGCTGTGGATGCTCCGGGCCCGAACTGGAGCTCCCCCATTGTTGCTGAATATCTGCGAGACAACACAAACACAATGAGGCTCACGCACATGTATTCCGATTCTATTATGTCATCTACAAAGACTTTTTTTTTTTTTTGCATTTTAAAGAATAGCTCCATGTGGTGTTCCTCAAGGCTCAATTTTAGGCCCTTTTTTGTTCAATTATGTTGCTTCTCGGTGGTGTTGCCAGGAGGAACAGAGTGAATTTCCGTCGTTACGCTGGTGACAAGCAACTGTATGAACGTGAGAGTGCATGAATAGTGAGTGCATCCATTGTGAAATGTGTGTTATAAAGCAGATGCATTATTATTATTGTCTGCTGATGACAAAAGTCCAAATAAGTTTTGTCCTGGTAAAGCTGGAGAAAGTTAAGGTTTAGTCATCTTTGAGCTACAATTGTTCATGTGTGAAAAGTACTCTTAAAAACAAACAAACAAAAGTTTGATTGATTGATTTAAGATCTTTACAAATTGATTGAACTTTAAAGTACAATATTATATTTTCATTTCTAAATATCTGGGACCAGTCGTTTTTCAATTTGTCATTTTATGCTGGTTTAACATTTTGCAAATCTCTGTCTGCTCATCCCAGCTGAACAATCAGTTACACAAATATAAACATTGGAATTTAAACAGTACATCCGGACATCATCTTTTGATTTAGAGCAAAGATGAAAGAAAGCAGGTCACGTCCTCCTGCCTGACTTTGCCAAGATGCCTTGCAGTTGGGGCGCCCTTAAAACTGCTGTTTAAAAATAAACCACATGGGGTTATTTTTAACCCAGCCGTTTCAAGAGTGGGGTGGGGAGTAGCTGCATGGGACAAATGGTAACGGACTGTTTCATGTGTGCACGTACGACCTCGTCTGAGGAGAAGCATCAGGTTGTATATGAATTGTTTCCTTGCATGAAAGTTCTTGTTAAATAGCACTTTTAACACTGTTGGGTCCATTTTGTAATTCAACTGTTGAGTCAGGTTTCACAACAGTGTTTTTAATCATTAGCCCAGCACAGATGTCATGTAGACATCTGTATGTGGTTGTGCCTGATACACTGGCACCAGCTTCAGTCCACTCCTTTTAGGAAGCGCCCCCAGATTTTTTGAAATTTGCTTGACATCCTCTTCTCTCCCTTGTGCAACTTTTCTGGACACGTTTTCCCTTCCTCTTAATGTCCGTGCTCTGTGAGCATCCAGCATATTTTGGAATTTCTTTTTGAGACCGTTGCTCTTTACGGAGGATGTCAATTATGGTTTTCTGCACAAAAATGAAATCGGCCGCCTTCCATGATTCTGAAGCCTACTGAACCAGGCTGAGACCATTTAAAGTCAGAGGAAAACCTCTGCAGTTGTTTTGCATGACCTAGTTTGCGAAATTGGGACACGGGCAGCCTACAACGTTGAGCTAAATTGCCACGATAGTCTTGAATTTTTATTTTGTGAAACACCCTTTTTTTTTTTTAAATGAATAATACTTTTGTGTCAAAGGGTTGACATTTTACTTTTTGTGTGGTGAACTAATGTAACATGCATGTTTCACTTTTAAAAATAAATGACTGAAATAAATTGTCGATATTCTAATTATATGACTAGTACCTGTTCAATTTCCATTTTCTTTGCTGGCCAACAATTTTTTTTTAGGACTAATACATTACACATCGAATACACTAGTAGAGTGAGGATCACGTGACGTCCGTATTTATTTTCGTTAATGGTGTGGCACTTCAAAGCATAAATTTTGGTGTACGGATTTTTCGCGTGGGAGATTATTTGACGTCCATTTCAGTCAACACATTTCTGAAATATGTTTTGCTTGTATTGTTTCATTTAAAACAAAAAAATAACAAACATAGTTATGCCACAATTTTATCGCCTCTTTTGCACAAGTAAAAAATAACCAGTATTAAAAAAATAAACACGTAATTTGGTCTCGACCTTTGATCTTTAAACAGATAGAATTAGTGGTGTTCCCCCCCCCAAAAAAATTGGGATTCGTAAATAATAAATGTTAATGAACAAACCTTTGACCCGTATCACAATTTGAGCGTTGCAAACATGTTCCAGTTGTCGTCGATGTCGTTCGGTCTCCTCTCTCGCTCGACGAAGTTGCTCCTCGTACGACGCGATCGTTTTCTCAAAAATTCCGAAGATTTCGTCGGCGGCCGCAATGAGTCGCTCCCTTACCAACTCCTTCAACATGTTTGGTGTTTTAATCTAGTCTGGACAGTTGAACGAGCACATAAAACCCAAGTTTAACCTAGCGTTTTGTTCCTCGTCATCTGCTCCAGGCGAAACTAGGACAGTTATGCTAACTTCCGGCTTTGTCTTCTTCGACGGTGCTTTTACAGCGACACTGCCCGTACGTTACACGGCCGCCATCTTGCGGCGGTATTGATTTGCTCGTGGCATATTTTTACACACTAATTGCATGTTGTATTAATCCTAACAAATTTCCATCAGTGATGCTTGTGCTTTTATCGTTACTCTGACTTACATATTTTGATTTCTTCATCTGTCCTGTGTTTATATGATCAAATCCATTTGATTTCATCAGCATTTTAACTCCTCTCTCATCCATTTACCTTTGTATAACTCATCCTCAGCCCTTTGTTCCATTTCACTTAACTCCATAATATGAGAAATCCATGATATAAAAAAATACACACTTAGCATGTTTTTCTAGCATTTTTTGGCACCTTATTTTTAAAAAAATCTTTAAAATTTTTACAATGATACAAACACATTTAAACTTATTGAGAGAGCAAGGGCAATGGATAACACAAATATATTGCAGTTTACTGATTTCTCTATATAGCCTACTAACAGTAAACAAATCCCGCTTAATTACTTTAAAGTACACATCATGAATCGTGCCCAAAGATGTACATTATAAATCAATAAATAACCATTACTTTCTGTAGCCATAAAAAAACAGGCATACAGAGGAATTGATATTTATTAACCTTCAGCAAAAAGTAGGCTGTGCTTGAAATTAAGTGTGCCACCATTAGTGGCGGACAGTGGAATTACACCCAAAATAAACAGGAGGCAGAAAACATTTTGCACCGTGCACAATAAATCCACAAAATACCGGAACTGTAAAGGGCTTAACTGTAGATCAAACTCTTTGCCCGTGTGTTCCTTATTTTCCACACGATTTACCTCTATACCAGTTCTATCCTGCCATTTACAGATTAAGTATTTTCATTCATTTCTTGTCTCTGTGTTGATTGCGCATGTGCAAATTCAAAGTCGTCCTACGACTGAATCTTCCACCACAGATCGAACAACTAAAGGGTTTTTCTCCAGTGTGAGTTCTCATGTGTGATACAAGATGTTGCTTTTGAGTAAATGCTTTACCACAAGTTTTACAACCAAAAGGTTTTTCGCCAGTGTGTGTTCTCATGTGTGCTACCATGGTTGCCTTTTGAGAAAATTTGTTTCCACAAATTGAGCAACGGAATGGTTTTTCTCCGGTGTGAGTTCTCAAGTGATTTATCAATACTGACATGTTTGACAAACGTCGACCGCAAACTGAGCAGGAAAAACCCTGTTTCCACGTTTTTGAAGTTTCCTCGTTGCCGAAAGTTGTCTTCTTTTCAGAGCAATTCGACTGCTTGTCGCCACCTTCGCGGTCTGCGTCGCTCCTCAAAGGTTCATCAGTGACATCACAGTCTGACAACGGCGCTAAGTGCCCGTCCGGTGGGGGTCCGCCACTTGGAGTGTGATGATGAAACTGTAACGACTTAGACCTTTCTTTCCCGTCATCTTCGCTCTCCGCGAAGGGAGCAGCGAGAGGCAACTTGCTGACGTCAGCCTTTTCCTCTTCCTCCTTAATATGGGTGGGCTGCTCCAAATTGAAGCTCCCCCCATTCTGCTGGAGGTCTGCAAGACACAAGCAACAAAACACAGTTCGGCTCACACATATATTATACAAGTATTGTGATTCTGCCAGTTTGAAGCCATTTATTTCATTTTTATTTATTTAATGACTATATTTATTGCAATTCTAGCAACACACTGGAATTGAGTCTCTTAGAAATGTTTTAAAACGTTGAATTCAATTATTTAAACACGTTTTTTTATATATATATATTTAAATGCATTGTTAATGTAAAACATATTTTTTTGTAATAAAACCAACCTATATATATATATATATATATATATTATATTTTCACTGCCTATACTGTACTTGAAAGTACTTTTTTTTATTGAAGAAGTGAGTTAGGGTACTGGTACATTTCTAAACTGTGAAGTTTCTGTCTTCCGCTTCGCAGTGGACCTGTCACGTGACGCCAAGGCGACCGTTCTTTCAAACAAATCGAAGATTTCGTCGGCGGCCGCAATCAGTCGCTCCTTTACTAAATGTTTCAACATTTTTGAAGTTGTACGCAGTTTAACGAGCACAGGAATAAAAACTGACCCGCGTGGTCCAATGTGGACTGCTATGCGTTTTTTTTTTTTGTTTTGTTTTCTTCTTCGATAATGCTTTTACGGCAACACTGCATCTGGCGGTACGTCACACGGCCGCCATCTTGCGGCGGTTTTCCACCATGGGAGAATTTTCTACCACAAATCCGAACAACTAAATGTTTTTCTCCTGTATGTGTTCTTATGTGTGAAACATTTGGATAAACCTTTGCCTCAAATTAAGCAAGTATAACGTCTTGTAAGCATTAGATTGAATTTTCTTGCTTATAGGAGTTGTGTCCTTTTCAGAGCATTCCCAATGTTTGTCATCTTCCAAGTCGTTAGTGTTATTCTCTGAAAAATTAAATAAGGTGGATGGAACCTGATTTCTATAGTGATGACTTGACAACATTAAATAAAAGCACTCATTGAATTTTGAAGTCGTTATGTTTTTTTAAAAAAAAAATGCTGTGACTGTCTGTTGCTCACTTGACAGTCATGTTCAATCTATAAGTCCTTCGCTTCTTTCCAGCATACATATAAATCTTTCTATAGGTGACCATGCTGCATAAGGTATTGTGAGTGTAGCTACAAAGTTATTTCCCATCTAAATTGTTTTCAACTACATTATAATTTTAACATGTAATGTTTGAATCCTGCAAATAAAGCATAGTACATGTAGAGTATTTAGAATTAGAACATTACAGTAAATCTATACCATTGATTGGTGTAAACCACTAGATCAGATGGCGCAGTCAAAAAGAAGAGAGGAAAAAAGATTTCTTTCCATTTATTAAGGTTGTCTCACACAATAATACATTTTAACCTAGCCCCGGTGTCTTTAAAAAAAAATCGACAGCTGAGGTGTTGGCAGGCGCTTAAGAAATATTTCTTCTTGTACTCCACTTGATGGCTGACAGGCAGCTTCTTGTGTATTTTGACAAAAGCATAAGGCCAAATGCCTTGCCATGTCGATCCTTCGAATAACTGTGCGTGAACAGTACGGACAGTGGTAATGCCCAAGGGCTCGACATGGCATTGAGCATCTTTGTAGATCTGTGGCATTAACCGGCACCGACGTTTCCATTTCAAATTCAGCTGCTCCTGCAAATGCATGGCAAAATAAATGTAGATTAAAACTAACCCAATTTGCGGTTACATGAAAATGTAATTCAAAAATACTTCTGCTGCACCTGGCACTGATGGGCATGCATAGGCATGGTCTTCATCCACCTGAGAAGTGGACGCAGGTAGTGCTGGTGGGTCGGTGGGAGCCGTGGATGGCGCTTCCGGGGCATCTAGTTTATTTTGACATTGACATATGGCCAAATGCCTCGCCATATCTATCTTCCGTATAACTGTGCGTGAACAGCACGGGCAGTGATAATGCCCAGAGGCTCGACATGGCATTGAACATCTTTGCAGATCTGTGGCAAATCCTGCTCCTGTAAATGCAAAAAAAAAAAAAAAAAAAAATCATGAATAACTCACAAATTATATGAATAACATAACTACTAACTAACTTTGTATTTAGATGGATACTGTTAACATTTTTAATTCTTTATTTTATATTTTAACCATTTTGAATTTAGTTATAGATGTGTAGAGCAGGTGAAATAATGTTAAACTCAATACAACTCGACCTTAACCTATCTGTTATCTTGTTTTCGTCTAAATTCCTTTTCCTTTGAAAGTGCAAACTGGCATATTGAGATTCTGTTTTGGGAAGAAAGTTTAAGCTGGCACACTGAGAACATGTTTTGTCTAAAATATGAAGGAAGTGCAAGCTGGCATATTGAGATTCTGTTTTGTTCTCACGTGAAGATAAACATAGCATATTGTGAGAATGTAATCTGTTTTTCGTATTCGATGGGAAGAGAAGAGGCGTTTTCTGTACAAACTCGGATTGTAATAAAGGGCTGTGTCTCAGGGGGGGAGACACACATTCTTGGACGACACTCTTGTGGTGATATTCAATTGTGTGACCGGAGATCTCTGTATTAAATCAAACCTTGCAAGGACCCTTTTCACAAGAATCTCATCTTTGATTTATTTGAACACGCAAAAGACTACAAATTATATTTTATGCCTTCAATACACACACTTACACATTAGATTTATGGCAAAAATAAATATAGATCGAACTTAACTTACACTTAACTTAATGAAAAAGTAATTGCAAACAAATTTGAAGATATAACAGTTACGATATACTGTAATAATAGACAATACAGGAGGGGATCACGGCCAAATTTTCACTAACTTTCTGATTAGCTGACCAGGAAAACCAAGACGTTTTGTGGCAAAGTAATCAGATTAAACTAGATCATGTTAACAAAAGTGCTCATAATACAGTATATGTCCTTCACCTCGGACTTGAAAGCCAACTTGAGCGAAGCCAGCAGCTTCCAGTTGTCGTCGGTGTCGCTCCGTCTCTTCTCTGGCTCGACAAAGTTGCTCTTTGTACGAGGCGATCGTTTTTTCAAACAGTCCGTAGATTTCGTCGGCGGCCGCCATTAGTCGCTGCCTTATCAACTCTTTTAACATCTTGATTTTGTTGGTAGTTCAAGGCGCACGTAAGAAAAGATTAGTCAAGCAAATTCAGGAAATCATTTGCGATGGCTGTACGAGACTGGTCCAACTCTTCCTGATTGGCTGAGATTCTTTTTCTTCTTTTAATTACTAACGGATTACAACTCTTTGGTGCATACCGCCACCTACTGTACAGGAAGTGCGAAGGTGCGCACCCATCTAAAATAACTTCCAGCAATGTTTTACCTTGTTTTTATACTCTTTACAGATGATGTTCACGTTTGGACAATCCACTATTATTATAGAAACATTTAAATGTATCTATTCTTTCATTGTTGTGTGTGCACGTGTCGTCAAAGTGCCATAATGGAGAACATTTTAGCACAAACTGAGCAAGGGGATCGTTTTTCTTCTGAGTGCATTCTTATGTGTATCCTCATGTACTGTTCAGCAAAATCTTAATGACAAACTGAGCAAGCAGCACGTTTTGTACATGTTGGTGAAGTTTTTTTTGTTTTGTTTTGTTTTTAACTTTGGTTGTATCATTTTTACTGTTTTTCATCATCTCCGCTGTATGTGTCACACTCCAAAGGTTCTTCCATGTCATCGCTGTCTGACAGTGGCGCTAAGAGGTTGTCTGGTGGCAATCCTTCACTTGGACTGTGATGATAAAGCTGCGATGATTCGGGCAGTCCGTCTTTGTCGCCTTTACGCTTCACCTCGACAACAGTCAGCGGGATCTTGCCGACGTCAGCTTCCTCGTCTTCCTCCTTAATGTGGGGATCTGTGGTTGCTCCTAGTTGAAATTGGAGCTCCCCCTGCGCTGATGGACATCTGCACGACACAATACAAAACAATAGAGATGGCAGACCAAAATTATTATTTCTAACCTAAATTGTTTTGTTATTAACTCTTTGACTGCCAGATGTTTTCAGAAAAGGGATGCCGTGGGTGCCAGCCGATTTAAGCATTTTTGACTGATCTTTCAAGGTCCACAGAAAATGATGTGTTTGGACTATGGAAACACACATACTACCAAATGAAAGATTGGACTCTCATCTTTCATCAGAAAAAAAAGTTTGTTTCTACCTTATTCCGTTTTTCAGTAATCAACAATAGAAAATGGTTAGTTTCACCTCTGTTTTGAAACAAACGTCTTTTAACGTCTTTGGCACTCCTCCATAGGATTTTACTAAACGTTATTTAACGTTTTTGGCAGTCAAAGAGTTAAAAACTCATAACAAGGCTGTTATGTTCGTCCAAGAAGGAATTCAACTGCGTGTACCATTTTTTTCCCCTCAGAATTTTTAATAAAATAAATAAACTATAGTAGCAATGCATGTTTTTTTTGGTTTTTTTTACCAATAACATTTCATATTCATCCTCACAGGGCCAGCTTGCTGGCTCGAGATTATATATAAACAAAAACATCATCTGATTAGTTGGTCAGAGCAAAACTTGTTACAGCTAACTTGGACAAGTAAAACACATCTGAGCGATCACAAGGTTCAATTCAATTTTATTTACATTAAACATTTACGACAACTTCTGTCTCCTCTCTTGCCGGACAAAGTTGGAACCATAGAAACAAATAAGAACCATATTTATTATCCCCAAAACTAGAATGTAAGCTATATTTACTTCTTACCTAGTAGAGTTCACAGAGCTGGCATCCAAATTACAGCTGGGGTCCAAAGGAGACACTTCACACCCTTTCCGTTTCAGTGTTGTACAACTTGCCCTGGGACTTTCAGGAAGAGGGCTTTCCGTCAAAGTCCCAGTGTCACAAGACACACTTCGGCTCGGGGCTCGGGCCTGGATGGCTGTAACAAGACAAAAATGTTTGTAACAGGGTTCATAATGTAAAAATACATACATTGTTTTAAAAGAACAAATCTGCAATAAAATGCTAGAGTATTGTAGACTGTAGTGAGAGAAATCACCTTTGCTACGCCTGTAAGGCTTCAGGTTAGCCTGGACAAATGCATGCTTATTGATGACACGCTCAGTCTGACAGCCAATTTCTCGGGTTGATTTTGGCTGAAAACATATAAAGAATAAATAATGTTTATAAAATTACACTGTGCCACTAAGGACAGAATTACAATTTTTTTGTAGTATAGTAATTTGCTGTTGGCTACAAGCACTGCAAATATTTCAAAGTCTTAACATTAGAGAAAGCATTTGTTTTACCTCGCTGATGCCATTATTCGGTGGAAGCAAAACTGCAGCAGAATCGCTGCTGCGTCTACACTGGGGCCCCTGTGTTTTTGACTGATTATCTTCGAAAGCCATTCAGCACTTTATGATTCTAAAGAAAGTGCTGTGTTTTATAACATTGTTAATCATCCATCCCTAAATGTGGCATAACAATACCTATAGCCTTATATGACGAGATTACGTCACAAGTCAAAATGGCGGCCAACTCGGTGAAAGGAAGCTCTTCACTCATTGAAAAGCATTGGTTTTTGCATGGTTGTAATTTAATTTGTCAGGATTCTTTTGATTTCAAAATGTGATGTAATGTCGTTTGACAACCATAACGTATTTGTATGATAGCCAGCACAGGCAAAAGCAATACAATACGTAGTTAGTTTTCACCGTGTAGACGAAGCAGTTGCATTGCGGAAATATCATAAACGCCCGGATGTTCGGAATGGTCCATTTGTCAGTTACAAAAGAAAAAAATCACTATTGAAAATTCAGTGTGCTTGCAAATTCTTTACGAAAAAAAAAGTAGCATAACGACAGAAAGGTGTAATCGCTGCATACACTGCTACTAATCATCAAAGATAGTACATGTAATCTTCATTTTTTGACACCATTGTAAAAAGTAAACACTCACTACAGATTGGATTTGGCGCTCGAAACCTCCGCGGTGATGGCGAGGCAACAACAGTGTCGGTGAGCTTTGGCTCAGTCGTGGAAGAGCGAGGTTGGGGACTGCCTCGCTCTTCAAATGAAGTATCTTAGAATAGCCCATTTCAAACTCCATGAAGTTGGCGTAGGAATCACGCGTAAAATGTTGTTTGCAAACTCCGGCTCTATGCGGGAGTTCGGTGTTTTCCTCACGGCCAACGACGCGCAGCCACCGGCGCCTCATCTCTAAATCCAGTGGAAATTGATGCAAACCTACATTGCTACAGCAACCCACTACGCTACACTTTCTCCCCATCCTAACAAACAGTACAAGTTACAAAAGTAGGATAACACTGGTCTTCATTGCGCGTTCTTATGCCCGCGCATGCGCAGGTTGATCGTTAAACTACGGCAACCACGCTAGGACATACACACTTTATGGGCTATCTATCGATCTATCTGGAATACAAAATCAGTCACGCAGTACAGACAAAAACAAAATACCACAAAATAAATTAATAAATATCATAAGTAGGGGGTAAGTGAATAAGTAAATGACCTTTGCGTTAAAAATAGTAAAATATCCCACAATCCCATGCGGTCATGCATTTTGACAGGCCGCATTTACCAAGAATCCTATGTTTACAATAGCGCTTGTCATTTCACACGTAATTCATTAATTAGTCAGTGGAAAATAAAATATCACAGAAATCAGGACGATGGAAAAGTATTCTGAGTCAATACACAAGAAGGCTTTTATTCGCTACAAGGAAAAAAACGGAATAAGGTAGATCAAACCTTTTTTTCCTGGTGATAGGAGAGTTTATTCTTTCATTTGGTTTAGTGAGTCAGTATATATACAGTAAAATCACAGAAGACAGGATCTTCTGTCGAAAATAATCTAAAATGGCTGGCAAATTATAAAACATTGACTCTTTCCGTGTTGTGTGTGCGCACGTGTGCAGTCAAACTGGAGCGACGGGAGTAGCTGCCACCGCAAATTGAACAACTGAAGGGTTTTTCACCTGTGTGTATTCTCAAGTGTGACACCATGCTTGGCTTTTGCGTAAATCCTTTACCGCAAAATGAGCAACGGAAGGGTTTTTCTCCCGTGTGCATCCTCATGTGCGAAATCATGCTTGGCTTTTGAGTGAATCTTTTACCACAAACTGAGCAAGGAAAGGGTTTTTCTCCAGTGTGTGTTATCAAGTGTCGATTCAATATAGATTTTTTAGCAAAACCTTTACCACAAACTGAGCAGATAAAATATTGTTCGCGTGTTTTTGAAGTTTTCTTGTCGCCACGAGTTTTTGTCATTCTGGAACATTTCTGCTGTTTGTCGTCAACTTCGTCTAGAGGTGGTCCTCCACAGTGGTCTCCACTTGGACTGCGATGATGAAGCCATGACAACTCGGGTGGTTTGTCTTCGTTACTTTCACTCTCCGCATAGAGGCCAGTTAGTGGAAACTTGCTAACGTCAGCCTCCTCCGCTTCCTCCTTAACAAAGAGGAGCTGTGGATGTTCGTCTACATCTTTCAAGTGTGTGGACTGTGGATCGTCCTTCTCGGCATCTGCAAGGTAAAATGGCGTTTTTCATGCAATGCTATAAAACGTACCATTGTGATTTTTCAGAAGAAAACCTCAGTCTCATTTTGTTCAGTAAACCGCAAACTGACCTTTACCGCGTATTGCAATTTGAGTGTTGCAAACATCTTCCAGTTGTCGTCGTTGTCGCTCGCTCTCCTCTCTGGCTCGAAAAAGTTGCTCCTCGTACGACGCGATCGTTCTTTCAAATAACCCGAAAATTTCGTCGGCGGTCGCAATCAATCGCTCCCTCACCAACTCTTTCAACATTTTGATGTTAACAGTTCAAAAGCCAACGGCGGAAAACACTTTTGAAGGTCACCCTTTGTTTCTCGCCGGCGTTTCAGCGTTCGACAATGCTAACTAGATTCTTCTAAAATATTTCCGTTTTTGTCTTCTTTTTTTTTTGTATGGCCATCGGTGAACAGCATGTGGGTGCATTACCGCCACCTACTGGCTGGAGTCTAGCTCAGTCGATGCGTGAGATCGATAGAATGTCATTTTGTGTGCCTTGTTTTTTAAAAAACAAACAAAAACATTATCATTTAAGTGTGTTTGTGTTACCCGTAGTTCACTGAACCTGTGTCTTAACTCACTTTTGGATTACATTTGTGTGACTCATTGTTAAGAAAGAGTGATTGTGACTTGTGTAAAATATTATGAAAACCTCCGTCAACTTGGGTTGACCCTCTCCAGATGACAACAAGACAAGCATTTCATAGAATTTCACCATGATACACCAAAATCAATGACTCTGCGTGTCGTCTAGGCGCATGTAACCCATCACTCACCCATCTCTGCTTCAGAGTATGTGTCAAGCTTCTCAAATCAAACACCAGAATCATCAATCAATCATTTCTTTTAATAAATGAACTCATTTAAAAAATGTTCATACACTTCAGTACAAAGCACATTATTATTTCATATTTAATTGCAATGCATTAGTTGCCGTATAGACTAACACGGAGTCTTCATTCAGAAGTACTCAATGGCGTCGGCATGAGTCTTGGATTCTTTAATGTCGGCCAACTTCAACTTCGACCCAGTGTGAGGCAGACCTTGGTGGACGCGAATATGGACGTGGTCGTCCCCTCCCACGAGCACCTACAACAAAAGTAGAACAACACCAACGTCAGCTGCTACTTGATACACTAAAAATTGTGAACAACTGCACACTGTGGAACAGCTTTCTCCAAATGACACTCAGATTGCGACTGGTCATGACGTCATCAACATACAATGGCTGACATTGGCCCATACCAACGTCAAAGCACTGCTTTTGACCCCGCAATGATGACGTATCAATATCAGGAATTGAAAATCTGCACATACGACAGACTTGTTTTACAATATTACAATAAAATCAAGCAAACCAATCATTTAGGGCACACAAAAAGAAATAACCAGGTAGAAGATGCTTCTCTATCGTGGTGGTTAAGTACTATATTATTATTTTTGACATTAAAAAAATGATGACAAAACAATCCGAAATCACGTGACTGATTAGCCTGCGCTTACCTTGATGAAGTAGTTGGTCCCACTCACAACCTGTGATTTGTAATTCTTGGCAGTGAAAACGACGTAAGTTTTCCCAGTTTTTTGCTCCGCTTCAGCCTTCACCTAAAAGTCATTTGTCAGCTTTGGTTTAGTTAGTTTTTCATATTTTATGTACAATCAATGTTTACTTACAAAGAAAACAACAATTAAAGTGCAAAAATTCGTAACTTACTTGGTCGCAGATTTTCTGAATCTCTGCGTCGGCAATTCTCACGTCTGCAAGCCCTCCGCAGCACATCATCTTGGCGTTTATCAAGGACTGCAGAAAGACAAGGAGCAGAAACGCTAAACTACAATTTGTCTCGACGATTGCGCCTTATAAAAACACTACCGGTTTATCATGTGACGTTGACTAATGGACCGTACCATTCTCATGTGGGTAAGGGGTCGTTAGTTCAACCTTGACAGAAAAGCGTTACTTTATTCAGCCTACAGATTCAACTTCTACCGTCTACGTCGTGCATTTAGGCTATATTTTAACACGATTTTGATTCCGTTTCCATTTTGTCTGCATATAAGACGTTTATTTTTTCAAAATGTTCGTTTCACGGCTCCCTTTTAGTTATAGAGTCCTAGGTGTGGCTGTTTCAATTGTTGCGTTCAAAGAAGGTGGTGAGTCGGAGGAAAAGTGCACTATAGGGCGTTTTTTTTTCTAGAAATGGGAAGTCGTGAGGTTGCGAAATCGTCATACTCCACAATGGTGACTCATGGAGACCCCGCCCGTGAATAGCAAAATATAATTTACACGATCATGATTTTTTTTAAATTACATTAATTTAGTTAATCTAAAGAAGTAACTTCACGTAACACAACGTGATTTGTACTGACTGTGTTACCCAGAACAACAAACAACTTATGTATTTGATTATAACATGCGGTGCTTCAATTGTTTGCATTGTATTTAATGTGAGTTGAAAAAAGTTGAAATAAAATATATATTTTTTTCTTTTCTAGTGTTTGCATCAAAGGATGGTTTTCATGAAGTTTATTTTTTTTGTAAATGCCAAAAAAACAAGTGCTGTTAATAGATAACTTTTTTTAAATAGCCTTTAGTTTAAAAAGTAAAGGTTGAGTTTCAGCTTTTTTTGTTATCCACACATGGGTGAACACTTTCGCCCCTCCTATCTTAGCAAAAGGGGCGTGTCGTATCTACCAACGTACACATGAGCGAAACTAGCAGACGAGCACAAATTTCATAAACAGCTAACCAAATAAGTGATAAGTTGCTTTTTAGCGTTTTATACAGATTTGTATACAGATTTCACAAGTTGAGGCCACCGGTACATTTGTAGTGTTTGTTTTTGAGACAGTACACAAACACATAAGTGCACCGCATAGTAATTATTTCAACATTTTGTTACTTAGGAATATATCTTTTACATCCATCTAAGCCAGCAATGTATAGTAACACTGACCAAAGAACAATTAAATGCTGTTTCATAAAGAAGATACAAGAAACCTACGTATTCCATTTTGGCAAGTTTCTTAGTCCTTGATCTTGGGAAAACATACGTGGTCTGAGAAAAGTTAGCTAAGAAACTAGCTAGTGTACTTCAGATCAATGACTCAAGAAAAAGAGCTGCAAAGAGGTGAGAATCCAAATTGTGTTTATATTCAATAAAAAAAAAAATGACAATGTCAAATGTAAACAATTCAGTGAAAGCAACATATGTTCTGCTTGGGGGAAGCTGTGGCATTGCGGCGGAATACCGTAAATTTGTAAAATATTTACTGTCCCTTCTTGTGTGTCCGCATGTGTACAGTCAAACTGTTCTTATGAGCATAGCTTTCACCACAAATTGAGCAACTGTAGGGTTTTTCTCCTGTATGGATTCTCCTGTGTGTTACCAAGTGTGACCTGAGAGAGAAAGTTTTATTACACAGCGAGCAGCCGTAAGGTCTCTCTCCCGTGTGCACTCTCATGTGTGAGCTCATGTAATCCTTCCGAGAGAATGTTTTACCACAAACTGAGCACCGAAAGGGTTTTTCCCCAGTGTGCGTTCTCATGTGTTTCACCTCGTGCGACTTGTGAGCGAATCGTTGACCGCACAATGAACACTGAAACGGTTTTTCTCCAGTGTGCGTCCTCATGTGCGATACCACGTGTGACTTGTGAGAGAATGTTTTACCACACAACGAGCAACTGAAAGTTTTTTCTCCTGTGTGTGTTGTCATATGCGATATCAGATACGGCTTTTGAGAGAAGTTCTTACCGCAAGTTGCGCAAGTAAATGTTTTTTCTCTCCCGTGTATTTTCATGTGTGACCCCAGATGTTCCTTACGAGAGAATGTCGTACCACAAACGGAGCAAGGGAATGGTTTTTCTCCTGTGTGCGTTCTCACGTGTGAGTCCAGATGCGGCTTTTGAGAGAAGGCTTTACCACAAGTTGAGCAACTGTATGGTTTTTCCCCTGTGTGCGTTCTCATGTGTCGAATCAAATATTGTTTCGCAAAACCTTTACCGCACACTGGGCAGGTGCCGCGTTTCTTACATGCGTGTGACGTTTCCTTGTTGCCAAGAGTCGTTTCCTTTTCAGAGCATTTCGACGGTTTGTCGTCACCTTCGCAGTCTGTGTCGCTCCTCAAAGGTTCTTCCGTGTCGTCACTGTCTGACAGTGGAGCTAAGAGGTCGTGTGTTGGACTGGCACAACAAAGCTGCGACCACTCGGGTGGTTCATCATCTTCATCATCATCTTCACTCTTCACGACGACGATAGTCAGTGGAAACTTGCTGATGTGGGCCTCCTGCTCTTCCTCTTTAATGTTGAGTGGGTGTGAGACCACCTGTTTCAAACTGGAGTTCCCGCCGTGCTGCTGGATGCCTGTAAGACATGAGCAACGCACACGCAGTTGGCTTTCACAAAAAAGTTGTCATGATTCTACTACAGTATATGTAGATGTAGCATTTACTCAACTACGAAAACTCTACTTTAATGCCACTTTTAGAACAAGCAGGAAATAAATTTGCAACAAGGAACATGGTAATACTATTCGTGGCGGACAGGCTGACACCTATTGAAATGCAGTGAAAAAAAAAAAAACAACACCCCCCCCCCCCCAAACTATTAAATAAAATCTGGGAATATGTGAAACAGTGTGTCCCAAACTGTGCGCAAGCAGGGATCCACTGTAGATGACAATAATAGAAGAAAAAATAACAACATAAAAATACATTCCTGCTGTACATGCTTTGGCCTCTGAGAGGCAGTGTGGTGCACAGATGAAGATACAAATTCCTTCCTTACCACCGTCACCTTTGCCGTCTGTGTCGCCCTTCAAATGTTCTTCTGTATGTGACAGTGCAGATACGATGTGGTCTGGTGGTCCTCCAAGGCGGTCTCCACTTGGTGTGCAACAACGAAGCTGTGACAACTCGGGCGGTTTCTTTTCGTCGTCTTCGGTCTTCAGGACCGCGACGGTCAGAGGCGACTTATTGACGTCGGCCTCCGTAGCGTGGGTGTGCAGCGGAGCCTCCGCTTGATTTTTAACATGGGGGTGTTGGGGGTCTTCTCGATAACCAATCAGCTGCTGGAGATCTGCGGGGACATAAGCGACACAAACCTCCAAACAGTTGACCTCTGAGTTCTCCCATGATCTGTATACAAAATTGTTGCCGTGATGGGAATCATTCACTTACGCCACAGGGATGTTTAAAACATAGTTGACAATGACATCATAGTTCATTCCATAATTTTGGAACAGGAACCAGAAGCAATTCATGAGGTCATTGATGAATTTGATATTTTTATTTCAAAATCGACTAACCTGTAAGGAATTCCTTTTTAGTGGTAATGTTTGAAATAATAAAGGCCTTTGTGGGTCATAATTTGGGGTACATTTTAGTGTTTAAACTGTTAATATAACCAAATAAAAACATTATGGGGAGTCTAGTGTTTGCAAATGCTTGCTATTCACGGTTTGATCGGTAACCAACCCCACGAATAGTGAGGATTCACTACACATATGTAAATTATTATTTTACTGTTATTAACATTATTTAGAAATGAATCCCAGTCACGTGACGGATCATGAGTAGTATTCCCATTGACAAGTTACAAAATCAGGATAAAACACGGTGGTAGGTATTCACTACGAAGAGTGAATTTAAAAAAAAAAAAAAAGCATCTACATGGTAAATTCTGATCAAATCTATATTTATTGGCAATAACACAAACATTTGTATGCTGTACAATCGAGCGAAAATGTAATAAATGAGCAAGTAGAAGACGAGTGAACGCACCTTGCAAAGTTTGAGAAGAGAATAGTGTTGTCTGATGTTGCTCGATATCCTCCCTTGTTCGACCAAGTTCATTTTGAGGCTTATTCATGTTTCGCGTTGGAGTGATTTCGTCCCTTCACCCTTGCTGTGGTGTCAACAACTTCCGCCTTTTTCTTCTTCGGTGGTGGTTTGACAGCTGCTGACGCATCCATGACGTACGGCCCGCCAACTTGTGGCGGTAATTAATTAACAGTTGTAACAAAACAAGCAAAATGGTGTAAGCATTATGTGGAAAGTAATATTTAATGCGAACATGTTATTTTTCAAGGAAAAAAAATCAACGAATGAGGAAAAACAATCCTTTTCGAGAACATAATTGTTATATTTATCAAGGAACAAACTGTTATTACTAGAATGTAATCTCTTGCAAAAAAAAAAAAAAAGAATATTTTATTGAGGAAAAGTCATATTACTACAAGAATGTCAGCAGTCTGTTACAGTAACTTTTATTTCTCTGCAATATCCAGCCATTTGCTTATTTTTTTGTCAAAAATGCATATATATTGACGAGATTTGTACCATTCCTTCCATTGATTATGAGAAATGTGATGTTACTCGTCCACCTGCCCACAAAAAAAAGGGGGCAACCATTTGCTGTCAGAAAACTGCAATTGTTGTTGTTTTTAAATTTGACATTTGTACATTTTATAACAATACCAAATCTTAAAACCAAACAAAAAACACACCTGGGGTGAATAAGTGTAAAATAAATAAATAAATAAGTTTACAGATATTAAAGGTTTGAGAGCCTTTTGGTTAAGAATTTTTTTTAAGGATTCAATGTCTGACTTCACAGCGAAAAACACAGATTTTTTTTAAAATTAATATTAACTCGTGAAAAATGTGTATAAAATTTAGCCATAATAATGAGAGTCACAGATAAAGTCATAGCCCAAAATCCAAATCGTAAGTAAGTAGTTATATGTTGTGTGTTTGCATGTGTACATTCAAATTGGCCCTCAGTGTGTAGCGTTCGCCACACTCGAGGCAACTAAAAGGTTTCTCTCCTGTGTGCGATCTCATGTGTGTTTCCACATGTTCTTTTTGGGAGAAGGTTTGACGACAAACTGAGCAACTCAAGGGTTTCTCCCCCGTATGCCGTCTCATGTGTGCCACCAGATTTGACTTGTGAGAGAATATTTTAGCACACAGTGAGCAACTGAACGGTTTTTCTCCCGTGTGCATTTTCAGGTGCGATTTCACATGTTCCTTTCGAGAGAATGTTTTGCCACAAAATGGACAGGGGTAGGGGTTTTCTCCCGTGTGTGTTCTCATGTGTGATGCCAAATATGGCTTTTGTGAGAAGGTTTTATCACAAATTGAGCAACTATAAGGTTTTTCTCCTGTGTGTATTCTCATGTGTGATTCCATACAGCATTTTCTTTTTGCGAGAATGTTTTACCACAAAAGGAGCAAGTGAAGGGTTTTTCTCCTGTGTGTGTTCGCATGTGGGATTCCAGATGTGGCTTTTGAGAGAAGGTTTTACCGCAAATTGAGATTGGATTTGGTGCTCGAAACCTCCGCGGTGATGGCGAGGCAACAGTGTCGGTGAGCTTTGGCTCAGTCGTGGAAGAGTAAGGTTGGGGACTGCCTCACTCTTCAAATAAAGTATCTTAGAATAGCCCATTTCAAACTCCATGAAGTTGACGCAAACTCCAGCTCTATGCGGGAGTTCGGTGTTTTCCTCACGGCCAACGACGCGCAGCCACCAGCGCCTCATCTCTAAATCCAGTGGAAATTGATGCAAACCTACATTGCTACAGCAAACCACTACTCTAAACTTTCTCCCCATCCTAACAAACAGTACAAGTTACAAAAGTAGGATAACACTGGTCCTCATTGCGCGTTCTTCTGCCCGCGCATGCGCAGCTTGATCGTTAAACTACGGCAACCAAGCTAGGACAAAATACTTGCCTGCACAATCTGAGGGAAGAGCGTAAATAAGCATATCTGTGAATGTAATGCAACACTGTCAAGTTTTATTCTCCCGTTGAGGCGGAGGGAGAAAAAGAGAGAGCGCGAGAGAGAGGTTCTGTAATGAACGTGTGACCAGTAGCAAGGAAAAAAAAGTGTCTCCACTTGGACTGCGATGATGAAGCCATGACAACTTGGGTGGTTTGTCTTCGTTACTTTCACTCTCCGCATAGAGGCCAGTTAGTGGAAACTTGCTAACGTCAGCCTCCTCCGCTTCCTCCTTAACAAAGAGGGGCTGTGGATGTTCGTCTACATCTTTCAAGTGTGTGGACTGTGGATCGTCCTTCTCGGCATCTGCTGTACATCAACACAAACCGAATTTGGCTTGCGTTAATTATATTGTGATTCTTTCATATGCTCCAATCGTGTGGTTCTGTGTAATGAATCTCTGTTGTAACAGCTCGACTACAAAATAATTTGGTAAGGTGAAATGGCGTTTTTCATGCAATACTATAAAACGTACCATTGTGATTTTTCAGAAGAAAACCTCAGTCTCATTTTGTTCAGTAAACCGCAAACTGACCTTTACCGCGTATTGCAATTTGAGTGTTGCAAACATCTTCCAGTTGTCGTTTGCGCTCGCTCTCCTCTCTGGCTCGAAAAAGTTGCTCCTCGTACGACGCGATCGTTCTTTCAAATAACCCGAAAATTTCGTCGGCGGTCGCAATCCAATCAATCGCTCCCTCACCAACTCTTTCAACATTTTGATGTTAACAGTTCAAAAGCGAACGGCAGAAAACACTTTTGAACGTCACCCTTTGTTTCTCGCCGGGGTTTCAGCGTTCGACAATGCGAACTAGATTCTTTTAAACTACTTGCGTTTTTGTCTTCTTTTTTTTTTTTGTATGGCCATCGGTGAACAGCATGTGGGTGCATTACCGCCACCTACTGGCTGGAGTTTAGCTCAGTCGATGCGTGAGATCGATAGAATGTCATTTTGTGTGCCTTGTTTTTTTTAAAAAACAAAACAAAACATTATCATTTAAGTGTGTTTGTGTTACCCGTAGTTCACCGAACCTGTGTCTTAACTCACTTTTGGATTACAGTTGTGTGACTCATTGTTAAGAAAGAGTGATTGTGACTTGTGTAAAATATTATGAAAACCTCCGGCAACTTGGGTTGACCCTCTCCAGATGACAACAAGACAAGCATTACATAGAATTTCACCATGATACACCAAAATCAATGACTCTGCGTGTCGTCTAGGCGCATGTAACCCACCACTCACCCATCTCTGCTTCAGAGTATGTGTCAAGCTTCTCAAATCAAACACCAGAATCATCAATCAATCATTTCTTTTAATAAATGAACTCATTTAAAAAATGTTCATACACTTCAGTACAAAGCACATTATTATTTCATATTTAATTGCAATGCATTAGTTGCCGTATAGACTAACACGGAGTCTTCATTCAGAAGTACTCAATGGCGTCGGCATGAGTCTTGGATTCTTTAATGTCGGCCAACTTCAACTTCGACCCAGTGTGAGGCAGACCTTGGTGGACGCGAATATGGACGTGGTCGTCCCCTCCCACGAGCACCTACAACAAAAGTAGAACAACACCAACGTCAGCTGCTACTTGATACGCTAAAAATTGTGAAAAACTGCACACTGTGGAACAGCTTTCTCCAAATGACACTCAGATTGCGACTGGTCATGACGTCATCAACATACAATGGCTGACATTGGCCCATACCAACGTCAAAGCACTGCTTTTGACCCCACAATGATGACGTATCAATATCAGGAATTGAAAATCTGCACATACGACAGACTTGTTTTACAATATTACAATAAAATCAAGCAAACCAATCATTTAGGGCACACAAAAAGAAATAACCAGGTAGAAGATGCTTCTCTATCGTGGTGGTTAAGTACTATATTATTATTTTTGACATTAAAAAAATGATGACAAAACAATCCGAAATCACGTGACTGATTATCCTGCGCTTACCTTGATGAAGTAGTTGGTCCCACTCACAACCTGTGATTTGTAATTCTTGGCAGTGAAAACGACGTAAGTTTTCCCAGTTTTTTGCTCCGCTTCAGCCTTCACCTAAAAGTCATTTGTCAGCTTTGGTTTAGTTAGTTTTTCATATTTTATGTACAATCAATGTTTACTTACAAAGAAAACAACAATTAAAGTGCAAAAATTCGTAACTTACTTGGTCGCAGATTTTCTGAATCTCTGCGTCGGCAATTCTCACGTCTGCAAGCCCTCCGCAGCACATCATCTTGGCGTTTATCAAGGACTGCAGAAAGACAAGGGGCAGAAAAACTAAACTACAATTTGTCTCGACGATTGCGCCTTATAAAAACACTACCGGTTTATCATGTGACGTTGACTAATGGACCGTACCATTCTCATGTGGGTAAGGGGTCGTTAGTTAAACCTTGACAGAAAAGCGTTACTTTATTCAGCCTACAGATTCAACTTCTACCGTCTACGTCGTGCATTTAGGCTATATTTTAACACGATTTTGATTCCGTTTCCATTTTGTCTGCATATAAGACGTTTATTTTTTCAAAATGTTCGTTTCACGGCTCCCTTTTAGTTATAGAGTCCTAGGTGTGGCTGTTTCAATTGTTGCGTTCAAAGAAGGTGGTGAGTCGGAGGAAAAGTGCACTGTAGGGCGTTTTTTTTTTTCTAGAAATGGGAAGTCGTGAGGTTGCGAAATCGTCATACTCGACAATGGTGACTCATGGAGACCCCGCCCGTGAATAGCTAAATATAATTTACACGATTATGATTTTTTTAAATTACATTAATTTAGTTAATCTAAAGAAGTAACTTCACGTAACACAACGTGATTTGTACTGACTGTGTTACCCAGAACAACAAACAACTTATGTATTTGATTATAACATGCGGTGCTTCAATTGTTTGTATTGTATTTAATGTGAGTTGAAAAAAGTTGAAATAAAATATATATATTTTTTCTTTTCTAGTGTTTGTAATTTTTGTCCGTGACTGTAGCAGCCTGGTAATCGATGCGTCTATATGGCGGCCATGTTGAGAGGGACAAGGGTCCCATCAAAGGATGGTTTTCATGAAGTTTATTTTTTTTTGTAAATGCCAAAAAAAACAAGTGCTGTTAAGAGATAACTTTTTTTAAATAGCCTTTAGTTTAAAAAGTAAAGGTTGAGTTTCAGCTGTTTTTGTTATCCACACATGGGTGAACACTTTCGCCCCTCCTATTTTAGCAAAAGGGGCGTGTCGTATCTACCAACGTACACATGAGCGAAATTAGCAGACGAGCACAAATTTCATAAACAGCTAACCAAATAAGTGATAAGTTGCTTTTTAGCGTTTTATACAGATTTGTATACAGATTTCACAAGTTTAGGCCACCGGTACATTTGTAGTGTTTGTTTTTGAGACAGTACACAAACACATAAACACATAGGTGTACCGCAAAGTTATTATTTCAACATTTTTTTTACTTAGGAATATATCTTTTTCATCCATCTAAGCCAGCAATGTATAGTAACACTGACCAAAAACCAAACAAAAAACACAAAAACACACCTGGGGTGAATAAGTGTAAAAAAAGAAAAAAGAAAAAAAGGAGGTTTTTTGGTTAAGAATTTTTTTTATGGATTCAATGTCTGACTTCACAGCGAAAAACACAGATTTTTTAAAATCAATATTAACTCGTGAAAAATGTGTATAATATTTAGCCATAATAATGAGAATCACAGATAAAGTCATAGCCCAAAATCCAAATCGTAAGTAAGTAGTTATATGTTGTGCGTTTGCATGTGTACATTCAAATTGGCCCTCAGTGTGTAGCCTTCGCCACACTCGAGGCAACTAAAAGGTTTCTCTCCTGTGTGCGATCTCATGTGTGTTTCCACATGTTCTTTTTGGGAGAAGGTTTGACGACAAACTGAGCAACTCAAGGGTTTCTCCCCCGTATGCCGTCTCATGTGTGCCACCAGATTTGACTTGTGAGAGAATATTTTAGCACACAGTGAGCAACTGAAGGGTTTTTCTCCCGTGTGCATTTTCAGGTGCGATTTCACATGTTCCTTTCGAGAGAATGTTTTGCCACAAAATGGGCAGGGGTAGGGTTTTTCTCCCGTGTGTGTTCTCATGTGTGATGTCAAATATGGCTTTTGTGAGAAGGTTTTATCACAAGTTGAGCAACTATACGGTTTTTCTCCTGTGTGTATTCTCATGTGTGATTCCATATTTTCTTTTTGCGAAAATGTTTTACCACAAAAGGAGCAAGTGAAGGGTTTTTCTCCTGTGTGTGTTCGCATGTGGGATTCCAGATGTGGCTTTTGAGAGAAGGTTTTACCGCAAGTTGAGCAAGTAAAAGGTTTTTCTCCTGTGTGCGTTCTCATGTGTGTCATCATATGTTGCTTTTTGGCAAAGCTTTTACCACAAATTGAGCAGGTAAAAAGTTTTGGACGCGTTTGTGACGTCTCAAGAGTTCGCTCCTTTTCAGAGCTTTTTGACCGCTTGTCGTCACTTTCAGGGTCGGTATCGCTCCTCAAAGCTTCTTCTGTGTCTTCACTGTCTGACAGTGGAGCTAAGAGGTTGTGTGGTGGGGGTCCACCACCACGATGAAGATGTGACCACTCAACTTTGTCTCTATCGTCTTCGCTCTCCATAGAGACACCACTCGCTGGCATCTTGCTGATGTCAGACTCCTTCTCTTCCTCTTTTATGTAGAACGGTTGAGGACCCTTGTCTTCCTCTTTAACATGTTCTGTCTCCTCCTTTTTAACATGCTGCGACTCTGGATCCTCATTTTCCTCCTTAACGTGGCAAGGCTGTGGATCCTCCTCCTCTTCTTCTTTAATGTGGGTGGACTCACGAACCAGCTGCTGGACGTCTGCAGGACACGAGCAACAGTTTGACTGAGACAAGTACATTTAATAATGAGTTCACCTTGCGGCATTGTGTGATTAACTTTCAAGTCTCTCTGACAAACCAGCAACAAGCAAGAAATGGTAGATGAATAAATACAAAAGTAGAGAGCAAAATGTAACTTAATGTAACAAAGTAAAAGTATTGTAGCATTTCGCATTACTCTGACAAGTACAATTTAGCACAAAAAATACAATGTGGCGCATTAGTCTTACCTGCATTTCTGCCTGCAACCCGTACAACTCAATAAAAAATTAAAATATTTTCAAAAGATCGTGTGGTTGCACAAGAAATGTGGCTGTGTTCAGAATTGACCAATTACATGCAAACTCACATTTAATGGAATTAGGCACATGCTACCCGTTAAAATCCATTTAATAGTTTCTTAGATATTTTTCAATCTTTCAGTCTATCTTGCAAATCACGATGCCAACAGATAGTAATAAATCTAATGTTCACGTCTACATACGATATCATATGAACTAGTTTCTTGGATATATTATCTTTAACGTATGGGTCAAATGATGAGAAATTTGTCCACGCGTTTTTCTGTGCGTTTTGCAAAATATGCCAGTAAACGACGCGTGAACGAACCTTGGACAATTTGAGAGGAAGCGGAGGTTTCTCCTTGTCGTTCGTTCTCCTCTCTTGCTCGAAAGAAATCATTTTTGGGCATTTTAATGTTGCTTTTCAGGGAGACTTCACTAGCTTCGCCTCGCGCTTTAGCGAAGCCCGCTTCCGCCTTTGTCTTCTTCTGTGGTCTTTTGACATTAGATTACGCGTACACACGGCCGCCATCTTGGGGCGGTATTGACGAGAACATAAAAAAAAAGAAACTAATTCCATTTATCCAACAGAGACAAACAACCCCTAACGGATAGTAAATAAAATTTAGTTTCTAAATTATCCATTTATTTAAAGTAAACCAAGGTGTATATTATTTAACAAATAAAATTTATAGTGAACAAGAAATGGGAATGAAACGAATCAATTGGTGCAGGTTTGTCTCCACTCTTCTGTTGCGTGTCAAATGTACAAGACATTTATTTCCATTTTAACAGGGATTGTACAACATACGTTTTTGTTGTTCTATTTTTAAGAAAAAAAAAAGAGATGAAACCAAGATCCTCACTGTCACATTTTATTACGCCACAAAACAATTGCGATAACATAGATACACATGAATTTTAAACATATAAATACATAAATTGAATAAATACGTAGATAAATACATAAATATGAAAAAAAAAGCACGCACGTGCACATGTAGCCACTAGGTAGTGCTCAAGCACCTACCCTTTTGCGCTGGATGAAAAAAATGGACTTTTTATTTAGCTGTACATTTTGTTTTTCTTTTATTTCAATAGTAACAGTAAAAAAAAAAAAATAAATTACCTTCTCAATTCCTCTCTGTAATACATGAATATTTAGTTGAACTTGTACATGTTATAGGTTAACTAATAGTGGAAAAAAAGTTATATTTTATATCCACTGTAGCTCTCCTTCATCTCCTAATTAATAATAATAATAAAATATATAATTTTTGTGACGGGTACCCTCTTTTTGGGCTTGGCCACCTGCCCCCCCAAAATGTTTTTGCACATGTCTGCTGACAGACGCTGTCGTTTCCTTTTGCTGTTTGTTCCCCATTTTTGAGAATCTAGATTTTCCTCTGCATATGGAAGGAGATGTATCGGTTGGCGGTGCGCTGGCACATCTCCACGGGCATGTCGTTGTCCTCGGCCGTACTGATGAACCAACTGGGGAAGCGCGCCGACGCCAGGGTGCTGAGGCTGACGCCCGAGTCGCTCTTGTAGAAGAGGAAGCGTGTCATGTCGCTCTCCGAGGCCACGCCCATCAGAGTCTGCCTGTCCTGCACCTCCTCCAGGTGCAAGGTGGGCTTGTCGCCCTCCTGTTGGCACGACAGGTACATGTCGGTGCCCTTGATGCCCAGAGCCACCGGCTGGGCTTCCGTGACGGGGGACGGGTGCACGTAGGTGGACATATTGAGGTGCACTGCAACGCATAACAGAGCATATTAGTAATACTGATCGTTTTTTTTTTGCAGAGGATAAAGAATATACACCAATGAATGTTATATTGTCTCTCCACATATGTTGCTAGTTTCTTTAGCCCCTCAATGGCCTTTTATATTGTTTGTTAACATTAAGCTAGCAGACTTTTATGTGGTGTGATTACATACGCTATTTGTAATCCTTTTTGGTATACTATAAAATGACTGCCCCCCCCAAAAAAAAAAATCAATAATAGAACTAAGTGAAAAAAATGATAAAATAATAAAGGCCCCAAAAAACTGAATAATTAATAAATAAAAAATAAAATTAAATATATAATTAGATTTTTTAAAATGTAAAAAAAAAAGTCTAATTAAAAGACTAATTGATTAGTTAGGTATTATTTAAATGTAATCTTTATTTATTAATTATTGTTAATTAATCCAGTTCTTTAAAAGGCTGTAACAAATTTAACTCTTTAACTTTGAGAATTTATTGCATTTTATTTGTTTTTATTTTTCTTTATTTTACTCTACTGTCAACCTGGATAAATAACTTAATAACTGAAAAATGGGGAGGGATATTTACCTGAAAAAAAAAAACCCTCTCAATGTTTTAATTACTCAGAAATTCTAAGTAAATTTTACAAGAAGAGTAAAAAAAAAAAAAAACTTTACTATTTTTTTTCCCAAGTAGACATTACTCCC
Organism: Vanacampus margaritifer; assembly: GCF_051991255.1. Taxonomy (NCBI): domain Eukaryota; kingdom Metazoa; phylum Chordata; class Actinopteri; order Syngnathiformes; family Syngnathidae; genus Vanacampus; species Vanacampus margaritifer. Next base: position 2,917,790 of record NC_135434.1, read on the forward strand.
CATTTATCAGTGAATCTTCCTACCGCACCTACTCTTTCGATTTTAATTTTTTTAATTTTTTTTTTTATGGAGGGAGCGTCATAATCATGCGCCACCTCAACGCACCTTAGTGTTTGTTATGTTTAGTATCGGGCAAGGGTCACTGAACTGTCATTCCGTCGAGTAAAGGAGACACAGTGTGTGTGCGTGTGCGTGTGCGTGCGTGTGCGTGCGTGCGTGTGCGTGCGTGCGTCCACACCTTTGCGGTGACTGTTTCCTCCCTGCAGAGTGAGGGCGTGCAGCTCCATGCTGTCCCTGAGCAGCACCAGACTTTTCTTCTGGCTGTCGCTTATGCTGACTTCGTACTGGCCCGTCCGGGTGAACTGATTCCGCCGAGCTCGCCCCTCCGGCAGGTTGATCACTGAAACCAAAATACGCGTACCGTAAGCCTGGGAAACGTTCTGTAAAGTTTGACTTCATCACAGTCATTTATTTTGATCGTTTTATTTCTTTTTGGCTTTAAAAAAAAAATCCAGTCAGGTTCAATTTGTTTTTAACTCTTTGACTGCCAGACGTTTTCAGAAAAGGGATGCCGTGGGTGCCAGCCGATTTAAGCAATTTTGACTGATCTTTCAAGGTCCATAGAAAATTATGTGTTTGGACTATGGAAACACACATACTACCAAATGAAAGAGTGGACTCTCATCTTTCATCAGAAAAAAAAGTTTGTTTCTACCTTATTCCGTTTTTCAGTAATCAACAATAGAAAATGGTTAGTTTCACCTCTGTTTTGAAAAAATAAAACGTCTTTTAACGTCTTTGGCACTCCTCCATAGGATTTTACTAAACGTTATTTAACGTTTTTGGCAGTGAATGAGTTAAAGCAAGTACGTGTTAGCTTTAGTATTTATTTATTTTTTTATGTGCCGCACATCCAGTGCAAGATTTTATTTATATAGATATAGATAGACCTTCCTTCTTTAGTAACTATTGAGAAAAATGACATTTTCACTATAATTATTGAAAGTCGAGTTATTTTCATTACATAAGATGTAGTTTCAGTTATTTATTTATTTTTTTTTAAAAGCATTTTCATTTTTTATTGCATGTCGTTAACAAACAGCCATTTTCCTTTTAGTTATTTCCTTACACTTTGTTAACTATAAAAAACAAATAAATAAAAATGTATATTTAAAAAATGAAGTGTTGTACAAGCAAGTCGTTTAAGTAATTTTTTTAAATTATTTTTTCATGCAACATATTTTTTTTTTTAACACTTTATATTTTAAGCAATATGATCTGGGGAAGTAGAATCAAAAACTTTTCTTGACAATAATATGTTCTATAACTAAACATGACACCGTGATTAATATATATATATATATATATATATATATATATATATATTACTCCGCATTATTCACCAGAATACCTCGTTTATGTTTTAGTGGGGGCGCATACAAGTCATTATTACAAAGAACAGTTTTGACTTGACTAACTAACTGCTGCAATGTCAATGCTAGTTCCATTAGCCCACCTATGGTATTTTTTGCATGGTGTGTTAGCATCAAGCTAGCAGACTTTAGTAAGACACTGAAGGCACTCAATGCGAGACGTACCTTCAATGACGTCGTCCATCATGATGTTGAGGAAATTTTCCCCGCTGCATTGGCCCCCGAGGGCCATCTCCTTGCGGCTGCCCTTTAACCTCTCGATGGCGACCACCAGGTTGACCACCTGCCTCATGGTCAGCGGGTGCCGGGAGACCTCCAGGCACAATCCGGCCGGCAACGTCGGGCTCAGCGGGCATCTCGTCTCTGCGGCCATCTTTTCATAGAGATGTGACATGTCGTTAGAGACACATTCAATGTTGCTGCTTTTCTTCATATTATACGTTTCGTATTTATTGATACGTCGTTTACCCCCCCCCCCCCACACATCTGCTTATTAAAAAAATAAATAAAACATCAAAGTGCTTGACCTACCTTTTTTTAGGTGCGTAGTAGTAATAGTCCTCTGATTGGGAGTGCTCAGCTGTGTTGTCTCTGTAGTTATGCTTGATTGTCGAGACCTGAGGGCTTTTATGCACCTTCGAGTACAAGTTGAGGAATTTCCCCACGCATACGCAGGAAGTGGGACGGTCTATGATAATGATTATAATGATGATGATGATGATGTCAAGACAAGGCCGTGACGCAAGGCTGTAATGCCGAGCGAGGTAAACGTGTGGGATGGTGAAACCCGAAACCCGAAAGGATGTAAACTGAGACTACTCATCATTTATATCATTTAATCTCCAATCAAAGAGTGAATTTCAGGAAGCAGTAAAATATACATTAACATTAAAACAAAAACAAAAGACAGTTAATTTTTTTTTAAGTTGATTAAACTTAAGTTTTGATCCTTAAATCGATACATGGGGTTCGATATGATTTAAGAATGGTACATTTTTAACCCTGGAGAACCCAAGAAGCCTTTTCTTCTTTGGAAAATTATGAATTATACATTAAATGACTGTTATAAATTCACTGAACACCAAAATGTATACATTTTTCAATTTTAACCCTTGTTTTTTTGAACTAGCTCAGAGTTGCTAATTTATCTAAATATTTATATAAAACATACTCCTAGGCATTCTGCAACATGATATGAAATAGATTAACAGAAAAAACACAATTTTACCATCTGATGGTTTGCTAAAGAAGATGGTTTTGTTTGGATTGATTTCCAGCTCAAAAAAACAGCCATCTTGTCACCACCACTCTGGCTCATGTAAGTGCAATATTCATCCACTAGGTGGCCCCATGCAGGGGTCAGAAGTGGCACTCTGGACTTTTGAAGTTAAATTTGTAAAAAAAAAGAAAAAAAAAAAGCAGAATTTATAGGGGCCAAATTTGACCCCGTGGGTTCTCCAGGGTTAAAATGTAACCGGTTAAATCAAAGCCAAAATAAATTTTCATTTCAGTATGATACAGTATGTACAGTTTACAGCATATATAATGTATTTACTTGTTTGCATATACAGTATAATTATTTATTTATGTTTTGTTTTTGTTTTTTTTTCCTGGAAAGTTTGCCAATATTTAGATTTTTTTCCTCTGAAGAGTACAAAATTATTAATGTATTAGTAGATCCCCCCCACCCCCCGAAAAAGTTGGAGTTTCTAATTGATATAAAAATGTTTAACCTTCATAAGTTTATGACATTTACCCTTAAAAAAAACACACAACCTTTTTCTGACTTTTTCCCTTGAAAAATGTGACTTAAAAAAAAGAAAATGTTCCCCCTTGAACATTTTGACTTTTTTTTCTTTTCTTCTGTTGGTGATAAAAATAAGCAGGACTTTTCAGACTGTTTTCTCATACTTCCTCATCGTGAGAGTTGAGGTTGGTTATTGATGCAAGTAAAATTTCCGATTGTTTGGCGTTGCGCAAGCGCGGCCGTGTTTACGATTTCGCCACAAGATCCAGTGACGCTGCACATTCTTTCAAGACAGATTTCATCTCTTTCCTGCTCCTACCTGGATGCGATCCCAGAGATTGGTGACCCTAGAACCCTTGTGGTTTTAGAATACCTCACACAGGAAGCAACGGGTTATGAGGGTCATGCTGAAAAAAGAAAAATGACATGAATTAAAAAAATAATAATTCTTACAAAATGTGAATTAAGTGGTATATTTGACAACAATTTTAAGAAACAGTATACTTAAAAAGTTTTGTTCTCATGGGAAATGTGGTCTTCCTTCAGGCATAACAATACCGCTTTTGTCCATATGGCGCCGCTGTAATAAACGTAAACTGAACGTTTCTTAGTGTTGCTTTATGCAAATACATTTTTTCATTATTTTGTAGTGCTGTCAAAAGTTCAAGCTTTAAAGATTTAAAGCTTCAACTTTGACAGCACTAATATTTTGTGATAAAAAGTACCAGGAATACATTTTATTTTGTCTCGAAAATAAAAGTTCTTTCTTTGAGCAAAAAAAAAAAAAAAAAAGCCACAGTCCTTTTACAGGTAAGTTATTTTTTTATATAGAAATATTTAGTTTTTGTATATAAAGTTTCAACATTAATAGTTAGAATCTTTTTTGGTATGAATATTCATTAAGGAAAAGCAATGTAATATTCATGAAAAAAAATCAACAACCTAATCCAAGGTATATTGCAATATATAATTTTTATTACTATTATCACAGTTTATCATGTGCGTGAATGTGGTCTAAATTTTAACATTTACTTGTATTTTCGTACGAGTAATAAGTGAAGGAACAAGTCAATTTCCTTTCAGCCATAAAAGTTGACAAGAGAGACTTTGTTTGGCGTTCCATGCTGGGCGTGTTGCAGCAAGAGCACGTCCACGCGGGGGTGAAGCCACGACAAGGAAGTGAAAGGAATGTTTGTTTACACTTTTTGGATTCATTGCGAATCCTTACACGAGTTGGGATTTTTTGCGGTCAAACCGGTCTTGCGGTAAATAATAAAAAGGCTGATGATGAAAGAGCTTTATAATTGGTTCAAACCCACGCACGCCCTATTAAAAAGATCCGTTAGGATGACGACATCACCAATGGTGCCTCACAAATGGACTTTGCTTGACACTTGCCTTATTTGAGAGGCAATTCAATAGAATTAAATACACAGAATAAAATACGCTAACTAAGTATGACAAAAACTGCAGTGAAAAAAAAAAAAAAAAAAAAAAAAAAACACGATTTAATCCGCCGTACAATTTATGCAGTATTTAAACACTGAAAAGTGCCACACTTTGAGAATCACAAGCTGAAGCTACACAATAAGACAGCAAAGGTCACTCACGAATAGAGAAATAGATCTCAGGTTTATTAAGAACAACATTCATCATGAAAACTCATTAGAACAGAAATTATAAAACACTATTTACAACATTTTTGTCATTTGGGATTTGTCTTTATGTTAGCGGCAAGAACCGATTTTTTCTCCTTTTTTTTTTTTAGGTTCATTCCCTCCGTCGCTCGCTCCCAGATCAGTGTGGAAAAGGGGGCGCGCGCGCGCACACACACACACACACACACACACGCACACGCACACAAAACAGCGATCATTAACAGTGTTTTGAGGTACAAAAAACAAGAAAGTGAACTGATTGACAGGCACGCGGAATAAACTTAAAGCCCAGTCAGATTAAATGATCGATTGCATGCATGCGTCCAACAAAATACAAAATAAAATCAGAGTTCCCGAGAGGCTGAAGGCAACAAAAATGACCAGTGTCACTGAAAGCAGTTTCATTTTAAACAGTCCTTATTGTGACATTAAAAAAAAAAAGAAGAAAAAAAAAAAATGAAAAAAAAAAATCTAAAACTGTTGGCATCTTTTTTTGGTGGTTGGGGAAATACTGCTTTCCTTATTAAAGTGCATTCATGAATAAACACAAAAAAAGCTATAATTTCATATTCCCAAAACGAATGAGGAACAAAAATGAAAAAAAAAAAAAAAAAAAAGTATGATACAACTGTGACGCATCCAAACATCTTTTTTTTTTTTTTTTTTTAATTATACATAAAGAGCCTTATGTGTTTGGAATTACATGGCGGGCCGCCTTAAAATGCTCCCCCGAAGCCCAGAAATAGTGTCGAGTGACACTTGAGGAGGGATTACATGTCAAGGTCATACATTAATTAATTGGGATGTTTGTAGTAAATGTAAAATGTTTCCATAGTGACCTCAAGCGGGGATGTCAGGAGGCAGTGGGGGGACGTTGGGGCGACTCGCCAAAATCTTTGGCATTAACTATTCACGTAAGAACCACCAAGGTGAATGAACACAAGAGGTCGGCAACAGGCAGGTGGTACCGTCGTCATTTTGGGAGGCAACCCTAAAAATATGTATTTGCACACTTTCATGCAGATCCTCACCAAAATTGAACAGACTCCGACTTGGCCTGGGAGAATAAAGTCGTAATATTGCAAGCATTTTATGAAAACTAAATTTTGGCATTTTAAGAGAATAAAATGTATCATTTCACGAGAATACAATTTGTAATTAGATTTTATATGCATAAAATTTTACATAAATAAAATTGCTAATTTAACATGAATGAATTTTTTTAATTCACAATTACAGTTCAAAAAATTTTATTTAATATTACACCAAAAAGTGTAATTTTATAAGAGTTACCAGACTTAATTTAGAATATTAGAAGACTAAAGAGAGAAAAAAAAATGCCCAGGAAAAAAAGTCAAAACTTTTGGCAATGTTTTTTTTTTTTTCTTGCCATATTGTAATATTACGACTTTATTCCCAAATTTTCGAGCCATTTTCCTTCTGTTTTGGAACCAATAGAATCGCTCTTCCCAAGCCTCCGGAATTTAACGTACCATTAGTCGCGTTTAAAAACAACAACAAAAACGCTCACAGTAAACTCCCACAATGCCGTGCGAGCATACACAACCATGTTATGTTCACCTGTGTGGAAAAAAAAAGTAAAGTAGAGCAGCAGCCTTCTTCTGCCGTCAGTGTCTCAACGAGGAAAGCTATTATTCAGATTAGTATCATTTTTACAAATTACAGTTGAAAACTAACAAAAACAAACAAATGCTGCATTTAAAAAAAAAAAAAAAAAAAAAAAAAAAAAAAAAAAAAAAAAAAAAAAAAAAAAAAAAAAAAAGAGTGTGTGTGTTCCTTTAAGAGGCTCACTTGGTAATTTACAGTAAAATAAACAACGCCGGAGTGTGTCATGCTTTGAACGGTGCTACATGCTCCCCCCACGTATGATTAAACCCAATACAAAGCGCAAAAAACAACAACAACAACAATCATGAGGCAAAACAAACAAAATACATCCCCCTTTCCCCATTACATGTAAGAACAAATATACACGGAACTGTTTCAAAAGTACAGAGGATGATTAAGGCCACACTGGAAAATTTGTTCAAAAAAAAAAGTGGGCATTTTACAGGATGAGTTATATTAAGCCAAAACATCCTTCTTCTTCTTTTTTCTTCTTTAATTTAGGCATCATAATAATTTGACAAAATTTTTATTTTATGAGAATAGAGTATGATTTTTTTTTAAACAGAGAATAGTTTATTTATATAGAATTCTAACATTGTGACAGAAAAAATTTAACTTTTATCCAAATGTTATAATTCTACAAGAATAAAGTCTGAAGATTGTGATTAATTATTTGCTGACAGTTAAACTATTTTTTTTATATATATAAAAAAAAGAGGAACAAAGGTTTAATAAAAAACTTGACTTATTTTGAAAATTAAGTTCTAATATAAAGTTGAAATATTGTAAGAATAAAGCGGTAACATGGCGACAAAAAAATTCAACAAAATTGTATAAATAACCGAAACTAAAAAGTCTTGAGGCATGAGAAAAAAAGAAAAGTCGACATTTTGCGACAATTACGATTTTACAAGTATAGTCACACCTTGTGGAAAAAAAATCTAATTGTTTGTGAATTCATTTCTGAGGATTAAACTCCAATATTATTTTTGAAATATTGTGAGAATAGAGCAACCATAACGTTACGGAAACAAAATTGTAGCATTATACCAAAAATATGCCATTTTAAAGGCAAAAACCCCCCGACAAAAAACAACAACTTTATTCTAGTAAAAAAAATTATTAAATTTGAAATATTACAAGAACAAAGCTGGGAACTTGTGAGAAAAAGGTCGTAATAATCGCAAGAATTAAAAAAATATATTTACTTTGACAAAAATGTTGGAAGAAAAATCTTTCATTATATCTAGCCCCAAAAAATATTTGTGCGCAATTTGATTTTTTTGCAACTCTATCCTCAACGCATTACAAATGTTTCATATGGATTTTTCCACTTAAAAAGCTGCATGAAATACTATTTTTCGTGACTTTTGGTTGAAGGATTCCAAAAATTTGTCTTGTACTCATTACTCCTACAAAAAAAAAAATTCCCACCCCAAAAAAAAAAAAAATCAAACTTTATTTTCGCTATATTCAAATTTTCTGTATATCCCAAGTTAACTTTTTGCGCATGTTCCGTAAAATACATTTTCTAATATGAATATTTGTAAAATCATGCAAATCCATTTCCAGTAAAAGAACAACCTAAGATTATTATTATTTTTTTTTTTAAGCGTAATAGTCTCATTTTATACATATTGCGTTAAAAACTTTTCCTTATTACTTTTTGGGATGTGACACTAATGCTCCCCCCCCCCCCCCCCCACGGGCATAGAGGCAGATTAACTTCCTGTCTATTGGAACAGTAGCACTTGGTCGCCATCTTGTGGCATCTCCAAGCATTTACCATCAACTACATGTCGATTTTCGATATTAGTGGCAATTAAGCTCGGTCTCTATCACACCGTATTCAAAGTTTCTTTACCCCCCCCCCCCCCAGTGTGGCCCCAATCTTTCTCAGTACAAAATAAATTAAGTTCTCTTAAAGCGAAATGTCCCTATTTTTGGTTCCTGTGACACACACACCAACCCATTGAAACGCTACATTCATCATCGCGCTGATTGTCGCCATGGTGACACGCAGTCGCGCGTCCACCACTCAAACATTGAATCTCTCTACGGAATAAGGGTCGATTTGGATTTTTTTTTTTTTGTTTTTGCAGGGTGGCGGCGTGAGTCTCCCTGAGTCTCTTCGGCGGCGGCGTGCAAGCGTGCAGGGAAGGAAAAGGAGGAGGCGGCATCAGATACTGTTGTCCAGCTGCCCATTGTGGTTGGCGTCGTGAGGCGAGTTCCGCTGGTTGAGGAGCAGCAGGGTGGTCTCGTCGGGCCCGTTCTCCGTGGGGCCCACGGAGTCCAGCTCGGCCAGGGTGACGTCGGAGGCGTCGATCCCGGGAGCCGCCGGCGACTGGTGGACGCTCTCGGGCGACTGCGGCGTGCTGTCCAGACGCGACGCCATCAGTCCGTTCTGGTACTGCGAGCGCGTGATCTGGAAGAGTTTGGGAGTTCTTCGTGACCGTTTTGTTTTGATTTCCTCGGGGAAGACTTTTCGGACGGGGTTCGACGCACCTTGACGAACTGCAGGTCGGTGAGGGCCCGCACGTAGAAATCGGGCGTGTAGATGGTGCTGCAGTTGAGCTGGCTGCTGAGCTGAGTGTTGCTGCCGCTCACCGACAGCGACTCGGCCCGGTCGGTGCCGCTCAGCGACGACGTGCGGTTCAGGCCGCTGATGTGCGACGGTGAGCGGAACTCTGCCAATGCGACAGGTCGCCAATGCGTTAAATACAGATCGTGGACGCGCGCGGCTAAATAAGGACAAATGCATTTGGAGTCAAGTTACTGTGGCCAGAAAAAAAGAGAAAAAAACAACAACTAAAAGGGGTGTCAAAATTAGTGCATTAAATTTGAGTTAATTTAAAGTTCCTTTAATGCCACTAATTTTTTTTAAGGCGTGATTAATGACCGCCCCGTACTTGGAAAGCATGTACCCCCCCCCCCCCCCCCCCTGCACCTCACCACTGAACATTTACCAACCCAATGAGGGTTGGCTAAATAAATAAATAAATAGAATATTAAAAATATTTTTAAACTTATTATTTCAAGCCAAGGTTTGAAGTTAATGTTCAAGTCCTGGTTAGGGTTTCAAACAACGATTAAGGTTTCAAGTAAGGCTTTCAAGCCTAGATTAGTGTTTCAAAAACAAGGTTAAGGTTTGAAGTTCATATTTTAAACTGCCGTTTCAACCTTGGGTTAAGGTAAACAGGGTTTCAATTCCAAGTGTGGCTTAGGTTTGTGAATTAAGGTCTGAAGAAAATATGATGGTTTCAAGTTCAGGCTACGGTTTTAAAACAACATTTCAAGTAAGGTTAACAAAGCCTGACTTAAGGTTAAATTGGGGTTCAAAGCCAAGGCCAGGGTTTCAAACAACAGTTAAGGCATCAAGAAACAGTTCAGGATTACAAACAAGGATTTGGAGTCCGAGTTAAGGGGGTTCAATACACGTTTGAAGCCACGATGAAGTTTCAAACATTTCATCAGGTAAGACTTTCAAGTTTGGGGGTTTAAAAATAAACTTGAGATGAGCTTCCAGTCAAACAAGTCCCAAATCCTAAAAACAGGCCACTTAAGCCTGCCTAAGGTCATGTGATGACTCGAGTCGCCCTCTTCTGACACACGGACAAGAAAGTGCAAAAAGCGCATGACGACGTGCGAGACAAAAGAGCAGCTTGTGATGCAAACGATGCCGACAGCGCTCATGCGACTCAACAGCGGCCGACCGACGCACACGTCGACACAAACTGTTTTTATTGAACATATTTCAACTGATATGCAATCATTTGTACTTTTATTTATTAGGCTTTTTGATTCATATTCTATTAATTATCTATCTGTTTTCCTCCACTTAACTCTTTGACTGCCAGACGTTTTGAGAAAAGGGATGCCGTGGGTGCCAGCCGATTTAAGCATTTTGACTGATCTTTCAAGGTCCACAGAAAATAATGTGTTTGGACTATGGAAACACACGTACTACCAAATGAAAGATTGGACTCTCATCTTTCATCAGAAAAAAAAGTTTGTTTCTACCTTATTCCGTTTTTCAGTAATCAACAATAGAAAATGGTTAGTTTCACCTCTGTTTTGAAACAAACGTCTTTTAACGTCTTTGGCACTCCTCCCTAGGGTTTTACTAAACGTTATTTAACGTTTTTGGCAGTCAAAGAGTTAATGGTGAATCCATTTTTGTTTTATATCAATTTCTAAAAGTCAGATGGATTAAATAGTTATTTAAAAAATATAAATATATTTCCTTATATAACTAAAGTTTTTTTTTTTTTTTTTTTAAATCACACATGAATACACAAATATATAACAACAAAAGTTATAAAAAATAAAAATTGCCAAAGATGCACAGAAAACTACAAATTAAATAATTAATTTTGCAATGTACTTTGACGATTGCTTCAACCACATGACAAAGGTTGAGCAACACAGTTCACACTGCGGTTATATTGTCTAAAAGTCTTTTTCACATTTCAAACATTTGATCGCGCGAACATGAAGCCAAAAGGAAAACTTTCCAGCAGACGTTTCATCACACAATTAGTCACAAACAATCATCCATGTAGCCACCTTTTAATTAATATACAACGATGGCCTGGAGGCCTCCCCCAAAAATTCCTTTGCTTATTTTCTACCTCGCCTCAAACACAAGCAGGCACGCACACACACACACACACACACACACACACACACATACACACACTTTCATGACTAACCATCCAGTGGATCACACCAAAACTGTGTCATGCACAAACGGGCTCACACAAACACGCAAGCTATTACCAGTCAGCGTGAGTCGTCCAGCAGGAGGCCTCAGTGAGTCATAGGACACCGTTTTACCTACACACGGCAACTTCAACGTTAGCATGTTGTAGTTTGGTTCTCTTACGGGCAGTGAAGCTAAGCTAAGAGAAGATGAACTAAACTCAGCCTGGACTGTTAGCATTTGTGAGTTAGTGGTTAGCGCTTAGCTGTTTATGACTTATATTAATTAACCTACTCGCATCCAGGAGGGAACTTAAGGGGAAAGTCAAAATTTGCTGTCAAAAGGATTTATTCTGAATTATTTAAAATTTAGCACACAATTTTTATTTTCTTTAACCTAACTAAATAACGTATTTTGTAATCATTTTTAGGACTGACGCGGCCAATGAATAGCAAAACCCATGAAAAACCCAGGGCCCATTATAATTACAGTGAATAAAAAAAACGAAAAAATGTTTTTGAAACCCTCAAAATTCTTGAATAAGCTTGGATATAAAGTACCACCAATAAGCGTTTCCCCCCCTCCCCCAAATAATAATTTTTAAAAATATTGTAAAAAAATAATAATCTGCAAATAGGTGAATCACAATTACATTTTTTTTCCTCTTGTACTGCTTCTATTGAAATTCACCAAAAAATGATAATATAGAAATATTAAGAAATACTTGTGTTATTCAAATAACTAAATGATACATTTAAAATAACATATTTTGTATTATAAAAAAAACAAAAACATCTTGACCTGCTTAACATTTAAATCAAATATTAATAAAATATTACATTGAATATATAAACAAATAAAAAACAGGTATGAATTTAAATGTTAACACAAAACCTAATAAAAAAACTAAATCATACATTTAGCATTGCATATTATTATTATTCCCCTCAAAAATGAATGAATTGCTTGACATTTACATAAAATAATATTTTGAATAAAAGTTACAAAAATAGAACATCTAAATCACCCCCCCCCCTCCAAACCCACAATATTTTGAGCTTTTTGTAACACTAACACACAAATTATGATAATCTACATCAGGATTTTTTTTAAAATTTAATTTAATTTTTAAAGATTCTCTCATATAGGAGAAAGCTACTTTGGAATAGCTGTCCCGGAAAGGGAAAATCCTCATGAAAAGCTTCCTACTGGATGTCAAGTGCTCATCAAGTGAATATTGAGTGAGTTAGTGGGTTAAATACTTTGTATTATAATGTACTACAAACTAGAATCACAGGGGCTAAAAAAAAACAAAAAAACAATCAATGTTGGCTTTTTGTGAAGTAAGGACTGATGTTAGGAGTTTGAAGATGTAAAATGCTACGTTAGCTCCTCACGTTAGCCTTCTTTTCTTTCTTTCTTTTTTAAGAACACAGGTGACTTTGCTAGTTTCCTGTTATTTGTGTATGTTATCAAAAATCTTTTTTGTAAAAAAAGGGTTTTGATTCGTTCCATTACTATTACGTTAAGTTACCTTTTTTTTTTTTTAAGTAGTATTTCGTTCAGTTTGGCAACGTTGGTTTTATTTTGGTAGGTTTCCATTTCCTGTATTTGTCTCAATGCTGTTCGGTGAGAGGAGTGGCCAGCTACACAAGTATCCACTTTCTGTTTTCGTGTATTGAGCGACTTTTTGTAAACAAAAAAACTTTGAATTGGCTCTATTTTGGCCGCTGTTGTGGGCTTTAGGAGCAATGATTGTTACTGTAACACTGCTACGGTAGCTCCTGGTGCTAGCCACCACCTAGCTACATGCTTTTAAATGAAGGCTTTGCTGAATCTTTGCTCAACAATGTTGGTGTTATTTTAGTTGGTTTCTACTTCCTGTTTTGTCAGGAAAGAGTGGTGTATGAAGGCAGACTGCTACGTTAGCGACAAAAGCTAGCCGACAATAGCTAAAACTTGCTTCAGCAATGTGGGATTTATTCTCTTTACTTTCTACTTCCTGTTTTTGTTCCTATTGCCATCAGCTTGATATAACTCTCATCACTATTTTCTACCAGCCTTTTTTGTGAACATAGGACTTTGATTTGGATCTTGTTAGACATGTTAGACAAGAAAGAGCAGTGAGTAACAATGTAGACTGTTACGTTAGCTGCTAATGCTACTTTGAATAGTTATCAAGTACTTTCTAGGGTACACGTCCAGCCCAATCAAGAGCCAGTCTACTAATGTAAGGGCCATACTATCATAAATCCCCCCCCTCCCCTCGGTGTTAAAGAGACCCCGACATGCCGAAGGTTACCTGGCAACCGAGCAAACAGAGAAAACCTCTTAAAGGAGAGGAGGCGAGGACGGGGGGCGGCCACTGAGTGGAGAAAGTACAAAGGGTGATCGGGTGTATGTGTGTGTGTGTGTGTGGGGGACGCCATTACATCAACAGACAAACAAGGTGAGCACATGCAAAAAAGGTAAGGTGGGGTTGGGTCTCCTCTGAGGGTCTGTGAGCATATTGTGTGTGGTTAGGATATGGAAGAATGTCTCATACTTTGAAACCTGATGACCCTGCAGGAAGGAATGATGAGGGAGGAAGAGAAAATGTAGACGGAGAGAGAGAGAGAGAGAGAGAGAAGGGGCGGAGAGGGCATTCAATAAAGTTAAAGCGAGGTAACACTAAAGGCCGAGCCAAACATCAAATCACTAAAGAAATTATTATTTTAAAATAAAGTATTTTATTTATTACATTAATCAGTCTTTTTTTACTAAAATGTGTTAATTATATTTTGTTTATTTATCTCAAGAAATAATTGGTTAATTTATTCATTGCAAATAACGGACTAAAACATATTAAAAAAAGATTTTGCTATGGACAAACAAAACTGCCATAGATACATAAATAAATGAAATTAAAAACAAATATAAAAAGTATAATTCAAAAATTAAATACAAAAAGTAATAAAAATGGAACAACAAAATATATACACATAAATAAATAAAAATAATACATTAATAAAAAACAAGAAAAAAAATACAAATACAAAAACAAAAATAAGCGTAGAAATAAATAAAAAATATAAATATATATAATCAATAAAAAAAGAAGCTCTCCTCTTGTATTTATTTATTTCATGCTGCAGACATGTCAGCATGGCATACGCAAGGAAATGTTATTTAAAATGAGGAGGTGGTCCTAAAGTGTGTCTTTGGTTGAACTATAATAATTGAATGGACATGTTGAGACAGGATGGATAAAGACGTTTTGACCTCTGCCCGAATCTGAGCAAGAAGTTGACCAATTGGATTTGAAGCAGCCCATTTTTATGGCGAATTCCAGGGTGGTTACTTGGACAAGCTCCTACTAGGGAACTGGTACAAATGGGGAACGAGAGGGGTGGGTCGGGATGGGGGTTTGTGTCTGGCGCTACTCACCCAGCATGGGAGCGCTCAGCGCCATGATGCCATAGTAGGAGAAGGGTCCAGTTTCAAATTTCATGTTCTCGTTACCCGCCTCCACCTCTACTCGGCCCTGATAAAGACAGAAAAACAGATCCTTTATTACATAAAATGGTCTTGGCTGATTATGTGATTTCAATTTTGGAATGTATCACCCGCATATATACACTAGCGTTCAAGTTTTTGATGTAATGGATCAAAAAAGTGAGTTCATGTAGTTACAGAGTTTGGCCAGCAGGGATCAGCATAAAAATATATAACATTCAAGTAGGTCAAAGGAAAAAAGTGACAGCGGTTGTAGTGACGGAGTTTGACCAACAGGAGTCAGTGCAGTCAAAACTACACAAGTTGACATGCGACGTCTGAGTCATATGACCAAATTCTATTTGAGGGGTGAGGGGTGAGGGGGGCTGATCGGTTGTTGATGATGGAAGCTAAGGAGGCCTCCGGCTTGTTTGTCTGCACAGTCCAGCCCAACGGGTCGGCTGGAATGTGCGAAATGCAGCAACAACAACAGGACACTTGCACACGTGGGACCTTAGAGGTGCACATTACATATGGTGTAAATATGGTACATTAGCAGCAGCGCACAAACCTGGTTCAACAGGGATGTCCTTTAAGATGCACACATGCATTAGAGGTGCACAGACCTTCAAATAGGATGCATTTATTGTAAACATGTTACAATAACGGCACACCTGCCACACACTGTTGGCTGACTGCCCCCACCTGACCCTGATGCAAGCGGATCGTAACATTCCTTGCGCATCTGGGTCTTTATATGGCTCGCCCACTTGTTGCCTGGCGTGCTCATCATTGTACCATTCCCAATTTGAACTGACAATCATTATCATTCCATCCACCAGGGAATGTATGAACCATGTGACAAGGTGGAATATTTGGCCTGGGGGGAGGGGGGGGTGTCCCATAAACTCTCGCATCACCCCCTACCCGAGCCTCAACGGCATGCAGGGCCACAACTTTTTTTTTCTGTGGGTGGCCAAAGTTCAAAAGCAGTGTTCAATGACTCACCAGAAAAGTGAGTCATGTGACCATCCATCACGGACTACAATTCGTGTGTGTGTGTGTGTGTGCGTGAGTGTGTATGGGAGTTGCTAACCTGTGCTTTGTGACTAGCTCACGTACTCTACCATTTGTTCACATGTGACAAGAAAACGGCAGCTAAGCATTTAGCAGTAGCAGTCTATATCATCGCCAACAACAGACTCAAACGTATATAAAAACTGGATCGTTCGGTCACAAGTGACAAGCATTTGGCAGCTAAACGGCAAGCTAAAGTCTTCTGTTGAAAAAAATGTTGGTCAATAGCGACTCCTGCTGAGAATCTACGGAAGAGGATTCTGACTTTATTCTCAGAATTATGACTTTCAAGCCAGAATTCTCACTTTATCCTCAGAATTAAGAATTCTCACTTTAAAGTGAGAATTCTCACTTAATAGTCCAAATTCTGAGATTAAAGTGAGAATTTTAAAGCCAGATTTCTGAGAATAAAGTCAGAATCCTGCCAGCCTTTTTTCCCCCCCTTCACTGGCCTTAATCCTCAAAAACAGTAGAAACAGAATATGACAGCTTTAACTTCACACAGCATAAAACATAGAAAACTTTGCTTAATGTTGACAATTCTGACAAGACTAATGACTGGGAAAATATGGTGCAAGCAGTGAACGTCTTATATGAATCACACTGGACACATCACTCACTACAGGAAAAATGCACACAAACAGAAATATTCCCCACAGATGTTTCTAAATAAGCAAAGTGAGGTTGCCTCTTTTGTTGATGCAACAAACATGTGCAGATTCGCAATTTAGGACAGTAAACCCAACGTGACAGCCACCGTCAACATTAGTCACAAGAAAGGCTGAGAATCCACCACATGACAAAAAGAGGTGCGCAAACTGGGACCCGATCTTTTAAGGGGCCGGTTAAGTTAAATCGGACTATATATAGCCTTTTTCTAACACGTTTATTTTTTACACATAAGCCAAAGATACTGACATTAATGAAGTGTAACAAACATTGACCTCAGCAAGGATGATATGAAAATATTCTCATAATTCAAATTCAATAATTGTAAATATAAATTAAAAAGATTCTGAATGGTCTTTAAGTGCAATAAGTCAGGTCTTTCACAAAAGTAAGAAAATACTTTTAAATTCATGTGAACAGAAAATTTCAAGAAAACAGTAAGATACAAAATAAAATGGAATTTAAAATGACATTTTCTTATAAATTTATGGGAAAGTGAGAGATTAAATAATTGATTCATGTTTTTATGAACTGATATCAGGCGTGAAAAAGCAAATTTTTCTGTCTCAATCATTCTATTTTTTTTTTTTTTAACTCAGTCCTACTACTTTATTCATTCCATTTGTAATCGGCTGATTAATCCATTATCACAATTTTATTCTGCCAAATATCCAAATTTGACATCAGCCTAAAAAAATCCATATTGGTCAGGTCCTAGCACAAACCATTACATGTGGCACACAGACATTTCTGTATGTATAATAGATGCACACAAACCATCAAATATGGTGTAAATATGGCGCATCAGAGGAGCACAAAGTCGTTAAATATAGTTATACATGGTATAGTAATGGGGCACAAACCATGAAATATGATTAAAATAGTTATTAAGAGGCACGTGGACCATTAGATGTGATTAAATACGGTGTACATATAGGTGGGTTTCATGTGACGTCACCACAAGCGGCCAGAGTAATTTGCCCATATGGAAAAGCTGCGAAAATGCCGGAGTTTTGTGCCGTTTACGGCTGTACCAACCGGTCTAATTGAGAAAAAAAAATAAAAGCTACTTTCGCGTCCCGAAAGTAGTAACCCATAAAGGCGAGAATAAAAATAAATAAATGACCAAAAGAAGACGGCAGACTTGGATTAAAAACCTTCATCTGAAATCCGGAGGAGCGGAGTCGGACACCGGTCGTATATGCAGTGATCACTTTGTGAAAGGTAAGGTTATAGTAATGAAACTACTTACAGAGCTGAATAAAACTCTCAACAGGCCGGTGGGATATTACTGGAAACATAGCTCACCGTGATATTACTATGTGGAATTTGTACTATAGCTCGTGTCCATGCTAGGTGGCTGTGTCTCTTGTTTTTTTAGTAATGCTAGCTACATTAGCTTGAGGTCCTTCTTCCAGGAAGGCCACAGCATACTGATGGAAATATATACTTATACTTAAGCATTGGTTCATTCACAAGACGTAGAGACATGACTGATGAGTCTCTGTTTGACCGTTTAAGTCGTTTAAGACCAGTCGTAACAGTTAGCCAGCTAGCTTGTAGCCTGACACCAGTGGTACGTTTGTGTACATTTGAGTTGAAAAGAGAATGATTCAGAATCACATTGACTCACCCGAGCAAAAACAAGACGGCAGTCATTTACTGCTTCTTTTGATCAGAGTTCATTGACCCAACCACACACGAAGTGGTTGTTAAGCCTCCAGGCTTTTATGCGCCTCCATTTGGCAGTATGATGTCTGGAGGACAAGGTCATTCATGATGTCGATTGCCTCCACACCAGGCAAATCCGACACGAATTCGGAAAAATCTCTTTTCCTCAGAGTGTAAGGATCATATCCGACATATTTTACTATTTTTTAGAGCGTATCGGCTATGACCAGGCTTACCCAACGCTTATAGTCACTTTCCATCATTTTCAATGGGCGTTCCCTACTTCCTGAACCCCAGTTGAATTTTGCGCGCCGCCGGAATCACAAGATTGCAACCCTCCTTTTAGCACATTGAATGTGCAGGCAAATATGAAAATGTTACATTGAAGGCCCACAGACCACTACATATGTCAACTTGGCACATACGAGGCACACAACAGACCCTTAAGACATGAAGTAGGCATGTTGTACCTGCAGTATGAGTATGAAGAAGTCGACAGATTTGCCCCTCTGGTAGACGTAGTGATGCGGTGAGCGCTTGTCGCTCTCGTTGAACTTGATCTCCTGGATGACGTCGGGGTGGCGCAGGATTCGCAGCAGCACCTTGTCAGATATCTGAGTCGGGTTGAACAGGGCCACCTCTGCGCACAGACACGCAGCGTGAAAGTGGGGTTAGCTGCTGTTTTGGTTAGCAACAAAAGGTATCTACTGAGATCATGACATTTTCGACTATGGGGTGTCTATTCGATGGAGACGTTCATTTGTTTTAAGTGGACAACGCTGAATGATTAGCCACTGAACAATTCCAGGTACTGCTGTTTTGGTTAGCAACAGAGTTGACTCCAATTCCTCAGTGTCTGTACATTAGTTGTCTAATTTTGGAAACGTAAGACTTTCTTACACTGACTGTGATTGGTCTGCCACACAGGCCACATGACACCGTCATATTACACAATGGTTAACTTATCACATGCAATGCAAACACGACTGAGGGGAGCGGAATGAGATTGCGACAAGGGCATCTCGGACCGCACCCACGCCGCAAACAAAGAAACGGCCGGCCCTGCAAACACAATTGTGAGGGAATCCATCACCACGTAAGGCAAACATGCGTTTGTCGTAACGGCTTTACAAAGTGGACACACAAAATAGCACTCTGGAAAGCGCAGCTATGATGCAACATGAGAGGATATGAGAAGTCGACAGCAGTTACACACAGCACTGAACAGAAGGAGGTGGCATATGAGAGAGCAACTGAGTTCACGCCAGCATGTTTGCACAGATGCCTTATTGCTCTGTTAATTAACATGCATTGTCCGAACGAACCCAGTAATTCTCAATGACTTTTTGTTACACCCCCCCCCCCAGGAAGAAGAAAATATTTAACGCACTCCCCCACAACTCTCCGCCATTACTTTAAATTATATAACTTTTTATAAAATTGTTGTAAATATATTTTACGGAAGATGATTAGGGCCAGTGAAGACTCACTTTAAAGTGAGAATGCTGATTTTATTTTCAGAATTCTCACTTTAATCTCAGAATTCTAATTTTAAAGTGAGAATTGTGACTTTAATCTCAAGTGACAATTCTGACTTTATTCTCAGCATTTTCACTTTAATCTCAGAATTCTGATTTAAATCAGCATTTTCACTTTTAAAGTCATAATTCTGAGATTAAAGTCATAATTCTGAGATTAAAGTCAGAATCCTGCCAACCTTTTTTTTCCCTCTTCACTGGCCCTAATCGACTTCCGTATATCTCTGCAGTGCTGGAGCGCCGCTGCCACCTACTGTAGTGGAAGTGCAATGACACTTTATTCAAGTAGGGGGAAAAAGAAGAAGACAAAAAGCGTTCCCTGGGGCCACACACTATTTGAGGATTGTCCTAACCCCACCCCACCCCCTCCCCCAAAAATTGCATATAAAATATAATAATAATAATAAAAAACATGGGTCTATTTTTCAAAAGAGAACAGTTAGGAGATGTAAATCTAATACAGTGATACTTTTTTGTACATCATTATGATGGCACCAAACTTACTATTTCAATATTTCTCACCTGTAGCCAGGAAGCGGTGCGCTGCCAGCAGCAACTGAGGAGAGATCTTCACCTTGGACTCGCTCTCATGCTTGAAGGCTGAGAAGTCCCTCTTGTTCTTGTTGGGCGCCACCTTCTTCCTGTTTCGGTTGTCAGCTGCGTCAACAAACGAGACCGCGAAGTTAGCCACTGGTTAAATCTTACGATGTTGATAACATGAATCGGCCACTCACTGTACTGGTCCGACTCGTCCAGAATCTCCGACTTGATGATCTCCTCAATCACGTCCTCCAGCGTGACCAGGCCCAGCACCTCATAGAAGGGGTCACCCTCGCCCTCGTTGTTCACCTTCTGCACGATGGCCAGGTGGGACTTGCCTAATGCAGGCATACAAAAAGTAACTTTTTGTGAACGCAATACTTTGTTTTGGATTTTCTGCGACTTTTTTTTTCGTCAAAAGAACGATCAAAACGATGTGTGTTTTAGTGTTAGCTTAGCATGCTAGCTGGCTGCGACGCACTTGTCATTTGATATGAAAAGGTAGTGTAGGTATCCGTGTTTAATGTTTTACATTCATCCATGTTTTTATTTGCAACACAAACAAACAAAAACATTTTACCACCTGATCCAGGCCTCGAATAGAAGCCTTGGCGGAGGCGTTTGCTCTTCAAATGAATTATTCATGTGAAATAAAGAACTTATCAAAGAAGCTTTCCTGTAAAACGCACAAACTGGGCATCCATCAATCGACAATCGATACGAGTTCCTACCACGTGACTAATGTCTAACAATAAAGCAATCAGGCACGGTTAATGTGTACAAGCCATCTTTACATACAGACTTTGACCGACGCACACAACTGAACAATTATTTACTTATGCACACATTTTACACACACACACACACACACACACACAATTAGGCAACGTTCACACTGCAGGGTATAACTCAAATTACACATACAATTCAGATTTTTTTAAATTTCATTTTAAATGCGATTATTTTATGTAGGGATGTGCGAGTACCGATACCGTATCGTTTTGGGCCGATACCCGGCCTCATTTCAATGTAGCAGTACTTGCTAGGGCCCGACCCATTAATCTAATTAATGTTACCCTTGTTATGGTGTTTGTGCTGCTAGTACAGGTACATAAAAATACATAGTGGATTTGCGTTTGTTGTTGTAGCCTCTTATTAATCAGCCACTGAACAGGCACGCTCCCCCCCCACCCCCCCACCCCCGCAAACCCACTGGGTTGCCGGTCTGCGAAAGTTGTGGACTTGTATTAACCATTCAATGGTGAAAAAAAAAGAAAAAAAAAAGGTTGGAGACCACTGATGTAGACCACTAGCCTTCCGCCATAGGCCTGCCACTTTTGTGATCAAAAGTCCTTGTGGATCGCTGTCCAGACGGAAATAGAGGCAACGTGTAATCCAAAAGGAACTCGCTGTGTGTGTGTGTGTATTTGTTGAGTCAATACTGTATTTCAAAAATGGCAGAGAGCCCCGGGGAACAAACTCTTACCCCAGATGACTGGAGAGTCACTTGAGCTTACGTATACACACAAACGTACAAATTAACACAGTTACACAAATATACGGACACACACACGACACACACACACATACTCACACGACATACACACGCAGACAGACAAAGATGCTCTCCAAGAACAGGCCTGGCGTTGTGAGCATGTGTCAGCTGAGTACACAAAGTCAAAGTCACCCTCCTGCTGCTGATGCAGCCACCGTTTGCGCCGGCTCACTTTCTGGCAGGAAGCGACAAGGTTTGTCGCCAAACAAGAGCCGCAGCACGCCTCTGGCATTCCACACACACACACACACACCAGTTCCGTATTCAAGCAAAGTTGTTCTTAAGGGAGAACCTCTAATGATACAGGTGGATGCATTCATACCTACAAATTTCACAAGCTCTACTCCAAATGTAATCAAATTCTAGGAATGTGTACACACAGTTGCAAAAAAAAAAAAAAAAAGCGAAAATTTGTGATTCATTGACAGCCCTGAAAAAGGTTTATAATCACATGATGCTTCAACTTCATATTCGTTTCTCCTCCCTCAGATGAGTTAACATGTATAAACTACTCCCTCCTGACATGACACAGCCTGTGTAGTCATTCTTATTTATTACACACGCAAACTAACTGGATATGTGCTGTGGCTATCTGGCTAATGCTAATGTAAATGGTGTGCTGCGCTGTGGTCATGCTAGCTGGCAGAAGCTAACGCAGACAGTGTATACTGGTTTATGTTATGTGAAAGTGTGTGGGGGGGGGGGCAATGTAGCTCAGCTAATGCTAATAGGCCTATGCTTTTTAGCATCATGCTAGTCACATTAGCATCCGCTTGGTTATCTTATAGTAGTATTGAATTGAACTGCTCATGTTTGTACCGCTCACTCTTTCCTACATCACCATAGGTTCCATTTCCCGTTTATCATTGCACATTTCTTTCTCTATGATCATTTTATCACCCATTAGCCAAGTTGTACTGAGCAACCAGCACTGAGAAAGCTGTATATGACTTTCTGCAATGTTCCTTTGAAGACAGGGAAACATAAAAGCACACTTTGCGTGGCGTTCCCGTCTTTTCCTCCTTCACATGAGGCTAATTAGTGGTTTAGCACGTGGATACATTCTCTCCCCTGATAGTCAGCGCACACAAAGGTGCGACACGCCTGCTTTACAAAAAAAACCTAGAGTTGAGTTTCAGGTGTGCCAGTATGAGGTCATCAGTTCAGAGTTGGCTCACAGCATGTAGAAAAAGAAAAAAGGAAAAAAAAAGACCCTTTAAAGCGTTTTTTTTTTTTTTAAGACTGCCGCAGAGGTCAGTGGCTACGATTAGCATCAAGTTGCTAAGAGATTAGATGTCAGCGTGCACGTGCGTGTTGGTGTCAAGGTACAAAGGTGACAGAGGACAAGCTGTCAGGACTCTTGACAAAGTGAGCGGTCGGGAAATGATTGAAGAAAAGAACAACAAAAAAGCCCCGCCAAAGACACACATTCGACTTGTGTTATTTGAATAACGCAGGCACACAAAATATATATGGCGATATTATTAGGAGGGCTAATAAAGCCTGATTACATGACTGAATCAATCAGTTAATTAATGAATTTAAATGTAAAAATGATGTTGAATTGTCCATTAATAGCATATCATTTCATGTTAATTGTTTATTTCGGTTTAATTTTTCATAATCATTTTCATTAGATATTTTTTCAAAAATTAACTCAATTGAATTATTTATTTTTATGCCATTATATGCATTCATTTAATGTATTCACTCATTTTCAATACTTCAAGTAATTGATTTATGATATAATTTTTTAATACTTATTTATTAGTATTTTCATTTATTTAGTTTGAATTTTTTTTATGGAATTTAAAGTATTTAATGACTCATTATTTAATTTAAAGACAATTCATTTTATAATAAAATTGTATTTATTTAACGTAAGTTCATTTTTTTATGATTTAATGTTATTTTTAATTTTGTTGCATTTTTAAAGACGCTTAATGTATTCACTAATTTTCAATACTTCAAGTAATTGATTTATGATATAATTTTTTTGTACTTATTTATTAGTATTTTCATTTATTTAGTGTGAATATTTTTTTATGGAATTTAAAGTATTTAATGACTCATTATTTAATTTAAAGAAAATTCATTTTATAATAAAATTGTATTTATTTAACGCAAGTTCATTTTTTATGATTTAATGTTATTTTTAATTTTGTTGCATTTTTAAAGACCATTTTAGTTAGTCATGGAAAAATGATTCAATAGAATTTTCATTTATATAACGTAATGGCATTTATCGCATTGGTAATGACGTTTTTGTTTCCTAACGCTCAAATACGCCTCAACTTTCCGAGTCAAGCGGCTGAGAGAGATCATGTGACAGCCTGTTGACTCTCGCCTCAAAAGGCTTCACTCGCCTTTGTGTGTGTTTTCACAATGACACCCGCTGACTTTGAGGCGCTTTAATAACCACCACAAGCTGTTTCTGGACTTAAATTACACCTTTAAACCTTTTTCCATAAAGACCTGTGGGATCGAAAAAACAACGTAGCCGCAAAGGGTGACCACCATCTGCTTGGAGACCACCAAAAGTGATCATGTCAGCAAAATTTGGCCCCATGGGAAGTCATGGAAATACAATTAAATTAATCTACTCTGAGGTCAAACTGACTCATATTTATAATAACTTTATTTTGTCCTGGGCAACGTGGCCTTAAAATAAAATTGCCAATTTATTTCATGAAATTCCGATTTCTTATTTTACGCTCTTCACATGAAAATAAGCAAACAACATGGATGTTATTCAAAATAACCTTGACTAAGTTTTTTCTCTCCTCTTTTTCTAGCCCCCCCCAAATTCTCTAGTAATGATCAGTTGAACATTGATTCATTTCTCCAAAAACACCGGCTACTATACCAAAAAGCGGAGAAAATGATCTTTTTGTGAAACACGTCAAGCAGATCAGCGACGTTGACGTTTTGATACTCATTGAACTCAAGACTCGAATGGCATCATTTTGATTGCTCACTTTTGGCATCCGTATCGTTACTGGATGACCTTCAATTCGCCGGTTGCATCGCTAGGGCTTCCGCGTCTCCCGCTGCTACTTCCTACCGGCGCCATTAAGTTTTCATAACGACTAATAGCGGGACGCCGCCATCTCAAAAAGGTCACCTGGCAGTTCTGAACTCCTGAGCAGACGCCTTTGCGTTGGACGCCGTCGCCGCGGTAACGGATGCCGAGCAACAGAGCGCGGAACGTGAGACTGGCAGGGCTACCTGTCAATCACGCAGCAGATGAGCGGACTGACCGTTTTGACAGGCAAGTAAGAATTTTCAGCGACGAGGACGTCCCTTCGTATGGAGGACCAAAACTGACCAAATTAAAAATAAATAAATGACTAACTAACCAAATAAATAAATAAATAAATGACTAAAAGTAAAAAAAAAAAAAACGGATACAAAAAATATCATTCAAAAATTAAACCCCAAAAATTAAATATTAATGGTAATAAAAACAACAATATAAATATATCCCATAATAAATAAATAAATAAAAAACGAGATTCAAAATATAAAAATAAATGTTAAAATAAATACAAGAATAAACATATAAATGGAATAGAAATCCATAAATAAAAATGCTCTGCTCTCACATTTATTTATTTCATGCTGCAGATGCTCTGACAGGTCGAAATGTTATTCTAATGAGGGGGCGGGTCCTAAGTATTGTCTTGGGTTTGACTCCATGTTTGCAAATTGCCTGTCATTAGTCGACTGAGCAGCAAACAAGGAAGTCTCGCCGGATTGCATTGGAGAGCTCCAGCAATGGACGACTATCTTGTCCACTGTCACCTCGACTTGTTGTCGAGCAACTCAAGTCGCAAGTTGTGACGTGCTTAGGCCCGCCTCCTCATTTGAATAAAATTACGACCTGACAGAGCGTATGCAGCATGAGATAAATAAATGTGAGAGCACAGCGTTTTTATTTATTGATTTATATTTAATTCTAGTTAGATGTTTATTTTTATATAAATTTTTTTAATCTCGCTTTTTATTTTTTTTGGGCCATTTTTATATTTCGTTGTTTTTATTTCCATTTATGTATATTTTTTAATATATATATTATATTTTTTAATATTTTTTTAGATCCGCTTTTATTTTAATTTTTAGTCATTTATTTATTTTTAGTTTTGGTCCTCCATACCTTTGATGTAATACAAAACTACATTTTGCTTCTTTTTTTTTTTTTAAATCTCATTGTTCCCATAGAGCAGATGGAACACATGCCTGTACCTATGAGCATATGCACTGGATAGAAAAAGTCTACACACCCCTGTTCAACTACTTTGAGTTTGGTCGGCTAGAAATACATCAATGGTAATTCAACCATTTCAATTGGGAAAATTGATTTGACAAACAAGTGTTTTGACTTCAAAGCATGGTCGCGCAATGAATTAAACTCACAACTCAAGGACGCCAACACCACTGCGACTTCTTTGTTTGTATTTCATGTGTATGGAGTCAATCTCTCCCGCCACGCCAGCCCGAGATGCACCGCAGAGCTTTTTGTTGGCCCGCCGCCACTTCACACTCAACAACAACAGCAGCAGCAGCAGCAGCAGTAGAAATCACTGTGACACATAACAGGAAGAGACTCCTCTGAACCACCAACGTCGCCACAGCCCACACTTTTAAGGGAGACCCGAGACAAGATGTCCGACAGGGAGGGCAAAGAGGAAGAGCACGTCTGAGCAGAGAAGTCAAAGGAGGAAGCCTCGTTACAAGTGGAGAACAAGCCTCGATTTGTTTGTGTGCGTGCGTGTATTAGTAGATTTTCTAGGTATCGGTACTTGAGTATTTTTGTGACGACTTTTTACTTATACTCCCTATACTTGTAAACATGTATCTGGACTTTTTTGCAAAAATAGTCTCGTGTGGATGATAGCACAACTTGATAAATAAAATTAGACAGGTTAAGGTAACAAGTTCAACATTTGATATTTTGATTTGATTAGCCATGTTGTGGTGTTCAATTTTTTTGAAAAAACAAGTGCAGGTGAGGCCTATTTTCAGAGGTGGCAAATCCAGGTCCAGAAAGTAAAAAAAAAAAAAACTTGCCACAGTTTAGCTTTAGCCGCTGATGATACCTAGCTAGCTCCCTAAATGGTGAACAAGCACCATGAGAGCTAGCTAGCTAGCTAGCACCTGGGGCTAAAGCAGAGGCGGCAAATCCAGGTCCAGAAAGTCAAAACCCTGCCTCAGTTTGGCTTTAGTCCAGAGGTGCTAGCTAGCTCCCATGGTGCTTGTTCACCATTTAGGGAGCTAGCTAGTAGCATCACTTTATGGCCAAAGTGTTACAAAGGGCAGCTTTAAGTACACCTCGATCTGTATGATTTTTTTAACCTTTACTTATGTCATGTACATAAATTGAATCAGTACTACTTTCCCCAAAAATATTGGTACTTCACGTACAGTGTGAGTTAGAGCTGCCAAAATGAATCGTTTAATCAACAAGTAATCGATTATCAAGTCAACTGACAACTATTTTTATTATCAAGTAATCGTTTGGAGCCATTTTTTTATTTAAAATTGTCCAAATCCTCTGATTTCAGCATGTCAACAGCAATTGTTGACTGGTTATCTTCTGTGTTTAATCAAAATAAGACAATTATAAACATCTGTTTTTACGTTGGAAAACAACAACTGAACCGGTAACATAGTACAACATCAATCCCCCTTTTTTGTTTTATCATTACACGAATACGAAGTACGAAATAAACACCACATCACTGGTTAATAAAAAGTAATCAGGGGGAAAATACTTTTGTAATGCACTTTAATGCCAAATTGAAATGAATCGGATTAGTCGATTAAATAATCGATAGATTAAGCAATTCTAAAACTATTGGATAGTGACAGCACTAGTGCGAGTACTTTTGCCACATCCGTCTCCGACTAATGTGTCAAGTGAAAATAATAAAGTTGTAAAGAAGCTCTGTTTCTCAAGCTCTTGTAAAGAAACAGCGCATTGTCTCAAGGGCTGTTTGCAGGAGTAATCTTGTGTTTTAATCCACGTGGCCGTCTTGTGAGATTACACGCGCTTCAAGGTCCACGTCGGTAATTTTATGGAAACCTGGAAAGACCACGCAAGTCACGTTTCCAAACACCCACAAAGACGGCTAACGCTATCCACTAGCTCTAGCACAGACAGCATTTGACCTTGTAAGACATTTTCCTGCCACCAACCTTTTTTGAACTCCTCCAGCATGGAGTCCAGCTTGGTGTCATGGAAGACAAAGTGCACGGGGTGGTTGTAGAACTTGGTGATGGTCTTGAGCGTGGTGCTGTCGTCCGGGTCGACGAAGGCCAAGTCCTTGACGAAGAGCACGTCCACGATGTTGGAGCGCTCGCCCTCGTAGACGGGGATGCGCGTGTAGCCGCTCTCCATGATCTCCGACATGGTGTTGAAGTCCAGCACGGCGTCGCTGAGGATCATGAAGCAGTTGCTCAACGGCGTCATCACGTCCTCCACCGTCTTGGTGCGCAGCTCCAGCGCCCCCTGGATCATGTTGAGCTCCTCCTTCACCAAATCGTTGTAGGGCTCCGTCACTTTCAGCATCTCCACCAGCTTCTCGCGGTTGTACACCGTGCCGATCTCCTGGCCTAGCACGCAGTCCAGGAGCTTGCTAATGGGCCACGACAGCGGGAAGGTGAGCAGCATGAACAGCTTGGTGACCAGGATGGTGTTAGCGCCCACCGCCAGGCCGTGGCGCGAGCAAAGCGCCTGGGGCACGATCTCGCCGAAGATCACGATGCCCACCGTGGAGGCCACCACCGCGCCCACGCCAGAATTGGTCAGGTCGTCCAGCAGGATGGTGAGAGTGGTGTTGACCAGAACGTTGCCCAGGAGGAGCGAGCACAGGAGGTAGTTGCCCTTGCGGCGGATGGGCTCGATCTTGCGGGCGTACTTCTTCTCCTTTTCCGTGCCGCAACTCTGCACGATGCGCAGCTCCATGGGGTCGAGAGCCATCAGGCCCAGGTTAAGACCGCTGAACATGCCCGACAGGACCAGTAGGAAGGAGATGATGATCACCTGCAATGGTGGCATGGAAACAAGTACTTGGTTACTCTACTTGGCTCGTTTGCGCCCAAAAACGTATAAATACGTTCTATTTTAAATATTTCCGTGGTCCCCAAAAACGTATTTATACGTTTTTTTTTTTTAATGCTAGAGCATACAGAAGGCTTTGATGCAGCCTCTGAACTGAAGAGAACGCATGAAACAATGGTAATTATTACAAAAAACGGCCAGCAGGTGGCAGCAGAGTATAAGAGATCAACCAGGGCCATGTTGCAAAAAGTTATTTTTCCCATTGTTTTAAACAGATTTGTGAATAATGATGAAACTTAGCTATATTCTAATTGCTGCAAAACAGAAACAGGTAGAAATATATTTTTTCCTGATGAAAGAAGAGACTCTAATCTTTCTTTTGGTAGGTTCCATGTTTTTATAGCAGTAGAACTGAATATTCTGTGGGTCCTTGCAAAATCAGTCAAAATCCAGTAAAACAGCCAGGAGCGAAGGGAGTTGCTTCATCTTAATCTTCAGCTATCTTGAGTATGGAGCTGTCAAAATTAATTGATTCATCAACAAGTAATCAATTATCATATTAATTGACAACTATTTTAATAATCAAACAATCATTTGGAGCCATTTTTATTTATTTAAAATTGTCAAAATTTTCTGATTTCAGCATATCAACAGTAATTGATAAAGTGATTTATGTAGTCCTTCATGAAAGAAGACTGTGTTTAATTAAAATAAGACATTTGCAAACATCTGTTTTTACTTTGGAAAACAATGACCGAACCGCTAACATAGTAAAACATCAATCCCTGTTTTTTCTAATCACTATAAAAATAAGAATTATGCAATAAACACCGATCACTGGTTAACTCTTTGACTGCCAGACGTTTTCAGAAAAGGGATGCCGTGGGTGCCAGCCGATTTTAAGCATTTTGACTGATCTTTCAAGGTCCACAGAAAATTATGTGTTTGGACTATGGAAACACACATACTACCAAATGAAAGCTTGGACTGTCATCTTTCATCAGAAAAAAAAGTTTGTTTCTACCTTATTCCGTTTTTGAATAATCAACAATAGAAAATGGTTAGTTTCACCTCTGTTTTGAAAAAAAACGTCTTTTAACGTCTTTGGCACTCCTCCATAGGATTTTACTAAACGTTATTTAACGTTTTTGGCAGTCAAAGAGTTAATACAAAGAAATCGGGGAAAAATGCTTTTGAAATACACTCTAATGCCAAATTAAAATTAATCCAATTAGTCGAATAATCGATAGATTAATCGATTCTAAAAATATTTGATAGTGACATTACTAGAGTATTCGATTTTCTGACGACTTTCTACTTTTACTCCTTACTTTTGAAAGCAAGTACTCACAAAAAGTCAGGGACACCGGGGTGAAATTTCAGAATGAACTTAAAGTGCACTAACATTTACAGGTGAACTGAACTTTGACCTTCTGTAAACTTTTGAAGTCACATCCATTTATTTCTCGACTTGTTTTGGATCCTATTCTCAAGACCAATCCGCAATTAACATGACATAAGGATGAATTAATTTCATAGGACAATCATAAGATTTGATGTCCTTGGTCAGGAAGGGGCAAAACTACGACAAAAAGAGCAGGATTGTCTTAATGTGGACTTAGAGCATTACAGAGTGTTATCAGAAGGTTGCAACAGATGCCCCGAAGACTCACAGAAAGGCATAAAAATGAACGTCCTTGGAAATGAAGAATTTTTTTTGTTGTTGTTGCAAAACAGCAAACTTTGCCAAAGAACTAAAAGCTTCATCAGTTGAAAAGTGAATTCAAAAGTTAAGAGAAGCTTTCAATTAAGTTTAACTGTCAAGGTTTTACTGCATTTTAGGTTCATTCTGTCAATTTTAGCTGAAAGCTAAATATAGACAACTTCTTGTGAGTAAAAATATTTCTACTTCTTTGTCATAGTAGGCTTGTTGTTGTTTTTTTCAACCGCCACAAATGACCCAAAAAAATACTTATATAAAAAGCAGTAACAATAGCGCCATGGAACAATGTGAACGAGGGCGCAACAGGAGCAAGATAGATGGCCTTATTTAAGAGAATTGTTTGTTTTTGTACGATACTATAAGGATTCTGCATCGACCACCTAAGGACCTGCAGAGGACCCCCTTCCACACAGCAGTTACTGTGGAGGATTCTGCATCGACCCGACCCGGTTCTGAGGAGAACCTCTGCACTGGAGAAATCCACATGCAGCGCTTCAGTTAATTACATTACGACATTGTACAGTATCCTGTCATGTCATAAATATTGTCTACTCTGTATTCATTTTATGCTTATCCTCAAAGGGGACCTTCTTCTGTGATCCTTTCAAGATTTCTTGTTTTGTTTTTTCTCCTAAATGAAGCAAACAAATACAGTATATATATGTATATATATATATATATATACACATACACATACACACACGCGCGCGCACACACACACACACATTTGCACTTCTTGCTTTTGTACTCAAGTACATTTCAGAATTGGTGCTTTTTAACTTTTCCATAATTGAATTAGTACTTTTAGCAGTCTTTTGTGTTTGTTTTTGGACATGCATCTGTACTGTACTTTTACCACCTCTGATTCACCTGAAGCCACACGGGGAGCAGGGACTTCTTGACCTCCACCACCCGCACCCGGCCGTCCCGCTCGTCCAGCAGGGACCACGTGTCCGGGGGGTCCAGGGGATCTCGCACGCACAGGGCGAACACCTTGACCACTTCGCTCTTGCGGAGCTGCTTGACGGTGACGCTGGCCAGCCCGGCGGTGTTGTGGTTACTCACGTTCATGGTGCCCTTCACTACCAGGTCCTTACTGTGCTCCGGGCACGTCCGGTTGAGAGGCACCGCCACGGCGCCGTGGGCATCGTCCTCCTCCTCGCTGGAGTAGAGCTCCGTGAAGCGGACAAGCGCCGAGCTGTTGGGGAACAAGTGGAGCCCGTAGAACCGGACCAGGATGTCGCTGCCCTCGGTTACCTGGATCACGCCGCGCTCGGTGGTCCCGGCCGGCATGTCGCTGCGCTCTAGCCGCATGCCGAGGATCCGCGTGGCGGCCCGCGGCTCGGCCAGCGCCGCCTCGACCGGGACGCTCGCCGCAAGGTGGGTAAAGAGCAGTAAAGTTCTCAGAAACCCGCGTCCGCTCGACGCCGTCGCCATGTTTGTTTCGCTCACTGTCATCCGTGTCAGGGGAGGGAGGGGGAGCGGGGGAACTGACGTCATCCTGATCGTTTGCTCATTTAAATATCTTGAAGCCGGCCAATAGGCTGCCTCGACGTCATCATGACAACCTTGACCGAGCCGCGGCAGCCGCCCTCCTGGTGAAGTTTTTGTTTTCAAACCGATTTGACTTCGTGCCTTCATGTCAATCGCGACATTTTACTTCCTTGTAAAAGAAAACCATTATAAACTACATTTATTTTTTTAATTCATTATTTTTCTTAAAATGACCGTATTAAATGTCATTTCAGCCCCCTGCGCCATTATCTACAAACTTTTAGTGCTTATATATTAAAGATCGTTTTGTGATTTTACTATTTCCATATTTCCCATAAACGTCACTGCAAAAAAAAAATAAAAAATCTCAATAATACAGTTTTCTTTTCGAATAATACAATTAGGCACGCTCGCCCTAACAAATACAATGCAAAGTTTGCTGGATGAAAGGGAAAAAATATATATATATATACAATCGTTGCGTTTCAGGTATTTGACTGACAGCATTATTTAACTGCCTGAATGAAATAAATCTTTATTAATTTGTAATGTTTTAAGTTCGTACACATGACGTTACATCACCATGCTAAACGGCCCAGCACCATCAACAAACTTTTAGTGCATTTAAGATCTTTTATTTTTTAAGATATCCATTTTTTCCATAAATGTCACACTTCCTTTGGAAATTCAATTGTCAACTGCATTTTTAATGTATTTAAATGATTTTTTTGTTCATTAAATCGCCATATTAAAAGTAATTTTAGGCCATTATCAACAAACTTTTTTCCTCTTTCATCTCTAACCACTTCCAACACCAAGGCGTATGTAGGAACGGAAAAAAGTTTGGTTAGTTTGTTATGGTTTTATTATATTTTATTGTTATTGAGGGGTTAAATGTTTTGCAATGTGTTCTGTAAGTGCTTTGTGACAGCTGCGGCTGTTTGAAAGCGCTAAATGACTTCACAGTTTTGATTGATAGTTTTTATTAAATTTAACAAACCCAAAACACAATACCAGAAATTGCAGAAAGTGAGTGCAGGTTCAGTGATGGCCAAATATTTTGAATTAGTTCACAGCTCCCTCTGGTGGTCATGTGACATACTTACTTTTACATCATGGTGCATTGTTTGCTGTGGTCTTCATTATTTGCATCTTATCGAAATTCACATTCCATCTTGCTTATTATTGTGTGTGTCAAAACAGTTCTGCAGAGTGATGCCGCAAAAAGGAAACTAACAGAGTGCAGCAGACAATTAGGTACAGTTAATATGAGGCAAGTAAATGTGTGCGGGCGCCCAAGTATTTTCTGAACATTGTGGCGCCTTGCACTTGGACACCAGAGGAAATACTACCAGCACAATATGCGCCGAGCGCGTCTTTCATGCTGTGTTTACACCTCGCCCTTAATTCCCCTCCTGACCACTAGATAGAGCCAAATTTAATCTTAGTTTTAACACCCCCTGTATCATGTCACCAAAAGGGACTTGTTATACTTTGTATACTGTACAACCTTGTATTAAAAATTAACATGAAAGTCTTGTGGGTGTGATTAATTTGTTAATTCAACCTATTTGCTAATCATAATCAACGGAAATAATTATTACCAATTAAAAAGTAAAAAGTACTTAGCTGACAGCACTAAGCTTGTGTCTGTCACCTGTTTCCATCCATCCATCCATCCATCCATACATACATACATACATACATACATACATACATACATACATACATACATACATACATACATACATACATACATTTTCTGAAGCGCTCAAATGGTTGTAAAAAAGACAAGAGTTGGAATTTTAAACAAATCTTTACAAATGTGATTTCTCATCGGCCTATTATTATGAAATTAGGAAAAAAAACAAAAAAACAATAATCATATATATGTGTATGTCACATTTTTGTTTCAGTTGAAGAGCAAGGTGCTCCATCACAGGATTTTCATTTGTATTTTAAAATAAAAACAAAGTTGTACTGTATTGTAGTCCTATCTGATTTAATTACCCACCAGATAGTTTGCTTAAGCATATTTCTTTTGTATACTGTATATTGGATCTCATTAGACTGCATGTTTGATAAAAAAAAAAATATATATATATATATATATATATATATATATATATATATATATATATATATAATCAGTTAGGAATTGCTTTTTTAATCTATAAAATAAAACAACTGTTTAGGCTAATCATTATAATTAATCATCACTGAGAGGAAACCTCGCGAGACTTCACTGAATTGGACTGTTTCGGGGGGGGGGGGGGGGTGGTATTCAAGCAATGGAGGGAGGCGACAAGAGAGGAAACAGAGGAGGTCTTAACTTGGGGAGACGAGGGAGGGATGTGGTCTGGTGGTCGAAGGAGTGTATCAGTAAGGAAAACATTATTCTGTCGTTGTGCAACGTGAGGACGTTCTTTCATCCCCAGGAACAGCGCTGCCTCCTCGGCCCTGGACTCGAGGTCGCCCCTCGTTCCCGGTGAGCGGAGGTTTATTTTTGGACTCTTGTTTAGTTAGTGAAGTTATGAGAAAGAAAGAAGTTGCATGGCCTCACTGAGCTTCTCTTTTCTTCTAACGGTAAAAACTGTTACATTTTTAGCCACAGTTTAAAGTGCTGGAGTGTTTGTTTTTTTAATTTAATTTTTTTAACCGTATTTAGTTTTATTTGACTTACAGTAAAGTCACCATTTTGATAGAGTACAGTATTAAACTACAGTCTCGGTGGCCACTTAGAGTAACAATATGTTCCAGTTGTACGCTAAAAGCTAAGCTAATTAGGCTTCTATTCAATTTTATTTTCTCAAAATAAGTGTTTTAAATTGAACTTTTTGAACATGAAGTATTAAAAACCAAACAAATGGAGGATTCGCTATACGAATATCGTATACCGAAACACTGTTCGAGAAGGAGTAAGAGGTTAAAACTTAATTTATGCTATATAATCATTAACCTCAGATATCCATCAAGAAGTGCAGTCCGAATTTATACATACATACATGCATGCATGCTAATATACTGTACAGTATAATATGCATGATGTGCATAATCTTCTACACATATTCCCCCAAATAACTATACTCTACATGTAGAGTATATAAACATGATTACATTTATGCATACACTACACACACACAAACCTAATTGTTTGGTGTGTGTGTGTGTGTGGTTGGCATTTGGGTAGTGCAGTGCTGCACATGATAAATGCAATTGACAACATCTGTATGATGAGAGAAAAAGAAAGAAAATTGTGGTAAAAGTACTGGAATGTGTGTCAACATATTGTAAACTGATCTTTTTGAGGAAACGGAGTTCACATTTTAACAGAAAAAAAAAGAGAATCAAAATCTTGACAGTGTACAATAATGTACAAAAGTTGGTGAAGCCAGCATTAAATACAGCCAAATTGTGGGACAAAAAGATAAGGTGATTAGGGTTACTGTACATTCAATATAGATTGACAATTTTGTCGAAAATAAGATTTGCCTTACTATTAGTGACTAATATGATTCGCAAAATGAGAATTCAAGTGGTAATTGTACAGTTTTGTACAGTATTAATGTGTTTTTAACACATTTGTACGGTGCTTGTGTTAAGTAGGGACATTGGAAGTGCTTGAATTTGTGATAACGTATGTAAAATAATTTTTGGGGAGGAAACTGAGGTTGCCGTTTTCAGGAAACATGACTATACGTTTACAAGCTGGATAATAGGCCAGCTAACCGAGCGTCAGCGGGAACTCATCAAAGACTCAAACCTGTCATTAATCTTTACCAAAATATGTGTTGTTGACAGTGAGTTGAATACTCTAAATTGTGTTCACTTTGTCGATTATGAGAACATGTACAGGATGTAATATTCGTTGAAGAATCTTAAATTTCCTTTAGTGATGAAAAAACTTGAATGTTAGGTTCATAGAAGACACAAAAGGTGTTCAGTGTTCCAAAAGCATGTACATGATGCTTGTCAAAAGACGAAATCATCTGAAATGTTGATTAAATGTATTCAAAATTCATTGAAGACTTACATTTGTCTTTGATGTTTCAAAAACCATAATTTGTCTTACATTTTTACAAAAATATGTACATTCGGTTAATTAAAGCCTCAAAATTATCTTTATTGCTATAACAAATTAAATTATAAATTGACTAGGTAGATTTAATGTAGTTTGGCTAGCTACCAGAAGCAAAAAAAACTGAAAAAATTGGTTAGGAAATGGGTTAAATAGTTTTGGTGTAAGTCCGCTCACTGAAGCAATTAAAAGACAAAATCCTTGGAAAAAGTTGTCAATAATTCCATCCTAAATAACGTGATACTGTTTAACGTAGCCTTATCTTAAATGTCATCCATGGACTTTAAAAGCTTTATAACGCTTGTTCATTTGATATCCAATCAATCAATGAATGTGATTATTCATCCACGGAGGTCAATTGAAAGGTCAGGGGGTTTAATCGGGTAAGATGAGAGGAGGCCCGAGAGGTCAGGTGAATTATTCAGAGCTCGTTTGTTCGTGTCTCCTTATCAGCGCACCCGAGTTTCCGGCCGAGAGTTGCCATTGTCGTTTTGATGTCAGTCAAAAAGTGCATAAATACATATAGACTAACTACCTAACTACTAAGACTAACTTTGATTTTACAGCAACATTAAATGTGTTAAAACTGTTAATTTGTCTTAAACTGCTAAATTGCTAGGCATATGTTGACTCTCGGCAGATTGAATTGGTTTTAGTATGTTTTATAAACGCAATGTGAAGTAGCCACCAATTTCCTTCCTTTTGTTTATATGTGTTCCTCAGTAGAACATGTTTGGGTTTCCCTGCTCTAAATAGTCCTCAAAGTTGATACTGTGACCATCTTGCTTCGTCTTTTGTTTACAAAAATGGACTTTGGGTTGTCTAATTCCCTAAATGTTCTTTGATGGAGACAAAAGAGTTTGGTGGAGAGTCCAAACTGTATGCTTTATGCTGATTAATTCAGCAAACAAGAATGCAACATGCCAAAATTGCATTTTCCAGATGCGGGCTCAAAGCTGAAGCGGACATGCTTGAAATGGTTATTTCTAGGCAGAACTGATAGTGAGCAGGTGGAGTGATTCACAGACGCCGTGTTTGGTGACTTGTTGTTATTATTAGCTTGCGGCTTTGATAAAACAAGGAGCTGCTGATAAAGGGTGCGGTACAAAAGTAACCCTGGGGAAGATTCTGGAGCATTCCTCAAAATCCAGTGCGGGAGTTTGTTTCATTGAAAGAGAACATTGCACACTTTCGACTTTTCCTGGAAGCAAAAACTTTCTCCTGCACAAAAAAGGAACTTTTTTTTCCCCCTTTCAAAGGAGGCCCGAAGGACACACTGTTTGCTGTTAGACACAACAGAGGAAATCCAGCTGCTGCCTTATCTCTCACAGTAGACCATTGTTTAATGGAAGAATACTACAGGCATGGTCATTTTCTCTTAATTCAAGATGAGTCATCAAAGGAAGGCTCAGTTCACATCAACAATCTTGTCAAAACAGGAAATGTTTATTTTTCAAAAAATAAAAAAAAATCATACAGAACATCATCAACCCATCCGCCCCACAAAAAAAGGTGAACAACATAAATAAAATGTCAGACTTCCATCAAGGCTTAACTGTTAACAAAAGTAAAACAAAACAATATTTGAAATTGAACACATCATACTGTATTTGTTTTTCTCTCTCTCTGTTCTCATAGTTAGCCAGACCATAGGTCCCGAAACTGAAAGCAAATGTGTGAAATTGCAACCAATTATGAACAAGCTAACTAAAAAGGCACAGAAAAAAATAACATTCAAAAATATTTTGTGTTCTTTTGAACATGACTTTGTTTGGATTATTTCTGGGACCACCGTAAATGGTCTCTTTTGATTTTAAAAGCTGAATACACAAAAGTCCATATACAGTACCGGTTTACGCACACACGTGCATTCACGCACAAGGTGGTAAAGTGAGCACTATTTGCTGACAATGGACGCAATGTTGAGCATAGAAACCAGAGATGAATTCGTTGGACAAGACAGCCATTCATGTTGTGCGACCTCTGAACCCTTCAGCCAGTCACAGGTGAATGTGACACTGGGATACTGTTACCTTTGCACCGGCATCGCCAATCACATCTGTCTTACAGCTTTTCATTCTTTCTTGTTTGCTCATTAAATGTTCAAATATCCTAATTTTTCAAAGGACGAACTAACAATAACCAAATAAACTATACATTTTACTAAGACTACATCATTTATAAATAACTAAAGAACCAAATGAACAATCTAAACTACAAACTGATCTATCACACATTGAAGAAATTAACTACCTATTGTAACTAACCAAATGAGCACATTTAACTTCCGACAATACTAATATCTCTCAACCCAATATCCAAAAATAACATAATAACTAACTAATACTGAGTGCTGAATGAATGAACTAACTGACTGAATAAACACATTTAATAACCTGCCTACTGATCAACAAAGTACCTTAAAAGCTAACCCACCAACATCTGCCAGATGATTATTGGACTAACTAGCTAACTCGGCAAAATAATGATTTAATTAACAAATGAACTAACCGACCAATTGAGTTATCTGAAGACTAACTAACTAACTAACTAACTAACTAACTAACTAACTAACTAACCAGCCAAAAGTAATACTGTATGATGAATGAATGAACTAACTGACTGAATAAACGCATTTAATAACCTGCCTACTGATCAACAAAGTACCTTAAAAGCTAACCCACGGACATCTAACGGATGATTATTGGACTAACTAGCTAATTTGGCAAAAGAATGATTTAAATAACAAATGAACAAACCGACCAATAGAGCTACCAGGAGACTAACTAACTAACTAACTAACTAACTAACTAACTAACTAACTAACTAACTAACTAACTAACTAACTAACTAACCAGCCAAAAGTAATACTGTATGATGAATGAATGAACTAACTGACTGAATAAACACATTTAATAACCTGCCTACTGATCAACAAAGTACCTTAAAAGCTAACCCACGGACATCTAACGGATGATTATTGGACTAACTAGCTAATTTGGCAAAAGAATGATTTAAATAACAGATGAACAAACCGACCAATAGAGCTACCAGGAGACTAACTAACTAACTAACTAACTAACAGTCTGTCCGTCTGTCTGCTAAATTGTTCTTCAGTTAGTTAGACAGACAAACAAATTAACGACCCTACTTAACATTCCACTTAATGAGGAAGGAATGAACAAACTGACCAAAACCGATGCAGTAATTGATAAAACGTAACAAAAAAGGCATGTAAAATAAACCATGGGGAAAAAAATACTGCATCATTTGTTAGTGTCGCGTACGCGGTAAGCCGTGGAAAGTCCCCCGCCTTTATGATGGCTTACTGAGTAAAGTTTATAAGTCTTCTTCCTGTCGGGCAGCTTGGATCACCCTTGCGTCACTGGGGAAAATAAACTGGGCGGTTAGTATAGTGAGAGAACAATAGACCGTTTGTCTTGGGTAGATCTGAGTGTGTTCTGTTAAAGGACCCAAACACACCGTCAGGCCCGCCACGTGTCATCAAATGTGTGTGGAGTTGCCATCAAAAGGCACATTCCTGGACTCACGCATGCGGCGTGTATTTATAGCGCCTACGCTGACATCACCCTGATGACCAAACGCTCGTAGGGTGGTAGCCCCCCAAAAAACAGCTTGTGAATCATCATCACATTTTTACAAGAATAATTTGGCACTTGAACACAGCACAAGGTTTCTATGCAGGCTTTTGAACATGTTGTGACGTTGACATAATTATGTGATGTAACCTAACCATTGCGCTGAAAATGATACCTTCATCAAAAGTAAAAAAAAAACAAAAAAAAAACACAAAAAATACATTGTTAATTGGATACATTTGGGACCAAATGAAAATAATTTGTCTCATTTTGTGTCCATTGGCGAACCATCAAACTTTGCTGCGTGCTGCAATGATGATGCAACTCACAACTTTCGCAATAAATTAAGCGGCGCCCATCTGTAGCAATTGGTTCAAATTTGATGACGAATGAGTAAAGTCCTATGTTTGAGTTTGTTGCAATATGACCTCGGAAAATGGAAGAAAAAAAAAGTCCCACGACATGACTGAGTATGTGTGCGTTTTGCGTGTTTTTTTTTTGTTTTTTTTTGTGCATCCTGTCATGATAAACATGCATGCTGGATTTCGTGTCATTCTAAGCCACAAGTGCCGGATGCAAATGTTTCCGAAACCCAGATTTGATTCAACTAAACCGTGTGATGGGAAACGCAGCGCAGCACACACAGCGAGCTGAAAACCGCAAGAAGCGACGTGCAGGCTTTACTTCCTCCTTGCTCCTTAACGGTTTCTTAATTACATTCCATGTGGACGTGTTTGCTCAGCGTGTTCCTGTGTGCTTGTCTTACGCACACGCACACACATGCGCACAAACTCTGATAATTACCAGGCAGTTGTAATAAAACCTTATACAAATTTTTGTGAAGTGTGTTTTTTAATGAGGAAAATATCACCTTCTAAAACGTCTAGTAATATAATCAATTAGAATGTAAAGAATCCAAATGTTTTTGAAGTGCTTCACAAATAAAGTTGAGACGAAAGCCATAAGCCTGTCAATTGTTTTTTTTGCATGTGTATTAGCATTAAGCTAACGGAAGACAAAGTTGGGTATTAATGTGTAAATCTCTTTGATTTTTTGTTCAATTTGACTTTAAACTCCAACTACGATGGTGTAAAAGAGGATGAAGCCTCTCTTGTGTGCAGGTTTGATCTCCCGGGCAACTTCAGGACATCTCAGAACTGCTGTTGCTAATGTTAACATTGACGCTTCTTCACAGGCAATGACTGTGAGGACGATGACGAGGACGATGGACAGATAGCGAAGAGAGGAAGAGAAGATGTCGTTCTTTGGCCTCAGTTGTGCCAGGAAGAAAGAGCCAGGCAAGCTTGAGGAGACTTTGTTATGAACAGATTTTTTTTTTTTTTTAAATTAACATTGTCATTAATGATTTTTTTGCTTTGCTGGCAGAACTGGAGAGGACGCTCAGGGCCAACGACCGGGAATACAATCTTTCCTTTAAGTATGCCGTGAGTGATAATCTTTCTGTTCCAACAAACAGCAACAAGTGTGTTTTGCTTTTTATTTGGCTTTCTCCCCACCCCCCTCCAAAGTGAAGTGTGAGCCCTAGTTTGTGTACTTTGTGTTGGCGGTCCTGTGCAGCTGCTGATCACAACCACCTGGACCTTGTGGGGTTCACTCCCACTGCCTCTGAGCCTCCACTCGAGTTAAACATTTGCTACAGGCTTCTACACACATAAAACAGCCTGGAGAAATTCATTTTTGTGCATTAGAAATAAATACGACTAGAAATAGTCCACAGCATGCTTGTTTGTGTGGCGGCATTGTCATATAATAATTTGATAACCAGTTATTCCTGATAACAGCCCACGTGCTCAATAGAAAGTAAATCCGTGTACCTTCTCTTCTCCCCACCAGACAAACGCCATCAAGACCTCCAAGTACAACTTCTTCACCTTCCTACCTCTCAACCTCTTTGAGCAGTTCCAGAGGATTGCTAATGCCTACTTTCTGTTCCTGCTGGTGCTCCAGGTATGCCGGGAGCTCCTTTCTCATAAACAGTCCATTTTGACATGTGTGGATCGGGGCTTCTGGCTAACGTGACCGCTTTAGAGCGCCCCGTTGTGGCGGCGTGGAAAAGCCCCACCAAGACCCGGTGGGATATATTCCAGCCACCAGAGCCTTTAACTGGATATTTTTTCACGTCTTAAACGTATGCATGCTTGATGACATAGCATCCATTTTTCCAGGTTGTAGTAGACTTATTTTCTTAGCAGATAACATTTGATTGTAGGCATGTAACCATAATAGCGTTATTAAAATTGCCACGACATCGTCGCACATCTGTTAAAGTCGAGATGTATTCCATTTGTGCAATTCTAGCACCGTCTGGTGGTTATTTTATTAGTGCGGTTTAATTTTAATTAGGGATGTTTTGGCCACTGCAGGCGGTTAGTACTCCTGTAAATCAGTCATACCAGCAAATATTTTCCAAAATTTCCATTAAAAAACATTACTTTTGGTACAAAAACACAATATTGTGTCCCCCCCCCCCAATATGAGCTTTTTTTTTTAACCATATCGTCGTTTTTTATACAGTATCGTGTACTACCTTATATTGCCAACCCCCCCCACAATA
This sequence comes from Vanacampus margaritifer, assembly GCF_051991255.1. Taxonomy (NCBI): domain Eukaryota; kingdom Metazoa; phylum Chordata; class Actinopteri; order Syngnathiformes; family Syngnathidae; genus Vanacampus; species Vanacampus margaritifer. The sequence continues at coordinate 2,960,015 of NC_135434.1, forward strand.
TCGTAATTATCATATTATACGTGTTGATTTTTTTGTAAGGTTCTTAACACTTCTTTGTCGTGTGCCACTCTGCAGTGTTTTTAGCTGTGGTAATTAACTTTCTCTGTTTTCCATCAGGTGATTCCTGAGATTTCGTCACTGTCCTGGTTCACCACCGTGGTGCCTCTGGTGCTGGTGTTGTCCGTAACGGCCGCCAAGGATGCCACTGATGACATCGTAAGTGCTTCACCAACCTTTACCTGTCGCATCACATTCTTCACTTGACTTTAATAAATAAACAAAACAAATAAAAAAAAGATATATTAAAAAAAAATGAGACTGTTATTGACTGACAAAATAAGCATTACAATAAATAAGATTTTCAGAGTAAATTAGAAAAATATATTTGACGCATGATATGGCTGAAACTTGTAATATCAGTGGCGCTCCGTGTGGGAGCTGACTAAATTCCAACTGCCAGTTGTGTCACCCCCGATTTCTCAAAAAACTGCTCGTTTCCCTTATTTTGTCACGAGCAAATATGTCACGCTGTTAAGGAAACTCAACCGCTTCCCTTGCGAGACGCACTCATGACCTTTTGCTCTCAAATGGTTCACAAGCGCTAATAAGTAAGACGAGAAACAACGAACCAAACTCTAAATTAGCTGATGCCATGTTAAACATTAGTTAAGGTCTACAGAGAATCAAGGACTAATAGGTTAGAATGCGGAAAGACGGGTAAATTATCTAACATTTTATCATGCGTTTGCGTCTAGAATCGCCATCGAAGTGACAATCACGTCAACAACAGAAAAGTTCAAGTCCTCATCGATGGAAAGTAAGTATTGTTTAAATTTATTTACAGCTCAACAGGATTTAATAACAACAGAGACATTCCTGCGTCCACATAGGGCTTTTAATATATTTTGAGGGGGCGGGACTATTCAAATTTCCATTTGTTGCTAGGCAGAATTCAGTGTAGAGTGCTCCATTGCCCCGCATGACGATTAGTCAGTAGTTCGGTAACCAAAATACTAACTAACATTATGCTATGAGCGCGAGGCCTAGTGCGGCTAGTGAGCTTAGCCAGCTAAGCTAACAATGTTAGCGCTTCAGTCTGTTTAGGCAGCTAGTTGTCATACTAATAAATGAACTGTCCTAGTTACTAGTCACAGAAGATGTACCAGTTAGTCTAATGTGTAATGAGGTCAAGCAAAGTCACTGGCTAAGTGAGCCAATGATTATTAATCTTTCCAACCAAGTTACAGCAGGAAACACTCCGGAAACTTCCAGTCGGCAATACCGCTACTCAACGCCCATATTTGGGCTGGGTTTATTTCCTGAAATACAAACACTGCATTTGTTTTGCTATCAAGCCTAACATCCTGTTTCCTCCCACCAGATTGCGCAACGAGAAGTGGATGGATGTGCAGGTGGGAGACATCATCAAGCTGGAAAACAACCAGTTTGTCACGGTGAGGCTTTGATTTACATGTCTAAGTAAATTTAAAAAAAAATAAAAAATTGCACTGAATCAAATTTTAGGAGCAAAATGCCACCATTTAAGGGTGGTCTGGATAAAGCTATGTGGTTACCCAATTTTAGCCAGCTAAGCTAACAAGGCTAGCTCTGTTTTTTACTGTCTCTCAGGCCGACCTCCTCTTGCTGTCCAGCAGTGAACCACTCAACTTAGTCTACATCGAGACAGCAGAGCTGGACGGGTAAGGCCGGGTCCTGGTTCTGGTCTACAACCCGCCATTGTCGTTTTGGCCGAACTTTTCTGTCCTCTTCATAAGTGAGACCAACTTGAAGGTGCGCCAGGCCCTGCCGGTGACCGGGGACCTTGGCGATGATGTCAGAAAGCTGGCGGACTTTAATGGTAGGACCAACAAAATGGTAAGATCATTGGAATTCATCTCTAACCTCTTGCATGTGTGTCACAAAGGTGAAGTCCTCTGCGAACCCCCCAACAACCGGCTGGACCGCTTCACAGGGACGCTGGGCTATGCAGGGCAGAAGTATGCCCTGGACAACGAAAAGATCCTGTTGCGAGGGTGCACCCTGAGGAACACCGAGTGGTGCTTCGGGCTGGTGCTCTTTGGAGGTGGCGGGACGCTTCTTGTTGGAAAGAATGACATCATCATCTCCCTTCAAGTCAGCTTTTTTTTTTTTTGTGCTTGTTTTTATTGCAGGCCCTGAAACCAAGCTGATGCAGAATTGCGGCAAAAGCACTTTCAAGAGGACCAGCGTGGATCGTCTGATGAACGTCCTTGTACTCTGTGTGAGCATTTTTGTGTAACTTTAGCCTGCAACAGCAGCAATGAACTGATTTTACGACAAATCCTCAAAATGATCAGCAAATGTTGACCCTCGGGCATTTGCGCACAACACTGTTTGGTTCATCTCTGTCTTACATCAGCTTTTTCCAAACCCTTTGAGACATTCAACCCTTCCAACTTCCCTGACAGTTGACGCAGCCTGATATAGCAGGCCAGCATCACATATACCACAGTTTGAGAATCTTTTGTTGTACCCCCACACCTCCCAATGCACCCTAGAAGCAGTTTTCACACCTTCCTCAATGTTCCTGTGCGCAGATCTTTGGATTCCTGGCCTTCATGTGTACCATCCTTGCCATCGGGAACTACTTCTGGGAACTTGGCGAGGGCTCTGCGTTCACCGCCTTCCTGCCCAGGCAGAATGGCCACGATGCCGCTTTCTCCTCCTTTCTGACTTTCTGGTCCTATGTCATCATCCTCAACACTGTGGTGCCCATTTCGCTCTATGTCAGGTGAGGACAAAGTGGCTATGTTTACGGGACTCTAATCTTTTTTATGTTTTTATGTTTTATTTTTCTTCTTGTTTTTACATCACTGGTTGAAGCCCTTTGATAATAATAATAATTAAAAAAAATATATATATTTGTGAATAAAGTCTATATAGAGACATATAAATAAATAAATGTGACTTGACTTGAAGTTATTTTTAATTAATTGAAAAAAATACTGTTAAAAATGGGCTAATTATGTCCCATAGAAATTGCCAGCAGAAAGTACATCACAAAAAATTTACTTTTTTCTCCCCCCCTCCAATTTACATATTCTTAAAAGCTTTAGAATCGCTTTCTCATTCAAGTGGCATAAGAATAGCAGGAAATGCAGAAAATACCTTAGGGTAGCATAATAATAACCAATGTTTTTTTTTTTATTATTATTTTTTTAACTCTTTAACTGCCAAAAACGTTAAATAATGCTTAGTAAAATCCTATGGAGGAGTGCCAAAGACGTTAAAATACGTTTGTTTCAAAACAGAGGTGAAACTAACCATTTTCTATTGTTGATTACTGAAAAACGGAATAAGGGAGAAACAAACTTTTTTTTTCTGATGAAAGATGAGAGTCCAATCTTTCATTTGGTAGTATGTGTTTCCATAGTCCAAACACATAATTTTCTGTGGACCTTGAAAGATCAGTCAAAATGCTTAAATTGGCTGGCACCCACAGCATCCCTTTTCTGAAAACGTCTGGCAGTCAAAGAGTTAAAGAATATTATTTGCTTGAAAACTGATCCTAAGAGTACTCAACTCATTCACTCCCAGCCATTTTCATTGAAGCAACCCCCTTCGCTGCCGGCTGTTTTACTGGATTTTGACTGATTTTGCAACGCTTACGGAACATTGTGTTCTATTGCTACAAAAACATAGAACTTACCAAAAGAAATAGTAGTCTACTCTCTTCTTTCATCAGGAAAAAAAGTGCTTTCTCTTCAGTTCAGAGGCTGCATCAAAGCCTTCTGTATGCTATAGCATAAAAAAAACATATATATATATATATATATATATATATATATATATATATATATATTTTTTTTTTTTAACGGATAAATACGTCTTTGGGAGCATAGTGATATTTAAAATAGAATGTATTTATCGATTTTTGGGAGCAAACGAGTTAAACATGCTTAAATTTGACATAGGAAAAGGTGTGGGAACAGACCAAATTCATTCAACAGAATTCCAACGACATTCAGATGGATTTTATAATCAATTTTGCAAATCTTACAAATGCAGAAAATGCACATCGCCTGTGGTGTGACATACTTTAAATGTTGTCTTCCTCTTTGATGTTATCTGCTTTACAGATTGTGTATCTCATGTTTGGCTACACATCCTAACACAAAAAATGCCTTTTCGTTCCAAGAAAATGTCCTTATTCACGCTGTAATAATGAAAAGTGAGGTATGAAGAGGTACAATTTTTTTGGGGTGAACAATCCATTTACATTACAATCTCTTGAAACTAGCTTCTAAAATGCATTCCTTGCATTTTAGCCCATTCAAATCATCCCTTCATCTGTTTTCCCTAGTGTGGAGTTCATCCGCCTGGGAAACAGCTTCTACATCGACTGGGACCGGAAGATGTACCACTCTCGCAGCGACACCCCCGCCGAGGCACGCACCACCACACTTAATGAGGAGCTGGGCCAAATCAAGTATGTGTTCAGTGATAAGACGGGCACGCTGACACAAAACATCATGACCTTCAACAAGTGCTCCATCAACGGCAAGACGTACGGTGAGGAAAATAGATCCGTTGATTATGTAAAGCCCATGTGGGTTAAGTAGTGACATTCACACAAGTGGTGCGCTGGTGTCTCTTCTCAGGCGATGTTTTTGACTACATGGGCCAGAGACTTGAAATTAATGAGGTGAGTTTGAATTGCTGTATCAATGACTAAAAGATTCAGCCATATTTATATTAGGTTAACTTTTTTTTTCACTTTTATGTTAACAAGAGCATGAAAACTTTGATTTTTTTTATTGTACATTTAGAACAGATCTAAAATTTGCGATTAATTGTGAGTTAACTTTTGAAGCCATGTGATTAATTACGATAAAAAAAAATCAGCTGATACCTCTAATTTTTATTTAAACTTATATTTAAATCTCCAGGCTTTTGCTAGAAAGCAAAAAAAAAAAAAAAAAGCCTACTAGAACACCTGAAAATTATTTTGAGTTAAACAAAAGGGCCTTGAAATGGTGGAAGTTTTGTGCTGACTAACTCTTTTACAGGAGTTGGAATGTGATTGGTTAAATCTGAAAATAGTTAGTTGATTATTTCCCTTCAAAAATTTGGACAGTTGGACTGGTCACATTAATGGTTGAAAACATTAGAAAATTATTTTTCTTGGTCTATTTTTTTATATCAGAAAAACTTGGTATTTAAACGTGGGAGTGTTCTTTTTATATCAACTCTATTCGTATGAGTAACAAAAACAAAGAATTAAAACGAACATATCATGGGGCGTCAGTATCGTCACATTTCCAAAGCTGTTCCTTTGTAGCAAAACAAAACAACAGCATGTTTGTTTAGCCATTAATATGGTTTTATCAAACAAAGCGAACCATTTTCAACACTTTAGATAGATTAGTAACTTGTAAAAATAGCAGACCAACATGAGGACTGACCAATTGTATAGCTTTGCGAAATAATGTGTAATTTCAACACATTTGGAAATAAGATATTTTCCTCCTTCCGATGATATTATGGAACTGCATCCTAATTTTAATATTTCAAGTGTTTTTATTTTCTTGAAACACTCATATAATTACAATAGTCTTTTTTTTGTTTTTTTTTACTGTGTGTGAAAGATATTGAACAACCCCTAGGTAATATGAAAAAAAAAAAAAGCTCCACTGTCTCGCTCATACTTGCCATATCTCTGAGCAGCACACTGAGACAGTGAATTTTTCCTTCAACCCGCTGGCTGACCCTCGCTTCACCTTCCACGATCACGCCCTGGTGGAAGCCGTCAAGCTGGAGACCCCCGAAGTGCACGCCTTCTTCCGACTGCTCGCCCTCTGCCACACCGTCATGGCGGAGGAAAAGAAAGAAGGTGATGTCACTTCATGAGGCACAGTGGTTAATTTATTGCTTTAAAAAAATCGAATCAAATAACTTCTTGCAGGCGAGCTCTCGTACCAGGCCCAGTCTCCTGATGAGGGCGCTCTGGTCACAGCCGCCAGGAACTTCGGCTTTGTCTTCCGCTCGCGGACACCCGACAGCGTCTCCATTGTGGAAATGGGGGAACAGCGCACTTACGAACTCTTGGCCATCCTGGATTTCAACAATGTCCGCAAGAGGATGTCTGTTATTGGTAAACAACTTCAATAGACTACAAAAAAGTTACTTACAAGGTACATGATTTGCAGCCTTTTGGCCTGAATGCAAACTATTCAGAAAAACACACTTTTATGATATCTCAGGAAGACTGTTACCGTAAACAACAATACCATATATGATAAATATCTATATTTCATACAGGAATAGGTGAGTAGTTCAAAGACTTATTAGCCACTTTTACATAAACATATGAATTTTACTATTCAATCCCTGCTGTGCAATCTCACTTAAATTCACTGTTGTCCTCTTGAAATTCCAACTAGTTCGGAACCCCGAGGGTAAGCTGTCGCTGTACTGCAAAGGAGCGGATACCATCATCTACGAGAGGCTTCACCACTCCTGCGCCAAACTGATGGACGTCACCATGGAGCATCTCAACGTCAGTGCAGTCCCAGCGGCCTAACGTAAAGTATGGAGGATCAAAACTGCCAAAATTAAAAATAAATGACTGAAAGTGAAAATAAAAACAGATATAAAAACTAGAATAAAAAAAAAATATATATAAATGGAAATAAAAACAACAATATATATATATATATATATTTATTTTTTACTTTTATTCATATATATATATTTATATATATATACCTGTTATATGTTTATTCATATATATATTCATATAAAAAAGAGATTCAAAAATTAAAAATCCAACCCAAGACATGCTTAGGCCCGCCCCCTCATTTGAATAACATTTTGTCCTGACACAGCGTGTGCAGCATGAAATAAAAAAATATGAGAGCAGAGCTTTTTTTTTTAATTATTGATTGATATTTCATTCAATTTATATATTTATTTTTGTATTTATCTCGACATTTATTTTTTGAAACATGTTGTTTATTTTTACGTTTTTTTTTATTTTTATGGATATATACATTTTGTTGATTCTATTACCATCTATATTTATTTTTTTATTTAAATTTTTGAATTATATTTTTATATCCGTTTTTATTTTCATTTTTAGTCATTTATTTCTTCATGTATTTATTTTTAATCTTGGCAGTTTTGGTCCTCCATAGTAATGTTCAACGTTGAATGACTTTTGCGTGTTCCTTTGCAGGAGTTTGCAGGGGAAGGCCTGCGGACCCTGGCGCTGGCCTACAAAGACCTGGACGAGGACTTTTTCCTCCGGTGGCAACAGCGCCACCACGAGGCCAGCACGGCACTGGATGAGCGTGAGTGGAAACTGGAGCAACTATTCGAGGAGATTGAGACAGACATGCTGGTAGGCCATCGGGACGCAATGCTTGAACGTGGCGTTGAATGCAATCCAGTCATCTGTTGTCCATGTGTGTCCAGTTGCTAGGAGCGACGGCTATAGAGGACAAGCTGCAGGACGGAGTACCGCAGACTATCGAGCAGCTGTCCAAAGCTGACATCAAATTCTGGGTTCTTACTGGCGACAAGCAAGGTAGCAACTTTTAATTTATATTGAGTATATATTAAATATAATATATAGAGTGTGAGATTAAAAAAAACAAGACAAACACTCATAAGGAAAAAGAAATACTGTACAAGGTCCAAGGAGCGTAGATTTTATTTTGATAAGCATTTTTTTTCTTTGTTTTAATTCTTTATTTATTGTAGACACAAATAGGGTACATAGAAACAAAAGAAAAAAGGGACAAAAAATTGAAAACAATCAGGTCGTCTTAATTAAGAGTCTCTCCATCCAATGCTTCCTCAAAGCAGATGTGTACCTACAGCTGCACATTTGAGGATTTGGCAAAGTCTGCATAATTGAGTTGTTTGACTCATCCAGCAGCTGCATAAATTTAAATACCAAATGTCTTTGCAGTGCCTCACAGGTAGGAATGTGAGCATTGACAAACACTGGCTTGCACTGTGCCATCTGCGCACCCTCAGCAGTAGCCTAAAGGTGTCATGAGTCTGCGGATGGTATTTAATTTTTAATACCGTTTGTTAAGTTAAATTAAGTTTTTTTTTTTTTTCCATTATTAAAATATCTTGTTTTTTATTTTTAAAATGATTTTGTTATATGGTTTATTTATGTTTTTTAAATTATTTTATTATTTAATTTCCCTCCCCCAAATTATTATTTTTATTTATTTTGTTTTATTTTAACTTTTTAATTATATATTTATGTTTTTTTCCCATTACATCTTTAGTTGACATATTTTTTTCATTTTTAATTGATTCATTCAATTATGGTTTTGTATTTGTTGTATTGTAATATCGTGTTATTATTATTTTTTTACTTTTTTCCATTATTTTTTGCTTTATTGATAATTATTACATAGATTTTTAGATAAATGTTTTCGAATATTTATATATAAATGTATATGTAGTACATAAGTCTGAGGTCATTAAACCCTTAAAACTTTTAATAGCCTAGCATGTTTTGCCATGTTTTAAATGAGCGTGCATGTGTAAAAAGACAGTATGTTTTGCAGTTATTTACCACTTTAATGACTTCTCTGAATGCATGAGCAATCATTTTAATTTCATCACAACAAATACTGGTATTGTTTATATTGCAGAAACAGCGGAAAACATTGGCTACTCATGCAACTTGCTTCGCGAGGAGATGAACGACGTCTTTGTCATTTCTGGCAACTCGCCAGAGGACGTCAGGCAAGAGCTCAGGTAGCTATCGCTGATTTTTATTTTTTATTTTTGGTACAATTTTTTTTATTGTTGCTTTCTTTGAAACAATGTATTGTTTTTTTGTGTGGCAGGAACGCACGCACATCCATGAAACCCGGTGCCACTGAGGATTGTGCTTTTTTGCCGGAGAGGACTCTGGGTAAAAGTGTGGAGGCCATTGCGGATGAAGCGGTGAACGGCGAGTATGGCCTAGTCATCAACGGACACAGTCTGGTACACCCTATAAACTTTTGCGCCTTTTTTTTATTAGCATGTTGCTAAGCCTGTTGTTGCATAGTTAACCTCATTGGGTAAATGTAAAAAAATGTTGCTTTTCAGAACGTACCCAAAGTCGAGCACATTTTTCTGACAACTTGTTTCAACTTTCAACTAGTTAAAAACAATGCAGTTAGCCACGACGCTAACATTTTTAGCCATGGCCCTAGTCGAGAGTTACATTTGTGTTTTTTGTTGAGCAGGCATACGCGTTGGACCGTAGCATGGAGCGGGACTTCCTGCGCACGGCCTGCATGTGCAAGGCAGTGATCTGCTGCCGCGTCACGCCCCTGCAGAAAGCACAGGTGGTGCAGCTGGTCAAGACGTACAAGCGCGCCGTCACGCTGGCCATCGGCGACGGCGCCAATGACGTCAGCATGATCAAAGGTAAAGTGAATCGGAAAGTTTTCTTTTATCTGCCTTGTGATTTTTGGGGGTAGGAGTAACTGTTGTGTGTGTGTGTGTTGCCTCCCAGTGGCGCATATCGGCGTGGGCATCTCGGGCCAGGAGGGAATGCAGGCGGTGCTGTCCAGCGACTACTCCTTTGCTCAGTTTCGCTTCCTGCAGCGCCTCCTGCTGGTGCACGGCCGCTGGTCCTACTTACGCATGTGCAAGTTTCTACGCTACTTCTTCTACAAGAACTTCACCTTTACCTTTGTCCACTTCTGGTACGCCTTCTTCTGCGGCTTCTCCGCACAGGTGAGACCGAGGGCGGTGGATTGGTTTTCAAACGTAATCCACCAGAGTGGTTGCTCATTTAACTCTAAGCTTTTAATCTACTTTACCCTGGAACCGGATTGCTTTCTTTAATCACTTCACTTGTTAATTTTTGTGATTTTTTAAGTTTAGATCAAGTTATAATTTTTCATTGTAATTTTTTAAAATGTAATATATTTGTTAGTTACCTTTTTTAAATTGAATATTATGAGTTATATTATGAGTTGTCATTTTAATACACTTTTCTCATTTTAATTGTATGTTTTTATTACCAATTTGCTTTTCTTGCTTGTATGCTTTATCATTTAAAATGTTTTGTCATTTTAGTTTAATGTATTTTTTAACCTTTTTTTTTTCAATTGCATTTTTAATTCAATGTTCTTTTCTCATTAGTATTTGGCTGGTTTATTTTTATTAATGTATTTTTTTGTTTTTTTTATTTAATATATTTTTACTTACTGTATTCTTTCATTTGCCTTTAATTTTTTTAATTTGATTGTGCTTTTTGCTTTCATTATTTTCCCTTGTTTTTGAGTATTTAAAAAAAATGCAATGTAGAAAAAGGCATTATTAGGTTGTTGTTTTTTGTAATTTCATTTTGTCTTCCATTTTATTTTAACGACATTTGACTTTTCCCTTCCAGACGGTGTATGATGAATTGTTCATAACGCTGTATAATCTGGTGTACACAGCGTTACCTGTGCTGGGAATGAGCCTCTTTGATCAGGTAAAATACTTAATATTGGCTGATTTAATTGGTCGGCAGATTAATCGTTTGGGCCTGAATCGTTTGGACTGAAATTGCCTTCCGCTTGGTGAATAAAGGACGTGAACGACGCGTGGAGCTTCCAGCACCCTCAGCTGTACGTACCGGGTCAACTCAACCTTTACTTCAGCAAGACGGCCTTCTTCAAGTGCGCCTTGCACAGCTGCTACAGCTCCCTGGTGCTCTTCTTCATCCCGTACGCCGCCGTCAGTCAGGCGGCGCGCGCCGACGGCCGGGATGTGGCCGACTACCAGTCCTTCGCCGTCCTCACGCAGACCTGCCTGCTGTTTGCCGTCACCATCCAGGTATCATCTTTCCGTTTTGAGACTCTTTGTTTCGGCAATTGCACTTCTTACTCTTTGTACTTCTTGTACTTGTGCGCGCATAGCTGGGCTTGGAGATGTCCTACTGGACAGCAGTGAACACCATCTTTGTTGTGGGCAGCCTGGTCATGTACTTTGTCGTCACCTTCACCATGTACAGCAACGGTCTATTCCTCGTGCTGCCCTCAGCCTTCCCCTTCGTAGGTACGCCGAGAATGGTTACCTCCTCCAAGGAGTCGAACGTTGTTTCAATTTTGGGGTTTAAAAACAAAAAAATACACTTATTGTAAATATTATGTAATATCTTTGTTTTATTTTTCATACTTTTAAATAAAAAAAAAAAAAAAAAGTTTAACAAATATTTTAAAACGATATGTATCTAATAATGATCTGTCAAATATAATGTTCAGGATAAACACAAATTTAAATACATATTTTTAATATTTAGATATATGGAGGAAAATGATCGTATCAAAATCTCATCAAATTTGGTAGAAACCCCCCCACAAATATTTCATAATGTGTGATGTTACATCACACAATTTTATCGTATTTAAAAAATTTATTTAGCTCTTTAATAAAATCAAGAAAGCCCAAAAATATACACTTATTGTAAATATTATGTAATATCTTTGTTTTATTTTTCATACTTTTAAATAAAAATTAAAACAAAAAAAAAAGTTTAACAAATATTTTAAAACGATATGTATCTAATAATGATCTGTCAAATATAATGTTCAGGATAAACACAAATTTAAATACATATTTTTAATATTTAGATATATGGAGGAAAATGATCGTATCAAAATCTCATCAAATTTGGTAGAAACCCCCCCACAAATATTTCATAATGTGTGATGTTACATCACACAATTTTATCGTATTTAAAAAATTTATTTAGCTCTTTAATAAAATCAAGAAAGCCCAAAAATATACACTTATTGTAAATATTATGTAATATCTTTGTTTTATTTTTTCATACTTTTAAATAAAAATTAAAAAAAAAAAAAAAGTTTAACAAATATTTTAAAACGATATGTATCTAATAATGATCTGTCAAATATAATGTTCAGGATAAACACAAATTTAAATACATATTTTTAATATTTAGATATATGGAGGAAAATGATCGTATCAAAATCTCATCAAATTTGGTAGAAACCCCCCCACAAATATTTCATAATGTGTGATGTTACATCACACAATTTTATCGTATTTAAAAAATTTATTTAGCTCTTTAATAAAATCAAGAAAGCCCAAAAATATACACTTATTGTAAATATTATGTAATATCTTTGTTTTATTTTTCATACTTTTAAATAAAAATTAAAACAAAAAAAAAAGTTTAACAAATATTTTAAAACGATATGTATCTAATAATGATCTGTCAAATATAATGTTCAGGATAAACACAAATTTAAATACATATTTTTAATATTTAGATATATGGAGGAAAATGATCGTATCAAAATCTCATCAAATTTGGTAGAAACCCCCCCACAAATATTTCATAATGTGTGATGTTACATCACACAATTTTATCGTATTTAAAAAAATTATTTAGCTCTTTAATAAAATCAAGAAAGCCCAAAAATATACACTTATTGTAAATATTATGTAATATCTTTGTTTTATTTTTCATACTTTTAAAAAAAAATTAAAACAAAAAAAAATAAAAAGTTTAACAAATATTTTAAAACAATATGTATCTAATAATGATCTGTCAAATATAATGTTCAGGATAAACACAAATTTAAATACATATTTTTAATATTTAGATATATGGAGGAAAATGATCGTATCAAAATCTCATCAAATTTGGTAGAAACCCCCCCACAAATATTTCATAATGTGTGATGTTACATCACACAATTTTATCGTATTTAAAAAATTTATTTAGCTCTTTAATAAAATCAAGAAAGCCCAAAAATATACACTTATTGTAAATATTATGTAATATCTTTGTTTTATTTTTCATACTTTTAAATAAAAATTAAAACAAAAAAAAATAAAAAGTTTAACAAATATTTTAAAACAATATGTATCTAATAATGATCTGTCAAATATAATGTTCAGGATAAACACAAATTTAAATACATATTTTTAATATTTAGATATATGGAGGAAAATGATCGTATCAAAATCTCATCAAATTTGGTAGAAACCCCCCCACAAATATTTCATAATGTGTGATGTTACATCACACAATTTTATCGTATTTAAAAAATTTATTTAGCTCTTTAATAAAATCAAGAAAGCCCAAAAATATACACTTATTGTAAATATTATGTAATATCTTTGTTTTATTTTTCATACTTTTAAATAAAAATTAAAACAAAAAAAAATAAAAAGTTTAACAAATATTTTAAAACAATATGTATCTAATAATGATCTGTCAAATATAATGTTCAGGATAAACACAAATTTAAATACATATTTTTAATATTTAGATATATGGAGGAAAATGATCGTATCAAAATCTCCTCAAATTTGGTAGAAACCCCCCCACAAATATTTCATAATGTGTGATGTTACATCACACAATTTTATCGTATTTAAAAAAATTATTTAGCTCTTTAATAAAATCAAGAAAGCCCAAAAATATACACTTATTGTAAATATTATGTAATATCTTTGTTTTATTTTTCATACTTTTAAATAAAAATTAAAACAAAAAAAAATAAAAAGTTTAACAAATATTTTAAAACAATATGTATCTAATAATGATCTGTCAAATATAATGTTCAGGATAAACACAAATTTAAATACATATTTTTAATATTTAGATATATGGAGGAAAATGATCGTATCAAAATCTCCTCAAATTTGGTAGAAACCCCCCCACAAATATTTCATAATGTGTGATGTTACATCACACAATTTTATCGTATTTAAAAAAATTATTTAGCTCTTTAATAAAATCAAGAAAGCCCAAAAATATACACTTATTGTAAATATTATGTAATATCTTTGTTTTATTTTTCATACTTTTAAAAAAAAATTAAAACAAAAAAAAATAAAAAGTTTAACAAATATTTTAAAACAATATGTATCTAATAATGATCTGTCAAATATAATGTTCAGGATAAACACAAATTTAAATACATATTTTTAATATTTAGATATATGGAGGAAAATGATCGTATCAAAATCTCCTCAAATTTGGTAGAAACCCCCCCACAAATATTTCATAATGTGTGATGTTACATCACACAATTTTATCGTATTTAAAAAAATTATTTAGCTCTTTAATAAAATCAAGAAACCCCAAAAATATACACTTATTGTAAATATTACGTAATATCTTTGTTTTACTTTTCACAATTGGTGGGGTGGTTCTTTATCGGAGTAGATACACTGCCTGTGCTTCAAAAGATTGTGACATAGTAAATAGTGTGTGAAGAAAGAGAAGAAGAAGATCTATCAGTCCTAAAAATAGCAGTGATGAACTGTAATTTTAAGAGGGACAGAGTGTAATTTAGCGACAACAAAAGCCTGGTTAAAATAACAATGATGGACTGATTATTACAGTTTGAGATAATGACAGACTGATCATGCCGCTGATGAATGACAGACCGGCAAAATTTATTGACACGCCCATTTCTAAATTTCTTGGTGAAATTCAAAAAATATCATACAAATATCGTATAATATTCCATGATACTGTTTGAATCATGACTCAACTTTAACATGGCGAACCTTGTGTAATATGTGTAAATGAATGTGTTGCGTCCAATCTGTTCAGGCACAGCGAGGAACTCCCTGAGCCAGCCCAACGTCTGGCTGACCATCGTGCTCACCTCCATTTTGTGCATCCTTCCTGTTGTCACATATCGCTTCTTGTTCATCCTGCTCCGCCCCACCATCAATGACAAGGTAAAAAAAAAATGTAGCTTCTGATTGGGTAGTGTTAGTCAGCTGATAGAGGATCAGGAAGTGTTGTCGCTCAAGCTCCCATGTATGACGAGTAAAGGTTAATTTAAGAGTGAATCCTTCACCATCCTGCCTTTTCATTTTATAAACAGTGTCCCATTAACCACCAACGAATCCTCACATTAGACTATAGCTACGCTACGTGTATTTCTCGTAAATTTCTGAGGTTTTTTTCTTGCAAATCTGCCACTTTTTAAAGTCGCAAATTTGCCACTTCATGAACTCGCAAATTTGGGAGTTTTTTTCTCCGAATATTGCCCACGCCGTCTAACAAATATGATCTTACGTGGCCCTAATACGCCGTCTTGAAATATAAAGTTGTATGGAATTGGTTGACCCCCAAAAAATCATGTCAAATAAATTAGTTCTTTTTAACTGTTTTAATTAGTAATATAAACAAAAAAATAGTTTTTGTATTATAGAAACTACTTCTACTTGTTGCTAGGCAGAACTCTACATGGTCAGATCTTGACCAAACATTTCACTTAGCAACATGAAACATAACACACAAAAAACTCTCAAGAACCCACGCCGGTAACGGTCTTTTGCTTCTAAGAGGAACTCTTATTCTAATTGATAAAAAATGTGAAAACTTCCCAGAAGCCAGTTATTAACATGTCAAACATTCTTCCCAGGTCATGTTCAAGGTCCGCCAGGCCAAAGCGTCACCTCCCCCACTTCCTCACCGAGCCAGAATCCGCCGCACCAGCTCCCGCCGTTCCGGCTACGCTTTCTCACACGCGCAGGGCTACGGCGACCTGGTGATGTCGGGCCCCTTCCTGCGGCGCCCCGCCCCGCCTCGCTCCTCGGGTTTCGCCCACATGGGGCGCACCACCGCAGGCTTCAGCCCCATGGGCCGCTCGGCCGGCTACAGCCCGACCAGGCGCGCGCAGTACGTCAAGGCCCAGGATGTGGAGGTGACCTCGCTGCAGATGTACAGGACCATCAGCGACGCCGCTCTTTGATCTCTTGTGAGCACCAAAGATAAGACATTTAGGACTAAGGAATCTTGCTTGTGGGAAAGGAAACAGGAATATTTGAAGGGGACAAGGTGTCTTCATGTTTACAAACTTTTTGAACCCTGGGAGTGCAAATTGTTAATGGCAGGGGTGGGGAAGCTACACACACAAGACATTTGCTCAAATGGCTGAGTTATTGTGTCTTCCTAAGACTTTTTTTTGCGGGTCTACCCATGATAGATAGGCCTACCAAATTTCGTGTCGCTAAGTGGAACTGAAAAGTTTCCCCAGGTCTGCTTACGGGGGATAAAAAGAGCAAAGCCATGTTGCCTTAAAAGCGTTTTGTACTTTTCTACATATATGTTTTTTATGCATATGTACGTTACTGGTGAAGAAGACACACCAAAATTAAATGGAGGACTTTGTGGTCATGTGATCACAATTTTGAAACCACGCGGCACCTGCCCATTTTAGACTGTAACGTTTTGAAACCCGTCATGATTATGGCTCATATCTCATCTGTTGATTAATGGTCAAAATTATTTATTGTATTTTTTGTGATCACGAAAAAGGGAATTTTATTTAGGAATACTTTCAGGGTTTGCACCTGAAGTGATGACTTTGAAAACAGCTTTAGGAATGGACATTTGAAAATAAAGCATAAGCAATTTAATTAGTATTATATATCAACATTAAGTAGTAATATTACAAGGAAAAAGTTTTAATTTGACAAGAATTACGTTAAAATTTTACCGTAATGAAATTGTGATTTTACAGTAACAAAATGTCTGAATTTAATGTGAAAAAAGTCAGACGTTTACAAAAAAAATAAATAAGAATGTGGAAAAGATCCATAATTTTGCAAAAATAAAGTATTTAAAGTAGGGTCGGGGGTGGGGGTCATAATTTTGCAAGAAATACATTCAAATTAACTTTGTAAGGTTGTCATTTTACATTTGTAAAAAAATCTGTTGTAATGTTTCCAGATCCCAAAAATCAGTCATAGGCAAATAAACTTGTAAAAACAGGCACCAAGAGGATAAAATCCCAATTTCCCGAAAAAAATTTAATGAGAAGAAAAGCCATATATATATTTTCAAATAATAACTAATGTTCATACAACGACAAAATCATCATAAATATATTATGAGGTTGTTGTTTTTTTAAATTACATCTTTACAAAAGTAATATGTGAACTTCTTCTTTATCAACAAATTAGTTAACAGCGACTCGGCAGCGCCTCATCTGGTTGTTCTAAGTAGCACACTACTACATTTTCCCTGCATTGCTTGTAGACACGATTAATTGATCGATTAATTGATACTAATCATCAATTAGCTATTCTCGCTTATACTAGAAAATCAGCATGAAGCAACAATGCAAACATGCATTTACTAACTATAACATATTATTCACAGACATACCCAGCAATGAAATATGCAATAGTCATAAAATACTGCTTTTATACCACTTTTGTATTATTTATCTGTGCCTTCAACTATCATTAATGTTTGATCATTTTATATGTACTGTGGACTCTGAGGGATTAAAAAATATATGTTTTGTATGTTTTTTTATACCAGGAATTGCAATATTATGATAATAAATAAATAAGAATAAAATGTGTTGTATCATGTTTTGTCATTTTAATAAAGTGAAATGAGACTTTCTGGAGGGCAGATGGTGCTATAATCCTTTCAAACTATAGCTAATGTACATTTAAGTTATTGAAGAAGCAAATGTAGTAACATAAATGATCACGCATAGCCATTATATATAATAACAAAATATAGTTGTTTTTTTTTAATGGTTCAATACTTCCGTATTATATCTGTATCAAGGGTCGCTAATGAAGTGTCCTGTGGTTGTATTGTCTTCCTGTTGTTGGAGTCTTTGGAAACTGACCAATGCTGCCTTCGCGTCACACAAAAAGTCGTTAACACGCCATTTCGCCATTGAAATCATTGTTTGATGTTTAAAAAATACAATTGAAATCATTGTTTGATATTGAAAGATACAACTTGTCTATTTATACACAAAGTAGTACCTGCAAATAGTTATTGTCATGGTAAAACGTAAATTATGCGCGTTTTTTAGCGAAGACTTGTGTGTATGGGGTAGTAAATTTCCTCAACGGTACATGAACGCAGCACCAGTCGCCGACTGCCTTTTGCATTGTGAGCGTCGATTTCCTCCCACGGCGACGTTTTGTCGTCCTCCTCCTCTGCGAGCCGACGACCGAGCGGGCTGCACACGCTCCGGGTGAAAGCCCCACGAACCTTCGCCTTGATTCCGGTTACCGGGTAAGACATTCCGCCCCTCCCTCCTTCTGCCTCCCTCCCTCCTTCTCCCACTACTCCTGTCTCCTTTATCGAAGTGCACCTTATTGCTTCGAGTTCGGCCAACCGAGATCAACGCTCGTCCATTTTGGAGTTAAATTTAAGAAGAAAATGGAGGATATATGAGTGCGGTTTTGGACGATATTTCACGATAAGGACTTTAACTGGCGACTGGAGGGGAAAAAAAAGATGAGAGGAGAGTAGATTAGGTAGGTAACACCGCGGCTCGGGTCTCCCATAGCTACCGCAAGCTGAAGCGGGGTGTGAGCCAGACGTAGCCGCTCATGTGTCGCCTTTTTCGGACACATTTTGTTACCACGCTCCGACCCACCCTCCACAAGCAATAAAATAATCAAAGAGGGTGACATATCCGTCGTGACCATCTTGACATGTCCGCTCAATTTGATTTACACTCTTTTCTTACCCGTCTCTCCAATCCAGGCCCGAGCATGGGGATGAGGGTAGCCGGCTACGAGCGTGCCTTGAGCGGCATGCCGCTGTGACGAGCCTCCCCCCTTCCCTTCTCCCCACCAGGAAACACCCAGCACTCCTCCAAGTGCACACACAACATGACTGTTTTCAAGCAGGAGAATGTCGAGGACTTTTACGAGATTGGAGACGAGCTCGGCAGGTGAGTTGCACTTCCACTTAAAAAAAAGAAAATTCACCTGTTCTCCCTTATCACCAGCCATGCACAATGAACGATGTGGGGGGGGGTAAAATGCATATTGTGGTGTTTTGGTGCATGAATTGAAATGTCAATAACCCAAATCCCCCCCCCCCCCAAAAAAAAAAAAAACACGAACAAAAAATGTTTTTTATGTATTTTATAATAGGAAAAAATATTACTATATAGTGTTAGAATGAAAAAGAACCTCTAAGATCACAATTAAATCAAATGCACACCTTGGCCACAGGGGGCAGTATAATACATTAGGGCTGGCGATTATGGGGAAAATAATAATCCTGATTATTTGATTGATATTTAAATCACCATTAATAAACACAATTATTCATTGATTTCAAAGCTTAGTAGTTATTCAACTATTTATTTATACTACCAACACTCACATTCAAATAAAAGCGGCAGGAAAACAGCTGATTTAAAAAAAAAAAAGTAAAAGCGTTCCGGAAGCTCCTAGTATGTAACATATTGCTACTAGTTGGCCTAGTAATGCTACTAGTAGTTAATTATTAATTTAATTTCAAGGCCAAAACTGGCACCGGTAGTTTGAAAAAATAAATAAAATACTTGTAAGACACAGTACAGTGCTGAATTGTCTCGCTGTTGAGGACACAAACTTTAAGAAGGATATCAAATAAATGTTTATAAGTCAGGGGCGAAAGATGGCTAACGCCACGCACGCACCCACTGACCTACATTCAACCCCCCTTTACCCGGCTGGCACGACTGGGTGGAGGGGCCGATCCTGCATGGCAGACCTGTCACTCATCCTCCCCCACTATTATCTACGACTCAACAACCCCAGGAGCAGCCATCAACCAGCTACAAAGACAACATAAGACTTGCGATATTTGATTTTTGACAAATGACCACACTGCTGCCAACATAAAACAAAAAAAGACAGCGAGCCAAAAGACAACTTAATTTTCCTTAGATTACAACTCATTGTACCTTTTAAGATAATGTAATAGACTACCCAAATACTAGTCCTAAATGCTGTGATGCGGATCCTTTCACTCACAATCAAAGCCGACGCTGTTATGTTATTTTAAAGAACCAAGAGTTTAAAGCTTAGGATAATGATGGTATTGTACCACAAGTACCAGAAGAGACCATCCAGTATTGTGAGGAGCTTTACTGCGAATGCTTTCACTTTTGCATATATGCCTAAAACCAAAACTGACCACCGTTAATTTGTTTTATGGAACCAAGTGTCGACAGTTGTGCAAAATGACTGTATTAGACGACCTAAATATAGAGAATCCGGCATCATGAAGTGCTTTATTGCAGATTATTTCACTGTCCTGAAGATCAAAGCCAACTGTTGTTACTTTAACTGAACCAAGTGTTAGCAATCGAGGATAATTAATGTAAAAGAGCACCACAAGCACCAAGCATTGTGAAGTGCTTTAATGTAGATTATTTCACTTTTGAACACACGCTGATGATGAAAAACAACTGCTTTTACTTTATTTGATAATGAATATCAGCCCCACCACAAGCAATCCAGCATTGTCAAGTGCTTTGATGTGGATTATTTCTGTTTTGCGCACACATGGAAGATCTAAGTTGTTGCTTTTTTTTTTACTAAACCAAGTACCGACATTTAGCGTAATGAATGTTTTCGACCACAAGAAAAGAGCACCTAGCATGTTGATGTGCTTTAATTCAGATGATAGCCGGCAGTATAGTTTACATTGAAAATGATTGTGTTGTAGTAGAGTCGTACCAAAAAAAAAAAATTGAAACGAGAAGATAGTAGTATCCAGCATTTTGCCTGTGCTTTAATGCTGATTCTTTCGATTGTATGAGCACTGTGTTTTTACCATTTGGAATGGTAACGAGGGATTCTATACGGAATTTGCCTTGTTCTGGAGGGTGACTGGATCCCTGCCAAATGTTTTAGTGGGTAACGGGTGTCACTTTGTGTGTGTGTGTGTGTGTGTGTGTGCGTGCGTGCGTGCGTGCGTGCGTGTGTATGTGTACTGTATACATCCCTTTGTGGTCAATTAGGACAGTTGCTCAAGTGTGGAAAGTGTTGTTTGCGGTCTTTCACCTTGTATGACCTTGTAGTCCTCACTTGATGTGCATCATGGTCCACTAATTGATCGTTAAGAATTCTTTACATGATGGATTGTCGATTAATTGCGTCTAGAAGCTGTAGAGTGCTCTACAAAAATGTTTTGTTGTTGTCTTGCAGTCGATTGTGATGTCTGCGACTGAAAGTCGAGATGCTGTTGGCTCCATAGCACTCTGCCGTGGAAGCAGGAGTTCAAAACATTCAGAGAGTTGTTTTTTTTTCTTCAAACTTTGAAGACACTTTGCATCATAGTTTTGACTGGCTAATCAACTACTATGAAAATATTTGTACAAATATCAGTAAATGAACCGACTTCCACCTCCCCGTTTTCAGTAATAGTTTGTGATTTTAGCCGTTTTCAAACCAAAATGGCTGATTACTTTTGCAAATCCTCAATATTATCATCACATTATACAATGCAGACATGAAACAATCACAAGGGTGCTGGCTTCCGTCGACTTATTTCTAGCTTTCAGCTGGAGCTGCTAAGTGCAAAATGGCGGATTCAAACCAAAACCATTTTGGACGTGGGCTTTTAACTAGACTTTTTTTTGTGTGTCGGGTTATGACAGACATGTTCATCCAATTTCATGGTGACTTGGAGAAATCCGTGTCGGGCTGCGTTTATTTATTTATTTTTAATTTTTTAACCAGAACACACATGATGTCATTTTGTGTGTGTGCGTGCGTCTCTGTGAGCCACCTGACTATGTTATGAGATCATGAAGGCACCAAAAAAAAAGTGCCTAATGTCAGTTTTATAAGACAGGAGATGATAGATGGATAAACGGAGCAGCTGGTGTCCCAAAAAAAAAAAAATCCTCCCTCCCTGCTGCCTTCCTCTCACTTCCCACCATCACCATCGTCACCTCCTCTTCACATGTCAATTTTGCACTTTCTGCAGTTTGTCAGAATAATCACACAGCATTAAGTCAACCAAATGCACGGACCGCATCGAATCTAAAATGGCACCTGCAAAGTTGTCCAATTCAGAATCAACAAGCCCAAAATGGAGGTCGCCGGTGGCCCCCGTGTTGTGGAGATGTGAAGAATTGTGACAGTTTGAGCGTACTCGCTGACCTCGCCGTGACGTCCGCTGGTGTTTTGTGTCCCTGATGTGTCTGAAGGCATTCCAGTCAGTCCTCGAGGATGCCAATTATGCCGCGATGTACTCGGCATGAACTAACACTAGATAGCTGGAAGGTCGTGAAAACAAAAGCAGCATCCAGCTCACAACTGTAACAACGCAGCGATACTGCGACATGACTCGCGTTGCTTCCAGGAACGTGTTGAAGATCTCCGCATGCTGATGGCGGCGTATCATAATAGTAACGTTGGTAAAGCGAGTCTTTACGGAGTATAATGAGCGCCGTTGTTAGAAATGCCTTTTTTTTTTTTTTTTTTTTTAAAAAGAAGCTCAGTGGTGGAAGGACACGACTGGCATTCCTCCGATGCCCTCAACGGCACTTTAAAAACATTGAAGGATACACTTCAGTAAACACAAGCATGCTCATCCAATCGCAAAGCTAACACTGCGGTTAGATTTGTGATTGACAGTAAGGCCCTTTCACTAACGACTTTTTTTTTCAAATCGAGTCTCCTATCGATTATTCCGTCGATTAACTCTTTGACTGCCAGACGTTTTCAGAAAAGGGATGCCGTGGGTGCCAGCCGATTTTAAGCATTTTGACTGATCTTTCAAGGTCCACAGATATATATATATATAGATTATGTGTTTGGACTATGGAAACACACATACTACCAAATGAAAGATTGGACTGTCATCTTTCATCAGAAAAAAAAGTTTGTTTCTACCTTATTCCGTTTTTGAGTAATCAACAATAGAAAATGGTTAGTTTCACCTCTGTTTTGAAAAAAACGTCTTTTAACGTCTTTGGCACTCCTCCATAGGATTTTACTAAACGTTATTTAACGTTTTTGGCAGTCAAAGAGTTAATCGACCCCCCCAAAAACATTTTTTTAAGCAAACTTTTTTTTCAAAAAAAAAAATTATTATTTTTTAATTACACTAAGGTTGAAGTTTGTAGACCTGCAAAAAAAGTCTCAAGAAGCCGTGCCTGATAAGACACAGGAAGTCTGCTATTTTACATGGAAGCTGCCATTTCATTGTTTGTTTGTTTTGTGTTTGTTTTTATTTGTTCAGTGCTGCTATTTCCAGGGATCCTTCAAAGACATGCATTAGACAGCTACACATCAATTGTCTAGTTTTCGTTATTGTGTGTGGGTAGAGCGTGGTGGCGAAGCCTCGTGACCGGACATAAAACATGCAACACAAAACTGTCATAACAACCCGCTGCTTTCTGTGTCGCAATAATGAGCTCGTGAGAAAATCCTCCAGATATCCGACAGAAGTACCTTTTTTTTTTATTTACACTCTGTTGATAATCCATCAGCCTCTTCCTTCCTGCGAGCAGCCGGCGGTTCCTCTTCTCACTTCTCAATCCCGTTGCCACGGTTACCCCTTTCCGCCAGTACACAATGGCGCGGCGGTTGCGTAACTGTTTTGTGGCCCTCACGCACACACGTCCGCCAACACACACACACACACAGCGCAGACGAGTGGGTCGGGAACACTGAGCGCCGGCCTCCCACGCCGCTTGCTAGCTGCTAATTGCACACCGCGGCCACGACATTAACGTTAGCTACGTCGCCACCACACCATCAGTTCCAATCAAATAAATAGCTACATCTTTAAATCTGCCTTTACAAACATACTGTAGTAGGGTAGAGTAACGCTGACCTCCACCAAGGTCAAGACAAACAGAGAAGAAAAAAAATACTTCTGTTTGCCGGCTACTTCCTGGTTCATGGACGCAAGACTTGTAAAGATGAATGATGGAGGCTGAACAAAATTCGCAATTTGACGGTGACGACAGACTCTCGGGAAAATGTGCCTTCCAGTCGCGCCAAAATTAATTTTAATGAGTAGAAAATTCCCTCGTTTTGCAAGACAACGTGATGAATTTGAGAGAAAGAAATTGTAATCGCATTTGTCAAAAGTAATAGTTTTGTGCGGTATAGTTGTGATTGAGCAGGAAAAAAGTGATACATTAAACAAAAACAAAAAAAAAACCTCAATCGGAAAGTCTTAATCTTGCAAAGCAGAATACAAGAAAAGAGGCATAATTCTTCATTAAAATGCAAAAAAAATAATAAAACTTTTGTAAAAAAAATGTCTGCTAATTTTGTCAAAAAGTTTGAAGTGCTGTACTAGTGGAATAAGGAGAGGACTAGAAAAAAAACATGAACAAAGTTTCAAAGTTGTATTTCCACAACAATCAAGTATTATTTTTACAAGAAAATTGCCGTCTATTTCACCAAAAAAAAGTCAGAATGTTATGAGACCATCATAATTGTTCAAGAATGAACTGGCAATTTTATAAGGGAGAGGTCCCAATTCTACAAGTTTAAGGCGGCCATGTTATAAGAAAATTAATTCATTATTAATTGAAAGTTTTAATTCTACAGGAAAAAAAAGGTGCAATGAGGAGAATGAGCCATTTAAGCATATTTTCACTTCGGCATTTTTTTATTATAATCAGACAGTAAGTTAAAAATAAATGACTAAACTTAGGCGATCATGCTGTTAGGCTAATGAAATATTCTTAATGGACACCGCAAACGACAATCGCATTATCTGGTATTGACACAGCTGTGGTATTGGCTTGAAGTCGTGATATGATAAGGAAGTGTCAGGGTGAAAAACCCCAGTAGGAAAAAGTTAATGTTCAGTGAAATAATCATCTCACGTGGCTGGTCAGCGGAATGTTGCCGCCGGTCTTGTGGCTGACGAGGGTGAAAACGTTGAGGAAGAGTCTGGTTCGAGTGCTGAGCATTTTGTTAACTGAAGGAGTGGGGCCGACCATTTCCGCATGGTCAGAACTTTTAACGCACACGTTGTGGAGTGATGAGCGATCCGGCAGGCGTCTTTGTTGTGAAATATTCATGTCTGTTGTTGAAGAGCAAAAACCACTCACGACATTTAGTGCGTTTATCAATAAAAAAAAAAGTTGTTAGCCTAATAGCGTAGTTGCCGTAGTTGCGTAGTTTTTGTTGATATAATATATGACAATAAGTTAAAAATGTCCTTGATAATTAATTGTTATGAATCAAATATACCAATGTGGTTGCTAAAAATTGTTTTCTTTGACTTTGACAACTGACAGTTTGTTGTTGTGTTCTTTCTCATCAAAATGACGTCTTTATTTTCGCGGCATTGCACTCATTGTGTCGTCCTGCGTCAGTTTGCAATGCGTCACCGTCACATTTGAAAAGCGCTGCCAACTAGCCTCGATATCCTACGTGACACTTTTGGGACTTCTCCTGTTTGGCAAGAAGCTAATCAGTCGCTGGCTCGCAGTCGCTTGCTGGTACTTTGCTTGATGCTATTTTTTTTTTCCACAGCACAACTTTTTAAATACACGATTGAAGACAACGAAAATCGGTCGGCAGACGGACAGCTCATAACGCAGCTGCAAAATATTTTAGTTGAGGTGCCACTGTATTTGGTTTAGGAAATGTGCTAATGCTACAGTGTAGTGATTTGTGTCTATGTGCGAGTTGTTTTTTATGATTGATAATAAGCGGGTTTTTTTCATGACGTCACTACACAATGTTTACTTACGAGCAGGGGGAATCCCTCTACACTCGCACAACTCTTGCACTAGACTGTGTGTGTGTGTGTGGGGGGGCAGAAATAATGAAGGAAGAGCCCTTGCATGCGGACAGAGAACAAACAGAGGCGGGGAGGCTGTTTTTCAAGAGGCCAGATAGCAGAAAGCCAGATCAAATGTCCTCGCTGCCTTTGTTATGACTTGACGCTTTTTGGCCGACTTGCCGGAGGAGAGACGAGACGAGGGGAGAGGAGGGGAGGGGAGGGGTGCTGGGAAAGGAACACGGTGCTGGCTGGCTTGTGTTGAGTGCGTTGCATGACTGCTGGATATTTTAGCGGTGAATCTTGGCTCTTCGTGGGGATTCAGGACCGAGTTTTTACAATTGCCTTTCATCAATAGTTTAAGCTACGGTTGTTCAAGACCACTTTCTTTTTCTTTTGGGCCAATCCCAGTACAAGTATTCACCGACACAAGTGCCAATATCGCCAGTGCTTTTGATATAAATCTCAATTAACACAATGACTAATAATCTGAATAATTGTATTTTTTTCTGTCTGATGGTCATAATTATTTGTTTAAGTGTCCTGGTGTAACACCAACTACTGGTCAGATTTTTTTGCCTTAGGTTTCGGTAGCTGGGTATCAGCAGCCCTCACGAGAGTACCCGATACCTCGAAATGAGGCTGGTATTGATCTATACTATAGCTTGTATCAGTACTCTAATATCCACTGCATTTCCCCTATCATATCTTTTTTTATCTTTTTTTTCCCCGTCAGGACGACAGAAATTGCCAGCATTACAGCCCTTAAAGGCCCCGTTACTAACCAAAACAGCAGCAACATAGTCAACCTATTACATGCTCACCTTTTAACTCATTTGCTCTGTTACTATGTTCTATTTTAAATGTTTTAAGTGTCCCAAAGATGTATTTATAGGTTATTTTATGTCGTGGTTTTTTAATGCTAGAGCATACATAAGGCTTTGATGCAGCCTCTGAACTGCAGAGGATGGGTGAAGCAATGGTAGTAATCACAAGAACGGCCAGCAGGTGGCAGCAGAGTGTAAGAGATCAACCAGGGCCATGTTGCAAACAAGCTGTTTCCCCCCACAGTTCTAAACAGATTTGTGAAGAACGGCCAGCAGGTGGCAGCAGAGTATAAGAGATCAACCAGGGCCATATTGCAAACAAGCCTGTTTTCCCCACAGTTCTAAACAGATTTGTGAAGAACGGCCAGCAGGTGGCAGCAGAGTATAAGAGATCAGCCAGGGCCATATTGCAAACAAAGCCTGTTTTCCCCACAGTTCTGAACAGATTTGTGAAGAATGATGAAACGTAGCTGTATTCCAATACTAATTGCTGCAAAACGGAAACAGAAATATCCTTTTTTTCCTGATGAAAGAAGAGAGTAGACTCATCTTTCTTTTGGTAGGTTCCATGTTTTTATAGCAATAGAACACAATATTCTGTGGGCCTTGCAAAATCAGTCAAAATCCAGTAAAACAGCCGGGAGTGAAGGGGGTTGCTTCAGGGAGTGAATGAGTTCAAATGAGCGATACTATACTTGGCATTAATAAACATCTCTAACGTGCCACCATTAACACACTAAACGGGCCTGATTAAACACAAATAATCCCGCCGGGGCACGAGATTCACATCTCGTCAATTAAAGGCTATCAAGGTATTTAATCGTGTAATCTTTGCCCTTAATCCCAGCATTATCTAGCTATACCTTACAGCTATGGAAATGGATATCATGGCGTCCTAACCTAGAATCCTATTTTCTGTGCCTACTCCACTAACAAATATCAATGGGTCAATATCAATTATTGATACGCCACAGTCAAATATCACACATCTTGTCCCTTAGATGCTAAGAGACCATGTCAATAATGTCACAGTGTAGCCACACGCTGTCGCAGTTGCTATTTACACCAGCGTTGACGCAATCGTTTATGCTAGTCTCGGATGTTGGTAATAACAGCAGCATCTACAGGCAAAAATTGACATTACACGCATGTCTACTAGTCGAAAACACATTTTTTTTGCTAGTCTTTACCTGCAGCGGTTGTCTCGGTTCATTAGCGGTGACTAGCATCGTGACTAGCATGGGTACATCACGATGCGCGTTGTTAACCCTGAGCGTTGCCAGGGTTGATTATTTATTAATTATTCTTAAACTCCACAGGCCAGTACGTCATGTTCTCTATTCTCGAGAAGAAGAAAAAAACAGCCAAGAGAACACCATGTTTTTATTAGCCTCCATTTTCTCATTTGCTTATTTGGCGCATGAGTCATTTCTCTTTCAGCTATAGCAAATGTGCTCAGCGTGTACTTGGTGTGTTTGGGCTTCAAGCAATCGGCGCTTGCGGCTCATCAAATCTAGTGTACGGGTGGCGTGCCAGTATATACGGCGTTAAATTACCTGCCCCAGAAAATTCAATGGTATAGTCCAATTGTCTAATTATCTTGCTGTAATAAAAATTCAAAATTTTTATGCCATTTATTATTACATTCTGGAAGAGTCCCCCCAACCCTAGAATTATTTATATTTATATATATATATATATATATATATATAAAATGGTAAAGTCCAGTAATTCATCTTTCCTATGATTTATGTTACTACAATATAGAAGCATTCATCTGTTCACCAACAATCCAAAAAGGATCAGCCCAGACATCCATGCTATGCTAAGTTAAAAAAAAAAAAAGTTACAGTCCAGCCGTGCAGCAGATTTAGAAAATGTAAAAAATAAATAAATAAAAAAAGACGCTGTTGTTCTTTTACATGCTAAATAAATCCCGACTCCCTATTTGGGCAGCGGCCAGTTCGCGGTGGTCCGGCGGTGTCGTCATCGGAGCACGGGCGCAGAGTACGCCGCCAAGTTCATCAAGAAGCGGCGCAGCAAGTCCAGCCGGCGCGGCGTGACCCGGGAGGACATCGAGCGCGAGGTCAACATCCTGAAGGAGATCCAGCACCCCAACATCATCACGCTGCACGAGGTCTTCGAGAACAAGGCCGACGTCATCCTCATCCTGGAGCTGTGAGTTGACCGTTTTGTTGAAAACGATATTATGTCATATTACAAGAAGAAATTGTCATTTTTCAGCAAACAGGAAAAAGCATTTTTACAAGGATAAACATTAACAGGAAACATTTTATTTCTAAGCAGTCAATTCCCCCCCTGGCAATCGTCGACAACGCTTGTGGTTAGCTGATGTAATAGGAGCAAATTCAAACAAGGACATTTGTGTTTACATGAAATGTTATCCCAGAAACAAAACCAAATCAAACCCAAAACAAAGGCCCGCTAATGACAAGGTGACTTTAGGCCTGCAGTTACCAGCTGCACCGGTTGGACAACATTCCTCAATGACGATGGCTCAGTTACACTTCCAAGCAAACAATAATAGTTAACACATTTAGTTTCTTTTTTTTTTTTTTGAGAGCTCAGTATCATTCATTCGGCAGCCTTCCAGAGTCAACATTTCACCATCGCTCTCGTTTTTGTGCATGTGTGTGTGCGTGCGCGCATGCGAGTTTGTGCTCTTTAATTTAGTCGTAAAGTTGTCAGGAGACCAGAGGAAGGATCAAAGGAAAGAAAGATGAAACAAAGTGAAATTCAGCACCAACCAGACACCACCCAAAGAGTTACAAAACCAGAATCTTTCACCAACCCCAGAAACATCTAAATTCCAACAGATTAGGGAGACCTCAAGAGACCAGGGGAAAGAATAAAGGAAATAAGGGAAGTGAGATCCACAAACACCAGCCTCCACTGATTCAGTAACCAGTGGGAGAAGAACACCTTTTAGTTTTTCTCCTGTTGTTTTGTGTAAGTGACCATGTGTCAAAAATGATTGTGTCAAAAAGACCATCTATCAAAAAGACCACGTTTAAGTGGTCATGTCTCAAAAGAGCCGTGTTCGAGAGACCACGCGTCAAACACTTGGCCCACGGCACAGTACTGTAGGTTTTTATAAACGAATATACTGCAGCTATTTTACTTATTAAAAACACCTTACAAATATTTTCGTTGTTTTTTTTGGCCCACGTTGCCTTAAACAACCCCAAACGCTGCCGACGTGAGCCTGTTTACCGTTTTCCGATGAATGCGTTCAATTGGCAGAGCTGCTTAAAAGCAGCTTTGACTTGCACTCTAATGCACCTGCGTGATGAGATTAGCTGCGCTGGGCTCCCATTAATAAGAGATTGATGGCTTTGTAATTTTCTGTTCAGCGTGGCCGGCGGAGAACTCTTTGACTTCCTGGCGGAGAAAGAGTCGCTGAGCGAGGAGGAAGCCACGCAGTTCCTTAAACAGATTTTGGACGGAGTTTTCTACCTGCACTCCAAACATATCGCACACTTTGACCTCAAGGTAACACGGCCACACTCCAAACACCTTGTGCTTATTCTAACACTATTTCTGGTCAAATCACAGCCTAAATATTTTAATATTATGGCGCCCCTTTTTTCACATTCTTGCAGGTTTCTTTCTGGTAAAATTATAATTTTATGCTAATAAGATTTTTTTCATGTAGTACTGTATTACAACTTTATTGTAGTCAGATGTATGACTTTTTAAGGTGAAATAGCAAGTTTTTTTTTCTTCTCAAATGACTATTTTATCCTTATAAATTACAACATTTTCAGGTAACACTACAAATAATATCCAGTAAAGTAATGACTTTGTTTTTTTGATAAAATTACAACTTTTTCTCTTTTTTTCTCTTTTTTAGTCTTATAAGTATCATTCTGTCTCATTCTATTCTATTCTATTCTATTCTTTCAAATTTACAGTTTTTACCCCCACGTCATAAAACTATATTATATAGTATAATTACAAATTTCTTCTCGTATAATAACTTTTTCTTTTGGTATATTATTCCAATTGTGTGTTTTTTTTCATAAAATCTTAACTTTTCTTCTTGGAAAATATTTTTTTTTATAAAAAAAATCTACTACTAATAGTAAAATAGTCCTATTTGATTATAATGAAATTACTATTTTTTTGTCATAAAATGTCTTTGTATTTCTTGGAAAATTACAACTTTAGTTTTTTTCATAAAAAATAGTACTGTTTTTCGTTATACAACTTGAGTCTCATAAAAAAGTACCAATATTTTTTCTCATAGTAATACTGGGTTATTTTCTCAAATTTGTGTCTTTTTTTCCCTCTGATAATAATACAACACTATATTATTACTTTTCTTTAAAAAAAAAAAAGTTTGCTGCCTTGTCATATTTTAACTTATCTGGAGTAAAAAGAAATACAATCCTCACTTTTGCCACTATAAAAATACAACTTTCTTCCCATGAAATGATTCTTCAAATCTTTAAAAATAATAATTAGCATTTGCTTCTATATATTTTTTTGTTTTGGTGACTAAATCTGAGCATGTTGTGTGTGTGTGTGTTGCATTTCCAGCCGGAGAACATCATGCTGCTGAGCCGCTCGGTTCCTCACCCACGCATCAAACTCATTGACTTCGGCCTGGCGCACAAGATCGATTTTGGAAATGATTTTAAAAACATTTTCGGAACGCCGGAGTTTGTTGGTCAGTGTCTCACACACGCATTCCGTGATGTTAAGTAAAACGTTTCAAGATCTAAACTTGTAAGTGGAAATGGACACACATACTCTAATTGTAGGCTTCAAAACAAAAATGGCAGATTTGCTGTTTCTTTTTACTTTTTTTGAGTCTCCTCATAATAGACATGTGTATCAAATTTCAAATGGCTGAGTGAAACTGGCTACAGAGGCTAAGTTAAAAAAAAAAAAAAAAATCATGTTGGCATATTGTCTTTGCAGCTCCTGAGGTGGTGAATTATGAACCCCTGGGTTTGGAGGCAGACATGTGGTACGCAAGCAAACACACACAATTATGCCATTGAACATCTGCAGTTCACTGGTGACATCATCAGTAAGTAATTCTTCTTTCCCTCTGCAGGAGCGTTGGCGTGATAACGTACATTTTGTAAGTAGTGAAATTATGACATCATTCTCACAGAGTAAAACTTTATTCTTGTTGGATGGCTTTAATCAAAATATTTTTTTTCTCCTAGAATTAGGACTTTTCTTCTAAAGTTGTTTCAGAATTCTACTAACACTTTAAAAAGATGTAAAACAAAAAACGATGGCTATAAAGCACAGACTTTTGCAATAAAGCGGGATTTCCATAACAGCTCAGTATCGTATATTTACTGATATTGTCATGGTTTTGTCTTGTGTAGATGCCACAACACTTTTCGTTCTTTCAACTGAAAGAGGACTAAAAAAATATTTGTCCTCTTTGCATGTTCCAAAACTTGAAGACAGATTTAATGTAAGAAAAAACACCTTTGCAAAAAATGATTTTAATCTAACAGAGATCTCTGGACATCGTAACAGACTCCAATTCATCACTTAACAGGTGGAATTCAGAGCGCCGAATGTGTCTCTTCCGCGTGTAAAATGGCTTCTTATAGTTAAAACCGACCGCCTCTCTTTCATTTGTAGACAAAACATACTCCCTGGGTACTTTTCCATGAGCGATGGCGAAAACAGAGTCAGGGGTGCGTGTTCAAAACAGATTCTGTTCTCAAGGACCAAATGTGTTTTCCCACAGAGAAGGAACTTCTAGACCAAATAATATGTCCCAGCTTAAGGTCAACACTACTTGCTTTACACGTCTATAAAACCTTTCAACATGGTTAATATAAAGAATTAAGATGTTAATAATGTATAACAATGGTTAATATATGAAAATAAAGAATTTATTAATTTTAACGCAACATAAATTGTCCCATTTGAGGTTGGCTTGCCTGTAAGTGCGTGAGCGTCTCCATGTCTGCTGCAGCTGGCCCGCTAGCAGGCAGCGTCTGCTGCTGACAAATTGGAGAGGCTTCAGGCACACTTTTGCGTCACTTTCTGCCTTTAGGCTTGATTCCCAACTTTAGAGTTTTGACATCTTTTATGTCATTAAATTACAAGAAAACAGTTTCTATATAATTGCATCTTTGTTTTACTAACATAGTGACTTGCACGGTTACATCATCAAAGACAGTCACAACTAATTGGCTCACTAATATGCAGTCATTTTTTCGTTTTTTCCATAGAGGATAAAAAAATATATATACTTGTGTGTGTATATTGTATTATAATCTATATTGCTGTATTGTATGTGTTCAAATATCAGTTGTTTAAAGGTATAAAGTGACAGAAGTGCTCCTTTTGTGAGCCCATCTATGTGGTTTTGCATTGTATGTTAGATTACGATTACGGCTACGATTACAATTACGGAAAAGTTTGGTCAATTTTTTTCTTTCTCAAGACAAAAACATTTCTTATTTTTTTCCTCATTAAAGTCTGACTTTTTAATCCCAAATTATGACTTTTTCTTCATTAAATCAACTGTTTTTATTTTTTTATTTTCACAAAATTTGTAACAATTTGCCAAATTACCAGAAAAAAATCTCACTAAATTATGAATTATTTTTTCACTGAATCATGTTTTTTTTTTTTTTGCAATAATTTATTTATTTTTTTTTTTCACTCTTAATTGTGACGGTTTTCCTGCTGAATTACTTTTATTGGCATACAAATTGTGCTGTTTTTTCTCTCTCGCTAAAGTACTTTTAAGACTTTTTTAAAAATAGTTTTGGGAGTAAATTATGTTTTTTTTTCCCCCCTAATATTCCATCCATATTTACTGTTGTTTTTGTAAATCATGAGCGTAGTTAAAATGATGACGCAGTCTATCTTTCCACTTGCTTGACCAGGCTAAGCGGAGCGTCACCTTTCCTGGGCGACAACAAGCAGGAGACGCTGGCCAACGTGTCGGCAGTGGACTACACGTTTGACGACGACTTCTTCGGCGGCACCAGCGTCCTGGCCAAAGATTTCATCGCCAGACTCCTCGTCAAAGACCCCAAGTACGTACTCGTGATGGGCCCTACCCACACATTCCTTCAGAGTAATACATTTATTTCTGTATTGACTAGTTTTTATATTTTATTTTTTTAAAATTACAAAGAAATGACTTTGATGCAATGTATGAATACAATTACATTAAAATTAGAATAATTGATAAAATGTTAAATTAAAAGGTTGTACTGTACTATATTAAAATTTAAATTTATGCAAAAATATTTATAAATATAGATTTATACAAAAAAATAATAACAATTTAAATTTTGCAAAATAAATTATTGAATTTCATGGAAGAAAATCATCTTTACAATAAAAACAATCACATTGAATATAGTTCATTACTGTTAGAAAAAAAAACGTTGTAAAATAAAATAATTAAAAAAAATATATATTTTTTTTAATTGTAAAGCTGTTGGGGGAGGGGGGATCCTGAGAACCCTATTTTTGCACCAAAAGAAAAATGTTAATTTGATGAAAATCAAATTTATGGGGGGGGGAAAAATCATAGTATTACAATCATTAATATTATTGTTGTGTGTTTTGCTGCCAGAAAGAGGATGACCATTCAGGACAGCCTTCAGCACCCGTGGATAAAGGTTACACTCACGCCACCTCTAAAACACTAGCATCCGCATCCATCCATTGATAGAATGAAGAAACCATCAATGCTTTTGCATTTTTTTTTTTTTTACCAGCCCAAAGACACACAACAAGCGCTGAGTAGAAAAGAGTCCGCCGTCAACATGGAAAAGTTCAAAAAGTTTGCTGCCAGAAGAAAATGGAAAGTAAGTACAGACTTCACATCCCCATTTCAACTCTATTGCTAACCAATCCAGCAGGACCCACTTCGGTTTTTTTTGGTTATTGTAATGATGACGTCGGCAGTTGAGTAAATCCTGTTTTTTTTGTTTTGTTTTTGGCAGCAATCTGTGCGACTCATCTCCTTGTGCAACCGTCTGTCGCGGTCATTCCTGTCCCGAAGCAACATGAGCGTGGCGCGCAGTGACGACACATTGGTAACACACGCACACACGGGCAAAATGGCAGCTTAATGAACTGCTCCAGCCTTAATTACAGTTTGAGTATTATTAGCTGTGCGCCCTCACAACGCCACTCCACTACACGCCAGCCATTAACAGCTTCCTGAATACTTGGCCTCGTAAATTCAAATAATTGTTCTGACAAATGACAAATCTTACGAAGACTTTACTGTAAAATGATTTTCATTTCCTCCTAACATTCTGACATGGCCCTCTTCTTGCTATGACGCGTTAAGTTTTCTCCCGCCGCGTGCGTGCAGGATGAAGAAGACTCGTTCGTGATGAAGGCCATCATCCACGCCATCAATGATGACAACGTTCCGGGCCTGCGCCACCTGCTGGGCTCGCTGAACAGCTACGACGTCAACCAGGCCAACAAGCACGGCACGCCGCCGCTGCTCATCGCCGCCGGCTGCGGCAACGTCGACATCATCCAGCTGCTCGTCCGGAAAGGAGCCCACATTCAAGCACCTGACAAGGTGACATGCTCGACCTGGCAAAATCTTTTTTTTATGATGATTGTTTCATTATTTTACATGTGTATTTATTTATTTATTTTTAGAACTACCGGTAGTATTGTGTATATTTTTCATTGATTTTAATTGCATATCTCTTCATTTTATTTTTTACCAAATATCAATTTGCATTCTCAAAATGTTCTTTTTTTCTGATTGTAATCTTATTTTGTATATTCATGTTTTTGTTTTTTTTATTGTTATATCATACTGCATATTGTATTTTCTAATGATTGTTTATATTTAATGTACGTATTTATTTAAGTCATTTTATACTTTTTGTGTTATTGAAACCGTTTATTTCTATTTTAATTTTTGTATCTATTCAACCAATATGTAATTTTTTTAAATTATTATTATTTTATTTATTTATGTTTGTTTTAACTGCTAATTCAGACTTGAAACATGTTTATTTATCTTTTTGTTCATTCTCTTATTTATATCTAACATTTTGTTTGTAATGCATTTTTCTTTGTATTATTCATTTCCTAATTTGATTTGTGTTTTTACTTCCCCCACAATTTAATCATTTATTTGTATTCATCATCTATTCAACTAACAATAATAATAAAAATTCACAATTATTTTCAATAATTTATTTTATTTTATAATAAAATAGAGAAAAAAAATATTGAAAATGAAAATAATCATAATATATTTTTTCATTAATGTATTGCTTTGTTGTTTTAAAAGAAAACTAATTTTTATAAATTTATATTGTTTTATTCTTTATTGCTTTATTATTGTCAATGATTTATGTTTTTCTATTTATTCATAATTTCTAGTTAACAATTGAATATCTTTTTCTTTTTTTTGTGTTACTTTATTTATGACATGATGTGTTTATTTCTCTCCGTGTTCCACTAGAGTGGCGCCAACGCCGTCTACTATGCCGCGAGACACGGCCACGTGGACACCCTCAAATTCCTTCACGCCAACAAATGTCCTCTGGATGTACAAGATAAGGTCACTAATCATTAATAAATAAGATTCTTCTCAATATTTCAACTTTGGTTTTTTTTTAATTACAACTTTACTCACGTAAAAGAAAAAATCAATGATTGTGAGTTAAAAGCTACTGAACGTAGAATATTCCATTTCGAATTGCTACTGCCACCTGCTGACAAAAAATGAAACTGCGCATACTGTTCTTCACATACACACCATGCACATTACGTCACATCCGCAGACAGGGGCGTGGGAAATTCGAACCCGATTCAGCTGAGGTGTTAATCTACTAATTAGAAGGCATTTCACTCATAAATGGTCAAATAAAAAGCTTACTCTAAAGTTATTTTGGGGTAAAAAGTTCCATATTGCAGCTATAACTTGTCATGTAAGGATATGACGTGATGTGTCAATTCCCTGTTGTGTTGCAGTCTGGAGAAACCGCTCTCCACGTGGCGGCCCGCTACGGCAACGTGGATGTCGTCAGCTACCTGTGCAGAATCCGGGCCAACCCGGACCTCAGCGACAGGGTGAACTCATTTACGCAACAAAAAATAAATAAAAGTCCAACTTTTAGCGACAATTTTTGAAAACCCAACTCCCACGTCCAGGAGCAAGAAACGGCTCTGCACTGCGCCGCCTGGCACGGTTACTCCGCTGTGGCGCGGGCACTCTGCCGGGCCGGCTGCCGCGTGGACACCAAGAACCGCGAGGGCGAGAGCGCCCTGCTCACCGCTTCCGCCCGCGGCTTCGTGGATATTGTGGAGTGCCTGGCGGAGCACAACGCTGACCTGGAGACCGCCGATAAGGTTGGAATCTTTCTAGTATAAAAACAACAACAACAGATGAGTTTTGTCAATTAACACTTTGACTGCCAGACGTTTTCAGAAAAGGGATGCCGTGGGTGCCAGCCGATTTAAGCATTTTTGACTGATCTTTCAAGGTCCACAGAAAATGTGGTTGGTGGTATGTGTTTGGACTATAGAAACACACATACTACCAAATGAAAGATTGTACTCTCATCTTTCATCAGAAAAAAAAGTTTGTTTCTACCTTATTCCGTTTTTCAGTAATCAACAATAGAAAATGGTTAGTTTCACCTCTGTTTTGAAACAAACGTTTTTTAACGTCTTTGGCACTCCTCCATAGGATTTTACTAAACGTTATTTAACGTTCTTGGCAGTCTAAGAGTTAAATGCTGATATTTACTAAAGTATTGAAAAACATCCAAATGTTGTGCCTGAAATTTGGATAGAGTGACGGAACCCCAAAAAATATATGATCTTTTTTTTTAACTCATTCACTCCCAGTAATTTTCACTGAAGCAACTCCCTTCGCTCATGGCTGTTTTACTGGATTTTGACAGATTTTCCAAGGCCCACAGAATATTCAGTTCTACTGCTATAAAAACATGGAACCTACCAAAAGAAAGATGAGTCTATTCTTTCATCAGGAAAAAAAAAGTATATTTTTATCTGTTTTCATTTTGCAGTCAGAATATAGCAAAGTTTCATCATTATTCACAAATCTGTTTAAAATGGGAGGAAAGAGCTTGTTGCAATATGGCTCGAACTGATCTTTTACACTCTGCTGCCACCAGCTGGCCGTTTTTTTGTAATTACTACCATTGCTTTAAGTGACCTCATGGCAGAAGCTGTATCAAAGCCTTCTGTATGTTGTAGCATACAAAAAAAAACATTTTAAAAATGTATAAATACGTTTTTGGGCATGAATGAATTGTATTTCTCAAACATATATATATAAAAGAAAAAAAATCTACTCAAAGATATTAAAAATCATATAAAACATAAAAATATAACCTATGCACATGTTTTGAAAAAAATATATCAACGAATGAGTTAATTGACCAATTAATCAGTTATCGCAATTTTTTTCCAGCGAATTAGCTGAATCGGCATCAGACACATCAGTCGGACCCTTGTTATTTCTATTGCCTAACTCGCCGCCGCCTTTGTCCTCGTCCAGGAGGGCCACACGGCCCTCCACTTGGCCGTGCGACGCTGCCAACTGGAGGTGGTCCACTGCCTGCTGGCGCGTGGCTGTCAGCTGGACCGGCAAGATCGCCATGGCAACACGCCCCTGCACATCGCCTGCAAGGACGGGAACCTGCCTGTCGTCGTGGCACTCTGCGGCGCCAGAGCTGTCCTTGACATCCCCAACAAGGTAACAATTTGGACCACGGTTTGGTTGTGTTGGTTGGGTGACACTAGCTAGCAGCTAACGTTAGCACTCATTGCATTATGATACGTTAAATCATATTGAGAGCTGAGATTTAGTGAAGGGGTTTAGTGTGTCTAGTTTTGACATTTCGCTAAATGTAAATATTTATCTAAATGTGGGTATTTTTTGTGATGTTTAAATCATAATGGAAGGATTATAACATTATCCAACAACTGTAGTATCATCCCTTAACACCTCTTTAGGTTGTGGGCGTGATAATCCAGCCTGGTTTAATGGATTTGTCTAAATCTCTCCTGGCTTTCTCCAATACGAAAACCACAACAGCTTTTCATTTGATTTCTTTTCAGGTGCATTTAATGTTTTGTGTTAACATTTATTGAATTGTTGTTTTTCATGTGTCAGATACTTGTTAATTGGTAGCTTTGCAAGCTAGACTGAACAAACAGCTAAATCTCTACCGGCCTGCCAGCAATGCTTGCAATATCTAATTGTATTTTAATTCATGTACTTTTTTTATGTTCATTTCATTGTATTTTATTTTTTATTTCATGTGTCTAACCTGAGTAGTGTAGCAGACTGCATTGAAAGGATTAAAGAATTCCAATGAGAGTTTTCCAGTAATACTTCAATGAGGAGTGTTTTCATTGTTTCATATTCATGATGATGCTGATGCGTTTTTTTACTTTCACACCGCCTGCGTGACTGCATATGTGTTTTCCCGTCTTGACAATCGAAGAACGAAAATAGCGCACCTATTTTAGGAGTGAGCAGCACTTCCTTTTAGTGATTTTAATGGCTTTTCTTTTCAAGTATGTATTTCGTGCTAATGTTAGCTGCTCGTGCTAATAGATACGGCTACATTCTAACACCATAAAATTCACCTGTTAAGCCATTTAGAAACTGCCAAGATCACTACTCAATCTGCATTTCCACTCACTCAGAAGTTCCAGCAACTTTATTAGAACAGATAATTGGAAATTCAATTTATACGCTTCAAATCCCACTCTTTTCAAAAATACTGCTGGCCACGCAAAATTCCAAGATGGCGGCACTAAAATCGAGAGATGCGCACCCAAAATGTTGTTTTTTTTATTCAAGTCCCATTAATGTAATAAAGCAGAAAATTTCCTCTTTGGCGTAAAGACGTAATTAATGGTCCGCACATTCCACACAAATGACTGGATTGAAGTCTTTTTGACGATGTCCTCCCTGTTTTTTGTTGTTGTGTGTTGATGGACTAGTACGGCCGGACCCCCCTCCACCTGGCTGCCAGCAACGGTGGTCTCGAAGTGGTGCGTCACCTCTGCCTGTCCGGAGCCAACACGGACGCCGTCACCAACGTAAGCTTACTTAAAAAAAATAATAATCATTTTTAAAGTCATAATACAGTGATAGCTTGACTTTTTCGAGACATAAGCTGTTGCTCAACCAATTTTTGGTTTGGAGTTGTGTGCAAATATTTCAGTTTACTGTACTTAACTCTTTGACTGCCAAAAACGTTAAATAACGTTTAGTAAAATCCTATGGAGGAGTGCCAAAGACGTTAAATGACGTTTTTGTCAAAACAGAGATGAAACTAACCATTTTCTATTGTTGATTACTGAAAAACGGAATACGGTAGAAACAAACTTTTTTTTCTGATGAAAGATGAGAGTCCAATCTTTCATTTGGTAGTATGTGTGTTTCCATAGTCCAAACACATAATTTTCTATGAACCTTGAAAGATCAGTCAAAAATGCTTAAATCGGCTGGCACCCACGGCATCCCTTTTCTGAAAACGTCTGGCAGTCAAAGAGTTAAGTGCCACTCCCAGTTAAAAACAAAGACAATTATAGTATGTGTGTATTTCACCAAACCGAAAAATTTATGAAAGCCCGCTAGCTTAATGCTAGCATAGGCAAAACGCCATGGACGGGCTAACAAAATTAGCATTGATTTGGCAGCGGCAGTGATTCCCAACCAGTGACGCCACTTTCAGGTGAGCGGCCAAAACCAGTATAAGAGTAGAAACCATTTTGAATAGATTAGACCTTCTTCCGCATACTAAGAGAAAAGGGCTCCACAGCTGTGAAGTTGACTCGATCTTTCTGGCTTCCAGTAAATAGTTCAACTGAGAACATGCAGTTTTCTGGTCATTACGATTAGTGTAATATCGCGAGCATTAAGACACAAGAACCAGTGAAAGTTCCCACCAGAACTTAACAATTATTTTTATTTGGATAAAATTTTTTTATTTATTGTTAAAAAAAAAAAAGTTTACCAATGCCAACAACACAGTAACTGGCAGATAATTAAATGCTCTTGCATATTCTTTCTCCTCTGGAAAAAAAAAACTGCTATTACTGCAATTTGGTTATATTAAATAGTCAGCTCACTCTTATCTCAAAGCACCACTGTCCAAATCAAGTGCTCATGTTTGTTTTTCAGGATGGGAAAAGCGCTGAGGATTTGGCTTCAGCTCAGCAACATGACGGTATCGTGGCCTTGTTGGGGAAGCTTAAAAAGGTAAACAAAGCGAGGAAAGGGCTCGAGTATGATTGACATTTATCGGTCCATTGAAAGGCTATCGGCAGTGGGAGTCCTCAGGTGGGAGTACGGAGCGCTCTCAGCCACCCACAGCAGCACTGACATTCACGGACCACCTTTTGTTACATGACACACCTACTGTACTCGCAAGGAAAACATGTCAGCTCTTGAATTGATTATTTACGTGCAAGCGGGACAAATTCCACCCAGGCATTTCCCACTCTGTGAGGTAGCACAAAAGTCGTGACGCCACGTGTTCTGCAAAGTCAGCATTTTCCACCTTTTGTCACTGTTCTGTTACATCTCCTATACGTTTATTTTTGCCGGCTTTATAGCAAAAAAATGTTTTGCGTTGTGCTGCAGGATAACCACAAGTTGGCCTTCGTCCAGCAGCTGCGGCCCACGCAGACGGCGCAGCCACGCATAAAGCTCAAGCTCTTCGGCCACCAGGGGGCAGGCAAGAGCACGTTACTGGAGTCGCTCAGGTGCGGCATCCTGCGCAGCTTCTTCCGCCGACGTCGCACCACCCGCATGACCAACGGAACAAGACACCCCAACTCTCCGGTCCACTCCAAGCCTGCCGGTAGGTTACGGACATCCCGTACGGTGACGTTTTAGAGTTTAGGCGAGTTTGAGATCTTGAGACTTTTTTTTTTATGGGTCTATGAAAGACATACCTACCAAATGTTCTGTTACAGTGTCGGTGAGTATCTCCAATTTGTACCCGGGCTGCGAGAACGTGAGCGTGCGCAGTCGCAGCATGATGTTTGAGCCCAGCCTGACCAAAGGCGTCCTGGAGGTGTTCTCGCCCGCGCACAGCGGCCTTTCCCCCCCCGCCGCCGCCGACGAGCAGGCTACCAGGGCTGTCGACATCCAGCACGCCAACATCCATGGTGAGATGCATCTTGCGCACTCTGTGTTTACGTTTTCAACTGCGACCCCACTATATCGTGGAGCTCTGCGCTTTAAAGCGATGTTCTTAAAAACATTCAAAACTTTACCGTTTGGAAAAATTCATAATTGATTTAAAATGCAGAAATTATAGTATTTATATAAAATAATGAACATTTAAGACTTTAATTTGTCTGTTTATTTATTGATGATTAAATAATACGTACAATTCATACAAAAACTTACTTACATGGTACATGTGACATGTTTGTATTTATCTATCATTATTATTTATTAGTATTAATTTTTTTGCATTTTGAGTTGTAATACATTATTTGTAAATAATTTTTAAAAAATGACTTGAATTATTTATTATTGATATAAACTTACATAGTGTATTTTACATGTATGTATTCATTTTTAATAGTTTTTATTGAATTAAATAATTGGTCAATTGATTTATTGTTAACAGTGAAGAAAGTAAACTGTTAAAAAACTTGTGCAAATTAATTCAAATCAAATTAAGCTGGCCATAAATAACAGAAGTGAAATAAGAATTATTTGACATATTTTATATATACAGTAATTTCTGGG
This sequence comes from Vanacampus margaritifer, assembly GCF_051991255.1. Lineage (NCBI taxonomy): Eukaryota > Metazoa > Chordata > Actinopteri > Syngnathiformes > Syngnathidae > Vanacampus > Vanacampus margaritifer. Next base: position 3,002,121 of record NC_135434.1, read on the forward strand.
CTATAAGGCGCACCTGGCTATAAGCCACGCTAGCTAAATTTGGGGAATCCTCGGGTTTGTTACACATATAAGGCGCACCCGACTGTAAGCCGCAGGTGTTTTAATGTTACCGCACCGGGTTCCCGCTACTTTCTTTTCCATAATGAGGGCGCAAATTGTCTCGCTCTCGTTCTGTCTCTCCTACTGTATTTGGGCTCACTTGCTTTGTTTTGCTCTGCCTGACGCTCTTACGCTTCCTTTATAGTGCGCTCCCTTGTGATTTGATGGATAAGATGCACCTTTGTATTAGCTGCAGGGTCGAATGCAAGTGAAAAAGTAGCGGCTGATAATCCAGAAATGACTGTACATTAAACAAATAACCACAAAGAGGAATAACCTGCTTGGCCCATCTTGTCCATTTTTAAAAATCAAGTATAAGCCACAGAAGGACTGTACAGTATTTAGTGCCTGCAATTTTTTTGTATACTCAAATACACACACAATGTGTTTAAAAAGTGTGTCTTGCTAACTTTAAATGTTGTCTAAAGTGTCTGGGAGGGGGACGTGCACAGTGACTGATGTATAAAAATGTTTTTTAAAATAGTTTCTATACATCACGGATTTCCGAGTGTTTACTTACTAAATTCCACTTGTGTAGGCGTGGGCGATTTCAGCGTGTGGGAGTTTTCCGGCAACCCCGTCTACTACTGCGCCTACGACTACTTTGCGGCCAACGACGCCACGGCCATCCACGTGGTGGTCTTCAGTGTGGAGGAGCCGTACGAGAGCCAGCTGAGCCACGTCAGCTACTGGCTCAACATGCTCAAGGCCCTCACGCCGCCGCACCCCGACATGCGTGAGTCTCTCGAGCGTTGCCGCCGCCGCCGCCGGTGACGGGACTCAGTGGAGTGACGCTGTCGCTGCTCGCAGTGTTCGGCGGAAGGGTCCAACAGCCTCTGGTGGTGGTCTTGGTGGGCACGCACGCGGACCTGGCCGACGTTCCCAGATGTTTCTCCGGAGAGTTCAACTACAACAAGGAGCGAGCGCTCCTCAAGGAAGTCAGGAGCAGGTCAGCAATGTGCTTTTATTTGACATGATTTTTATTATTTGTTATCATTTTATTTATAGTTATTTATTTTTTATTCAAATTCAATCATGAAACCTTTTCAACAGGCTATTAGACAAACAAGCAAACAAATAAATAAATAAATATATTAACTCTTTGACAGCCAAAAACGTTAAATAACGTTTAGTAAAATCCTATGGAGGAGTGCCAAAGACGTTAAAAGACGTTTGTTTCAAAACAGAGGTGAAACTAACCATTTTCTATTGTTGATTACTGAAGAACGGAATAAGGTAGAAACAAACTTTTTTTTCCTGATAAAAGATGAGAGTCCAATCTTTCATTTGGTAGTATGTGTATATTTCCATAGTCCAAACACATAATTTTCTGTGGACCTTGAAAGATCAGTCAAAATGCTTAAATCGGCTGGCACCCACGGCATCCCTTTTCTGAAAACGTCTGGCAGTCAAAAGAGTTAATATTTGTCCATGTTGCATTTGAGGTTTGGAAACGACCTACAGATCAGCGACAAGCTGTTTGTGATGGACGCCGGCGCCTCCAACTCCAAAGACATGAAGCTGCTGAGGAATCATCTGCAGGAGCTGCGCTTGCACATCATCTCTGTGAGCGCATGCACATATGTGACACACACACACACACACACTGACATATGGAGGACCAAAACTGCCCAAATTAAAAATAAATAAATAAATGACTAAGTGAAAATAATGGGGAAATTTTTTTTTTTAGGGGCGGTCCTAAGCGTGTCTTGGGTTGGGCTGTTGCAATAATGATTTATTTATTTATTTATATTTTGTTGTTTTTATTTCCATTTATATATTTTTATTATTCCATATATATTTTTGCATTTAATTTTTTCAATTATATTTTTTATATCCGTTTTTATTTTCACTTTTAGTCATTTCTTTATCATTTTTTTATTTTATTTTCGCAGTTCTGGTCCTCACACGTGCAAAGTTAACATTCTTACTTGTACGCAGAGCTGCGGCGCCATGACGCTGCTGTCGGAGCGGCTGCTGGCGGTGCTGCCCGCCTGGCGTAAGTTGAGCGGGCCCAACCAGCTGACGTCGTGGCAGCAGTTTGTCAGCGACGTCCAGGAGAACATCAACCCGCTGGTCAGCCAGCAGCACCTTAGAGGTCTGGCGATGCAGCTGCACAGCATGGGAGAGGTCAGTCCGTCGCATCCTCAGCCTGCTGTGAACGCCCGTTTTCCACCCACGATAGCTCAAAATCCATGCGAGAGAGAGACCATGTGATTTTTAAAAATAGAAAGTTCTACCCCTCCCACACGATTTAAAAAAAATTAAAGCTTAAAATACACTTTTAAAGTAGTCCTTTAGTACTCACACTCTCACTGTCAAGAAATGAGAGACTATCGCTAAATATCAATTTAAAGACACGAAAAAAACGACTCTCCTTCGAACAGTTCTCCAAATAAGATGCCAAGCTTGCTTGCTTCAAGCTCTTTGTTATTCCAAGTTGACATCAAACATCAAACAAAATAGAATCAAGCATCGTATATTTAAGCGCCAACCCACTAAACTAAATAATTGTCTAATGCATTTCCACTAGCTTAATGCTAACATATAAAGCAAAACGCCATAGACAAGTTAACAGAAATTAGCATAGATGTTGCGATTTATCTTTAGTAGGTATTTTATTTTAATGATAAACCTTTAAACAAACACGACGCATCAACCAAATTAAAATAGAATTGCCTATTTATGAAAAAAATGTAATTCAATCAAAATTAAATAAAGAACATTAACACAAATAAAATACATATAAAGTACAATAAACTTAAATGAAATTAGCTTTTTTTTTAAACTAAATAAAATAAACAAGTGAAATAAAAAACGAAAACTAACACGCACAAAATAAATGTAAATAAAATCAACTTTAAATGAACTAAACTTTAAAAATCACATACAATAAATTGAAAGAAAATTAAACAAACCTAAATGAAATCACCTCGAAATTAAATGTATTAAACTAAATAAAATAAACAGATAATACTCAATAAAATTAAATAAAAAATACATTTATGTAATAGTAACTACAAACAAATGTAAATAAGGAAAACCTGATTATTATTATTATTTTTAGACCGTATTTAATAAAAAAGCAAAAACATTTGCGACCTGAGGAGAAAGAGTACAGGAAGCTTACCACTTAGTACTATCTTTTAAAACACATCTGGTAATCTCTCTGCGTTTGACTCGAATGTCTTTTTTTTCCTATATTGCGCAGATCAACATCATGCAGAGCGAAACGGTGCAGGACGTGGTCCTGCTGGAGCCGCGCTGGCTCTGCAGCGGCGTTTTGGGCCGCCTGCTGTCTGTGGAGACGCCCAAGGCCATCCACCACTACAGGGGGCGCTACAGGCTGGAGGAGGTGCAGGCCCTGGCGCCCGACAGCGACGTGGAGGAGCTGCTGCAGATCCTGGACGCCATGGACGTGTGCGCCCGCGACGCCACCGAGCCCGCCATGGTGGACGTGCCCGCCCTCATCAAGGCGGGGGGCCTGCGGCGCTCGTGGGCCGAGGACGATGCCGAGGGGGACGCCGCCGCCATCTACGGGGGCGTCCGGCTGGTGCCCGCCGAGCACCTGGCCGCTTTCCCCTGCGGTTTGTTCCACAAGCTGCAGGTCAACCTGTGCCGATGGAGTCGGCAGCAGAAGCCCGATGATGAAGAGGACGACGAGGAAGAAAGAGAGAACGACATTCACCTGTGGACGGACGGAGCCAAGGTGAGCAGGACGGGTCACGTCATGGGTGTGGACCGCAACGGATCAACGACATGATAATGTCCCCTAACCTTAAGGTGAGCCGGTCGGGCACGGAGGCCATGGTGCTGCTGGTCAACCACGGCCAGGGCGTGGAGATCCAGGTGCGGGGTCACGAGACTCAGAGGACCAAGTGCTACACCCTGCTGGACGCCGTGTGCGGCATCGTCGAGAACCTGCTGGCCTCCACGCTGCCGGGCCTGCTGACCGCCAAGTACTACCTGAGCCCCCAGCAGCTGCGCGAGCGCCACGCTCCCGTCATGGTGTACCAGCCCAAGGACTTCCTGAGGGCGCAGGTGCAGAGGGAAACCTCGCTCACCAACACTATGGGAGGATACAGGGAGAGCTTCAGCGCCATCCTTGCCTTTGGCTGTGCAGAGGTATTGGTGACACGAAAACATTTTCAATCCAAAGCTGTCTGTCTGTCCGTTCATCTCTATATCGATAGCTCATATTTATCCCTATTAATCAGAGGTGGCAAATCCAGGTCCAGAAAGGAAAAACCCTGCCACAGTTTGGCTTTAGCCTAGCTAGCTAGCTCCCCGGGTGCTTGTTTACCTGCTTGGGAGCTAGCTAGCTAGCTACACCTGGATTTGTCATATCTGTTATTAATCTACAGTGCACCCCTCTATCACGGGCTCCGGGTTCTCGACTCAATTTTGTGAATTATTGTTTGTTGTAATTCCACGTTCAGCCACTAGGTGGTGTCCCACTATTGTTTTCACTGCAGCTGTAACGAAGCACTTTTTTAATACAAACCAACAAAATCGTTTTCTCCATTCCTACAAACATACATTTGATTTTTGAAGTGGTTATGAGATGAAAGAGGAGCAATTCACAGTCTCTGATCACAGCATGCATGACGTCACCCGCGTCTGCTACTTAGCTAAGTTTGAAAGTAAATCTGAACAGGAGGAGGAGGAAACAGGAAGTATTTCAAGATCAGCCTCATTTTTGCTGAGAAGGTTAAAAAGATAATTGAATGTCTCAATCCTCTACCACCCTGCGCTTTATTACGCCTACTGAAAGCAACAGAACCCCAAAAAGTCTTTTTAAAAAAACTAATATTCGGGATTTGTTTACTATAAACACGGCTGTAGCACGTTTTGTCCAATATTTTTGTCTTTGAAATTGCGCTTCTTGCTCTCACTCAATATATTAAATGTTTTTGAAAGTATTATTTTAAAGCCAATTTATTATTATATTTTATGTTGATTATATTAAGACCTTACAAAATATAAGTGCCATAAAGTCTATTTAAAAACTGCCCCACAATGGGGGGGGCTTCACTATATTGCTCTCTCTACATCTAGGTATGGCTATCATTCTATATCGATCTATTTATGTCTAGTATCTTTATTAATCTATAACTCTAATGTTATGGCATCTCTCTGTGGAACATGACTTGTGCTGTAAAAAAAAATGTCAGGAAAAGCCTACTAGTAAACCGGAACTTTACTTTGGATTTAATCCGAAGCATTTGAAATGGTGGCAAGTTTGAGCTAACTCACATTTAACAATTTTGGATGTGATTGATTAATTCTCAACACAACCACATCCCTAGATAGAAGCGGGTGTGCACAATTATGCAATCACATCTCGGTTTTTGTTTTTACTTCCCCTCTCTACCAGAAACAAAACAATTGAGTCGTATACGTTATAGGTTATCTTGATCTCTCGCCAAAATCTGGCATTTGAAAAGGGGTGTGTAGACTTTTTATACATGAACTGTATCTATGTACGTAGGTGTACCAGCGTGGCGTCCTGGGCCCCGACGTGCACATCGCCGACGTGGCGCCCCTGGCCCGCCGCAAGCTGTGCCGCATGCTGGACCCGCCCGACGCCCTTGGGAAGGACTGGTGCCTTCTGGCGATGAACCTCGGCCTCAGCGAGCTGGTGGCGAAGCACAGCGGCAACGGGACGCCGCCCAGCGGGACGCCCAGCCCGACGGCCGCCCTGCTGCACGAGTGGAGCGGGCGTCCCGGCAGCACGGTGGGCGTCCTCATGCTCAAGCTGCGGGAGCTGGGCCGAAGGGACGCCGCCGACTTCCTTCTCAAGGCCTCGCCCGTCTTCAGAGTCACCGCGCGGGGCTTGGGCGCCGACGCTAATGGTTATCCCGACGGTTACGCCGCCACTTGCAACGGGGGCACGTCCTACAACTCCATCAGCTCGGTCATTTCCCGCTAAAAGCCCACCCCACGCCACACGCCGCCCCAATTGTGGGCCCGACTTCAGCACGAGGGAACTTTTGAATTGCTTCCGTGGTGGATGTTGTCAAATGGCTGATGAGGAAGTCCAAGCCCCTTTCACACAGCCTATCTAAGCCGCCTGCCTTGCCGTTTTGCATGTAAGGTACCAATATGGAATTCGATAGCGGATCTATTTACAACATGGCCACTTTGTGTTAAAAGCAATTCTCACTGCCCCAGAAATCAAGCATGCCTTTGTGTGTAAGGTACCAATACCAAATTCCCATCCAGTCCACTCATTTTCACCAAAATATCAAAGGCAATGTCAAGTTTGCCACCTGATACTTGCTTTTGTGTCGAAAGCGATTGTCACGTCCCAGAAGTTGATTGTTGTACGTCGAATCTGAGTCGTAAGAGCGACAGGACGACAGAGAATTCTGCAACGCCACGACAGGGGTGCGAAGCATCCATCATTCATTTCTCCCGCCCCCTTTGTGTCCAAAGCAATCGTCGCAGTTCCAAGTTGCCACGCATCTAATTATCTAGTTGCGTGAAAACCGCAACAGCAATGCACATGCGGAGACGGCAGGGTCGGCTAGTGATGTGTGAAAGGCACAGAAAATGATGCCTCTAGTGCGCCAATTTACCGGGGAAAAAAGTGCAAAAGGGGCTACAGTCCGCACAAATCGGTGCTTCAGAAGCCCCTTTCACACTGGACACCGTTTTGGTGTGGTTCAAATCCACCCGTGAATTTAACAGCGTCCGACAAAGTATCCAGGAAGATAATGAAGAGCGCAACCTGAACGTTAAGACAAGAGACTCGCTGACCACGCCCCCTTCTGATTGCATGAAGCCGTCACGGCCATGTGTTGAAGGCAAAAACCAACCAGCCGCGACGCCTCGAACAGTGTAGAAGGGGCTTTGAGATTCCGTTTTGATTCACCTCCTTGTGCTGCTTTTGAAGCTGTGTTCACACTTGTAATTTGGTGGTCGTGGTCTGATTGCGGGGATGCGGTGTTGCTACGTGAAAGTGTGCACAGTTGCAGCGATATCATACCTTCGCTGTGCTCTGTGTGAAAGACGCCGACAGACAAATGCTGGATCCGCTGTTACGTCTCGTCTCCGATTTTTGGCGAAAGCAATTGTATGACGCCAAGTTTGTGTGAAATTGTGCGCCCATGCGACACCCACCTTCGCTAGGCTGTGCGCGAAAGGCAAAGACAGTTTTAAGTGAACCCAACAACAAATGTGAACACAGCCTTTATTTTATGTCCAGTGTTTGTATGTACGCTTTACACAATTTAACGCACATCTCGTCTACCGTTTACGCAGCCAAAGTGATGTCGTAATCACCACGCGTTCATCTCGGCCTTTTCCTCAATCCCGACACAGCATTTAATCCCAGTGCCTTTGTGGCCTACTACCTCCCCCAAGCACAAATAAGAGCAAGTGTGCCTTGTCCGCACAAAACGCTACAATTACTTACTACAACAACAAAACAAAAAAGCTCAAAAATGTCTTTAGAAAATAAAGAAATAAAAGGATTTGTTTGGGTCGTCAGGGTTTGCTGAAAAGGAATTTTTATGTTGAATGGCTGGAAACCTCATAAAGACAAAAAATAATGATAATAATACATTTTGTGTTAAATTTCGGGTGAAACTGGTATGCAGGGTTCAGATTTTGTGACTTTCCAGAGGGCGTTACCGGTACTCATTCAGGTTGTTGGGGACGCCCCCAAAATGGCTGCTTTAAACCAAAATGGCCAAATTCCTATACAATTTGCAACATGTTTTTTTTTTTTTTTTTTAGAAGATTGTTTTTATGCATTCTGTCATGATTGACGTTCTCCTAAATTAGTTTTTAACTCTCCAGGGGGCACAACAGAGATATTGGCGGGTTTGGGGGAACAATTCTGGATTTAGCCACAATTTTGTTAAAGCCTATGAAATTTGCATGTTAATATTATCCGCTTTATCGCATAATTTCCAGCCTCCTCAACACAAAAATTCCCTGAAATATGATTTGATTTGATTTGACGCTCCTCCACCTCCGCCTCCTCTCAGGAAAACGGCAACTGTAAAGCTAATGCTAGCTGTTAGCCCGTTATCTCCACAGCCCCTAGCCAAAAGTAAACGTTTTTCTGAATCGGCGTTCGATACCCCGTCTCTTAAGTGTCCTCCATTTTGCGTTTGTCCTCCATTTTGTCTCGTCGTTGGGCCTTGTAAACGGGCCAAAAGCTGCTAAATGTTACATGTTGACCATGTTTTTGAAAAGTCGACTACTTCCTGTCTTTCGTCACTTTGTCATAATCTTTTTTTTCCCCTCTTGCTTTTGTGTCACTTTTTTATGCCACTTGAATGTACAACGAAAACAAACACACACACACAGAGGTTAATTGTTTTTGTGTGTAAATGTTGCCAATGTAGTGTGGCTTTAAACATACCATGGCCTTGTCCAATATCACACCCAATATGAACTGAAAGGGAATTATATGTTTTGTTTTTATTTCTATTTTTCTAAGTAATTATATCATTGTCTCTGACCAAAACAGGAAGGAAAAAAATTGACCAGCTTTTTTTATGTATTTTTTTCTACGTTTGCTCTATTTATGTTCTGTTCCTTCAGCATGTTCTCAGTACTTTATAGTGTAATATTTTTTTTTAATAAGAATTAAAAAAAAGAAACTTACGAATTTTGTTGTACATGTTTGGGTTTTCGTGTTATTTCTGAGATACTTTCAAGGACATAAATGAAGAAAGTGGAAACTTAAGCGTTTCAATCTTGAACCACTTTTTGTGGAGATGATGATTATTATTGTTTTAGTTAGTTACATTGGAGTGGCGCCAGATGGCGCTGTTGTTCAACAGGTCTCAAGCGTCAGAAAACAAAGCTGAATTTAAAGATCGATAAATAAATAAAATATTTCATTAAATTAAAGCAAATTATAGATATTTCCTGTGTTTTTTATGTTCATCTTGATGCCTATTATTTGCAGTAATTATTAAATTGAATTTGGATCAAAATCAAACAATATATATACTTTTTTTTTAAAGAAGACAATAGTCACGTGTTCTCCAGTCACATCTGAACGAGAGATGGCGAGGTAGATAGATTTAAAAAATCTCCACTCGACTTTCTTTATAGAGAACTTTAAAAACAACCATCCATACAAAGTGTCGTACATTGAGTATTGCAAAGATTTAAAACAATGCTCAGTCAAAATCCGTAGAATAAAAAAGTGTTTTAATTAATCATCATATGAAGGAAATTTGATTATCACCGCAATTATGAAAATGGAACCAAAATGATACAGTACACAGTGACTGGCTTTGTTTTGACTCCTTAACAGCACATTATTGATTAAATTGATTGTTGTGGTGGTTTGAGTGTCACAAGTGTGCGCAGACGTGGTCTTCTGACCTTTAACCTGATAACCTGCTCATTTGATTCATGTGAGGAATGTACAAAAAAAAAAAAATACATGCCCAGTCAACTGTCTCTTTCCTGTTGTCGGTTTCTGCACGCGGGCACACTGTCCGGACTTGTGGCTGTCTTAAAAAAAAAAAAAAGTGCTCAGTCAGTCATCACGCGATCACATATCATCCAGTCGTCATGTCATGTCACGCTATGGATTTAAAACGCTGACCTCTGCAAGCGGTGGCCAGTGACGCAAATTATTACTTCAACACTTTTATTTGCAGCAAAAGCTTCTTTTTTTTTGAAGAATGATGCGGCATGGGCATCCCAAAAAGTACAAAATTATGTTAACGACAAATTATTGTTCACTTTTTAGGGACTAGTTTAGCTTTTGATTTGTTTACAATCGATATGCTAAGCTAACATAGCTGTTAACTCAGCAATGGCATTATGCTATGCTAAGATAAAGTTGCTAATGTAAAAAACTAAAGATGTGATGCATAAAAAGCAAAGCATAAAGCATACAACTGTATTTTTTTTTTAATAAGCAGGCTACAAAACAAATCAACTGGTTCCGCTTGAAGATTTGAGTTCATCAAAGTTTCAAGATTTTCGCTTTGTTCTTCTTTCTGTAGCTAATGTTCAAAGATTAAAATGGGAATAACAGAAACATTAATTAAAAAAAAAATTGTGCCTTCAAATACGAGTGATTATTTCTTAAAATGAAATCAATTGAAACACTAACTAGGACCTGAATTTATCTTGATTTAATGTGACATCATTTTAACAGATTTGTTGTTCAAGGTTTATGACTTGAACTTGGAAGTTGGAGCATATGGCATTTAAGAGAGTGACATCATCGTCTGTCTTGTGTGCCAGTGCAATCACACATCACACAAAGGAATATCAAAAAGGGTTTTGTTTCATTTCAATATGCAATGTTAGTTTTGTCAATACTGTAAGAAATTTGAACGACAGATGACTTTTTTTAAAGCACAAAATTACGTGCATGAGTTTTTTTTTTTCATTTAAAATTGGTTTCTTCCGTTTGCAGTTTATTTAATTTTGTAGCGTAATATTGTAAAGAAGCAAATTTAACAAAACAATCAAAAGTTGTTTTAATGAAGGACCTCTTGTTCATTTTAAACCAGCTGGTTTAGCTTTTCTCTAGAAGCGTGACAAAAAATTATATCAAATATTATTGCGTTATATTGCAAAGTATTGAGTTATATCGCAATCCTAAATATTCTCGTGATATCTCCTGGCTGGCTCCGTAAAAAAAAAAAATTACTGAAAATTTGAGATTTCTTTGGCAGAAAAAAAACGCCTTGAAGAACAATTTTGTGTGATTTTGCCTGAGGAAAATTTGTAAAAAAAAAAAAAAAAAAAAAAATTAAAATAAGAATAAAATAAAAAATTAAAATAAGTCTTCAAATTAGAGTAAAATTTATAATTCCCAACGTAGAGTATCTTCTCGACACATTATCAAAAGGATCATAAATATTTGAGGGACTTTAGCTGTCATTCCACGTTTACATCCTTCAGTTAAAGATAACGTGGCTAATCTACAAAGACAAAAATCAGACAGTGACTTCCCAAATGTATTGGTAATCAAGAAAAACGTCAACAGTGTTGTTGTGACGGGCGTTCAAAGTCCACATACTTTAACCTGCTTTCTCATACTTTATGATAACACTTTGAATGTCCTTTTCTTGTTTTGTTTTCATTATTGACTATTATTTATCTCTGTAGCGGGGCAAGTTAGCGGACGTTCCCGGTGAGGATAACGAGCGCACGTTCCTTTTTTTTTTTAAGTGCCGTTTTGGTTAGCTGGCGTCAAGTAAAAAGACGCTGGGAAACGTCAAAAGAGATACACCGTAGTATAATTCATTCGTGTTGTTACGAAACTGTACTAAATTAAGTGATTTTAAGGGGCAAACGTCGTTAAACGTTGCTTTTTCCCCCCCGTCGGCGTCATTCCAATGAGGAATCACGTGCATCCAATGTGACGTCACGCAAAGGGATGGCCTTCAAAATGGAACAAACAAGAAACGGTCCAATCAGAGTGCTCGGAGGGCGGGAACTCGACTGCCACTCAAAGCCTTTATAAAGTTTGTGTGGCTTCACCGCAGTAGGATCATTCATCATTGTCCTTCTTTTCCACACGCAACGTTTCGTCTGAAAAGGGCTGCCAGTGAGTATGATTTGAGATTATTTTGTAATTCAAATTGTAAGAGTTCCTTACTATTTGTGACTGTGATTCAGCTCGATGCATGCAATTTAATGGAACGCAACTGTACAGTTGCGTTCCATTAAATCGCACCGAAATAATAGCAAGGAGCGACGCTCGACGTTAGGAATAAGGTCTTTAAGCATATTACTGATCACAATTTCCCTAATAAATACGTCGACGTTTTTATAATTGTTCGATAGTTTTAGTCATCGTCTTGAATTTGGCTTGCCTTTTCTTGATCTTTCGGCTAAAACAAAGACAACAACAGGCACTTGCCAGTTTGTTGTCACCTTTGAATGTGTGCGAAAGAGCGTCAACATGGCGAGGGAATATTCCGAATAACGTTCACATTTGTCATTATTTTGTTTTAATTTTAACTTTTTTTGGGCCGCATGTTTGGACGCCTCACGTTTTCTTGGCTCGCCTTCGTACATCCCGTGACTGGGCGGAAAAAAAGGGAAAAGAAAATAAACCGGAAAACGAAAGACAAAACCAAAACGGTTTCCGGAACTACAATTGTCCTAGTTCGTTTCCACTATATTTTCAATTAAAATTAATTTGTATGTTCCTGCCCAATTCCAGTAATGGAGACGGACGAAGTGGAACGTGAATGAGTGTCCTAAGGAATGTTGTTGTTGTTCCAATGTGTTGTGCATGTCCTGGAAGCTTAAAAAGTGGGTTTCGTGTTACACTCAGCAGACACTTTAAGTATGCCGACATCACCAAGAGCTGTGGAGCAAAACATAGAAAATAAGTAGTTAAACGTAAAATACACACACAAATATTAATCATTGTTAAAAAAATCTTTAATATTTAAAACATTTTAAACGCCTAACATTACAAAATACCCCATGTAGAAAAAAAAAGTGTCATCTTAGTATAAAAAAATGTTTGTGGTCGTGTGACAGCTGTTTTTACCCCCCCAAAGAAAAAGTGTTAAGATGTAGACGTAATTGCGTATTAGAATGTTTATGTTGTTGTTGTTTATCTTATCAGGTAGCCGCAAGCATGTTCCCTCTCATCGTGTTGGCTTTGTGCCTGAGCGCCGCCGCCTCGGCCCCCAGCCTGGACCCTCAGCTGGACGAGCACTGGGACCTGTGGAAGAGCTGGCACTCCAAGCAGTACCACCAGGTACAGTGTGGAAAGGAACAAAGCAACATTTCTTAACCTATCAAACCATCCCAACTTCCACCAATCAATTCCTCGGCATCAGAGAAATTGCGTTCTTCGCTTTCGTTTTGACGCTGCTCGGCTTTGTTGAAACATGTCTGACCATGTTGTAGAAGGAAGAAGGCTGGAGGAGGATGGTGTGGGAGAAGAACCTGAGGAAGATCGAGTTGCACAACCTGGAGCACTCCATGGGCAAACACACCTACAACCTGGGCATGAACCATTTCGGAGACATGGTGCGCTGCTGACGCGACAGCCGTCCAAAGTAGGTCTTATCGCGGACGGGCGCTTTGCTAACCCCGCGCTTGTCTTCAGACTCACGAGGAGTTCCGTCAGATCATGAACGGCTACAAGCGCGGCAACAAGATTCAGAGGAAGGTGAAAGGAGCGCTCTTCATGGAGCCCAACTTCCTTGAGGCGCCGCGCTCGGTGGACTGGAGGGACCACGGCTACGTCACCCCCGTCAAGGATCAGGTGACCTCGCCCGCAGGCCCGCAATTCATTTAGGGGGTGCTGAGTTGTGGCGTGATTTGGGTTCGGGCTAGATTTCGACCATTGGGAAATTAGCAATAAGTTCTAAAGTATATTTTTTTAGCTCCTTTTTTTTTTGTCTTTAAATGACTTAATGGAACGGGAGAATCTATTTGAATCCTTTCAACTTTCTTTGAAAAATTCAGAACTGCATTGCAAAAAATATTTCTTAAAATCAAATCAAATAATCATTTTAGTGCTTAGATAATCACAGTTGATAATTAAAGTGATATGTATATTTTTTAATTACTAATTGTTAGCCTAATAGCACATTTTACCTTTTTAGAAAAGAAGAAAAAAAACACTACTTTCTGCAAACACACTGGCATTATTATTATTATTATTATTTAATTATTATTATTATTTAATTAAGTTAAAAATGACTTTACATACGCAATTATTATGAGATTACAAAAACAAATATTGCACATATTTGACTGGAAATTAATGAAAACTTTTTTTTTTTAAGTTTGAAATTCGATTTTACAACTGTTTCTAATATTTTTCTTTTAACATTTAATAAATAAATACATTTAAAAAAAACACAAGTACTGCCAGGATGATACATCGTTTTTTATTGTGTATGAATCTTTATTGATCACACTGCTAAACTGTTCGTCAATTAATTAAAAAATATTGTGTTTGTGCTGGGAGCAATTTATTATTTTGGTGACTTTGCAACCACCAGAAATTGTAAAATAATGTCTAAAAAAATATATCAAACAGCTAATAGAAATATTTAACATAAACATTTTGGGTCAACCGTAAGCTGTTTTGGATCATTTGGCAACCTTTGGTTGTGTAATGGAGTCAATATTTAGCTCGGCGTGAAAGATAAGACGTCGGCCTTTGCGGTGGACTCGTTTATCTACATTGTGCACTCGCACCCCCTCCCTCCCTCCCTCCTTTAACCATATAATGTACACGAACAGCTGAAACAAACACGTTTTGGCCTGCGAATCAAAAGTGCTAATGTGCTCCTTCAACTGCGAGCCAACTCGGATGCCCAAATGCAATAGCTTAATGCTAACATAGAATGGCAAACACCATAGACAGGCTAACGATGGATGTTTTTGGTCCTCTTGGGCTCCCGTTCTGACTTTCATTTTTGGTGTGTGTCCACAGGGTCAGTGCGGCTCATGCTGGGCCTTTAGCACCACGGGGGCCCTGGAGGGTCAGCACTTCCGCAAGACAGGCGCGCTGGTCTCTCTGAGCGAACAGAACTTGGTGGACTGCTCGCGGCCCGAAGGCAACGAAGGCTGCAACGGGGGCCTGATGGATCAGGCCTTCCAGTATATCAAGGACAACGACGGCCTGGACTCTGAGGACGCCTACCCCTACCTGGGAAATGTACGTCTATTAGCCAACTGTTTATGTAACATATTTTGGCTGTAAAGATGCTGCTGTTGTCACGGTAACCAAGCGTTTCCCCCCCCCCCCCTCCACCCCGCAGGATGACCAGCCGTGCCACTACGACCCCAAGTTCAACTCGGCCAACGACACGGGCTTCGTGGACGTGCCCAGCGGCAAAGAGCACGCGCTCATGAAGGCCGTGGCCTCCGTGGGGCCCGTCTCTGTGGCCATCGATGCCGGACACGAGTCTTTCCAGTTCTACCAGTCAGGTCGGGTCACTAATTTGGACACACTTGGGGTGGAGGGATGTAGAAATGTAAAGAATGTTGTCAATGAGTCTTTTGAGTTTGGGATGTTTAAAGAAAAGGATGATTTAGCTGAAAACCCCTAAACCTAACTTTTTTTTTTTTCTGAGAATAAAACAAAATTTTTTGGGCTGCCAACATTTTTTTATCGAAATGAAACATATTTTTTCCCTGAAAATAAAAAATAAATTAAAAAAAACACAATTGAGAAAAATATTTTGGCTGCGGAAATTTTTTAAAATGAAACAATTTTTTTTCTGAAAATAATACAAAAAACACAATTTCGTTGACAAAAATATTTTGGCTGCGAAATTAAGTTATCAAAATTTAAAATCCAATTTTTTTTCTGAAAATAAAACAAAAACAATTTTGTTGAGAAAAATATTTTGGCTGCGATAAAAAAAAATCTAAACACTTTTGACGAAACAGAGAACACCCTCCTGAAAAACTAAAATATTACGGATGAAAATAGACAAATTTGTTTCCCCCCAAAAAAGCACAGGCATGTGTTAGCCAAACATAAACATGATTATTTTTTGGATGACATTTAGGCATCTACTTTGAGAAGGAGTGCAGCAGCGAGGAGCTGGACCACGGCGTGTTGGTGGTGGGCTACGGCTTCGAGGACCAAGACGTGGACGGCAGGAAGTACTGGATCGTCAAGAACAGGTGGGTGCTGAAAACATTAGCGCTAATGTTACTAGCGTCGCTTCGCTAGCCCGCCGCTAACCCGCTTGCGCTAATCCTGCAGCTGGAGCGAGAAGTGGGGCGACAAAGGTTACATCTACATGGCCAAAGACCGCAAGAACCACTGCGGCATCGCCACCGCCGCCAGCTACCCGCTGGTCTGATGAGGACCGCCACCATAGCGCCACCTAGTCATATTTTTCCAAATTGCAACACGAGGAAGCGGAGGGTTTTGATTTCAGTCAACATGGGCGTTTTTAGGGAAACAACGCCAGTTTTAAGCCAATTTTCATTGAACAAATTGTAGTTGTCTTTTATTCTTTGTACATATGCTGCTCAGTGAGTGGGGAACTCTTTTGTTCTTGTAAATGTCTGTTTTTCTAATGTTTAATGTCAACCATTAAAGGTGTGAAACACTACATTTGTGTTTGTTAGCCTTTGTTCCAAATAATTTAGATTTTATATATTTTTTTACCATACTACGGAAGCATTTTGCATTCACTTGAAGAAGAAAAACAAACCTGTTTCTAATTTCTGACTATTTTTTTCTGTCATAAATATTCAGAAAAAAGGGGTATTATTATTTTTTAATAAGATTAACTTCATATTATTCTACTGTCACATTACTCACAAAAGCAGAAAAAAAATACTCATTAGAATTGTAAATTGTAAATATGTTTCAGTATCAGGCAAATGGTTTTTCATCCCCCCCCAAAAAATATAATTAAAAGGGTTTTGGCATGCCAGTTTAAGACTTTCCAGGGGGGGAAAAAACATTTCTAAAATTTTCCTCTAAAGAATTTTTTTAATGAAAATGAATGCATAAACAATTTTTTTGCTTAACAATTTTTTTTAAATACAATTTACAACAAAACAGGAAATAAATAATAACAAACAAATTTCCTGGAAAAAGATGGAAGAAGATGGAAGAAGATTTGAAAAATTTTCAAACGTTTAAAAATAGTTTGGCTAAAAATAGTTTACAATGTTTAAAAACAATAGATGTGACAGTAGAATAATATGAAATTAATCTTTTAAAAAGTCATCCCTCTCCAGCCCCATCTTAGGTCTCCTAAACTTGTCACGGTGCGACTTAAAATAGCCAATCAGATTGTAGACAAAGAAGGCGTGACCAATCAATTCCTAGTGTGTGCATGCAGTTTGCCGACGACTGTTTAGCTCCCGTCTAGCTAGCAACAAAAGTTGAAACGAAGGAATCATACAGACCTGGAGACAAACAAATTGTGATTTTTTATCTATGGAACGTTTGCAACACGTGGCCTGGAAAACCAACGCCCAAGTCATTCTTCTCCCTGTCGTCTGGTAAGTTGTCATCTATTTTAATTGGTTGTACATTCCAAGTAATAGCGGTAAGTAAGTCGGTAACATTTCATGTTTGACAACATTCCAACATTAAAAATAAGCCATGCTAGCAGTGTAGCCACCGTAGCTAACATGAGTTTGCGTACAGACACGTACAGGTGCATGTCGTGTGCATGTGAGTGAGGGGCGTGGCTTGATGGGGCTACATTCAAATCTTGCAAACGATTTTTGAACATCACATACTCCACTTTTTAAGATAGCAGATTTTTTTTAATCACATTTTTTTGCAAAATAAAAATGTAATTGAAAAAAATATTTGAGCAAAAAAGAAACATTTCCAAGATTACACTAATGAAAAATATAATGGAGTCAAAGAACAGTATAACTGTTTTCTTTAAAACTTAGGCCATAAACAAAAATAGGGAAAAAAGTTACAAAATGTTGCTGAAAAACAAATTATTTTTAACATAAAATCACAATTAGAAGAAAAAAATTGTAAAATGTATGGGGGGGGGGAACTCCCAAAATTAATTATAGCCATAATATATTTACACAAAAATACAGAGTTGATAATCTCTGTTGGAGAATCACAAAATTTAGCTTTTACTTTTATTATGGGAAACAAATGAACAAGCAAGTAAAGACAAAAAAACAACAACTTTGTTTGGGATGAAAACATAAAAGTCACTAAATGTCAAAGTCAACTTTATTGTCAATTCCATCTCATGTACGTACTAGACATGCAAAGCAATCGAAATGTAGAAGTAAAATCTGTTTGGGATAATAAAAAAAAGACCTAAAAATGATCAAATAAAATATTTTGGCCAAATAAAAATGTAATCAAACCACCAAAAATATTTTAGGTAAGGTAAATTACAAAAAAATGTTCCAAAACACAAAATATTTTACTTTGGATATATGAAGGATATTTGTTTCAGATAAAAATAAATAAATGAATTAATAAAAATTAAAAAAAACACGATTTTACCAAAAAGTCCTGTTTTCATTTGTATTTTTAGAATAACAATTTAAAATTTTAAAATTTATTTTGTCTGTGTGGAAAAATGAGTTCCTATTAAAAAGCGGACAAGTGAAAGGATTTTATTGGTCAACGTGAGGAAGCCCGAAGACATAAAAGACGCGCAGACACACTCGCGCTCTACTTGTACTTGTTGACAAACGTCAAATACTCGTTGACGTCGTCGGGCGAGCCCACCACGAAGGGCACCCGCTGGTGGAGGGCCCGGGGCCGCACGTCCAGGACCCTCTGGGTGCCGGTGGTGGCCACGCCCCCCGCCTGCTCCACCAGGAACGCGATTGGGTTGCACTCGTACAGCAGACGCAGCTACACAGACACGCAAAAAAAAAAAAAAAAAAACACAAGTACCACCTGTTTTTTATTTTAGTCGTAAAAAAATAAATAAATAAGATATTCATAATAGTAAAGAAATTAAAATCAATAGGCAAATCTCTACCAATGTGGAATGTTCATCCCGTTTCATCTCTCGTCAACTGTGCTGCTGTTTTGGTTAGCAACAGTCAAACAGTGCTTATCTTTGCGATGGCTGCAACTGCAGGTGAATCTCAAAGTGAAGTTGAATGTTTTTCCCCTCTTCTTATCAGCTTCCTCCCCGCCCGCCTTGACATCCTGCCCAGCTGTCATCTCACTGTGACTTTCACTACTCCAGCTTCTCTTTTTATCTGCTATGTCACTGCAGCGTTCTTCACTTTTACGCAGTTTTTTTTTTTTTATCAAGAAAGTAAAACTGCACCATTCCACAATGGCGGTTTTTTTTGTGTATTTAAGAGGAAATGAAATAGGCGTCATGAAAGCAGGTGTTGTCGTCTCTGAAGGTGAAGCTTACCTTCCCTTCTGGGCTTTTTTGGTTGGCCGGGTACATGAAGATGCCGCCGTAGGCGATGGTTCGGTGGACGTCCGACACCATGGAGCCCACGTAGCGCGCGCCGTATGGCGTACCGCCGCCCTGCTCAACAGAAGACGAGAGCTGAATAGGCAAAATAATAATAATAATTAAACATTGGGGTCGACACATAAATGGCACAAAAGGCAAACATTTTAAATAAAATATATAAAAGAAAAAAAAATATTTGAAATGTCTTTAGAAAGAAAAAAAATTCTTGCAGAAATAGACCAAAAACAAATTTTTCAGAAAAACGATATTAATGTTTCTTTGACAAAAACGATAATTAAAAAAAAGAAAAAACATGAGATGCGAAATATAAAAATATTAGACAAATACACGAAAATATTTGACAAAAACACAAATAAAAGATTAAAAATGACACAAAAATATTACATGAAAATTACACAAACATTAGATAAAAAAGTAAAAAATAATTTCATTTACTGAGTGACAAAAAATGGACACAATGCTAAAATATTTGACAAAAACACTAAAATACTTGAGTAAACACAAAAATATTAGAAAAAATATACAAATGTTAGACAATTTCATGCTGCAATCCAACTGAGTGTGCTGCTCCTTCTGGTGTGCCCACATTGGCCACCAGGAGGCAGCATCATACTACAGCCATGCAAATTAAAGAAGACTAATACTTCTACTACTACTACAGTGACTCAGCAAAATGCTGTATGGACAATTCCGAACATCTGGGAATTTCTGATCAATCCGCAATACAATGCCAATGCTTTCTTACATGGTGAAAACAAACTACGTACTGTATTGCTTTTGCTTGTGACTAGCATACAAACCAGGCAGATTGTTATAGTAGTCAAACGAAATTTCATCACATTTTGAAATAAAATATAATCAAATTACAACGATCCAAAGTTCAATGCTTTTCAGTGAGTGGAGATCTTGGAGTTGGCCGCCATTTTGACGTGTGACGTCAACTCGGAATTGTCATTATTTGTCATTTTTCGCTGGGGGTAAGGAATAGATGCCTGTGAGTATTCTTATATGTGCTTCACAAACGGTGGAATTTGTGTTCAAATTTCTGTAGCCTTGCAACTATCAATGCTAACCGTTAGGATGTAAACAGCATTTTGCATTTTTAGCTCTGTTAGTATTAAGCTAAATGGGGTCTTTTTTAGGCAGTTGTTTGATTATTTTCAAGACGCAAAGTGTTATAATATGCTTTATTATATTATATTATATTATATTATATTATATTGTATATTAGGTGGCAAATCCAGGTCCAGAAAGTAAAAACCATGCCACAGTTTGGCTTTACAGGTGCTAGCAAGCTAGCTCCCCGGTTGCTTGATCACCTGCTAGGAAGCTAGCTAGCCTGCCACAGTTTGGCTTTAGCCCCTCGTGCTAGCTAGCTAGCTTCCTAGCTAGCTCCCCGGGCGCTTGTTTACTTGCTAGGGAGCTAGCTAACTAGCACGAGGAGCTAAAGCGCAACTGTGGCAGGGTTTTTACTTTCTGGACTTGGATTTTGCCATCTCTGTTAATGTAAACTTCAGCTGGGACTGGCAATCAAGGCTCATTTAAAATTTAAAGGTCTGTTTACAATTACCACATTTTTGTCATTCGAGTTAAGATGCAGGTGTGTTTCCTAAAGCGTCTACTCAGCACTCGTCTATATAATTCGGAAAAGAGGAAGTGTGTTGACATTCCAATGGGTTCAACTCATGTCAACAACTCAAAGTCCACTAAGTGGGCCAAGTAAACAACTTTTAAGCTCCTCGCTGAAACGCCATTAAAATTGATGTTTTTTTTTGATTGTCTAGTTTCTTTTGTCTCCATCTGCTGTGACTTTGCGACATAACATTTAATTTGTTTTTCAAATATATTGCCCAATTTGAAGGCAAACCGTGGATAAATGCAAGAAAAGTTTCTGACGGAACGTTTAATGCTACGTGACCTATAATAAACACAAACATCGCTCAGGTGTGTGCTAACTGTTCAAACTAACTTTTGACTTCAAACTTTGTGGAGCCTTCCAGGCAATGCGTGACACACTGCAGTCATGTGCTTGCTGACTCACGGCCCAGGAAGCACACGCCAAGGCCAAATGTGTTGACTAATTCCTGAAAACACATGCACACAAACTTAGAGGAACTGGGATGAAGGCGTCATGGAAAAAGAAAAGATGGTTTCAAAAGGCTGCATTGATGGCTTTGCAGGCATTTACAATACTCTAATAATGGTATTTGGAATCATATTTTGCTTCCAATTACTGTTGCCAATAGGAAAATTGAACTGATTGATTATCGAAGCTCACAAATTCTAGTTTGCACGCTATACAGCAAAGCAACAATTCAGCAGAATTGTTCAGACTGTTGCTGGGCAGAATTTATCAAGGTAGGTAGAGATATAACCAAATAAAACAATATTGAAATTAAAAAAAAAATGAAAATATCCTAATCAAATAAAGCTGAATTTAAAAATATTTATTATAAATATTTAAAATAAATAAATAAATAATAATGATTAAAGAATATTTTTTAAAATAAAACAAAAATAAATAAATAAATAAAAATAGAAGAAAATGAAATTATTGACAAATAGTTTGATATATTGATAAATAAAAAATAAATTCATTAATTAAAAAATATATCTAAATAAAATTACACTAGAAAAAAAAACTGAAAAAAATATGAATAAAAAGGAAACTTAACACAAGCCATAAAAAAGAAACACTTTACACACCAAAAAATAAGAAATGAATTCATTCCAAATCAAATCTTGAGTAACAGACATTCCCATCAACTTCTCAGCAAAAAACAAAACAAAAAAGGAAATGGCAATACGTATAGTGCCAACGGGCTCACTTAGTGTGACCAAAAAAAGTTACAGTTTGCGTTTTGTCGTCTGCGGCATCTCGCACACAGCAAAATCTATTCCAAGTCATCACTGTACCAACACATGACCGCCACCTTGCATCACATGTTGCCTGCCTGGGCCCAAAAGTGCTGAGCGTGCGCATCGCAGACAGGAAGGGGATGTTAGTTTGTGTGAGGAACAAGTGACCCCCCCCCCCCACCCCCAGTCCAGACTGGACAGTCAGATGCATGCAGCTGACCTCGGGATTCTTCTTGTGGTCGATGTAATGGTTGACGGACGGGTGGAAGTAGTTGGCGTAGCCCTCGTTCAAGCTGTAGATCTTCCCCCTGGGCTTGATCCTCACGTTCTTCTCGGTCAGGATGAACTCGCCGATGGCCTGGCGACAAAACCTATTTATTCAAATATGTTCCCGCTAATCACAAGTGGCAAAAGTACACACACTCTGTAGGCTACTTGTATTTAAAAATGAGTCACTTTCAAGTCATGTATATGAAAAAGTAACGCCTGACAAATACTTGCTGTTGCTGTACTTAAGTGCATTTTTCAGATGGCTTTCATTATGGGTTTATTTTTTCAACTCACTGGATCCAGCATGAAAAAATTGAGGCCGGCGCCGGTGCTGAGGGCCACCAAGGTGGCGCTGCCGTAGAGGGCGTAACCAGCACACACCATGTTGCTGCCTGGCTGGAGGGCGTCCTCCTCGGTGGGCTCGCCTTCCGTCACCTGAGGGGACAATAGAGAATCTAAGTATGTATATAGACAGTATGTATGTTTGTATATATTTATACCATCTTAAAAATGTTAGGCAACCTTGTAACCTTTTTGGGTAAAAAAATGGACCAACCCGCTACGAGGGTCAATTCAACTTTCTCTGTTACTTTTATTATTATTATTATTATTATTATTATTATTATTATTATTATTATTATACAAAACAACAATTTTTTTGTACAGAATAACAATAAAAATGGGTTGTTTTGATACAAAAGTTTGCATTTTCTGCCATTTTAAACAATTCAACCAACTCATGGCATTTACCAGCTACAAGATGACGCCCTCTAAAGGCCACAAGACGCCACTGCAAATGAAAAAAAAAAAAGTAGATTTCGTCATAGAGGGGTTGATAAATGAATTGATGATAAACAAATTACAACCCGTGTATCATTCGTTCAGTCGTTTTTTCAAACAAAATGGGAAGTACAAAAACAAAACAAATTAATGGCTTAATATTACACACCAATATAAACACCCCATGCAAGCCGTTGAAGCCACAGGGCGGCCATCTTACCACTCCCATCTACCGTATAAAATACTATACGAACACGTACAGATTAGACGTCTTGGCCTATCAGCTATCCAGTAATATATACAGATCAGTGCACGACCACGAGTCAGATTTTAAAAAATCGCTTCCGGGTCACGCAAAACTATCCAAACTGGACGAAACGTCCAAATGCCCGTTTCCCACCTGTGCACAAAATCGGAAAACGAGTCGTTCTCCGTTTTCTTCATTTTGGTTTTTGGAACGAATATTGAGAAAATAAGTCATATTTTTTTTGTTTTTGTTTTTTACTTCCCGTGATAGAGAGATGACATTCTGAAGGTGAACGATGGACTGATAGAAAGATAAAATGACTTGTTAAGTGAGCAAGCGGTCGAGAGACTCACTCGTTTATAGACTGCAAAGATGGTGCCGATGGACGCCAGGCAGTCGATGTTACTGGAGCCGTCCAGGGGGTCAAAACACACCACGTACTTACCCTGCACCACACAAGTTTAAGTGCCAATGTATTTATACATATACTACTTGCAGGTGCGTATATCACACAGATGCAAATTTCCAGTGTGTGCTTGCATCCAAGCGCACACGCTGACCCTCTTGTCTTTGGGCGTGACGATGAGACCCTTGTCCTCCTCGGAGACCATGCAGCAGGTGCTGTAGGAGGCCTTCAACATGTTGATCACCAGGTCATTAGACAGCACGTCCAGCTTCTTCACGTCGTCCCCCGTCACGTTCACGCAGCCCGCCATGCCCTGTCTGCGTGTGAAACACAAATATAGTAGGAAGTTAATTGCATAGCATACAAACGTTACAAACACAATCTTATCCCCGCAATGGATAAGGTCTGAAACCAAAAGTCACTTAAATGAGACATTCTTAAAATTGCAATAACAAAATTTGTATTATTGCGGGAACAAAGTCCTATTTTTGGAGAATATGCAGTGAACCCTCACATTGGCTGTTTGGCATTCACAAATTCAAATGTTTGCAGTTTTCTTTTAAGCCAGAGTTCGTTATTTGCAGAAAAACTCACATTTTTGCTATTACGTTATCGGGCTCAGTCGCTCATGCCAACACGAAAGTATTTCAAAGCACTGCATTGCCGCCATCTTGTGGTCACTTAGTGTTAAGGAACTACCAGTTGAAATGAGTTGAGCTTCACTTGGGACAACGGGTGTCCAAGCTCGGTCTGGAGAGCCGGTGTCCTGCAGGTTTTGGATGTTTCCTTACTCCAACGCACCTGTTCCAATCAACAGGGTCGTTATCAGGCTTATGCAGAGCTCGCTGGTGAGCTTCAGCTGTGTTGGAGAAGAGAAAACATCAAAAACCTGCAGGAATCCGGACCTCGAGGACCGAGTTTGGACACCACTGACTTGGACAAAAGTTTCACACAGCTAATTTGGTTATTGGGATTTTATGCTGCCAAAAATAGCCAATTTTCTTCTTCTTCTTCTTTTGCCAATTTTTGTAGATTGTGTTTTTATATAGTTTTTATTATTCTTATTCTTATCATTATTTATATTATAGACATTAACAAATAACAACATAAGACAGACACTGATATACATCCCCACCACCTCCAAAAAATCAGCATTAAAAAAAAAAATCATTAGCCGATTTTTAAAGACTTTTTTCCCAGTCAAGTAACAATCAAATATTGTGCCTGTATTTCATATCTTTATTGTTGTAAGGTTTAGGAATTTTATTCATTATATCTATTTTTTAATTAAGCAGTTCATTAATAGGGTGTTTGATTTTTACTCTGCAAAATATTGAAATCAGCATCAACCTAAAAAAAAATCCATAACCTTCGGCCTGAAAAAAAAAATTTGTTGGTAAAAAAAATAAAACATCTTCTTCTCTTAAAAATTGTTTTTTCTCTTATAAAATACATTCAAAAAAAACCATGCAATTAGAACCTTTTTCTGAAAATCAGACAGCATTTAATTTGCTGTGGCATTCCGGGGTGCAAACGTGTGTTTGACATGACGAGGTAGATACTCACAAGTGGGCCAGGCCGGCCTTACGCACGGCCGAGGAGATGGCCTTGATGGCGGTCATCATGGCGTTGAGCAGCTGCGTCAGCTCGCCCGTCGCCCCCTTGGCCTGCCGACCCGTCTCCGTAACGAAGCGGGTCAGCGTCCATACGTCCGTGTCGAAGGTCGACTGGTCCGACATGCTGCCTCCCGTCCTGGTGCGGGTTTGAATCCTGCCTCGGGTGAAAGGTACGAGCAAAGTGAGGGGAGACTGGGAAGGGGGGTCTATTTGGGTGTGTGCATGTGTGGTGTCAAGTGGCAGCTGCAGTGACTTTTTGCTAGTTGTGTTGTTAAACAGTTTGTCTCGTAAATCCGTTGCCTAGCAAAAAGTGGATTTTATTTTCTTATTTTTATTTTCAATCATTGGAACCGAAGATCCTGCATATATGCAAAATTTTACTCATAACCCAGCAAAGCCGGCAGACTGTCCACATATTCATTAGCTTCTTTCACACAGAGAGCTCATTCAGCAAAATTGCAGGAATATAAGATCTGGTATTTATTCATTTTTTATTTTTTACACAAAACACAGCAAATACATCACAATGTTTTCTGTGTTAAATTTCACATCGATCTTTTCCAACTTCCCCAAGAGCTCCTTTAAGACATTCTGCCTAACTGAACCATGAACACCATAACAAAGTGCCTGAATTTCTCCAGATTTAAATTTTACACAGAACCCAGCAATAGCAGGATTTTGCAGTGTTTGTTTTCAAACAGCAATACAGCACATTGGAAGAAATCTGATGTGACGTATCAAATAGTTGTCAGGCAGTGAGGCGGTCGTCGGGTTCCAACATTGTCCGTTTCTTTTTTAACACAGAGACCCAGCAAGATTGCAGCCTCGGCGTAGCACAAAGAGAAGCTTCTTAGGAAGGGTGAGGGTTTGCATGAAAGTTCACAGGGGCTGCCTGACCTTTTGAGCTTAAATGTCAACGTAACTGGAGTAGAGCGGACCCTTGGAGGATGTGCTAAGAGAAGGTCACACGTCTCTGGCTCGCAACATTTATTGTGTGCGTGTGTTTTTGTGGGAATGCTTATTGTGATTTTTACTCTCCACACTCTTTTGCCGTGAAACAACTCCCACATAATACTTCCGATTTACACCGTTCGAATTTTTCGAACTTGCTTCAAAAATTCACGCCTTCCGGGGTATTTGTCGTCTGAGTGCACATTACTTACCGTATTGGCACAATTTAACGTTAAATATCAACTTTTCCCCATTCATTTTTTTCCCTTCCCCATTCATTTTCAATGGGACTGACATTGAACTTTTTCTAAGTCCCACTTACCACGCCCACTGCCATACATACAACTGATCATCATTATCAGTTGTCATGTACTGCTCGGTGAAGCAGTTGGTAAAGAGCATTGTTCAGTAACCAGGAGGTTGCAGGTTCAAATCCCATCTCTGACTGTACATTGAAAATATATTTATGGCCATTATGCTAAGTTTTACCAACTGACTATCATATCAAGAAACAGATTATAATTTCTCTGAAATGATTAAATCCCACTTTAGACAGAAATTTGGTTTTGATTTACAAAACATTAAAAAAAAAAAAATATATATATTTTTAAATGCACCGTTGATGAATCATATCGCACCCCATGTGTTAAGATACATATCGAATAGTCTTTTATTCAAGAGATGCACACTCCTAATATATATGTATACCAGAAGTGGCAAATCCAGGTCCAGAAAGTAAAATGCTGCCATAGTTTGTCTTTAGCCATTGATGCTAGCTAGCTAGCTAGCTCTCTAGCAGATAAACGAGCACCTTGGGAGCTAGCTAGCTTCAATGGCTAAAGCCAAACCGTGGCATACATTCTCTTTGGAGGAAATGTCACATTAACAGCACTGACAAATATATTCATACTGTAAAAAGACAATAAGAAGCTTATTGAATCATATCGTCTCAAAATGAGCCGTATGTTATTTAATTGTAATCCCACTGAATCGTCAAACAAATCGAATTGTAAAGCTACCGCTGTTATAAAACAGCGCTGATCTCATCTTTATCTATTCAAGATCAATTCACCGACAACAAATGTTTTTGTATAAAATCATTTGTTACAAGACAGTATCAATATACCAGCAATAGCAATATTACACTTTCACCTTTTATTTGTGGAATGTCTTCATAAAGCCCTTCAAATACATACAAGAAAACACGGACATATTTTTGAAACAATTCACAAACTTTCTGCTTCCTTGAACAGCGGACGGCGAGCGGGTCCAAGCTCATTTAGCCTTGGCGGCGTGCTTGCGGCAGACGGCCACGTAGTCGGCCACGTCGTCGAGGGAGCCCATGGCCACCGGCGCCCTCTGGTGGATGTCCTGCGGCCGGATGTCCAGGATGTCCTCGAAGCCCGTGGAGGCGGCGCCCCCTGCCTGCTCGATGATGAAGGCCATGGGGTTGCCCTCGTAGAGCAGACGCAGCTTTCGGGAACAAGGTGACTCGTTAATGGCATCGCTAATCGGATCCATGCGTGACAACTTATTGTGTTGAAAGCAATTTAGCTATATTTAAATATTTTATATGATACAACAAACTAATTATCCGAGTGCGAGATTCAGTATCTTTGTGTGAAAGTGCTACTATGTACTACTATAGGTCTGATGCGTCAATTTGGCAAGTCTCTGTGTTAAAACAAAACAAAAACCAACTTCTGAAGCCGGAAATTTTTAGGGTCGACGTAACTGTGTGAAACTGCACACAGTCGCGGGAAGTATCCCGCCTTTGCTGGGTTCTGCGTACAAGGCTAAGGTAGATCAATGCCAGAACTACAATTATGGCTCTCATTCATCAAATTGGCTGTGTATCTGTGGGAAAGTGGCTTCTGACACCAGTTACAAAGATACCTTGCCTTTGCTGGGTTCTGCGTAAAAGGCTAAGGTAGATAAATGCCACATCTACTGTACAGTTGGGGCTCTGATGCGTCATCAGGAGGCGTCAGATACCTCTCAGGGTAGAAATGTACAGGGTTGATTTTGCTGTGTGAAACTGAAACACATTATTAATATCCCGCCTTTGCTGGTTTCTGTGTAAAAGCTTATTTAATGGCTCTTTTGTGTCAATTTTCCGTGATTCTTATGTGAAGAGGACTCTACCCTTGAAGGTGGAAATTTGCCAGGTTGGCTTTTATCCAAGTCGCTCTGCTGTATAAATATCATTGACGAAACTTGAGGGATGAACTCCATTAATACCAGTTTTGCAGGCTCTCCGTTTGAAAGAGGATTCTGATCCTAATTCTTAAGACGGAAATGTGCCCAGTCGACTTCATATCTCACCCCTCAAACCTGTTGCGTTACAGCCACTGCGAGCACTCACCTTTCCCTGGGGGCTCTTTGTGTTGCCAGGATACAAAAAGATCCCGCCGTACATGAGTGTCCGGTGCACGTCCGCCACCATGGAGCCGATGTAGCGGGCGCCGTACGGCTGGCTGCCGTCCTGCGGGCAGTTCCGATGCGTTAGCATTAGCTGCTTGCTAATCAAGGTGTCACTTTGTGGAGTTACAGTGGTGCCTTACGATACGAGTTTAATTTGTTCTGGGATCACGCTCGCAACTCAAAACACCTCAAATGATCTTTTCCCATTGAAATAAATGGAAATGCCATAAATATGCTCGAGCCTCACCCCCAAATTGTTCTAATGCGTTTTTTTAATGAGGAAAATAGCACTAAAAATATTGTACTTTATCAAAACATACGGTAATGACATGATTAAATGCAATTTAAAAAAATAATTGAAAAGTTTTTGTCTAGTCATGATGCATTAAATGCTGCTCTTCCTGGTGTGTCCGCTTGAGCCACTTGGGGGCAGTATAAGACAGACAAATGGATCAACTGTTCAAACCAAATCATTGCGTGAGTAAAGGTTCAAAACGCCACAGCATAAATGCTAAGATAACAGGGCCTTTGTTAGTTTGACAGTAAACGTCACCATTTGCTAATGTGCTACTTTTTGTTGTTAAGTGTCCGCTCAGTCGTGACTCGTATGTCAAGGCACCACCGCTGTACTAGTTTAACAATGACGGAACTTGACTGAGATTAAATTTACAGAGCGCTAACAAAAAGGAAGAATGTTAGAAGGAGATTTCACAAGATGACTTCCTGGAGCTTTGCTGAGCGCTTATGTCAACATTACCTGAGGAAACTTCTTATTCTGTAAATACTCTGTGACAGCCGGCTCAAAGTATTTGGAGTAGCCTTCGTTCACGCTGTAGATCTTGCCACGCTTTTTGATCTTCACGTCCCGGTCCACCAGGATGAATTCGCCGATGGCCTGACGAGCACAGAGAATGAAAAGAATGTATTTACATTCAATCGGAATGATTTTTGCTTTTTTTGTTGTTGACTGCTTGTCCAAAATACAAAAATGATCCAAATATACACCTAATGTGATCAAATTCAGTTGACATATTATAACTATTTAATTTACGTCTGTTACGACTAAACAATGCCAATGTAAAAAAAATAAAAAAAAATAAAAATCCAGAGCCAGAATATGGATCTAGATCTGGATTTACAAAACTATTTATTGATGTCTATGATATGAATTGGGATCTGAAGTGACAGCAAATCAGCTTCCAAATATTCAAGCTGCAAAAGGGATTTAGATCCACATCATATTGCACCAAAATGGTTTCATACCTTTTTGGATTTGGCCCATTTTACAAGATCCAAAGATAATATGGAGCCACACTAAATTTGTTCCAATTTGGCCCACAACTTTTTGAGTTAGGACCATGTTACAAATAGACCTAGATCTATATTCACACTAAATATCATCAAATTTCGTACATAATTTTTGTTACAAAGTGATTTCAATCTTGATACACACCATTGTCCATTTTACACATTAAAAATAATCTGGATCGACACCAAATCTGATCCAAATCCATTTTTTTAAAATGTCCATGTTAAATAAAAGTATTTAAATCTGATCAACAGTGGATTTATTATAATTAATTATAATTTCTGTAATTTGTACCCTAAAGTTGGAGCTACACCAAATTTAATCCAATTTGGTTCTCAACTATTTTAGTTAGCATATGTCTATCTAAAACAATAATATGGAGTGACACCATGTTACAAAAATGTAAGAACCCCCAGCTAATTTGTTCCAAATTGGCTCACAACTATCTTAGTTATGTCCAAGTAATAATGATATAAATCCAGATCAGAATTGGTCCAAGCCAAATCACAATTCATGTTACAAAATGAGTTGAATCTGGATCCACACCAAATTAAATCCACATTCTGCATGCATTTTTTTGAGTCATCTCCATTTTTACAGTGCACAAAGCCAAAACAATCCGGAGTCACATTTGTCCACATTACCAAAGCGGTGTCAATCTGAATTTACAGCAAATTGTGCCTAATGCTGTGTTCAAGTCGCATCACGAGAATGTACTGACCGGGTCGAGCATAAAGCAGTTGACCCCGTGTCCAGTGGAGAGCACCATCATGGTGGCGCTGCCGTAGAGGGCGTAACCCGCTGCCACCAGGTCCCTGCCGGGCTGCAGGGCGTCCTTCTCGCAAGGCTCGCCATCATCCGAGTCCTGCCAGACAAAATGGTGGGCGCTAGTGTGTCACAAATTGACGTGTAATCGTGGCTTCTTCTCCCACAATTTTCAAAGGTGAGAGGGTGCGAGTACCTTCTTGTAGATGGCAAAGATGGTTCCGATGGAGACCAGGCAGTCGATGTTGGAGGAGCCATCCAGCGGGTCGAAACACACGATGTACTTGCCCTGAGGAGAAGACATTTGAGCTCATTCCAGGGGTCGAATCCGACGTTTTTCCAGCGTCATACCCTCGTGTCGGGATCCACGATGATGGCTTTTTCGTTCTCCTCCGACACCAGCACGCAGGAGGTGAAGGACGATTTGATCATGTTGATGACCAGGTCGTTGGACAGGATGTCCAGCTTCTTCACCTGGTCTCCCGTCACGTTGGTGCTGCCTGCGATGCCGTAGCTGGGAACGAATGCGCGCACAGGATGAGATCGAGTGTTGACGCCAAAAATGTTCACTCGCAAATCTACCGATCATCTGAAAATGATGTGATCGGGCGCGATTTCCGATCACGTGGTCAAACTGGGACGAACCTACCTGCCGTTTGCTTCAAGATGTCAAAGTTGAAATGCGCATGTTCACTCTTATTTTTAAATTGTATTATTTTTAAATATGTACAGTTGAAGTTTTATGTACAATGATGTAAAACTGTGCTTGTTTTGTTGGTTATAGTAAAATCAATACAATATGTATAAAACTGTTTGTCTTGTAATATTTTTATTAAGAAGAAACACTATTTTCAACTTTTATGCTACGGACTGCTTGCTACTTATATTCTCATCTTTATGTAATTATATGTTCTCTACCTGGTGAGCCTTTTATGCTTTTTCCCAAGTGTATAATTTAACATTTCTTTTGACTGAATTAGCTTTAGTTTTTTTTTTTTTTTTAAATAATAAAATGTATCTTTTTTTTTTAGGTTAAAGTGGTGTTGTTGAACAAAATATAAATTTGCACATTCCTATTTCATATGTTTGTCTATTCACGGTTATGGTGATTAAAAACCACTTACTTAGAGTACTACCCCCCACCCCCATTTTACTTGAATCTTATTATTCTAAAGTAACATTACTTGACTACTTTTTGGCAACCTACGCTATAGGCTACCTGTGTGCAAATGATACACTGCTAGTAATATTTTTCTCACAAACAATTCTATCCTGTTTTGTTCGTCAATTCCTTATTTTTTACCGTAACGTCATTTTCCTCATCATTTTACAATGTATCCCTTACAGTTTTACTCTCAAAAGCAGTTTCCATTCACAATTTGTCCGTTTTTGAGCACATAACTAAAACACCTAAGTTAATATTGTACACTGGAAGCAGTTAAATGGTTAACTGATCAGTATGAAATGAGATTTAACCATGAAGTCTGTGACAAAGAGGAGTGGGCGTGGCCTCAGGTATGCGCTTCCTGATTGGTTCGCGCCAAACCAGAATCTCCTGCTTGGTTTGTGCCAACGTGGATGTTCTGCATGCAATCCAAGAATTTATCAGTAATGAATAATAATTAAGAAAAATACAGTCTTCGGCTCGTAGGGGCGTGTACTTACAGGTGAGCGATGCCGGCTTTGCGCACGGCGCTGGAGATGGCCTTGACGGCCGTGCACAGCGCGTTAAGCAGCCGGGTTAGCTCCCCGGTACCTTTGGCCCGCCGGCCCTCCTCCATGACGAAGCGGGTCACGGTCACCACGTTGGTGTCGAAGGCGGCTTGGTCCGACATGATTGCCACCCCCAAAAAACTTTTCTCTCAGTCCAGAGGAGGAAGTGCCGCGGGACTTAAATGCAGCCCTGACGCTGAAGTCGACGGGCCAATCAGAGAGAAGAGAGGAGAGGAGGGGCGTGGCTTCCATGGCAACACACTGGTTCGCTTTGTGGCAACTTTTGAGGTGATAAGATGGAGTGTGAGCTCCACAATGGACTGTGACTGTGCACTTTATTTGGCAATGAGCACATTTGATAATCACGCGTTGTGAAATATTGCACAAGTTGACGTTCTTATGCGGACACTTCATTAGGTACACCAGCGCGATCAACTCCAAAACAACAGAAGAAAAGCTATATAAATTTATATATTATATTGTTTTGTTAACATATATATAAAAAAAACGTTGGTATTTGTTTGTTTTGTTTTAACTGTCCAATGTGAGGTAACCAAACTAATACAATATACCCCCCATTTTTTCTTGCAAAAGTACTACCATTTTTTGACATGGTTTAATTCACCTTTCAACAAAGTGAGAACGTTGCGTTCCTTGCATTGTGTTTATTTGAACGGGCTTAACAGTTTCCACATGTCAAACAAGGCATTGTTATATCTGATAGTGGAGCAAGACAGCCCAGTGGTTAGCACGCACGCACGCACGCGCGCGCGCGCACACACACACACACACACACACACACAGACCTCAGTTCAACCTTTGGATCAACTGTGAGGCAAAATCCACTCCTCTTTCACAAGTACACTTCATTTTCAGGCTTAAACTCAATTTATGACTTTATTTTCAGTTCTGATCTGTGTATTAGAAGCTGCTGCTAGAAGCAGAGTCATAAATAAACATTTATATTGTGTTTTAAAGTGTTTGGCCACTACAATGTCATCACACTTGCATGTGCTATCACATGATGCGACTAGGGGCTGTGTTTACATTGTATAACAAATTCAACTATATTTATATATTAAGAAAAATTGCAATCTAATCCAAACAAGGGAAGCATTATTGACAGTTATATGTATTTATATACTGCAAAAAAAAAGATAAAGGAACAAAGTGTTCCCTTAAACGAGTACAAGGAAATAAATACTATTTGAGTATGAAAATATTATGTAATATTTCATAAAAAATTCTATTTGAGTGAACAGTTGCCAGAAAAGAGTCCAAATCAACAGTTAAAGACTACTGCTTTCTGACAGAATTCCAAAAACTACAAAGGACTACAAAACGTCGGACATGTATTTTCTTGTGATCTGTGCTTTTGCCACAAGATGGCGACCTCTGATTGTTCTATGCTTCAGGAAAGCCGTCTTTGGAACGTCACTGACAATAAGTATTTTTTTGTAAAAAAAAAAAAAAAAAAAAAGAAAAGAAGAAGAAAGTAAATTGCGTTAAGTTATCTGAACAGAAGCGGCGAGATGGTTACTCGTTTTTGTCGATGCCATTTAGCGAAAACCTGGCGACAATACGATGTTGATATATCAATGCGCCTGTTTATCCATCTCAAGCCATTGACCGAACTACATTGTTTGGCGGAGGAAAATCGAATGCGGCAAATGAACGGTGTGGTTTGGGAGAAGTAAAAAGTAAACACATTTTATTCGGTATTGTTTTTTTCATATTGAGTTCCGTTTCATCGTTGTCTGAAAAAAGTTCGCTCGGTTAAGGTAATTAAGAGTAATTGACACTTCACAGCATTTCCTAATTTTCTTCTTCTGTGGTTGGTGAGGGTACCCAACCTTTTAACGACGTGGTTTTCTTTGCTGTAGTTTAGTATTAACTAGGGCATTGCTGAATTATGACACAAAAATATTGGTGAGTTTAGCCACAGGTGAGTTATTACACCTGTGCCTGCGATTTGACCTTCTTATAGCATTTAGTGGAGGGCCGAGCTAAATGGGGACATCCAGAGCGCATGCGCGTTGTCCCTCCACAAGTTGCGGCTCACGCACATGCACACACAAGCCAAACGGACCAGTACAAAGAGGAGTCTGAACGTCGCACGCTGTTCCCGTTTGCGCTTCGGGGGAGTTTTAAAAGTCGACGTTGTGGTGTTTAAAAGCATTACCAGACCGGTGGAGCCCTTATTCAACCCATACGAGACTCTGAGGGGGAACCGCCGGTGTTGCGTTGAAGTCCTCTCAGGCAGCCGACGCGAGGACACCTTGCAACGGGTAAGCCTCGCACACCCTCTCCTCAACGAACTGGATACGTTCATGACGTTTTTATTTTTTATTTTTAGTTCATTAATGGCGCCTTTGCAAGCTAAATGTACAGGGGCACTTCTTCTCAGTGCACTTTAAGTTGGTCAGGTGTCCCCCACGCGGGGAGCAGACCGGACAATCCAATGAAGCGCTGCCGTTTCAACAGGATCACGTTGGAAGTTTTGGTGGTGCGT
The DNA here is from genome assembly GCF_051991255.1 of Vanacampus margaritifer. Classification (NCBI taxonomy): domain Eukaryota; kingdom Metazoa; phylum Chordata; class Actinopteri; order Syngnathiformes; family Syngnathidae; genus Vanacampus; species Vanacampus margaritifer. Next base: position 3,036,962 of record NC_135434.1, read on the forward strand.
TTACGTGCTAAGTGTTTGCCGCTTGGACTTTGAGCTGCATGTGAAACAGGCCTTTTCAAGTAGGCAGTAAAATAAAACAGTTTATCGGAATACATTTACTGTTCCTCAGATGTTGGGGGTTTATTTGGAAACGTGCCACAAAAAGTGTAAATATGACCCAGAAATGGGGAGTTTTTTACTCCTCACGTTCTTTTTTTTTTTTTTTTTTAAATGTGCTCCAAAGTTGACTTTGCACAGGTAATTATGTGTATTTATGCTTTTTAAGAAGATGACTCAAGGTTGTTTAGACGTTTTTTAATGTTTTTTTGGGGGGGAATGTAACAAATTCAACAAACAAGCATATAGTTACAGTATGTCAACTAAAACTTTGCACATTTCTAAGACATTAAAGTCTCGTTCACAAAGGTGAAGTTGTTGACGCGATGGCAACTATTATTTGCGTTTGGTGACATGTCCATGTGCCACATAAACACAGTGTAGTGTTTCGATTCCTGCTTTCACGAGTGAACGTGCTTTTATTACCTTCGTAGTTACCATTAGCCCAACTGTGTATGAGGTGGCGTGAATAGTTACTCACTGGCATTAGACCCAATCGAGACGGGCTAATTTCAACAAGACAGAAAATGGGGTTTAATATATTGACAAAAGCCAAGATGTTAAGAAACATAGGGAGCACAGTATAGTATCAACATTTCCAGTGACAAGTTTCTGGCATTGTGTTGTTGCTCAGAATTTTTTGACCTGCTGCTGCATATTCTCCTTTAATGGCATAAGGTGTGCTAAAAGGAACTTGAGGGTTTTTGGAGCACAATGGTGGGGCCGGTGGTCCCTATTGTGTCCTTGAAGAGCTTGAATCCTCCCTCTAGGGGTCTGATGGACTCTACTGCCCTTTTTTTTTCTCTCTCTTTTTAAAGCAGACCCCAAGGCTTCTATGCTCTTCTTCCGGAGTTAAGCACTGAATTGAACTGTCAAGTGGAGCATTGTGATGCTTGTTTAATGAAATTCTTTGCCCTCCGGTGGTTTTCTACACTTAGGAGAATCCTTCCATCCCAACAGTACAGTAAATTACACTTTTTGTGTGCGTTTCCTTTGCTTAGTGATGGGGTTTTCCGATAGGGGTGTGCCGTTATGGCAAAAATAACTGTTGGTCACTGTTTATTAAAGAGCAAAATGAAAATTTTGATGTAAGTGCAACCTCAGTATTTTTCTTGCTTGCAATGCCGACAAATGTAACAGTTCGATCAGTCTACAAACAAATACCAAATCATTCGCCGGAGGCCGAGCAGCACTGTGTGTGGCTGTGTGCCTATGGAGTGAACTTTTTGAGTGACATTTTTGCTCCAACTTGTGAGCAAAAATTTGAGATATGACTAGCTGAGCTCACTTCACAACGATTTGCTACAGCTTACTGGGAAGCCGTGACTGTTAATCTAAAGCACTAAAGCATGCTGAAGTTATTGGAGTTTTTCCATTGGGCATTTGACTGCATTGCCTTCATTATTTGTTTGGATTTTTAAAAAAAATTTATTTACCACTTTGGGGTCTAAAATAACCAAAAGTGAGTCACTGTGAATTTTTCCATGAGGAATTTAATTGTCTAATCAGAAGCACAAACAGCCTTAATAATGTTGTTAATTATTAAGAAATTTCTATGGGATATTTTACTGAATTTTCTTGTTCTCACTCCTCAGGGTTTGAAAATATCTATATTTATGCGTTTCTTGTTTTGTTTTTTAAAAGCTATCCTAAGCACAAGTAACCTTAGCTTTTTAAACTATTCGCTTATTCCCCATACTGGGGTGAAAAAAATATTAAGCTTGACCTTATCTAAAAGGAAGAGCAAGGTAATTTATTATTATTATTTTTTTATCACATTTGGCAAGTCCTTGGTCGATTACGTGAAAAATGATCCATAAATCAATTGCTGTAATCAACATTTAAAACTAAGACCAATCAGCACTCAATACCACACAATTAACCAAACTCTTAATGAAGATTAATTGATTCTTCCCAAGACAGTAGCCATGTTTTTTTTTTTTTTTTTTTTTTTTTTACCATACGTGTTCCCGTGGCTGTGAACTAAGCGTATAGGAAGTGATACTGTCGCGCTCCCGTTGACTTCACAGGCACGTGTCAAAGCGAGCTTAGCACCCAAGCTGTGCGTACGTCGCATAAGCGGGGTCCGCCTGGTGTCGCTTGGTACACTCGGCTTAGCGGCCGGCGGGCTCGTCGGAGTCCACATCAGCATCTGTGTACTCATGGCAAAGGTCTGTCAATTATCACCGTAGCGACACCATCCCTCTGTCCACATGATTAAAGCTGAGCCCCGATACTCTCCCCATCCCGGTATTTGCTGTGGGAGAATGACTTCCGTTACCACAAGCTCCCGAAGTGTGCTGAACATCAAAATCTTTCTTCCCTCGATGCAGCTGTATTTATTTCGTGGCGTCGCTCACTTGTAATTTGACTTTTGGCCGCACATCTGCGGCTACTTTTGACGCTAAAAATAAATGCCACGTGGGCTCAGCGTTAACTCAAAGTGATGAATTTCAACATGTATTCAGCACAGGAATTTTTCTTTTTTTTTTGGGACGGCTCCTCCTCGAAAATTTTCGCCGGTTTCTGCGGTAGAGTGCGGCGAGGTGTGAGGTTATTCCAGTTGTGGGACGAGGACCTCCATGACTGGCTTGTAATTAGCCAAAGACATCCAGGGCGGGGCAGTTCTCAACACAATACAGTTTGGAACGGGGTGAACCGGTATGCTTGAAGTCGTGGTTGAGTACCTGCCGTGCGTCTAAAGGTCGCAGTTTGGTTCAGAGCTTGGTTTCAAGGTCGCGGTTGAGTTCATATTCTCATTCAGTGCCGTTAAAATAGCTTCAAACTTTTCTTTTTAGGGAAGTGCAACATCAATATGGGTGTTAACAGTATACCAAAGATATCATGGTCGGGCATGCAGCTTAGTCTTGAAGGTCGCGGTTGGATTCACATTCCGTGCAGTTAAAATCGCTTGAATCTTTTCTGTTTTGGAACGTAAAGTGTCAATACTCCCTGAGATAGCGTTTTCGTTGCTAGGTTGCCCTGTGCTGAGCCTTGGGGGCCTTATATGATCTGTTTTGAATGTTTGTTTATGCACTTTTTGTTTTGTGGGTTGGGGATTTGTTTTTAAACTATGTAAAGCACTTCGAGTTGCGTTTTTTTGTATGAAAAGTGCTATACGAATAAAGATTGATTGAATAGGTTTTTAACCGTTTGCCAAAAATCACAGTTAAATCATTTGCTCCCCAAAATGTATAAGTACGTTCTATTTTAAATATTTTAAGTATCCCAAAGACGTATTTATTTTTTTAACAGTTTTTTCAATGTTTTTTTTTTTTAATGCTAGAGCATCCAGAAGGCTTTGATGCAGCCTCTCCACTGCAGAGAACAGTTGTGGAAATGGCAGTTATTACAAAAGCGGCCAGCAGGTGGCAGCAGCGCAAAAGAGATCAACCAGGGCCGTGTTGAAAAAAAGCTAATTTACCCACAGTTCTATACAGATTTCCGAATGATGAAACTTAGCTATATTCTAATGCTAATTACTGCAAATCGGAAACGGATAGAAACATCCTTTTTTTTTCCTGATGAAAGAAGAGACTCTAATCTTTCTTTTGGTAGGTTCCATGTTTTCATAGCACACTATTCTGTGGCCCTTGCAAAATCAGTCAAAATCCAGTAAAACAGCCGTAAGTGAAGTGGGTTGCTTCAGTGAAAATGGCTGTGAGTAGGGGTGTTAAAAAAAAATCGATGCGGCGATATTACAGCGCGCAATTCTCGAATCGATCCAATGGTAACAATAGGTACTAGTGATGAGTACTAAATGACTACAAATGGTACGTAAACAAAATGGTGCTGAAAAGTGAATGGTTTCGCTTGGATTATCAGGAATTACAATTGACTGCTTGGTCTCATGGGCCCCGAAATAACAGCAGTGTAGAAAACCACACCTTACATAATGTTAGCATGAGATTTAGATGATTAATATCACATAAAAAGCCCTAAAGGTGTGGCGATGGAAAATAAACTTAAATAGAACACTTGTTGAAATGTCATCCATGTGATATTCTCACGCCCGAGGCTGCCGCAAGGCATTTTACTTGCACTTTCCTTCGAAAGTTCTTTGTTGCGCTCATCAAAGGGCTGGCCGAGCCGCTGCAAATCCGGTTAGAAGCGAGATTTGTGGATTGTGAGGATCAGCAAAATCACACGGATTGGCAGTGAGTATTTTGCCTCATGTTTCAGGCTTATACAGTAAGGCTACATGCTAGTGCTAACAAGTCAGGATCATGTTTGCTCTTTTCCCTTATGCCGGCCATTTTGTGGACAATTACTACAATTGAGTTAAGTAGTTTCAATGTCTTTGTTACACTTAGCATGTTGCTAGCATGTGTAGGCTAATTGGAGATTGCACTGAAGGTTTAGAGAGGTAACTGTGCTAATGCACTTCGAGGTGTCCACTGTCCAGACTGGCTGTCAAGGATACCTTTTTAATTTGAGTGAATTCCGTGGGAGTTTGCTTCACACCAAAATGGCTGACTTCCTGTTCAAGTTTTGAACATGGATTGTCAAGGCTTTTTCATGTGTCATGTCCCGATAGACGTGTCCACCTGTTTTTGTGTCGATCTGATACTTTATCAACACGATACATACAGTTTATTTTCTGTTTGAGGCCCTCAAGTAGGTGTCCATTTTTTTCAGTGCCTAAGCAAAGATGGCCAAATTTCAGAGCTTTGATGATCATTCCCAAGCTTTGCAGTGAGGGCTTGTTCGTTGGTGCTTGCAGATTTAATTACATGGGAAGGGAAAAAATAACCTTGTGATTGAACCCCCCACCCCCCCCCCCCGTGTGGTTGGATTAACCCTGAAGTAAACCTTAAAGTGTGTTTCACAATGATGTCTTGTTTCCTGGTATGTTAATCCCTTTCTTTTCACTCACTTGTCATGCGCTTTGTCGGGGGTCATCAATGGGCATCGTGATAGATCAGTTGTCTCTCCTGGCGACGTCCCCAATACTCGGACAACATTAGCTTTCAGCGCTACTTGCGTACGAGGAGAAGGCGGAAGATCTCTCTGTCCTGTTTTGTTTATTGATGTTGTTTGAAGGCAGGCAGAGGCTTCCGTTGATATTTTTGATAAAACCCTCAGCTATGCAGGCGTGCACAGACATTTCCCGTCAAGTGGAGGCATTCCTCCAAGGCGTCTGCTTGAATTCAGACCAAAGATGTTATTCATTTGAATTTTTTTTTTTTGTAATAACATCATGAAAGTCAGCACAACCAGCCTTGTTTACCACCAGAAGTTGAGCGAAGACCTCCACCAGGGCAAGCCCGTCTCTGGTCCTGAAGATGGCAGTGTGTACATTACAGATCTGGAGGATCTGGCGGGTCGCTACTCGCTAGACTCGCTACCCCACTTAATATGAAACTTTTTATTTGAATTTGCCGTCCTCTTCCTTATTTCTGTGCACCACTAAATAGTAGTTTTAATTAGGCTACCAGTTTGTCAACTTAATGTATGGTAAAAACGGTGTACACTACAATTTAATAAGCGGCAAAGCAATAAAAAGAATACGTAAATACAAAAATTAGATGACAAATATATATACGCAATACATAAAAAATATACAAGAAAAAAATATATTGGGGAATAAAATACAAAAATGGAAAAAATTATTACGGACAATTAGAACACTGCAAAAATAATATTTTTTTTTTGCAGAACCAAGAAAATTAACAAATCAAAATATTAGACTTAAATATAACAAAATATTGGATGAAAAATTCACGTATTAGAAAACACATTGAAGCAGTACTGTTAGAAAAAATGTGATATGATAAAAATATTGAAATATTAGAAAATAACGTGAACCAGCCATTGTGTAGTGCTCATTACTGCCACCTCCAGGACCGGAGTGTAACAATATCTCCCAACGTGTCCTGATTTTTTAAAAAAAACTGATCTTTGTTCCAACTTCTTTGTCAATAGTTGTAGCCCTGTTGTCATGCTTTCCTGCCCTATCCCAAACCCTCCCGTTCTCCACACGTCACTGTCTGACTTGTCTCCTTTCCCGGGGGTTGCCACCGTTTTACGGCTGACAGAACTCTCAAAGCCCCCCCGACCGGCCACTCACACCAGGCTGCTCGTGTTTCAGTGGCCTGCACAGGCTGCTATTGTCAGGTTACTGCGTGTGTGTGTGTGTGTGTGTGTGTGTGTGTGTGTTGCTGCATTGTGATTGGCCCTCGCTCGGACCGTGTGAGACAGCGCCGGGTGACGTCTCCTTGTTAATCCCTGGGATGTGTTCTCTCCGTGTATGTCGCGCTAACAGGGAAGGAAATATGTGGACAAAAGTAGCTTGGGCACTTGATTGAAGTGAGTAGAAATCTTTTTTTTGTGTGTAATAATGCTTTTTTTTAAATGTATAAAATCTGTATTGTATTGAAATGTATCAAGACAATTGCAAACTTTTAATGTAATTTATCGTATTTTTATTAATGCCTCCCAGAAGTTTTGTTTTTGGATTTGTCCAGCCTCGCTGATCCGCACCCTTGCAGGGGCTCGTCCGTACCTGTCCCTCTGAAAATATGATGTTGTAGTGCAAACATGCCCTAGTAAGTCGTGACATGTTAATTACTCGAAAGCACCAAATGACACTTTGCCAGCTTCCCCCACTTTGTGTTGCGGAGGTGCGAATGTTACAAGAGTCCCACGGGGGTGCGTAAAGTCGAGCAGCCTGCTGACTTCAAACGGACCTGTCGCCTTGCGCCCACATGACAATACTCGGTCATATATTCTTTATCCTCTGTGGGAAAAATGACTCTTACTGAGGTTTACTGAGCAGTTTTGCACATCTTTGTGTTATTTATTATACTGCTCCCTGGTGGAACGTATTAATGGAAGTTCATTTTATTTTATTTTTTTGGAGCGTGGTCATGGAACTAATTAAACTTCTAAAGTCAGGACACCAGATACTAAACAAAATATAAGAACATCAACAAAAATATTAAGTTTAAAATTCACAAATATTGGAAAAAAATACAAAGATAGATGAAACACAGTAGGGGAAAATACATAGAAAATATTTTGACAAAAATATTAGACAAAAAATCTGAAATGAAGATGCAATGGAATTTAAATTCACTAGTTGGACTTCTGTATCGTCTAAGGCTGCTCGATTATGAAGAAAATATTAATCGCGATTAATTTGGTCATAAATGAAATCTAGATTAGGACAATCCATTTTTTTTGGGTACAAAACAAGAAAATGTTTAAAAATGTAAAAAAATATTAAGACAAATACATTTCTTTGGAGCACTATAATTATGCAAGTTCCTTTTAGACCAAACAAGATTGATTAACTTTGTCATTTAAAAAAAAAAAGGTGCAAATATATTAATTCAAACAATTTCTAATTAGGTTTTTTTTTGTGGCATGTAATAATTGTAATTGAATTTTGATTAATTGCACAGCCTTAGTATCTTCTGCCTTTTTTGCCATCTTCTTTTATAGTATGTCGTGTTTGTGTGCTTGTGCGTATCAGATGTGGAAAGCCAGTGGACAGCTATTTACATCAGGGGGTTTATCGGTGAACCATAAAGCATTTCATCGCCTCTAATATAGTGGAAGACCACCAACAACTCAACCCTAAAAATATGTTGGCAACCATTTGCAGCTGGTACTGAGGTTTGCCCGCACAACGTTGGCGGTTACTCCGTAACGACCATGTCCTAATTAAAAGATTGCTCTTGCTCTTCATATCAGAAGCGTCTCCTTAAAACCCGTCTGCGTTGATAAAGCGTTGATTCCCGAAAAGGTAGCGGGGACGGAGGGCGTTTTACAGCAGCAGTAAATGATTTCCTCTTGTGGTCGGCAGCACTTTTGTTTACAGTGCAGATGAGCTCCCCCCGGTCGCACCGTTGATGTTATCTGCTGCTGTCCATTATGGCCCACATGGCAACTTTTAATATGAGGCCTCGCACGTTTGTTCCATTACGCGGAGGAAATAACACTTAAGTGTGGAATTATAACGAGGCCAATACAGTCAAATTGTACTCTGGTTGACTCATTGCATTCTGTGTTAAAAGTGTTCTGCATAAAGGTGCGCACAATGTGAAATATGGTACAGTAGAGGTACATATTGCATTCAATTAGCCTCTGCAACGTCACTGGGCAAATTCTACCTTTAATTTCTCATGCATGTGATGCTGCGGAAGCCGGGTGACAACGGACATGCACCTTCTCAGGTTTCAGTTTCCACCGAGCGAGTGGAAGGTCTCATCCCCAAGGCAACGCCGGCCACGGCTCATCTGACCCCTTCCGTCGACGTAGCGCCACCTGACGTAGAATAGAATGAGTCTATTTGCCAAATGAACGTGAGCTTTGGCAACTGTGGTCAGAAGTACTTTGTGCTGCTTGCTTTGCATAATCAGGCAGCAGACATCAGTCGCGCGAGGCCGCAAGCCAGTAGTGAGGCCGGGTCCAGTCAATATTTGTTTTGGGACGAAGCAGGTGTGCTGCCTTCCTTGTCTCTGTTTGGCGAATCTCAGTCTTTACAATCAACTCTTCACAACATAATAATAAATACAGCCGGTTCCTATAAGGAAAACTTTGGAACCAGTTTGCCTGCATTGTAACTTGACGCAATAGAAATATAAAAACTCAATGTAAACTATATTTATAGTAAACAGAACAAGACCAGCAGACTGTGTATTCCAATTTTAAGTTAAATACATTTAAATTTGAAGTATTTTTTTCTTCACTTATTTGCTCCCAAAAACGTATAAAAGCGTTCTATTTTAAATATTGCCATGGTCCCCAAAAACGTATTTATATGTTGTTGTTTTTTTATTCCAAAGGAAATAAAAGGCTTTGATGCAGCTTCTGACCTGAAGAGGTCGTTTAAAGCAATGGTAGTTATTACAAAAAAATGGCCAACAGGTGGCAGCAGAGTTTAACTCTTTGACTGCCAAAAACGTTAAATAACGTTTAGTAAAATCCTATGGAGGGGTGCCAAAGACGTTAAAAGACGTTTTTTTCCAAAACAGAGGTGAAACTAACCATTTTCTATTGTTGATTACTGAAAAACGGAATAAGGTAGAAACAAACTTTTTTTTCTGATGAAAGATGAAAGTCCAATCTTCATCTATCATTTGGCAGTATGTGTGTTTCCATAGTCCAAACACATCATTTTCTGTGGACCTTGAAAGATCAGTCAAAATGCTTAAATCGGCTGGCACCCACGGCATCCCTTTTTTGAAAACGTCTGGCAGTCAAAGAGATAAGAGATCAGCCAGGGCCATGTTGAGAAAAAGCTCTTTTTGCCAGTGTTTTCAACAGGAATGTGAATAGCTATATTCTAATGCTAATTGCTGCAAGACGGAACCAGATACAAATATACTTTATTCTCTAATCTTTCTTTTGGTAGGTTCCTCCATGTTTTTATAGCAATAGAACACAATATTCCGTGGGCCTCGCAAAATCAGTGAAAATCCAGTAAAACAGCCGGGAGCGAAGGGGTTTGATTTTGTGAAAATGGCTGCGAGTAAAGGAGTTAATATTTTAAATGTGTCAATTTGACCTTCCAATTGTTTTGGCAATCCAAAATAACCTGGACTTGTTGTTGCTGCCCTGTAAAAGGTGTTATCCACAATTTACCAGAAAAGCCTTAAAGAGCTCATCGTTTTTGTTTTGTCATGCTGGAAGTTGGTGTGTGTGGGGTTGGCTCCTCCATAATGCTGCAGTGTTTCCACAGGAATGTCAGCACAGTCCCCCCCCCACACCCCACCACCACCACCACCAGAGTCTCTGCACTGCCGACACAATACAGCAGTGGCAGTGTCGTACATGTCCGGGCCGGCTAGTGTTTTGCTAGCCTCTGGCCTTACGACCGCACGCCCAAGCCAAGATAAAGGAAAGGATGACGCGGAAGTGGTCGTTGAGTCCCGCGCTTATGTAAAGCTTCCGTCCAGCCACTTCATCAAGCTGGCCATGTGGACCGAGGGGCCTCTCTGTTGTCATTCCTGCACCACGCGCCACCTATGCTATCTTTTTCCACTCTCATGCTTATCACTAGTATCATGATATGGATGGAGAGAAATGGATTTGCTAATGGGAAAGGGACACTTGAAATCATTAGCTGCACTTCTACCATTTAAACACAGCAACCTTCACAAATATGGAAAAACGAAAAGAACTGAAAAAAAAAACATTTGAAAATGATAATAAATAAACTGAGTCCGACAAAATAATATACAAATGTGAGGTGAATAAATCCAAAAGTATTAGGAAAAAATACACAATGGGTGAAAAATATAGATAGAGAAATATTACAAAATGACAAACTGGGCAAAATATCACAAAAGTATAAGATGAAAAAAAAAGGACTGAAATACGAATATTAATACCAATACCAATGTTTGAAAGAAATGTCAGGAAAATAAAAATACTAATAAAAAAATTATATATATTTGGGGAGGAAAAATAAACACAAAAAAAACCCTGAAATTCCACAAAATGCACACATGGTAAGAAAAATAGAAAACATATACAGATATTGCACAAAATAATATAGACATCACATCAAAAATACTAAATGAAAAAATGAAACATTAGGAAAACGTACTCAAATGTTTGAAGGTAAAATTTTAAAACATTTACAATAGAAAAATGTCTGTAAAAATACTGAACGACATGACAAAAAAATTGACAAAATACAGCATTAGGAAATAATGCAAAATAGGAGACACAAGAATAGAAAATGTTCAGATTAATAATGTGAATAATGTGATGGAAATAAAAAAGATAAACAAAAAAATAGAACAAATATATGAGAATTTTATTAAATATTAATTAGACAGAGTAATACAGCAAATGACGTGTGGGGGGGATATGGGAAACTCAACAATGATTTTCATATTAACACTAATAACTTTTACAAACAGTGCTACTGTCTGAAATGTTATCACAGTTTATTGGTGTGAACGTGAAGATGGTACGTCACAGACAGTCCAATTTCCTGTTGCCTGTTTAAACATTCAGTTCATCTATTGCACGGCTCAACGCGCCAAGGCGATGTTTTCCCCGATCTTCTTCCCCATTAGACTTTCAGATTTGCGAGTAAAATGGGGAGGGCTGTCAAACCCGAGATCGGAGTGCGATACCATTCTCTCCCTCCCGCCTATCATGGAACAAATCTTCTGGCTTCCACTTTAATGGGATTAGTTCTCACACTGTGCCCTCCCTCTTCCCACCTCTTTCTTTCCTTTCACAAGCCCGGGTCCATCCTGCGCTTCCCCTCTTCTGGGGCCACTCTAGCGCTTCATCTCCATGAAAATGGAATTAATGAGGGCTAAATGAGGATTTGAGAGCTGAATAAGAATCATTTGGCCTTGCGCTTTACACTAATGCCATGCAGTGTCTTATTAATGGAGGCCAAATGGACTCCTGAGCTTAATCGGGGCGTCGGAGCGTTTGAGCCCAGATATAGCGGCCAGGCTTCCAGATTAGCCAGGCTCCATATCCCCGACGAGTAATGACGTCCAAGCCATTTAATCGGGCCCCCGCCGCTGGTGTCCCCACTGTCCACGGCGTGATTAAAGCGCCGTCGCGCCACCCGGCGACGACGACGCTCAACAGATGGGCCTGATTTTGGGCCGGGTATTAGCGGCGATGCGGTGAATGGCCAGATTAGCGTGTTAGCGTTAAAAGTTGATTTTGTCAGATTGTGTCATGAGGATGGCGAGACTTTGTTTCCGTGGAGCTGCTTGACGCATTCTATTGACTGTACAGGGGTGTCTCCAGTAGGGCCCGACTGATTAGGATTTTTTTAATTTTAATTTTTTGAAAATTTCTGGTAACTGATTAATTAATTGGCCGATTAAGAAAAAATACATTTAAAAAAAAAAGAGAATAAAATTAACCTATTTTATCAGCTGATTATTATTTTATGTATTTATTTTTCAGATTTTGTTCATAGGGCGTGGAAATGTTTCAACATTATCTTTGTATTGTGTAAAAAAATAAAATAAAAAATCACAAAATCAATTTTTATTTTCATCCAACTCAGTTTTTTAAATTATTATTTTTGCATAGAAACAAGGGTGTAATACATTTTTAAAAAACATTAAAAATGAATCAGACTGGGGGCGTCAAAACAAATTTTGTTATGGGCCACTTTGTGTAGTTATGGCTTCCCTCAGATGGCCATTATAACGGTGAAACCAAATAAATGTTTAATAATTTCATCATATTATTACATATACTGTACACACAACAAATTGATGGACTACTACTTCTGAAATCAGAAATCAAAGATAATAGTTTGTTCAATTATTGTTCAATAAAATAAAAAATCTTGCAAAATCTCAATGTTATTTATTAAACATGATCTGAAGGTTCAGTCCATTCCACATTTTAGCAAGGATCGTGGTCAAGACATGATCAAGTTGACACGTGATTTGCATTTAGGGGCCACACAAAATGAGGTGCCGGGCCGGATCTGGCCCTCAGTCCTCGAGTTTGACACCTGTGACTTGGACACTTGATTTGCATGGCGCTCCTCGGGCCTTCCGCAGTGGGTGTTGAGTGACATTCACCAGCTTGTCGCCAAACAAATGCGTGTCTCCGGAATGTCCACTCTCAAGTGCAGACATGCCTCCAACTCGGTCAGATTTAAACGAGGGATATTTCAATGATTTAGCTCACTTTTTAACATGGGCTAATGAAGTTGTTAACATGAAAATATTAGGCTCTTTGTACTTGGCCAGTATTTGTCATTTTTTTCCAAGTGAAGCTCCTGCTCCTGCCCCCAGGGGTCAGTGTTTACAAAAGAAAGTCCACCTGTGTCTTATGAACAATTGAACAGTGGAAATTTAATTTAGTTTAAATTCCCAAGAAATAGTGTTACATAGTTATGTCTTTGTATGTGCAAATATTTATAACAATATATTGTTTGAGGTTGTAATGGTTCTCATTATGGATGAAAAAAGAAGAAGCCCCAAACATAATCAAAGTTAACATTTAATGCTTAAACCACTGTTAGCATTAGCATTTACCGTAGCTCTGCCCTCTGTAAAAATTCTTTCTGTAACATTATGGAAGTCTCACTCCGGGTCCCTCCAATAAAACTTTTATTAGGGTGAGGGTAGGGACCCTGCTGCTTGAATATTCAGCAAATTTTGCCAGACTTTTTCTTCACTTTACAAGGTTGCCACTGAAGCGAGGAAAACGACTCCTGGACACACATGTGCCTCGTAATATGTTTACGTAATATCTGAGAACCAAACGAGTCATTCTGGTTTTGTGTGTGCTTGTCAGCCGACATCCAAATCGGTTTTGTTTTCTCTCTTATGCGGTGAATTATGGTGTTTTTTTTTTTGTTTTTTTGCATCTTTGCTCACTTTTGTTGTCCCCTTGCAGCTTTAGCCTTCAGATTGACTGCTGTGAGTTTGGCTAATATGCTAATAAGCGTGCTAGGATGTCAAGTAGTAAATATTAATGTACCCTGAAGAGGGCGCACGATTTTGTGAACATTCAAGAAAATTTAGAATCTAAAACCAACCTTGTGTTTTTCTGAACAATCAAGACAATTTAGTCTCCAATGAACCTAAGTTATGATTGACCTTTTATTGACTTGAAAAACTGAAAGTCACATTTTCGTAAATGTTAAAGACAATTTTGAATCTTCAACAAACGTAACGTGCATATGTTTTCAGGGACACTGTAGACAATCTGAATCTACTCTGAAATGAACTTAATGGGGTCTTCTTCTATTTCGGTTAATTAGTCTTCAACAAACCTAGCTCATGGTTTGTGTATTTTAGAGATAGACCGATATGGGTTTTTCATGTTCGATACAGATACCGATTATTAGTAGTCAAGACCGCCAATAACCGATATTTAGAGGCCGATATTCATTTTTACTAAAGGGGAAAATATTGGCATAAAAATTTGAAAAAATACAAACTTTACCTCTCAATTTCTGGGGGGAATTTTAAAGCACATATTTATTGTAAAACTTTTAGGGTTTGTAAAATATTGGCGTTTAAAAAAAACTAATCTTAGTCAATAGACATCTTTGGTTTTTAAAAATTGAACAAAAAGTTCCGGGATCTCCCAGGGGTAGTAGCATGTTTTCAAAAGTTAAATAAAAACGTTTTCCACCGTAAATAAAGTATTTCAAAATACCTGAAGTAACGTGAGCGCTACCTGTAGGCCTCTTAGCACGAGTCCAGCAGGCCCTTGGCATCGTACCGAGCCCATTTCCCCTTTTAGTATGCACTTTGCTTGGTTTGTCATTTGACAACATTGTCTAAATTTAGCCATGTGAACCCTACCCTTCCCTCCATTGCGGGCTGGGGTCTGCGTGTCTGTTGCTCTTTTTGGGTGCTCACAGTTGGACGACGTTAGCATGAGGCTGACAGGTAAGTTGCACTGGGGGACGGGGGGGGGGTTGCTCATTTCTAGATAAGACCGTTTTAACCATGAACTGCGTTAACGACTGGATGGATGCCTCGTGGGATCATGTTGTTACCGCCACCTTTCATAAAGAAGTGACATACGTCAGTTAGCTTTATTACAGCGCGCTCTTTGATATTATGTGTTAATCGCATCACCAATGTCCTCACATCTTTAATCTACATCACTAATTGGGTTTGTGTGTGCTTGTGTTTTGTTGTTGTCTCCAGGTTGCATGGTGTTCCGGACTTGATGCATGGCCTTTGCACGACGTCGATACATATTGTTGTTGATGTTGTTGTTCATGGTGCTGGCGTGGGACTGAGCGCGCTCTGCAGCGACCATGGCTCAAACGGTGCACGTGAATGGCAACGGTCCAGGTAATCACGTTCACCACTTCACATTTGGGCTTGTTGTTTATGAAGATTCATTTTAAAAAAAATAAATAAAAAAAATCATCTATACTTTCTAATGTGGATGCATGATCTGTTTTGTTATCCTTACATACACCATATAGACAATCTCAAAATGGCATCTTCTGCCCAATTCTTGACATTTGGCTTAATTCAACTGCAATTGACCAATTTCACCACTAGGCAGCGCTAGAACCCTCTATTAGGTGGTATTGGAATGCATGGGGAAAATCCAAGGGGTATCTTAAAAAGTCTACAGCCATGTCATTCGACTTATCTTTTATATAAAGCCGAATGTGTGCGACAGCACTTTAAATTGGACATCTGGAATGTTGTGGTCAGTGACGTGTCAAAGTGATATCTTGCATACTGGCAGGAATTCTTTCGGCTTCTGTGCGTTCCTGTTTTTCCACGCTTTGGTGCAAAATGAAGGGTCAGCGCTGAGGGTGGGGTGGCTGGGGGTGTTGGGTGAGTAGACACCTGCAGACGGCCCCGCATTCCTGGCCGGACTAACAGGAGAGGGGTGGTCTGTCTCGCCAATCCCCGCAGGAATGTGCAGCATGTTGGGCAGATGATTTCAGTTGCTTGGCGAGTTTCTAGTCCACTTGATCAAATTCTTCCATTTAAAAAAAAAAATAAAAATAAAATAAAAAATGGCTGTTCTTGTTTCTCTTCATGGCAGGTTTTCAAAAAGAAATGACTGGTTTATTATAGTTTTTAAATGTAGTTAGTTTTTTAAAAAAGTTTTCAGGGTAGTTCTGTTAGTTTAAAAAAAAAAAGTTTTAGTTTAATTTTAGTTGGTTATTTAATAAACACCATGGGAAAATGAAAAAAGTAACACTTTTTTTTTACCTAGCCTCGCATTTCGTCTGAGTTAAATGAAAAAGGCGAGCCGAGCCAAGAGTCAAGCAGGCAAATGTGTCACCTAGGAGGCGGAGCGACGTCATCTGAAGGTGCTTTTCTATTGGCTGCTGTTAGATGACATCACTTCTGTGTGAAACACTTTCAAAACGTCTTTATTCCGGTTAATATCGAAATGAATATACTTAAAATCACATTTAAAATCAGCCCCCAAGGCTCATGTATTAAATGAATTACCAAAGAGTAAAACGAAGGACATTTTCACTATAATTCTAGTTGTTTTTTTGTTAGTGTTGTAAACATAAAATGTAGTTTGTGAATGTTAATTTTAGTGTTTTTTCGTTAAGTACAATAACCTTGACTGGGATTGGGTGACAGGATGTCACTTCAGAATGTCATTTCGCCGAAAGCTGTCAAGAGCTTGAGCGATGGGAGCTCATAAGTGATTGGGGGCAAAAACAAGATGGCCACGCTAACAGTAAATTTCAATGCCAAGTAGTGGGCTGCAAGATATCATGCTGCAGGCCGCAAATGGCCCCCGGGCTACAAGTTTGAGACCACTGGTTTAAAGTCATTCTTTTGTTTTAGCTGCACTGATGACGTTCAATTGATTCCCTTTCAAATTAGTTTGATATACTGGTAAAAAAATTAATAAAAATTGCTAACGTCTGCTAGCCAAAGGCTCAGCTGCACAGTTTGTTTACAGAGGAGGCATGTTTGGCTAGAGCACAAGACACTTCCTGTCCCCCACCCAATAATATGTAACATAGTTTCCAGTCAAAGTTGGGGTTTAAAAGTCGTTTTTTTGTTTTCCATCAATCAGTTTGATACGCTGCCAAAGATTTGCCCGCTGCACTGTTTGTTTACAAAATAGATATTGCTATATGTTCCGTGTGTGATGTGTAAATACAACATTTAAAAACAATCCAAAAACAAAAACATAAGCCGACTGTTGTGATTGTTGGTGCGTTCAAATGCAATCCGACAGTTAAGCCTTCTCTCTGGCATAACCCAGCTGCCGCTCCATTTGTTTTCCTTGACCATTTATGAGAAAAGTGTCGTTGGCACTTCCTCGCCGTCGACATCCTCGGATTCCAGTTGTTGGATTTGGCAGCGCCGCGTCCGTCTGGGGCCCCGGGGGGGAGAGTCCAGCGGTTGGATTTGCTCCGTCTCTTGCCAGCCTGCTGGAGAAAAGGGCAAGAATGTGCTTGTATTGTTTGTTTTTTTTCGGGTTTCCTGTCTTTTTACGGGGACGGATGTGTCGCGTTGCTCGCCGGGAGCCGTTCAAACATCGTTGTTCTTGAGAATAATTGGACGTATGAAGCGTGGAGCGCGGCCAGGAAATACCAAGCAAGTGTGTGGAAGGGTGTGTGTGCGTGTGCGTGTAGACTCTGGAGTCCCGCTCCACCCACTTGCATCATGTTTGAGCTCCACATGTGTCTACAGGAACACTTGTTGCGATTAGATGGAGACGATGATGACCTTCGTCACTTCAATTTAAAACCTTTCCCATGTGTTTTAACTCTTTAATGTTTGACATGATTTTATCCCAAAAAAGAATTGAATTATTATTATTATTTTTTTCATTTTTACACAAATGAAAAATTTTACGGCGGCGTATTAGAACCACGTATAGATTTTTATTTTTTTTAAGAGGGTGGGGGCAATATTCAGAGAAAAAAAACTTTTGACACTTACGAGAAATACACGTAGTGTAGCTAATGTGACTATTTGTTGGTGGTTTTTTTTCTATTTTTTTTTATTTGCTTTTATTTTATTTCATTTTCTTTAGCTTTGACATTAAATTGTTTTTGTTTTGTATTTTTTTCTGTTTTTTTTAATTTGCTTTTATTTAATTTTTTTCTATTTTTCAGAGTTAGATATTTTTTTCTGTTTATTTCTTTTTTTGCATAGTTTTCCCGCTAATGCAACAATTTGCTGACCTTGCTCTTCAAGATGAATTCTCGCGATATTTATGAGTTCACTACTTCTACCGAGCCTGTTGATTTCCACCAATCACAGAGCGACATTGTGTTTGGGGCTTGATATCCAACTGTGACGATTACGAAACCAGGATGCCAGCGCCCACGCCGGGGGAAACAAACAAATCTAACTTGGATGAATGGACGCTGCAATTAATTCTGTTCTTGCAGAATTACTCACCGTTTCCTTGTTAAATGTTGAACAGCGAGAGGCGCATTTTTAGCTGGTAAAGATGTCCGTGCTTCCCCCCACCCCCACCCCACCCCTTCGATGAGAACGAAGACGACATTTACATCCGTGGCCGTGATTGGCCAAGACAAACGTGCACAGAATGCTGCATCGTCCAATCGAGTGGAAGTATTTTACAGAATGCCCCGCCTTTGCCGAGCAAATCACCGTGGAGCAGTACCAGATTGAAATTGTGGAGAACTCCCTTGGGGGAATCACAATATCAATCTGGCTATCGCCAGGTTAGCAATTTGCTAGCTGACGTCACTGCCGTTGCGTTGTAACAAGTGCAACAGCTGCTGCTTACAGCAGCGTGCCGGCCCCGTCGCCGGCCTTCCCACTTGTTGCCGTATCGTGGCTGAGGTCACGGCTCAGCTGTCGCGGGGCGTCTCGGCGGTACCGCGTCGGCGCCGTTGGTGACTGGGTTCTCGCTCGTGCCCGTGCAGAAAAACAATGACTGTGCCACTTTGGCACTGGCTGACACACTGCAGTGATTGTTGTTGGTCAGTAATGGACTCATGGATGACTTGGATTAAGACTTGGTGGAGGAGGATCCAATTGGTTTGTGATGGACTGGAGTCGTGTGACTGTCGGTGACCTATAACCTGGACAACTGAATTGGGGGGGGGGGGGGGTGTTTAAAGTGTGCACAATCTCTGCTTTTGAAAGCTCCCTGCGCACCATGGCTTGTGCTGTAAGGTGTATCTGGCAATGTCAGGAAAATTTTAAATGGTGGGTGACTCACTTTTTTTTTTAACAGAATGCAAAGTGGCTAATGTGTTTAGGACTTGTTTGAAATGTGATGATTCGTCCTAACTCAGCTGAATGGCTCAAAAGTGCAGTGGTCGTCACGGAGATACACGCAGGTTTAAACGGCTAATCAATGATTGCATTGTTATGACGAGCTTTTGTCATCTGCTGTTTCAGTCGGACTGTTTAATTGATTAATTGATTAGCCCGATAATGCCAAGAATTAATGAAAGAGTTAAAGCGTCACCGTCCAGATGCGGGGGGGGGGGGGGTCTTCCTTTTGCTAAACTGAGACTCAAAGTATCTAATAGTGCCGCATAAAAGGGCTAGATTTTTGTATTTTTTTTTTTTGTCAGTCACTTTTTAAACTCAGTCACTGACATATCTCCCACTTAAAATATATTTGACAATGTGTTTTTTTTTTTTACATATTTGACAATTATAGCCGTCAATAGCAGTGAACGGGAGTTAAGTAGCCATAAGAGAGGGCTCGCTAAAGTTGCTATGTTAGAAACCTTATTTTTATCTGTTTTTCCCCTATATTTTTGCATTTTTTTCCTGATATTTTGTTATTTTTAAGTTCATATTTTGTATTGTTTTATAATAGATTTATTTTCATCTAGTATTTTGTTTCTAATTTGGATATTTTTCTACAGTACAGTATTAAAAAAATTAGCATTTTTTTCCTAATGTATAAGTTCAATAATTTTGTAGTTTATATATTTGGGGTATTTTATTTCCACTATTTCTGTATAGACTGTTTTCAAATTTTTTTCTCAAATTTTTGCATTCTTTTATTTTTCAGCCAATTTTTTTGTATTGCTTCTAATGTTTTATAAGCTAAAGATTTTGCTCATCATTTTTTTTTTTTATATATTTGGGTTTTTCTAATTTTATGTTTCTAAAAATTTTATGTCTATATATTTTTTCAAATATTTATGTATGGATTTATAAAACTTTGCATTGTTTTCCCTCCCGCTAATGTTTAATATTTTTGGCTACTGTTTTTGAATTTTTCACATTTTTCATCTAATATTGGTGTGTTTTTCCATTTAACATTGTGTTTTCTAGCATTTTCTCACAGTGCCCGCTTATTGGGCATATTCCTACCTCTGTGACAGGGTTAGCTGTTAGTGTACCTAATGTTGTGGACGTTGTACACGCACAGTAGCTGCATTTGTTTGTCTTGGGGTGAAAAAATAAATAGCTGCTGTTATTGCAGCGAGTTCACCGCCCCCTGGGCTGAATAGCAGCTCTCTTCTTGCAACACTCCAGAGTTTCGCACGATTGGCTGAGGCGGCTGTCCAATAGTGCCGCGGTACAGCGTTTATACCAATGGTGCTTTTTTTTTTCCTCCCTTCGGTCAAGAAACGGCACAGTGTAATCTTTGTACAGTCTTAAACCAGCAAGCCAAAGCGGAGAAGCTACAGGACCTTTTTGAGTGGTTGAGGAAGGTGAGTGAGCCACGAGAGAATGGAAGTTGCTTTTCTTTCTACTTTCAATCCCTTCGAAACGGACGCCACAGAGAGGGGAAAGTTGTCAGTATTGTTGGAAAGCGTGTTTATTTCCAGCCCGTCTTTAAGTTCCAGGCATACCAGGCACAACAAGACCCTGCATTTAGACCAGCCGGAGTGAGGGAGGGAGGGTGTGCAATGGTGGGGGTGGGGGGGTCTTTTTTTGGAGGGAGCAAGCAAGTGTGTGGAGTTTGGACTTTGAGCAGATTGCGCTCACTTGCTTCAACAAGATGACTTGACGCAAAACATGTTTGCTGTCTGGACTCTTCATTTTTTTCAAGTTATTGACTTTGCACAAGTGTGTGTCTCTCTGACACGCTCTTATCAGGTCATGTTTGTGTATTCTAGGGATGTTTACAGACAAAGCACGAGTTGCAGTTATTGCTGCTACCATATTTAACACATCCGTGAGTCGTAGCTGAGTCTTTGAAAAAGGGCGAAAGGCAACCCAGGTGAACGTTCATGGTGTTTTCGGCTAATGTTTTTGTACTTTCAATTTGTATTTCGGTATTTTGTTGTCCAATATTTTTTTTCCTGGTATTTTTCTTTTCTTTTGTATTTTTAAATATAAATGATTTTTTTCTCAATTTAGTTGCTTTCTAATTTAAAAAATATTAAATATTGTGTGATTATATTTGTATTTTTTTCTAATGTTTTTGTATTTCTTTTCCTATACTTTTTGACAAGTTTTGGCTAGTATTTTTTTCTTGTTTTTTTGTCTTCCTATTTTTAAATGTTTTTTTGCATTCTACGTGCTTGGGCTCTTGTTTGATTCTGCAAGTGTACCTATTTTTATTTTATTTGTGCAATTTGCATGCGCACATCTGCAATGTTGCAATAAAAGCAAACTTAGTTGTAATAGTGAGACAAAATCTCATTCCATTTCATCTTTTGTCTTACCACGTTTTTTTTTTTTTTTTTTTTAAACGGCATGACATGCTGCATCAAATATATTTTCATGTGTGGTTTGCTTCACGTGTTTGTCATAGTTTTGGGCTGACTTAACTCCGCTCGTAATAGTGCTTGTCACTCACTTTCAGTTGTGTGTGTGTGTGTGTGTGTGTGTAAGACGAGTTTGCACATGTGTTGTCAAATTATATGGATTGTCAGAAGAGACGACTACACTTTCGCACCTTTCTATCAAGTATTCCGTGAAACAAGTACATGTTTTGTTCGAGCCGATTTTTGAAATTGCTTCTGTGAGCAAGCCGTTCTGCTAAACGTGATAGCCACACCCATACTGATTTTCTCTGCCCATGACACGATCACCTAGACTGGACAACGATCCAGAGCCACTTTCAAGCAACAGCCAGTTTCAAAATGTAGTGTTGAAAAAGTATGGCCCACTCTAAATATAAATAAATAAATATTGGTATATCGTAATATTTGTTAGATTGACTTAGCCACTTTTCTGCAAAAATGTGTTTATGCTTTATTTTTAAATTTCTCTCATTAAATAGTTGGTTAAGTTGATTTATCGTAAATGGCAAAATATAAGAGGAATTTAATTTTTTTGCATATTTAGCACATTTTTATTTTTCAATGTTCATAATTGTAATGTTCATTGTAATATTTAATCGTAATAAAATAAATACACTTATTTTAAAGATTATTAAAAATGAATAATTTCACATATTTACCATGGTACCCTTACTTATTTTTTTTTTAAATGTCATCTACAAATGACCTGGTCAATAAATGTGGCCCGAGCACAAATGTTTGTACCAAAGTTCTAAAAAAAAAAAAAATAAATTAAATCCGCTTTTGTCTCTCTTTTTCCAGCGCGAGACCAAAGATGTCCAAGCTCGGATAACGACAAGGACTCTGTGGACCCGTACTTTGTGGAAACGCCGTACGGCTTTCAGCTGGACTTGGATTTTCTCAAATATGTCGACGACATCGAGAGGGGCAACACCATCAAGAAAGTGAGCGTCCAGAGGAAGCCCAAAGCGGCCAAACCGGGGCCGGCGGCGCCGCGCTCCAGCAGCGGCGGGGCCGAATGGACGTCCACCGACTCGCTCTCGTCCTCTAACAGCGACGACAAGCAGTCGCCGGTCTTCGTCAACGCCAAGGTCCAGCTGACGCCCGTCCTCCAACGGGCCACCAGTGAACCCGCGCCCCAGCAGTCCTTCTCCAGCGTGGCAGAACCCAAGCTGCTCCTTCCGCCGCCCTCGCCCAGATTCACGCCGCGCCACAACCCCCACGTGGAGAAGACCCTCATGGAGACTCGGCTTCGTCTGGAGCAGGAGCGCCTGTTCATGGAGCCGGCGCCGCCGCGGCGCCGACTGGCCAGCTTCGGGGGAACGGGCTCCAACAGCTCGCTCTCGTCCTACTCGGGCTCCGTGGCCGCCAGCCAGATCTCCCCGAGCGCCCTGCAGCCTCTGCCCTTCAACGGTCACGCCCACAACGGAGAGTACAACCCTTACTACCCGCCGTCCATGGGCAGCTCCATCCGCCACAGTCCGCTGAGCTCCGGCATGACCACGCCGGTCACCAACGTCAGCCCGCTGCACCTCCAGCAGATCCGCGAGCAGATGGTGGTCGCCCTGCGGAGGCTGAAGGAGTTGGAGGGGCAGGTGAAGACCATCCCCATCTTGCAGGTAGTGTTCATTTTAGCCGCCATTTTTAAATTGAGTCTCAGTTTTAGTCCAATTTCAGTCACGCTTGTTAGTTTTCATCACAGTCAACCTCATCCCGTTTTTATTTAGTCCTTTTTTTAGTCGACTATAAATCTAGCATTTTAGTCCAAGAAAACATTATTTTATTCTTCTAGTTTTACTCAACAAAAACTGTCGACATTTTAGTCGGGACAATCATTTTTACAACTATATATTTGTTTACATTGTTGAACATTTTCAAATCTAAAACTATTTTACATACAATTTTCTCACATCTTTTTGATGAAAAACAACTTCACATACAATTGCAGTGTCTACTATGACTCCTTGCCATGAGCTAGTAAGTTAGCCAGCATTAGTTAGCGGTGAAATTAACATTATTGTTGGAATGTTATAGCCGTTGGATTAATGTTAAACTAGATCTCAAATGTACTTTTTATTTGAACCTTTCACCGTGAATCCACTTCCTGTCTGTGCCATCTACTTGTGCATGTTGCACTTGCCAGCTGCAGATTTGTCCCAGTGGTGTCACATGACCGTGTCACAGACGTGACACAAAGCACTTAAATCTTTTTTTAAATTATTGGCAGTCGTTGGAATGGTTTTCACTGCAGCATTTTGTGTATGTTTTTCATGTTTGCTGCCGGCGTAATGCCTGTCTTTTAATACTGTTCGTATGCCATTGAATTGCTCCTCGGGGACAAATAGTGTTTTGAAATTTGAATTTGAATTGAATGAACAGATGCAGAGACAAGATTTTGACAAAATCATATAATATTCGTCTCGTTTTTGTTCATGATCTAAAATGTGCATTACATTTTCGTCTCGTCTTCATAAGTCGACGAAAATGCATACCGATTTAGTCCCAGTTACTGTTTATTAATGAAGGTTTTAGTCTAGTCTCGTTTTAGTCCAGTGAAAAATGTGTGCTGGCGAAATTATTTTTGTTTAGTTTTCGTTGACGAAATTGACACTTGTTGCAGGTGAAGATCGCCGTTCTTCAGGAGGAGAAGCGACAGCTGGCCGCCCAGTCCAAAGGTCCCAGCGCTTTTCGCAAGCGCTCCTACAGTGTGGGCAGCGCCGACCAAATGGACAACCCGGGTCCCGTCCAAAAAGAGACGGTGCTGCACATCGTTGAGCCCGAGGCCCCGCAGCAGAGCGCTCAACAGCTGCAGGAGTTCCGGCGATTGGCTGCCGAGGTCCAAGCTCTGGAGAAGAACACCCTCGACAACCTTGGACTCGAAAGCAATCGGAACCAAACCCGACACAAATCCGTCGGCGTCGTGACCGACGAAAACATGAACAACCTCCAAATCCAGCTGAGGGAAGCGGCCGGCGAACGCGGCCGCCGGGACGTGGCCGTCGCCACAGAGCGTCGGGCCGCCCGCGACGCTTCGGTGGGCGTCAACGAGACCATGCTGGGCCTGTCCAGCGAGACGGAGACGGAGCTGGAGCTCCAGCAGCAGACCATCGAGACGCTGAAAGACAAAATCTACCGCTTGGAGGTGCAGCTGAAGGAAGCCACGCACCAGATGGAGATGACCAAACTGAAGCTGGAGCTGCAGGCAGCGGCGGCCGGCGGCTCCAGCAAGAAGAAGGCGGATAAGGGATCCATGATCCGGCCCGAGACCTACAACGTCTGCGTGGAGGCCAAAGTGGCGGTGCACAGCCGGGGTGTCGGCGAGCAGCTCGTCTTTGAAGCTCAGCGCTCGTCCGTCGGAGTCTCGTGTCACCCGAGCGTTTGTAGCGTTGCCGTCGGACCGGATCAAAGTTTGGAGCTAAACGAGTACCGCGAGGTCGGAACCAACACGGCGGAGTCTCTGGACTGCTCGGCCTTCTGCAAACCAATGACGGAGTTGCTCAAGGAGTCTCGATCGGTCGCCAGCGGCGATTGCTCCGTGGACGTCCGCGTGGGCCCGGTCACGACGACGGTGTCCCGAGGAACCGACCCGGACCTCGCCGGCAAAGTGGACTTCTGCGTCATGGTGGCCCCGGAGTCCACCACGCGAGAGACCAACACCGAGACGGACGTGGTTAGCAGTTCCACCAACACTAAAACGCCGGCGCTGGCCGACGCCTTCACCAATACCGCCGCCGCTGAAACCCGAACCGTCGCCGCCGGCGAGGGGCTCATCAGAGACGTGCACTCGGCCGCAAAGATTCGCTCCGTCGCCGTCGGAACAGAGTCGCTCCTCGGCCAATCCTGCGCCGCCAAAACCAAAGAATCTGGCGTGGGATCGGTCAGCGTTCACGAGAACTTCCTGCTCGGTTTAAAAACTCGTAACATAGCGTGCGGACCCTCGCAGCTGGCTGAGGCGAGCGCCGAGACGGCGCAACCGCAAGGGGGCGCCGGCCTGGACCACTACATCGAGAGGGTGCAGAAGCTGCTGCAGGAGCAACAAATGCTGCTGGCGGAGAACTACAGCGAGCTGGCCGAGGCCTTCGGGCAGCCGCAGTCGCAGTTCGGCGCCATCAACAGCCAGCTGGTCACGACGCTCTCCTCCATGAAGAGCGCCAGCGCCGAGGACCTGCTGGAGCTGCAGGCCGCCGCCGCCGCCGACCCCCGCTCAGGTTCGACACTTTCACCTACATGTTGCGTCACGACCTGCGGGCTCCGCCGCTGACTGACGCCACTCGCTGCTGCATAGTTTGAAGTGCAAACACAAGAACGTACACGCTTCAGACCAACAATAAGCAAGCAGCCACTCGGCTGGCTTGCGTTCGAGGATTTTTCACACCAATGCCAGGGCAAGTCTTGACTACTTAAGATATCAAACCGATACAAATACAATTTCTATTAAACCAATGACCAATCATTTTAAAGAAACAATGATATATCCCAATATACTGTCCATTTATTTCACTTTGTATAAAGACACGAGCCATAAAGAAAATAATTGCCAGTTTGGCTTCAGCATGTCATCAAACCGGAGTCGTGCTTGTTAGCTAGTTTACTATTTCCTTTTTCAAAATGACTCACGTGATGTTTTGCATATAGCAGATTCCTCATATTACAGTAAGAAGTATATAGAATGAAAAAAAAACTCATCACAAGAATAAAGTTGTATTGTTATGTCACAGTGGTAATTGTACAAGAGTAAAGTCGGAATTATGAGCGTGAAGATGGAATATTGCAGAAATAAAGTTGTCATGTTATGACAGATTTTTTTTCAATATTTATTTTTTAAATTAATTCATAATTAAATTAATTAATTAAATAACTACAATATTTTATTAGTATTTTTTTTCTTTCCCTTTTTCGTGTTTTTCAGTTTTTGGAAGAATTTTTGGGGGAGGGGTTGTGGGAAAAAAAATTCCCAATGCATTTCAATGGGCAATTTTTTTACTATTCGCAGGCCAGCCCGGTTTTCGTCCACTTTAAAGAAGTAACGATTCTTAGCTGTAATTCTACCCGTCTGAACTCGATGAGGTTAAAGTTGTAATTTGTGAAAGTCATAATTATTTTTAATTATTTTTTTTTTCTTTTCTAATTTATGGAATTAAAGTCACAATTTTACAAGAAGAAAGACAAATAACTTTTTTCCCCCAAAAATCTTACTTTCTGAAATGAAACGTGTCAAAGTCTTAATGTGATGATAGAACATCGTGATCTGGGAAGGGCAACTATTGGGACGTGTCCTTTTGGACGCCATTCAATAATGAGTTCATTTCATTTTGGGAGCCAGACGCACCCTCTCTTTGTTTTTTTTTTAACCGCCGCCCTCCCCTTCACTGAAACACCTCGTGCTGATTCATGGCCGCCTGGCTGTTACGTAAGCCGCTCTCACGCCGGCGGACACATTCTTTGTCCTGTGGTGCAGCCCCCTTCGCCTCGGGTCACTCTTTCTGGAATGCGCCGTGACTTTGCACTTCCAAGGAACAATACAGAAACAAAACGACCCTGACTTACAAGACAAGTCAAACGATGCAAAATGCAAACATTCGCTAGGAGCTGCTGTTAGCCACAGCCGATAATAAAAATCATTTAAAAAAACAAAATGGAATTTGTTTCAGAATTCAATGTGTAAGTCAAACTGCCACTGTCCTCTTCATAACTTGTGCAATCATACCGTCTTGCCTTTCAGACGGTGCGCCGAAGACGCACGAAGAAAAATCCGGGAGCAAGACGCAGATTCCGAATCATCAGCAGATGAGCGCCGCCGAGCAGAAAAGCCGCATGGACCTGCAAATGTCAACAGCGCTACACGGTGGCAAACATCTTCTTCCATACATCGCTCTTCAAAACCAACAAAACAATAGTCTCCTAAACAACTTGACCTAATCAACAAGTGATAGGACTCTTGAATATATTTTTAATAAGAATCATAAAATACTCTCAATTAAAAATCAGTATGTCAGTAAATAATATTGTAATTGTTCTAAAATATAGTCAAAATAGAAAATAATTGTTTAAAAAAAAAAAATCCAAATTAGAGGTAATTATACCAAATTATTCTCAAGATTAAAAAAAAGCAACAATGACACTCCTAAAATTTTTAGTGAGTTATATTTTCTTAAAAAAAGCTATCTTAAAACATTGTCAAATTTAAGCGTGTCTAAAACGAATAAATTGAGTGTCCTAAAATACTCTTCATTTGTTGATTCAAAGTGGTCAAAAACCGTCCTAAACAATAAATGTGTAAACTTTAAGTGACAGTCTCCTAAAATAATGCAAAAGTAAAAAATAAAATAAATAAAAAAACTCCCAAAATATGAAGATTTTCTAGCTTGAACATTTCTTTCAGACGCGTAATTAAAAAAAAAAAAAAAGCATTTTGCACACAAAAAATACTGCATGAACTTCTCAAAAATAAATAAAATCTGTATTATAATTTTGCTTGTAACTTAACCTTGTTACCAACCAAGATTTTTTGGGGGCATGATAAAAATATGACAAAATGTGAAGAATATTTATATTAATTTATTCTTGCATTTAATTGTGCTTATAAAAAACACATTCACACACGAATCATTTCTTGCATCTAAAATTATAATTTTTTATTCTGAACAATTATTTAATTTTCCATATTATTGGCCAGTATTTTTTTGGGAATGTATGAGCAAAAAACAAAACAAACACCAAAAATGTAAATACATTTTTATTTGGTTATTGATCTTTTTTTTTCTTTCTTTTCTTTTTTTTTTTTTTTTACGATGATGGCACAGTGATTTATTTCCCTGACGTGCTTTCAGGTCAGCCTTGCAGTGCCAACGCGCTCAAGTCCATCATGAAGAAAAAAGACGGCCGAGCCGACTCCAACGGCACCAAGAAGAACCTGCAGTTTGTCGGCGTCAACGGAGGGTGCGTGACAGCCACGTGACCGTTTCCCATTTTCACCATTTGGAGTGTCAGGCGAAGAAGCTTCCAGGTCAAGCCTCTTCCTCCTCAACCTTCTTTTCCCGTGCGTCTTTGTCGCCCCCTTGCGGAGCAGCTATGAGACGACTTCCAGCGACGAGTCCAGCTCGGAGGACAGCAGCTCGTCCGGATCTGACGACGAGCAAAATGAGCAAGAAGAGAAGGAAGGTGACGACGACATGGCGGAAAAGACGGATGAAGGAAGTTTGGATGAGCGGGAGACGAGAGAAAGGTCAGAAGATTGTTTGACTTTCTTCAAGTCGAGTCATTACACTCTCAGAACAGTTGGGTCAAAAATAACCCAACTATGAGTCAAAAATGAATTGATCCTCTACTTGGGTTGGAAAAAAAAGGGTCTTTCAGGGTAAAACAACTCGGAAATATTGGCCAGATCCTTTACTTGGGTCAAAAAAATGGGTCCTTTTGTATAAACAACCCAGAAAGTTGGGTCAAATTGACACATAAAGTGGATCGGTCCATTTTTTTTAATCCATCATTGGGTTACTTTTGACCCAACAGTTTTTAGTGTTGTGTAATTATTTGAGCAGGCTTTTAAAATTAGCAAAAAATAGGCCAATGGAAAAAAAAAATCATATTACAACAGTGAACAAAGAATGAACAATAATCAGTATGAGTGACAGAAACGGAGAGCCCCAAAATCCATTTTTCTTTTTACATGTCTTAAGGTACGAGCTCAGTGAGAAGATGTTGGCGGCGTGCAACGTCCTGAAAGTTCACCTCAGCGAGCCCAACGACGTGAGCAGTAAAGACCTGGTGAGATCTGGTGCACCCGCTGTGCCTTTGGATTTTTTGCCAAGCGTATTCCCGCAGAAACAAGTTATGGAAATATATTATGCATATGAACTCATTCAAACCCAAAAACGTATAAATTCGTTTTTAATACTTTGTCCTTCACTCCCCCAAAATATTTTTATACGTTGTTGTTTTTTAATGCAAGAGCATACAGAAGGCTTTGATGCAGCTTTTGACATGAAGCGGCGGCTTAAAGCAAGGGTAGTTATTGTTAAAAATGGCCAGCAGGTGGCAGCAGAGTATAAGAAATCAGCCAGGGCCATGTTGCGACCAGTGATAATTTCGTCACGAAATTGCTTTTCCCCAGACGAAAATTAAACGGAAAACTAAAATATCAGCCATTTATTTAGACGAAAACGATAACTAAAATTGACTGACTATTTCGTCAATGACTAAAACTAAAATGAAAACAATCAGAAGGAATGAAACGCGGGTGGGAGGAAAGAAACCACTCAAACTGTTCAGTGTTCACTGCACTATATTTAATGTTTAAACATTTTGACATTCATTGTCCAGCTGTAAAATTAATCTCAAACAATTACCGTATTTTTCGCACTATAAGGCGCATCGGATTATAAACCGCACCTTCAATGAATGGCTTATTTAAAAACGTTTCCATATATAAGGCGCATAGAATAGAAGCTACTGTAGTGGCTGGGGCTGCGTTAAGCTTACTTAACCAATATTGATCCACATATAAGGCACGTGGGATTATAAGGCGCACTGTCGGTTTTTGACCAAATTAAAGGCTTTTAGGTGCGAGGAAAATACAGTATAGACTTTTTTTTATTTAGGTGAAAACATTATTGTCAGTTCAACATGTTTCACTATATGAATGAATATTGATGTAACTTAGCTATATTCTAATGCTAATTGCTGCAAAATGGAAACTGATACAAATATAATATTTTCCTGATGAAAGAAGAGACTCTAATCTTTATTTAGGTAGTTTTCAAGTTTTTATAGTCAAAATCATGTAAAACAGCCGGGAGCAAAGGGGGTTGCTTCAGTGAAAATGCTTTGAATGAGTTGAGTCTTTAAAAAAAAATCTCCCGCAGAGGACGAGCATCAACACGGTGCAGCACGAGTGGTTCCGCGCCTCCAGCCAGAAAGCGGCGTCGGCATCGGCGGTTTCAGACTACCTGGCGGCATTCGGCGCCATCTCGCCGGAGGTCCTGCGCCACGTGGTCAACATGGCCGACGGCAACGGCAACACGGCGCTGCACTACAGCGTGTCGCACTCCAACTTCCCCGTCGTCAAGAAGCTGCTGGACGCCGGTGAGTTCGGCCTGCTCAGTTCTTTCACCCGCACTTTATCAAAGCACTTTTATTTCTTGACGTGGTTTGTTGTAAAGTTTTCCTCCAATGCAAATCTGCTTAATGTGTACGTGGCAGACGTGTGCAACGTGAACCAGCAGAACAAGGCGGGCTACACGCCCATCATGTTGGCGGCGCTGGCCGCCGTGGAGACGCCCGCAGACATGCGCGTCGTGGACGAGCTCTTTGGAAAGGGCGACGTCAACGCACGCGCAAGTCAGGTCAGTATGGAAGCAAATGCGGCCACAAATGCTGAAGGACATTTAATATGACGAAGTAAAAATGATCAATATCGTATCGTGTGATTCTCCGATGTGCAAAGATTGTATTGTGATCATCTTATTTTAAAAGTAGAAGTGTATTTATTTTTCAAATTCAATTTAAAAATGTATACAGTGTAGCATTAAAACATATTTTTATTTAATTTAAATAAAATGTATTCAATCTGTTTAAAAATTAATTCAATGTTTAAAAATGTATTCAATATGTTTAAAAATGTATTCAATATGTTTAAAAATATTAAATTGATGATAAATGTCATTTTAAAATACAAAATTGACACAAAATTTAATTTAAAAGTTTTTATTGAAAAATATCTGATTGATTTAATAGCTTGAAAATTTATAATACATTTTATTTTTAAAATGTCTTTTTCTATTCATTTAAAAAATGTTAAATGTGTACAGTGTAATATTAAAAACACATTTTTTTACTATGTGCTTGTGTATGTTTTTATAGAAAAATATAACAGTGTTTTAAAATAAGTTAAAAAAATTATCTATAATATTGATGCAACATGTTGGTTCAAAATATAAAATTGATATTGAAATTGACAAACTTAATAATGATACAAACTTTTAGACAATATACAAATAAAAATGTTAATTTATATAAATTTGATGTAATAGGTTTAAATATATTGATGCTAAATGTCATTTTAAAATACAAAATTAAAACAAAATTAAATAATACTATTTAGGTTTTTATTTAAAAATATCTGATTTCATTGTTTGAAAATTGATAATAGATTTTATTTAAATTACATTTAAATTGATAACAAATTTTACATAATTTAAAAAATGTCTAAATAAAAAAATATATATATTTAATTGTAAAAATCAGAGGTAAAATATTTAAAAGAAATAGTAAGATGAGTTAAAAAAAAAAAAAGTTACAAATATATTCTATACAAAATCGTATTAAAAATCTGATATGTAAATGTAATTCCAAAATATGAAATAGCTCCTCAGTTATTAAAAAAATGCAAAACTGATAGCAATTATATCTGCACTTCACAATCTTATCTTTTTGAAGAAGCAGCTGATTTGCGTTTAATGGCGAAGGCGTCTTTCCCTCAGGCGGGCCAGACGGGCCTGATGCTGGCGGTGAGTCACGGCCGCATGGACATGGTGCGAGCGCTGCTGGCCCACGGCGCCGACGTCAACGTGCAGGACGACGAGGGCTCCACGGCGCTCATGTGCGCCAGCGAGCACGGACACGTCGACATCGTCAAGCTCCTCCTGGCGCAGCCCGGCACCGACGCCACGCTCAGCGACAGCGTGAGTTTTCTTTGCGCAATTTTAGCAATTAAATAAATAAATCCAATTGTACAATTGAATCATCCTGGTTGGATGAGGCACAAAATGTGTTGAACCAAAATATTGATTCATATTTGATTTGATTTAGGATGAGAGCAATGCCCTGTCCATCGCTCTGGACGCCGGACACAAGGACATCGCCGTCCTGCTTTACGCGCACGTCAACTTCTCCAAAGCGCAGTCGCCCGTACGTACCGCGTCTTTTTATGAAATCATTCGCCATTTCATTAGTTTTGACGTCGTTGTCCTTTTCAGGGAACCCCTCGACTGGGCCGCAAGATGTCACCGAGCCCCACTCGCAGGGGCGCCTTCGATTAGCCACTTGGAGGCTAATGTTAGCGACTCAGAGGCTAGCTTTAGCTTCGATTAGACACTTGGAGGCTAATGTTAGCGACTCAGAGGCTAGCTTTAGCTTCGATTAGCCATTTGGAGGCTAATGTTAGCGACTCAGAGGCTAGCTTTAGCTTCAATTAGCCACTTGTAGGCTAATGTTAGCGACTCAGAAGCTAGCTTTAGTTAATCAGATGCTCTAAGACTACCGCTGGTGACTTTTGTTGTGGAGTGGCTGACCTTTAGCCACTTTGAGGCGTTTGTTAGCAACTCTGATGCTTCTGTTAGCTTCTTTGAGGCTAATGTTAGCAACTCAAGCTATGGTTAAAAACTTTTAGTGGCTCTGAGGCTGCTCTGAAGCTACTGTTAACCTTATTATAGCCCAAGTGGACATTTTGGGCCATACTTTTTTGTTTTCCGCACCACTTCCTAATTTGAATGTAACCAACAGGTGCCTCACAACTTTTGATGTCCCACATGAATGCAAACAAGGCCATCTTTTTTTCTTTTATAAATGTAAATCAGCCCCCTCCTTCCCTTTTTTTCCCCCCACTTGTCTGTTATCATGGTCCGGTGTACATAGTGCTGATCTCCGGTCCGACATCAGCAATTTTTCTACCAATCCTTTCTATCTATTTAAAAAGAAAGACCACAGTATTTTTCAATAAGAGCGCATATAAAGATCATATGAAGTCATATATATTTATCAAAGTAAAGTTTTTAAAGCACATCGGCTGTGTGTTTCGTTGTACATACTGTACGTTAGTATAGTTACGTCGGTTCCACTTTCTCTGTGTCGTTGACATTGGCGCCATTTTGCGTGATGTTGTCATGTAACAATAAACATTAAATTGCACAGACATCATTGTGGTGTTGATTAATAAACCTAATGTGATAGCTAGTTAACACTTGGCTTCAATGCATTTTTGGACTTTGTGAGGCTAATGCTGAGAACCTCATAATGCTGGTATAAGGATTTTACTTTTTTATTTTTTATTTTTTGAGACCTCCAGAAATCCATTCAATTTTTTATTTTATTTTTTTTGCTTGCTAGCTCTATCCATAATCACCATATGAGTGTAGGTAAAATTTGAGCTGGAAAAATATATATATATTTAGCAAAAATTAGTGAGCATTTATGTTAATTTAAAATATATACAATTATTGATACATTCAAGCATAAAATGCTTCAATTACAAATAAATTTGACCATCCATACATTTTTAACTAATATTTGAGGAATATTAAATGTTTGCTAAATACCAGCAAAAAAATGAAGCAAAACAAATCGTAATTCAAATAGTATCATAAATACCAGTTATACTAAATTTAGGCCATATAAAATAAACACAAATATTTTCATTTTAAATTGTTCAAAAAATTTGAGCGTAAATAAATGTGAAATCAGTCAAATTATTTAATATTTTAAATAAATTAGAGAAAAACCAACTGTCATGAAAAACTTTTTTTTGGTTGGGGGAGGGGGTCATTATTACATCATGTAATTGCTTATTTATTTTCATGGCATTTTATGTAGCTGCATGTTGTTGATAATTGGTGGGTGGCGACTTTCCTGATTGGTGAATACATCAAGCCACATTTAACGCAGCTTAAAGTGTAAAAAATAATATAAATAAATAAATATATATATATATATAAATCAGATTATAATTTTTTTAACAAATGTGGTCCAGTGAGATGAAGAGAGATCCAGTCCCACTGCAAATTTAAAACACCCGTCCAAAAGGGTTTGTAATTGCGAGAAGATGCCACAAGATGGCAGCAAAGTACCTTTTTGTACACACAAAACATTGCTTGTTAAAGTTGTCACTAACCTGAGTGAGGGAACAGGTTTGGCTTTAGGAGTTGTCCGATAGGCGTGTCCACTTCCTGTCCTGTTTAAATGTGACAAATGAACAAACAGGAAGTCGAAAGGAAAATTTGACTTTTGACAAGTTCCAACCTGTGTTTGGCCGGGTCCTCTACAGCCGGTGGCGCGGGGTCACTGAAGGGCAGGTCGCGGGGGCCTTCCAGGAGCAACAGCAGCTTCTGCATATGTGGCTGTGTTCACAATGAACCAATCAAACAAAAATCATCTTAAATGGGAGTAAAGTTCAGATGTTCTAGTACTATTACACCATCATTGACCATCATTTTTATTTTTATTTAGCCGTCTAGATTTCTGTAGAAATGTGAGCAATATTCATTAAAAAAAAATATAAAATTCCCATCTGAACATTCATGGTAAATTTCTAGCAATATTTAAAAATGTACAAATTTCACCAAAAATAATAAAGTTTGAATTGCAGTAATTGTTTTTTAATGATCCAAAATGTAGCCACATTATTGTA
Organism: Vanacampus margaritifer; assembly: GCF_051991255.1. Classification (NCBI taxonomy): domain Eukaryota; kingdom Metazoa; phylum Chordata; class Actinopteri; order Syngnathiformes; family Syngnathidae; genus Vanacampus; species Vanacampus margaritifer. The sequence continues at coordinate 3,071,581 of NC_135434.1, forward strand.
CAAGCTGCCAAAAAAAGGGTACTCTATTGCAACACCCCCCCCCCCCCCCCCAAAAAAAAAAAACACTTTTACTCAAAATTTAATTTTTGGGTTTGATTTTGTATGACATTAGGTCATCATTACTTTCACTAAATGGTCGAGACACCTGCACACAAATCTTGTTTTGCGATATTAACTTGTGAAACTGTTGAAATATTACTGTGAGCGTCGGTCCGAGGGCGGCGATGGCGTCCCTCATCTGGTCAATCCGCCTTCTCTCCTCCTGTAACTCCGCCTCCAGTCGAGCACACGAGGTGGCGTGGCTTTTTCTGCAATGGAAAAAAAACTGATTGTGGTTGGTTGTCTCTCCTGTTGGCTGTAAATTGGAAATCAGTTACCTCCCCCAAGGAGATTTATGACAATCACAAAATTGGACTTTATGTATGGGGATGAGGTGAACTTTGGACCTGAGTGCCTTCAGCTCAGCGTGGCATTGGTCGCGTTGGGTCCGAAGTTGTTCCAGGTCACGACTGCGCTGCGCCAGGTCATCCTGCAGCTGCTCTGCTTCCTAGTGGTGGGAGGTTGTCAGTACAGTCAAATAAAAGTCAATCACGTTGCGTTTAAATGAAACGAACAGAAGTGACAAATCCAAGTCCAGAAAGTAAAAACCCTGCCACAGTTTGGCTTTAGCCCCAGGTGCTAGCTAGCTAGCTAAGCTAGCTCCCATGGTGCTTGTTTACCTGCTAGGGAGCTAGCATCAGGGGCTAAAGCCAAACTGTGACAGAGTTTTTACTTACAGGTGCTAGCTAGATAGCTCCTTAGCTAGCTCCCATGGTGCTTGTTTACCTGCTAGGGCGCTAGCTAGCTAGCATCAGGGGCTAAAGCCAAACTGTGGCAGGGTTTCTGGACCTGGATTTGCCACCTCTGGAAACGAAGATCAAATGCATCTTGTTGGGCAGTTTTCAATCACCCAAACAAACAAGTTTGTTCGAACCTTCTTGCGTTGGCAGCTCCGGCGCGCCATTTTGTCGATGGTTTCCTCCAGGACGGCCACGTCGGCCGCCATGCGGCCCCGATGCTGTCGCAGGGCGTGGTTCTCGCGGGCCAGCTGGTGGGCCTTCTCGGACAGACGGGCGTATCGCGCCCGCCCCTCCTGGTTCTCAAGCGCCGCCCGCCTGCTGGCCTCGGGCAGCTTTTGCTCCACCAGACGCTCCACCTCCGCCGCCGCCGCATCCACCGCCGCCTTCGCCGCCGCCTCCAGTTCCTTCTCCAGCCTGTCCGCGGCGAAGACATGACAATTTGACAACTTGTCCTCTTTTCAACAACAGTGTCTTTTCGTCTTTAACAATGTTTTTTCTTTCTTTTTGTTGTAAAATATTTTGTGTTTAATGATAAAAAGACAACTTTAAAGAGCCAGTTTGTAGATTTTTTCGCCCCATTTTTCAGTGTTCATTTAAAAAACACAATTAGTTTCAATAATATACAAAAATATGTTCTCATGATTGGCCAAACTTGGCGTCTCTTTTTGCAACATAACGGCGATGAATCGTCTTTGTCCTCACCTGTTTTTTTCCAGCAGTGATTTCATCTCTGCGGCGTGCATGGCGGCGGTGTGCTCCTCCTCCAGGTCGGCCAGCTTCTCCTCTGCAGCCGCCATGTTTGACATCAGCTGCTCCTTCTGCTTCTCGAAGGTCTCCAACGCCGCCAGCCGGGCCACTAGGAGGCGCCAAAGAAGAGTCAATTAATCAGTGGTGCTGCACATTTGGGGATTTTCTTCTTCACTGGGGGATTTAACTGAGCACACCACTTAATAGGGTAGATGCCACGGATCTATCTGAAATGCTTCGGACACTGAGACAGACACTACACACTCGCATCCGTCGAAGGGGAACGCGCAACCGAGGGGCACAAAGGCGGAAGCGCAAGTACTGGGACGCGGCCCACTCGTCGCAAGCCGGAAACGGAAACAAAGTTGATGGGTGAAAACCCGGAAGTCCCGCCTCCTCCGTGGCATATAGTCCATAGAACCACTGTTACGTCACCCACCAATACAGTACTCAACATGCTCTAACCAACCAACCAATCAGTGGATGGGAAAATGCTGATGTCATCAAGGGCCAGCACTCTTGCCCCGTGAGGCCAAATTTGAATGAACCAAGCCTGTTTTGCCACCATGCTGTGGCATCTACAGGCAAACCTTTTAAGGGGAGGTATCAAATATTTGAATAGCCAAAAGTCCAATTTCATTGGACAAATATTAGAATTGATTGTGATTCTAACCCAGGCCGGCGTTGTCCTCCTCCAGCCGGCGGACGCGATCCCGAATCTCCCGAAGCTCTTCGGCCTGCAGTCCCCTCAGGACGTCCCGCTCGGCCCGGGCTTCCTGCTGACTGTGGTCCAGCCGCTCCGCCAGCCGCTCCGCCTCGTCCTCCTTATCCAGCAACTCCATCTTCAGGTACTCCACCGCGTCCTTCTTCTCCGTCTCCGCGTACAGGCAACGACGCGCCAGCGACGTCTTCTCCTTCTCCAGATGCTCGCATTTCACCTGCTGTCTTCACGAGACAAGTCCGTGGGTTGGCGACAATTGTCTGTCTGTCTGTCCGTCCGTCCGTCCATATCTATCTATCTATCTATCTATCTATCTATCTATCTATCTATCTATCTATCTATCTATCTATCTATCTATCTATCTATCTATCTATCTATCTATCTATCTTCCAAATCTTTCTGTCAGTCTGCCTTGTCTATTTCTATAGCTCTCTAACTTTCTCTCTCTTGCTCTATCATTTTTCCGCCCTCTCTTTTTAACTGTCTGTCGGTCTCTGTCGGTCTGTCTGTCTGATCGACTCGACTCACCTGTCAAGCTCCTCGTTCAACAAGCGGATTTGAAGGAGATACAAATCATTCTCTTTGTCCCCAGCAGGAGAGACCCGAGTCGGGTTTTTCTTTGTGCTTTTGTCTTCAATTCCTTTCCTCTCCTTCTTTTTAGGCATGGCGAGAAAACAAAAACAAACAAACAACAGTTCAAAGTTAGCTTGAAAAAAAAAAAAGTGGACGGTGGCAAAGCGTGCTTTTTGGTTGCTAGGCGATGGTGCGTTCAGGGACACTCGGAGAACGCAAATTTTCAACTTATACTTAAAAAAAAGGATTTTAGTTTATATTTAGTACTAGTATGATACTTTGTGTAAAAATGAGTGCATTCACATGGCTAGTTGCGTTTTGCAGCTGTATGTTTTAGCTTTAAAGTAAATGAAGAAGCAAACTTGAAATGTCAAACTTCCATATTATTACCAAATGTAAAGGTTTAAAAAAAAAAGAAGTAATCTAGGAATTCATATAATTTGTGAGGAATCAGATGTCTCGCATCCGTATTTTTACATACAGTCCTTTCCATTTTCCATATATGAAATCAATACTTCTCCATGCTTTGCTTTGAATCCTGGCAGGCTGATGGGCTTAGTCTTCTGTACTTTACTCCCACTTGTGGCATCAACTCCCACACTAGTTTCCCAAAAAAAAAAAAAAGTTTCTGCAGGATGGGGGAGGACCAGTGTCCTCTCATCTTCCACCATAAGAGTCCTCACCCATAATGATGATGATTCATTTTTGCGAGCCATGAGCAAGCTGGCAGCTCCGCCCGGCGAGCAGCCTCCGTCCTCATCCTCGTCCCCGCCGGCCTCGGCGCGGCAGCGAGGCCCGCGGATGCCCAAGTGCTCTCGCTGCCGCAACCACGGCTACGTGTCGCACCTGAAGGGGCACAAGCGCTTCTGCAAGTGGAAGGACTGCCAGTGCGACAAGTGTAAGCTCATAGCTGAGAGGCAGAGGGTCATGGCGGCTCAGGTAAGCGCACGCATCTGCATCTACCTGTTGGCCTCATCGCTTATGAAAGAAATCCGTTCTTGGTTGCCTTCCAGGTTGCTTTGAGGCGGCAGCAAGCTCAGGACGAGGAAATGGGCTTTTGCAGCCCGGTAAACCTGCCCAGCGATGTGGACATGGTGAAAAGTGAAGACGACCCCCACTGCATGTTTGATGCCGAAGGACGACCTCTGACCCCGGCTGGCGATTCTTCTTCTATGTTGTCAGTCACAGGTGAGGCAACCGTCATAAAAGCTTTAATGTGCTTGTAAGGTTTTAAGGTTTTAACGTTCTCAAGTGTAAAAAGATGCCAACTGTTTTAGTTTTAACAAATGACGTTGAGGAAAATTGACTTTTTGCATACAAGTTGTGTCTCTGGCGCACTTGCCCACCCGAACGTGAAATGAAATTAAACAATCATGAACATTTTGGGTAATCAACCAATTTCTGAAAATGGGAGTTTTTGGACTGCTTGTAGGACAGATGTCCAACTCGTGGCCTGGGGGCCAGATCTGGGCCGCGAAAACAAATCAAACATTATCTTCCATGACTGCTTGCTAAAACCTTTACCAAAATTCCTTTTTGTCAGATGTAATCAGAGGTGGCAAATCCAGGTCCAGAAAGTAAAAACCCTGCCACAGTTTGGCTTTAGCCCCATGTGCTTGCTAGCTAACTCCCTAGCTAGCTCCCATGGTGCTCGTTTATCTGCTAGGGAACTAGCTAGCTAGTTAGCATCAATGACTAAAGCCAAACTTTCTGGCTTTTTTTACTTTCTGGACCTAGATTTGCCACCTCTGGATGTAATAATTAATAACGTTGATATATTGAAAGCATTTTCTTGTTACCAAACCCCTTATTACATTAACTTGAACAATAATGAAACCATTTTTTTTGTGTGATGGAAACCAGTTTTGAAACTAGTTTCCATCAATCTGTTGTCTACTGTTTATGTATTAATATGAGGTAATTAAACATTTATATGGTTTCACAGGCACGTGACTCCGGGGGGGTCTACAATTTTGGTTGGTCGTAGCCTACTAGCCAGGTTTCTTCCTCTTGTCCAAACTGATTAGTGTAGTTTAACAGAATTAGCATTAGCGATAGCCACAATTGTCACCAGAAAAAGTAGTCACAGGTGGCTTGCTGAAGAAATTTATAGTGTAATTGGTAATGAATAATTCCATGTTCACAAAATGAACAAGATTAATTCAAGTAGAATTTGCACAAAATCTAGTCGTCTTCACATTTAATAGATTAATTCACGTTGAAATAACATGAACATCACGTTTCTATCATCACGTGAGGCACGATGATGTCATCAAGGCAAAATGGCCGCCACCTGAAATGGATAAAAATGGCTGGATTTTGCTTCATATTACTGTAAATACTTTTTTTGACGTGACTTCCCCTTTTGAGAAAACCATGTAGAAATGACTGTTAGCTAACAAATAATTAGCAGTTTTAAAGTACATGGCTTTATCCAATTTTTGTCTACTTTATCAAACAGCTTGTCCTTGGCAGAGGTACGTTAGTAATCGCTACACGCGGCGTGATAAATACAGCGTAAATGGCGTTCAAGCGTCTGGGAAAGGGTGCGATCCGCACATGCTGATACAGTGTTTGTTCACGCTGGTATCTGAGAGCACATTTTTAGGAGGCGCACGACGTGACAGGTCAAGGCCGCTGCCGCCACCGTCTTGGTGCGGGAACAAAAAGGAGGCGAGCACGCGGGGACTCGACGAGTGACGTGCCGGCGCTGGCGCATGATGTCATATGTCGGAGGAGAGAACAATGTGGCCTTGGCGATAAGGCAAAAAAAAGTGTGATGGGGATTGCAGAGAAGTTCACTCGCTCCACCTGCTAGCACGCGCATGGCCTGTAGGTGGCGCTGTTGACTTGACGTGCTTTGAGTAAGGCGGCACAGCTGCAATCTGTTGGCAGGACAAAAAGTTAATATGATTTAAATAACAATGATAATGATAACCGTAAAGACAATAATGCAAAAAGTATAGGAAAGTGTATTGTCGCGTGGAAGGTTTTCCTTTCATCAAGTCCACATTATGAGCTTAAAATGTCATCCAAATATTTAAATAACAATGATTAAAAAAAAATTGGTACAAATGGAGAGGACAATCTGCTACTTAAATTTTAAATTTTTTGTTTGTTGGTGTATTATTTTGTGCATTCATTTTGTGTATCATATTAATCATAGATTTATAATTAAGCATCTTGTTAATTAAACACATTTCAGGACTTTAGTGTAAACTTGGAGTGGAGTATAGTCTTTAACGAGCAATCTTTATTTGCATATATATTATGTTGTGATAATAGTTTCATGTTTTGTATTTTCAATATTTTATATGACATTTTCATGATTATTTGTTATTTTGTATTTTCGTTTGATATTAGTTATATTGTATTTAAATGATTTTTAAAAACATTATACTTTTTTTACATTAGAATATAATTATTTTGTATTATTTTGGCATATCATTTAAAATATATTATTTTATACAATAGTATTTTGTATGAATACATTATTTTGTCATTTAATTATTGTGTATAGTTTGATTATTTTTACATCTTTATATTATTTAATATTCTATATTTTTTTTCAATTAATATTTTGTATTTAAAAAATACTGTAATAATAAATGCTATTTGAACATATCAATGGATCAAAACATTCTGCATCCATGAGAAAGTGGTAGGAAAATGACAGATCCACAGATGGCAACCAACAAAACATTTGACGTTTCCAATCTCTCGTTGCTGTCTATTCCAAGTGGCAACTGTAGGGGGAGCCTGTGAGCAAGCACTCGCCAACGAGTCGTGTTGTTGTGTTTGTCAGGTGCGGTGAGTCCCTCCAGCCCGGTGGCCGGAAGTAGCAGGCCTCTCGGCGACGTTCAATCGGAGCTGCAGTTGGAGACCTCCTACCACAACCTGTACCAACCCGCCTGCTACTCGGCCTACTACAACAACCTGTGCAACTACCAGCAATACCAGGTGACTACCAAATTTTGGGGTTGCAATTCAAAGCAAAAAAGGGATTGCAGAATTATATATATATATATCATTCTTAATTTAAACTTACTCATCATACACGGCAGCTAGTACAAACTCGTACCAAAAAAAAAAAAAAAATCTATGAATGTGTAAATATTAATTTTGGAAACGTCAATGTACAAATAAATATACATTTTAACAAATGAACATAAATGCTTGATCCTCAGGGTGTGGACCTTCGCAAAGCGAGGCCTCTTTGTCGCTGGCCGTACCCAACGCTTCATAGTGCAAATTCTTAACATAATATGGTTAAAGCCATTATTATTTCCTCATTTGAAAACCTGATCAAAAAGTATTGGCACAAACATCCAGTAATACACTACGTGCATTTCTCGTAATTTTCAGATTTTTTTTTGCCCGTAAATTTGCCACTTTGCGAGTTTTTTCTTGAAATTTTACTACCCCTCTTAAAAAATATATATACGTGGCCCTAATAAGCTGTTGTACAAAATAAACAATTTTAAGGGGGAAAAATATTCCAAGCCTCTTGCTTATATAAATGCTCAGATAAACGTACACGGCCGGCAAGTCGTACTTTGCTCAGCCCTGCTTCAGCTTCAACGTTTCTGTACAGTGTCGAGCGTAATGAGCTTTGCGAGTTGAACAAATGGGCTCCATAACTCGCGAGTGATCTGGAACGAAGCGTTTTAGCTTTCATGATAAATGTTTGTCGGCCCCGCCCACCCCTCTCCCGAGTAGCAACACGACGCGTCGGGGTCACCACGCGCTCGGCGGCTTCGCGGCGCTGCCCGAATTGCAAAGGTTAATGGTATTGTCTGTCGGCGCGGGAACAAACCGCTCCGCCTCGGCGAGCAGAGGGGCAAAGCCGGCGCATTAATGCTAATCAGTTAGCACTCCTTAGCATAATTTAGCCATCCCGCTCGGTGATGGATGGTATTTTTAGTCGAGCTGTCATCTCCAGCTTATTCAAATTCAGACGCTCGCTTTTATTGTGTTTGCGTCAAAGTGAAGGTGCCTCAGACACACCAGACTTGTATACAGTATATTTTCATATTCATGCTTGTCATTTTAGTCATATTTGCAATTGAACAACTTCTTCATCAAAACAGCAGAGTGTCCAAAATGAAGAGCTCAAGTTTAAAGCTCTTGAAGAATGATAATAATCATGATTTTAATTATTTGGAAGTATTTGATTTTGTTAAGGTCCGTTAAGGTGCGACCTGCAAGCTTCAATCACTGTCAAATAATTTAATGATAATTTTATTTAGTATTAAAAAAAAAACATTTGCATTAATTAATGTATCTATTCAACATCATTTTTAATGAAGGAGAGGCCTCAAATTTTAAAAAGTCTTAAATTGGGCTTGCTTAAACATGCCACCCTGTAAAAAGGTTTCAAACTGTAGTAGTAAAAAAAATTAATAATTATAAATATTCCTTTTTGGTCACATTTAATGAAGGAGCGGCGTTAAATTTGAGCAGAGTAGCCTTTAGATTCGTCTTCCTTTTTAATTCTGCAAACAACTGCTAGTGGTCAGGTTCATAAAGTAGAAGTGTTTTTATTAAATTTAATATATATAAAATAAAAAAAAATAATAAATAAATAAAAAAAATAATTAAAATTTTTAAGTGGCTTATATATAAAAAAAAAAAGTATTAACAGCTTTGATTTCTTTAGAGTCTTGCATTTAGGTTCCTTAAACCTGCAAAAAAAAAAAAAAAAAAAAAGATCTCAAAATGTCTAACTATTGAGCACGTGGTCCACTCACTTTGGGTCATTTTTAATAAAGGAACCATAAATTTAAAATAAAGAAAAAGGTCTTCAATTGATGTTGTGTTGTAATTGGACCTGATATCAGTGGTCACATTTAATGAAGAAGAGGTGTTAAATTTTCAAGTGGCTTTAAAAAGGTATTAACATACGTCATTTCGTCAAAGTCTTACATTTAGCTTAAGAAACATAAGAAACACATATTATTAAAAACATTATTCCAAAATGTTATAAACTAATAAGCATGTAGTAGAGGTCATATTTAATGAAGGCGAGGTACTAAACTTAATCAAATTGCTCTTAAAATGTCTCTGACATCTTTATTTGGATTCCTTAAACCTGAAATCTGTGGGAAAAAAATTATTGTACATTAAAAATATTATTGCTGAATGTTTACTGAAGGAGAGGTGTTGAATTTTGAAGTGACTCCAAAAAAAAACCTCTATTCATTTAAAACGGCAAACTTATGTATTTATTCATTAAGGGAAGGGAAGTGTTACATACATTTGCTAACTTCAAAACTGACAACATTCCTTCCCAATAACCTAATTTAAAAAGGAGCTCCTCGTGAGCACTTTCAACGAAGGCGAGGCCTTCAAAAGTCCACCTGCATCCTTTATGCAGCTTTACTGACCCTACCTTAAGTTTGGCTGTAAAAAGTAGAATTAGAGAGGAAACATTTAGTCGTTTATCGTGTGAGGCATCTACTCCACCACCCCCCCCCCCCCCAAACTGTGCTGTGCTGCACACTCACTGGTGCTTGGCTGCCATGCAGGCGGCTGATGGGAAATCAAATAAGGGTGCAGGCGCGAGATGGTGCCTGATAACAAAGCCAAGACCTCTCAGGGAGGTACAAGACCCGAAAAACTAAATTGCACACACACACACACTAACTTAATAATGTTAATGTTTAAGTTAAGTTTGACATTTTTGACTGTCTTACGTGTAAAAACACAGTTCACGTTAAATTAGCTTCCATTTGTAATTTAAAAAAAAGCCACAAAAAGCCAAATAATTTATTTTATTTTATTTTAACTCATTCACTGCCATTGACGGCTATAGATGTCAAAAATTTATTTGAACTATTTCTATTAGTTTAACATTTTTTTTTCCCCATCATCTTAGAAGGAACGATGTAGCAATGCGTCAATCATTAGCGTCCCCGTACAACACGCACGTAACGAACATTGGTTCCACTATAAACAAACCCTCAAAACAGCAAAATTATTACACATGCATAAAATAAATCTTATTATTTATGATACAATAAAACTAAACATATTTCATTTTAAAGCTGACTCTAATCGCGGCTGCTTTCAAGTCTTAGATTTGGCTTCGTAAACGCACAGACCAGAAGTTTCCCACTTCAAGGCATATTTTTCTCCAAAAGTGTGGTCTCATTCTAAAAATTGTTGATATTTGGAATCCTTATCACAACTAATGCAGCAGAGCTCTTCAATTTCTGAACTCTTAAACCCGTACGCGTGCATCTCAAAATTCTTTAGCATTCCCAAAACGTTGATCTTTTCAGCCTGTGTTGCGTTACATTCAATGACAGGAGATGTCATCATTTTTTTTTTTAAAGGCTCTTAGATTTGTCTTTGCAGACCGGCACTATGATTTTATACTAATGACATTATTGCAAAATGTCATACCCAGAAAAATATTTTGACATTTTGAAGGCGTATCGCAGATTACGAGGTCTTAAATCTGAAAAATGGCCAGTAAAGTCTTGACCTGTACAAATGTTTCATGCAGACAGACAGCGTTATGGACTTTTGAATGACTGTCAATGCAAATAATAATAATAATAATAATATGTGGTTGTCTGTGGCCCATCTGGGTTTGCTGTCCCTCAAAGACAAGCGACCTACGCCCCCCCCCAACCCGCCCCCGCCCCGCCTCCCTTCCAATCTGTGTTGTATTTTTCAGAGCCTAATACAAGAGCTGAGTGTCGCTTAAATAACAGTTTATAAAGCTGTCAGCGAGCTGATGGTGTGGACAAGGCGGCTGACGTATTGCTATTGGCGCTGACAGAAATCACATTCCATAAAAAGTGAAATTGAAAAAGCGGCCTTCGCTGGCGAGTCGACGTCTCGTTGCAAAAGTTTGCCGTGCGCTGTGGAAGAATCTCTGACAAGTGTGTGTGTGTGTGTGTGTGTGTGTGTGTGTGTGTCTTAAGGTGCCCCACGGCGACGGTGGCCGCATGTCAGGCCACAACATGTCGCCGCAGTACCGCATGCACCCCTACTACTCTGCGGCCACTTACCTCCCCCAAGGCTTGGGCTCCTCCTTCTTCACTCTGGAGGACAGCAGCTGCTCCGAGGCGATGGCCGCTTGTGAGTGACCCGTGACATGCACACACACCTTGCACCTTATTTAACTCATTCGCTCCCAGCCATTTTCACTGAAGCAACCCCCTTTGCTCCCGGCTGTTTTTTTTCTGGATTTTTACTGATTTTGCAAGGTCCACAGAATATGATGTCCTATTGCTATAAAAACATGGAACCTGCCAAAAAAAAGATTAGAGTCTCTTCTTTCATCAGAAAAAAAAATAACGTTCGTATGTGTTTCCATGTTGCAGCAATTAGCATTAGAATATAGCTAAGTTTCATCATTATTCACATTCCTGTTGAAAAAAGAGCTTTTTTGCAACATGGCCCTGGTTGATCTCTTATACTCTGCTGCCACCTGCTGGTCGTTTTTTTGTAATAACTACCATTGCTTTAAGCATCCTCTTCAGGTCAGAGGCTGCATCAAAGCCTTTCTGTATGCCCTAGCATAAAAAAAACACCATAAAATAACTTATAAATACGTTTTTGGGACCATGGCAATATTTAAAATACTGTCAAACGTTTTTTATATGTTTTTGGGAGCAAATTAGTTAATAACGAGAGGGCTTCAATTTGATGAAAGCGGCCTTAAAAAAAAATTGAGCGTATTTCACTTGTGTTCAAATGATCTTGTATTTTATCACATTTCTTAAAGAAGAGGAATAAAATGGAGGAAAGTGGCCTTTAAAATCGTCCATAAAAAGATTTCATTCAGTAGGAAAATGTACTCAGATTCAGAATGGACTCAGACTAGCGACATTGTTATTATTTTGAGCCTGCATTGCATCACAAATTAACACAAGTGAGGTCTTAAATTTGATGGAATTGGCATTAAAACGTTTTTACAAAATATCTTACATTATACAGAAAAAAGTCTTACTCTAAGGGAAATTTAATTGAAGACGGTGTTTCTCAAATTGGGTCATATTTTGTAACTTGTACTGCATCACATTTAATGAAGGGGAGGTCTTAAATTTGGTGGAATTGGCCTTAAAAATAGTCTTTCAAAAAAGGTCATACAGTATACAAAAATATTTGACTTGACTTGACTACCAAAATGTTTCGAAGAAAAGTCTTAAATGTTTTGGAAGTGGTCTAAAGAAAATATCGTTTGAAGGCACACATGCTAAAATGTTACTCTGAGGGTATAATTTAACGAAATGCTGTTCAAATTCCCGCCTAACGTGACCTTAAAAGTGCCTATCGCGTCACATTTACTTTTTTTTTTTTTCTGGAGAATTCAGTATTGTTCATTCGGTAATTTTACCGATTTGACATGTCATCATTATTGCTCTCCTTTTTTCTTTTTTTTTAAATATATATATATATTTTTTGTATATTTTTTTTTTGTAATTGTTTTTTGCGCCACATTTACTGAAGGAGAGGTCTTAAAATTGACGGCAGCTGCCTTCAAATTGTCTCCCAAATATTTCATACGCAGCAAATGTTTTACACCACGACAACATTTGTCATTAAATCCCACAAACGTGAGCCGCTCTGGCATCATATTTAATGAAGGCGAGGTCTTCGATGTGCAAAAACGGAAAATTTGACTTGAGCTGCGAGACTCGACTGTCCATGCAAATTGTTACCGTTCCGCTACTGCCCCCAACAGCGGCAACTTGCTCGCTTGCCTTGAACCCGTTTCAAGTCGTGAGACGCCAGCAGCGTCCGCGGCTTTAAGACCCCCCCGCATCTCCTTCCTATTTGTTTTGGACTTTCACCTGTCTGTTTCCTGTGAGGGTCCCCCCACCCGAACCCGCCGCTGCCCATGGCTTTTACGCTCCATTACAAGATCACAAGCAACTTCCCCGCCGGTGGTCCCATATTTGGTGGCAGCCCCCCAGTTTTTCCCACCTTTTTTTCCCACCTAACCTAACAGGAAACGCTTGCCACAACATTGGCTACACCTGTGATAACTAATAATATCCATTAAGTCAACATGTGGCATCAAACATGACATTTGGTAGCCGTGTTTATAATGAGTGGACACACAAAAACGTCTCACAAACCCGTGTCTGAAAAGACACAGGATCTGGCATTTTGGTTTGGTTTGGCAATTTGTAGTTTTCTGTCAGAGAAACCGTCTCATTGCTAGCAAATTTGAACCTACTGTCCATGATCCTCTGTGGTTGATCGCCCATCTGGACTCTTGCATCATTTTCTCACACTGCCAGAATAATCCCTGGGGGGGAAAACAAAAGCCTTCTTCTGCATTCATTCATTTTCACGCATCTAGTGAGAAAGTCCGACGCGCGCGGATTTCCCACGCTTATCGGACAGCACGTGGGCGTCTTCAACCGAGGGAACTCGGGTCTCGTCCGAGGTGACGTGTCTGCACATTCCTTACGCTCGCCCGAGCTTCATGCCAGCAAGTCCTGGACATTGACTGATTTTGGTATAATGAAACTTTTTTTTTTTTTTTTTTTTAAAACCTCCTCTCTGGAACACCGTAATGCCGCAGAGGTTTCAAGTTGAGTTCTCTTCTTTGAATGTTCTGTTAAGGCCGCGACGCTGCGATTTAGCAGGTATTCTGTTTAACCCTGGAGAACCCAAGAAGCCTTTTCTTCTTTGGAAAATTATGAATTATAAATTAAATTAAATTCACTGAACACCAAAATATATGTTTTTTTCAATTTGAACCCTTTTTTTTTAACTAGCTCAGAGTTGCTAATTTATCAAAAAAAAAAAAATAAAACATACTCCTAGGCATTCTGCAACATGATATGAAATAGATTAACAGAAAAAACACAATTTTACACACTCTGGCTCATGTAAGTGCAATATTCGTCCACTAGATGGCCCCATGCAGGGGTCAGAAGAGGCACTCTGGACTTTTGAAGTTAAATTTGTAAAAAAAAAAAAAAAAAAAAAAAAGTCTTTGTTATTTGAGTAGCAGAATTTATAGGGGCCAAATTTGACCCCGTGGGTTCTCCAGGGTTAAGAAGCTAAATCCATCCATACATTTTTTTCCCCGCTTGTTTGGGGTCGGCCTGCAGGGGCAGCGGCCGAATCAGGGAAGCCTAAAATTCCACACCACCCAAGCCACTTTATCCAGGGGTCCAAAAGAGTTCTAAGATAGTTGAAGGACAGTCTCTGCAAGGGTCTCTGGGTTGTCCTCAGGGCCTCCGTCTGGTGGCACGTGACCAGGAAATCTACGAGAAGAGTCCAAATACGCTGCTAGGAAACTCCTTTTAGCTTCTTGTATCCTGTTATTTCAGGATACAATTCGGTAAATCCACAGCTTCTTTTGCAGAGCCGAGCAAAACTGTCTACATCGGCCCGTCATTGATGGATGCCCGCCTTTTGATGAGCCCACAAAAGCCTGGAAAAATACACAGACCCGGGCTAAGCATGTTTACGTCCGCTGAGCCGGGTCAGTACAGACGGTACGTCTCAGTCTGTGTGTTTTTACGAGGCTTCACGTCATAAAGCACGCGTGGAAAATGCGCAGCGTACGCCGGAAAGTCGGCATCTGTCAATGACGGGCTGATGTTTGGACCAGCGCTGTTCTTTTGGCTCGGTTTCTTCCTCGCCACAACCGACCGATCCACCTGTCAATCTTGCTCCATTTTTCGCTCACTCGTAAGCAAGACACACAAATACTTGAACTCCTCTCTTGGGGCGGGTTGTCACCCCCAACCTGGAAATGATGCTCCACCCTTTCCCGACTGGGGACGATGACCTCAGCTTTGGAGGTGCCGAATCTCATGGCGACCGCTTCACGCTCGGCCAAGAACCGCTCCAGCAAAGGTTCAAGATTTGGTGGTGCCAACAGAACCTCATCATCTGCAAATTGCAGAAACAAAATACTGAGGTCACCAAACTGGCCGGCTCAACTTCTCGGATGCGCCTTGGAAACTCTCCAGCGCAGTCTCGGCAAAGTCGGAATTCAGACACGATAATAAATCCCTGGAGAACCCACGGGGTCAAATTTGGCCCCTATAAATTCTGCTACTCAAATAACAAAGATCTGTTTTTTTTTTTTTTTTTTTTACTAATTTAACTTCAAAAGTCCAGAGTGCCTCTTCTGACCCCTGCATGGCGCCATCTAGTGGACGAATATTGCACTTACATGAGCCAGAGTGGTGGTGACAAGATGTCTGGAAATCAATCCAAACAAAACCATCTTCTTAGCAAACCATCAGATGGTAAAAATTTTTTTTTTTTGTTAATCTATTTCATATCATGTTGCAGAATGCCTAGGAGTATGTTTTTATTTTTTTATTTTTGATAAATTAGCAACTCTGAGCTAGTTAAAAAAAAAGGGTTAAAATTGAAAAACATATATTTTGCTGTTCAGTAAACTTATAGCAGTCGTTTAATGTATAATTCATAATTTTCCAAAGAAGAAAAGGCTTCTTGGGTTCTCCAGGGATAAAAGGATTGACCCGACTCATACTTTCGGATGCAAGAGGAGAAAAATGCCAGATCTTGTGTCCGTCTACAAAAGTGCCGTCAACATCATTCTGTCTGGATTGAACAGGAAATTACTTGAATGCGAGACTACAGATGAAGTGTACTTGTAGTTTGGTGGCTCGGTCCTGAACAAAGCTGTCCAAACGGGGACCCGCCAGAAACGGGAACAAGCCCAAGGCACCTTGCGGCTGCCAAACAGCGCCACGGCTGATTTATCAGGCCTTCGAAGGCGAGGGCTAATCACTTGGCCAAATACAGAGATCCAAATAACCTTCAGGAGAACCGACGCTGTCCTTCCCCCCCCCCCCCGCCTCCCTCGGAATAACCCAGCCCACCCACCAACAACCCCCCCCCCCCCCCCGCAGTCCCCGCTGTCTCCGCAAAATTGCCTTCTGGAGTTAGTGAGCGGGAACAGTTAAGATTTACAAACAATGATGAAGCTTGTCATGCGTCTTTCTCCATCCGTCACGGCGGGCCGGGCGGCGCCGCCGGGGAGGGCCGTGGCGGTGTTCTTCATAAAAGCCAGCTCCGTGTGAAATACGCGCCCCCCCCGGCCCGCCCGTTTACTGCGCCGCGCTCGTCAGCAGCCCCGCCGTCGTAAATCGCAGAGCGGGGAGGTGACAGCGCAGTCCATCAAGCCCCCCCCCCCCCCCCCTCCACTTCCACATACGCACACACACACACACACACACACACCCACCTTGCTTCATGTTCCTTCTTGCCCCCGTCCTTGTGGAGACTTTGTAAAGTTCGCCAGCTAAACTTTTGGGATCAATCGCAGTTTGAAAGCAAAGATTCAAACTAAAGTGTGGACGTGCGCGTCGATATAAGCATTGGTTATACGGGTGTCAGGAGCGAGAACATTTAAATGCAAATTACAGGCTCGCTAATCGATAGACTCGCCAAGCCTTACAAATCCATAACTATCTTTCCCAGATGATTTTCAATCGATTCAGCACCCCCCCCCCCCCCCATCACTGTACGCCGCCGCGCCTGTTGCCGCACTTTTCCCGCTCGCTTCCAAACAACAGCATCTGTATTTTAGGTGCTGTGATGCCCTCGCACGTGGGCAAGGAGAGCCACGGTCGCAAATGTGCTTTCAGATGTTTATTGAACGGGACAGTCAACTTATTGCATCACACCTTCTCCAGTCTCAAACTTTGGGCTTCTGTGTTCCCCTCCTCCAACACCCCTGATTCAAATGATCAGCATTTGAATGGGTGAGTTTGAGACCCGCGATATAAAATCTTATTCGTATTCAATCGGAATCAAATCGTTTCACTTGCTTTGTGAGCTGTGAGTAAGAGTCAGAGAGGGCCGGCGGTCGTACCCTCGGGGGGGCTTCAGGTTGTCTTTGCCACCCTGCTGTGCTAAATTTGTACAAGTGTAATTGTGTGTCGTAATGGCTTGTACGACAGCGCCATTAACAGCAGCCTGCGGGCACGGGAAGGCTTTAAATGGCCGCCGTGTGCTTTATGTACTCGTCCACAGTCTGACCGGAATAAAATGCAAACACTTTCTAATAAAAATAAATAAATAAATATATATATATATTCGTGCAGCATTATGTTGCCTCAAGATGAAACTGGAGGTTTTTGGGGGAAATAATGAGTGCTAATAGGTTAGCGAAAATTGAAGTTAGCCTGTTGTATTAAACTTGGATCGCCGTTTGGAGCCGAAAGAAGACATTTATTTATTTCATTGACTTGCTTGGGTAGCTTATTGTTTTTACGTATTGCATCACTCATGGCTCCAAGACCTTTGAAAAAGTTTTGGGAAGATGACGTAACCACAGTCATTTGCTATGATAACATATTAAAGGCGTTTTGCTTGGTCGAGTCAGGGCGGGGTCAATGACAGTATAATAAATATATATATTTTTTTTAGCCATCGACATGATTTTGCGATGCCGTCTAATGCGGGAAAACACCAACATGCGTCCTCCACATTCCTTTCCGCCTCTCGTGTGTGTCCTTTTGGCATTTTTCTTGCCCTGTCTGTCCGCCATTCAATAAATGTTTTGTTCAAAACGCAACCCGGAGAGCATCGGAGCCAAATATTGATCCGCCACCTCAGCTCATTAAGGCGTATCCTTACGCTTTACAAGACGGAGAGGCCATTTTGCGAGTTGATGGGGCACGCACAGGCCCCGATGGAGATTGAACTTCGAGGGGAGTAGGATGTGGCCCCGCCCCCCGCACCCCCCGCGCCAGTCGTCTTCCAGCAGGGGACAGATTGGTTAACAATGCAGGGGCAAAGGGGTCCTCGCTGCTTAATTAGCCTCTGACCCCGACACTGATGCCTTCTGTCAGTCTGAGTGTAATGGCCGCCCGCATATGCGAACACGCCCCGGGTCCAGACTCAGCAGTTCTGCCCCGGTAGTCCCGATGCTCGTCCAGTCCGAAATCCTCCAAACGTTTCGCACAATTACAGCACGTTTCATTTTCACATCGGCTTTGCTTTTATCTTGTGTGGTCAAAAAGTCGGGGTGAAGGTTCGCCGTGCCGACCTCATTCGGAGTGGCGTGAGCCGCCATGTTTAAAGGCCGTCTGCCTGGCTGCCCTTTGACTGAGTTTTACGGATCATTAAGTTGCGCTGGGCTGGCTGATGATGGCGAACCGCACACACACACACGCACGCACACACACACACACACACACACACCAGGGACATTTTGTGCTCGTATCATTTTAATGAGAATCATTTCATCCCAAGCTAACCTTGTCATGTGACAGGCTACTTTTCATTCTGAAGATTGAATTGCTGTTGGTGCGATAACGGCTTGCGCTAAGTGTGAGAGTGGCCCCGAACCGCAGCGACACTTTTGCACACATTTGCTTCTATAGTTTGTGTGACTTCAGTGGCGCACATATTTCCCAAAAGGTTCTGGAGACTTTGCTGCGTTGACTGCGTCGCATTTGGCATGTTGTTGTCTTGTTAGTGTTGTTTTGAGCATTAGCGTTCCACTTTGGTTTGATTTCATTTGACAGTCTAAAGTTATATAGCGACACCTACAGGACTGGAGTGGAAGCGCAGCAACCTGAACCTGCAGCGTTGGCGCTCGTGAGCGCGGCCCATCAAAGCGGAGCTTTTCCCAGCACACTTGCCGTCTTTTCCTTCCTGACCTCCTTCCATTCTCACCTTTCCTTCCTGCCTTCATTCATTTAGATTTTTCTCCTGGCATGTTTTTCTTTCTGACTTCCTTCCTCTACTCTATTGCACCTGTTTTTTTTCATGCAGCTTACATATTTCCTTGTGTCACTTTAACCTGCTTTTCTGCCTTCCTTCCTTCCTCCTTTCTAGCTCAGAACTTATTTCCTTCCTTCCATCCTTCTTCTCTTCTGTCCTTCTTTTCTGTCTTCTGTCCATCCAATTCCTTCTTCTCTTCTGTCCTTCCTTCCTTCCTCCCCTCGGTCCTCCCTCCTTCCTTACCTCCTTCCTCTCTTCTGTCCATCCTTCCTTCCTTCCTCTTATCTGTCCTTCCTTCCTTCCTTCTTTCCTTCCTCTCTTCTGTCCTTCCTTCCTTCCTTCTTTTCTCTCTTCTGTCCATCCTTCTTTCCTTCTTCTCTTCTGTCCTTCCTTCCTTCCTTCCTCCCCTCGGTCCTCCCTCCTTCCTTACATCCTTCCTCTCTTCTGTCCATCCTTCCTTCCTTCCTCCCCTCCTTCCTTCCTCTTATCTGTCCTTCCTTCTTTCCTTCCTCTCTTCTGTCCTTCCTTCCTTCCTTCTTTTCTCTCTTCTGTCCATCCTTCTTTCCTTCTTCTCTTCTGTCCTTCCTTCCTCCCCTCGGTCCTCCCTCCTTCCTTACATCCTTCCTCTCTTCTGTCCATCCTTCCTTACTTTCTTCCTCCCCTCCTTCCTTCCTTCCTCCCTCTTATCTGTCCTTCCTTCTTTCCTTCCTCTCTTCTGTCCTTCCTTCCTTCCTTCTTTTCTCTCTTCTGTCCATCCTTCCTTCCTCCCCTCGGTCCTCCCTCCTTCCTTACATCCTTCCTCTCTTCTGTCCATCCTTCCTTACTTTCTTCCTCCCCTCCTTCCTTCCTTCCTCTTATCTGTCCTTCCTTCTTTCCTTCCTCTCTTCTGTCCTTCCTTCCTTCCTCCCCTCACCCTCTCCTTCCTTACCTCCTTCCTCTCTTCTGTTCGTCCTTCCTTCCTTCCTCTCTTCTGTCCTTCCTTTCTTCCTCCCCTCACTCCCTCCCTCCTTCCTTACCTCCTTCCTCCCTTTTGTCCTCTTCTGTCCTTCCTCCCAAATTCAAAGAGTTACACACACGAGAGAAGAGTTTGCTGTCAAAAGTTGCGCTAATGCGGCGGCATGTTTGCTTAAGCGTTATCTCACCCGTATGACGCTCGCCCAATGTGCGCATGCTGGCAGGACGACTGTGACGATTATGACACCCGGCGGGAGGGATGATGGTGTCACATGCGGGCTTTTGTTGGTCAGCGCGGCAGGCAGCGATTGCACTTTGATGCACTCCCAAAGTCTCTTTAGCCAGCACAAGTGGGAGGTTACCAACGCCTCCTTTTGTGGCGCCTCACAAAAAAGAAAGCGAGCGCCTTCCATTGTTTGAGCGCTGAGTGACGGCCGTCGGGGCAAAAGTTTACTTTTGCTTATTCCCAGCAACACTCTTGTGACACCGTTTTCAACACCCTTTGCTTCTTACATGACTCCCAAAAAGCCACGGGAAGCCAAAGAAAAAGCTCAACAGGCAGGCTGATGTTTACTAAATAAAAGTCTTGTGAAGTATGCTGAAGTTTGTTTGACGTTTGTTGTCTGTATCCTGTTGGTGGGTTTTGTTAGGATGATGTCTCAATGTACCTTTTCCAACATATTCCAACTAATTCATTTACATCATTCCAATTTCAACATATTCCAAAAGTAGAATGCCATCCAGTGCGTTGCTTTTCTCATTCCAAAAATGTCGTTTTCCCACAGTTTCACAATTCCATCCATTCCTTTGCATATTAAATACACATAACAGATTCACATCTTTCCTATTTGAAATTCAAAAGTTCAGCCGATTCAGTTGTTTTTGGGAACAATTTTCATTCCGAAAATTCCAATTTTTCACAGATTTAATTTCTTATCAGTCCAGATCAATCATTCACGATCATTCCACATCTTTCAATGTCATTCCCTTTCATTGTACATTTTTCCCCAACATATTGCGCATTTGTCACCGATATCACTCCACATCATTTCATATATTATCATGTCACATCATTCAATATAATTCCACATCATTCCTCATCTTTCAATGTCATTCTGCATTTTCCACCAACATTTTTCTTAAATATCATTCCACATCTTTTCATTTCACATCTTTCAATATAATTCCTCATCATTCCTGGTCATTCCATGTCATTCCACATTTTTGACCATTTTGCACATTTTTCATTCATACCATGTTATTCAATATCATTCCATGTCTTTCAAAATGATTACTTTCCATATCAGTCAATATCATTCCATGTTTCCAAATTTTCCATTTGAATTTCAGCATTCACAGTTTCTAGTTATCTTCTGTCCATATTGTTTTCATTCACGTTGTTGCTTTTCATTCTTATGTGTTTTATTCTCATGTTGTTTCATTATCTTATTAACTGCTATTAAAGTAAATTAATTGATATTTCCCGCCCCCCCCCATTGTATAATGACAGAAGCATAGTCAATTATCCGTCGCTAATTAATAATAATTGCGTAGCGACTACATGAGGCTAATTGACAATGAAAATCATGTTGCACTCGCCTTTTTCAAACAGATGTGACAGGAAAGTGAATTAGACAGCAAACATGTGGACCGCGTCCTCATTTAACACCTCCAGCACCTTTAATTACCAACACACACACACTCTCTCTCACACACGCACACCCAACGCCACACACACACACACACACAGTGACTTTAATAGCATACAAGCGCAGCACCCAGGCTGCACCTTGCAACACAAACATCCCTTTTAATGACGGAGGCGCCCGCTTGAAAGTGGTGACAAAGTGCAGACGGGCAAAAAAAAAAAAGAAAAAAAAAAAGTGAGCGTCCCGAACCAATCAGGAAGTTAATGAGGAGAGAAATGACCTCACAACACTACGGGGAGGAGGACGGCAGGGAGGGAGTAGCAGCCAATTGCATCGCAGGAATCCGGGACACTCTGAACATTAATGTAAATGTGGAGACACCTTCAATATTGTAACACCCAAATGGAAATTTACTTATTTTGTATTAAAAACAAAACAAATCTTTATTATAATTGATGCGTAAATACTCCATGATGGCTTTTGCTAGGGTTCAACCTACTTTGAAACCCCACTTTAATACCCTAATACTACTTTGAAACCCTACGTAGAAACCCTAATCTTACTTTTAAACAATACTTTGAAATCCGACATTAAAATTTTAGCCGCAACCCAGAACCTACTTTGAAACATAACCCTACTTTGAAACCCTACTTTACAAGGATAACTGAAACCCTAATTTTAAACCCTAATTTGAATTCTAACCATGCTTTGAAACCTTATTTTGAAACTCTAGCCCCACTTTGAAAACCTACTTTGAAACCCTACTGCATAACCCAAACACTATTTTGAAACCTAAACCCTACTTTGAACCCCTAACTTTGAAACCCTACTTTACAAGGATAACCCAACTTTAAAATGATAACCCTATTTTAAAACCCTGCTTTGAAACTCTACTCTTAAAAACCCTAGCCCTATTTTAAAACCCAAACCCTACTTTGAAACCCTACTTTACAAGGATAACACAACTTTAAAATGATAACCCTATTTTAAAACCCTGCTTTGAAACTCTACTCTAAAAACCCTAGCCCTATTTTAAAACCCAAACCCTACTTTGAAACCCTACTTTTAACCCTAATACTACTTTGAAACCCTACTTGGAAACCCTAATCCTACTTTTAAACAAAACCCTAATTTGAATTCTAACCCTACTTTGAGACCTTACTTTGAAACTCTACCCCACTTTGAAACCCTACTTTACAAGGATAACCCAACTTTGAAATGATAACCCTACTTTGAAACCCTAATTTGAAACCCTACTTTGAACTCTATCCCTACTTTGAAACCTAAACCATACTTTGAAATCCAAACCCTACTTCAAAACCCTACTTTGAAATCCTAATACTACTTTGAAACCCTACTTTGAAACCCAGACCCTACTTTTAAACAAAACCCTAATTTGAATTCTAACCCTACTTTGAAACCTTACTTTGAAACTCTACCCCACTTTGAAACCCTACTATAAAACCCTGACCTATTTTGAAACCTAAACCCTTCTTTAAAACCCTACTTTGAAACCCTACTTTACAAGGATAACCCAACTTTAAAATGATAACCCTATTTTGAAACCCTAATTTGAAACCCTACTTTGAACTCTATCCCTACTTTAAAACCTAAACCATACTTTGAAATCCTACTTTGAAACCCTAATTTGAATTCTAATCCTACTTTGAAACCTTACTTTGAAACTCTACCTCACTTTGAAACCCTACCGTAAAACCCTGACCTATTTTGAAACCCAAACCTCTTAATTTTTGACAGCAAGAATATTCCAAGAACAGCCTTTCGTGTTTTCTTTTTAAACGGTCGCTTTTGTTGCTTCTTCTTGTGTATGCTTCCTTCTCGTTCTTTTGCATCTCAGGTTGATGAATGATGGATGAACGAATGCTAATTGCTAATTGCTAATTGAGGCGGCTTGCGTGTTCGCAGCCATGTCAGCCAGCAGCGTCGGCGGCGTGCCGGCGGACTCCGTGACCTTCAGCTGCATCGCCGACATCAAGCCGGAGCTGGACGACGGACACGACGGGTGCGACCGCCTCGTCATTGACGAAGACGCGGCCAATTGAACGGCGAGGTTCGGTTTTTGCACTGCAAGCCTTAAACAAGCAAAAAAAAAAAAAAAAAAGTTTGTAGTTTAATCATTCGAAATAAGAGTTGACAGATCGCAAAGTGGAGTTTGTCTGTAATAATCGACAACAAACTGCACTTTTTAAACAAGTCTATTTGTGATTTAAAAAAAAAAAATTGATTTGATGTTTTGACCAGATGTTTTTGTCTTTTCTTTTATTGTTTCATCTTCAAGTTGTTCGGGTTTTCTTTTTTCGTGTGTTATCTTTTCAAGTTGTTTGCGTCACATGTTCTTCACCTTTGCTGTTTTCCTTTTCGTGTTCTTTTGCTGTTCTTGTTTCATTCTGGTGCCGTTTTGCTTTTCATGAATGTTTTTTTTAATCTACTTTGGTTGTGTTCTTCTCATTTGTTGTTTTCTTTCCACGAATTATCTTCTTTCTACAGTTTTTGTGTTTTTTTTGGTGTGTTTTTTGCCTTTCATTTTTTCCGTTTTTTTTTGCCATTTTTTCTTGCTTATGTTTTCTCCTGGTTTTCTTCTTTTATTTTCATAAATTTTGTTCAAAGTGTTTTTTCCCCCGGAATTTTTTTCTTTCTCACGTGTTCACTCAGTAGATTTTCTTATACTTTCTGCTCAAGTTGTTGTGTTTTCTAGAATTGTTGTTTTCTTCTGGTATGCTGTTTCCACTTTCAGTTTGTGTTTTTTTGTTTTTTTAAATGTTGTTCCATTAATGAATGTTGATTTCTTTTCTCCTCATGTTTCATACCCTAATAAAGACTTATTGATCCAACATCAATCGCTACTTTTTAAAATAAAAACAACAAAATTAATAGAAAAATGCTAATGACTTCTTCTTAAAGCTACTGAACGCAGAAAATTGAATTGTGAATCGCTACTGCCACCTGTGGCCGGAAAATGAAACCGCATTTTCCCTTCTTAACGTACACAACGTGCATATGACGTCGCATCCGTAGACACAGGGCGGGAAATTCGAACCCGAATCCTGTCTGAAAACTATTAGCCAGGGGCTTGCAGGAGTTCCCATTATGAACAACTAAGGTGCTAATCTACCAATTAAAAAAAATGTTACAGTCACAGATGGTCAAATAAAAAAGCTATTGTAAATCTCATTTGTGAGATCAACGGTTTGTAAAATGCTGATGATGGCAAATGTAAGCTGAGGCTACATTTTTCTCTTGAGCCATAAACCCTTTTCTCCGCAGTTGTGTTCCCCTCGCAAACATTCGTCCGAATATTACAAACATAAAAATGTGAAGGCGCCTCCTGGAAGTGTTTTCTTGAGTTTATGTGGCTACAAGTTTGTTTTGCGGCTTGAAATGATGGAGGGCGGCAGAAAAACAAGCCGAAGTGTTTTCTTTGCGCGAACACTCAGCGGGTCGTGCCCCATCTGCTGGAATCAATAACGCCGGCGTCTTGTTCTTCTTCTTCTTCTTTTTTTTTTTTTTTTTTTTATGAAACGCACTTACTCTTAATTTCATCCCCGAGTGGTTTTAGAGAGAAGAATGTGGAGTTACCTATAAGCGCCGCGCTGCCATAAATCAGCGGCGGCGCTAGTATCGATTGATGCTGATATATCACACAAATTTACTGTCACTTCTGTTTTCAATTAAAGATACAATCAGTCAGATAATGACTTAATTGGATTTTACACAAGATTGACTTTTATGGCCGGCGCTTTTACGACTTTAGTTAAGGGAGGCCATTTTATCACAGGGAGAACAAAGTGTCTTGCCAGTGGTTACCCCCCCCCCCCCCCCCTCCCTCGACACGACGCCCCCTGCTGGCTCACCTTCAAAAGTCAGGTGAGACTCGTTCTTGCGAAATCTGGCGAGACTTCAGCTCAGTGAGCCACAGAAAAGGGCATGATTGTTGTTTTAGATGATTAGCCGTGTCACTAAAAAAATGTTGGGAAAAAACATGGCCACTTAAATAAAAATAAAAATATATAAATCCTAATACAGTTGCTTTTGTATTTGCCCATTTTTTTTGGTATCCTATCATGACAATTGCATGTGTGCGAATCTGCAAGCATGAATGCGAATGTGATCAAACTCAATTGAGACGCGTGGGCAATATTGCTCCCCCGGGGACCCTTAAATCAGTCGCCATGTGACAACGAGCCCCGCCCCGCAATCAGCTCCTCCTAATGATGGCCATCTTCTTCCCGTGGCCCACCTCCATTTTGTTGGGATCCCCAAAGCCCCCCGAACACGTTTCAGGGTCAAACCACCAGGAACGCAACCTTTTAAGTAATGCAAAGTTTAAAATATGTTCAAATAACTGAGGGTTATGAAACCGTGACACTGATGCTATTTGCTAGCCTGTCTATGGCGTTTTGCATTGTCTGTTAGCGTTTGGCTAAGTGGATGTTCCTGAGGTAAAGTTATGAGGATGTTTTAAATGCACATGTAATTGTCTTTATTTTATTCTTGACAGTAAACTTAAGTGTAATATTGTAAAAACATGTCAACTAAATCAAAAGTTTTATTATTCTTTATTTTACTGAAAATATTATTTTTATTTTTCAATTTGGCTTATTTGAATGTTTATAAACTATATATAAAAAATATTCAAAATAATATCTATTATTCTAAATATTTTTTAATATTTTTTTAACAATTCATCCTCTTTTAACAGTGGAGGTAAAAAAAAAAAAGTACAGTATTAATATTTTTGTAATTATATATTTTATTTCCTTGGAGATTTTTTTAAATATGTGGTAAATATTTAATTATTTGTTTTCAACGAATCAACCACATTTAATACTGCAGCGTGACATCTATTTAATATTTTCCACATTATTTTTGTAATCATTGATTGATCAAAGGTTTGATATATATATATATATATATATATATATATATATATATATATATATATATATATATATATATATATATATAAATTCACATTTCATCTATTTGTTCAATAAATCATCCACATTGAATAAATACTAAGCCACATTATAAAATACTAAAAATACTTTTATTATTTTTTTGTAAATATTAGCCCTTTTATTAAACAGTAGAATGAACTTTTCGTTTTCCCGAATGCAGAATGAAATAATCCCTTCCTCTCATATGTATATTTTTCCTCTAGTGCCAGCGTGGCCGCCTTGCCTGACAGGTCAGAAAGTCCGGAAGTGAGCATCCAGACCCGTCTCGTCACCTTGAAAAGGTGCTGGGCCATTTTCCAATTAAAAGCTTAATGGCCGCACTTGATTGGCCGCCCAGCAACGACGCATCATCCCATTTTGTGCTTGAATAAACTGCCCGCTTCCATTAAGATCCCACTCACTTCTCCATTCACAGCCATGCATGAAAAGCGGACAAGTTGTAAAAGTTGCAGATGATTTCCAATTGAATTGCTTGTTTATTCGGTGGAGTTTAATAGCCGATTATTTGCTGGGGAGCAAGATGGTGTGAATGACAACTTAAGTGTTTCCAACATGCTTCATGGCGGCCTGGAGTGGAAGGCCGGAGAGAATGTGTACATTTCTAATAGGGATATGGGTCGAGGATTTTTAAACTTTTCACCCCTCTCTCCTAATTTACGAGTGAATAATGCATGACATCATCCACATTAAACCCCATTAAAAGGAGTTTGGGGATTTTTCAATACAGGTTTTTTTTTAATGAATAATAAAACGCTCTTCACGTTTTTTTTTAAAGTATACTCCCAGTTATATATTTTAACGTGACAAAGAAATAAGATATATAAATAATGTCCTTACCTTATGGGGAATTTGATGCTATTCTCAAACCACATAAAACATCAGACGCTGCTGCTTCTTGGCCAGGTCGTCTTTGTAAATGAGAAATGATTCTCAACTAACCAACCTGGGGGAAAACAAAAAAAAAAACAGATATAGACTAAAATGTAAAAGGCCCACCAGCTCATAATGATGTACATAATAATATTAATACTTGGGCCTGACAGATTAATCGGCTATAATAATTTCAAAATGATTAAAAATAACAAAAATACCTTTGCTAATTTTTGCTGATTTTTTAAAACATGCATCGACATATTACAAAAATATGACATTTAAACATCTATCGTAAAACAGTCAAACATTCTGCATGTATTTAATATCGTAAGTGACCAAAAAATGTTATTTTATGATTATTACATTTTTTTATTTTTATTAATCAGCCGATTCATCAGTTATTGGAATTTTATCCTGCCAAATAATGGAATCTGCATTGGCGTAGGGAAAAAACAAAAACAAAAAATAATATTGGTCAGGCCCTAATTCACCCCTTACCATATGTATTTTCTATTTTTAATAGATTCATTGATTTAATGTAATTAATTAATTGGTTAGATTTTTTTTTAATTTCTCACTAATTAAAATATACATAAAAGGCCAGCTGGGATAGGCTCCAGCACCCCCGCGACCCTTGTGAGGAAAAGCGGCCAAGAAAATGGATGGATGGATGGATGGAATAACAAACAAATATTATGACGGAATTTTTTTCATGTTCACTTGTGACCTAATTCCTTTATTATTATTATTTATTTATTTTTACTAATAGGGGTCATATAAAATAAAATTTACAAAGTGTATATTTTTTTTGCACATTTCCTGGAATAAGTTAAGCTGTTTTGGAAAAAGAAATGTGCTAAAAAAAAATAGTTTCCACGAGACAAAAACAACACGTTTTTATTGAGCCGTTTCAAAAAAGACGTAAAGATCACGTGCACGTTTTGATTGACAGCCGGGTGGGCGTGTGTTATCAGTCCCCCCCCCAACCACGCCACCCGGTCCCCTCTCTCTGGCCCCTCTCACCTTGAGCGCGTGACAAGCAAGCGCCACCTTCCATTCCAGTTGGGGAACCGGCGGGGCGATGAACGGCTACGGCTCTCCCTACTTGTACGTGGGCGCGCCGGTGTCGCAGCCGCCGCGGGCGCCCCTCCAGCGGACGCCCAAGTGCGCGCGCTGCCGAAACCACGGCGTGCTGTCGTGGCTCAAGGGCCACAAGAGGTACTGCCGCTTCAAGGACTGCGCGTGCGACAAGTGCATCCTCATCATCGAGCGGCAGCGCGTCATGGCCGCCCAGGTGGCCCTGCGCCGGCAGCAGGCCAACGAGAGCCTGGACAGCCTCATCCCGGAGGCCCTCAGGGTCGTGCCCGCCGAGGGGCCCGCGCCGGCGGCGGTGGCGGTGGGGGCGGCGGCGGCCACCGGCGAACCCGAAGCCAGGTGGAGGAGCGCGGAGGAAGGGCGAGGTGAGGACGCAATTGCATGTCAACACTTTGGAAAGACTTCTTTTGGATTCATTCAGGTGACTTTTGCTTCTTTGGAGTCGTTTTTAGTGCAGGCGCCTTTCGTCATACCGATTAGCACTGAAAAGACATTTTAGAGTTAAAGAAAGAAAAATATAGCTTTTGGATTATATTCACATTCTAACACGTTTCAATGTGTTTCTTATAACAAAACAAAAACTGGATTGATTTTATGATTTTTGTAACATTGTAAAAAATAAAAAATAGTTTCAACATTGGTGAAGAAACGTGGACCAAATTCTGCATTTCTTCTTATAAAAAGCATATTCAAATTACATTGATGATGCAATGCATATTATTATAAACACATACAAACAAAACTAAACTGTATTTCACGTCTAAAGCACATCATTTAAAACGATATTTAATTGTCATTGTAATATGTAAGTTGTAATGTATTTTCTTGCGTAACCAAACAAATATTTTACATTAGTTAAAGTAAAATATATTTTAGGAGCGTGAGGATGACATTTAGTTTATTTCATCATCTTAAAAAAAAACACATAAGTACATGCAAAAATGACATTGTTGTCTGTAATAATTGCCATTTGGGGATAAACAAAATGTGAAATAGGCCTATATACGTTAACTTAATTTATTCGTTACATTAAACAATGTAAAATAAATAAATACATGAAATAAAAGGTGACCTGGATTATATGAGTCTATGTCATGTTGTTGTTGTTTTTATTTATTTATTTATTGTTTTTATGTCACACTCGGCTTTAAAAGGACAAATAGACACAAGGCCTATCGAAATGTTCATTTTCAAATATAAATGAAATCTCTGAGTCCTACAGGATTTGAATTGCACATTGTATTGCTCACTTCTTTTATTAACCTGTATAAAAAAACGTAAAAAAAAAAGAAGTACTTAGATGTTCCGGGTACCTTGAAAAAAAAATGTTAATTGTTAAATGCTTGACGTTTTTGTTGTTGTTTTGCGCATCTAAGAGGATTCAAAACGATTGCAATCCAACAGATAGTGAAAAGCGATACAGTTGTTTTCATATTTCTCGCATCTTGAGATCAAATGTTGCTAGGCAACAGTTGATGTTTTGATACAATCGGCACGTTGAGCAGAGGACAAACTTTATATAAACATAAATTGTCATTAAGACACGTGATTTCAACATTTTTTATGCATCTGCCA
Source organism: Vanacampus margaritifer (assembly GCF_051991255.1). Lineage (NCBI taxonomy): Eukaryota > Metazoa > Chordata > Actinopteri > Syngnathiformes > Syngnathidae > Vanacampus > Vanacampus margaritifer. The sequence goes on from NC_135434.1 coordinate 3,101,279, forward strand.
GGATTCAAGAAGAACATTTAGTCAATACAAATGCAATAAGCACAGAAATATATTGTTGCGTGTAGAAACAATTCTGTGCAAGGAACGTAATATGGAAAATATATTACAATTATTATCTACATAAAATAAAAAGCATTCTTAGGTCAAAAATATATGAAACATTTAATGTCAAAAATGTCTAAAAATACATTGTTACACGAAAATCAACACATTTAAGTTAATGTAAAAACAAATGCATTGTCGTATACAAAAAACGCTTTTATTGCCTAATTTGCATTTTATTAATTAAATTCTAATTTGTTTTCACCATGCACAAAACTTTCATCCAAAACCAATAATTTGTGATTTATTGTTAGCAACACAAAAACATATATCTACCTAAAATTCTATTTCCTCCCCACCCAATTTGGTAAGGATTGGGTGGTCACTTGTTGCTAGGCAGACTTCACAAGGTTCATCATAAAATTTGCATGTCACAAAAAACAACAACTATAAAAACTTGTAATGCGAGTTAAAAAAAAAAGAAAAAAGTGTTGCTTCCTGTTTTGCAGAAGCTCCAGAGGACGGCGGTGGGGACATGTCCGGTGCCGAGACCGGGGGAAGCCCCGGTGAACGGGACCAAGATCAGGTGAGCTCCCCAGAAGGTTCCAAACCAAACTCCTGTTACACCCCGGACCCCCCTGACGGCCACCCGGGGGAGAAGGAGGCCAAAGCTGCCGAGAGCCCTCAGAAGAGCCCCGCCAGTCCAGTAGGCCGGGGGGTACTGATCGAGGGTCTGGCCGGCTCCGTCAACCTGCCCTTCAACCTCAGGGCCAACCGGCCCCCCCTGGAGGTCCTCAAGAAGATCTTTCCGGGTCACAAGGCGCCTGTTCTGGAGCTCATCCTCCGGGGTTGCGGTGGTGACCTGGTGGGCGCAATCGAGGTGCTGTTGTCCAGCCGGGGCCCGGACGGCGGCGCGCACCCGCACCCGGACTCCCACCCGGACCCCCTGGTGCTTCCGCCGGGCGGGCACCCTTTCGAGCACGGCCTGGGCTCCTACCACCCGGTGACGTCCTCCACCAAGTGGTCAGTGGGCTCCGCCTTCAGGGTGCCGGACTCTCTACGCTTCACGTCCGAGTCGCCCTCAGTGGGCGCCTTGGGGGTCCCACTGCAGCATCCGCGCTACCCGCTTGTGCTGCGCAACTCCCTGACCCGGGGCCCGGGCGGCGCCTTGGTGCCCAACGACGTGACCCTGTGGAACACCATGGCCCTGCAGCAGCAGTACCAGCTACGTTCTGCCGCCGCCGCCCAATACGTGTCGCCCTTTGGCCCGGCCTCGGGGGGCTCCGTCTTCCGGGGGGCCTCGCTCTTACACCAGCACCACCCCAGAGTCAGTGACGAACCCCGTGGCAGCATCCAGGAGGGCGAGGTCTGCGGGCCCGGGGCCAAGGCGGCGGGTTTGTACTCGCCCGACGAGGATTACGAGGAACGCTCGGATTCTGCCGACTCGCGGATCATGAACTCGTCCGGCTAGAACGCTTTTTGGTTTGTTTGGACTGGACCCGACAAACAATGAAGTGAGCGCCACTTGTGAATGTACAAAGCTCGACGTCTACTTCCTGTCAGCATGTTGTCATGATTGTGAGCATGTGTTGCGTGTGAATAATAAACAAACACTGGAAATGTAAACTGTGTCAAATGTTGCTTTCGTAAGGCTCAGCTACGACCTCCATTTTGTACAGCCACGACCTCCATTTTGTACACTATTTAAACATTAAAATTCAAAGCTAAAAACCCACAATTAAAAACGGATGGCCCTCAATTGATTTTTAAAACTAAAAATTTGTGTTGTCAAAGTAAAAGCATTCATTGATTAATTAATCACAAAAAAAGATCACATTAATCATGAACTAAAATTTATTAATTAATCGCACTATTAATTTTGACCATAGATTATCCTTTAGCATGGCAGCGGATGGCTACGTTTAAGGTAACACAGATTTGTTTGAGCAATAAGCATCATAACATGCATTAAAGTAAAGCATTCAATAAATGTTCATGTCAAAATATCGGGGTCATTTTGTCCCCATTTTTAATTATTTTTCTAATCAATGAATTACTATTATAAGTAATTCATTGATTAGAAAAAGAAGAGGATGAGCGTGTGCAGTGCATCAAAAAATGTTGAAGACTTCCTCATTACATTAAATGTCAAAACAACACACATAAACGGTGCTCTTTAAATTTGGTGGGTGAGAAATGTTGATTAAAAAAAAGCCTTTTTTTAATTACGCGATTAATTGTGCATAATTAGAATTTTAAAATGTGATTAATCTGATTAAAAAATGGTATCGTTTGACAGCTCTACTAAAAATGTTTACTGTCGCAAAGCATTTTTAATTTTATGTTCGCCACTAGATGGCAGATGAGAACACCTCCAAGTCCGAGACCAGAGAAGAAGACATAGTGGGGAAGAAGCAGGACCAAATTCGTAAATAAAATTAAAAAAAAAAAGTATTTCAGAGGCAGATTATAAATTAATCGAATTTAAACACAAACCCATTTGCCTACTTTGCTTATCAGCCGTGAAAGCTTGGAACCTAAGTTGCCACTACAACATCGATCAAAAGTAAACAAAGAGCCATAAAAAAAATAATTGAAAAAACAGTTGACAGTGCATCTGGAATAACTAAATTTGTGTCCTTCAAAAACAATGATTAATAGTGATATACCCAGGTACAGTGTCTTAATATATAAGATCCTGGTCTGTACATTTGTTCAATATCAAAACAATCATACGCACATATTTTGACCTTTTTTTAAAAGGCACTTTTGTCATACATCTGATTAGGAAGTGCGAGGCCCCCCTGGTTGCGCTGATAAATAAAAAATTGTGGCCTCCTCCATCTTTAGTGATATTTTATACTGATATAGTGATATTTTTAGCGTATTAAATGAACAATTTTTTTTGACGGCAACCGTATGTGATGGCAATATGAACCGCGGGAGGCCAGCCTAGATCACAATAATCTTTCATTATGCACAAACACGTCACCAACGCACTGCGAGGGCCAACGTCCAAAATAAAAGCCTAACAAAGAACTGTTGGACATATATTACTTTAAGATTTACATAACGGAGATCGCAAGTTTAAAAAAAATAACAACATGTTTTGGCACGTGACTCACCTCCAGCCAACGTGGTCTTCTTGTCCACTAGGTGGCGCCATTACAGCTCAGACAAGGCATCGCCATCTTAAAAAAACAAAAACAAAAAAGGCTTACAGAATACAAGACTATATCATTGTTTTATCATTCGTATGATTATCATCGTCATTATTATTGTTATTATATAGTCTATTTTTTATGATTGTCATATTTGAATATTTTGAACGCATTCCACAGGTCAGGCGACATTGAGCATGGCTGGTGTTCTTCCATTCAAATAAGATGACAAATGCTGCCATCTGCTGGTGAAATGTTTACACCGCATGTGTCAGTACATATGAGTTGTTTACTTGCTTTAGTCTGACATCTAGTGCTTACACGTCAACATGACATTTGACGTTTTTCATTATTATGAAAAGAGCTCACTTACAACAAAAGCTGAACATGAAACTTTATTTTGCACCAATTCAAATAATATTTTGAGAGTTTATAACGATACAAATTTAATTTCTATCCCCCACCCCCTTCAATGTATATTTAAAAATACATCACAAACAGGTAATGCTGAAGGGCCCAGTGGATTGAATACTGTTTTCTTAAACACACAAAATAAACAAATACAACAACAAATACAAACAATAAAACAAACAAGAAACATAAAATCAACAACAGATTGAAGTGTTCAAAGCTGATTTTTGTTGAATGTTGTGTTTTAACTGGTGCCAGGTCAGGGTGGAGGTGTCAAAGTACTTGAGACGTCTGCTTATGTCCTTAAGAGCATGTGTTGTGGGTCCATCACGGCCTAATTAGCATAACAGTGCTCCTCTGTGCACCTCCTCCTCCTTCTCAGCGGGACGCTTCCAACGAGATGCTGCTCTTTCAATCAGGAACGCCACATGTGATTAAGTGCCATTTCACCTCGGTGTGTGTCTTTACAGGTTACGAACATTTGCAATATTTGCAGTCCAACATGCAAATGAAACTTTTGTGGGACTTCATATTGTCAAAAATACCACGTTTCCTAGACCTTTTCGCGATTCTCAGAGACGTCTGGAACTTAGAAAAGGGTTCAAGACCCATTCAACAACACTGCACCACAAGAGTCAATAAACCCGTCAAAGACTCATTTGAACCACCACGAGAATCCCCAAATCTTCTTTAACCTGACCTGGAACCCCTTCAAGTGCCAATGAACCATTTCTTAGACTCTTTTGAATCTCTTTAAGAATCTGACAGACATCTGACCAAAAAGTCAACATTAGCTGTGGTTACTCAAGTCTTGATTGTGTATCTCCAAAAGCCAGGGTAGGCCCAAATGCATCTTGGTTCAATTTTAATCGGGTCCCAGATTCTTGAGAAAGTAATTCAAGTAGAAGAGGATGTCTTGAGGGAACATGAGTGGATGAGGGATGGTGGACGCAAATGCAGGGAAACAGAAATCAAGTGCAGTGCGTGCTACTTTTATTAACCATAGGGAGAAAGGTGAGCAGACAATCATGCAGACTTGAGTGGACTGGTCACCATTACTGGACTGGATGTGAGTCAACTGGTCGCCACGACTGGACATGACATGAGTGGACTGGTCGCCACGACTGGACAGGGCGTGAGTGGACTGGTCGCCGTGACAGGACGTGAGTGGACTGGTCGCCGCGACTGGACAGGGCGTGAGTGGACTGGTCGCCACGACTGGACAGGACTTGAGTGGATTGGTCGCCACGACTGGACAGGACTTGAGTGGACTGGTCGCCACAACTGGACAGGACATGAGTGGACTGGTCGCCATGACTGGACAGGACTTGAGTGGACTGGTCGCCACAACTGGACAGGGCGTGAGTGGACTGGTCACCGCGACTGGACAGGACGTGAGTGGACTGGTCGCCGCGACTGGACAGGGCGTGAGTGGACTGGTCGCCACGACTGGACAGGACTTGAGTGAACTGGTCGCCGCGACTAGACAGGACTTGAGTGGACTGGTCGCCACAACTGGACAGGGCGTGAGTGGACTGGTCGCCACGACTGGACAGGACTTGAGTGGACTGGTCGCCGCGACTGGACAAGGCGTGAGTGGACTGGTCGCCGCGACTGGACAGGACGTGAGTAGACAGGTCGCCATGACTGGACAGGACTTGAGTGGACTGGTCGCCACAACTGGACGTGACGTGACAAGACCTGATTTGCCTTGACTTGACTGTGGCAATGACGACTTGGCTAGCTGTTAAAATGATGACTTGGCTAGCTGAGACGATGACGACTTGGTTAGCCGTGACAATGACTTGGCTGTGGTGAAGGCTACTTGGCGGTGACAAAGACTTGACGCACAAACTTCCACACATAATATAGGCTATGCACAACAGACTAAATACACCAACACTAATGAGACACACCTGGGGAAGGGAAGACAGACACACAGGTGAACGTGGTTAGACATAATAAGGGAAGAAACCAGGAACACAAGACAAAAAAACACCAACCACAGACAAAAACAAGAACACCGATAACAAACAAAAACCCTAACCCCCACAGAACCAAAACATGACAAGAGGATCTCTATTTGTAAGATGGTCCTGTAGCTGGAAAAAGTCCATGAAACCCTGGCAGAGGCCTTCACATCAGTAGCATGTCCTCTAATAAAAACGGTCAAAACTTGGCTTTGCCCTCATGGGGGACTCACAGGCGGAGTTTTATTGAGAATCCAGTACTCACTCTCTCAACGAAATTGAGACCCTGCACGAGGACCTCTGGAAGACCTTCATGGTCTACAGGCTGTCCCACATTTCCTGGTGTAACTTTTTAATGTACCAAAAAAAAAAAATGCCAGGAATTCCTTCAAAGTATCATCCCAGGGGTCCTTAATGAACCACAGAGAACACGTTACACCTGGAGGTGTCCGGACTCTGGTGACGAGCTCATCCCTCCGACCTGAGCCGTGGCCTGGAATCATCGGATCAAAGCATTCCTAGCTTGGAAACTGCAGCGTGGGGTGGCCACTCGTAACCCCCGTCGTAAATTAAGAGACCAAGTGGAGAGTCAAGCTGCACCTGCAGGTCTTCATCCTCCCCGCCACCCCAAAAAAACACACTCAACCCTCCCTTTCTCCACACATGGAGGAAGAGTTAGGACCCCAGAGAACACCAGGCTGTAATCATTAGCGTTTTTATATATTGAGGGTTATTACACAGTTGTTACATTGTTATTAGACTCTTTTTTTTTTTTAATTCAGGGTTATTTAATATAAATATTTGCTAATAATATGTACTGTATATACATACTTAAAACAATGCAAAATAATATGCATGCTTCTTTTTTAAAGTGGAAATAAACAAAATCAATGATAATTAATTACTATAAAAGAAGAAAGAAATTTTTTTTCAACAAAATAACAAATGAAAAAATAACAAATGAATAAAATATTTTAAATAAAATAAAATACATAAATACAGATAACAATGACATATACATCTTAGATTAACTGTTATTGCACAGTTGTTACACATTTAGATGACTTCACTATACATATACAATGCATTGTAGAAACTAATGTGAATTAGCGCTAAATTTGAGTCAACATGGGCACATCTTGTTGTTACAGTAATTATGTCATTATTATTATTCACACAAAAAAACTATACATTCATTAAAATATATGAAACTAATCTAAAAAAATAAAGTGAGAAACTATGATTATGTTATTTTAAAACATAAAATGTATATTTTAAAAAATCTCAACTGAACTTTATTTATAAAATATGTTTACTGGAAACACTATAACATAAACCAGTTAATTTTAAACCCCCTTTTTCATTTGTTCACTTAAACAACTATTTTATGGCAGTTCTTACTGTCAAGTTACCTTTAGTTGAGGTTCACCGAGCAGATTTGACGCCTCCGGAAACAAGGAGACTCCCTATTGGTCAGTTTTTTTTTCTATTTGGTTCAAGTGGCAGCCAATCAGAGGAGAGGGGGCGTGGCTAATGGGAAGCGTTGCGGTGAGCTGGCGCTGCACGAGGAAACTTGGCTCAGTCGGCGCACACACAAACAGACACAGACAGAAAAAACACACACGGACAGACAACCAGACAGCCAATTAACGGCTAATTAAGTGATCGCTGCTTTCCAGCAGGCTGGAAAACACTTGGAGTGGAGGGAACGTCCACTCGTGGAGGTAAACATTTATTTTTATTCTTTACGTTAGTATCGCCACTAATCAATCATCCATGTCAAAAGTAATCAGTTGCATGTATGAATACTGTTTTATTTGAATTATTTTTTGAATAATTTAAGACATTTTAGTCTCTCTTGGATGCTCAGTTTTCAGTTTTTGTGTAGGCCATTTATCATTAATATTTTCTGGACTTAACAGTAAAAACTCTTAAAATAACTTTTTCGTTATTCATCCATATAGTCTGGATTAGAATCCTGCAGATTTGAATAGTTAAAAACATATTTTTGTTTTGACTCATAATGTCTTGATAAAAAATGTGCATTTTAAACATTGTGTATGAATATTTCACGTCTGGTTTAATATTCGGCACTGTTTGACATCACTTTAAAAAAAAAAAAGTTTATTCGTGAAGTTTGCATCATAATTCGTGACTTAACTTTTTTTTTTCAAAATGAAGAAAAATATGAGAATTTACTAAAGATCTATTACTGATGCCAGTGCATATTTTGCATCATAACATGGCAGACTGAAAAATAATAATAATGCCATATACTTTATGTCTGTCTGTCTATCTATCTATCTATCTATCTATCTATCTATCTATCTATCTATCTATCTATTTAAACAAGCCAATAGAAGTTAAAATAGGTTATATTTTGAATTGTATTGTATTTTCCTGTCATTTCTGCAAAAAAAAAAAAAACGTTAACCAAAATGTAAATATAAAAAACTATATATATTTGTCAAAGTGCTGAATTATAATCCAGACTAAATGAGTGTAGTAAATTAAAAACAAAATAAGCGAATTCCAGACGAAATAAATATATATATAGCCTATACTTCAAATGGATAAATACGTCCATAGTTCCAAGTCAGTGGTTTAAACGTTAATCTTGTATCACACTATCCATTAACGAAGTACTAAAAAAAAGTCCCCTTCGAATTACTCAGGGCGCTTGCAAACATGACCGAAGGTTGCGAGTTCGAGATCGACGTGGAGAGCGTGGAGGCGGAAGCGGACGAGGCCAGCGAGCGGACGGAGGAGGACAACCTGCAGCACCCGCACCCGCACCCGCACCGGCACGAGCGGGTCGGCGGCGGGGACGCCCTGCCGGCCCCCCCCAAGCCGGGCGAGCTGCAGCGCAAGTTGAGCCGCACGCCCAAGTGCGCGCGGTGCCGCAACCACGGCGTGGTGTCGTGCCTCAAGGGCCACAAACGCTTCTGCCGCTGGAGGGACTGCCAGTGCGCCAACTGCCTGCTGGTGGTGGAGCGGCAGCGGGTCATGGCGGCGCAGGTGGCGCTCCGGAGGCAGCAGGCCACCGAGGTGAGCGCAGCCGGGGGAGGCATTCCAAGCCGGAATTGATGCTGTACTTGTTCAAATCTGAGGTGCAGGACAAAAATACTCGAGTACGGATACTTTGGTAAATGTGTAACTGATTTGTTGGCGTGTAGTCAAAACTTTGGAGACACGTCTCCATTCAGTAGCATTAGAAATTCTATCTATCTATCTATCTATCTATCTATCTATCTATCTATCTATCTATCTATCTATCTATCTATCTATCTATCTATCCACCCGTCCGTCCATCCATCCAGTTGCTCAAATGTTTTGAAAAAATGATACATTTACATTTGTTTAATTAAGCAGGAATAAAAAAAATGATTCTCATTTTAGGTGTCATTGTTTACTTTAAACATTTATGTAGACGTCATTATTATTACACACTTCTAAAATAAAGTGTATACATTTGCACCATGATTTAGTGCAATTTATTTTGCATAGTTTTTTTTTTTCATATGTCAATTTATTTGCTGTATTTTCAAGAGTTTGGCAAACTCATAGACTGCAACAATGTCATTATAATCTATTCTGTTCTTCTATTTTGCTGATATTCCCTGCAAAAAATAAAATTGGCCTCAAAGTTTTTTGTCCTAAAAAAAAGACTGATTATTATATGATTGATATAATATTTGAGGATTTCCCTTTAGCTTTTTTTTTTTTTATTGTGTTGTTATTTTAAATCAAACATATTGTTGGATTAATTTCACAGTGAAAATGTGGTTGTTTGAGGTTTTAGTTGAATGTGATTTAGTAAGCGTTAATCAGATAGACTTTAATAAAAGACTGAGAGAAAATCAATAGCAAAATGTTGGCTTTTTTTTTTTTTTTATGCGGCCAATCTATTTCCAACAGGATTAGGATACGTGTGACATGTCGGCAGTATTTCAGATATGATACATGTTTAAACCGACATGTTCTTTTTGTATTTTATTTTATTTTTTTGCATTCAGAATTAGCGATGAAACGTTTTTTTTCAATTTAGGCGCGTTTGTGAGACAAAAAAATATCTTAATGGCAGCTGTGACTTGATCTGAGACAAATGCATTTTATTTATGGATGACTTCATGTTTTTTTTTTTTTTATCCATCAGGACAAAAAAGGCCTGTCTGGGAAACAAATTCCAGCCGAGAGGAGGCCCATCTATCAGAGACATGTTCGTCCATCAACTCTGCTGGCCAAAAGCATCCTCGAAGGTAAAAGACAAAACAAAACCCATGATTTCAGCAATCCTCTTTTGGGCTTTAAAAAGAGTTCATATGAGAGCAGCTGTTGTATATATCATTATTTACAATCTAATATTCGTTTTAAAGGGTGGTGAGTTTCTGTTGTCCTGATTTAACAAATGGTCATTTCACGCTTTGGATTGCTGTATTTATGGGCAGCATGTTGTCAAATTGGGCTAAAAAGGGAAAGACTCAACATTTGGACTTGTTTGTTTAAGGCAAAATGTAAACAACTCAAGAATTGGGTTACTATTCATTACATTTTACCCTAACTTGTTGGCCTCTTTTGACTTATTGGGTTGTTTTTGACCCAACTGTTTTAACACACTAAGAAATGTTGGGTCAGAAATAACGATTTGATGACAGATGGGTGGCGCTAAAATGTGGTGAATTTGACCTTTTCAAAAACATCCACTTTTAGACCCCCTTTTTTTTTAATTGAACATTTTCTGACACATGAAAAACTGTTGGGTTAAAAGTAACCCAAATTAGGTCAAAAATGGAGAGACCAACTTCACCCAAAAAGTTGGGTCAAACAAATTACCCACAAAACAACCTAAAACTTGGGTTGCTATTAACTTAATTTGATTCAACTTTTTGGAGGAAGTAAATAGCCCAAAAAGCTGATTTGTTCCATGTTGGGTTATTTTATTTTTAACCCATTAGTTTTTTGAGTGTAAAAAAATGTTCAGATAAAAAAAAAGGTCTAAAAGTGGATGTTTTTGAAAAGCTCAAATCCCACACATTTTAGCGCCACCCATCTGTCGTCAAATCGTTCAAATTTGATGGCTATTGGACAAAATCTCTAAATTCGTATTTGAAAATAACCCTAAAAATTGCCAACATGGCCTCTACAAAGCCAAAATGACTGCTTTCCAGTATCTTATTGGGCAACACTTCTTGAGACTTTTTTGCTGTCTCTAGTCACGTCTACCAAATTCCAAAGTGGAACTGGCTAAAGAGGCTGAATTAAAATTAAAAAAAAGGGGTATGTTTGATGGGCAACAGGTGAACAGATTGTGGCAACATCGCTATTCAATAAATATATTTTTAAGGGTTTTTGTGGTCTCCTGGAATGAAAAAGAAATTCAGCTCCAAAGTGAGCTTCACAACATTATTTTTGGTAGGCATGTGTATCATTAGATGACCCACAAAAAAAGTCTCAGGAAGCAACGTCAGAAGAGTCATTTTGTTTTGAAGCTGCCATTTTGGCCAAAAATGGACTCTGGGGCACCATCTGGAATTTCTTTTTTTTTTAATTCAGCCACAGAAGCCTTTTTTTTTTTTTTTGGTGGACATGTCTATCATTAGATGACCCACAAAAAAAGTCTCAGGAAGCAAAGACATTTTGGCGAGAAGCTGCCATTTTGGCCAAAAAGAACTCGGTATCACCATTTGGATTTATTTATTCTATAATTCAATTGCACAAGTTCATTTCACTGAGCAACATGAAATTTGGTAGTTATATCTATTATGAGTAAAACAACAAAAAAAGTCTCAAGAATTGATGCCTGAAAGTGAAAATAGAAATGTGATGATATGACACATGGACATATCAATAGTGTCTATTATGAGTAGAACAACGAAAAAGTCTCAGGAAGCAATGTCGGAAAAGACATTTTGGTTTGAAGCTGCCATTTTGGCCAAAATGGACTCTGGGGCACCATCTGGAATTATTATTATTTTTTAAATCCAGCCACAAAAGCCAATTTGTAAAAAATTTGGTGGACATTTCTATCATTAGTAGATCCACAAAAAGGTCAAAGGAAGCAAAGTCGGAAGAGACATTTTGTTTTGAAGCTGCCATTTTGGCCAAAAATGGACTCTGTGGCACCATCTCAATAATCCAGCCACAGAAGCCAATTCCTTGAAAATTTGGTGGACGTGTATCATTAGATGACCCACAAAAAAGGCTCAGGAAGAACAAGAAGAACTCTGTAGCACCATTTGCATTTATTTATTTGTTCATTTATTTATTCTATAATTCAATTCCACAAGTTCATTTCACTGAGCAACATGAAATTTGGTAGATATGTCTATTATGAGTAGAACAACGAAAAAGTCTCAAGAATTGATGCATGAAAGCGAAAAAAGAACTGTGATGATCTTACACACGGACATATCAATATACTTGGCGCATCCCTAATAAAGTTTCCTGTTCCCCCCCCCGCCCCCAATGGTCAGGTTTCCGCCCGGTGCCGTCGGATCCCTTCCTGGCCTCGAACCCGTCCCTGCCTCCGCCCCTGAGCGACCGCATGCGCAAGAGGCGAGCCTTTGCCGACAAGGAGCTGGAGAGCATCATGCTGGAGCGCGAGTACAAAGAGCGCGAGCTTCTGGAGAGCGGTCAGGCCTCGCCGCTGCTCTTCGCCAACAACATGGCGCACCACGCCGTCGACTACAACGCCTACAAGTCGGCGTACTCGCCCGAGGCGCCGCCCAAGGACATGTGCCTGGGCCCCGCCTGTTTGGACGTGCCCATGCCGTACCCGGCGGCCGCCAACAACGTGGAGCTGGTCTCGTCCAACGTGAGCGTGGCCGCCACGTACCGGCACTACCCGCGAGGGGGCTTCGTGGTGTGGCCCCGCGGTGCCGCCAACCTGGGTGACGCACTGCTCTACCGCCAGTGCCTCTTCAACGCCACGGCGGTGCAAAACATGAAGCCCGGCGGGGCGGCGTGGGAGCCCAAGACCGCGCCTGCCGAGAGACAGCCGCCGGAGCAGGACGCGGCCGACGGCGAGGGCTCGCGAGCCGCCTCGCTGCAGGACCCCCAAGACCCGCTAAGGGCGGCGGCAAAATCCACCACGAGAGAGAACTCTGCTTTCTACCCGGCAAAGAGGAGCTTCGGACAAGCCTTCCCGGCCAAGGATGCCGCCAAGTTCTCGCTCAAAGTCAACTCCACCTTCCACTCGCTCATCCAACACTCGCTGGGCGACACGGGCGGCGGTGGGGCGATGGCGGAACTGCGGGGGGCGCCGTACTGTAAGGAGCTCCTGCAGGAGGCGGCGCGCAAGCTCAGGGAAAACTCCGGAAAGGACGCGCAGGTGGGAAAAATCCCCGACAGGTGCGCCAAAGACTTTCTGTCCAAGCCGGGAGGGACCAAGATGGCCGCCGGCGAGTCTCTGTCCTTCTCTGTGGAGGCCATTTTGAAAAGACCCGCCATGAGTCGAGCGTTTCATTGAAAACGAAAAACAGTCCAACCCCGCGAGTTGCTGCAAATATTCAAAACATGCTCGTACGCCACTTCATATGTTTTGCATTTTTTTAAGGCTACAACCTGGAAACAAGTGCATATTTAATTCTGCCATCTAGTGGAAGAGCGTTTAGTTGTAATTATTAGTCATAAATACAATATTTTTGACGGAATTAAGTCAAATCGGAAATTTCCCATGATACACTAGTTGATCTCTTGATCGAGACATCAGTTCAATATATGCCCTTGAAACAAATGACTACTTTCCTATGAGCCAAGGCTTTGGCGCCATCTTGTGGTAATTTTAGAGAAAGAGCACAAAAAACGCAAGTAGGAAAATTTGAGAATGGCAAACTGCGAATAGGTGAGTCACTGTATGTAAATATGGTGTTTGGGTCCAAAAAGAACATTTTATGTTGTAATATCTTTGTACAGTGTATATTGTTTCTGCTTGCGCACGTGGATTTACTCAATTGTCAAAAGTATTTAAACAAGTTCCTCATGTCAATAAACTTGATAAGATTTTGCCTAAAATGTCTCACATTTCATGCCCATGTCTGACATTTTGATTTGAAGCAGCCATTTTTCGTCATTGTGTCCATTTCCGTATTTAAAGAAGAAACTTCGACATTTGAAAATTCAGCCCCTGAAGCGAGTTTCACTTAGCAACATGGAAATTGGTAAACATATCTATCATGACTAGACCCACAAAAAAGTCTCAAGAAGTCATACTCAGACACAGATAGTCTGCCATTTTGGTTGGAAGCTGCCATTTTAGGGTCATTTTGGCCATTTCTAGTTTTCCTTCAAAGATGAACTTTTGCTAGATTGCAAGGAATTTGATTATTATTTTTTTTCATTGCCTTTGTCAAAGTGGGCGAGCATGGTGGAAAAGTTTGACAACTTAATCCCAAAAAAAAAGAAAAGAAAAAGAACTCTAATGACTTATAAAAGGAGTGTGTGTCAGAAATATTTTAGAGTAAAAACTAGTGCCTGCCTGATTAATTTATTTGATTTAATTGCTGAATGCTAATAGCTGAATGCTAATAGCTGAATGCTAATAGCTGAATGCTTATGCAGTAAATTGAAAGATAAATTATGTGAAAATTACAAAGTATTAATTGTAGTTGAAAGATAAATGAATGAAATTAAAAAGAACACTTGAACTTTAAATTTATATGGAAATGTGTTATTTGAAAGTACCCTCCATTCATTTAGATGGAAAAGTGGAACCCGCGACCTCCTGGTTACTGGACAATGCATTTTACCAAGCGTGCCATTGAGCAGTATATAAAAATCACAATAACATATGTGGCACAATTATTATGGTTCTTCTTTCTAATTTACGAGTACATAACATCGCCAACTAGTGGCCTGGCATGCATATTACATCATATCTTTTGCAACCAGCCCTTTGTGAATGGAGGACATTTAAACAACATTTGTACGTGAAGCTTCCAAAGACAAGATCATTCCCGTTTTAGCACGCGTGTTGTTGTGTAAACACACCATGTGGGTGTCACACAAAGCCACAACGTTTGTGTGCACTAAACGGCCACTGATAACGATCTGCTGAGATCCTTAAAACCGCGTCGTCACAGGGTGTGAGATTGAGCGTGTCAGCAAGGGAGCGAGTTGGACACACACACGCACACACCTTCACCTTATCTACAGTTGCCGTTCACACAGTAGCATTTTGTTTGTATGCACACAGGTGTCGTTTGCCATTTCGAGACTTCACCGACTTTCCTTCATGCTGGGATGACGGCAGGGCAGACAAACACACACACACGAGGAAAAGTGGCCTGGGAATTTAGTCTTTGGCGTCTCTTGTTTCCAAGAGAAAACGAGGCAAAAGGTCACAAGTGTGCTTGTCGTCGATACACCGTCGCCGCTGCTGCTGAGCAGTTTAGAAAAATAATCTAATTACGATTTTCTTCTGCCAAAATTGAGATTTAATAAGCGATCATTTTTTCGAGGTTTTCTTGGCAGGTATTTCTAAATCAACAAGGAATAAATTAATATGTATTACAATCGTCAATATCAAAAGTATTATACATAAACGTTTTGGTCCTATAGTTTACGCTTACGCTATCACTATAATAGCATATCTGCTTTTAACTCATTCACTGCCATTGACGACTACAGACGTCAAAAATTCATGTAAAGTATTTCTATTAGTTTAACATTTTTTTCATTTCATTAATTTTTTAATGAAAAAATAGAATTTTTTTTATTGTACATTTATAACAGATATACAATTATCATGCAATCAATTACGATTAAATGTTCCTTATTTTTATCTTTTTAATTAGGCCCGTCAGGCGATTACATTTTTCTATTGTAATTAATCACATGACTTCACTAGTTAACTAACGATTAATCTGTTCTCAATTTACAATATGTTTCTAGGTTTTCATACTCTTGTTAGCAAAAGTGGAAAAAATGTTAAACTAATAGAAATAGTTCAAATGAATTTTTGACGTCTATAGCCGTCAATGGCAGTGAATGAGTTGATTGCCTACGTTAGCATTTGCTATGCTACGTTAGCTTTGCGGTTGTGGTAAATAGACGTCTTTGTTTTACTGAGAGTAGTGACAACTACTATCCGACATTGCCGCCATCTTAAATTCGTATATCAAGTTTTCACTTGCAAGTCAAAGTACAAATAAAAAAATTAAAAAAAATCACCGATCGACGGCTCATGTCCTGAAAACTGGCGGCGGTGATACTGGTGGTCATTAAAAAGCACGGCGAGAACTTCATGCCTGTTGGCCGTGAATGCAAAATACATCACGCTCCATTAGCTTCTCCAGTCATAATAGTGTAGTGAGTGTGGGGCATCGTGGCGAGGATTGTAGCGTACTGCCACGAGCTGCTGGCGTGACCACCACGGCAGGACGGACGTCTGCTCGGACACCTGGAAAAACCTATTTTGGGAAATTGGGATTTGATTAAACAGTAAACGTTTTGCTCGTCACGCGCTATTTTGTTGTTTTTGTACTTTTACGTTTTGACTTTTAGTTGCTGTCTGTACCCAAATGTCAACTGAACCTTTTCCTTAAGACCAAGGGATATTTTTGGCGTACTGATTACAGGCTAGGAGATGAAAACTTGAAATTGGAGGTCAATTGTTCATCTTACTGGCTGTTTTTAGTAGCAGCAGGCACGTGCGCAGGTCGAGCCCTAGTGGTGCTCCGGCAGAAAAGTGGCCTGACATTCAAAAATCAAAAAATTTGGAAAATACTATATCATCAATTCCCGCCAAAATATTTTGATATGAGATGGGTATTAGATTTCATATGATAATTGCGCCCTTTGTTAATCAGTAGTGCACACAAGCCATGTGAAGAGGGGTGTGTAGACTTTTTATATCCATTGTAGGATCCCTCAACAGCTTTTGTTAATAGGTTTATTGACTGTGTTGATTGCATTATCATAAGTTTAAGGTCTTTCAAAGCATTAAAAATTTTTTTTTTTTCCCAAAATTGCGTTCTTGCACTGTCCATTCTTTTTAGTAATTTTATTAAGCATTTCTTTATTTTGCTTTTAAATGTCTTCAACTGTTTTGCATCCTTCTTGAAAACAGCCAACAACAGCAGGAATGTAGGCGATAAACTCAAATGGCATCTTTTCTTCCTCTTTATCGTAAACTACTAAACAACTTTACCACATAGCAGGAGCACAAGCTTAGCTAAATAAGCTTATGTTAGGCTAGCATGGCTTAAGGCCATCACATTTGCAGGCCAAATGGTACTTAGCATTGACAATTAGCATTTTTTGCTAGCATTAATATGACAAGTTATTTGTTACGCTACTAGCTAGAGTAGCATGAAACTAACATTTAGATTTAACCATTTGAAAACCGTTCAAGCTCAGCATGTTAGCATTAGCATACTTTGTTTGCAAATTCTTTTTAATGTTGTACTTTTTATCTGTTATCTTAGTTTATCTTGGCTTGAGAACCTACTCCCAAAAATGACTGCGCACGTGTCTGAGTATCGTTGATACTGGCGTCCATTTTACTTGGCATCATTATTTATAAGGAAACGTGATCTGTCATGACAATGCGCAAAAACACATTGTTGTGAAAACAGTGTTGACAGCTCAACCAACTCCTCATTCTGTGTGTTTTTTGTGTGATTTTATTTAGTGGCCCGCCCACCTGCCATTTTGTAGCAAATTTGCCAGTCTAAACCTTCATGTAAATGCTATGGAAAAAAGGCTTTGTGTCACATTGTGACCCCCAAAGAAAATAGCCTTAGCGACGTATCGTCACACTCTGTGTTATTCTTGCCCGGTTTGTTGTCTTTTGCTCATGATTCACGACTGTTTTTTTTTTTTTTAAGAGGCCGCCACGACGTGACAAGTCGCAGCTGCCGCTGCCTAACCGCACCGACCGCCGCGGCGTGAGCTGTAATTTTACTAACGCGCTGATAAATGACCGCTGCACCTGGCTGACGCTAACTAGAGTAAACAGCGAATCTGCCGAAGTTAAAACTTGAGGGGCCCATGTTTGCATAGGCCTGGAAGAGTCTATGTAAATTTCTACAAACATACCAGCTAAATTTAGCTTGTTATCTTTTTTGCTATCTCAGGACACGGTTGGAAAATTTTATTTAATTGACCTATGTTTAAGTTACTTTAATTTGATATTGGACTGATCTCATATTTTTGAGTGAGGGAAAAGAAACTCAAATTTTTTTTCAATTTAGTGTGGCCCATCTGTTTAGTATTTGTGGTCTAAATTTGGTAGTAATCGGGAAAAAAAATCTCTAGGAGGTTTTTAAACATTTGAAGACTAAAATGGTAGTTTAACCCCAAAAATTGTGCGTCTGCTTATTATGATACAGATGCCTAACAAGCTTCATATTCAGTCTTCAAAGCTGAAATTTCGAGACAGTTGTTTTCGCTCTGAACTTTAGACTCCACCCACATTCAATGACAAAAGCTCAAAGTCCTTGCCATTTTGTGTTAATCATCTGTCTACTATATGCACTTAAAATGTTGGTAGCGATTGAAAATAAATCAATAAATCAATCAATCTCTATAATGGTTAATTTTTAACCATTGGCTGAAAATGGCCTAATATGGCTGCTTCGAACCAAAATGGCAGACTATGCCTTTTCCGGCATGGCTTCTTGAGACTTTTTTGTGGCTCTACTTATGATAGACATGTCTGCCGAGTTTCGTGTTGCTAAGTGAAAGTGACTTCAGGGGCTGAATTTTCAAAGACTGGAGTTTTGCGTTTAAATGTTGACATGGACGCAAAATGGCGACTTTAAAACAAATTGGTAGACTTCCTGTGCCTTTTCGGGCATGACTTCTAGAGACTTTTTTGTGGCTTTACTCATGATATACATGTCTACCAAATTCCACGTTGCTAAGTGAAAGTGACTTAAGGGGCTGAATTTTCAAAGACTAGAGTTTTCCTTTTCAAATGTGGCATAGAATGACTTTAAAATGGAAACTTTAAACCAAATTGGTAGACTTCCTGTGCCTTTTTGGACTTGGCTTCTTGAGACTTTTTTGTGGCTCTACTTATGATAGACATGTCTGCCGAGTTTCGTGTTGCTAAGTGAAAGTGACTTCAGGGGCTGAATTTTCAAAGACTGGAGTTTCGCGTTTAAATGTTGACATGGACGCAAAATGGCGACTTTAAAACAAATTGGTAGACTTCCTGTGCCTTTTCGGGCATGACTTCTAGAGACTTTTTTGTGGCTTTACTCATGATATACATGTCTACCAAATTCCACGTTGCTAAGTGAAAGTGACTTAAGGGGCTGAATTTTCAAAGACTAGAGTTTTCCTTTTCAAATGTGGCATAGAATGACTTTAAAATGGAAACTTTAAACCAAATTGGTAGACTTCCTGTGCCTTTTTGGACTTGGCTTTTTGAGACTTTTTTTGTGGCTTTACTCATGATCGACACGTCTACCAAATTTCATGTTCCTAAGTGAACCTTTCTTTAGAGACAGAATTTTCAAAAAATGAAAGTGTTGTGTTGAAATGTCGGCAAGGAGATGGTGACCTAAAAATGGTGGCTTCAAACCAAAATGGCAGACTTCTTTTTCTCTTTTCGGGCATGGCAATCTGAAAGCAAAACTATTTTCGCTTTTTGCTGGCGAGCCCTGCGGGTTTTAACCTTGGTGCTGCCTGAAAAACAACCTGTTGCCACTGTGCAACTTTGCACCTGTTTTGGCAACAACGTCTGTGCTAATGTGAGTGTTGTTACATCAACACACTGTGTTTTAACTCAGTTGGCCCTTGGCCTGTTTGAAGTGTGCACACTCACACATAAACGTTTTCAATTTTAATTCCAAAAGATGAGCCAAACTCAAATCGTTGCTAATCCAAGAATAGTTTTACTTTGAATTTACAAGGACACAAAAATTAATCCTGACCGAATGTTTATGCTAATTTGAAGTAAAATGGCAGGCATGTTTCGAATGACAACTTATGATAGACATGTCTACCAAATTTTATGTTGTATGTGTTTACTCCCACAACGGCACAAAAACATCTTTCTAACTCCGCCTGTCTATGGAAACAATCGAAAGAAAGAAGAATTTAGTTGCGGGTGTCACAACCAAAGAATCCTGCTATTGAGGACAGGTGTCGATGTCAGCAAAGCATGCGAGTCAGCACCCCCCCCCCCCTCCCCATCCTCTGTCTGAGGACGAGGGGGGGCATTTGGGGGTCAAATATATTTGACTCCACCTGTAGAATAACCCCACCATAAAAACATGAAAGTGTTTTATGGGGGGACTGCACGACACAGGAGGATACCACCTCTGAAGTCATGGACTCTTTCAATACATCATCATCTTCATCATCATCATCATCATCACCGGGATTGCACACGGCTCAAGTGCACACAGTAGAACTGTGCGACGTGTGCAATGAAGTTGACAAATATTATAATTTTTAAATACTGTATATTTACTTAGGTTTATTAAAAAATATAAATAAAAATACAGGCCAACCTTGGCCAAATTTGACTGTAATATTATAAAAAATTAAAAAAGACATTTCAATTATGTACTTTGAAACGTATTACTTATTAAAACATGAACATATTGCGCATTATAATATTTAATGAGAAATTTTATTCGAACTTTAAACAAAGCTGTGGTAAAGTATGCTATTTGACTATATTATATTATTATGTATTATAAAGATTATTATATTATATAATAAAAAAATACTTCATAATTTATTAAAATGTATTATTTCAAAATCTAAATATTTATTTTCATTGACTGTTTTCATTCTTTTAATCTATGACAAATTATTCATTTATTTTATAATGTATTCATATTTATTCAAAATGTCTTGAAGTACTGGATTAAATGAATAATGGCTTTAATTAAATTTTTATTGGGTTGGTGAAGTATGACATTTGTCTGATATATATGACAAATAAATCTCTATAAATATTCTAACCAGTTTGTTAAAATTTTAATAAAGCAATAATTTGTAAAAAAAAAAAAAAAGAAAAAAAAAAAAGAAAAAAATTGAGGCTAAGCTTTTATTTAGACATTTGATTGTTCATCTATGAAAAATTGAAAATAAAATCAATAATTTCACTATAATATACTACATTTGATTTTTTTTCTTCAAAATATTAAATATATATATATATACACATAGATATAAATGAGATTATTTAAATTAGATTTATTTTAAAAAATACAGGACAACCTTAAAAAACCCATTTGACATGGAAATAGGCGTTCAAAACATTCACAGAGATCCTCAAACCGAGGAACTGCAGTCAAACGCTAATCCCTAACACAGTGTCACTTTTATGATTTGCACCAAGTTCTAACATTCGTGTGTTGCCATGGCAACGGGGTGCATGATGGGAAAGCCAGACAAACATGTGTGCTCTTTAAACCTGTCGGGGAAAAAAAATCTTGACGAGCCGGGGAAGCTTCTCCCGGGCGGCGGCGTTGACACGTGTAAGTGGACCCCGGCGCATTTGAACGTTTTTTTTTTTTTTAAAAGCTTAAAAAGAAGATTTAGCAAGGCGGGTATTGAGTAGGGAACCACGGTCCGTCGCGAACCGGAATAAAATAAAAAAATCAAAGGAAATCGTAAAAGTCTCCATTTAAGAAAAGTGCACATTCTTTTAGCGTTAGTGCTTTTAATGGGCCTAATTCGAGCCGTTTTTACATCCCATCAGGATATGTTGTGGTATGAGTTGGAGCGGGCCAAGAATAATGTCATAAATGACGATGATGTGGCCAGACGCTTCCGACCAAGTGATGAGGAAAGCAAAGTGTGCGTCGCGCTAAACGAGCACAAGTGTTTCCATAGGTTAAGCTTATTTCTACTGTTCTTACCAGTGGTGGCTATCATAAATAATTGTCAAGAGGAGCAATCGCATTAATCATATTGCCCCATATGTCCTTGCTTGATTCTTAAGACTCTGTGGATTATTTCTCTGGATTCTGTTTATTTCAATTGTGTAAGGTAGTGAATATCATGAATAACTAGCGAGATGAGTGATCACATGAATCCTTTAACACATAAATGGGACCGTGGATGTGCCCATGTGAGCCATAGACAGTTTTTTTCCCGACGCTGTGGCATATTTGTAGTCATTCTGTTTATTTCTATTGTGCAAGATGGCAGATATCATAAAGGACTGGCGAGAGGAATGATTGCATTATTCATATCATGTGTACATTGCCCAAGAATTTTTGACTGAGCATGCTATAGACGTAGCACTTTGAGGAGCGTCACCTCCTGTAAAAAAAAGAAAAAAGAAAAAAAGAAGTGAACCAGGTCCTTAAGACCTGATAGCCTCCCGTCCGGGTGGTCTTGGGGGGTGGGGGTGGGGGGGGGGTGTTCAAGGACCTTGTAAAGGACCTCGTGAGTTTCTGACGAGGGCTCAGTCCGACCCAACACAACCTTTGCTGCTTGATGACACGTCCAGCTGCGCTCTATGGTCACTATATTGTGCTCACGGAAAGTTGCACTCCTAAACGTTTGATAGCGCCGCAATATGTCATTTAACAAGTTTGTGTCTGCTACAGAGTTAGCGCAGGTTAGTGTTGGCTAACTTGAGTGTCTAAACAAGTATAAAAACATATATATAGTATATATATATATATATATGATAATTGTCAATTAATGACACTCTGTGTACCTGGCAAGCTAGGAAGCTAACATGTATAGCAAGGAAGCTATCGCTACATTTAGCTACACAGCTAGGCTACAATATTGGCTGATTGTTAGCATATTTTAAAGATAGCTAGACTACATTTGATAGAAACATAGATATTGCTAAATAGCTAGGTCTCCAACTAGCTTATTGGGTATGCAAGATGAATCAATTGTGGCTCGCAAGCTAGTTAGCTAGCCTGTAGAATAGCAAGGAAGCTATTGCTACATTTAGCTACACAGCTAGGCCACAACTTAGCCAGCGACAGTAAAGATGGGCTGATTGTTAGCATATTTTGACGATAGCTAGATTACATTTGATGGAAAGATAGATATCGCTACATAGCTAGGTCTCAAACTAGGTTATTGGGTATACAAGATGAATCAATTGTCAATATGTCATGATTCTCTTTTTTTTTTTTTTTTTATCATATCAGGCGATGAACGTTTTGTCCACATTACTTCCACATCAAGACAAAAACAAGGACATTTTCGTTTGAGTTGGTTTGCCACATGAAATGTGCTGACGACTTTGACCCTCCTAGCTTGGAGTCGCTGAAGGCGTAGCTCAAAAGGGGCCTGTCAAAGCTACCTGCGCCGGTAGCAGTACTTGCTAAGCTACATACCAATGTATAGCTGACACAAAACTACATTTTAAGCAAAACGGCTTGAAATATATATATATATACTGAGACAAGTGAGCGTTATCTAGCTGCTGATATGTTTTTATTGCTTTGTTTTCCTTTAAAAAAAATGGAAAATTGAAGCAAAGGCAGAGGAGAAAGTGGAGTGAAAAGACTTTTGGAAAAAGCGCATTCACACGCGCCCACATAAATGTCACACAAGATTTAAGCTACGCGCCGTCCCAGGGCTGCAACCTTTTGGCCCGACAGTTTGCTTTTTCCCACCGACCTCGGCCTCGTTCCGATAGTGTGTGTGAGTGCATGTGTGTGTGCGTTAATGTGTGTCTTTTCCATGTGTGGCAGCTTTTTGAATGACTGCATTGATGATTCTAATAAGTCATTTTGTCTCGCAGGTTACGTCTCCTTTCTGCAAGTAATAAAGCTCATAATTAACAATGTCCTGATCTTGACGTTATTCGTGAGGAGGCGTATTGCACATATGATGCCCATCATCATCATCATCATCATCATCATCATCATGGACTGTGAAGTCATTTTCAGAAGAAAAAAGGAAGAAGAAGAAGAAGAAGAAGACCTTGGCAGTGGCTCGGACCTTGGAGAAGGGCCTGCACGGCAAAAACTTTTCCACGTATGGATTTGATTTTTATGTCTTTTATTTTTATGTATTTTCTTCATCTTCGATTGCTTGCATGCCATCTTTCTATCTGTTTTACTTGGATAAACTGAAACCAAAAAACAAAAACAGAACATTCAAACCCTTGAAGCAAAGTCTTTTGAGCATCTTTTGAGCATCTGTGACTGAATAGAAGTTAGGGCACATCAATAAAACAAAACATTTGCTTGCGCTAAACTGAATTTTCCTTTTGGGATTAAAATGATCATATTATAATAATCTAATAATATGAAATAACCGTAACCAATTTGATTTGATTCATAAAGTTTCCTTTTCATGTATAAGTGTAATAAGTAATGTATACTTTACAATATATGAGTAATGCATACTTTATTAGCAAACTTAACTTAAATAAATTATCACATCAAAATCTAACAGTTAAAAAAATACTGAAGTGAAAATAATTATAAATATACTGTGTAATATAAATAATAATAAATATCATAATATATTCTCTCTCTTTCTATATATACAGTATATATATATATATATATATATATATATATATATATATATACATACATTGCTGCTCAAAAGTCTAAAAATATAAATAATAATAAATATCATAATATATTCTCTCTCTTTCTATATATACACATTGCTGCTCAAAAGTCTAAAAATATAAATAATAATAAATATCATAATATATTCTCTTTTTGTAGTGCTGCTCAAAAGGTCACAACCTTTTAAGCAGCACTGTATATATATATATATATATATATATATATATATATATATATGATGAAAGAAAATTAGACAGCGATATGTAAAATGAAAACAGTAAAATGGAAATATTGCCTTATAAATTACTATAAAATACAAAATAAGATTACATGAAATGATTATGAAATAAGATATCCTGATTATGAAATAAAATATCCTGATTATGAAATAAAATATCCTGATTTTGTAATAAAATATCCTGATTTTGTAATAAAACAACCAGCAGTTCAAACGAAATTCAAAAGAGGGACAAGCGCTTCTGTGATTTGTTTTGCCGGTGCACATGCTGCACCAAAAGCCATCGGAGGCTGCCCCGTGGGATCCACTGTGGGCGTTTTGTGCATTTCAAGCCCGGTCCAAGAAAACAACAAAAATGCAAAGACTCTATTTAGCCAAAATGTATTTTGTGTAGCGCGCTTATTTACGAGCTGGCTTTGGAGGGTTTTGCTCTTCTTTTACAATGCTGACACATGGCAATAAGATGTTGGCCCGTTTGAAGTTGCACATCTGCGCACCAGCGGAAACGCGCGAAATCTCGCATGCCTCTTTGATTGTTACATTGGAGATATCATATGTGTGTGAGTGCGTGTGCATGCGTGTGTGTGTGCGCGCACTACCAGACCGGCTGCTGTGAGCTTGTAAAAGACTGGAAGATGGGGATTCCACATGCTTATCCAAGGAGATAATAAACAAAAGAAGGGGGGGGGGTGATATATTGGGCACATGTGGGCTTTTGGAAGGATGAAGGGCTATGGGGGGGCGGCTGGATACTTGAGGGGTATCCGAGAACAAGATGAGTTCAGTAGATCACAACATCCTACCAAAAGAAATTCCCACCCTGGCCCCTCCCCCTCTCCCAAGAGAACCAATGGGAAGCAGCTTGTTACTGACTGGAAGGAGGCTCACACTGTAAATTGGCTTGTAAATGTGAAGATTTACTTTGGGCTGAAATTTGTCAGCAAGAAAAATATTTTAGAATTTAAAAAAAAGTTGGGTTTCAAAATAGATTAGGGTTTTAAACTACAGTTAGGATTTCAATGTAGGGTTTCAAAATGGGTTTCATGTCTCAAATAGAGTTTCAAAGAAAGTTTCTGCAGGTTTCAAAGTAAGGTTTCAAAAAAGGGTTAGGGTTTCAAAATTGTGTTTCAAAACGAGAGTAGGGTTTCAAAGTATGCAACCTTTGCCAATAGAGAGATTGCAAAATTATGCTTTTGCATTTTGGCATTCTCAGCAATCACAAGAGGCTAAAAAACTCAAACAAAAAAAGATAGGCATACAAATGACAGCATTATTTGTGGCACTAGAGAATCCCTTGTCCTTTTCTAAGATTATCAGTACTCAAAGGTGACTTAGTCCAGGTGAGGAGAAGTTTCGGATTTCGTTGTAAGCCTGCAAACAAAATCCTTTATTTGTTCCTGGAAATGGCGTGTGGCCTCGGAGGGAGTGCGGGGGGGAAAAAAGTGTTTTTTGTTACAACTGTGATTTGTTGTGATAACATGCCATTAAGCGCCGGGACGAACCCGCTGACGGGACTCGACGGCGTCGCCACTGCCGCCTTCCCATCGGGGATGCCGGCCAGCGACGCCATTGGCTGCCTGCACCACCTCCAGCTTCACGAGCACAATATTAGAGGTAATATTTACAATCAATATTTTAGAGATTGATATGTTCAAACATGATATTGTAAGATCAGAGGATATCATGTTAAATAGATTCATGTTCATATCATAAAATAGAGAAAATACAAAAAATAGTGACATAGTAATGTAAAGGAAAAATAAACAAAAATAAAACACAAATGCTAATTAATTAGTAAATGTAACATTTAAAGTTGAACTAAAACTAAAACTAAACAATAAATACCAGCATTAAAAAAAAATCTAAATTAAAACATGAACAACAAATTATTAAAACAAAAATGAAATCAAAATATTCTAAAAAATAATGTAACAGCTCGCATACAAAAATAAATAATAAAACAAACAAATAAAACACTCACACAAATCATGAAAAAATGCAATAAAAATCATGAATGAAATAAAAATAAGGATAAAATACACAAATAAAATACTAAAATAAAACAGAATAAACAAAAAATTACATAAACTATTAAATAAAGAAAAACATATTAATAAAATAAAAAATAAATCGAATATTAAGATAAAATTATTAGAAGAGAAAAAAAACATCAAATAAAAAAGTGGAATATTTCATAAAAGGAGCATACCATTTTCTGAGCCAAGAGGGCAAACAATAAAAACTAAAAGTGCTTTGCCAATGCTAGCTGATGAAACGGGTTTTGTATAGAAGAATCATTTCTGTCAATAAATCATCTCGAGACACTTTTGCTCTTTGCCAAGCCTGGCACTGCACTGAAACATTTCCACATGCATTTGGACTGTGAGATGAGAAGCGTACACGTTCGCCTTTAATTTAAGAGGTGTCACAAAAATATGCTGTTCGACCTCCGACATCAGGCGCCCAAAAGTATTTTTTATATTTCCACCCGCCCAGGTAGCTCAATAATACATAGTTCATAACAAAACATTTTTTATCCTCTGCAAAGATCCAGTCAGGACCGGCTTCATTATATGCGTATGTCTGTATTACACTGCCCCCCTGTGGCAGCAAACGCACACCCACCCAAAAGAGCAGCACAATGTCCATTGAATTGAAGCAAGAGGGTGACTATGGCTGGGATAATTTTTGATTTGATTTAATTTATTTTATTATGTATACATTAATACATTAACAATACATTAATCTGTATTATAATATCAGATTTATTGTACATACATGTTTTGGTCTTATATGTTAGGCTTACACTCAAAAAAGAGGCAAGTGAAGCATGAATTAATATGAAAGGCATTTTATTTACATGCTGGTCATGGGACAAATTCAAATGGTACCGCTGAATTTAATAAAAGATATTGCCCATCGTCCAGGTTTTTGCATTTCTTACCGGCTAAAGAGGAGGCAGGTAGAGTTTGGTGGCGGGACGGCGCAAGACTACAAGGCGGGCGTGCCAGGCAGAGACAGTTTGGCTGCTTGAATTGTTTCCACGACAGCAGCATTTGTCGCCCGACTGTACATTGAAACCACGAGGAGTGAGTCATGTGTGGAGTACAAACATACCAACGAGATCATGTCTACCCAATTTTACCCATTTGGCCTTAGTTTTGAAAGAAGTCACAGTAGAATTGAGATCTATTTGATTAAAAAAGGTCATTTAAAAAGCAATACATTGTGTGTTAATGCGTTTTATTGGAAATGTAATTTCCTTTACTACATGTTCATTTTTGCCCTTGACAGAATAAAGTTCAATATGACAAAATAAGAGTGACAAGACAAACTAAGATTAACTAATAGAGGCACATAGCAACTGCATAGCAACTGACCACATTAACACATTATTATCATGAGGCGCATACTAACTGCACAACACGAGACAAGCTAAGAGTGGCTAAAATATCATCATCATCATCATCATCATACATTATCATCATAAGGGGAATAGTGACCAAATAAGACTAGACAAACTAAGAGTGGCTAGACAAACTAATACAGCATCATCACACATTATCATTATAAGGGGCATAGTAATCGCATAAGACGAGACAAACTAAGAGTGGCTAATACATCACCATCATGTATTATCATCATATGGGGCATAGTAACCGCATAAGACGAGACAAACTGAGAGTGTCTAATACGCCATCATCATCATATATTATCATTATAATGGGCATAGTAACTGCATATGACTCAACAAACTAAGAGTTGCTAATACGTCACCATCATACATGATCGCAAGGGACATAATAACTGTATAAACAACTGACAACATTAACATCACAACACAATAACCCAATGATTCGACCCAAAACAGTCATAACAGTTGTACAGTAATTATATTTAATAATAGTTATATATATATTTTATAATAGTTTATTTATTTACATTCTCTTTTATTAGTTAATAATAATAATAATAATAATAATATTATAATACAGTGCTGTTTTTTTGGTAAAATGTTTTTTGGGGGGGTATTTCAAATAAGTCAACCTACAACTGCATTTTAATCCATACCAAGTGTGAATAGTGAAAGTGGAAGTAGTGGTCAACGTCTGCTAAACAGATAGCACTTTTGTTTTGTTTTTTCACCTTTAATTTTGCGTACACAGCTTTGAGAGGTCAACGAGCATGTGACACCTGTCTCGCTAAACACTAAGAAAGACAACGACAACAGCACGTTGCTCCTGCGCATTTGTACCCGGCAAGTTTGTTGACGCTCACCACCCGACACCGCGCCAAAACAAACAAAAGTGTCCTGATTCTTACTAATGCGTAATGAGTAGAAAAGCTGCATTTTTTTCCTTGAGTCCTTGAGTTATGATTCAGACAAAAAATATTAAGCAATCATTCACATGATGACTACAGAAATTGGAAAATATTTACTGTTGAGAGAGAAGTGGTAAAAGCGCTGTAACTAATACTTAAAAAAAAAAAAAAAAGATTGTCTTGAAAGAGTTTTGCGGAAATTATATCACCAAATTTAAGGCATCTTTTCAGCTGCTTCTGTAAAATTTTGTAGAATTCCATGCCAAAAGTGCTGTGATAAGAAAAACAAACAGATCTTAATACTGACATGATGTGATTTCTTCACGGTACCAAAACATGCTAAAAAAACATTTGGCATAGCCATGACAATGACATCAACTTACAATATAGAACCCTTAAGACACAAGAAGCAATAAAAAGTGACCCCTTTCTGCCCCTGAACCTACAATTTGGGACCCCGTGACCTTACGTTGTCACAGTGACGATAAAGTAAACCGTTAACCTCCCCCGAACGTCGCAGCATGAAGTTATCGTTTGCGCGGAAAGGGAGCTAATTCCGCTAGCGGCGGGCAGCCAATTCCCATGAAATGGCCCCCGATATTCCTTTCATTTGTTCTCCGCCCCACAATTAGTCTCGGTGAGGTGGGGGGGCGATCAAAGGGGTGGGGGCAGGGTGGCTCACCACTCGCATGTGCACTGCCATCCACAAAGCAGAATGAAATATGAAATATCCAGTTTCTCGCTTGTAAAAGCGAATCTCGGGGAACAGGAGGCATTTTACACGGCTAATGCGAAACATTTGCCGCCCGCTCGCAGCCGCGCCAAGCAATTGAGTACAAATACCTCATTAATGTACTTAAAGTACTGTTTTTGACTACACTTTCCTTTTACTATATTTGAAAACTGTAACTGTCAAATAGTGTCTTGAATTGTGTTTTGTACATTTTGCCTTCAAAAAGTCTGTTTAGCTTAATGCTAACAAACAATACACATTGGCATAGTCAGGCTAACAAATAGCCTTGTATGTTGTGGTGTTAAATGTTATATATATAATTTATAGTAAAAAGAAATTTTCACTTTTCTACTAACGTACATTTCAGAGTTCATACTTTTTTAAAATTTTTTATTTATTTTTTACTTTTACCGAAATGAAGGCGTTAGATCAAAATCGATCAATACCTGTACTTCTACTTCTACGTTTTACACAGTGGGAGTTCTTCAGCCACTTTTGTAGATTAGCATTAGAAACTTGTTGTCGTTGTTAATTTTTGGGCTCAAACGGGGAAAAAAAGTGTCAAAGCAAACGTTGCGGCAGCGTAAGACATCTGTACTTACATCATTTATGACTTTTGCCGACTGACGTTTATGTCTTTCGTGGATGAAGGCCAGTTCTCAGGCCTCGGCAGATGTTCGATCTCAAGAGTCCCCGAACCTTGAAACGCCGCCATTAACATAACCAGTAAATGTAGAATACGTTTTTAAAATAATAAATAAATACAATTATGATTAAATGTGCTTTTAGACTGCCTTCATTGGTTTCTGCAATTGATAATGATGGTTGATTGATTTTTTTTTTTTTTGTAGGACATTTTTTCACCGTGAAGGGGGCCCTCATGCATAAAAATGACCATTCAAGGGTGGCACAAAACAGTGCTGAACAGCAAACCAACATTAAGTGCAAGGACTCCTTTTGTGCCTTTTTCATGAAGACCAACTCACTCGTAATTTTAATATTATTCGGGTGCTATGTTTATCCTTGCATGTCATTCCAAATCCCCAAATTGTTAGGGCCTACACACATTGGAGTATAGAACCAGGTGCAAGCGCAGCTAAGCCGTGTCTGCCATCTAGTGTTGAATGGTGATATTACAACTTAAAACTAAGCAGTGGACCTCTGCTATTTGTATAATTGCATATAATTGATACCCATTGAAATGAATTGGAGGTAGAAAAAACACACCAAAATCTTCAAAAAGAAAAACAATGACAAAACTTGGAAAATTAATCGGGAGGGCCACTCAGTGTGGGCGCTACAATTTAAAATAAAAGTCTATTTAGAATTTAAAATATCACTTAAAAAATATTGCAGTAAAGTTTTTTTTTAAATGCGTAAAATTGTGTTATAGCACCATAATTGGTATTTTAATATATATATATTTTTAATTCAAAAGTAACAAAATAATTTTTCTTTACAGATGAAAATTCTGCATTGCATCTCTAAGTATGGTAGTGAGTTTAAAAAAAATAAATAAAAATTAAAAGCCAGCTGGTTTTACGTGTTTATCTGTAGGTGGGAAGCAACTGAAATGAAGCAGCTACAATGTTGCGCTAATGAGCGGCAAAAGGGCGTAAACGCGACACAGGTGTCGGGGGCATCATTGTAGCAGTCCGCCTCTTGCAAATCAATCGTCCGCTGTCAGACAGAAGATTCCACAGTGTGAAACGACACCTTGACTTGAAGGAAAACACTTGTGATGTCTCCCAGTTGTTGGCAGCGCAGCCCCCCCACTCGTTTTGCCCCCTTGGCCCCCCTATGACCCCCTCCAGTCACCTGCCGCTTGGACCGTGGCTAACCTGCCATCCCGCCCCGGAAAATCTGCCGCCTTTTTAGACGCATACCTTCACTTTTTCACATTTGGATGTTAAAGCTTGTAAAGTTTGGACATTTTCCTTGCGGCGGGATGACGATTCCCTCGCCACCTTTGAAAAAATTCAACACATCTTCATTCTTTTACGTCCGTCACGCGGCAGCATTTGCACCTTGAAATAGGTTTGTTAGCAATAAATATGATGTTTTGCGTTGTTTCCAGATTCAGCTCTTTTTTTTTTTTTTAAGTGCCCCAAATGTAACAGGAAGTGACCTGGAAGTGCCCCCAAAATCAACAGGAAGTGCCCCAATTTGAACAGGAATTGACCATTAGGTGCCCCAAAATCAACAGGAAGTACCCCAATTTGAGCAGGAAGTGACCTGTAAGTGCCACCAAATGAACAGGAAGTGACCGGGAAGTGTATCAAAATCAACAGGGAGTAACCCAATTTGAATTTTTTTTTGTGTGCTTTCAAAACAACAAAAGTCTTGTCAGAGAGTAAATTTTTTAAGTTTTTAAATCCAATTTGAATATTAAGTGACCTGTAGGTGCCGCAGAATCAGCAGGCAGTGCCCCAATTTGAATAGGAAGTGACCCATAAATTCTTCAAAATCAACAGGAAGTGCCCCAACTCCACTTGCAACATGTTTAGATCATTAAAGCCATCTTATTTATTATTCCTCTCCACTAAATTCACAACATTTTCAAACGCCAAAAAAATTATAATTTTTAACATATTCACCTTCAGTTTCCATGTTTTTAACAATTCAAACCATTCCCACATCAACATGTTCAGTTATTCAATATAATTACAAATCATTTCATGCCAAAATAATTCATTCAGCCTCTCGGCCTTCACATGCAATTTCTCCAGAAATGGCATTTTCTAGTTCATCATAAATTTATTCAGAAAATATCTAAATAATGTTTTAATTGAAATAAACCATTTTATAGTTACTTTTATTTCACTTTGACTTGTCATCATCTATGCTCTTTTTCCCCCCTCTTTTTGTCTTAATTGTTTGCTTTTGATGTTAACCCAAAACGCAAATGTTGAAACTCACATAAAAAAACATGAGTTTCCCAGAAGCTTCTGCCGGTGAGCTTGAAGGAAAGCGGATCGTCTCGTGTTGCTTATAAAAATGAGGGACGAGCGCCCGGCTGCGATGTGGAGTCTCTCATGTCAGGTGCGCTCAAATCTACACGCAAAACCTTTTAAGTTGTACACAGCGTGCACGCCGCATGCTCGGCCACCTGCTCGTCCGTTGGCGAATTTGACAGTTCGGTCATCCTGGAATGTTCCCTGTCCTCTCAAGATGATGCACCGGATACTAAAAGGCACTTTGCTTCACAACTCCATCCAACCTGGCAGCATATTTTGCAAAAATCTAGATGAAGATTTTCAACTAACCTCAACATAGTTCATTACAGATACCACAAGATACCGACAAAGCTCTTTACTTAGTTCCTTGACATAAGATGGCATCAAAACACTGATTTTGTCTTAACATAGCTCCTTAGCACTAAGATGTCACATGATGGCGGGAAAGCACTACTTTTGCCTAAATGAAGATCCTCAACTCAATTCAACAAGCTGGTGGCAAAGTACTACTTTTGTCAATACATACTGTAGTTCCTTGACACCAAGATGTCAAGAAGATGGTGCCAAAGCACTATGTTTGTCCAACTGAAGCTCTTCAACTCACTTCAGTATATTTCACTGGCATGAAAATGTCACAAGATGGCGGCAAAGCACTACTTTTGTCTTGATGAAGCTCCTCAAATCACTTCAGCTTAGTTCCCTGGCATCGAGCTATCTCAACATGCAACAACACACATGCAAACACACACAAAAGAATAACCCAATCCGTCTCTCGTATGTCCGAATACCAGGCTGTCAATCACACAGCGGGGAGGCGGGGCCACGTCCACACGCTTCCATCTCGCAGGCACAACATGTGCGCCCAAAATGCCCGCCATCTTTCTCTCATTTACGCCCACTATAGAATGAGGATGGTGCAAGCTATAAATCAACTCTCAAGTCTTCAAGCTACTTTTTTTTATTTTATTTTCATCTGCACTCTGTTCGTTTGGACTTTCTGACCTTGACCTTTTTGTCTTAATACATTAAATCTTTGACTTGATACTACAGCTATTTGACTCAATACAACATCTCTTTGTCTAATACTCGTACCTGAAACAGAAATCTCAGTTCTAGCTTAATGCTAGTAGAGTTAGCAACACAGAGAAGCGAGTCATCTTTGTACTGCTGTGAAAGGCATGAGGGTGTTTTACTTGTTATAAACCAGCAGAACACATTGGAACAATGGAGATAGAAATGTTTAGTTTTTTTTCTGTGCTGGGGGGCTTTATTTAAGCGAGAGCGTGTTAACATTTTGATGGATGATCGCGATCTTATCAGGCCATGAGCACGCTTTGATGGCGGTCCCGGGAAGATGGGAAGAGAGTCATCATCAAGATACCTGCAGCAGCCATGTTGTTTTGATTCTACCGACAAGGTCGTCCCGGGCCACAAATGACCAGCCAGGCTCGTGAGAAAAAAGTGAGGTGATTATATAGACGATTGACATCAGTAAGCTGAATGTGGGTTTTTAGGTATTTAAAAAAATTGAAATAAAATAATGTTTGTAAAATTATTGTATTAACATTTAGAATGTGATTAAAAATATGTTATAATAAATTTCAATGAACTTCTATCATTTATAAATTAATTAAAATTTGGTACGATTTGTTTTATTTTGGTAAAAAAAAAAAATATTTTTTTTAAATTACATTTAGTTTGAGTTAACCTGTATTATTTTTTGTTACTTTTGTATTCTTCAAATGATTGTTTATTTAAAATTTTTTACCACTCAATATTATTAATTTAAAGGTCTTTGTGATTAGAATTTATTTATTTATTTGTAATTCATCAAAGTGCAATAAAATCCATTTGAGAGTATTTTATTATCATTGTATGTTGTGACGAAGTGATTGCAACACAAAGTACACGTCATTTAGTTTGGTCAAAAGAAATGATTGAACTTGTAAAATGAATTTGTCTATTCTAGTCATTGTCCGTTTTATTTAACTCTTTGACTGCCAAAAACGTTAAATAACGTTTAGTAAAATCCTATGGAGTGCCAAAGACATTAAAAGACGTTTTTTTTTCAAAACAGGTGAACTAACCATTTTCTATTGTTGATTACTCAAAAACGGAATAAGGTAGAAACAAACTTTTTTTTCTGATGAAAGATGACAGTCCAAGCTTTCATTTGGTAGTATGTGTGTTTCCATAGTCCAAACACATAATTTTCTGTGGACCTTGAAAGATCAGTCAAAATGCTTAAAATCGGCTGGCACCCACGGCATCCCTTTTCTGAAAACGTCTGGCAGTCAAAGAGTGAAGAAGAACCCACGGGAATGACATTTTAAACAATTTAACGAGACAATGAGGCACACCTGGATGGCACGAGTGGCTGGAGGGAGCTGATTGGATGACAAGGAACAGGGCTGACGAGAAGAGGCGGAGACATGTGGACAAGATATGAAAAAGGGAAACCCGACATACTGTAACATGAAAAAAAAACTAAATCAAAACTGTCTAAGCGAAAACATAGCTTGTGATATTATGAAACCTTTTAATGTTATTGAAAATGGAAATTTCCGGATAAAGCAGTTAAAAATATGTTTTGTGTTGTAATGTAATAATTCATTGAGATGAATACAAAAGTTAAGTAAAAAAAAAAAGATACAATCGAAACAACATTGTGACATCGTCACCCGCATATGTGACGGTGATGTTAGCATATTAGCAATTTAGCATAGAGAATAAACCCAGTTGCAATTGAGAATTAATTGCTTCTAATGAACATTGGGTTCTTTTCAATGACGAACCCTATCAGAGTGGCAGCTGCTGGAACAATTTCACCCACCGACCTTTATGATCTCCAAAGTGCTTCCTCCCCCTGGGGGGCCGTAAGTGCCCCCCTTTCACTCCCAAAACCTGAGTACATGCCGGTGCTTCAACACCAACCAATAAAGGCATCCAGTGTCACAAAAGTGTTCCACAGGAGGTTACACCGGGATACGTGGAGCAAAACACGAAGGTGGACAAAGTATGACTTTGGCCCGTCTTGATTTGCACGACTTTTCAAAATAACGCCCCGAAGGGATTTGAATCGTTAGCGTGACTTACTGCCGCTCATGCGCGTCGCCTCAAGACTGTCGGTTGGCCGTTGTCGCGCCAGCTGATACGAGGACTTCGATAAATAAAACAAGAATTTTCAATATTACTTTCCGTAGCTGCTACAGATCTAAAATGATTTTTTTGGTATGCTCTAATTAAGGGTCAGATTGATTCATCTTTTTGCATCGTTTAAGATCCACTTTTTGTGCCCAGATGCACAAAAAGATTCAAATGCCTTTTAGTGACAGTGAATGGCAATTTGCTTTTCCTTTCGTTTGTTAAAGAGAACTTTCTTTGCCAATAACATGAAAAGCATGTTGGAACTAGCAATGTCTCTGTTCTTGCAGACAGAATTTCACCTGCTTATAACCTCATCCTGTCACAATGTGTCAGATTTCACACCGACTCATTCTTTCACTTTTATTCTGACTATACAAGACATCATATATGAAAGTTATATGTACTGTATATAATATAAATATATGTATATGTACATATACACAATATATATATCAACAAAACAATACAAACATAATATTATTGTCAAAATTGTGACCAAGCTGTTTATATTTGTACATTTTTCAAATAAATGATTAAGCTTTTTTTGTATGAATATTGTTTATTGCTAGTCATTTTTCTCATACGTATGAATAAGGCCGTGCGCTTCAATTGTTCCAAAAATCTGCTCACGTGCTGCTGTTTTGGTTCGCAAAAGATTGTAAATGGGCTCAGCGTCTATTTGAATGAAGCGGAGTTGTCAGAAGTGTATTTTGGTCACGAAACAAAATGAATTTCTTTGCATGTTGTTTATGCAACAAGCCTTTTTCTTTTCATCACAGTTTGCCCTCAAACAAGCAACGACGGTGGAATGTTTGATGTAAATAGGCGCTCACTTGCCACATTATTAGGCACGTTACTTAACAAGACCACCCTGCACCACCAAGTTCAAAAGCGCCGAGTGGAAAGCTCAAAAACAGCAACTGTGTCCTGCAAGCTTACAAACGCATGTTCAAAATGAAGAATCACTAAGAATTTAAGAAACTCTTTGTTTCCCCCAT
Organism: Vanacampus margaritifer; assembly: GCF_051991255.1. Classification (NCBI taxonomy): domain Eukaryota; kingdom Metazoa; phylum Chordata; class Actinopteri; order Syngnathiformes; family Syngnathidae; genus Vanacampus; species Vanacampus margaritifer. Next base: position 3,137,729 of record NC_135434.1, read on the forward strand.
ATAGGAAATAATGGACAAGAAATCGTTGTCGCCACCAAAACTTGACCAGGTACCTTCTAATTGTGATCCTTCTAGTTAACAGTGGTTCTCAAAGTGTGATATGAGTACCACTCCCTCTAGTGGTATGTGAAAGAATCACTAAGTACAGCTTAGTAGTATTTTTTTTTTTAGTATGTTTGCATTTAATTTTGAATAAATGTTGGCTTTAGAAAGAAATATTATGTACAATACTTTTCAACTGAATCATAAATAATTTTTTTGTGCACATTTTTTTAAATACATAATATTATTGTATTTATTTTTTTTAAATAGAAAAAAATACTGTATATTACCCCCCCCCCCCCCAAAATTTCAAAATATAACACATCCTTATCTTCTAGTGAATCTAAAATTAACATCAATGACAGTTACATCATATCATCCAACTTAACACATCTATTATTAAAATATATCAACAGTATACAGTACTGTATATACTGCCTTTTTAAATTAAATGTATTATCCCTTCATACGGCAGGTTTAAGAAGCCATTTTAAAGTTTGAAATCATAATACAAATATTTTTTATACTTTTGAAATGTTCGTTCTTTTGGATATATTTGAATTATGCCATTGCAATTTCATCTTATTGCACCTCAACCTATCTTTCTTATGTCCAGTTTACCCCTTGGAAAATACCACCTTGCCACCTTCCTTGTCTCCTTGCTTCCTCCTGATGTCATCTTCATATTTTGGCGGCTCTGACTGGGTTTTTTTTTTCTTTCAAAGAAAATTCCGATAACCTGGAGCGCCTTCAAAAGACAAAATACCTGCTCCATCTGGCGGAGGCCAAGTTATTTACGACAACCTGGATTTTTTGTTGTTTTTATTACATTCAAAGCCTCGAATTACCGCGCCATTCATCTTGACGCTCACACGCCGTCCTCGGGAGGCGTTGCTATTTTTACTCAAATAAGACGAGAAACATCTCCCAGCTTTTGAAAAGAGGGGCCGACATGCCTGGAATTGTCGCGCTGATGCCTTTTCCAGAGCACAGCTGGGATAAGTTTGTTCAGGCAAATTGCTGGGCGCCCAAAGAAGTCCCTCAGTGAAATGTAGACAGGCCCCTGGATGCCGGCCAGCACCGGCGAGGCCATCAAGTGCAAGGGGGAGACGACACCTCGTGAACGCTGAGGTTTAATTGTGTTGGTAAATGTCAGGGAAAGATGACAGGTTCTCTTTGGTGTCATCCACCGTGGGACCCCAGTGGGTGGACCTCGTGGTCCGCACATGTGGAGCAGCCCCCGCATTTCTGACTAAATAAGTCATTCGGATTTTTTTTTTTTGGCAACGTCCGACTGGAGATACGATACAGCTGAAGCGCTACATTGAGTTGCCCCCAAAGTCAGACAATATGGAGATCACATTCAAATCTCCAGGGGGGAGCGGGGATGTATCAAAAGTCATTTAAAAGTCAAATTCTCGCGAGATCTCAGCAAGCGTCGTGCTCGTTCCAATCATGGCGACCAGTCTACTCGCATTCTGTCCAGTCATGGCGACCAGTATACTTGCGTCCTGTCCAGTCATGACGACCAGTCTGCTTGCGCCCCATCCAGTCACGGCGACCAGTCTACTCGCGTCCCGTACAGTCATGGCGACCAGTCTACTCGCGCCCGTACAGTCATGGCGACCAGTCATGGCGACCAGTCTACTCGCGTCCTGTCCAGTCATGGCGACCAGTCTAGGCGCTAATAAATTTATATATATAAATGTATTTATATACTGTATATATATATATATATATATATATATATAAAATATATATATATATATATATATATATATATATATATATATATATATATATATATATATATATATATGTGCATCTAATCTTTAATAACTGTTTTAAAACTTCTATTTCGGTAACTTTTGTTTGAGTCGGGTCACTTGTATCTCACTGTAAATATTTTAGGATTTACAATATAGATATGCATTTAAATATATGCATTAAATATGTTAATTGTAAAGCAAGGCAGCTTTATTTTTGTAGCACACGTATATAAGGTAACTCCTTGTGTTTTACATAAATACAAAACAGCATTCAAAGGCAAGAGGTTTCTAAGCAAAATACAGAAATAAAAAGTAGTTTACTACTAAAAGAACGTATGGCACAATACATGCTTTTGGAAACATAATGATAATAGAAATGCACTGAAAACCCTTAATCAAAGATATGGAGGGTGGGGGGGAGCAAAGTTTTTAACTTGGATTAAGCATTTACACTTAGGGCCAACTTCAGTTCTGTTGTCATCTTATTCTATTTACGTGCAGCATAACAGCTAAATGCTGATGCACCATGTTTGCTTTCAACTCCGGGCTCCACTAATTGACCTGATTCTGTTGAATGCATTTTTAAAATGTGCCTATTAATGCTGTGATGTAGCGGGTCAAACTGAAGGAATTTTTCAATTGAAAACATCTGATATAAAAAAAATTAACATCCTTTTAAAAAAAAAAAAATACATTTGATTTTGCATTTCATGTTTTTTTATGATTAAGCATACAGTAGGCAACTTATCATAGCCAAGAAGCGAACACAGCAAGAGGCTTGTTGCAGCCTTTGAACCCAAATGACTGGAAGCGACTTTGTGCTACTTTTTCACATTTTCCCACTTGACGGCGACGCTCCGCTGGGACCTAACGCGAAACAGGTGGACATCCTTAAGGCCGTAAGAAAACAGCCCAAAAAGCATAACAAGGCCCCTGCGGTTTCCCCGTAAGTGTGCCCTCATTTACCATATGCAGCCGCATATATCAAGGATATAATCATTAACGAGCGGTTCACGGGGAGGTCGTGCGCGAGCCCTTCGAGGCCGGCTCGGGGATCGTTTGCTCTCCCCTGAAAACCACAAGAGAGCCGGCCTGAGCAAATGTTATGCTTTGCATGTTTCACAGAGCTCAGTGGCCACTATTTCCTTTCACTAGCAATGACAAATCAAGACGCAGGATAGAGTTGCCACTAATGGCTTATCCTCTGCGGATTTCTTTCCTTTTTTTTTTTTTTTTTTAAAGGAAATTTCCCTCAGCATGCCAAGCGATTCAACATGCATGACCCGACGTGTTGAGATTGAGCTAAAAAAAAAAGGAAGTGATGACATCCTCATTGTCTCGCTTCATTCTAAATAGAGAAGAGAGGTGCTGGCAGATATTCTTGATTGGGATGTAGCTGCCAGTACCGAATGGCCCACGGGCCGGTGGTTTGTTGGTTGCAGTAATAATGCACAGGTAGTTAAATACAATTCAATGTAATTAAATATGGTTCCATCCAGTGAAATTACGTCATTTGCGCAACAACACCCCTAAGCCCGGCATCCATCCACCATTTTACCAAATGGCCCAAATTTTTCATACCACAAAAACAAAAACTTCAAATAATTATGCGACCAAATGAAAAACATGGTGGCCGATTAAGAGATTTCTACTTCCTGCTTCTTTGTTTTCATTTTGATATATGTATATAAACTGTTCACTCTAATATTTTGTATTGTCCCTGTAAATTATTGTTGTAATTAAAGTTAGTTTAAAAAAACAACAACAACAACAAAGTGTTGTTCAAAGGTCATAGGTGTTGTACGCTGCCCCCTATAGTCTGGGAGATGGATTTAATTTTACAATTTAATTAGTGTCAGCCTGATTTCGGAAATGTGTCAAGCATAAATCAAGCTCAGGCAGACATGTGGATATTCTACACTGGGGACTCCCCCAAAAAATATAGATGAAAAAAAAACCTAATTAAAGAATAGACAAAAAAAGAAATCACAAAAAAAGAAATCACAAAAAAATCACATAAAAAAAACACAATTTGAAAAAAATTACAAATATAGAAAATACATGAAAATGGATTTTAAAAATGGAGTTAAAACCCAAATTACCAGATGAAAAAAAAAGTAGTAAATAAGAGTAGTAAAATAAGAAAAAATACAAACATATTTGTTTAAAAATAAAACCCATTAGTAAACGTGTGTGCATATGTGTGTATCTATAAACAGTACTATTGGAAACTGTTATTTCCCCAAAAGAATGATCACTGAATTGCAGCAAGAGCAGAGAGACAGACGTTTTGCTTTCTTGAGCAACGTGCACCAATTCACGTATCCATCGCGTTGTTGATGCGCGCACTGAGCCTGATTGATTTCTTGTTTTTCTAGCAAAGTACACCGCGGCCCAGCAGGTTGACGCAGGCCCCCGACACAAGCTACTTTCATACGGACGCTCGACCTCGCCCTGCTAGAAAAACAGCCAGCGTACACACTCCACATCTCTGACAGGATGGCTTATTTCGTTTTTTCTTCTTTGTCGTTGCGGAAAAAAAAGAGGCCTCGTTACATGCTTCTCTGACACGTTTCATTATCACCCGCACAAAAGCGACAGTGAAAGACGACATGATCCCTGCCGCTCATTCATCACGGGGCCCGAGGTATCCGCGTCGTTCGGGTCGATAAGCGCCCGGCTGAAACCGGAGCCGATTTCTTGCTAAATTCCGCCATTAGTCACAGGCCCGTGTTTCAGGGATTAGCCAATCCCTACGAGAGAGTGGGGGCAATTGTCGTCTGGCGCAGCGTGTTTAAGTAGTGTTTGTTTAGCGAGCATTTCTTTAAAGTGGTGTCATGCTTTTAGAGGGGATTGGCCGGTTGTAAAATTCCGGGGCCCTTTGAGGTTTGCAGTGATCCGAGCACAAAGAAGTGCGCGGGGGCGAGTGGGGAAACAGTACAGTAGGTTTCAAGGCGTCTAATGGTTACTTTGTGCGTGGATTGACTTGTTGGGGGGACGCTTAGCAGTGAGTGACGCGATCGCCTTTCGGCAACAAAGTCAGGCGTTCAAAGCAGTGCTGGGAAGTAAGTAGAAATACAGTCGAGCGCAGCATAGTCGCCGCTCAGCATTGGTCAATTGCCATACAATACACCGCCCTTCTCCATTGCAGGTTTCTGTTGGCGCTCCCGTTGTTTTGCAGACTGTAGTCTAAATCGCATTTACATTGGGTGTAATTCCACTGCTCACCACTAGATGGTGGCACACTGTTTGTTTTGAGACGGTACACATTTGAAAGAGGAATGAAAACAGGAAGTATTTCAGCACAACGTACTTTTTGTTGAAAATGATTGAATGTCAATCTTCAATCCTTTTTTTTTTTTTTTTTACACCTACAGAAAGCGATGGTTGTAGGTTTATATAATAATGTACATAATTCGCAATTATTATTGATGTATATTATGAGATAAGTTAAGTTTGTTAGTTTGGAAAAGATGGGATTTGTTTACTGTAAACACAGAAGGATTGGTACACAGTTGTACAATATTTTTGTGTTATCCATTGTTCTTGATCTCTCAATAAATTATATGTTTCGAAAAAATTGAAGTGCCATAAATTAGTAACATTACACAACAACACTATTTTGTGTTATTCACTGAAAATCTGGACTATTAATTTTTTTTGTGCTAAGGCTAAAGCAACTTGCCCATCTGGTGGAATATTTGTGTTGTTGATGTGTTTGAGTTATTGAAAGTGTTTTTTCATCTGTACTTATTTATTTATTTAAACCGTATAAATACATCTTTGGGACACTTAAAACATTTAAAATAGAACATATTTATACGTTTTTAGGAGCAAATGAGTTAATAGCATTTATGTAAAGTGCTACGCACATATCATATTCATTTGTTTGACGTCATATCATTGTGCTAGCATTTAATTCAGGTTAGTTAGCTAGCTAATAGGATTGATGAGCATTGTGTTTTAGGTGGTATGTTTCTGAATTTAACTACTGAAAGCATCCGATTTGGTGGTTGGATGCTTTACGATTCTCTCTGTTATGAAAAAATAAAATGTTTCAATATACGCTTGAATATGATATCTTTCAATTAAATTACCCCAATTCCCATGAAAAGTATAAAATAAGGATATTTTTTTAAATCCCTGTGAAAATATACCTAAACTTTCTGGAAATTGTACACGTTTTTGCAAAAAAGTAGCAACCCAACGTGGCATTACTAGCATCTGTATTCATGTGTGCTGATCCAGACGTGTACATGAGGTCACACACTTCACGGCTCATCTGCCGCGGTCACCTTAGATTTCTCCCTCCAAGACCGCCATTTGTTATTCCTCATGAAAGGGAAGCCCTGGCTAGATTTACGGGGCAGGTGCGCCTCGGCACGCCTCCCGTCGCCGAGCGTTCCCGCGGGAGCGCTGTCTGCTAGCTGAAGCGACTCTCTCCGACTCGTCTGCCTGAGATCTTTTTCCAAGATGGAACAGGGGTCAGGCGGGAGGCCGGGGGTTAGAGAGGAAGCGCTGTCAGGAGGAAACTCGCCTTTGTAGTTGCCTGTGCTGCAGGTGTTCTGCCATTCATTGTTAAAGCGTGCTGTTTAATATTACCGTCCCGGGCCGCCGCGATGCTACGCCTGAGAGAAATATGGACTGTCGGGACAACACAAGAGCGCACATGTTGATTTAAAGTAGCATGTGCGTAGCATCCTGCGGGCTCTCGACAGGAAATCTGCAACAATTTCGGAGCTAATCGCCGGCACGTGAGGCGACATTGTTTTTAACACGCCGCACATGAGACAATACTGTATCAACATCGTTGACATGATGAGAGACAATTTACAAAGACGTTTTAATTGTAAGGATTGCGGCGTTGGTGCGAATGTGAAGTCGTAATTAATGTGTTAAAGTTAGCGCTTTATGTGGCACCGCTAACACTAACCCCAAACCATCAGCCTAAACACGAACACAAAGTTATCATTTGGAGGTTGGTGGACAAGTTAATAATTTATATGGCAACCCTAGCCCTAACCTCAACCGCAACCATAACAATGGTCCAAATCACCAAGATTACACATAATTATCAATCCTAAACTCTAATCTTGGGGGTGTGGGGGAGGGGGGGGGATTGTACAGTTGCTCAACTTTCTTATTTACTCACAGCCATTTTCACTGAAACAACATCCTTCGCTCACGGCTGTTTTACAGAATTTTGACAGATTTAGCAAGGCACATAGAATATTGTGTTCTATTGCTATGAAAACATGGAACATGCAAAAGAAAAATTTGAGCTATTGAAAAGACCCATCTGTTTCCGTTTTGCAGCAATTAGCATTAGAATATAGCTACGTTTCATCATTATTCACAAATCTGTTTAAAACAGTGGGGAAAAGAGCTTGTTGTAACATGGCCCTGGTTGATCTCTTATACTCTGCTGCCAACTGCTGGCCGTTTTTGTAATAACTACCATTGCTTTAAGTAACCTTTTCAGGTCAGAGGTTGCATCAAAAGCCTTCCGTATGCTCTAGTATGAGAAAGAGTAAAAAACGAAACGTAAATTGCAATATTTAAAATAGAACGTTTTTATACGTTTTGGGAAGCAAATGAGTCAAAGAAACCTTTTGCTATCTCGCAGATGCGTCTTCACTTCAGATTTTGGGCCGAACTTACGAAAAGTTTGCAATTTAACTGCGTATGAAAACAGATGTGGAAGCTGATCGAAAACATGCAAAATTCCCACACACTTCCTTTTGACAGTAGTGGAATGAGTATATGCAAATTGTGGTATTTATTTGAGTACATCTAGAAGTGTTTCGATTACATTTAGGGGGTATTTCTGTATATTTTAGCATTAAAGTGACTTTTAGAGAGTATTCCAGTAGATTTAAGAATATTTACGTAACTTTTAATAAGTATATGAATACATCCAAGAGTGTTTAGAAATTAGATCACATTGCACATGACCACTTGGGCCTAATAATCACCTGTATTTTAACAATGATCATTTTGGTGTAACGTATATTTTTGAGGTGGTACTGATACCTGTGTATCTAACTGCAACGCGCTTACTGGCTACCCCCAAAATTATCAGTGATCAATGTAGAAATATGTTTGTTTGCCTCTTCCAATGACACTTTTCATCCCATCATTTCCAACTTCAAATTGCGCTTTTGGCGCTCTCCCAATTTTTTTTACTGTAAAAACCAACAGAGCGGCCTAAATCTTTCCAATACTGCAGTCTTCACCACTTTTACCCGTGTTGCCAACAACATGCGTCATCTGTTAGAGTGAGTGTCCACACAATTTAGCGCCTGCTATTTGGGATCATAGTACAGTAAATCAGGCCCTTTGTGTTTTCCTGGTCTCTTGTTGCTAGGCAGAATTCACAGGGCTCAACCTTAAGTGCCCCATTGGCCAATGGGGTAAACTGTGCCCACAGCAGATCCAAGGTTTCGCACATTCCTCAAACAACTAACAAGATTTCTGATCTGCTAGATATGGTGGGGCCGTGCACCTCTTGCCCCTGGTGCAAAAATGTCCGCCAAACAAGCGCTGCGTCTCTGTGATTGAGTTGTGTCTTTGCTTGGAATGGGACCAAATGGCGTAAAACACACAAGTGGTGAATGTTTTTTTTTAAAGGCTGCGTGTGTTTCCAACTTTTTTAAAGCGCATGTGTTTCGGGCTTGTCACAGTGGATACCTGCCTGCGCATAGGCGCATCCGGCATCTGTGAGACGTTAAGAGCGCTTCATCTTCGACTCGTCCGCACAGCGAGGGCGTAAAAGAAAGGTACGACGGCTCCATCTGCAAGTCATATGTGGACTGAATGTGTTTTGCCTTCCGTTCCTTGTTGAATTAGTTCAGCGATGGTATGCAAGTGGTCAGAAGTAACAAAGCGCACATACTGAGCTTTGTTACTGTTCATTAAAAAAAAGAAAAGTTTTTGTACTTTACTTGACTATTTTTTTTTGACGACTTCTGCTTTCTCTTACTTTGTCAAAATAGGCTTGTGAAATTTTTCTACATCAATGGATGGCATGATTTAAATAAATTACGTGGTTGTGATCGTTATTGACTGATTGAGGTCTGATTAAAAAACAAAAAGTCTCAGCGACATGGAGGAACGTGAACCACGGGGCATTATTGATGACGACCTACAGACGCAATGTAGCGAAAACATTTCTTTAGTGCCAGCATTAAAAAAACAAAAAAGAAAAACATTCTCCTGCTGCAAATAGTAAAAATCCGCTACTAATGGAAACCCTCCAAAAAGTTTTGTAACTGCCACAAGTTGGCGGCAAAGCACTACTTAACAGTAAATATTACACAGGGCTTTGGTCTGAGAACAAAACCAACAAATCGAGTTTTTCAATGAATCAAATAGGAACTGCTCAAACAAAAACAAAAGAAAATAGTTGACTTCACAAGTAGCTCATCGCTAATATGTCAGCAGGATTGTGTTATTGTTTTCATAAGATAATTGAGCTTTTTTTGTTTTGTTTACAACATTAGCAAAGCTATGGGTACATAGCACAAAAGCCTAGCCCAATGCTAGCTAGCCCAATGCTAGCTAGCGCTTGGTTTGAAAAACAAAATTGTTGTTCTTTTCATTGTGTCATGTTACCCCAAAGGGTCTTTATTACAATTATCAGTACTTGTGTACTTGAATACATTTCAGAGTCAAAATGAGTCAAATCAGTACTTTTACCGGTCTTTTTTTCTGACAAGTACTGTGTTTGTAGTTCTAGGAGAAACTGAATACAATTGCCACCTCTGATGCATGTTGTGACTTATAGTTTATTTCCACTTACCGCCATATTCTGGGATTCCGCACTTTGAACGTCGCAGCCCCCGGGATCACCCAAGAAAAGTTGCTCGTGATGGATCCGAGCAGATGCGTCACAGCCACGCTTTGGCGCATTAAGATCAATTGTGTCAGGTCAAACGCTTTTCCTGTTCTTTGACCTAATGGGAAAAAAAGCGGCGTTGAAGTCGGATGAAGATGTGAAAAGACCCATCTCTCAGCATTTACACAATAATAGTCAAATACATGAAAAATTATATTACATGATCAAACAGTCCCAATTTAGATGGTGCAAAAAAAATCTTCTTTTGAAATTGCTCATTTGTCTATATGTCCACCAAATTTTGTGTTGATTAGTGAAACTGGCGTTGAGGGCTAATTTTTGAAAAAAATTCTAGGCTGTTCTACCCAGAAAGTTTTGGAACACTTAAATACAACAATTTTCATCGAGATACACATGAGTAAAAATTTGCACTAAGTATTTACACACACTTGTGGACACGTAAACAATGATGTCAGCTGTGGCTTCACTGCCTTGTCAAGTCTTCCTCTATCTCCTGTGCAAACATCCACTTGGCTGTCTGCCACCGGCCATAAAAAACAAGTGCACTACAATGTAAGTAATGGCCATTCAAATGCCAGAAAAAAAGCCTTGCCACCAATTGTGGCTCATCTCTAAATAAATGAGGGCCGCACCCTTGTTTGAGCACACCTGCAGACGACCATGCACTATCTGCGTGTGTTTGCGTGCGTGTTTGAGAGAATGCGGAGTCCATGGGCCATATAACGACCCAAGAGGATTTGATGCAGACCTCCATGCAATTCTAAAAGCAAATCAGGAAGTGTTTTTTTACATTTAGATGAAAAATGCCAGTTAAAATGACATCTTCAAGTCTGAAATTGTATCAGGATTTAGAGATAAAGCACTTCATTTATTTTAACTTAAGTATGGACATTAATTGGATTATTATTAAAGGATAAAGCGGTGCCATTGTGACCGTGGCGGCCTTTGAAGAGGTTAGAAATTTAAATAAAATGTCACGCCACTGACTGGTCTACCGGAGTCTTTTTCAAGGTGACTGCCATGCCGCAACCGCTCGGCCTTTCACTGCCAAATGATTGCGGCTGAGCCTTTTTCTGGCTCACTGGACCTGAGTGGATCCGCAGGCCGCAAGGTGACTTGGTTTTGTTGATTTGGGTAGCATTTACATCCGTTTCCTGTGCGGATGACCCAATAAGAAAATGGCAGTCGGGCCCAAGAGGGGAAGTCAAGCTCAAAGTTCAAATGCTTTTGTTAATTGAGTCGAGATATTCAAATGAGGACCTGCGTCAGGATGGGGCATTTTGAATGTGCTGTTATCCAACCCAAGGATTGCGGGCCAGAGTGCAGCCAGACTATTCCGCAGTTTTTGAGGTAATAACTGATAACAAGTACCAAGTAATGCTCTCCATCAATCTTGGATACAAACCATCATTCTAAGGCTGAGGGATAAAAAAAAAAAAGAGCACTTTGACCTTTAAGCGTACATGAAAGCAGCTTCACATAATTCTATCAAACAAGTGTGGCATAAACATAAATCAGTAAGTCAGATTACAACAATAATGCTACTCGCCTTAAATGCGCACAGCCAACAAACGGAAACTGCAGTACATACACTGACTACAAATTAGAAAACCACCTTATTCATTCACTTAAAATTTTTTTTTTTTTTTTTTTTTAAGTGAATGAATAAATAAATAAATAAATAAAGAAATAAATAAATAATATATTTTTTTAAATGGTGCCCCCCCCCCAATAAATTTCAATAGGTAAAATAGCCATGAATGAGCAACCGTGAGGCGGGAACTGTTGGGCGTTGCTGTCACCTTGTGGTCAATGTAAGGACCTCACACAAGGGGGCCCCAAAAAAATAATCAGTATGTCACCCCTTTCTAAAGCTTGTTAAATCAATTCACTACTTTTTTATACGTCTATTAACGTTTTTCACATAAACTGGTCTTTGTCCCTTTTATTTTAAACGTATTTCCCCCCTCAGTACGCCACAAAGTTACAGCAGTAGTTGTACAGTACAGTCCAAAACACACCCAGGAAAGAAAACACCATGATCGACAAGACAAGTAGCAAATAGACAAAAGGAACGAGAGAAAGAGGCGGGACATCCTGTGAATCCGGCCAATGGGCGACGGCACCAACGAGCTCAACTTTAAATATGTCAGCAAAACAGCACGGAGGGGGAGTGAACTTGACGACTGCAGTCATATTTTAGAGAAACATTAGATTATTTTCATCTGCTGCTGTGTGCCACTTTCACTTGGGCCGAGAGGTAAATGATCTCAACGTGGGGGCTGGGGGCCTTGTCACCGTATGTGGCGTATTTTTAACCGCGTTGCGCTGCTTGTAGCTGTCAAAACTTTTCTGACGCGGACCGCTCGCTTTGGAAGAGGGAGAGAGAGGGAGAGGGAGAGAGAGTCCACAGAATCAGAACCAGCTAGCACGTTAGCCACCTAGCTTAGCGTTAGCTTAGACGTACATGCGAGGGGTGGGAGGGGTGTGTGTGTCAGCCAGAAAATGACCCCTAAAGGCAACATTGGTGGACGTCCACTAACATATTCGATATGTTAGATGTGACTAAGCCGTGCGTGGTTACCTGTAGCCCCGGTCACTGTCCTCACTTTGATCCCACAAGTGACGTTCCGCCATCATGGCCACCGTGTTTTTGGAGGGGGAAGCCATGATCCAATCAACAGCCCGCTTCAAGTGTTACCTTGGGAGCAAAAAGCTAACGGCGCTCGCGTTTAATAAGACACGTTTTGATTTGGTACACTACATCATGTTGTGGTTAACGCCGGGGTTATGTTTTATAAAAACGTTGCTACTTGCTAGAATGTGGGGCACTTGGCGCTCTGTGCCAAATAGACAGTGCAGTACAGTAATCATAGTAACATGCAGTTCATGATTTATTTTTTTTTATTTTTTTAAAGAAGAAGCTTTGATTAGAGGAGTTACTTTCACTTTTCATTGACACTCATCCTTTTTTTCTTAAAAAAAAATTGTTGGCAAGATGTAATGTGATCTCTTCAAACAAAGGCTTACCTGTGTTTTCATAAAGTCAAAGTTTTAATTGACACAAAATGGAGGGTTAACGTCCGTTTTAATTGACACAAAATGGAGGAGAAATGTACTTTCTATTTAACAAAACGGAGAACTACTATAAGTTGGAATTGACACAAAATGGAAGTGCATTGTATAGGCGCATACATTTTAAAGTGGAACGTTTCAGTTTGATTCAACATTCAGTTCGAGAGGGTATGATACAATGAGTTTGTAGACATTTTACAATATGAAAAAAACTTGTCATTGCTGTAAATGTAGCATTCCCTTTATTTTGTATATCAAAGTCAATATAAGTGTATTTGTAGCCACTGTCATTTTTATTAAAATTAAATTTTACATGTAAAAGCTCTCCAAAGTCCTAACTGTTCAACTTAATTATAGTAAATTAAACACCAAATCATTATCCAAAGAATAATCATCCTCTTTTTTTTCTCAACATTTGAAATCTGCATTTGACCCATCTTAGCAAACACACACTGTTAGTGGCACTCACAGGAACTTCAACATAAAAACGATTTACAATTATTTTTTATAATCAGGTCATCGACAAGTTCAAGCTACATTGAGATTGATTCATTAATTTGTGTTTTACGTTTAAATGACTACAAATAGAGGGCTCGTAAGCTTTTTACTTACCCTAATAAAGTGCTTACACGTGTTTAAAATGACTCAAAATTGACATACAGTACAGGCCAAAAATTTGGACATACTTTCTCATTCAATTCTATGCTTTATTTTCATGACTATATAAATGGTAGATTCTCACTGAAGGCATCAAAACTATGACGACAACTATGACAACTATCGAACACATTTGGGATTATGTACTTAACAAAAAAAGGTGAAAATAATAAATTAAATACATAAATAAATAGCCATCATTTTTTCTGATTACTTTTTTGCACATTTTTGGCCTTCTCTTAATGAGCTTCAAAAGGTAATCACCTGAAAGGGTTTTCCAACAGTTTTTAAGGAGTTCCCAGATGTAAGAATGCCTAGAGTATGCAAAAAAGTAACCAGAGCAAAGGATGGCTATTTAGAAGAATCTATAATATGAAACATGTTTTCAGTTATTTCACCGTTTTTTTTTAAGTACATAACTCCACTTCAGTTCATACATAGTTTTGATGCCTTCAGTAAGAATCTACAAAGTAACCAGCCGTGAGAATAAAGCAAATACACTGAATAAGAAAGTGCGTCCAAACTTTTGGCCTGTACTGTATATTTGGTTATTTTGTCAAGAAGTATTTGATCACTATTAGTATTAATGCTATAATAGTGTTTTAAGTTGCTATGTTGTAATAAAGGTTTTTTTAGCATTGAAAAATTTGAATCTAGTTAAACTTGATTACAATTTTGTCTTATGACTTAAGTTTGTCAATTAATGGTTAGTGGCACTGAAACCGATTTTCTTCCTTGAAGGCGGTCTGTTTACTATCTGGGGTTCCAGTCCATGTCCACCCCTTCAGACCTGTCAGGTGGTATGTCCCATCCTGGCCCTTCCCCGGGTGCGGGCCTTTCACCCGGTCCCATCCTGGGCCCCAGTCCCGGACCGGACCCGTCACCTGGCTCCGTTCACAGCATGATGGGACCCAGCCCCGGGCCCGGAACACCCAATGCGGCCCATGGCATGCAGGGACAGGCGCAGAGTGACTTCTCGCAAGACATGATGTATTCTATGCACAAGGTAAACGCGAGACAGTTCATTCAATTTTAACTGTGCATTTGTGGGCAATAAAACCTGTTCCTGTGTATTGCTGGAGGAACCTGTTTTTTTTTTTTTCACCCATTACAATTTGTGGAATTTTTGTGTAATTGTTCCAGTTAATGAAACCTTTATTCAATATTGTAAAGTTTTAACATTCTTAACATGTAAAATTGTAAAAACAAAACAAAAAAAAATGTTTTTGGGGGGAGGGGGGGGGGTATTTCTCCTATGGTCAACACTGGTTGCCTACCTACTGTAGTGGCATCACACAAAAAGTGGTTCTGCTGTATTATTGTTGACACTTTAATTGTAGTCTTAATATCATTGCTCCTGATTTTTTAGCCCATGGAGGGAATGAACGACAAGGCCATGGCAGACGCGATGCACTTTGGTCACATGAAAGGTGTGGGCATGAGATCACTCCACAGTGGCATGGGCCCCCCGCAGAGCCCAATGGACCAGCATAGCCAGGGTACATATCAACATTGTTTCATTTATTTTAACCATATTTCCTGAAATACTGTCTGAGGGGATTTTTTTGAAATTAGTTCTAATGATGGTCTAATTGTCTTAATTTGGTAAGGGTGTTTTTTTTTTGTCTGTTACATTAAGGGCCACACTAATTAAGGAAGTATGGTATTTAATATTTAATTAACAAACTGTGAGTGCAATGAAAGGTATTTAGATGTCTCTGATCTTGAACCCTCATTTCTACTTTAGGCTACATGTCTCCCCATCCATCTCCGATGGGTGTACACGAGCACGTGTCCAGCCCCATGTCAGGGGGCGGAGGACCCACGCCGCCCCACATGCCCTCCTCCCAGCCGGGCCCCATGATGCCCATGGACCCGCAAGGGGGAGGCGGGGGCAGCGGCGTCGTACCTAACATGTCCGGCATGGGCCAGCTGGGCCGGGGGCCATCAACGTTCAGTCAGGCCCAGCTGCAGCAGCTCCGGGCTCAGATCCTGGCCTACAAGGTCTTGGGCCGTGGACAGCCGCTGCCTGAGAACCTCCAGCTGGCTGTGCAGGGCAAGAGGAGCCTACCCACAATGCAGCAGCAGCAGCAACAGGTGGCGAGTGGTAGTCCTTACAATAGACCTCAAGGTAGGCAGGCATGTTATTAAGAAAATAACGAACTCTTTAAATAAAAATAAGTTAAAGTCAATTATTTTATTTTTGAAAATGTTGTTAAAAATTTAGTTTCTTGAAAATCGGCACTTTTTTTTTCCCCGTCTGAAAATGTGTTGTGGTTCAAAGGCATGCCAATGGCATCTTTGAGTGGAGCCCAGTCCAGCCCCTGCCCCACACCAGCCATGCAAGGTCACAATCAAAGCACAGGGCCCAAACCTTGGCCCGATGGTATGTATTGGCACTATTAATCTGTAGACAGCATGTATTTTCCCCTCTAATAGTATTGGCCAATTCACTCCTCAATTAAGCTTCGAAGCGTTCCTAAAGAAACAACATGTGATCGGGAAGAGTCACCCTCCCACACCCGGTGCTCTCGTCATTCACCAGACGCATATTTGATTTTTGATTGTCCCTTTAGGAATGTAACATAGGCTTATCCTGCTTTCTTAATAGGCGTTTCACATTGCTTGGCAAGAGAGCCAGCCGCCATTCTACGTCACTGAATGCGTTGCGACGTAAATAACAATGGCGGCGTACGTCCAAGTAAAGTTTCTACAAAATGTAATAAACTGGAAATGATTTTTGAAAAATTAATCTCATAGTTACGTTAGTAACAACCAAATAAGTAATATAGAGTTAACTTGTCATTACAGTTGTGGTTCCTCTTTAAATAAACATTTGTGTGGGGACAAAAGCACACAATAACACATGTTCCAATACTTTTGCTCACATGAAAATGGCCAGGTTCAGACAAAAGAGACTATCAAATCCAGAGGTAAAAAGCTTGTATCTACACAAGCTTGTCTTTTGACAGCAGAGCGAACCCACCCGTCTATAGCAAGATTAAATAAATAATACATAAAACCAAAAGTACGTAGTGCTGTGAAGTACATACAACACGCTTTCATGCCACACATAAAAAAACAGAATTTGAAGCTGACGAAACTTCAATGTTTCGTCTTTTTGAAAGGGAGCTGAAGTAAATACTTTGAAATATGTTTTCATTTCATTCCTTTCCTGTCAACAAGCGGATTCAACTTCCATTTAGA
This sequence comes from Vanacampus margaritifer, assembly GCF_051991255.1. Taxonomy (NCBI): domain Eukaryota; kingdom Metazoa; phylum Chordata; class Actinopteri; order Syngnathiformes; family Syngnathidae; genus Vanacampus; species Vanacampus margaritifer. The sequence continues at coordinate 3,154,337 of NC_135434.1, forward strand.
TTAATGTCCTCATCTTTGAATTTAGGTAAAGTTTTAAAAGTCTGAAGGTTTCCGCAACACGTTCATTCGATTTCAATGAGCAGTGATGGTGAAACTGTGGTACTTTGTGATGTCTCATTTCCCAATTTTCAAGAACCCAGCATAACATCCATTTCAGTGGCCTAACAGAATATCTCCTATAGAAACTCATCATTTGCCCTTAAAAGGAGACATGTTTTGCATTTTCCCCACAGTTCAATAGAGTTGTAGATGCCAAGAATTATAACACATGTACCAACTTTTTTTTTTTACCTGTTCATGCATTGAAGACCTCCACAACCCTACTGGTTAGGGTCATCATTTGAGCAATTTAAAATGGCTGCAACACTCAAAAGTGAATAAAACATTTTTGAACCCACAAACCTTTTCCCTGCTTGAATGAAAAGCATGCTGAAGGCTGTCTCTCGTAATAAAGAATAATCGAATTTGAATTACCTTAAAACTCCAACACATCTCTTCACTTTTCCTGACTTTCTGACCGAAAGATGAGAAAGAAAGCCCTCACTTTTTAAATTGAGCTGATGTAACTCCAAAGCAACATCTTTCAAACTTTAGGGAGACAGCAAATTATGATTTTTGGTTAATCCACCCAATAACAAAATATTCTATGTTCTGCTTCATCAAAGTGGTTCCTATAATGCATTTTTTATCCGTATCTTCACTCTGGGGTTCTTAAAAAGTCTCTCACCACAGAAAAGTACATTTACATGCTGTCAAATAAGTACAAATAGAAGAGGCAGTGCTATAACCCAAAAATCTGTTATAGCCAATTAAAAGTCTGAAGCAAGTCCATCCATCCATCCATGCATCCATTCTTTCATTTTACTGCCTTTCAAATCAAATCAAACCTTATTTATATAGTACTTTTTATATATAAAAATGCAACTCATCGTGCATTTGGGAAAAAGTACACCAGCCAATCACAGGCCACATGCAGATACAGAAAACCATTTTCACTCAATTTCACATTAGTACTGAGTTGAACCCACCCTGCTTGTACTGAAGTCAGCCGATTAAACCACAATGCCATCACTGACTTCTCAAGAAAATAAATTCTGTTGAAGAAATGGCAGCTAGCCGGTCGCTGGCTATGTGAGCAGCTAATCTTGTCGTTTACACCTTAGCTTCACATTTTGTTGGAGTCTTTTAGGAGACATAGTGAGGATTTTTTCCCACAATCAGGTGATCAAACCCAGAAAACAGATGTTCACAATGCAAACCCAACGTCAATTTCAGCCGACAGCACTTGTTGGAGCTACGCATAAAAATGATTCAATTGATCTTCTTAACTCTTATATTAGTCAGAACGCTGAGTTTATACTAGTGGAGGCACATAGAACAATATATTGTTGCCATTAAAATCTTTGACTTGAGCTCCCCTCCAATGGTGGATGACGGTCAGTTCGCAAATCTAGGCCCATCTACATCTCCACTCTGGTCTCCTTCTTGCCAAACAACACAAACAGATGAAACTCAAATCAAAGTCCTTTGTTACAACAATACCTGTGTTCCAAAATGTCTTTTTTAATGACCTAAAACTAAAAACAACCAATGACGAAGCTTGCTTTATCTCCAGGCCAAGGCAGTGACAATCAAGCCGGCGCCCCCAAGCACCTCCCGCCTGTGAGCGGCGGTCGCCCGTCACCCGCGCCTCCCCAGGCCGCTTCCATGCCAGCCGGGCCCCTCCCGGGTGCCAACATGGCCCCTCAGCCAGCAGGCCAACAGGTGTCCCCCATGCTACAAATGCAGCAGAAGCAAAACCGCGTCACGCCCATTCAGAAACCGCAGGGCCTGGACCCGGTGGGAATCCTACAGGAGAGGGAGTACAGGTAAAATGACTGATTTGTAGCCTTAAACTGATTGATTAAATTGATCACTTTCATAATGATGTCCACCAGGCTGCAGGCTCGGGTCGCGCATCGTATCCAAGAGCTGGAGAGTCTGCCGGGCTCCCTTCCGCCCGACCTGAGGACCAAGGCCACGGTTGAGCTCAAGGCACTGCGGCTCCTCAACTTCCAGCGGCAGGTTTGCACATTTTGTTTTTCTCTCTACTATATCAGAAAGCACCCTTTTGTATTTAAATCATATTTATTTTGATATATGTATTACAATACAAATGAACCTCCAACGTGGATCACAATGTTCGCTGAAATGTCTGAAAGGCGCCAGAATAATGAACAAATCTAAATCTCAGTAATATATTAATGGAGGGTTTTAAATTTAATCCTAGTGGCCTTAAAACAATTCTTTAAACAAAGTCTTAATAATCATAACTTTTATTAATTTCTATGTTTCTAAAGGACCCAATGATGCTTAAAAAGTAAAGTAAGGCTAAAACGTTTTTGTATTTCCAAGGGGTCCAAAGGTGCTTAAAAAGTAAGGCTAAAAATTGTTTTACATTTCACTTCCTTCAGGCAGATATGCTAAATATGAGTGCGTTAGAAAAAATAAAACTCTTGCTTAACTGTTGTGTCGAATCAGTGAAGATCCAGATCTTGTAAAAAAATTAAAGTGAATTATTCCTGGCAATGTTGCTGTAACTCTCAAACATTTGATGACTTTGGAGGTTCTGCCATATGCCCCTCTACCCAGCTGAGGCAGGACGTGGTGGCGTGCATGCGGCGTGATACCACCCTGGAAACCGCCCTTAACTCCAAGGCGTACCGCCGCAGCAAGCGGCAGACGCTGCGGGAGGCACGCATGACCGAGAAGCTGGAGAAGCAGCAGAAGCTGGAGCAGGAGAAGAAGCGCCGGCAGAAGCACCAGGTTAAGAAAAGAAAACTATTGTGGCAAAATGAAGGCAACAAACTAAGGAGCGCCAATATGTCAAGCATTTTTGTTGTTTTGTTTTTCTAGGAGTATCTTAACAGTATTCTCCAACATGCCAAAGACTTCAAGGAGTACCACCGATCCATGTCGGGGAAAATGCAGAAGCTCACCCGAGCCATCGCCACCTGGCACACCAACACGGAGCGGGAGCAGAAGAAAGAGACTGAGAGGATTGAGAAGGAGAGAATGAGGAGACTTATGGTAACAACCTCAATTCACTGTAATATATGCTACTTTTTATTTAATTTTAATTTTATTTTTTACGAGGAGCACAGTGGCCAAACTGGAATTTTAGGAGCCAAGTCGAAAATTTAAGATGGCTCATTATAAATCGACTTACAAATAAAAAATTCACATTTACACATTTTATATTAGAACTGATTTGTGGGCTGAAGGGTGGATCAGAAATTTGTCATCAACAAAAAATATGAAAGAATTTTAAAAACAAAAGGTTTGGTAACTCACACTGTCTGAAATTGATGGCTCCACAGCAAATATCTGACCATAATCTGTCTGGAAATATATACATTTAGTAAAACTGCAAATAATATTGCAAGCTTCTTCTGCAATTGATAATGCCACACCTTGCGTCGATATATTCCAGGCGGAGGACGAGGAGGGCTATCGAAAATTGATCGACCAGAAGAAGGACAAGCGCTTGGCTTACCTGCTGCAGCAGACAGACGAGTACGTGGCCAACCTCACCACCCTGGTGTACGAGCACAAAGCTGCACAGGCGGCGAAGGAGAAGAAGCGAAGGAAGAAGAAGAAGAAGGCAGTGCGTACGCCGAGAGACTTCAAAATGACAAATTGTCACCCAAAATGTAAACAATGACATGAATGTTGTCCATCTCTAGAAGTTTGACGAAGGTGGCGAAGGCACAAGTGCCATTGGACCTGATGGAGAGGTAAGTCAGTCATCTTTTAAAACACATTATCTGTTTAAACGTCCCCAACTTCGTCTAATACTTTTTTAAATTTTTTCCCCTCACTTTAAAGCATTATCTAGCGTTATCTAACTCATTTCCTCGCCGCTTGTACACGCCCACTCTCTTCACTCAACGCTTTGACTGACTAAACAGCTTCAGCGTCCAATTTTCTTGAAGCTTTCTTGTACATTATCTGTTTTCCCTGTACTATCTTTCTGTTCCTCACACAAGCCAACTCGCAAAGCTTCTTAAAACTGAAAAGTGATTTAAGTGTGTCTTTCAGCCTGGAATAACTTTGCCTTTTCATGGGCCATTTCTCTAAGCAGCTCTTTTTTAAATTAATGTGGCTGTTTATCTTACACTTAGTCTGCTGAGACCCAACGGCACACGATAACACATTTAAAACTAGGATTTATTATTTGTGTACAGCATAAATCGAGTCAGTGAGCAGAGGATGAAGAAATTACTTCATTCAAAATGTAGACCTGATGATAATGTTGGCCATTATCTGAATAATTATTGTCATTGTCCATAGGAACCTTTCATTTTTCATTATGAACCTCCCTCCTCCCTATAAGGATTATCTGTTTTTATTGCGGGCAGCCGTGGAAGCAGCAAAGCGATCGATGGTTGCTTATGCGTTATGTAGTTCATCTCAATTAGCACTTAATCATCATATTGGATTGATTTGGCAGGAAGTGTCCATAAGGTAGCTATGAAAATAGGAATAAGAAATAAATGACATAGTGTTTCTAATTGTGGTTTGTTTGCAGCCCATGGACGAGAGCAGCCAGATGAGCGAGCTGCCCGTCAAGGTCATCCAGACGGAGACGGGCAAAGTTTTGCAGGGTACTGAGGCGCCCAAATCCAGCCAGCTGGAAGCCTGGCTCGAAATGAACCCCGGGTGAGAAGACCCACTGTACTTTTGCCTTTAGTTTCTGGATATCTCAGCTCAATAATACACTGTGTTAACTGTTGATTTAAGTGTTCGATTTTTGTACTTACCACAGGTACGAAGTTGCGCCGAGGTCGGACAGCGAGGAGAGTGGTTCCGAGTTTGAGGAGGAGGTCAGTAAATCATAAATTGAATACAATTATTATTTAAGGATATTTGGCATACACATACACAGAGGCCAGCCCGCTAGTTTAGTGCTAGTGTTTCCCAATCTTCACATGCACAGAAAAATCTCACGGTACACCATCAAGCAAAAACCATCCTCACACTACAACCCCACACTTCTAATCCACTAGGGGGCTGTAGCCGTACACATTTCACATCTGCTCACTCTTAATTCTGTACTCCACCTCAGAGTTACTTCTTGAAATAAGTATACTCTCAAAGGTCCTCAAAGTGTATTTTATGTCACAAGGAGGAAGAAGAGGCGGCCAAGGGCGAAAATGACAAGACCATAGAAGATCCCATCGGGGAGGCCAAGCACATTATCGAGTATTGTATTCCTTGTCTTCCTTTTTTAACAAGCAGCATATAATCATGGAATGGAGCACGTGATTTTGATGTTGGCACACATGTTCAGATCAGCCAAGCAGGACGTGGATGATGAGTACAGCGTGCCGACAGACGAGACCAGCCTACAATCCTACTACGGCGTAGCCCACGCCGTCATCGAGAGGGTGGAGAAGCAGTCGTCTCTGCTGATTAACGGCTCGCTCAAACACTACCAGGTACATGCATACAGTGTGCAGTGCCAATGTGTCTCTGTGAACCCACAACCACGTTACAACTGAAAACTGAGCTTTTTCCCCCCTAAATATTGAGGACGATTCATAACAACTTAAGGAAAACACGACGATGTTTCAAAAAAATTTGCGGTGACAGTATTTTTGACTATATTGGTAATAATTACTGAATAATGGATTTGTGATTGGTGCTTTGGAATAGTAGAAACGTAAACAAAGTGCAAATATAGCAACCATTAATGGCATGAAATGGAAATAAAAACAGGCCAGGTAGTGTTTACTCTGCAACGTCTAATTATAACATAACTGCTAAAAGCACATAAAGCACATTTACTAAATACAAAGAAAACACAAACCTTCAGAAGTCAGTGGCAAATTGCACGAGTCAAGAAAGTCCATTATTTTCTCCGTAACTGGCAACCCTCCAGTGAGCGTTACTTTGCCTTGAATGTCTCTGATTGGTCAATAAGAGGAGCGAGAAAATGCCGTGATTGCTTGTAGACATTACTAGCGGTAGCGGGTATGAATAACGTAAATGTGCATGTTTACGCCGCTGCGCTACAATGCAACGCCGTCTCGTCGAGAGCGAGTTAGCTTGGCGGCCGGTTAGCATAACAAAGTCACGTCAATTATGAGGCGAGTTACCGATCACGGTAAAATAACCACCGCGGATTGTTTATCTTGGCCAAACAATACGCGACTGCTTCAGTATTATGCAACCACTGTCTGTCTTTTAAGAAGTGCTTCTAATCAAGAGTGCTCCATTAGTGAACTTTTGTTCATGCCAAACAACACGAGATGTTTCCATGTCCTCCTCGCGTGTCCTCAGCCCCCGCATCCTCTTAACTTTAACAGCAACAGTTGTCCTGCACAATTTGCAAACATTTGTATTTTTTGCATCATATATGATCTCTTGTAACCAAACCGCCTCCACACGACGAAGGTAGCTCACTCCCACTTTGCCGACAGAACTAACTGCAGCACACAGCCTCACACGCTCCGACATTGTTTTTATGCAGCAGCGAGTGACGCATGTACGTCCAAATAGACACGAACACGTATGATGTTACGCATTATGTCATCACGTCAATTTCGCAATATTCAAAATTTTTATCACCCAAAAAATACACCGGTAATATCGTAGAAGGTATGATATGGAACACCCCTATCTGTGACTATAATGACAAAACTATCTGATAATTGATAAATGATTTCAAGTCTGTGTTACGATTTCAATGAAGTTGGAGAGGATGGCTGGTGCTCAGATGTATGCGGAAATGTTTCTAAACGTTGTCAGTATTTTGCAAGCTTTCTTTTTCCTGTAGTTATTCCCATTACTGTTGCCTTGATAGGACTCTGAGCCAAATCTGCAACTGACCAGCATTTTGTGAGCAAATAGATGTTCTTATCATAACCGATATTAAAGTTTACCGGCGCTTCAACTGAGAATTTTTTATCTCGCTCTTGCTTTGGCATTTTATATTCAAAATAATTCAAGCATGACCCAATAATGAAGGCTGCAATATAGTGTGCGGCCCCTCAGAGACAATGAGGAGATAGTGGGGAATATTAGATGGTGAGCTGGTACCAGTCTGTGTGTGTGTGGGGGTGGGGGGCTGGATTCCGATCATCAAAAGGGCAGAGCGCAATGTCAATTCACAGCGAGACCTCCGACCAATTAAAGCGCACACGCCGCTCCACGACTGACAGCTAACATCATTGCAGAAGAAAAATTAATAAAATGCAACACCAATCATCCCGTATGAACATTTTGTGCTTTTCAGACTACTCATCCAATTACTGAGAGGTTCAACAGTCTTTATTTCCCCGAGTGGCTCTCTCCATACTGTATCTAAGTGAAAGTCGAACTTGCCATAAATCATAAGTGACATGTGAGAAAACAGATTTCTTTACTGGATTGACTCATACAATTGGAGTAAAATTGGTTTCATTCTCAACTCTAAAATGTTAGTTTTTTTTATGTTTTCACATGGATTACAGTCCATCATTTATCAATCTTTGGACAAGGAAACAAGTTCATGTAATATTCTTAGTTACCGAAAGAGAAGATTCAGTGGAGCAAATGGATGAAGCACTTTTCATTTTTAAAAGTCCATGTAAAGGAAAAACAAATGCAGATATCTTCTAAATTTGTTTGAGTGTCGCTCGCTAACAACCCTGTCAAATTTCACATTTATATGTTTAATTTTTTTTTTTTTGTATATACAGTAAAGTGAGGTTTCAAATTCATGACAAATCAAGTTTGTCTCAGCTCTTGAACGCAGTGTGCTGCAAGCGCTGAAACCACGCCCTGCTCTGCAATGCTCGGGGGTTGCACTCGTTTTTGCATGTTTTATCGCTACAATTTCCACATTTATACAAGTACCAAGAGTTGAAGTCCAAATCATAACTTATTGAATGCGTCGTTTATAGTTTCACTGCAGTCCGTGCGTACGTTAACTGGAAAGACCAACCTTGGAATCCAGTCCCTGCAGGGGGGAGTGCAGATGGAGGGCGGCAGGGGCGGCGGCAGTAGAGTTGAACTTGAAAGGAACACGTCTGGCTCAGCTGGAGTGGAGTAGGAGATATGGGGCTCACAAACAACAATGCTTAGTGGATGGTAGTGGCCGTCTCCGCTGCCTGAGCAGAGTTCCATCATCTATTTTGCAGAATGTCATTTGCAGTCAGTTTGAGGGTTGTCAACCATATTTAACTGAATGCATCTACACACAGCTGACATAGCTAGATAGTTGTATCGATTTTACGAATGAGTACAGATGTACAGTATACCCAACACCGATAGCATCAGTAAGGGTTCGTCCCTACTTGAAACATTTAATTTGGGCTGGAGACCACAATTTGAAGTCCTAACTTTAGTTCATGACCTTACTTAAAAAAAAAAACTAACCCTGTGGACAACCAACAGAGTATTTTCTGCTCCGAACACAAAGTCCAATGACTTCACACAAAACCTGGAAAACCATTTGTTGAGAATTACCATTAATCATGTTTTGCTGTCTTAAATGAGGTCAAATTTTGTAGGCTTTGACAGTACTCAGCCTCACATGTTCATGATTATTTAGCAAATGGGCTTTTTGTTTTGTTTTTCTCTCCTTTTTATATGCTAATAAGTGTTATGCATTCAGTATGCACGAGTTAGTCATCTGGGAAGAGAGCAGATTTGCTCAAATTTACTATTCAGATGGCCACGCCTCCACTTTGCTTTTCCCGCTTTTTGATATCTCTCCCCTTAAAGGCTGTTATCGCTTTCATGTTCAGAATGTCCTCCAAACACACACGCTTTGTTGTTGTCGTTTGTATGCTCGGGAGTATTAACAAGTAAATCAGTGCTCTTGTTGTTAAATCAGTGCTCTTGCTTCTTTCCTGTCTCATGTTCAGGTTCAAGGCCTGGAGTGGATGGTGTCCTTGTACAACAACAACTTGAATGGCATCCTGGCTGACGAGATGGGCCTGGGCAAGACCATCCAAACAATCGCCCTCATCACGTACCTGATGGAGCACAAGAGGCTCAACGGCCCCTATCTCATCATCGTGCCGCTCTCGTCAGTACTCCCCCGTCCTGATTTTGTCCAAAAGGCTTTTCTCAAGTGACTGATGTGCAGGGTGTTTCTCACACTTGCGTTACAGCATTGGGGTGTTAAGTGAAGTCAAGCAGGTGATGACTCAGAATGTAGATTGTGATAGTACTTATGCCCTCCATTCAGTTTCTTACACAGCAGACAAAATACAAGTAGTAACAACATTTAGCATATCTTGCTAGAAGAAACGCTTATGTTGATGTCACTCATGCATGTGGACACACAGCACTGATTAAAAGTGCCGTTTAACTTGGTATAAATGAAAAGTCCCTCAGTACAACAGTTCCAATAGCACGGCATGTAGAAGTGCAGTGCGAGCCTTAATCAACAATGCATTGTACATAAGTGAAATCATAATCAGGTGAGTTAAACTGTCTTTCGCCAAAATTGAGGCTACTTGCAACTAAATGGTGTGTGAGCTAAAATGTAAATCACTTAGCTAACATTAATAGTGAGTATTTTTTTTTTATACTAGTGTGAGTTCTCGTCTGCGGCAGGCACATTATTTTAATAGGCAGATATGATTATTTTATAACCATGCCAATCACAATTTTTTTATATATAATAAAATAGGGTTTCTGCAGCTCATTAAAAACAATTAAAAGTCATTAAATATTTTTTTGCTAGAAATAAGGCCTTATGTCATTAAAAAGCAATCAAATACGATAATCTAAGGCATTACAAATTTAAATGCAATTGATGTAAAAATATTGTTCATGTTTTATTTCACATACAACGTCGTGCAAAGCACTATAACACAGTTTACCAATAATAAATTGTGATTAAAAAAAAATATATATATGCATTTGTGGGGACTGGTGACTAGTTGTAATTTACAATGAACAAAATGGCCAGAAGTCCACAAGTTGCTTCATGTTCCAAATACAAATTGCTCTGAATTTTTAAAAAGAAAAACGTACTGTTCCTTTCACCAACGTCCAACATGAAACAGTGATGCCACCTAGTAGCAGAAACTTACCTCAACACAAATCTATGAATTAATGTTTTGCACTTAATTTTTAACAGTTTTTATATACTGTCCACTTTAAGTAACTTGAATGAATAAATTGCTACAAAATTACTGTATCAGTGAACTAAAAGATACAATCACTTTTGTATTTAGTAACCACTGTATATTTGTCCACTTTTGTTAATTAAAAAACAATGAAAAACTTGAAAGAAAATATTTTATTGTACAATTAGAACAGACATAACATGCAATTAATTTTATATTAATTGAGTCATGACATTAATTCCAATAAAAAATTGTAATCATATGACAGCCCTAATATATAAACATTATATGCTTATATCTATGTATATGTGTGTGATTGTGCGCATATGTACATTGGCATTACGACGTTGGCCTTAAATTAGTTTTAAGTTGCATTAAAAACGCCATTAAATTTGCTGATACCTGCAGAAACCCTGTCCTATTTGCTCTTATTTGCACATTTTAGTTTACCCCCCAACTTTATTGTATTTTTTTTTAATTCCAGTAGCATGAAATCCGATTGCGGCTAATGAATACTTCCTTACTTTTTGAAGTTACGTCTTGCGCCGACTAAACAAACACAGATAAGCGGCAGCCTCTGCGCGCGATGATGAATGAGTTTATATTTTGAAAGAAACAAGCGCTATAAATTGGTATTCACCGCGCCGATCGAATGCGGCTGCCGGATTACCAATATTCTATGTCAGAGCTGAGGCGGTGCAAAACTATGCAAGTTTAAAACACTTTTATAAAACAAACAAGCTCCTCAGTCTTTCATTCTCCTTAACACAACCAGCAATTTATCTCTCGCTGGTTTTGCTCACCATTAATCCCTTCAAATCCTCTGACGGCACTCCAGCCCTCGCACACAAGCAGCGTGCTGATTTGGATGCACGCCTCGGTCTAATTACCATACAAATATGAATATGAGACAGGAGCCTACTTATGCTCGCATACTGTGTAACTGTGATGACCACATAGAAATTTGACTTGGTTAAAAATCAATAGGTGCAATTTTTATCTGCTGCGAGGCAATCAATTTACTTGTGTTACTCGTGAAATATTTGTCAACGTTCTACGACCTTTCTTGCTTTTGTGTCTCAAACTTAGCTCTCACTTAAATTGGATGGTATTCCTCCAGGGGGTGCAGACAGCGGAAAACCATGCTGTCTTCCGTAATTACTGTTTTGGCAGATTAAAGCTCAGATTTAATCTTTTAATATGCACTGAACTAATTGAACTCTTGGTTGAACGCATCTGACCGGACAGCCAATTTTGAACACCTTACCAAAGTCTCTGACAGCAAGCAATACCTTGACTGGGTGTATAGTAGAAATGCTTTTAGTAACCTGACACTTGCTAGCCTCTCTAATTCTCATCAATTTTCTCGCTTTTAGGACTTTATCCAACTGGATCTACGAACTTGACAAGTGGGGCCCGTCCGTGGTCAAAATTGCTTACAAGGTAAAAAACAAAACAAAAGCAAAGCCTCTGAGAATGCGTTATATATGGCAAAAGAACCCAAAACAAAACCATTTGCTTTTTTTCTACAAAAGGGTACCCCTGGCCTGCGTCGGGGACTGGTGCCTCAGCTCCGCAGTGGCAAGTTCAATGTTTTGTTGACCACATATGAATACATCATCAAGGACAAGCACATTCTGGCCAAGGTGAGGCAAGATGTTGTCTTTGATCTCCACCTTACTTACGTTACTCATGAAGCTTTATTGTTAGTGTTCCCATAGAAAATAGTGGAAAGAGTAATCATTTTCAGCGTCCCTTTGTACTTCAGAGGCGTATTTTCCCTCAAAATGGAGCACTGGACATGAGAGGTTCCTGAATGTTGACTACAATAGTTGCAAAAAGTCACTCATACCAAACTTTTGCCTGTTTAAAGCACTCATGTTTGCTCCCTTGCAAGCAAATAGGACATGGGAGATTATTGGAGTGAGTCTCTCAAAGTACATAAAACGGTGTTATCATTTCTTTCTCGAACTCTAAGAGGGGCACGATGTGAGCTCAACAAGACGGGCACTGTAAGTGCCGTCATTGATTTATCGACCAACGCACCGCACTCAAAAATGAATTCAGGCCCCCTTAGACTCTGATTTTCGAGATTGCTCAGCTAACGGCGGCGGCGCTTTCCAGACGGCTTTGTCGATACTCCCCTCTGAAATGTGCCGTGTTTGTTAAATGCCAGATGTTATGTGGAGCCCAAATGTCTTTTTTTTTGCTGGGGGAAGGGTATTATTGATAATGGCATCGTAATCGCAAAGGACTACTGCGTCACACCAACCTTGAAATGATGCAGCACTATATTGACTTTTTATCTCGTACCTGCTCCACTGTAAACAGTATAACTCAAAAAAAAAGTTTCACATTAGTCATGCACTTTTAGAGGGTTATAAACTTTATTGCTGTCCTTGCCATTAAATGACTTACTACTTCTTTCTCAGTGCATTTTTTTTTTCAAAAGTGTATACTTTTCATTATAAAGTTCAAGCCTGTCCCATTCGAAAGATCCTGCAAAATTGCTGCATCATAGCAGCGTTTGCCTTTTACACTGAATTCAGTAAAGGTGGGGCACCAAAGCTGAGAAGCCCGTAGTCATACGTGCATGATCCTGCCAGCAACATAAACATTTTCAGAATTTTGCATGAAATATGTGTTTTTCAATTTGGGCTAATATTGATGCTAACGTTCAAATCCTCCCAACAACAACAATTTCCCGCAATTTTGCATGCTGCATCTGTAAGGTTCAGTTTGTGCTAGCATTGATGCTACTGTTTGCATATAAGAAAAAAATGGACTAATAATCTCCTGCGCAAGTTTTAATCCTGCTAACAATGTAAAATTTCCCATAGCCTCACATCACATTTGATTTTGGCTAGCATTGGTGCTAATGATAGCATCTAGGAACAATAGCACAGGTTTTTGATTTCCATCATTTTCCTACAATTTGTTTCCGTACGAATGAATGGAATCTCCTTTCCAGATCCGTTGGAAGTACATGATCGTGGACGAGGGTCACCGTATGAAGAACCACCACTGTAAGCTGACACAGGTGCTGAACACGCACTACGTGGCGCCGCGCCGACTGCTGCTCACCGGCACGCCACTGCAGAACAAGCTGCCCGAGCTGTGGGCGCTGCTCAACTTCCTCCTGCCCACCATCTTCAAGAGCTGCAGCACCTTCGAGCAGTGGTTCAACGCTCCCTTCGCGATGACAGGCGAGAGGGTACGTCCTCCGCCAGGTCACTCTTGATTGCTCATATAGATAAGATCATCATTACAAATCTTTGTCTAGGTGGACCTCAATGAGGAGGAGACCATCTTGATTATTCGACGTCTGCACAAAGTTCTTCGCCCCTTCCTGCTGCGTCGGCTGAAGAAGGAGGTGGAGTCTCAGCTGCCAGAAAAGGTGAGAATGTTCACGTTTGGTAAATGATTTCACCACACTGCTTTTCACGGTGTCAGTAATAGACCCGCAACGGCATCTGATTTTAGCAACAATAACAAGTCATTGCAAGTTTGAGAAGTATATCACAGTGGGGTGTAACACCAAAAGAAAACACCTTGTTAGCAGACTAAAATTAATCTGTAGTTTTCTCGAGATGCACAAAAATAATCCATTAGCAACCACATTTCTGGATCTTATTTTCTGATGTTTTCCCCATCTCCTTCTCGTCGGTGATGCTTTTTTTTTTTTGCATTCTGACCAAAATAATTAAGACAACAATTTTTGTGGTGAGTTTTCTAATGTGTGACTGGTTAGCAGATTAAAAAGCAATTCTCAGGTAGCCATTTGAAGGCCTTTTTGTGATCTCTCAAGTCCGATGACTTTATTATACAGCGGTGCTTTGAAGTACTAGTAAGTGTACGTAAAAGTTTGTTTATGAATTCCCCATGAGTTTGATTCATTTGCGCCATATCACAGTGGGGGTCTGACAGCAAATAATTCATGAATGAAAAGTTCTGAACATTTTCCTTTTCTCATGCTCTTTTGAAAGGAAGGAAACTGAGAAACTTGAAATCATTCTTAATATCACATGACACAATTCATTCACAAACCTGGATCTTATTTTGCTGTTTTAATCAACATTAACAGACTTGGTTAGCAGACTTTTATAGGGAAAGTTCTCAGGCTACTGTGCTTCCTTTTCAATCATTGAAGGCTTATGCAAAATTTAGTCTTTTTTTTTTTAATCACAGTTGGACTTACTCTGATTAATTGACAAACCAAATTCCTTGAGTTTCCTGCATTCCCACAACTGGTTCGTATGGTTGAATTTTTTTTGTTTCTCTCAAGCTGTTGTGCCTCCTGTGAAGTCATTAAAGGCGTACGCTCAGAACTTTTTCAGCATATCACAGTCACCCCGTGACACCCAAAATAATTCCTCATCAAACTGATTTTGTAGTTTTCTGCATCCCAGACATGGTTAGCAAGGTCAAAGAAAAAACTTTTTTTGCCAGCTGTTTCCCTTGAACACTTTAAAAGCATTGGGGAACTTTCAAGTTTGAGAATTTATAAACAGTCAAGTTTGAGAATTTATAAAAACAGCAGTGGGGTTTTGACACCAAAATAATCAATTAAAATGATCTTGAAAAAAAAAATTCATTATTTTTCTCATTTTGCAGTTTGCACCTTGTTGGGATTCACTGGATTTATACTTGGGACATTTAATGCGGTTTCACATCTTGTGTTTTTTTTTTTTTTTACCACAATTGGCCAAAAGTAGCATCCCATACTTTCAATTTGGCGATTTTGACTTGTCATCTTTTGTGCAGGTGGAGTATGTCGTCAAATGCGACATGTCCGCCATACAGAAGGTCTTGTACCGGCACATGCAAAAGGGAATCCTCCTTACCGATGGCTCGGAGAAAGACAAGAAGGTACCAACATGTCGAGACCTCAACTAGCAAATCACTATTGCTGTAGAACGTCACATTGTATTGTCTCTTTGTCAGGGCAAAGGGGGAGCGAAGACCCTTATGAACACCATCATGCAGCTGAAGAAGATCTGCAACCACCCATACATGTTCCAGCATATCGAGGTGAGCGCCATTTGTGTGCTAATTTAAAGCAATCCGATAAAGTTTAAGCTATCCACAGTGAATCCGCTCTTTGATTGTTTAATTCTCTACCGCAGGAGTCATTTGCTGAGCATTTGGGCTACTCCAACGGCATCATCAGTGGGTAAGTTTGACTGAAAAAAAAGCTTCCTATTATCCCTTTTCCTATCCACTATTGACAAAAGCTAATGATTTGATGTGAAGCCAACATTGCGTGCCAGTAATTGCCAAGCCTTGTCTACAGCTCATTATTAGCACAGTGGCAGTAATTAGAGACGTTTTTGTCAGAAGGACGGAGTCACAGATAATCGGCGTCTGTTCCGATAGCTGTTATTGGCGTGCAGCTACTCCATGTGTGGCCAGTGCTTGAGCTTCAAAGTGTTGTGATGTGAAAACAGACAGAATGTGTGTGGTACTATGAGCTTTTTGTAATTATTACTCTGCACTGGCTAGCCTCAAAGGAGACATATCATGGATTTTATTTCACAAATTTAAAGTAGCCCTACAACAAGTCTGTAACATACTTTTGTAAAACTGCCGCTAGGATCAAGTCTCGCTGAAATGATCCTGCTTCCGCAGCTCATCCCACCCTCTACTGCAAGGCCAAAGCAGAGCTTTCTTTGCTTTAATCCTTTAAGCAACAACAAAAGCAGCAACTTGTACACTGACAAAATAACCCATATTCATATATTCGTAATATTAGTGCCACACTGGGCTGAGAGAAAAGTCAAGGCGTTATGAATCCAACTCGAGTTCGAGGCAGGACGCCCTACTTCAGCATGATTGGGCAGCAGACAATCATATTGTTCATCAGTAATTGTGCCGTCTGTTTGCAACGCAGGCCCGACTTGTACCGAGCGTCCGGGAAGTTTGAGCTCCTGGACCGCGTCTTGCCCAAGCTGCAGGCCACCAACCACCGAGTGCTGCTCTTCTGCCAGATGACCACACTTATGACCATCATGGAGGACTACTTCGGCCACCGCAACTTTCAGTATTTGCGACTAGATGGTAAGATTGCACAAGAGGTGTTAATGATTAACTCTTTCAAACCCCAAAACATATAAATACGTTTTTTTTATATACTTTGTCCTTCACTCCCAAAAATGTATTATGCATTTTTTTAATGTTTTTTTATGCCAGAGCATACAGAAGATTTAGATGCAGTTTCTGATGTGAAGAGGTTGCTTAAAGCAATGGTAATTATTACAAAACAACGTCCAGCAGGTGGCAGCAGAGTATAAGAGATCAGCCAGAGCCATGTTGCAGCAAGCTCTCTCAAATCAGTCAAAATCAAGTAAAACAGCCAGGAGCGAAGGAGGTCGCTTCAGTGAAAAAGGCTGAGAATTAATAAGTTAATTGATGACATTGATCATGTCATTAAATACACACAATAATTATGAACAATGATTTAACAAGGTGGGAAACAGATACAATTACACCACACTTTATTTGTATATGACTGTTGTAACAACAACCCTAGGAAATACCAATGTCCCATCACTTCTGCGCCTGCTACTCATGTGGTCTTCGGTGGCTACCCACATGCACCATAATGGCGACTGGTGCTGTAAAGTAAAGCGAGCAGAGAAATTGCATTTAACATTTAATACATTTTGGAATAGGGATTAACTGATGCAGGTAGAAGATTGTTATGTTTTATACATATCAATATAGGCAACTGATAAATTCCAGAGTACAGATGGATGTAAAGGTGTATTATCATGATAACCAGTTTCATTCAAAGTCTCGGTAAACAGCTTTTCAACTTGGAAATGGAAGAGAAATTAGCATATTTATGTGGGGTATGCCTGGAGAATTAAACAGCCACCTGATTAGGTTTATGGGTGGTTGGATCAAATGTTGCCTTTTCCATTGCAACCTTGAGACAACTTCAGTTCTTGAATCCTTCCAGGAACCACCAAGTCAGATGACCGAGCGTTGCTGCTGAAGAAATTCAATGAGCCGGGATCGCAGTACTTCATCTTTCTGCTCAGCACCCGGGCTGGCGGCCTCGGACTCAATCTGCAGGCCGCCGACACCGTCATCATCTTTGACAGCGACTGGAATCCCCACCAGGTTTGTGGGGTTCTTCAAGTAATCTTCACAAAGACACTGCGCATCTGAACATGGGATTAAAATGGCAGCCATCTCTGTTGTGACGTTATTACAGTATCGTAGCTTTCAGAATACGCATATAAAGTATAATGAAAACCATCCAAGTAACAATTGGCACTGCCAGTGTCCACTGAAAAGTGAGCAAGGGTTATATCATGATCACAGTCCACAGCCACACACATGCAAGCACCAAATAAAAAAGCCGCATCTCACCGACTGATTTCAGGACCTCCAAGCGCAGGACCGCGCACACCGCATCGGCCAGCAGAACGAGGTGCGCGTGCTGCGCCTGTGCACCGTCAACAGCGTGGAAGAGAAGATCCTGGCGGCCGCCAAGTACAAGCTCAACGTGGACCAGAAGGTGATCCAGGCCGGCATGTTTGACCAGAAGTCATCCAGCCACGAGCGCCGGGTCTTCCTGCAGGCCATCCTCGAAACCGAAGAGCAGAACGAGGTGTGATGTTTAGTATTACAATGCATTCGAGTTTCAATATTTTTACTGGTTGTGGTAATTATTTGATAACATTTTAAT
This sequence comes from Vanacampus margaritifer, assembly GCF_051991255.1. Classification (NCBI taxonomy): domain Eukaryota; kingdom Metazoa; phylum Chordata; class Actinopteri; order Syngnathiformes; family Syngnathidae; genus Vanacampus; species Vanacampus margaritifer. The sequence goes on from NC_135434.1 coordinate 3,172,142, forward strand.
GCCTTTTTAATTTGTTGTTTTTGTGTGTGCCAAATAGCCAAAAATGGGATTTAATTAAAATGCAAAAAAATAGCATTTTTTGAACCTTTTGTAATTGGCCTTGGTGGCTATTCACTTTATTGATCAATTGATCAAATTATTTCAGAGTAGGTTTGGCAATTTAACTAAAGTCAAGTGATGTTTTTTTCCCCCCACTTTTTGATTAATTGTTAGAAATTTTAAGAAGCCAATTTACTTTATGGAGTTTTGGCTCACAAAATACTTCAAAAACATGTTTCACAATTTTAATAATGAATAGACAAGTTACTATAGTTTTAAAATATTTGAATGAATAAATGAATGCATATTTGGCCATGTTCATTCTCCAGGGTTTAATCCTCAATTCAGATTACTACTATTCCCACATATGCCCACTTTATGCATCATGTCTCAAGTGAGATTAAATTAAAAGTCAAATACTGTATAAAGTCAACATAGGTGGTCCAAACAACTTTGCAGATTTAGCTTTTGATGAAGTATAGGTCAGATATATGCCATCGGTTTGTTCGTACGCATTGCAAATAATCTGATGCGTGTCCAATCTAGGACCACATTTGAAAGTGATTTGAACAAAACCGGAATTAAACCATCAGACAGGTTGCATATGAGCAAAAAAAAAATCTGATTTGGGTCACATTTGCCTGCAGTGTGAATGTTTGTTTTTAACTGGACTTTGCAGTTGAACCATTTTCTGCTGTTGTCTTCACATGTAGGAAGAAAATGAGGTACCGGACGACGAAACCCTGAACCAGATGATCGCCCGCAATGAAGACGAGTTTGAGCTGTTCATGGTAAGGCAGCGAGCGCCATGTGCTTTTTTCCTAACGACGTGTCGCCGCCGCATTCCCATTAACCCGGACACGCGGTTGCAGCGCTTCGACATGGACCGGCGGCGGGAGGACGCCCGGAATCCCAAACGTAAGCCGCGCCTCATGGAGGAGGACGAGCTGCCCTCCTGGATCATCAAGGACGACGCCGAGGTGGAGCGACTGACGTACGAGGAGGAGGAGGAGAAAATGTTCGGCCGAGGGTCCCGCTGTCGACGGGACGTGGACTACAGCGACGCGCTGACTGAGAAACAGTGGCTGCGGGTAAAAGGCGCAAGCGTCAGTTAGCAAGAGTTCATGGTTTCAAACGAGGGTTCAAATTAGGCTTTTGAGCTCCTACTGTGGACCGCCGCCCACTATGTTTGTTAACGTCAGGCCGTCGAGGACGGCAACCTGGAGGAGATGGAGGAGGAGATCCGACTAAAGAAGCGTAAACGCAAGCGGCGTCAGGACAAGGAGCCGTCGGCCAGGGAGGATTGGAGCGCCAAGGCCAAGAAGAGGCGAGGCCGTCCGCCCACCGAAAAACTCTCGCCCAACCACCCCAAAGTCACCAAGCAGATGAACACCATCATCGACACGGTTATCAACTACAGAGACGGGTGAGGACCTCCTCAAGGGTTTATAGCAGGGTTTCAAACACAGATCAGGATTAGGGTTTCAGGCCTGACTTCAAATAAGGGTTATGTTATAATGTAGACTTTCAAGCCGTTCAAACCTGATTTATGGTTTCAAACAAGGATTTTAGAGTTTCCTCAATAAGAGTTTTGAGTACAGATTAGGGTCTCAAACACGGATTAGCATTTTAAATAAGGGTTAGTGTTTCAGAGTGGGGTTCAAAAGGTTGGGTTCTAAGTAGGGTTTCAAGCCTTGGTGTGCATTTCAAACAAAGATTAAAGATTCAAGTAAGAATTTGGATTTCAAAGTTTCAAGATTTGCTCTGTCCCATCATAACGGCCTAATCTGCATTGGCCATGCAGTGGATGCAAGACAGGCACATTTTTCCAGTCTCAAAATTGTGTGATTAATAATTGTGGATTTATTTAGGCTATTTTGACAAAAGCTTGTCGTAATAGGTCTGCTTTGATTGAGTTTGTTGAACATGGCAGCAGAAAATGTTTATTTTTCACCCGCGTGTTCACAGTCCAGCTTGGTGTCAAATCAATAGTTTGATCAATATACCAAAAGAGCAAACAGCCTCAGGCTCACGTTTTCATCCATTTTTTACACGAGGGGATCCGAGACTGGAGGTGCATCATAGCACCTCAAGCACAATAAAAAATAAAAAAAAACAATAAAAATTGCGGACCGGATGCTTCAAGCCTTGAAGCATTTATTAATTTCTCCTGAGAGAAAAGGATACCATATGCTCAAATTAAAATCATCCAACTGTCTTGCAAAAGTATTGACACCCGTGGAACTTTTCCACATTTTTTAAATGAAACAAATGTATGTTATCAGAGATTTTGCTTTCTGTTAACAGACATATTTGACTGCCAAAAACGTTAAATAACGTTTAGTAAAATCCTATGGAGGAGTGCCAAAGACGTTAAAAGACGTTTTTTTTTCAAAACAGGTGAAACTAGCCATTTTCTATTGTTGATTACTGAAAAACGGAATAAGGTAGAAACAAACTTTTTTTTCTGATGAAAGATGAGAGTCCAATCTTTCATTTGGTAGTATGTGTGTTTCCATAGTCCAAACACATAATTTTCTGTGGACCTTGAAATATCAGTCAAAAATGCTTGAATCGGCAGGCACCCACGGCATCCCTTTTCTGAAAACGTCTGGCAGTCAAAGAGTTAAGAATGTTTCTATTTGACCAAATCTCATTAGAAATGTTGTGTTGCCTTGAGAATGAGTGACCCGACTCGGCCCATTTTATCTGTTTATTTAAAAAAAAGAGAGAGCAGTGATGTATTTTTTAGCAATTGTAGCAATACCTTGGAATTAGTACTACAATTTATTTTTCCTACATGTTCAGTTCGGCATCACCTCTTCAGCATTCACACGCAATTTCCACAGAAATAGAAAGTCTACCTGTGAAAATGGTTGCAAGCTCATACAGTGCGAGCTGTGTAATTTGACAAAATGAGAAAAAGTTCAAGGGGTGTGAACACTTTGGCAGCAGTTAATGATGCTGTCAAGTTTCGTGTGTGTTTACAGAGTTGACGGCAGGAACTTAAATTGCTGTCAACTTGGGGAAATTGCGTTTAAGAAAAAAAAAATTGATGCCAGGGACAGCTTCTGTCATTTTTACATTTTATCTTTATGCCGCGCCGCAACAAGACTTGTTTATCCGCTTGCTCTAAAAATAACGAAATGAGAAATAATTAGGGTGCCAAACAGTTGTGTTTTCAAATTTAATGTTTAGAGTTAACGACAAGAATTGGAGTTTCAATTGCTCTCTAAACATGAATTTAAATCTATGGCCATATGAGAGGTTACTTCCTGCCTACTGAACAGCATTTACTGTTTCATCAGAAAGTAAGATTTAATCGGCAAAACTCTTGGCCGATAATTGCCTTTTTAAAAAGGCATTCGGTCGGGCCCGTAAATAAACTTCCAGCAACAAAGAAACTTGTTTTAAGTTTGTTATGTTGTGTTTTTCAGGGCTGGCAGACAGCTCAGCGAGGTCTTTGTCCAGCTGCCGTCCAGAAAGGAGCTACCGGAATATTACGAGCTGATCCGAAAGCCCGTGGACTTCAAGAAGATCAAGGTATGTCGACGGCAAGGCTCCGGGTTCTTACGGGCTCAAGCGATCACCGCATTCTCGCTCCGCAGGAACGCGTCAGGAGCCATAAATACCGCAGTGTTTGCGACCTGGAAAAGGACGTAATGCTGCTCTGTCACAACGCGCAGACCTTCAACCTGGAAGGATCTCAGGTCAGCGGAAATTGAGCTCGCTGTCAATACAATACAATTGCGTTAAATCCCCAGAAACACATTTGGTGTACGTCATCTCTGCTGACCTTTTGGCGTTTTGATTATAAATGAAACAAATGAATGAATCACCACAGTTGCTATTTTCAAAGAAGGGTTTCAAGCAATGGTTCAAGTTTTCAGGGTTTTGAGACAAGGGTTAGGATTTCATATTAGTGGTGGCGCAACGGATCATCATTGATCTGTGGTCGGTTCGGATCACGCCCGATCCGCGAATTGGTTTGTGGGGGGGAAAAACAAAACAAAAACAAAGTGCACATTCACGGTCAATACCATTCTGACATGTCAAGGAAGCTGAAACATACTGAATGTAACACGCTAAACCGAACTTCAAAATAAAGTTGACCAACTACAGTAATACATAGACGACAATGCAAATAGCCTTAGTAGACTTTTACTTTGAAGTTCGCCCACGTCGTGGCGTGATGGCTAGCTTGACTTCCCTTGTAAATGTTTCTCTGATTGACATTGTAGTTGGAACCAACATCAACACAACGCTATCCCGAACTCATGTTCAATTGCTAATTTAGGACGCTACGAAACCGCTAATTAATTACGTTTTCATTGTATGATATGGCGGAAGTCTCCGATGTAAGTGGCTAGTGGCTAGCTGTTAGCATGACCAACGAGTGTCTGGCTGCTGGCTGGTAAGTAAATTTGACAGCTGGTGCCTGGCATACTTGAATTCTTTTTCAATATTCTGGACCAAGGAGAAATAGAACGTTTGTCTTCATTTATTTTACAAAACACTTTTGACCATTTAAAAAAAGAAAAACATTCAACTCAAAATGTCAAACTTAGCTGTTTAAATTATAGGAAGACAACTTAAAGCCATTAATACGCTGTTATTTTACACATGAACCGTGTAAAAATAAGAATGTTTTTCAGCCCCATATTGCACTTAAAAGTTGTGTTCCTAAATCGGCTATATTAGACATTTTTGAATAGATTTTTTTTTTTTTGCTGATCCGAAAAAACGATCCGATCAGTGTCTTTTGTGATCCCTTGCACCACAAATTTGGGTCTCAAGCCTGGCAAAAGGGGGTTTTAAAAAGGGGTTCGAAAAGAGCTGGTTTCTAAAGAAAGTGATGTGAAGTGAATTCATCCCGTTGAGATTCTGATCATAAAATATGGCTGTAAGACGGGTCGTCGTGTAATACTGAGCAGCCACACCTTTGCCGACATGTCCCGCAAGATCTACGAGGACTCCATCGTGCTGCAGTCGGTGTTCAAGAGCGCCAGGCAGAAGATCGCCAAGGACGAGGAGAGCGAGGACGACAGTGAAGACGACGAAGATGAGGATGAGGAGGAAGAGTCAGAGGCTGAGGGTGAGCGCGCGCACGCGCACACACACACGCACGCACACGAACAATGTGTTCTCATTGTAATTCTGCGCTGCAAAGCCAGACAGTCGCCCTGTGAGGCGAGTTTCATTTGACTCCCCCTGAGAGTGGCACTGCCTGAGGACAAAAAAAACATAACAAACAAAAGAAAAGTCTGGATGAGGCTGTCTGCTTTCAACACGTCTGCTCTTCTACTAGGGAGGTTAATAAGGTTAAGGTTTCAAGCCAGGGTGAGACTTCGATGCTGAGGCTTTCCAGCAAAAGGTCGATTTTTGGGCTGTCAAATTCGTGTTCGGTTGTTGGGGTTTCAACTCTGGCAAGGGTTTTTTAACTCTTTGACTGCCAAAAACGTTAAATAACGTTTAGTAAAATCCTATGGAGTGCCAAAGACGTCAAAAAACGTTTTTTTTTAAAAACAGAGGTGAAACTAACCATTTTCTATTGTTGATTACTGAAAAACGGAATAAGGTAGAAACAAACTTTTTTTTTCTGATGAAAGGTGAGAGTCCAATCTTTCATTTGGTAGTATGTGCGTTTCCATAGTCCAAACACATATTTTTCTGTGGACCTTGAAAGATCAGTCAAAAATGCTTAAATCGGCTGGCACCCACGGCATCCCTTTTCTGAAAACGTCTGGCAGTCAAAGAGTTAAAATAAGTGCGAGGGTTTCAAAGTAGGATTTGGGGCTTGGATTAGGGTTTCAAACTTGGATCAGGGTTTTTCACCGCAGGGTTTCAAACTTGAGCTCGTGTCTTAACAAGACTTAGTATCCAAGAAAAAATCACGGTGTCAAAAAAGTTTTAGGGCTTCAAATTGGGGTTTCAAGCACAAGTTTGCGTTTTAATCTTGGGTAAGCGCTTCAAATCAGGATTAGGGTTTCAAGCTTTGATTAGGTTTTCAAACAAAGCAAATGGTTTGAAAGTAGTGTTTTGGATTTGAGTTAGGGTTTTTAAACAAGGATCAGGATACCATTTTCAGCAGTGAAAAGTTTATATTTTGTCCAGAATTAATTGGATAACGTCATTATTTTTCACGTACAATTAATTACTTCCTCAGCACAGGTGATGTCATCTTCAGTCGACAGCAAGTAGAAAAAAATTGGACAAGTTACCATTACCACGTTAATTATAGACAAAATATTAACTTTTTACTGCTGAAAATATCTCAATGAGTCAAGTATTCCTTTAAATTAGGGTTTCAAAACTATGGTAGGGTTTTCAACAATGGTTAGCTTTTCAGTTAAGTGTAAAAAATGATTGATGCTTCTGATTGGTTGTCCAAACAATTTGCAAGACCTTCATTCCAACACAAGATTATGACATCAACAAACAAGTGATGCTTTTCAACGTGGTGCGGTTTTCTCAATCTAATATTTTTTATGATTATTCTTACATTCACGCATGCGCAACCACCAATTTAAGACATCACTTGTGGGTTGCAGCCAAGCCGGTGTGGGTGAAGATTAAGCTGAACAAGGAGGCGCGCGGGAGCTCAGAGCGAGGCAAGAAGAGGCAAAGCCGAGCCAAGGCCAAGCCCGTCGTCAGCGACGACGAAAGCGACGACGACCAGGACGGCAATGTGAGTCAAAACTTCAACAACAATGGCCACAGTCAAACCTTCACTTCCCAAACAGACGGCAACGTGTTAGGGGGGAAATTACTGCTCGTGTCCAAAAAAGTTAGCATTTCAAGCCAGGATTCGGCTTTCAAATTGGGGTTTGTGGCTCTGATCCATCTCTGATGAAATCAGACACGTGAAAGGAAACTCATTTCAACATTTCATCATGCAAGCGTGGGGCTCAAAATGTGTCGATGGCAAGCGGAGGTGTATAATGACTTTGGAAGGTTCTCTTCCAAGCCCCTCTGAGTGCCATCAGGTGTTTGCTAATCATGACAGCTTCAAATCCACCAGCAATCTGCCTGTTGTTTTGCTTACGTTTATTACGTTTATTACCTACAAATATTGTCACACAAGCCGCCGAGCGTCGGGAGGAGCTGAAGACAACGTCAGGCAGATGCAGCATATGTTGACGAACGACTAAAAGCCTCACTGACAGCTTCTTCCGTCGTGTGCGTGTCTCAAGGTTGATTGGTTGCAGCTCAAAGCACCGCTCGTAAATAACGACTTTTTAAGATCTCAAGCAAAAGAAATTTGATGCCACACTTTTTAAGTTCTGATGCTTTTTAATGAAGGCGCAGCCATTTTCAGTCAACCCAAAACACATTTTTTTGACAGTAATATGTTCTATGCAGCCGCACTAGTCTAAATATGGTTTTCTGGTTAATATGTAGCAGCCAAATCCAGCCGTTTTTATCCATCTCAGGGAGGCGGCCATTTTGCAAAGTGCTGCACTTTGAGATCCGCACACATAAAATCGAGTAAAAAAAAAACCACTATAATTTTGGGGAAAATGGACGACAAAACGTGTGTGAAAGATGAACAGATGCTCCCATTCAAAGAATGAAGTGCAAGTGAACGCGGCCACACGTCTGTCGACGGCAACAACTTTTCAAACGCCCTCGCGGCTTCTTTGTGCGTCTCCGCAGGACCAATCTGACATCAGCGATGACGAGTGAGGAAGCGTTGGCGCCGGGGACACGTGAACACCAACAAGCTCCTCCCCTCTTGTTGTCCAGGTTCTTAATTTGTTTTCATTTCATCCTTTGTTTGTTCACGCGGTCACCCCCCCCCCCCCCCACTTCCGTATAGCTTCAACTTTTTTTCACCTTGTAGTTTATCTATATTATATATTTTGAGAGGTTTATGTCACACGTACTCGCTTTTGCCGTTGTTGCGCAATGCTTACGCTCGCACTTTTGAGAAAAAAAACAAAATGAACATGAAATGTCAAGATTTCATGTTGTTCATCGAGAGCGGGGGTGTCCAAAGTCAGCGGTACTTCAAGACGAAAGAATGTAGAATGGAGCCGTTTTCCAATCCTCAGCAGGAAGGGATCCAGCTAGGTGGCAGCTAGCGCCAAATGCTAAACGCCGTTGACTCCTGAAGAAATTCTGTAGGAACATCAAAACCATCTTGTAAAGAAAAAAAAAAAAGATTTGTCCGTTTTTTAAATGAGCATAAAAGGCAAAGCAAAGCAAAAAATTTAAAATCATTTAAAATGCCCATTATAATATAGTTTTTCATTTTAACATCAACTAATGCAATCTTACGTCATTGTATTTTGATATTTGTCCACCAGATGGCGATAGTTGTGCCATTCAAAGCATGCAGCAGCGTTTCAAACCCTTTCCTCGCCACAAGCAGTGCCTCATTAATCGAACGTTAACTTTATAATACCAACTTTACTTAGATGCGTTCGATATATAAAGTAATCCAAGATTTTTCAAATCCCCGGATAGTTTGTACTTATGTATATTCCTGGCTGAAGTCATCTTTGATGAGAAAAGTTTGGGCACCCCTGACTGAGGGCTGCACAAGCGTTTTATTTTCCCATCTTTGACGGTTAAGCGTCAACATCCACTTTTAATGCTTCAATTTGAGGTGGAGAAACAACATTAAAAACAGTATTATAGCTTTTTACACAATGTATTGGAATCAGTATTTTTCATTTGAGGGGCGATTTGATTTGTCACAAATCTTACTAGTCATGTTTAGATGTTTTAAGTTAGCATGAGTCCTCATTTCGCAGTATCCTTCCTCGCAGATATCATTCATAAGTGTCGTCTTAAATGTTTGCTTTCTTTGCACAGCGTCTTTGTGGTTGTATTGCCGAGCCCAGAGCCAATTAAATATCAATTTGGAGCACCAAAACATTTGTCCCTTTTATTTGTTATTATTAACTCTTTGACTGCCAAAAACGTTAAATAACGTTTAGTAAAATCCTATGGAGGAGTGCCAAAGACGTTAAAAAACTTTTTTTTTCTGATGAAAGATGAGAGTCCAATCTTTTTTTGGTAGTATGTGTGTTTCCATAGTCCAAACACATAATTTTCTATGGACCTTGAAAGATCAGTCAAAATGCTTAAAATCGGCTGGCACCCACGGCATCCCTTTTCTGAAAACGTCTGGCAGTCAAAGAGTTAAAAAAAAAATAATTCAATACATTCTGAAGATGTAACAGGAACAGGAAACATGGGAATCAAAGCAATGAGAGTAGTAGTCACCTTGGAACATTGAAACTTGGACAGAGACACGGGAAGAGACAGCAAAAGACACATTTAAGAATAAATACAAAATGAAATTCCCATCAAAGGCCCTCAGGCGGGACAAGAGAAACAAAAGTGAGAGTCGGTTCATATAAATAATGAATGAGGGCACTTGTCAGTTCACTGTGAAACATTAACAATAACATTTTGTTTTCTATCAAGCACCTTCCATACTCAATGAAATATTTAGAAACTTTTTTTTTTTTTTTAAGCTTGGGTCGCTGTTGTGTATAGACGCCACAGACGAGAAATGTGGGGGGGGGGGGGCAATTTTCTACCTTTGATGCATTAATAGATCCACGACAGGCAGGATGCCGGCCGTCCGACACGCCTCTTTGCTTCAAACTTCAATGTTGTCGGGAACACAGTTGCTGCAGTATTCCATATCAGAGCGGCATCTGGCGCTAGCTTCCAAAAAAAAAAAAAAACGCATTCCCCACCCTCCCCCCGAGCTATCGCCCGCGCGCATTTCACGCCATCGCAACACCGGCGTGCCGGCACATCAAAACGGCTTTTCTCATTCTTCTCCCCTCCTGCCCAAAAGCTTGGCTAAGATAATTCCTGCGCTCTCCCCCAAGCCTTTTGAAGCCGTCCCTCTGTTGGCACAACCGCCAATCGGAAGTTAATCCTCGTCTGAGCACCCGCCGGACATGTCAGCTGCAGGGGAAAAAAAATAAAAAATAAAGGCCGGTCATGGCACCGATGTGGCCGGAATTTTCTCCGAAAGAGGCCAGGTGCTCCTGATGTGGTTTTGTAACAGGCCCCTCCTCCTCCCCCTCCGATGGCACCCTCGTCTTGCGAGCGCGGGAAAATGCTTTTGTCTCCGTGGGGGAAAATTCCGGGGTTCACTATCAGTTTAACGCATGGTCGAGAAAAGGGAGGACCGCGCGCTCATCCTGCCGTTGGTTTGATCTAAAATTACATCCATCGATTACGCTGTCGAGCGTTGTAAAAATGTGACTTTGAAATTCTTGTATCTCTTTGGAATGTTGATTTTCGTGAGTTCTTAGAAATGTTTTTTTCCCCTCATCCAACAGATTATCTCAATTTCTCAGTGACTTAAGAGAATTCAAAATTTTAAGGTCGTACGTCATCTATTGATTTGGCCATCAAGCGTTTTTAATGTCCCCAAGCCCAAGGTTCGAGCCGTCATCCAGAAAAGCTTGGAACGTTGCTTTCATCGCGTAGTTTGGAGTCCTGCCAACAGCGGAAATACTTCCTGGGACTCCCAATTTTTGGCTCGCCTTTATCGGGTTGAGGCGCGGTTGGAACACGACGGATGCGGGGCTAACTCGCCGAGTGAGCTCTTCATCTTTTGACCTTGATGTGCTCGGCAGGAATGTCATGGTTGAAAGGGAGGCGGGATTAGGAAAAGCAGGTGATGCCATTGTCGAACGGGGCCATGTTGGCTTTGCGCCGCTCGGCTTCTCATCGCACTGTTTTTGCAGCTGCACCTTCGTCAACACAACTCGGAAAATGACAACATAGCAGATACAGAATAGTTCATAGAAATTGAAAATACATGTTTTTTTTTTATACTATGACGCAACCGCTTTATACTTATAAACTAGCTTTGATAGCTTTTAAAAGATTTTTTTTTTTTTTTAGCATTTAGCAAAGTGACAAAGGTTTTTGTGACCAAATAGTTAAGGTGATGGAGTACCTTGGGCTTTCCTTGTGCAGGTTGGAAAACTGACAACAAATAATAAAAAAAATTCTGGGACCTTAGTTCGTTTCGCCACATAATTTGTGGCCGAGAGGTTAGTTAAGGTGTTGGACTTCAAATCAATTGGATTCTTCCCGCACAAGTTTGTATCCTGCCGACAGGGATGTGATTTTTCCGCTAATTCGCGGAATTCCGCTTTTTTTATCTCCCCCCCCCAAAAAAAACAAAATATATTTTTTTTTTTTAGTAGTTCATTGTGTATGCACATGACTCCGACAGATAACATCTTCCGCTATAACAAAGACATTTGTGGTATGCTCTAATATGAGTTACTTTTCATTTGGTCATGATACAATTATTTGTTCATGAAATTTGAACTCTTCAACATTATTTATGTGTTAACTTAGTAATCACATTAGTTAGATATGATGATATTCTCAGTGATAGTTTTTAAAAGCAAAGGCAGTCCAATGTTTTTGAATGTGACTGATTTTGAGTTGACTAAAACTGCCATTTTATATGGGATAGTTCAATATACATTGAAAATTTATGCTGTTGTTTTGTCTATTTCTTTGTCATGTGAGTGCATTGAAAGTACTTAAAAACACGGAAAACCCATGAGCTCCGGGGGGCTTCGCCCCCCGTGTCCCCCCTGGACCTAGCTGGGTGCCAGCGGCCCCCAGACCCCCGGCTAAATTTTCAGATAATTTCACTTTGGTCAAATCACATCCCTGTGCCGACAATAAAAGTACTCGAGTTACGACGTTGTTTCCAATCGACGGCGCCCGTGCCTCGTCCATAGCGCCTTCTTTTTCGCTAATTTCCCACAGTAATCACTCCCGTTTTCAAGTTATTTAAAGGTGCGTTGTCGTTACCTTCAGCAACGGACGTCCCATCGAGCAGGTCGGCTCGCCATCAGGCGTGTCGCATTTCCGTCTTTGAATTAGCTGCGCTCTGCCGTCCTCTAGCAATCAATGTCCGTGCGGAAACACGAAATATTTGTTCCGGGTAGCGCAAATATGTTTTTAAAATTATTTTTGATATAAAGATCGACTTTAACGGTGAAATCCGACTTAATTCGGAATTCGAGTTACATGGCTAGCGTAGCCTGTGATTGCGTGAAGGCATCTGTCTGGAACCTTTAGCTTGTGCTAATGTTAGCCTCAATCAAATGCATGCATCACAGATTGTGATAAAACCACAGGTTTAGTGTGAGAATAACCATAGAGCAGGAAATGGAACTTTCTACATTTTTGATTGAGTCCATACTTTTCTCCTAAAACAAACTCCATTGTCAGTCAGTGTCTTACTTTTGCTAATTTTGCGCTCGATTGGTTTCAGGATTTTTTTTCTCAATTACGTTTGTGTGGAAATTCAAAGCAATTACACAAGGCCAGACTTCAAAAGGACAAATTATTGAAGGTGGAGGTGCTTACCTTTTGAATGGGGTGATGGCGCCGTTCTAGCGCATTGCCAATTATTTGTCAGGGTGGTGACAGCGGGAGACATTTTTAACAAATTGCCGCTGGAAGCTGATAAAAATGTCCCACAAAAGTACCAGCAGAAGGTGAAGTGAAGCCAAACACAAGTTCATTCTGTGGCCTGCTCACGTAGACACTAACTTTTATAAAACTTTTTTTTCTATGACGTCTGTCTTTGGTTAACTCTCTTTGGCTTTAGCATTGATGACAATCTGTGCTAATAACGCTAAATATAAACATTTAGTTCAAGTCCCATCACCTCAACCACCCAAAGGCCCAACCTCTAATAGCATCATTGAATGCTAACGTTAGCATCAAAGCTAACAGTAGCCCAAAGTCACACACCGTAACATGAATCCTGCCAATAAGGTAAGAATTTTCTGCAACGTCACATTATAGCTTGTATCTTTTTGGGTAGCTGACGGAAACAATCCATTAGGTCAAATGTCATCAAATTCTTCTCGTCAGTCATGACAACCTGTGCTGTGTCTCTAAATGCTAATTTTAGCATCACCGCCACTAATTTAAAAAAAAAAAAGGAAACAAGCCAAGAGGCAAAGGGAAAATAAGCAGGAGGAAACATTTCCACTTGGGAACGCCGCGCATGTAATGCGATTCACAGCGTGTTCGTTCTTCAGACTTGTTGTGATCAAAACCAAACAAGTTTTCATTATTTGACAATCATCAGTCATAATTGAGAAGTTTGCACGTCTCATTAACAACAACAAATGTTAAATAGACAAAAGACAATAACTAATTACAGTCTGCTCGGTTTGACTGTTTTTATTTACACTCTATTTGATGCTTTATGCAACTCAAATTCTTTCATTGCTTGTGAATGTTTCTTTGTCTGGCGACCGCTCGTCCTATCCGAGTCAGCTGGGATAGGCTCCAGCTTCCTCACGAGCCCAATGAGGCCAAATGGTGTAAAAGATGGATTTCCTTCCTTAATTACAATTCGAGCGGCGGCTCGTCTTCTCGTTCCTCTTCGGGGATCGTGCGGTATCCAGCTAAAGCCTCTTCAAAACCCACCGGGCCTCCATTTTGATCGGGTAATGATGATCCAGCAGTCTCCCACGGAACGCTGACACGGAGACGAGGCTCCCCGCCGCCACGGCTGCTTTAATGTGGATTGCCTCGCTGGGCTTTTTTTTTTTTTGTGGAAAAGTCCAAATTAAAATGGATTATATTGGATATTTTGCCCTCATTAAATTAATGACTTGTCTCGTAAAAAAAAAAAAACTCACACACAAGGCTGGAGTAAGTCCGCGCTTCTGTGAAAATGAGTCATGAGAGGTGCACAGAACTTGTTAACATTAGTTAAGAGTATCTCGAAACAAGTAAAAGCAGAAAGATTCACAACTTCTAGTCCGTTGTTTTTACCACTTGGTCACGACAACCCGTATTGGTAACATCACTATCAATGCTAGCACTAAAGTTTCTAAAGACATATAAAAAGCGAAGTTCCAGAAAATTTCTGGGGAGAATCCATCTAATTTAAAGTCCATCTCTTGAACCAGGACAACCTGACATTTTTTTTTGTATGCTAACATTTGTGTCAATGCTAGCACTTTACAAACGCAAAGTTAGCAACCAGGACAACTTGAAACACTTTTTTTTGTATGCTAACATTTGTGTCAATGCTAGCACTTAACAAACGCAAAGTTAGCAACCAGGACAACCTGACTTTTTTTTTTGTATGCTAACATTTGTGTCAATGCTAGCACTTTACAAACCCAAAGTTAGCAACCAGGACAACCTGAAACACTTTTTTTGTATGCTAACACTTGTGTCAATGCTAGCACTTTACAAACGCAAAGTTAGCAGCCAGGACAGCCTGATTTTTTTTTTTTTTTGTATGCTAACATTTGTGTCAATGCTAGCACTTTACAAACGCAAAGTTAGCAACCAGGACAACCTGGAACACCTTTTTTTTTGCATGCTAACATTTGTGTCAATGCTAGCACTTTACAAACGCAAAGTTAGCAGCCAGGACAGCCTGATTTTTTTTTTTGTATGCTAACATTTGTGTCAATGCTAACACTTTACAAACGCAAAGTTAGCAACCAGGACAACCTGAAACACTTTTTTTTTGTATGCTAACATTTGTGTCAATGCTAGCACTTTACAAACGCAAAGTTAGCAACCAGGACAACCTGAAACACTTTTTTTTTGTATGCTAACATTTGTGTCAATGCTAGCACTTTACAAACGCACAGTTAGCAACCAGGACAACCTGGAACACTTTTTTCTTGTATGCTAACATTTGTGTCAATGCTAGCACTTTACAAACGCAAAGTTAGCAACCAGGACAACCTGAAACACTTTTTTTTTTGTATGCTAACATTTGTGTCAATGCTAGCACGTTACAAACGCAAAGTTAGCAACTAGGACAACCTGCCTTTTTTTTTTTTTGTATGCTAACATTTGTGTCAATGCTAGCACTTAACAAACACAAAGTTAGCAAACAGGACAACCTGACATTTTTTTGTATGCTAACATTTGTGTCAATGCTAGCACTTAACAAACACAAAGTTAGCAACCAGGACAACCTGAAACACTTTTTTTTTGTATGCTAACATTTGTGTCAATGCTAGCACTTTACAAACGCAAAGTTAGCAACCAGGACAACCTGACTTTTTTTTTTTTGTATGCTAACATTTGTGTCAATGCTAGCACTTTACAAACGCAAAGTTAGCAACTAGGACAACCTGCCTTTTTTTTTTTTTTTGTATGCTAACATTTGTGTCAATGCTAGCACTTAACAAACACAAAGTTAGCAAACAGGACAACCTGACATTTTTTTGTATGCTAACATTTGTGTCAATGCTAGCACTTAACAAACACAAAGTTAGCAACCAGGACAACCTGAAACACTTTTTTTTTGTATGCTAACATTTGTGTCAATGCTAGCACTTTACAAACGCAAAGTTAGCAACCAGGACAACCTGACTTTTTTTTTTTTGTATGCTAACATTTGTGTCAATGCTAGCACTTTACAAACGCAAAGTTAGGAACATTTTGGCAGCAGCATTCAAACATGTAGACTGCGAACCCAAATGATTTTTACTCTTAGTCACCGTAAACATTTAGCCTATCCACGGCAAATAAGCAAAACTTCTCTCAATGCTAACATTAGCATAAATGTACAAACTTATGGAAGTGAAATACAACCCAGTTATGTTGTTGGCGGGATTCAAATAAGTGCGGATTTCAAGTTCATTGCCCTAATTCATCGTTCGGCCATGACGAGTTTATTTTTAATATGCCAACATTAGCATTAGCAAAGTAGTACAAACCAATGGACTAGCGAAGTCCCAGAAAATTCTTGGGGAGGAAAATCCATCTGATTTAAAATGCCAACATTAGCATTAGCAAAGTACTAGCACGACCAGCAGGGATTTCAAGTCTATCACCTTAACACTCAGCAGTAACAACCCACGAGGAACTTTTCGATGCTAACATTAGCATTAATGTTAGCACTTATGTAAGAGAAGTAAAACTGATCGGCCAAAAATGCAACGTTGCAGAAAAGTTTTCACATTGTCCGCAGTATTCGAACCTGTGGATTTAAGGTCCCATCACATTAACCATTCGGCTAACTGGACTTTCTAACTTTAGCGTCAATGCTACAACTAACTGAAGTGCAGAAGCCATGACGGCAAATCTCAACAGGTGTGCCAAAAATGTGCCAATTCAAGCCCCGGAGAACTGCTGACAAAGCGGCCGCTCACCGCCAACATGTCGGCTGTTAGATCCAATTAACGGCTTGTTTGGAACCCGAGCGGATGTCTTTACAGCCCCCAATTCGCACGTGGAAGCTCACCATTTCCAACGTGTGATGGATGAGCTCCTCTTTTAAGTTTGCTACATTTGTCATCTGTTTTGTTTTTAGAGCCATCGGCAAAATATTCCCCAGCACTCGAGACTTGAAAGCAATTTTCTTCTTGTGACAATACGTTTTTGCACATAATGTTCTTGACTTTATTTCATTTATGACTTATCATAAGACCTTTTCACACTGCACTTGGTTTTATGGCCACGGAGAAGCGCAAAAGTACGACAGCGCCCCCCGGGTTTAGCCTGCCCATATTTGGAAGTCACAGGGAGGTTGGTCCCTTGCTGTAAATATTCGATTTCCATTCACAAGAGTTTGATTCGATTTCGATTTTTCCTGATTCGATTCGCTTCAGTTTAATCCGCTATCGATTAATTATGGAACATCAATTTTTCTTAAATGTGAAGGACATGATAAAAAATAGGCAGTAACTGGTGAAATTATTTAGTTTATTATTCTAATTCAATCATTACAAAAATAAGCTAAAAATATTCTGAATTGTCTTAAAGTGCATGTCTTGCATAAATGTAAGAAAATACTTTTAAATTCATGTGAAGAGTAAATTTCAAGAAAACGGTAAGATACAAAAAAAAAAGTTTCAAAAAATGTGTCCTTTAAAATCCTTTTTTCTTAAGAATTCATGGGGGGAAAAAAAGATGGTTTTATAAATCGAAAATGGATTCAATATCAATTATTTGATTTTTTTAAAACCCAGCCCTATTAAACACGACGGTGCTAAGTGCAGTGTGAAAAGTTTCAAGAAAACGGTAAGATACAAAAAAAAAAGTTTAAAAAATGTGTCCTTTAAAATCCTTTTTTCTTAAGAATTCATGGGGGGGAAAAAAAGGTGGTTTTATAAATCGAAAATGGATTCAATATCAATTATTTGATTTTTTTAAAAACCCAGCCCTAGTAAAGACGACGGTGCTAAGTGCAGTGTGAAAAGGTGTTCATTTGAAAGCATAACTACGAAGTCATTTATTATTTTTTTGTGTGTGTTTATGACTGTTTTAAAGAAACGCACAACCCAGTGTAAGATTTTTTCTTCCCCCCCCCCCCCCCCCGAGTCTTGTAAGGAGTCAAAATTGATCTGACGGTGCAACAGCGCCGCGTGGGGGCCACTAATTCCGACAGCTTTTATTGCTCTTTCCACTGCGCTGCTGCTTTTGGGTTGGCAAAAAGTCTGCGCGAGGCGAGCGCGTCCACGTCGAGCGCCTCAGAGGCAAACTTCGGCGCGAGGCATCAAATGCATTTTCATGGATTTGGGAGCTGAACGAGAAGTAGAAGCTGCATTTTACGCGCCGGTGGCTTCTTGATCTGACTTTCAAGTGGGCTTAAGTGTATTCGGGTCTGCAATGTGTCTTAATGCGACGTTATACGTTGATGATTTTGTTTTCGCAAGAAAACTTTTTTTTTTTTTATCAACTTGTTGATGATTTTTAATTTCACAACTTTTTTTTTATTGTCATTTCAGAATTTGTTTAAACATTGTGACTGTATTGTAATTCTTGCAACATGCCAATTCATTTGTTAATCGGAAGTTACGATGTTTTCGCAACATTGCAGCTTTTGTCATTTACTTGACAATTTTGGCAACTTTTTCTGGTAAACTTGATTCTTTCAATATTATAATTTTGTTTTCTCGTAGTCTACTAGTGCTCGTAACTTTTCTTGTAATATACGACTTTATTCTCGTAACCCAGCATTTTTCTTACGAGCACTATTTATGTGAAATTTCTTGTAAAATCAAATGTGTGTCTTTTTTAACACTTTTTGTAAAATTACGACTTTTTCTAATTTAAATTACTTTTGTGTTTGTGACCTTTTTTTTGCATAATTGATGATTTTATTCTTGTAACGTAATGACTTTTTTTTGTGCCTACTTTATGATTGATGTAACTTTTCTTGGAAAATGCATCTTTTTTCCGTGTAATTTACAACTTCTCAAAACTTTTGTTCATGTAACGTTACTTTTTTTTCTATATTATTTTGATAACATCAAGTAATTTTCTCACATGATTTTCATGTTTTTGTGTTTACTTTTTCCAGTAATTTTGTAACATCCGAATTATATTATCATTGACTTTATTCTCGTAACATTACCACTTTTTTTTCCAAAAGTTCTTTTTTTTATTTTTATATATATATATGCTGATGACCTGTTACTTTAGTCAAATTTTTTAAAAGTGTCTTTTATACTCTAAATTAAGATTACAGGACTTTTTCCCCCGTTTTAAATTTTTATTTTTTGATTTTCTAACAAAGTTTTTCTTTTTTTCCTTGACGTTGACGACTGTTTTTTTTTTTTTTTTGTATACTACAATATTACACCTTTCTTGTCATTTCCAATTACCAATTATTTCCTTCTTAAGATGATGAATCCCCCCCCCCAATAATTTTCCGTTTTCTATCCTTAATATAACAGATTTCTTGTAATTGAGGACTTAACATTTTTGCCACATTTCTCTTGCCAAAGTTTGTCATTGCCAAAAATGTACCTTTAAAACTTTATTAGCTGTATTTCAATAATTTAGTAATATACAGTATAGTTAATGATAATCATATTAAGAAAAATGTACCTTATTTGACTATAGAGTTTGATCAAGCTCCTGTCTTTGAATATGCTAATGATACCTTGTTAGCCTAATTGAATCAGCGGCCAGCAAAGCTATTAGCATGTCTCCGGGCAAATAAATGGCTTCCGGGCAGCTCAAGGAGGGGCTGAAAGTGTGTGTGCGGGAGGGGGAAGGGGGAGGGGGGGTCCCCATTCAGGATATGACAAGCATCTTTAATTTATGTCAATCATCCCCAGCGCCCCCTTCCGCCACCTTCAAATGGAATGCCCCATCTTTTAGCCGGCGAGGATTTTTTATTGCCCCCCGACGACAAAAAGCATGGCTGGCCCCACGGGGTGCGACGTGGGCCATTGTGAGCGGGACATAACCTGCCTGCTGAAGACGTCACGAGTCATTGTGTCGGGATGAGAAAGAACCAAAAGACAACATTCCACATTGCGCCCCCCCCCCACCCCAAACTCCATTTTTATGTGCCGGCGGGGGCTCGGCGTGATCGTTAATCTAGAGACGACCTGCTTTGAGTTCTCACTCACTTTGCGTGACGTCCTGTCTATATTTTCTGAAATTATACAATTTTACAATAATAAACCAGTCTTACTGCTACTTCACATAACATCTTCTTCCCTTGAAAAGAAACGTAAACATGAGTCAAATGGTTTCAGTGGAGTCCTAATGCTTGAAACACAAGCCGCTCACTTCACGTAACTTTAGCATACATTTTGCGTAAATGTGACGGCAGAGTTTTACTGCTTTGAAAACGTTTTTTGTGTAAGTGTGCTCTGAATGCGAGCTGCTCTCTTTGCGTAACTTTCTGGCTATATTCTCTTGATATAAAAAAATAATAAATCAGTCGGACATTACTTTGTCAACAAGTTTTGCTGGACAAGCAAGCAAGCAAGTCCATATTTTCTTCTTCTACACTTTAACACACTTTGTTGTGCACCAAGCTAGCTAGCTAGGCTATCTAGCTATCCACCTATCTACCTATCTCTTGCTAGCTAGTTATCTAGCTATCTTGCTAGCTAGCGACTCTATCTATCTATCAAAATCATGCTATGGCTTGCTCTCACGTGGTATTTCCCAGATTGCCTTTCCTACAAAAAAGGTTTTGGTTTAGTCCAACCCAGGAACTGCCCCTGGACCCCCAAGAAAAAAGGACACCTCAAATTTTCTGGTAAGTTCATGTTGATCATTGTTGTTAATTGTTATTATTATATTTAAAAGTTTTTTTTCTTAAATGCTATCTGAACATAGCACCGATGACCTACTTACTGATGCCATGGCTCTTTATGGAAACTAGTTAGCACATGATTCAGCCTAGCGCACGCTTTAGCCTAGCTAGCACATGCATTAGCTTAGCACAAAGCTTTAGCCTAGCACATCAGTCGTCATTTACAACCGGTGGTCAGTCCATCTACTGCACATGTGTACGCTCCTCCATATTTACCCACTTGTTTACTTCCTACACACTGGTCTTACTTACCTACCGGCCAATCTCGTACCATCTTTTTACCTACCAATTCGTCTACTTCTCTACTATCTATCCACTTTTCTACCAAATTACCTCCTTAATTAATTACCACGGTGGACCCAGCACATTTGTGGTTTTGGCAACCAGAATTCACCTATTTCAACATATTTTAAAAATATATATTTTGTTTTTAATTTTTTTTTTCTTTTTCTCAGGAAAGCTCAGTATTGTTCATTCGATTTGACATCATCATTGCTCTCTCTTTTTTTTTTTAAACAAACAAATCAATTAAAAAAAATTAATAAATGTTTTTTTTTCATTTTTGTTTTTTTTAAATATATATATACATATATATATACATATACACACATATATATATATTTTTTTTTTTGTATGTGGGTGAGTATGTGTATGTGTATGTGCGTGTGTGTGCGTGCGTGCGTGCGAGCGTGTGTGTATTCATCAGTTCATGTAAATTTTTTTTTTTTTTTTTTTGTAATTTCTTCTGGGAGCCCACCCCTGTATAAATATTTTTTTTTTAATGGAAAATGCTGATTACAATCATTTTGGGGGTATAAAATAAATCAATGTAAAAAAGATTGGTAGCAATAATAGGCCAGCCTACAAATAGCAAAACTCCGTGGGGTTCCGCTGCATGTGTTTTACAACCAAGTACTGACCCGCCAACCAGCCTTCCAAAAACCTACCAAGCGGCCTGAGGCGCATCTAACAAGGGCGTTTGGATGGAAAAGACGTGGCATCTCCCTGTGATCTGGAGGTCGCATTCATCCCGCGCCTGTGGACAAAGTGAGAGCTCAGATGTGGAAAATGACAGCGACAACGACGACTGACATGCTGTCCGTAAATGAGACGGGTCGCACTTCCTGTCATGGCAAGTAATTGGTGGGATGCCTCGCCTCGTGTCACACGCACGCTGACTCGCGCCTGGCTTGGAAATCAATTTCTCATCTCTGGAATAGTGGAATCTTTTTTTTCTTTTTGTGCAATTTGTCATCAGTAACTGGCACGAATGAACGAATGATTGTGTCAGATATGACGTGCATGTTCTTCAGTTGGGCTATTTGTTTTACTTGAATTATTTCCAGGGATGTTCATTTCTATTGTGCAAGAAGCCATCGTTTTACATGTTGGGCCAGTTATATGGCCCTGGAGCCCCTCTATTTGGCCCCCCAATAGCGCTAATGAAATATTGTGGTCCCCTCCATCATGAAAGTTGCCTATCTAAGACTATCTTAGGAGGGGTGTGCACACTTGTGCAACCACATTATTTACATTAATTTTTATTACCATCTTGGGTGGGTGTGGGGGGGTTACAGGTTATAGGTCCCACCATATTTGTTGAAAAAGTTTTGCAATTATTATAATTTGAATCACCAAAACCTGATTGTGTGTGAAGTGAACGGGGTGGGTGGCTGGCTGTGGTGACGTCACACAGGGCCGGACCTATTTGGTTTATTAGGCGGGGGCTGCTTTGAGCAGGCAAGCAAGCAAGCAAGCAAGCAGGCGGCAAGCAGGCAGTCAAGCAGGTCGGCGCAGCTGTGCAGCGGCCGAGACGTGAGCGGCGGCGGAGCCACGGAAACTTTTCATTGACAAAGTGACCCACCAAAAAAGTCACGCAACTCGCCTCACTACACTCTTTGCGTCACTTACAAAAACAAGACAGAAGCAACGTTTTGCTGCACATCCCATCTTTTTTTCTTTTTTCTTTTTTTTGTGTGTGGATAAACTTGATTTCTTATGATTTCCTTGACAAGACTCGTGATGGCCGCGCTGTCATCCGCCGTTTTGGTGCTGGTGGGATTTATCGCGACTTCAGCCGCCAAGGTAAAAACTTTGATGGTAAAATGTCGTCTTTTTTTTAAACGTTTTGAAGGTCAAAACTGAAGTGCAACTGACTGGAGGGGAGGGGGGGGGGAGTTGCGTGCACGTTTGACTCCCTTAAATGCGCGCACTGTGTAAGATGTTGACACACACTCCACACACTCCACACACACACACACAATCCTGTTACATAACCTTTACAATAAAGCCATTTTTGGTTAATTTTCACAAAGTTGCACGTTTCTCTAGTCCTGCTGAATATGTGTGTATTTTTAAATGAATCCCTCCCTTTGTCTTGCAGGCTGGTGAAGATGATCGAGAAGGTGAGTTTCAATGAAAAAGTGGGAAGGGAGTGGGGAGCAATTAGAGGGGGGGGGGGGTGCTTGACGTGTGCACTTTTGTCCACTACACGCACACACACATACACTAATATGCACACAAGCTGGTAGACTCCAGTGGAGGGAAGTATTAAAGTACAGTAGCGCTTTGAGATGCAGGTGACCCGACTTCTGCGTTTTTTTTCAAGATATGTTTTTTGTTGTTGATTTGTTTTTTGTTTGTCAGATAAAACATTAAACAAGGAAAATTGTAAACAAACATAAGTTGGCCGTTTAGCTAAATTCTAACTACAATGCCTTTTAGCCGTTTAGCTTAATGCTAACTACAATGCGCTACAGTCTAGATAATGATTAGCATCACAGTGGCAAATCTTAGAGCATTTAAACATCATTAACAAGTAACCAAGCTTAGTAAAGTATAGTTAGCAAAAGCTACTGAAATCACTAAAATTGAGAAAAACTTACTTTTTTTTTGTTAGCGCAATAAAATAAATACGCTAGCCAACTTCTCGAGCGCTTGTGAGTTTATTAGCTTTGGCACTAACTGGCATGCTGAATAGTCAGCGGCACTCTTAAGGCTGTTTTTTTTTCTTCTCCACATGAAATAACTGCCACACAGATTTTTTTTGTACAGTAAGTAACTATTTAGTTCTGCCTGTTTATTTTGGTTGTAATTCCACTGTCAAACACTAGATGGCGGCCCACTTGTCTGACACAGTGTAAATTTGAAAGAAGAAGAAATATTTCAGGTCGGCATTGTTTTTGCCGAATATTACTGTCGGTCAAATTCTCTTTCATCCTGCTTTTTTCCCCTACAGAAAGCGACAGTTGTAGGTTCATTTTATAGCATACATCTTTGGGAATTATTATGGATTTATATTGTGAAGTCAGTTTGGAAAAACTGGGTTCCACACACACACACACACACGAGCATACACGCACTTTCGGTCTACCGGTGCTTTGCTTGACAGGCTCCGTTAAGACAGGAAGTGCAAATCCCACCTCTGGATCCTCCACATCTGTTCTCCATCGGGAAGTTAAGCAAGAAGTTGAGCTTCGACACGGTCCGTGCCGTACCTCCTTATCTCCCCCCTAAGCCCTCTTACGCTAACACTTGACCTCTCTTTGCCTACTTTCCGTTTCGCAAGTTTAAAAAGCAAATCAGTCCCACCGCAAGTGTTGCTGTGACTCGTATGTACGCAAATTGCCGGTACGCTGCGTTCAAGGACTGGCTGAGAAAGTGGGGATTGTTCTTTCTGGGGGAATGATAACAAGAAAACATGGTCCTGGTTGACGGCTGTTTATACTTACTTTGTGGGAAGTAGTCCAAGCACGGGTCAATCTGTGGCCATCCTGCAATGTTTTTTCATTAGACGATCTAAAAATATACATACAATAAAAATCTGAATAATATTTTGACAATCTTAGATGTCATATCCAATAAAAAGTTAACCGGGATAAATCTTTAACTTTATTGGCAAATAAAAATCAAAATATTGTGTGTGGCAGTCACAGCACCCTAATTCACCGAAACAGAAATCATTTACGAAATGATGCATTTAATGAATGCTGTTTTACGGGCAAGTCGTCACCATTATGTTGCGTCTGGAAGACATTTAAAAGGCCTGAAGTCTTATAGTCTGCTAAATATGTCACAACTCACAGGTGAAGACGTTTCTCGTTAGGACAAGAAAGGTTTTCGTTTGGATGAGAAACTTTCTCGTCTTAACGAGAAGATGAAACACGGTATGAAAATTTCAAAATAAAAAATGCTTGCTTGTAGCGTCTCTCGTCCCAAACGATGCATTCAAGCACAGCGGCATCGATTTTACAGTTTCACAAAAGCAGCATAAAAATCAAACCAAAACCAAAAATCATTCTTCTCTTGCATGCTATTTTTTCATTTCCTGCACCCATCAAGCAAATGTGCCCGTCGTGCTACTAATAAATTTGATCTTATCTTAGCGTGTCTGGCTCCAAATGATGCATTCAATGAAGCGTGGCGTTTATAGTTTCACAGTCGAAAATCAGCATAAAAATGAACAACAACAAAATCTGTCAGTGTCTCGTTTCCCAAATGAGGCATGGAGTTTTAATTATTCCGATATAAAAATGCCCTTCTTGTCCATTTCCTCCGTGTTAAAAAACAAACAAGCGAGTCTGATGACAGAGTGCTCAGTCTTCACCTCATAAAAGATCTTTGATGTTTTCAAAGCAGACGTGTTACCTATCATTTTGACAGTGCCGTTTATTATTTTGTTTATGATCAAGCTCTTACCGGCTGAAGTCATTCATCACATCAGCTGCATCGTCATTCAAATTCCCTAAAAACAAAAACAAACTCATCAATGCATTGTTTTCCTGTTTCTTAATCACATTTATTGCTTTTAACAGGCTTGACATTTCTCCGATCGTGTAATTATAGCTTCAGCGAAGACACCTGTTTGAATGGCCAAAACTTCCACGTAATGACAAGGTCTCCAAATAGGCCTCCAACCCCCCAATTTACACATTTTTGCTTGTCGGGGGCGCTTGTAAGTTTAGTCCAACTCTGACCTTGTGGAGTTTGTTACTCATCAAACTGTGCCGTCATGTTCCCCCCAACACACAATGACCAAATTTCAAGTCCTACGGAATTTAGCGTCATCCATCTGTTTGGTTTACCCGAGTCAAATTTAGGACTAATTGGACAAATTCTCTCGGAGTAGTTCACTTTGAACCGACTCTTGGAAATGGTCCAAATGAGCCGATATGTCCGCTTCAAACCAAAATGGAAGACTGTATCCCCCTCCCCCATCCTGACTTTTTTTAAAAAAAATGTATGTAAGTAAATTCTGCCTTCAGGGGCTGAATTGGAAAAAAAAAAAAAAAAAAAAAAACCTACAGTGAGGTTAAAATGAAGTGTTTTTGCATTTCCATTCTAAACCACTCAAGTGTAATCTTCTGTAATGCCTCTCGGAGTGTTTGAATAAATGCGAGATGGCCAAACAAACTGCAAGAATAAACCAAGTCAGACCCCAAATACTGCCCTGCAAACGTAATCCGACGCAGTACCTGGACTGACCTGTGGGGTCTCTGAGAAAGCAGACATGCTTGCTGTTAGCTTAGCGGCTAACTTGACGAAGCCTGTTGGATTAAAAAAAGACTAAAAACCCAAAACACAGTCCAGATTCTATGACTTAAACCACAACGCTTTTGTTGACAGTAGTTAAGTAGCACCTAGATGGACTTTTCGCCAACTCTTCTTTATGCAAAACACTTAACTCGAACTACTCCCTTTTGCAACCGGCACGGCATTGGAATCGCAACCACGCCTCTATTAGTTAGTCACATGACTTTTTACAGTGGATATCCTTTATGACACAATCCTCCCGTTGGTCCGATCTCTGGATCCAAAGGAGGCACTTGTCGGGAATCGAACCCACGTTCCAGTAAGCCTAAGTTTTTACACAGCATGCCCTTCCTGATGCAACCCTTCCATGAGTCTGGGC
Source organism: Vanacampus margaritifer (assembly GCF_051991255.1). Taxonomy (NCBI): domain Eukaryota; kingdom Metazoa; phylum Chordata; class Actinopteri; order Syngnathiformes; family Syngnathidae; genus Vanacampus; species Vanacampus margaritifer. Next base: position 3,198,160 of record NC_135434.1, read on the forward strand.
GGAAGTACCGGCACTGGAGCACGGTGGGGCACTGGATAGGAATTGAACCCTCAAGATGTGCCACTACACTCCCAGTGCGGGTGTCGTTGGTTCCGCATGCTTTGTTTGGCACGGTTCTACATCGCAAGCCTCACATTGACTGGTGTAGTATTGGATATGGACCCCCTTGGACCCGGGATCCAAATTCTATGGGGGTCCATTTACAATCGTAGCACAAAAGGATTCAGATGGGAAGAATCTGGCAGTACGTTCTTGTCTGGTTCTTTTTGTCCATTGGGACTGGTGTAGTATTGGATATGGACCCCCTTGGACCCGGGACCCAAATTCTATGGGGGTCCATTTACAATCGTAGCACAAAAGGATTCAGATGGGAAGAATCTGGCAGTACGTTCTTGTCTGGTTCTTTTTGTCCATTGGGACTGGTGTAGTATTGGATATGGACCCCCTTGGACCCGGGATCCAAATTCTATGGGGGTCCATTTACAATCTTAGCACAAACGGATTCAGATGGAAAGAACCTGGCTTTACGTTCTTGTCTGGTTCTTTTTGACGAACCGGTCTTTTGATGTGTGTTGCAGATCAGCTGACGCGCCGTCTGAAGGAATACGGCCTGGTCACCCCTTTCAGCACCGACGCCCACGGACGCTTCCTCTCCCACCTGCTGTCGGCCACCCACAAGCAACGGGTCCGGAGGGAGGCGTCCACGACACCGCCGCCACCGACGCCGCCGCCGACTGATCACCAGCTCTTCTTCAACATCAGCGCCTTCGGCAAGGAGTTCCACCTGCGACTGCGGCCCAACAACCGGCTCGTGGCGCCGGGGGCGACGGTGGAATGGCACAACACGGACGATGGCGACGGCTTGGGGACGGTGGGCGGAGCTTTCCAACCGTTCGCCAACAACGCCACCGGGAGGATAAGCTTGCTGAAGACAGACTGCACCTTCGTGGGCGACATCACGGACGTCCCCGGGGCTTCGGTTGCCATTAACAACTGCGACGGCCTGGTAAGTGTGCTGTTCAATGACCTTATCAACGGACCCGTTTTGAGGCGTCCGGAACCCGGGACTTTTCTTTACGTCAGCATTTTTACAGCGCATTGTTCTCAAGAGGCTGTTAATACCGACGTTTGTTACGCTTGAGTGGCCATTAATCGGCGAAGGCCCCCGACCCCCTCGAAAGGACCCCTTCCCAACATAAAACAGGAGTGGTCTTTTGTGCGGTCGGGCCAACCGGACCTCCCCGTCAGCCCTCGTAAAACACTCAAGTGATATTTAGAGAATGAATCACCCATGCCCGGGATTCCATTTAGAGATTTCGGAGGAAAACAATGCTTAACATTAGAGATGTTAAGTCCCCACGGTCGGACCCGACTCCACCCCCCAAAAACCTGGTTAAGTACGTATCTTGGTTTTAAGGTGGCATTACAAATCAAGTAAACAAAATGTATTCAATTAAATTTAAAAAAAAAAAAAAAAGTAATAATCATATCCAACACTTTAAATATTTTCTTTTTAAAGTGCAACATCATAAGTTAAAATTTTTTTTTTTTTTAGGAACGCACCAAATCAGTTGTCTTCTTTTTAGGGAAGTGCAAACTGACAATTTGTTTTCTCGTTAGGAAAGTGCAAAAGCAACAGTGTGTAATTACTTTCAATAGTTTGTCTTCTATTCAGGAAAATGCGACAAAAGTGGTTTTGCTTCCTTTAAGGAAACATGATCATCAGTAGCTTGTCTTCTTTTTGGGGAAGCATAACAACAGTAGTCTTTTCATTAAAAGCTTAACGTCTTGCTACAGGAGAGAGAAACATTAGTAGTTTGTTTTCTGTTAAAGAAAGTTCAAAACCAATAGTGTTGTTTTTAGGAAATGCAACATCAGTAGTTTTTCTTTTTAGGAAAGCGCATCAGTAGGTCTTCCGTTAATGAAATGTTATCTTAGCATCAATAGTTTTGTCTTCTTTTTAGGAAAGCACAACATCAGTATTTTGTCTTCCTTTGACAAAAGCACATCGTTAGTTTGTCTTCTTTTCATGAAAGTTGAACATAAGAAGGTCTTATCTTAAACTGAGTGGCTGCTCATTATGTTGGACATCCTGCCAAAAACACGTCACGTAACCGTCATGTTGGCGAGCCAGCGTCCCGGCGGACGGCTGCCGTCAATTTGTTTACGGAATCATCTGAATAGATGGCAACTATTCAAGGAGAGTCAAACGCGAATCCAGCCTGACAATCGTTTATCTTTGGCTTATTCAGGAACTGCCTGAGACCATTACGCTTTGACAGGAGTGAGCAACCAGGGTACGAGCGTTGTCACTTATGGCGCCACCATTCGTCCGCGCGAAGCCGAGGCAGCGATAAGAAGCAACTGCTGTAAAATGAAAATGTTTTGCATGATTAGGCAAATTTTTGAAGTTTAGCGGCCAAGCGGAAAGGACTGCTAAAGCAGATTTATGCTCTCCATGAAGATAGCCGAGTAAACTGCATTCCTTCTCTGTGTAGATTTCGGCCAACTGGGCAAAACTTGACCATAAGCTGTCAAACTGGAGTGGATCGGTTCCATGCGTAAAAAGCAAACATATATATATACATATAAATATATATATATATATATATACACATTTATACACACACATATATATATATATGAATATGAATCTCTGTGCCTTTTGTGTCTTTTACCCCCCCCCCCCCCCACCTCGAACCGCTTACTATCCCTCTTTAAGCGCTCCAGTCAGAGATGGCCCGTTACAAAGCCGGCCTTTATGGTTTGGGCATCACGACGTATAGCGAGGCCTGGCGTGAGAATGTGACAGACATGACGGTGTGTGGGAGGAGATTTTTACGGCTTCTTTTTGTGGAAGACGGAAACCGGCAGAATTGTTTGGGTTTGTTTGTCGGAAAATGTGCATCAGGTGCTGACAAACGCGGCTGTATTTAAAGAAATATACGCTGTGTACTGCACACTGCGGGGGGAGTTAATTAGTTCCGTGACCAAACTAGTAACTCGGCTCAATTCAATATACATACAATTAATATTATGCAAAAACTGTTAATATGCGGCACTCGTCAGTCAAGGCGCCGCTGTAGAGGGTTTGATTTTGAGCTCAACCATTTGGTTGCTCCCCATCCACTTATCTGACATGCAAGGATGTTTGTGAAGCAAGCAGGAAAGACGGCGGCGCCGTTCCAAACGAGAGCATGACTGAAAATAGAAAAGGAGCCTCTAACTGCCTTTTGAAAACAGCCGTGAAATTGGCCCTCGACCTTCCCTGTTGGTCCCCGGCGGCGGAACCTTGTCGAGCCCCATTAGCCGTGTTTGCCGTTTCGTCGATTGGATGTCCTTTTTGCACATCTTGTCGCCTCCCGGCGTTTTAGTCAAAGCGGCCATAAACATGCCAATTAAATTATAACCGCGCGTTCATGTTTGCAACGAATCCTCGACAGAGGCGGCACGTTCCCGACATTCACCTGATCCGCAATGACGACGTTCGGCGAACACTTCTCAACTTCCTTTTATCTGTTAAATTGCAGAAAATAAATGATCCTCCATCTAAATGTCTCATTAGCCGTGTTCATTAGCTCCAACGCTCGTCAGAAACCTGAGGAAGAAAGAAGCAGAATCATTACATTTTCATCACGCTTACATTTTAATCACACTACTCAGTAAAAGTCGCTAAATGTTATGATATAAAGCCACAGCTAGCTCGTTATCTTGGGCGCACAGTACAGATATTAAAACTATAAAAGGATTATAATGAGCCTGCAGACTTTATCCAGTCTTAGCGGTGCCAAATCCAGGTCCAGAAAGCAAATCCTGCCACAGTTTGGCTTTAGCCTCAGGTGCTAGTTAGCTAGAGCCCTAGCTAGCTCCCATCTTGCTCGTTTACCTGCTAGGGAGCTAGCTAGCTAGCTAGCACTAGGGGCTAAAGCCAAACTGTGGCAAGGGTTTTTACTTCCTGGACCTGGATTTGTCACCTCTGTCCAGTCCTAAACGGGCTACAGTGCAGTTTCAAAGACGTGAGCTAGTTAGCTGTCTTGGGCGCACACTACAGATATAACAATAAAAGGATTATAATGAGCCTGCAGACTTTTCCCTCCTATATTAGCCTCAGGTGCTAGTTAGCTAGCTCCCATCTTGTCCGTTTACCTGCTAGGGAGCTAGCTAGCTAGCACAAGGGGCTAAAGCCAAACTGTGGCAGGGTTTTTTACTTTCTGGAACTGGATTTGCCACCTCAGTCCTGTCTTAACTGGCTACGGTGCATTCTCAAAGACATAAGAGCAATTTACTACGTTACCATCCCTACTGTAAAAACTGAACAGGCTGGGGCTGCTTCACTACACCCGACACGGGTGTCATGAAAGTGTGTATGAAATCCGAAAGACTATCCAAGCTTTCTGGAGCAGAATCATAGGCCTAGTATCCAAACGCTTGCTATCAGCAGTACTTTTCTTTGAAGCAGGCTAGAGGAAGCAGTTAATCAGTAGCGTGGTGTGAGTGTGCGCGTGTGTTTGTGTGTATCGGGAGGCGGCGGGGGTGGGTGGGGTTCCGCACAGGATGTGAGAGTTGTGCTTTTTAATAGCGTTGTGGCAGTTAGCTGTCCGAGATCATTTGCTTGTGCTGCACTTCATCACGCTGAGAGCTGTGACACATGTCAAGCCCCCCCACACACACACACACACACATGTATAATTATAGTGCATACATTACTCAGTTTAATGATGGAGTTTATTTATTAGAATGCTGAGTAATAATTTTAAATGTTAAATATGTGGTGGGCTAGTTTGATGATTAACTTTACTCATTTAAACATTATGGTTGTTTATGGCGTTTAAAAAGGAAGTCAACCCAAATATTTTTTTAACAATAATATGTTCTATGCACGGACTCACCGGTATATATATAAACTGTATTAGCGCTTTATTGTAAAAAATGTTGGTGCCATGGGACTACGTTGAAGTGAGTTGAGTAGTCTTATAAAAGCGGTGCTTTGCCAGCATCTTGTGACATCTGAAGGCAATCAAAAAACATGATAACGAAATGAGCGATTTGCAGTGATTACTTAAGTGATTTGGCACAATGCTTGTTTCTAACATGCTTGATGGAGCCACGGCGTGACGTTGTTCCTCCCGTTGCGTCAGTGGCGAGAGTCGAGGGGCAGATGAAGCGTTTGGAGGAAGCGTGTCGCTCTTTGATGCGTTGCGCTCGCCCTGTGCGAGGTGTGTGTTTTGCGTGTGTTTTACGACGACTTAATTATAGCCAGCAGTCTTGTGAAGCGCACACTTCCTGTGTTTGCTACCTCAGTAGCGTAGTGGTTGAGTGGTGGTGGGGGGTGGGGGGTGGGGGGGGTGTGTATGTTGGGGGTGCTGGCAGGCTGACTGAAGTGCTTGAATCTGATGCAACAAATGCTGAGCTGTGTTTTTAATTTACTTGAATTTAATTTGTAGGAGGTCGCTGGTGGTGTCGTGGACTGTCCGTCTGACTTTGATGCTATGGAGGACCAAAACTGCCAAAATTAAAAATAAATAAATGACTACATGAATAAATACATACATACATACATACATACATACATACATAAAAGTGAAAATAATTAAGTAAAAATAATAAAAAAAAATTGAATACAAAAAAATAAATATAAATGGAAGTAAAAACAACAATATATATATACTGTATATATATATATTCCTATTCCTAATAAATAAAAATAAATAAAAAAATAAAAAAAACGAGATTATTAAAATAAAATAAATATAAAAATAAATATGTAAATAGAATTATATATCAATCAATCAATAAAAATGCTCTGCTCGCACATTTATTTATTTCATGCTTCAGACACTCTGAAAAAAAGTTGATGTTCTTGGCTATAAAACGACCAAACAAAACAAAAACACCTGCTGTGATTTTTTTTTTTGAGCTTGTAAAATAGATCAAATGCATGTTCCTTTGGTCGTAATGACAGTGATTGGTAAGGTTTGCGCACACCTGCTCTTTTTCATCGTTAACATTGCAAATACAGTTGTCACCGTTAGGCAAAGGCGGAAAAAATACTCACACTGCACTTAAGTTGAAGTACTTGTGTCATAAAAGACTGGTGAAACAAAGTCATGTTGGAGAAAGTAGTAAAGTAAAAGTATGAAATGAATGTACATAAATATGAAAGGAAAAATTTACATTTACCGTCAATTATACACAATACACTAGGGGCGTGTCGAAAACCAATTTTGATTTAAAAGATGCAACAATAACATTTTTTTATCAGATTAATCACATCTTAAAATTTTGATGAATCACTTCATTAAAAAAAGCCTCTTTTTTTATCAACATTTTCCCACCGCCAAATTTGAAGAGCGCCTGTTATGTGTTAATTCTTTCGACATTTAATGTTATGAGGACGTCTTCAACATTTTTTGATCCACTGCACCCTCTCATTCTCCCCTTTTTTTTATTCAGTTAATTCCTTGCATAATCTAATACTAATATATATATATATAAAATAGACATACTGTACACTCAAGTAAATATCCATGAAAAATGAATACAGTAAAAACGCATCTGTTTGCTAATTCCCACCAGGTGCTGGGGGTGTTCCGCATTTTCCATCTTCCTCGGCTTCTCCTTCTTCTTGTGTGGGTCACATGGCCGGAGAAGGCAGCACATGGCTAGAAAGCGAGAGAGAGAGAGAGAAAAAAATGATAAGAGCAAACAAGTCAGGAATGCAGCTGACCTCTATGTCTTCGAGTGGGCGGAACGCTTCGTCGTTCCCATCCTCCTCAAAGTTCACGTCTGCGGCCCCCCCCCGTGTAAACTACTACGCACGCGCACATATACACGCGCACACGCATATACTGACTTTTCTTGTCACCGCGTTGATTCTTCAAATTCTGCACACGTTTCTTTCCCACCAAGCATGGCTTTTCCCCCCCGTTTCTGTTTTATCTGCTTTAATGTGAGCCAAATCCTAGTGAACTCGTGAAAATCAGAGTTTGCAAGTGACCAATGTGTTGCGAAATTGAGCGTGTTGTTTGACACTGAAGCCAAGTCTGGTGATGTGGCCATTGATGGTGATTCAACGGCTCTCCGTGTTTGTCCCAAAAATTTTGTGAAAATAAATAAATCCATAAGGAATGTAACCAACCAACAAATGAACAAAACGATTAACTAGTTACCGGACAAAATGCTTAGTTAACTAAAGTATGGCCTAACTAGTTCACAGATATGAACAAAATAAATTAACAAACAATTTTACAGACAAATGATCCACATAGCTAACAATCAAACAAATGACGTTGTTAACTAAATAACACCCAAAAGAACAAACTATTTTAATAAAGCAGACATATACAACCCAACACTGTTAACAAACAAAGGAACCAAGAAAGGACTTAACTAGTGAACAAATGAAATATATAACAGCCCTAATAAACAAATGAACAAATTCAAACATCCAACACACAAAACGTTCTAGCTCGTTAACAAATGAACAAACTAGCTAGCGAATTAAATAACAACTGAAAGAACGACTTAATGAGAAACTAACTAGTAACTACCAACTGCCTAACTAATAAATAAACGGAGGAAGGAATTACGCAACTAAAAAACCTCCGAACAAATCAACTAAATAGTAAATGTGCTAAGTAGCTAACTACGGAACAAACAAAGGCTAAATTAACAACCTAACCCAACCGGAATAACTAACCTAGCTCGTGAAAAAATAAACTACCAAACGGATGACAGAACTAACTTCCTAATCAACGAACATGCACAAACACAAAATAAATTAACTACCTAACCACCAGCGAAGAACAAATTAGCTAACAAAGGAACAAAAAAACGACTTAGCTAATAAACGAACTCGGTTACATTGCTAACTAACAACAAAAGCTCACCACTTGCCAAATGACCACATGGAAAGAAAATAGATGAGCAGGATAAACACAATATAGTTAGTGCTGAGTGAGTAGCTATAAGTAAAATTGGGGAAAATTCACAGATTTAACGTTGCGTGAAAGAGTCAAAACAGTGGTACTTGTCAAGTCAAATTAATGTTCCCCTTTGAAGTGAATGGAAATTTCATTAATCCGTTCTAGCCCCTCAAAACCCACCACCATTTTTTCATTACATTTTCATAAATAAAAATAGCACTATCGTATAAAAACATCGCAAAAGACAATGAAAGATTTCTTTTTAAGTGTAATTACTTTACATACTGTGTAGTATTTGTGAGTTGGATGTGTGCCCTTAAGGGGGCGTGGCCTGCATGCAAGTGTTCTCGTTTTAGATTTCTGTCTAAAGCCAAAGCCATTGCCATCTGAAAATGTTCAATTAATTGTTCATCCCGACTTATAATTCAAGGATAGCCCAATACGGGGAAGACAACGGCAGGTGTTTAACAGAGACTTGCGCCATTTGCTGGTCCGAAACAAAAAAAAAAAAAAAAGGGATCAAGACTCCTGTGTTCCATCACTTTAATGCCCCCGGCTTCAAGCCCGGGCCAAGCAGACAGCGCTGGCCTGCCAAGAACAACATGTGGCATTCAGCTGAAGGGCTCCAGTTTGTCAGAAACGGACCCTTTCAGTGCGAGAACCTCTTAGAGGGCTCGCTATGAGGCGGGACAGTAGCACCTTTCACCCGCGGTGTTGTTCAAAGGTGTGTTTGCTTTGCAGAAATGCGAGCAAACCTTCGTCATCATTAGCTGCCATTTTCATCCGCCGGCTTGAAAGCGGCACGCATCTCCAGTTCTTGTCTTTCTCAAAATACGCACGAGAAACAACCGGGGAGAATAAATCGTCACGTTTAGAACTGTCCGGTTCTTGGTCATTGTTATTCTTTGACCACAGACATTTTTGGCCCAGCAGCACCTTCTATATTTAAAAATTCAGTCTCCAAAATCAGTTTGACTTCTCAAAATGAAATTTGGTGAGCATGTCTAAGCACACAAAAAGTCTCATAAACCCATGCCTAAAAAGAGTCTGCCATTTTTGTTTGAAGCGGACATCTTAGCCCAGTCGATATTTATACTTAAAAATTCATCCCCCAAAGCCAGTTTCACTTAGCAACAAGAAATTTGGTATGTATGTCTATCATAAGTAAAACTAGCAAAAAGCTTCAAGAACCCATGCCTGAAAAGTCACAGAAAATCTGCCATTTTGGTTGGGAGCGGCCATTTTGACTCTGTAATACCTATAAAAAATAAAAAAAAACAATAGCCCACCTTATATAATTTTAGATTTAAGCATTCAACCTTCAGTCAGTTTGTCTTGGCAACATGGAATCTGGTAGACATGTCAAAATGCCCCCCCCCCCCCCCGCCCCAAAAAAAAGACACACTTGACAAAACCCAACAACACTTTTTGCAAACAAAACACTTTGAATGTGGATCTTCTGCGCCAGGTTCTCTCGCGCAAGTAAAGATGTTAACTACCACGTTAGCTACGTGTGCTAGCTCCCAACTGGCTGTTTAAATGAGTGGTTGAACGAATGAGTGGATGAGACAATTTTATGACTGAATTTGAATAATCGCTGACCACGTTTTTTGGCATTGATCTTTCGACTCGCCCGTACCGAAACTCTCTGTGACCGTTGGTGAAGATGTCAACTACGACGTTAGCTTTAGGCGTTGACTTGCTAGCTGCCATTATGCTTACAGCTTGTGCCATGTTTTAAACATTTGTCGAGGTAAAAAAAAAGAAAAGAAGATCATTTGCAACCTCAGTGGAAAACATTTCTAAGTCAAATCGGCTTTGTCGCTGTCTCATTTTCGCTTCCTAAGCTTATTTATCTCAAATCTGCCTCCGCCTGCAGCTACAGATTACTAATATAATGTGTTTTGCAGCAGTTTGCTCACCAGTGGATCAATTATTGTTATTATTCCAATATTTTTTCCATTATTACCTAGCTGGACTTTTTCGTGGTTGTTATTCAACATTACTTGTTCTCTTAACAAGCAGAGTTTTTGTTGTTGTTTGAAAAAGGTTAATGTCTCGGTACAGGGCGCCGGTTACTTCGGGTCTTATTAAAGCTTCTGTTTGGGTGAAAGCAGACTGCGGTGTTGCAAACAAACCACCGTGAGGTTACTAATTGGACTTTTTGACAGTCTAGTGACCTGGCAATACCCCCCCGCCGTCTCACTATCGACAGTTTAAAGGCACTACATACTGTACATATGACGGGAAAGCTGCGTTTTCATCAAGCAGTCGAGTTGATGACATTTATTAGGCTAAATCCATGCTTTTTTTTTTTATCTGTCTGTTGGAGTAGCCAAAAATTGTATCAATTCATTGATTAATCAACAGCTAATCGATTATCAAATTTTAATCAACAACTATTGATTAATTTGATAATAAACAGTTAATTATAGCCCACGGAATTTTTTTCTGGTGCTTTAATTTTAACTGTCCAACATTTGATTATTTTGATTTATATTGTTATTTAAGTCGCAATGCATTTAGTGCGTAGTGACATCGAATGGCGGCAGGCTCTCTGCCGAGCAATGCGAAACGTCTATAAAGATAGCAAGGTAAGACTCGTAGCGTTCCTAAAGAAACAACATGCGATCGGGAGAGACCCCTCCCTCCCCCACTCCATGCTCTCGTCATTCACCAGACACATTCAAAAGTTTTGATCGTCTCTTTAGGAACGCTGTAAAGAAAAATGCTAACTTATGTAACTTTTGGGAATTTTATAGTAGTCTTGTTTCAACCTGCACAACGTTTAAGACTTAGTAAACTTAACATGCTGATCGCAAGCGACAATCGTACGGCAGCTAGCATGAAAAGCTAACATAGCGGTCTCCACTCAGCCCCCCTTCTTGTCCAACGGAGTGACTCTATCAAAGGCGTTTGGCCCCAAAAAGGCTGTCAAGGTATTTTCCCGAGATATACCAGCGAGACGTTCGCTATATGTGCTCTGTCCGACATTCCACTGCAAAAGTCGGGAATGGAAATGTGTCAAAGAGGCAAAAGGATAGCCAAGACCTTGAAGCCGCATTAACGACCTTTTAAAGCATTCGCTCCAGGCAGCAAACTCCCAGGGGAAATATCCCACTCTTTGCCCGCTAAATGCTCCATTATGTGCAGGAGCAGCAAACTGCCGATGTTTGCCACCGGCCGGCCACTCACTGGGCCTCCGTGAACTCTGTTTTCGTTTTTGACATTGTAGCAACCGCTCCGTAGTTAACGCGTTAACCTGGCTCACCACTAGGGGGTGGGGCAACGTATCAATATCTTCATGTATCGTGTGGTTTCTTGTGTACTTAAAACCAAAGGTGGGCACTTCCCTAAATCGTCAATTCCGGTCAATGACAATGCCCACCTTTTGGCCAGTGCTTGATAATGCGAAGCCTCACAAAATTGCACGGAATGAGAAGGACCGTGTGTACCCACCGTGATCGGCAGAAGTAATGCTTCACTCTGTGTATTTTTTCAAGGCTTCGCGTCATTGTACACTAACCAAAAGGTGGGCATCATCATTGACGAGAATTGACGATTGACAGAAGTCCCCACCTTTGCTTAAAACAACCACATGGCCTCCGCTACCTGGGTGCTAACATACAATGGGAAACTCCATAGACACACAGGCTAACAATTAGCATCAATGTGGTGGTGTTGTTACCCCATAAACAACAGATAGTGCTGCAATATATGTAGACAGACCAGGCATAAATTCTTTATCTTCTGCAAAGAACCACTTAATGTCTGTCTCATACTGCCCCCTGGTGGCCAAGGCATGTACAACACAATTAGAGGACAAAGTGTGACAAAAAGTTTAATTATTTTCAATTGTATATATTTGTCATGACTATGTTTTATAAAGTATATAATAGATTATTTTTACTCCTACAGTGATGGACAGTTCCGACGCTTTCTTGTTTTCTCCTGATGATGTTCTAGTTGTTCGCTGAGCCCTCATGAGTCATTGTGCGTTTCAGGCCGGCATGATCCGGACAGACGCGGACGAGTATTTCATCGAACCTCTGGAGAGGGGCACCCAGGAGCTGGAGGACCAGGGCAGAGTTCACGTGGTCTACCGCAGGTCGGCCGTGCTGCGGGGCCCGTCCGACATCTCGGTGGACTACCACACGCCAGGTAGGACGCAAGAAATGGTTGCCTACTTTTCGATTGAATGACACCGTTGAATAGGTTTGGTCTTATGTGAACTGCCACCTACTGGATTGGAGATGTATTGCAGTTACTTTTTAAAAACATTTGTCATCCGTGACTTCGAAATTTCTGGTTTACAAAAGAATAAAATAAAAAGCACTTGTTTTTTTAGATTGGTCATTTGTAAAAAAAAAAAAAATGACACGACAGTAGTAAATGATCCATATGAACACTGGAAAAAAAACAAAAAACAGCCATCTCTGGCATCTTGTGCCAATAATGTCATATACAAGAAACCACAGCGCAATCAGAGACAGAAGGTGTGACTTATTGCTTTCAAGTTTTATTTTTGATGGATTGTTTTTCTGTGGCGTGGTGGTTTCGTGAGGATGACGTTTATGATGAAAGTTGATTTAGTTTTTTTTATATTTAAAAAAAAAGTTGAATATGGATTTGTATTGTTTTCTTAAAAAGTAAAGTAGGCAGGAATTGTACATGCATAAGCATATGTCACATTCTTGCGAAACAACCTAAAAATGGCGGCGAGTAAATGCGATATTTCAAAAAATTTTTTTAGATTAAATAATATATGTAGCTAAATAGCAGTTTATTAAAAAAATATGTGTACATTGAAGATATAACAGAAAGTTTTGACTTCTTGGGTTTAGCTCCTCTTTTAAAAAAAGCCATAGATGCTACGTATATTCTCAGTCTTGCATAGTTGACAAAAATGAAAAAAAAAAAAAATCCACCCTTAGACGAATCCTTAGCCAAATGTAACTGCTTCATAATTTCCTCGACATCTGTGAAGTAGTCTATGCATAATCTTGTAGAGCAGGGATGAAAACAACATCCATTTCAGTGGAGGTAACAAAAAATGGTGTCGAGTAGCTTCGGCTGTGAAATTGACATAAAAATATTCATTTGCAACCGAGAGATTGTGTTCGGCGCTGCCATTTTGTTGCTTAATCCCACTTTTGAACATCAACTCAGTGCAAACGCCACTTCCAGTAAGTAGTCTTTGCATCATTTTGTAGAAACAGGGATGAAAGCTTTTCACTATTGGAGGTAAAAAGTATATTTTCAGCGGCTTCATCATCAAAATACTCATTTGCCCCAAAGAGATAGCGTGTCAAGTTGTTGCTTGACCCCAATTTTGAGCACATTACACCCACTCAGAGCAAACTCCACCTCCCGTTAACTCCCGTTTAAAAAAAATCAAGGTGTTAAATTCCCCCTTTTCATTGCCTTGTTGCGCAATTTCCCAGCTCGATGCGTCACACGGGTTTCTATCTATCAGGACGTAATCTCTTCGAGGAGATAACGGCAATCTTTTGAGTGTGTTTCCTCTGGAATCGTCAAAACAGATGAAACAAGATGTTTAGCGCAAACCTCAGCTGATTGCGGCGCGTGCCTTGTCGCGATCCCATCAGTCGACGACGTGCATGGAAATGCCGCAGTGCGGAGCTCATCAGATGCTTTCCCCGTTTACTCCATTTTCCGTTTAATCCTCTTAGTTTGTATCACAGCGCATCAGGTATTTTTATTTCACTGCCAGTCGTAATAATGCTCAACTGATAACAGATTTCATGGCAAAGTTATGTGCTTGTTTTAAATGAAACTGATGTGGTGGTGGGGCCCGCGGGGTTGCTAATGCCTGAAATATAGCAGGCTTCACACACATTCAATCTTCTGTAAAGACGGTACATTCGACCCGCAGACCATTAAATCTACAGTCGCGGAAAAAAATTATTTGTCGTGTTGATTTTTAATGCCACCCTAATACAATTAAAGGTACGTTTGTTAAGAGCAAGGAATATGACAACAAAAATTGCTTGCAAAAGCTTTTTTGAGCGCTAAAAAGCTAAAGCTAGCTAAAACTAGCTTTAAGAGCAGTTTTTTTTATATTAACCAAAATCACTGACAATACAATTAACCGTAAGCTTGTCGAATCGAACATAGAGCATTATGGATTCCGCTATATTTTGTTGTGTTCATTGTATGGTACCAATGCATTAAAATGCACCAAAAATTGAAAAAAAAAAAAATTCTGACTGAAGTCTCTCTTATCTGTGAGTCACTGGTTGCTTTGACATTTCACTTATTTCATGCTGAGCAACTTAACAATTCTTCCACCTAAAAGAAGAAAAACACGTGTGCAGTGGCGACCTTTCGTATCGACCGCTCGCTCACATGATGTTATGCCACCATTTCTGCAATTAATGTCAGCTCTACTGAATACTTTCTACCAATATATATATATATATATAATGTACTTTTTATGAACAGAGTTTGACTTGATTCTTCTGTGAATGATTGTGCTGTATGAAAATGGCTTCTCACAATGGACGCTAGTTAGCTAGTTGCTAAATGTTTTGTTTTGCTGTTGCTAATTTTCATCCATTACCATTGTTTAATTTGGATCATCTGTGACTGTTTTGGTACATTCTAGTCCTATCTGTTAACATGTCATGCTCGTTGCTAGCTAGGGCAGATGTTTTGACCAGCTTTTGCTCATCTAAGGACTTTATTTGGATCTTTTGTGACCGGTGTGGTGCTTTCCATTGCTTTGATGTCAAAGTGAGGATGTAGAATAGACTGCTCACACTAGCCACGAGCTACCTGGCCCGACTTAAGTGACATTTACCATTGTTTTATTTTGTCTACTTGCCATTTTCAGCCATAGCTGGTAGACTGCTACGTTAGCTTCTCGTGCTAAACCCTACCTAGATGGTTCCCAATTTAAAGGTCCCATGCTATAATTTGTGTTCATTTTTATAAACTCTGATGTCCCTTTATTAGGTTTGTAAGCTAATGTATTTCTGGACTAAAGTCTTAGAAAAACTTTCCGCTATTTTGGACTGTAGGATACCTTTATCTCCAAACTTGTGTTTGCTAGGTGACCTAACAACAACTGACTTACCACATAAACAATTTCAGTCTACACTTGTAGCCCTTACTATCGCTAAAAAAACAATTCTTGTTAACTGGAAAAATAAACAAACTCTGAATATCGACCAATGGTCTAACCTCCTCATAAATCACATTTTAATGGAAAAAATATCTGCCTCAAATAAAAACCAAATATCAAAATTTATAGAAACATGGTCTACGTATATAGAATTTTTTAACCTAATTCCGGTTACTTAATTCTGTCTGTTAGCGAGAGCCACTACATCGTGATAACTTACATTGATGTTTCTGCATTTGGCAATTTATTATTATATTATATTATTAGTATGGGATTTTTTTTTAATGGGCTTTAGGTGAACTGATGAATACACACACGCTCGCACGCACGCACGCACACACACACATGCACATTCTCACCCACATACAAAAAAAAAGTATATATGTATATGTATATATATATGTATATGTATTTTAAAAGAAAAAAGAAAAAAACATTTATTAAATTTTTTTAATTGATTTGTTAAAAGAAAAAAAAAAAAGGTTTGTAAGCTAATTTGGGTTGGAAATGCCCTTTTGTAAAATATTCCACATGACATGGGCAGATTTCTCATTAATATTTGACATATAGATGAGATTTGCTCTGAATGTAACAATGTTGTCCTTAATTTGATATGTAGAATACCCCGGCAAAGTGAGTGTATGTGTAGGTAATGCTATTGCTAGCTTGGTTCAATGGAAAGTTAGCTGCAACCCCCAGCTGACCGACAGATAGCCCACCTGCCCCAACTAACAGTATTTTCTATACATTTTTGCTTTAAAATAAATGTAAATGTGTTTAAAAGTGATTGTTAATACATTTAAATGTTTTCAAAGCAAATAGGAGTTCACATATCCCACACTGCTAAGTTAGCATCCTGCGCTACACGCTCGCCTACTTGGGAGACTCCTCAACCTTTCCAACGAGGTCACGTAGGCTGTGGGAATTCTGCTTATCCCACCGTCCGCGTAACAAGCGTCTTATTTCTTGCTTGGTTGTTCAGCTCGGCGCATTCTGCTGGCACTCCTCGAAGCAAAACAGCCGCGCGGCATGTCGTGTTTGCCCGTAAAACAAACGCGCGCCGTGCCGTGCGCCAACCAAAGCAAACAGCGCGGCGGCCGAGAGGATTACACGAGGCGAGGTGTTAATCGTCGGCCGGCGTGTTGTTTCTTTATCGGGAACAGATGATACCGTTGTGGAGGTGACTCACTTCCTGTTTGTTTATTTTTCTTCATTGTACGGAGAAGATTAAGCCATGAATGGCTCGAGGTCGACACAACGTGTGACATGCAGAATGACCTTCCTTACCCTTTTGTTCGGCCATGTGCTACATATAATTGGATTTCATTCATTTAAAAAAAAAATAATTACATCATTCTTGGTATTGTATTTTAGTACATGACCTCGTTAACTTGATGTTAACCTTAAAAATGTGTGGAAACGTCAAAATCCATGATATAGACCGTATAAAAACATGCAGCTACACAATTTAACAACATGTTAAACAATCCCAGTACACCCACAGTGGATGTTTTATTAGGTACACCCACACCATAAAATGAGATCCAACACATTGAGATGAGTCAGAAATTCTAATCAAGTCCCTTTTACACTATCTTTTTCGTAGCCTGTTTTGAGGGCCGGTCCTGTCTCATGCAAATGACCAACTCCCTTCGACTGCGGGGTCAATGCTTAGAATGGCTTTTGTTGCCATGACAACTAGGAGTGATGCTCGGGGATGGTTACTTGTTAAGCCCGGAATCTAATAAAGCTAGCTTGTTTTGAGTGGGCGGTCCTGTCTCATGCGAATGAAATACTGTCTATCCCCTTCCAGTGTGGGGCCAATGACTTAAGTTTAACGGTAGGCATGGCTCAATGGATTGTATTTTCACTGGCGGAGGCAGAACTTCGCCATCAAACCACCTAAATTAGCATGTTAAACGAGGTAGCCAAATAATAAAAACTCCCATTTACATACGTCTTCTTTAAAAGAGTTTGTCACCCAACAAAGTTTTTCTGAAGAACTTCTCTAGTGGTGAAGAAACCTGACAGTCAGTCAGTTCGCGAAACCTCCAAGCAGATGGTCTGTGGTTTTGCCGACCGTCTGTAAGCTGCTTTTGTATTCGCCTGGAGGGCAAAAAGGAATGGGGGGGGGGGGTGGTTGGGCATAGCGTGAGAAGACAAAATAGTGAAAAGTGACCGTGCGTCTCACTTCAACATGCGCATTAAAAAGCGTCGCGAGGCATCAGTTCTTGCCAGTTGGGTGTCAAGGTGAAATGTGCCCTGACTGTTTTGGCGTCTGCCTGGTGGCAATCCAAACGCAGGGAAACATTTCATCATCCGCTTGCACTGTGTGAATAACAATCAAGAGTCCTCATGACTGGAAAGTGGAGCTCCCTCAGTCCAGGTAATTGCTGCCTCCAAGTGACATCACCATGTTATTTGGGGTCGAGTGTTTATTTGACCAAGAATACGACGTACCAAGTAACGCCTACCATACCAAACTGTGTTTGATTTTAAGAGATTCAATACAGAAAAAAGGAGCTAATATTGGACGAATAAATCAACCAGACGATTAATCGGTCGAGCCCTGAACTCAATATGAGTTCCATCAAGGATTGGAATAGATGACCTAGATGGAGTTTTAGTAGCAAATTTGAAATAGCGGATGTATGAGTGAGTGGGATTTACATTTTAAAGAAAGAGTAGTGGTTCTAAGAATGACCCCTGTGGGACCCCTTTTTCTAAGGTAATGACATCACAGACATCACCAACCCTAACAGCCTGTGTGTGACCTAAGAGCTCATAAACCAAGCAAGCACCTTTTGGCTAAGCCCTCAGAAGGGTATCCATCAAAAACTTTTGATAGCTGGATAAAGGAACACAGAATGTCCTTTTTTCTATAGGAGCTTTAATGTCACGAAAGACGTTAAGGCATGCGGTCACAGTGTTGTTCTTGGTTGTAAAAGCAGACTGCAACATTTTGTTCCGACGGAGAGGTTGGAGATGGGGCAATCATTCAGTTGAGAAGGATCTCGAGACACAAGGGCTTGTTTCAAGGATTGTTATCAGGGCATTTTTCATCTGAAATAGAAAGTTTATATACCATACCTTAGTCCATAATTGGAGTGGCGACTTTTATATAGAAGGGGTCGATGCCATCAGGCCAGCAGACTTTTTCGGGGTCTTACGTTTGCAAAGCATTGGACATCAAAAAAGGAGACAAAACAAAAGGGAGATAATTTGAATTAAAAGTAGGCAGATTAGAGGATTTAGAGGAATTTGTACTACTTGGCCGGGAAACAGGATGTACTGGAAATCATCAAGACTAAGCCCAGCCTTTTTGAAATGGATTTTATGAGGGTGATGCTGATAACAAAATTTGGCTGAATAAAATTCAAGATAACCGATTAAAAAAAAAAAAATATATATATATATATATATATAGTTAACTCATTTGTTCCCCAAAACGTATTAATACGTTCTATTGTAAATATTACCATGCTCCCAAAGACGAAATGTATCTTTTTTTATGCTAGAGCATACAAAAGGCTTTGATGCAGCCTCTCAACTTCAAAGAACGGTTAAAGAAATGGTAGTTAATACAAAAACGGCCAGCAGGTGGCAGCAGAGTATAAGAGATCAACCAGGGCCATGTTGCAAAAATCTCTTTGCCCCACCGTTTTACACAGATTTGTGAATAATGATGAAACTTAGCTGTATTCTAATGCTAAGTGCTGCAAAACGGAAATAGATACAAATATACTTGTTATTTTTTTCCCGATGAAAGAAGAGACTCTATTTTTTCTTTTAGTAGGTTTCATGTTTTCATAGCAATAGAACACAATATTCTGTGGGTCTTGCAAAATCAGTCAAAATCCAGTAAAACAGCCGTGAGCGACGGGGGTTCCTTCAGTGAAAATGGCTGCGAGTGAACAAGTTAATAAAGTAACAATACATTTGGCCACTTAATCCTTACAAATTATGGGCAGAACATTTGACTGTTTTACAATACTTTGTTTTGTCATATTTCTTTAACTTGACAGCATAGAGAAAAATTGGTAAAAAATCAGCAGATTTGTTTTGCTTGGGGACGAGGATTGTTTCAATATCATTATCTTTGTTACGTTGTCATTTGTTAACTCATTCACTCCCAGCCATTTTCACAGAATCAGTCCCCTTCACTGCAGCTGTTTTACTGGATTTTGACTGATTTTGTAAGGCCCACAGAATATTGTGTTCTATTGCTATAAAAACATGGTGGAACCTGCCAAAAGAAAGATTAGAGTCTCTTCTTTCATCAGGGAAAAGAAAAAGTAAATTTCTATCTGTTTCCGTTTCGCAGCAATTAGCATTCGAATATAGCTGAATTTAATCATTATTCACAAATCTATTTAGAAATGTGAGTAATGAGCTTTTTTTCAACATGGCCCCCGTTTGATTTCTGTTGCTCTGCTGCCACCTGCTGGCCGTTTGTGTAATTACTACAATTTCTTCAACCGTTCTTTGCAGTTGAGGCTTCATCAAAGCCTTCTGCTCTAGCATTAAAAAAACGTATAAATGTGTCTTTGGGACACTTAAAACATTTAAAATAGAAGGTATTTAGACATGTTTGGGAGCAAATGAGTTAATGTGTAAAAAAAAAAAAAAATCTTCAGAAATGTTATTTAATTTTATATGAGCTATCATCGGCCGATTAAACCGATTAATCCTGTGAGGCCCTAATTAGTTTCTAGTCAGAAATGAGAGTCATTTACCCTCCAGCTATTCTTTTAGTCTGTAAAGTTTTCACTGTGCTTCAAAACTTTGAGTGGTTGTTTGAAGTAATCGAAGTTAAGGACAGCTTCAGAGTCTTTTGATGGCGAGGTGCTAATTTGGTTCATACCGGTAAGGTGTAACAAAATTTGTGAGTTAAAAAAAAAATGCTTTCAATGCTCAAAATGTGTTAGGTATTGTATAAGCAATTTCTTCTACTTGTTATTTGAGGCTGGTTCCCTAATTTCTCGAACGCAGCATCAGACAGCCAGTTCATGTTTTCCCTATTTGGCTAATACAACACGAGGCTAACTTTGAACTTTCCGCACTAATGAGTCCAAGTAGAGGTGAGTGTGTTTGAGCGTGGAGAGATGAAGGTTGCCATGGTGATGGAAATTCCGGAATTACAGTCCGAGCAGATGCTTGCCCCCACTCTACCCTCCCAGAGATCCTCTTATCAGGCCCGACAACCGCGGCCGAGTCCCTCGCCGTCTTGCAACTCTTTGGATATTAGCTTCCATTTTCACACCTCGGTGGAAATATGAGCAGGAGAAACCGAGTGTCTGGGGGCGCGTCGATGGCCGTCGCGGTCCGGCCGCATTCTGGAAGGCGCTCTGAGGCCGGCGGCCGTTTGTGGGGGAGGAGGCCGGCCGTGGCGGAGGGTTCTGGTGCGCAGCGAGGTGTCGTCACACTCCAAAGGGAGAAAAAAAAACCCACTGATTTATATTTGTCGCATGGACGTGCGAAGCTAAGAGCGGGGGAGGTTGAGGGCGGAGGAATTTGTTGAGATGGCAGAAAAAGGAGCGAGGTTGGAGGACGGACTGAGAAGTCTCATGACGTATGCGAAGTACAGTGATACCTTGACTTCACAGATCTTGAAGTGCCATGAATTATTTGTATAAACAGCTGATAGTAGTAAAGGTAATTATTGCCTCTTATTTAGGGCCCGACCAATATATAAATAATAAAAACATTTTTACTTGTTTATAACTGCTGTAAAGCATTAACCTTTTCTTTTATATAGTTTTATCTTATAACTCATTTTTCACACATTTGAGAAGAATTTGTGCCTTTGCGTAGTGTTATCTCACCTTGTGTGTATGTGCTCGCACAAGATTTGTGTGCGGATATTCGTTACTCGGAGGGAAAACACTCCCAAAGTCAATGCTAACTTCCTGTTAGCATTTGAATGGGATCCTCCCTCCGCTTTTAGCATTAGCACTAGGCTAGCGATGTTTTAAAAAACGAAGCGTGTTTTGTATTTAAATATACAGTGGATGTCATTCTTAACGCCGTGTGTTTAGTTTTACAGTTAACTCCAACTGCGGTGTCATTAAACGGCGTAAAGGAAATAACACACGGCTACACGCTTGCTAGCTGCTAATGCTACGCAAGCAAAACGGTGCGCTCGGGGTACTTTCACAGCATCGGAAACTTCGCCCATTTGGCCTGATTGGCTGATGTTTGAAGGCTAATTATCGGCCGATTAGTGTTTATTTTTTCACAAGTTTCAGAATTCCTGGCTTTCTTGAACACAGCATCAGAATGTTTTACCAGAGTAAAAGCTTTCCAGTTTGTTTTTGTGTGTGTGCGTGTGTCTCCACACCTTCGCTCATATCTCTAGTTGTTTAAGTGCAAAGATGGATTACCAGGTGTGGGGAAATCCACTTTGGGAAGTAATTTACTGAACCGTCTGCCGCCTGACTTCATTTAATGAAACTCTTGCGTCGCTAATCCTGGCGTCGTGATTCTCTCCATGCCCAAAAAGAAATGTCATCTTAAATACAGCCGTGGACGTGCGCGTCAAATCACTGCATTATGTGGACGAGACACCTTTTAAAGCAATTTACCTTCAGCAAGTTAACGACATGAAAGGTTACCTGGTGTCAGCCAGGATGGATCCTCTAATATATCGTAAACAGAAATAATTCCAGCTGGGTCAGACGGCAGCGCAAACACTCGGCAGCGTCCTTGCGTGTGTGCGTGTGCGCACAATGCCTGAAATAAATTAACGCGGCAAAGCTTTCAAGCGGCCGTCGGTGCAGATAAAAGGTGGCGATAAGATCCCCTCTCTCACTCGTCTGCATCATTAGCACCAGTAAATAAATACAAGCCAGCGCATAAAAAAAATATTAGTTTTGTTTGTGGGCTTGATGAAGCGGCGCCGAGTGTGACACGTTGACATGATGCAATACCGTATCTTCAGCTAGGCGGTGATATATTGCATTCTGGTGCAATATGTTATGATAACGTATGATATGATGTAGTGGATTATGGTACAACGTGTCATTGTGCAATATGTTGTAGTACTTTATGATACTTACGATACAACAAAAGCGCTACACTGTTACAATGAAATACGACATGTATGGTACAATACGATACAATGTTTATAATATGGGATGAGATGATGCAATACAATGTTACATCACAATAGGATATGGTACGATAAATATGAAACGATGCAATATGATGCAATTTGATATGCTATAATACAATATGGTGCACAATACATAACAATACAGCTAGCTAGCACCCTAGCAGGTAAATGAGCACCATGGGTGCTAGTTAGCTAGATAGCTAGCTAGCGCTTTAGCAGGTAAACGAGCACCATAGGAGCTAGCAGGTAAACGAGCACCATGGGTGCTAGCTAGCTAGATAGCTAGCTTTTTAGCAGGTAAACGAGCACCATAGGAGCTAGCAGGTAAACGAGCACCATGGGTGCTAGCTAGCTAGATAGCTAGCTCTTTAGCAGGTTAAACGAGCACCATAGGAGCTAGCAGGTAAACGAGCACCGTGGGTGCTAGCTAGCTAGATAGCTAGCTCTTTAGCAGGTAAACGAGCACCATAGGAGCTAGCAGGTAAACAAGCACCATGGCACTAGCACCTGAGGCTAAAGCCAAATTGTGGCAGGATTTTAACTTTCTGGACCTGGATTTGCCACCTTTGGTGATGAGACAGTCTGATATGGTACCAAATGTTTTAAACGGTACGTTCCGATATATTTCAATATGCCATGAGACGTAACCGTACAAAACGTTACTTAACGATACTTAACTCTACAATCTGATGTTATAATACAGTAGGTTGCGGTACACGACGATACGATACGATACATAAAAGCCCATAAGAGTTGATACAATATAATCCAATTTATGCTCCATCTCTGTCTGCATCATTAGCACCAGTAAATAAATAGAAGCGTGTGCTTGAAATCGACTTTTGTTTTCTCCAAGAAGCAGGCCTCGCTTCTAAAGATACTTTCCACGTCACCGCACGTCTGTTGGGTAAGTACCTTGCCGCGTTGGGATCACTTTTCCGTCGGAAACCTGGAGATAATTAGCCGCTCGGAGCCAAGGAAGTGTGGGATGGAAAAGACTTTGGGTGTGCGTGGAGGGATATTTGTGAATAAATGTGAATCATCATCATCATCATCATCATCATACCAGTCGCTTCTCATAAGTCACATGGCGGCTTTGTTTCTTTTTTTTTTCCCTCTTTCTGCTGCCGTCTTGTCAGCTAAATGCTTGAAATTCCTGCTACTTGTTGCGGTTACTAGAGAGAGACGCTCTCATCGGTCCACGCGCCAAGGTCGGTCCCGAGAACAAAGCGTTGCGGTGTTGTTTGTGGCTCTTTTTATTGCAAATATGATAAATGTCTTCGCACCAGGCCAAAGTGTGTGGGCTGCAGTCTGGAAATGATGCGGGACCGAGTCGCTTGTCGCTTGTTTGCCACGACTTGCTGGATTTTGTTGTTGTTGTTGTTTCGACTTGTTTACTTGGACTGATAATGAAGAGCAGACTTCTGCACAATACATTTAATTGAAAGAAAATACAGCAATTTGCGTAGAACAATAGCATTATTAGTTATTATATGCACTATATGATATAATACCATCCAAGTACAAGGAGTTATGATACAATACGGTTCGATACGTACGGTATGGCATGATACGATTAGAGCTGTCAAAATTAATCGATTAATCGACAAGCAATCGATTATCAAATTAATCGACAACTATTTAATAATCAGTCATTTTTTTTGTTTAAAATTGTCCAAATCCTCTGATTTCAGCACATCAACAGTAATTGTTCAATGATTTCTGTAGTCCTTCATGAAAATAGGACATTTGCAAACATCTGTTTTTACTTTGCAAAACAATGACTGAACCTGTAACATAGTGCAACATCAATCACCAGACGGCCCCGCCCCCCGTTTTTTATCACTATATAAATACAAAGTACGAAATAAACACGACTCATTGGTTAAAAAACTGTAATCAGGGAAAAAATGCTTTTGGAATGCACTTTAATGCAAAATTTAATTGAATCCGATTAGTCGATTGAATCAATTGAATAATCGATAGATCGATCGATTCTAAAAATATTCGATAGTGACAGCATCAGATATGATACGATTAGAATATAATACAGTACGGTAATATATGATATATAATCTAATTAGATATGGTTATGGTCGATTCTAATAGAATTATGGTACAATTTGATAGTACACAATAAAATGTGTCACATTGACACATTAGGTTACAATACAATTCAATATCGTAGCATATGGTGCAATACCATACGATAGGGTACGATATGATATAACATGATACGGTATAATGTGAAATGGTACGATATGATACGATGCAATTTCATGTGGTACGATAGAATGTATTATTGTATGTACAACATATGTTACAATATGAACATATTTCTTAAAATGTGTACTAGTCCGCTATGATGCAATACATGATGATTCGATACGATTTATTATTCGAATATGATATGATACTACCCGAAAAAATATGTGAAAGAATTTGATACGGTACAAAATGATACAGTATGATAATGGTACAAAATGATATAGTACAAGACAATACAATATGATAAGGAGTTTTATTATTATTTTCCTTTTATACGGTAATATGGTAGATATTTGACCATATGACCTTAATATGTTACGTAGGCAGGACGTTTTTAATGGCAGTCTCCGTGTTCAAAGTGCATTTATGTCATGAAGAAGCCGAGCGTTCCCAGCAGCCGATGGTTTGTGAGTCGCAGCTTTTCCACTAGATGAGACGAGCAGCAACAGAAATCCTCACTGGATGAAATCTGCTCCGTTCACAAGCATCCTCACAGGCTTGTTTCGTCCTCCTTTTTTTTTTTCTTTTTTCTTTTTTAAGGTCGTGACATTTGGGAATTTGATCCGTTGTGTTGCAAAGGGACCCGCAGTGGAAAACAGTTTTCCGCTCGGCCTTTTCTCTGCCCACGACATTGGCCTGTTTGTTTGAGAGAAACGGATGCGGGTCACTAAAGTGGATTGAACTCCCCGAAAAGGAAATACAGCCGGCGTTTTCTTCACCCCCTCCAAAAAAAATGCGCTTCGCACCCTGCCCATGAATGAGGCCTAAGTTTGGCCACGTGTTGTGTAGCCGAGCCACGGCAACAAGGCCCGGCGTTGTCCTGCTTTGCTGCCTCGCTAGCGGGCCCAAAACACCCGAGGCGGCTTGGATGGTGATGAAACAAACGAGAGGCGCTTTCAGATAACAGGAAGTTGTTGGATTGGATTGAATTGGACGATGAGACGGAAACATTTTTTTTTTTAAAACATTTTTTCTTTATATAATACCAGGAAGCATCAAGTTCAACATTCCGTAGATGTTGTCACACCGTTTGTTGGGGGCGGAGCATTATATTCCTTCGCATTATAATTGGAGTGAATCATATCATATTGTATTGCATCATATTGAGTCGTAATTATACTGAATTGGATCAAATATTGGAATTAATTATATCAGATTGTTCTTGGAGTGAATTGTAATAATTGATGTCAACTAGAGGGGTCAGGTGATCTTTTTTTTTTTAAATCATAATTAATCGCAAATTTGATATCGGTTCTAAATGTACAATGAAATAATTTTTTCTACGTTTTTATACTCTTGTTAACATAAAAGTAGGGGATTTTTTTTTTTTTAAATAATAGAAATTTGGCTGCATCTTTTAGTCATTGATTATACAGCAATTTTATAATAATTCATAACATAGAGTAAAAATTAAAAAGATGTACTGTACTATAAAAAATGAGTGTTATATTGATCTGTGTTGAGGTCATTTTTCTGCCACTAGATGGCATAATTGCATTTGTAAGACGTTTGTGACCGCTCAGTGCATTTTTCTTTTCGTATTAAAAGCGACCTCATCTTTAACATGAAATAATTTGTGAAATTCTGCACATTTTTAAAATTGCAAAATACAACTTGACTCCAGTCTCCACAAATATATGCATTATTAATACATTTAGTACTAAATTTTGACGTGGATGTTTCTGCTGCGTTGCAAGTGGAATTCCCGCAGTGCAGCCTTTCCAAGTAAGGGACGGTCATTAATCGCATGTTAAAAAAAAAAAGTGGCGTTAAAGGAACTTTAACCCTGGAGAACCCAAGAAGCCTTTTCTTCTTTGGAAAATTATCAATTATACATTAAATGACTGCTATAAATTCACTGAACACAAAAATATATGTTTTTTCAATGTTTTTTTCAATTTATTCCCTAATTTAGGATCAGGGTGAAATTTGACCCTTTGGGATTTAGGGGTGTCGTTTCGAAAAATCAGAATAACAAAAACTGTCAGTAAACTATTTAGAATTTAAGAAAATAATCAATCAAATACACAGCTACATTGAACAATATAATTTTTTTGTTTTATTTGTTGCATTTTAGCCATCTTGTCACCACCACTCTGGCTCATGTAAGTGCAATATTCATCCACTAGATGGCGCCATGCAGGGGTCAGAAGTGGCACTTTGGACTTTTGAAGTTAAATTTGTAAAAAAAAAAAAAAAAAAAAAGGTCTTTGTTATTTGAGTAGCAGAATTTATAGGGGCCAAATTTGACCCCGTGGGTTCTCCAGGGTTTAAATGAACTCAAAATGAAGGCACTCATTTTGACACCCCTAATGTAAACGCGTCCTGATAGCCACATACCGAAATGAAACTAGCTTAAGCTGCTCAACATTCGTTAGCAAAGTACTTTAGCGCTTGACGCGTCCTTAAGCAAGCGCTTCAATCTGTTACCCGAACACCGCACTCTGCGCGTGTAACAAAGTCAAATGAAGCTCATTAAACAACTAAATAGCTTTGGATTCCCATTAGCATTTGCTAAGTAGCCCTCCAGACTGCCGTGTCGAGGTGCAGCAGGTTTTATTCCCTGTTAATGCTTCCAGAAGTCTTTTTACGGGCGTAATTAAGTTAATAGTAACATTTTTTTTCCTTGAAACTCTCTTGGGTTTATTTATTCTTCATTTTCTTTTTCTGGCGCATCAGCTAATATGCTGAACTCATTAGCGATCCAGGAGCGTGTGGTCCTGTGGGAGTCGGAGTGTTGGCTTCAATTTTGGGGCTTGTTTTAGTGTGTTTTGGGCCAGCGCGTATTAAAACGCCGGCGTGGACTCGCCCGGCCGTGCATCGTTTCTCTTGTTGCGGTGATGCAGCGTTTAATTAGACCCTCGTTGTTGTTGTCGTTCCTGCCGATGCCGCCGCTGTTCGTTTTCAGCCCGACAACAAAAGGGGAACGAAAGGCTCATGTTCATGAGAAATCTTGTGCAATTATGTTCCTGAGATCACCGTTATTGTCAGCACTTAATCAAGCCTTTGTGTCACTGCAAAGGAACAACGAGGGCTGATGGCAATTGTGCCTGCCACTCGCAGTCAGCTTGATTTTTGCTATTGTGTACTTGAGGGATCGGTGAACTCATCGAAGCGGCAATTCGGCTGGATGAAGCTGCGTTTCAGACTCCAGGGAAGTTGGAGACCAGCAACTTGGTGCTTAAGATGGCCTCAACTTAGAAAGTTAGGGTAGAAAGTACAGCGAGTGAACACCCTCACTTATTTACAAATCGCTCTCATTTGTAGGGATAAACCGATTATCTGCGCCGATATTGAGCATTTTGACAAATATCGGCATCGGCCGTTTTGAAGAATCGATAATAGATCCGTAGAGGGGAAAAAAAGTGTTTGTAGGAATAAACCGATTATCTGCGCCGATATTGAGCATTTTGACAAATATCGGCATCGGCCGTTTTGAAGAATCGATAATAGATCCGTAGAAAAAAAAAAGTATTTGTAGGAATAAACCGATTATCTGCGCCGATATTGAGCATTTTGACAAATATCGGCATCGGCCGTTTTGAAGAATCGATAATAGATCCGTAGGAAAAAAAAAAGTATTTGTAGGAATAAACCGATTATCTGCGCCAATATTGAGCATTTTGACAAATATCGGCATCGGCCGTTTGAAGAATCGATAATAGATCCGTAGAAGGAAAAAAAAGTGTTTGTAGGAATAAACTGATTACCTGCGCCGATATCGAGCATTTTGACAAATATCGGCATCGGCCATTTTGAAGAATTGATAATAGATCCGTAGAAGAAAAAAAAAGTGTTTGTAGGAATAAACCAATTATCTGCGCCGATATTGAGCATTTTGACAAATATCGGCATCGGCCGTTTTGAAGAATCGATAATAGATCCGTAGAAAGAAAAAAGTTTTTGTAGGAATAAACCGATTATCTGCGCCGATATTGAGCATTTTGACAAATATCGGCATTGGCCATTTTGAAGAATCGTACGGCCGATAATAGATCCGTTAAAAAAAAAAGTGTTAACTTTAGGGAAGTAATTACTGGGTATTTAAATTTTCAGAGATGCTGTTGGCCCTGGGAACTCTCTGCATCTTCTGTTTTGTTTGAAATTAAAAACTAAGATAAATAAGATTTTAAAAATTAAGATCATAGGTGTCAAACTCCGGACCCCGAGGGCCGCATTCCTGCAGGTTTTGGAGGTTTCAAGCTTGATTCCAATCAGCACTGATCATCAATCAGCTGATGAGCCGATCATATATCAGCTGTGTTGGAGAAGGGAAACATCCAAAAACCTGCAGGACTCCAGCCCTCGAGGACCGGAGTTTGACACCTATGCTTTAGATATTTTGACATTTTGGAAAACTTTATTTACTGAAGAAAACAATAAGCAGCTATTTACTTAAGTTTGTATTTAACTTTTGAAGACATGATACTGCGGTCGCTAAACTTTTTGTGACAATTTTAAAACAAAGGTGTCTATTGACTAAGGTTTTACGAACACTAAAAGTTGCTCAATAAACATATGCTTAAAATAAATAAAATAAATAATTGAGATAAGGACAAAAATTCAACAGTTTTTTTTTTAAAAATCGCTTTCCTTTCTTTGGTCCTTCCTCAGGTCTCCTGACTCTGGCTGTGTTTTGAAGTGTTCGATTTAGGTGAACGGTATGGGATTTTTTAATAGGTTTTAGGTGAACTAATGAATACACACTCACACGCACGCACATGCACATACTCACCCACATACAAAATAAAATAAAAAAATTAAAAAATAATTATAATAATAAAAAATAAATAAGAAAGAGAGAGAGCAATGATGATGACATGTCAAATCGGTAAAATTACCGATTGAACAATACTGAGCTCTCCAGAAATTTAAAAAAAGAAGAAGAAAAAATCGATCCCGATGAAGCATTTTTCGATAGATGAACTCCCAAGGGAAATGATCTCTCTGCTAAACCTGGTGCAAGCATCACTTCATCGATCTGTCCGTCTTTCCATCCGTTTTCTGAACCGCTTATGTAATTTGGATTTCAATTGTATTAACTGCTCTAAGTCGATTCAAACCATATCGCCACACATCACAAAAATTACGAGCGAATGGCATCGAAATCGGAGCGCATCTTTGACAGTCACTTGAAGCAAATCGTGATCACTGGCAAGCTTTCGCCTCTCATCAGGCTCTCGTTAGCGTGCGGTCAAATCCAGCGGGTAAAGAAAATGTCCTGTGCAAACTTGCCGCTTTCTGAAAAGTTTTGAATTTCATTTTGTCTTCGGCCCACTTTGTCAGATGAAAGAAAAACAAAACTGCGAATGCACTTCATTATCATTTCCTACCCATGTACAAATAGGTCAATGCCGCAGATATAAAGCCAACACTTAAAAGGATTTAAGATCTTATTCTGCGTGTTTAGAGAAGCCTTGTAATGGCCTGGATGCTGGCAATCCCTTTGTACCCCCCCCCCCCACCTTCCCCATGCTGTGGTAAAAGTAGAAGTACGGATTAATCAAAACAATGTGTTTCCAATTCTTTGCTAATGATGTCAACTGACTAACAAAAAATGCTAAGTTAGCAAACACTCATACGCTTTGCCCGTACGTTTTTTTTCTCCTGATTAGACGGAGAATTTTTGACCACCAGCAGCGTTCTCTTTAGGGGTGCAGCTATTAACCGCTTTTACGAGTAACCGTGGTTTTTAAACGTCAGGGATATTTAACCGCGGCCGTTCATGTCCGTTCGCAACCGTCCATCCCGTTTGAACGTCGTCAGCTCTTCTGCTTCCACATTTGGCCCATTTAGCGGGCGCACAACGACACAGGGTGAGCTCAGCCTTGCCGGATAGAGGGGCCATAGGTCGAGCGAGACTTTTGAAGCCGCGGGGCTGCCATCTTGGCACTCCCAAGAAAAACGTATCTCGGCTGCAAAATGCCTACATTTGTAGCGTAAACTGCACAAATATCGCCAGTTTAAAAGCTGTGGACAAACACTTCGCCTGCAAGTATGATTGAAATGGAAAGGAATTGAAAGTTTGACTTTGTTTTTCAGAAGGGAAATACATACCTAATATCTTGTTTCACTGTTAAGTGTATTATTTATCTTTCAAATGGCAGCTACTTTATATTTTATGATTCAGTTATTTCATTATTAAAGTTAAAGCCAATTTGAGCGTTTTTTTAGTTCTGAAACTATAATATTTCTTCTTTTTTTTTTTTTACTTATCTGTGTGCTGGATTTGTTTTAAAAAGGCAACCATTTTTAAAATTTATTTTTAGATATTTGTTTTTGTTAAAAATAAAAATATTCAAAGAATGCTGATGTGATTTTTCATTTTTTTAAATGTCTATAAGAATAACCGTAAAGCCGCATTTTTTTCTCAGCCTATAATCGTATACCAAAATCTGAAATCTATGTGCCATGGACGGGAAATATCGTGCCTCTTCTAATCTAAATAGTCATCGTCGCTAATGCTCCTCAGTTCACGTTCCTCCATTTCACTGTTACTGTTACTTATTTTCACTTTGTTAAAATAAACCTAAAATTAAAGCCAATTTGAGCTTTTCAAGTTCTGAAATTATACTTCATTTTTTTTACTTATTTGTGTGCTGTATTTGTTTTAAAATACAGCAACTTTTTTTTAAATTCATTTTCATTTATTTATTTTTGTTAAAAATAAACATTTTCAAAGAATGCTGATGTGATTTTTTTTTTTTATATGTCTATAAGAATAACCGTAAAATCGTATTTTTTTTTCCCCCTCAGACTATAATCGTACACGTCGCTAATGCTCCCCCGTTCATGTTCGTCCATGTCACCGTTATTTCCGCTTCGAAAGACCTCCAGATCCCAATCATGCGATTGACTATCTTTTTTATCTTGTGTTTTTATCCGCAATGGTTAGAAAAAGCAACTACAACTCATGTACAATAACAAAGTATTTGTACTTAGTTACTTCCCACCATTGTTAATTATTAACCATGAATGCGAACGTGCTTTTTTTTTTTTTTTTTTTTAAACGCATTTCTATACCATCTCTGGGGGGAAGGGGCATGAATAAATGAGTGTTTGACGCCGACAGACACAGTAGATTTCCACTCCACTCGCGCCTGTCGCTGCCATTTTTAGCCTACGGCAGCGCTGGCTGGCCTTGTCGCCACCTCGCCCGGCGGTGCCACGTGTGAACCCCCCCCGCCCACACACACACATCGCCCCACCAATCCAAGCTACCCCTTACCCTCCTCGCCTGCTGCACGGCGGGGGTCTCTGGGGACTGGGCCGTGGACCCAGAGCACACTAGTGGTCTTAAAGCGCTGCTACTGAGGGGAAGTCCTGTGCCTTTGAAGTAGCCTGTTTACTCTTGAGGGTTGGGGGGGGTGGGGAGGGGGGGTGCACAAGAATGCCAGTGTCACGGCGGGAGCGATGGAGGGCAGGAATGCGGCCCACAATCCCAAGCCTGTAGGAGCCAGCCCGCGGACGACGTGGCGGCCATATCTTTGCTGTTTATTTTAGCTCGACGCGACCGCTCAATCAACACGACTGTCTGCAGAGCGGAGCATCTCTGGAAAAATGAAAAGGAAAAGAAAAATGGCCTCTGCTTGGATATATGCTGCATACTTATCTCATAAGACGTTTACAAATGTTGTCGCTTAAGGACAGGACTCCCGAACGAGCCGCTGTGTGCTACAATTGCGGTGTGCCCCGTTGTATTGTAATTGGATTACTGTTTCGTAACTAGATTGTAACTAAATGTATCGTAATTAGGGTAAAGAATATCATTTAGTAATCAGAGCGTACGTTATCATATTGCATCGTTATTGGTGTGTATCATATAATCAAAATGAATTGAATAGTAACTAGAGTTAATTGTAACTTCATTACGCTACATAATCGGAATGTATTATACTGTATCGTAATTGAAGTATTGTAGCACATCATAATTGGAATGAATCATATTGGATCGTAAATGAAGTGCATTGTATCATAACATAATTATCGGATTATATCAAATTTTATTATATTGCAATTGGAGGATATTGTGTCGTGTTGTAGTTCTAGTGAACTGTATCATAATGCATCGTTATTGGAATGAATTAAATCGAATTGTAATCGAAATGTATCGCAATGGCATTGTAATCAGAGTAAATCGTTACGTATAATAATTCTATCGTATGTAATCAGAATTTGAATGAAACGGATGGTATCGTAAATAGAGTGAATCGTTTTGTATCGCATTGTAATTGGAATGTATTGCATCGTAGCCACTTCGCAAATGACATGTATTGTATCGCAATTGGAGTGCATAGTATCACATTTTGAATATACACGAGACACCCGTATTTTCTGATTTAAAAAAAATAAAATAAAATTATAATCTATAATTTTTAACAGTGTTTATCATCAGAATTTTTTTGAATAACTTTTTTGGATTATTATTTTTTCCCCCCAATGGGCATCAATTATATGTGGATTTTCGCTATTCACTAGAATAGTGACCAGGCCAGAGTCCACTGTATTGTACAATTGGAATGAATTACATCCCAATTCTATTTGCAGTGTACTGTATTCCGTTGTATTTGGAGTGTATGGTATCATAATAGAAGCGAATCATATCACATCATAATAAGTGAAACATATAGCGTTTTAATTAGGGTGAATTGTACTGTATCATCATTAGAGTGTTTCATATCCTAATTACGATGAATCATATCGTATCCCGCACCGATCGTAGTGAATGGCAGGTCTGACGGAGTGCAAAGCTAAGCGGTGTTAGTGGACCGCACCACCACTTCCATCACATGGATGATCGTGATCGGTTTCACAGTGCACTGCCAGCCAGACCCAATACTGTCAGCTTCAATAAAACACTTTATTTTCATATCAGACGTAGCCAGAACTACTCACGCTGAAGCCAAATCAGATTGTTTCCCTCTTATGTAACCACAAAAGATCATCCGCGTGTGGCGCCAATAACTATACTCCGGATCGCTCATGTCTGAGAAACACTCAAGCACACACACACGTTCGTATGTTTGTGTATTTAAAACTGCGGTGATAAATATAGAACGTTTGTACTTAGTATCATGAGGGTACGAAGAAAATACAGTTTGCCACTTGTAGCCGTAGTAGTAGCAGCAGCAGCGACGTGTAAGCATTCACACACGTCTTCACAGATGTGACAATTTCATTTTCAGATCTCTCCACAGACGCAAATGTTTTTGGGTCACGGTTTGGGATGTAGAGTGCCCCTAAAGTCACTATCAACTTCCCTTTTTTTTCTATTTTATTTCAGGTCTCTTTCAGACAAATGTGAGACAGCTTTGGCTTTGTACTTTTGTAAGCATATACTTTCCTCGCCTGTGACTCACCAATTAATTGGAGCAGTGTTAAAAAAAATTGCCACCTGGCAAGAAGTTTTTCTTTCCCCAACTGCAGTTTGAGAAGCATATGGCCGACACCTTGCCTGTCCCCACGTTACATATATATATATTATTTTGTTAATCCACTAAGGTTAAATGTGAGTTTAATTAAGTGGGTACAACTACTTATTATTTTTTATCTTTTGTACATATGCTTTACTGTAAACACCAACAAAATTAACCCATGCTAAACGCTTAGCAATAAAGTTTAGTATTAGCGCGCTGGCGATTACATTTAAGGTAAACAAACATAAACCACCATTTAGTTCACACATACATCATTATATCTACATGAGTTTAATTGAGGGGATATAACTATTTTTTTTAATTTATCTTCTGTGCATAAGCATTCTTAAACACCAACACGATTAGCCTATGCTAAACGGTTAGCAATCGCGATTAGCATTAGCGTGCTATCAATTACCATTTAAGGTAAACAAACACTAACTACCATTTAGTTCACACAGTCATTATATCTACATGTAATAGTGTCTTAAAAGTAACTCACTTTTGTGACGATGCTTCAAAAATAGTCCATGAGTAAACGAGTGGAGCTGCCTGTTAGCTACAATGAGCTCACTCCTTGTCCACTGCGTGCGTCTGCAAAAATGGTCCGTGTAGAAACATGGATGGCGGCGCAAACATGGTTCCGGTGGAGCTTCGAGACCACTGATCTGAATATATGACTGGATAGTCGATAGACCAAGAATTTTGAAGCCGCGAGGCCTCCATATTGCTCCTCCCAAGAAACGTTTCTCGGCATCCGATCCTATACATTTACAGTATTGAAATTGGAGAACATTTGAGACATTTGAGTACTGAGTAGAAGCAGCAGGATTTATGATGTTTTAAATTTGTTAAACATAAACAAGAGGACATTTTACAACTTGCTTTACATACATGTATAAATTATATGCTTAATGATGTTTACAGGAGGAAACTTGAATATATATATTTTTAAATAATTATAACTGTAATTCAACAAAAGATGCCTCTGCCAAGTCTAATATTGGGGTCTTAAGAACTGAGCGATAAAAGAAAAAGGGGGTCTTAAGCAGCACATACCGTCCACTTGTTAAATTATTTTTTTAACTTGTTAAAAAATAATAATAATAATAATAAATAGTGACCACCCCGCCACAAACCCCCACTCCCGTCCCCGGCCCTAACTGCCTACGAGCTGTATATGTCCAATCTCTACGTATACTGTATAGTTTATACAGCAGTCTTCTTGCGAGATGGAAGGAGCAAGATGGCCGCTCTATCGCTTCAACGGTTTGCACGGGTGTGTACGAGCTATCGGCTATCCAGTCATATATTCAGATTAGTGTCCCAGGCAGAAATTTTTAGTCAACCTATTTTCAAAGTATCCAACTTGGTCAACTTTTTTCCCCCAGCCCTATTTTATACTAACACTGGGAAATGATGATGTCCAACCACTTGTAGTCGGAACGGGTAAAGCGTTATCGTTGTGTACGGCATCCGCTGAATTGAGTTTTTGTCGCCGCTAAATTGCAGTGCAGCCTCCTGAACAGAATTTCGACGGCTTGTCACGAGCCTCTGCTCTTCGGGCTCTGCGTTTTCATCAGTGGTTTGTAAAGAAGAGCCGGGTTTGAGAACAGCGTAAATTGGGTTATTTTTGGGGCTCTGAGAACTGCAGCCGGGGACAGAATGACTGCATAATGACTTTTGGGACACATAGCGAGAGTTGACTGTATAAAAAGCTACTTTTTCACAGCTATTACTCGTCAGGAAATTGATGGATGGTTGCAGTCGTTCACTCTCGTAGATGAATGAGCTGAGGGCTGCCCGGCGGTGATTAATTTGACTAAACACATATTTATTCAGAAAAGGGCCCAGGGCAAGCACGACATGAAGCAAAATAATAAGGCCCCCAAAGAGCCAAGGCCCCACTGTGAGAGATAAAAGCGCAGTCGTCCATTCGGTTTGGATGTAAAAACAACTGGTAAATGTTGGGCACCTGCTAGAGCAATAGCGAGTGGTTATCAGAAGCGTCAAGGACACGGCACAGAAGCTCCCTACCGCCGATAGCCGAAGACAGCGGGAGCAGGCACACGTCAGGAAGCCTCAAACTAACTGTGGGTGTTGTAACTGGGATTTTGACAAATCCGCCAGGAGAAGGATTGCTACACTCGAGCACGAGGATCAAATCAGGGGGCGGAATATGGAGATGCCTTCGTTTGTCAGAGCAACTGAAAAGCACTTTTGCCAAAAATAACATAGCGGTGCTTTTCCAATCCTTCCACCGCTCTCGGACTGGTTTAAAAGAAGAATGAAAGAAGCCAATCTATTTCTTGTTCATTATTCAAACGTTTCCTATAATCGTTAATAGGAGAAGTCTTCACAATTTTTTTTCTGTCTTCTAGTCACAGTATCCTGATCAATATTGCTTTTGTGGAATATGAGTTAAGCAGCAAAATCCAACCGTTTGTATGCGTCTCGGGGGGGGGGGGGCAGTTTGGCACAGTTGCTCAGGTAATGACCAATCACCGCTCACCTGTTGTCTGAAGCTAAGCTGTGATTGGTTCCCTGAGCCCTGAGCAACTGTGATGTCATTTTCAGTCAATCGCAAGTGGCTGTACAAAATGGCTGCCGATGAGATAAAAACAGGCTGGATTTTGCTGCTTACTTCATATTCCACGCTCATCTGTAGGTTACTCTCAAACTAATTGAAAAAATAAAGAAAATTGTGAATTTAACCCAAACACAAATCCTCTGCGACCTGAATGCTAACGTACAATGGGAAACTCCATAGGCACCCCGGCTAACAATTAGCATCCATGTGGTGATGTTGTTACCCTTAAGGTATCTGGTATTTCCATTAAAAAATACATCACACGTTTTTCTTGGCAGCCATTTTGTACAGCCACTTGCGATTGACTGAAAATGACATCACAGGTAATTACTTGAGCTCACCTGTTGTCTGAAGCTAAGCTGTGATTGGTTCCCGGAGCCCTGAGCAACTGTGATGTCTTTTTTAGTCAATCGCAAGTGGCTGTACAAAATGGCCGCCGTTGAGATAATGCGATAAAAACGGGCTGGATTTCACTGCTTACATCATGTTCCACAAACGCAATATTAATCAGAATGTTGTATTTATGCTAGTGGGGGCACATCCAACGTATTATTGCTGAGAAATTTCGGATTGACTTCAACAGCTCTCAATTCAACTCTCAGTTCAACTTTGGTACTTGAGACAATTAGAAAATGGAGGAGATATTCAAAGTCACTTTCCAGCAGATTAGCATAACCTCGACGTGTGGATGAATGAAAATCAACACAGACAACTAATGAATGTTTTTTTTTTATACATGCAGACGCAGAGTTGCCACATGTTCCCGAGACCTTGAATGCAGTTGCCAGGCAGATCAATGAGACGGTCCAGCAGCGGCGTCGGCGCGACGCCGGCGAGAACGACTACAACATCGAAGTTCTGCTGGGAGTGGACGACTCGGTGGTTCGATTTCACGGGAAGGAGCATGTGCAGAATTACCTCCTCACACTCATGAATATTGTAAGTGTGCATTTCAACATTCCCTAAAGAATTATAGAAATACGTTATTCGGCGCTGATAGTGGAATGATGACGATGCACGGCACGGATTGTGTGCCTCGGCGTGCTTTAATGCACTGAGCCACACTTGATAGGAGGATACGCGCACACACACGCCAGAGGGGGGTGTTTTGTGTGTGAAGGCGTGCTGCGAAGACACGCGTTTTTCTTCGCAGCGCTCAGCAGGAAGTGGCCATGCCGAGCTGCCGCCGTCCTGTCTGCTCGCAGAGATTAGCTGCCGTTAGCGTCCTAACGCAGGGCCGGGAAGGCTCGTCACGTTTTGCCAGGAACAAACCACACATTTCGACACATTTCAACAAATCATGATTACTGCATTTGCTAACTTTATTTTATTCTAAACTTATTTTGATTTTTTTGTTTAATATTTTTTTTAATTGAATTAAAATCATACCATTAATTGTCTACTTTTATAATTTTATTCAATTTAAGCAATTGATTAATTAAGAGGTTTTGTTTTTTGAAATTCATTTTTATGTCATTCATTACTTAAAAAAATATATAAAAAATATCCGTATATAATATATTTAATTGAATCGAATCATAATTCATTAGTTTATGTCATTTTAAATATATTTGTACTTAACAAATGCAATGAATTTAAATTAAACATTGAAAAAAAATATTCAAATTAAAAAAAAAATGAATTAAATAATAATAATAATAACAAAGAACAAATAAACATTGAAAAGAAATGAAAAAAATACCTTTTACTCTACAAAAAAAATATAAATGGTTGATTTCAATTAAGATGAACAACTTCCTGTTCAGTTTTGGGCACGGGTCCTTGAGACTTTTTTTGGTGGGTCCTTTTATGATTGGCATGTCCATCCAGTTTCATGTCAAGTGTGAAAACTGATCTTGGAGGTTATTTATTTATTTATTTATTTATTTAAATGATTATTTATTTTTCATGCTATCCTGTGGGAGTCATTTGGGCAAATTTGTTGGTCGGAGTTCACCAAAATGCCAGATTTCCTGTTCAAGTCGGGCATGGGTCCTTGAGACTTTTTGCGCAATGATAGAAATGTGTCCAAAAAAGTCTTGTCTGCAATTTTTTTTCTTACTTTCTTGGGGGAATTCATAGTAGGAGTTAAGCTGATTTTAACCAAAATGGCTGATTCGCTGTTCAATTCTTGGCATGGATCCTTGAGACTTTTTCGTGGGTCCTGTTATAATACACACGTCCCCCAAATTTGGTGTTGACGGGAAACTGGTTTATTTGCGTTCTTGGGGGGAATTATTTAGCCGACTTGGCTAGTTGGAGTCCACGGGAAAAACAAAAGCGACAAAATGGCCGACTTCTTGTTGAATCGGGTCTATGAGACTTTCTTGTGGAGCCAGTTCGTAGTAGCAGTTCAGCAAACTACATCCTCTTGCTAATACAATCCAAAATAACGGACTTCCTGTTCAAATTCAGACACGGCTCCTTGAGGCTTTTTCATAACCGTTGATGAAATTGGTGTTGAGGACCCGATTTGTCTTCAACTTTCCGGTGACTCCTCGAGCGAGTTCCGTTGAGTTTTCGCCAGGGTACTTACTGTACATGCGCTTGCTCTCACTCTCTTCAATGTAATTGTTGTCTTTTGTGTCTCGGGGAAGCCTGTAATTGCATATCATGCGCCAACTCGTCAGGGAAACAAAAAAAAAAAGCTTGACTGGAGGCGGCCGATGAGCGTCAGTCAGTGTGTTGTTCCTTTAATGAGGTATTCTCATGTAGATAGCGGAATGCTTTGGCCCGCGGAATTTGGACGCTTGTTCCCCAGCAACAAGTCTGCTGACGGTGATGGAAGCCTTAACCAACCCCCTCAAGCCAACCGCCCACCCACCCATCCTTGAGGGTCCCGAGATAATGACTGGCACACACGCACACTCACACTGTATGCACTCACACCATTTGATCGGTGTTGTCGTAGATGACGGCTTATGTGGGAGGAAAATGAGGTTTGTAACATTTGCCGTCTGATTTCACCCACTTGACACTTTCACAATCAATGATCAGCATTAGAGGAAGAGGCGAGTTTTCATACTCTTGTTAACATAAAAGTGCGGAAACATTTTTAAACTATAGAAATATATTTTAGTCATTGATACAGTCATTTCATAATAATTCATAAAATTGAGTTAAAATTAAAAAGATGTACTGTACTGCAAAAAAAAAATTGGTGTGATATTGATTTGCGTTGAGTTCATTTTTCTGCCACTAGATGGCATAATTGCATTTGTAAGACGTTGGTGACACCTCAATGCATTTTTCTTTTCATATTAAGAGCTACCTAATCTTTAATTGATTCACTGCCATTGACGCCTATAGACTTTTAAAAATTCATTTGAACTATTTCTATTATTTTAACATTTTTTCCATTTTTTTAAATGAAAACCTAGATTTTTTTTTGTATATTTAGAACAGATATAAAAAAATTGTGATTAATCATGAGTAATTAATTGATTAATTAATTACATTAATCACGCATCTAAAAAAATTTGTAGCGTTAAAGGAACTTTAAATTAACTCAAAATGAACGCACATATTTTGACACCCCTAAAAATATATTTTTTTGTATTGAAACAAATATCGAACCGTGTCATTAAGTATTGAATGGACTCGAACCATGATGCAGAGATTGATACAGCAGATTTTAAACTGTAAAAAATTATGCAGCGCAAATGCAGTACGAACAGAGGCGTAGCTTGCCATTAGGCAAGGCAGGCAATTGTTTGGGGCCCCTTAGCCAGCACGGGCCCCAAGAGGGCACACAGATTTGACACAAACCACGTATCCTTCACATTAGCAGTGCAGCAATGACATCTGAACGTCTCAAACTCCTTGAGTTAGGTGTGTTTTTCGTCTTTAAAAACAAACAACAAAACAATAGTAAGGTTGATTTTTTTATTTTTATTTTTTTTGTAAATGATCATGAATAGTAGTAAAGCTTTTATTTAAAAAAACAAAACGACCATGGGGGTAAAGGGTTTTTTTTCCTATAAAAAAAAAGAAAATGTAAAGTAAGGTTGTTTTTTTTTTTTTATAAAAAATGATCATGTATAATAAGGTTTTTATTATGCTAACAAAAAAAAGACCTTGTATAGTAAGTTGTTGTTTGTTTTTTTTTAATAAAAAAATGATAGGTAAGGCTTGTAAGGCTTTTTTTTTTAAATGAATAAAATTACCAAGATTTTTTCTTTAAAAAAAAGAAAGATCACGTATAACAAGGCTTTTATTATGTTAAAAAAAAATGACCATGTATGTATTGTAAGGCTTTTTTTCTTTTCTTTTTTAACGACCACGCAATTTGTAATCTTATTTTCCTTTTTCTGGCTCACTTAGAAAGATTTTTGCTATTGAAGATCTCGATGTGCCATTTTAAAATGATACGCTATGTATGCTACGAATGGCCGCTGAGGCCCCCAATCTTCTTGCTTGGGGCCCCTGGGGAATTGTTGCTACGCCAAAGTGCGTATGATCTCCCTATTTACTCGCTTTTGTTCATCTAGTCTCTGCATCGTCCTTTCAAGCCATGAAAGACCCCCCGTCATTCCCCACTCATCCGCCGCTCTTATCTTGCCTCCATCCAACCTCCTCTCCTCTGCCCCCCCCACCCTAATTCCATCTCGCCGCCTCCATTTGATCTCCTTCACACTGTCACCTCTTCATCCCTTGACAGTGTTATTTGATTATACATGATTATACATGATAATGTATTTGCATGTATGCAGGCTACGTTGTAATCTAGTCCATGTGTCTTTTTGCACGCCTCTTATTATTTAGGCATACAATCAGG
Organism: Vanacampus margaritifer; assembly: GCF_051991255.1. Classification (NCBI taxonomy): domain Eukaryota; kingdom Metazoa; phylum Chordata; class Actinopteri; order Syngnathiformes; family Syngnathidae; genus Vanacampus; species Vanacampus margaritifer. The sequence goes on from NC_135434.1 coordinate 3,239,397, forward strand.
AACGCTCTTTTTTTTTTTTTTTTTTTCTTACCCGTCTTTGTTATTTATAGGACGTGCACAGGTGGCATTTACACACAATCATTTCTGCAGTACAATTTATTTCCGTTAAGGACTCATTTAAAAGACAAATTAGCACTAGCTTGCCATGCAGCTTAACCTTTCCAAGAAAATAAATACAAGGTCCACCTATATATCTGTAGAGATTCATAGCATCGAACCGTCTTCCTTTACGAGGGCAACTCGAGTGTAGCTTGATAGAGCGAAAAAAACCTTCCAGACATTCAACTTCATCCAGATCTACACTCACATATATAATTTATTATTTATGTCTTTTTTGGTATAATCCTACCAACTCACAAATAAACTGTCAATCGTCACAAGGTGGCTGTCTTGTTGTGCCTGGCGAACATTTACGAACAGTATTTCGCCATTTTTCCCGTGTAGTAATAAAAACGTAAAAATTCAACCACAATTATAATAAAATGGAAAAAAAAATAGTTTTTTTTTTTTAAAGACTGCTACTACTGTTAAAAATAATTATAAGCAAATGAGTAAAACCTACTCAAATTCTATCTCTATCCCCGAACCATGATAATAAAATAGTCTACACAATCCCAGTTTTTTGTGATACAAAAAAAGGCAAATTTTTAAACTTTTCCCGCCATTAATGTGAACTATATATAATGCAATTGATTTTTTTTCCAAGGGAAAGTCTCAATAAACAACTGAGTTAATGCACACCAATTAAGGTCAACTGGATTTCCAACAATAATTGGAAATGTGGACTCGTCAGACCACAGCACGCTTTTCTGACTGTTATTGATAAATGGCTTTCACTTTGCATGGTAGACTTTTAGTTTGCATTTGTAGATGTAGCGACAAAGTGTTGATAACTGACAAATGTTTTGTGAAGTGTTCCCGGTCTACACAAACGAGACTTCAAGCTATTTATTGCTCCGCTCATCTCAATTTTACTCTCAAACGAAACGATAAAACAAAGAAAATTGTGAATTTAACGCAAACGCAAGCCCTCCGCTAGCTGAATGCTAACATACAATGGGAGACTCCATAGGCGCAGCGGCTAACAATTAGCTACGTGGCGATTAAACCATCTGATATTTCCCCTTAAAAAAACACATCACAAGAGAAGAGAGGCTGTAATGCATTCATAGAATTTCCATTTATTTCAATGGGGAAAGATCATTTGCGGCACAAGTGTTTTGATGGTCGGATCACGACTTCCAATAGGTCAGCGTCGAGCCGGAATGTGACCACGTTAGGAAAAGGAAACGGAAGAAAAGTGTTGCGAGCCAGCGCTCGGACTGGGATTTCGCTGGCGGGGCGGCTTTGAAGTGGCTCATTCTCGACCGGGATTACACTATGCACTTTGCAAAAAAAAAAGAGTAGGAAGACACGAGAGTCCCTCTCGTACTCTCTTATCTATCCACTTCCGCTCACTGTCAATCACAAATCTATCACAGCAGCTGTTAGATTTGTGATTGGATTAGTGAGTGTGTGTGGGAGGAACTTTAAGCCTCACACACACACACACAGACACGCACACACACACACGACTGTCTTCTGCCTTCTGCGGAGGATGAACAGAGTTTTTGTCGAGTCAACAGCTAGTTTGATGTTTCTTTGGTGTGCTAATGGTCAACAGTAGCTCGTTTTAAACAGTTAATTGAATTCAAATCGACATTGTAGTGTTTATGTTTACACTACATCTTAGGGGTGTTCAAAAAATATCGATTCGGCAATGTATTGCGATATTACAGCGCGCAATTCTCGTTTGTTAAATGCAGTCGCTCACCGTTGTAAGCCTGAAATTTCAGATAAATATACAAATCTTACAGTGCACATGTACAAGTTTACTGATTAGTCGTGATGGGAAAATGAAGCTTCATGAACCTTCATGATGCACTTGCAAAAATTATTATTTTTTTACTCCTCTAGATGGTGCTCTTGGTTTAAAGATGGAAATTGATGACATTCCCACTGCCTCTTTAAACCAAGAGTGCCTTCTAGAGGAGACAAAAAATACCACAAGTGCTTCATGAAGCTTCATCTGTCTGTCTGGTTAGCTGTTGAGCTAGCTAGCTGGCACATTTAAACCAAGAGTGCCATCTAGAGGAGTCAAAAATATCACAAGTGCTTCATGAAGCTTCATTTGTCTATTACTACTGATTAGTATTTTCCAAATTTTGAGTAAAAAAAAAAAAATCTCAATAATCGACTTAAAGATTCATATCGTGATTAATCGGTATCGAATCGAATCGTGACCTATGATTCGTGATTCGGACCGAATCGCCAGGTACGAGGCAATTCACACCCCTGCTACACTTGGTAGGAACTGTCTTTCATTTGCGTTTTGCACTTGCATTTTGTTAGCGTAAGCTTCAACATAAGCCATGCGGTAAGCAACCGCCGCTCCTGGCACATTTTTTAGTTATATATCCCTAAATAAATCATTTCGCCACCAACAACCCTTTTTCACTCTTGTTTTTCTCAGCAGAAATGAGATGAGCCCTAGAATATGCTGAAATACAATACTTCCTGTTTCATTCTTCTTTCAAATGTACACCATCTCAAACTAATTAAGTGTGCTGCCATCCAGAGGTCAAATGTGGAATTACACCCGATATAAAGAAGTGTTACGTCAAAATAAAGTTAATAACTGTACCAAAAAATCAGCAAAATAACCTGGAACTCACAATGGAGGAAGGGCATTTACTGTAAATCATCAAAGTAAATGAATTTGAAGTGGACGCCGTATAAACCACAACTATAACTGCATTTGGCGTTCCTTCTTCTTACTTTCAGTGCATGTATAAAACATGCATGCTTGGTGAGTCAATAACTGGAGTTTGCCCGCAGGTGTGCATGTGTGATTGGCTGTCAGTTCGAGATTGGCTCCTCTCCCTCGGGACCCCTCCACCCCCCTTCCCCCCCCCTTGAAGGGCTGCATAGAAAATGGGTAGCTGCAGCTTGACATGCATTCCTCGTATTTCCAACGCAGTAACACAGTGACGTAAAAAGTTTGTTCACTTGCGTCCACAGATTGGAGCTCGCTGCAATCGGCGCTGTCGTGATGCTGCGGGGCTGCTTGTATTTTTATTACATTACTGCACTATCGTGCCGGGTACGTTATTGTACAGTCAAGAATAGGATGCATGTAAATGTGTTGGATGAGGCGGTCTGGTGTTATCATGCTGGAGGCGGAGATTTGTCATGGACCTTTTCTGAGCATCCTTCTGTCATATGGTGGAAAGCATGCAAAGAGAGATTTTTATTTATTTATTTTTTTTAGAATGAGATGTTCTTAAAAATTGAAAAAATAAAATAAATTAAAAATAGTGCTTTTTTAGGTCATGTGGAGAGACCCCTACCAAGACTTGTTTCAGTGACTTCTGCTGAACTTTTAACTGCTAAAAGATCCTTCATAGATATCTAAGTCTGCAATTTACGATTATTTTGATAATCAATTAATCTGGTGATTATTTTTGCTTGATCACTTGATGGATCGGATTAAAAAAAAAATATATATATATTAATTTAAAAAAAATTCTGATTAACTTTAAAAAAATATATAAAATAAAGGCAAAAATGTTGACAGTTGTTTTCCAAAAAAACGCATAATATTTTACAGTATTTGTATTAAGAACAAAGATAATAAATTTGATCCCAGAATATTTACAGTCAAAAGGCTGAAGAAAAAAAAATCGAAATACTTGGCAATCGATCAGTTGTCGATTAATCCTTTAATTATTGCACTTGTAGTGATTACATTTTCAACGGTGTCCTGCTTATAATTGTCGAACTAATAGTTGGCGATTAAATTAGTAATTGATTACTTGTCCATTAATGCGTTAATTGTTGCAACAATTGCAACCTCTGCTTATTCAGCTGGTCAAAAAAATATATATATATTTTTTGTTTTTTTCATTCCAGTGACTCAATCTCAGATAAAGCAACTTGATCAGTATTTTGCGGAACCTACTGTGTTTTCAAAATTCGGGCCATGTGGAGCAACTGGGGGTCACTTTCAAAGCAGTAAGTCATGCAAATGATTCACCTTCGGAAAATAACTTTGACACCTGGACCTGTCACAGGATGCGATAGCCTGGACGAAGTTCTCCATGTGTGAGACGCGCGTGTTCAGCGGGCCGGCTGGGAGAACCTCAGCGGGCTAAAAGCAAATGAGCGCCACGGCACGCCGGGCTGTCCTTTCGGTCAGAACGCTCCCGCTGGCTAATAAGCACTTTGCATATTTCCAGATCGGAAGACGGACATTTCCGTGTGTGTTCTGTTTCTATTGACATTTACAACGGAGTCAGTGGGCCGCACGCAGCACATCGTGATTCAGGATCACCTGCTAAACGACATGTAAATTATACAGCGGGGGCATGAAGATCACCTCCTAAAGGACATGTATGTATATTGTATTATATGACACAGGGTCCATTTGAGGCATATTCATAATTAAACTAATTAGCAATTTTGTTAGTTGTAATATTTTTTGTAACACAGTTTAGCAGATAACATCAAATAATTACTTCATTTTTTGTCAACATTCAAAACATAAACAATTTGAAATGTGGACTCGTCAGACCGCAGAAGCCAGCAACCCTTGACATGGTTTTCGCCTTGCATGGTGGAGTTAGTATTTAAAACCGCCACATAACCTCTGCTGCGCAATTGCTAGAATATGCTAAAATATAATGGAAAACTTCATAGGCACACGGGCTAACAATTAGCATTTATGAGGAAGTATTGTTACCCTTCAAGCAGTGACGGGAAAATGAAGCTTCATGAACCACTTGCAATCTTCTTTTTTTTTTTACTCCTACTCCTTACTATAGATGGTGTTCTTGGTTTAAAGATGCAGTTGAAATTGTATCAATTTCCAATGTGCTAGCCTTTATCTTTAAACCAAGAGCACCATCTACAGGAAGAAAAAAATATTGCAAGTTGTTCATGAAATTTCGTTTTTCTCATTCTTACCTTGAACATAAACAGCAGTGCTACACATGTAAACATATTACATAGCAATACTCACAGGCATATATTCTTTGTCCTCCGCAAAGAACGGCTAACATTACTGCTGTACTGAGAGGCTGAGAGCAGCTGATCCTCCAGTAGTGTTGTACAGGCTTTCTTTCTTTCTAAAAACAAAAGCCACCAACGCCACGATTCTTATAATAGCTACACTTTTTTTTTCTGCAAGCCTCCTGAGGGATTTCAATGAAAGAGAAGCTGTTTTTTTCTTTTTCTTTTTAAATGCAAAATGCACCTGGAGGACTGAGTCACGGAGAAGAAATATTGCATATTTCAATATGAAAGAACAGTTTTTTTTTAAATTTCGCAACAAATCATTTTGTCCATTTGCGCATTGTAATAATAAAAGTAGCTGATGAAAGTGGCCGCCGACTCTCACGTGTAGTGTGGCTGTTGTAGCATTGTCACTGTGGGAAATATCATGTAGCAAAGAGTTCCGTTCAAAGAAAATTACATGACATTCATTGTTGTATGAAAATGACACGACAGTCGTGCCTTCACTCGCAAATCATCGTGTTTTTTTTTGTTCTTTCTTCTTCTTCAATTCACTCGAAATTGTGTTGTTCCTTCTGGTGTGCACGCCTCGGCCACCTGGGGGCAGTATAATGCACATACAGATTATGGACAGGTGATTATTGGCGCAGATATATGGCAATTTGAAAATATCGTCATGTGACTTTAAAAAAAAAATTCTAATTACTTTAAAAATTAACTTCATGGAAATATTTGTTTATTTATTTTAAAGTTTATTACTTACTTTGAAATTTTGGAAAGTTTTATTTACTATACGAGCTGTTTTCATTTAACATTTTAAGACATCCTCAGAACTCCCTAAACTTTTTGTTAGAATTTTTGATTTTTAATTAAAAAAAAAAGAAAAAATTCTTGAGAGCTCAGTATTGTTCATTCAGTAATTTTACCGATTTGACATGTCATCATCATTGCTCTCCTTTATTTTTTATGTATTTTTTTTTTTTTATGTGGATGTGCGTGCGCGCGTGCGAGTGTGTGTGTATACATTAGTTCACCTAAAACCTATTCAAAAATTCCATACCGTTCACCTAAACCAAACACTTCCAGCCAGCCATTACAGCCTCTAACTTTGTTAGAATTTTAAAACAAAGACGCTTAGTCTTAAGATATTTAAAAAACAAACAAACAAACAACTCCGTTGGAAAACAATCCATATTGGTGAATACCTCCATTCTAACCTATCAATTTGAGGACAAATGCCCAAATGATTGCAACAATATTACAGGACTCTTGAAAATGCGACCGCGTGCTGGACCGCATGGAAGAACGGCGCGGGCCGTGCCCTCCCTTCAACTAGCCCATTTAGCAGCACTATTCACGGAAAGGCTCACAAGATATTTTGCTGTCGTCTTCTGAATAACAAAGCACTTCAAACACGGAGGACATGAATTCAGGTCTCATTGAAGGCAAGCAATTTCTCCCACTGTCAGTTGTCATGGGGATGTACAGTACAGCTCACCTCCAATCGTGGCGCCACCCCAACCACCGATTTAATAATGCCACAGCATCTCTTATCATATATCGTTATTTCATTTCAATTCTATCCTCTGTTTGCCCTCAATTGTAATTGTCTCAGGGACTTTGTGGCATCGAAATAAATGCCCCCCCCCCCCCCCCCGCCATTACTCCCAAATGTGAAGCCCTTCCAACAGCAAATCCATCACTTGTATTTATTATGGCCCAGATTCCTGAAGATAGGGAGGGCCGAGGCCGATCCCTAAAGGGGAAATTTGATCCCGCGGCCTGATTAAAAGCAAGCTTGCTGGTAAAACAAGGTGTTGTTTGGGCGAACGCAGCGTGAGAGCTGCTGCTGGAGTGTGCTCACTTTGCATTTCTTATGGTTGCACCGCTGGGAATGTGTTGTTTCTCAGACTGGTTCACAGGCAAAGTCAAGCAGACCATGTGTGTAAGAAGCCGAGACCAGATTGTGATGTTTAACACCACCTTTGTGTTGAAAGAAATTGTCACCGATGTTGCCACGCGTCGAAATGTCCGAATATGTGAAGCCACGACGGCTGCGTGAACATTTGCTGCCGTGAGTGCTGTGTAAAAGGCAGTATTTTCCGGAAAGACAGTGTGAAAGGGGCTTCGTCTTCAACAAGTTTTCTTTCCAACTAATTTAAGCAACCTGCTTCTTTTTTCCCACTTCCTAGGTGAATGAGATTTACCACGACGAGTCCTTGGGGGTCCACATCAATGTGGTCCTTGTGAGGATGATCATGCTGGGCTATGCCAAGGTGAGCTACTTCTTTTTTTTTTTTTTTTTTTTTTTTTTTTTCCAGGAGAGCTCAGTATTGTTCATTCGATTTGACATCATCATTGCTCTCCTTTTTTTAAAAAACAAACAAACAAATCAATTAAAAAAAAATTTATAATTTTAAATTATAATAATTTTAAAGGTGAGCTACTTCTAACTCACTGACTAACTCATAAACCAACCAACAAACAGCCACCCAATGAAAGGGTGGTTTACAGTAGGATGCGTTTCAGCGTACTTTTGTTGCTAACCAACCAACTAACCAAAAAACCCAGATAAAAGGGAGATTCAGGTTGCTTTTCTTACTTGTGTTGTCACTAACTAACTAACTAACATGAAACGGTTTCTGACCTTACTTGCTACTAACCAACCAACCAATCTTGATCCAAGGGACATTCGGGTTGTTTCCAATCAAATGTGTTGTGTCACTAACTAATGAACCAACCAACCAAACAAACAATCAACGAACCAGTAAAATATCTACTGACCAACCGATCAATCTTAATGAAAAGGACATTCAGGACCTGACTGACTGACTAAGAGTCAACTTGTTTCTGACCTTACTTGTTGCCAACCAACCAACCAACCAATCAATCTTGATCCAAAGAAGATTTAGGCTTTAGGCAACCAAACGAGTTGTGTTGTGAACTAATGAACTAACCAACCGATTAAAATAACCTAGCAACCGACAAGCCAGTTAACCAAAGGATAAATTAATCCTGATGAAGAAACCATTCTAGAGCTGAATGGGCTAACTAATGTTAGAAGACTATCTTTGTCTTCCGCGTGTTCGTTGTTGTTCAGGTAGAGAGAATGTTGATTTTCTGAATACAGACTGGAGATCGGTGAACAGTTCCTTCGAAGGATTTATTTTACAGAATATTCCGGACACAAGCAAGTTTACAGACAAATGGCTGCAGTCCTCTCGCAAGTGTGTAGCTACAGTGGACTCACAGCATTCTTATACTATCTTGAAAACCCCCAAGAAAACAGCCCCCAGCCCTTAAACTAAAACAGTTATAACTAAATCTGAGCAAAAGACCCTCAACACTAACTAACTAACTAACTAACTAACTACTTTCCATGGATAATTATTTACTCAATTCACAATGGGATTTTTATTATGGGTTAAACCATTAGAACTAGTTGAATGGATCTGTTCACATATCTTGGTAAGTGCTGCTGTTTTGGTTTTCAACAGTTCAGTTAGCTTTTTAAAGTCACCTTTCTTTACAGTCTGAGCAGTGTTGGGTTCTCATACCGCACTATACGATCTTCACCCAGATCGGGTTAATAGTTGTTTTTGGTGACCGGTCAACATGTTCCCCCGTCTTTCCCATCAGTCCATCAGCCTCATCGAAAGAGGCAACCCGTCCCGCAGTTTGGAGAATGTCTGCCGCTGGGCTTTTGGCCAGCAGAAAGGCGACGTAGACCACGCCGAGCACCACGACCACGCCATCTTCCTCACCCGCCAAGGCTTCGGCCCCACTGGAATGCAAGGTAAGGGAACGCGACATCCCCCAAATCACACACGGACCGAGCCAACCCAAGCTCTGAAACAGGACGCGGGTCAGCACACACGGTCAGTCCATCCAAAGCTCTCACCGAAAAGGTGGGCATGTATTCATGACGAGCCCATTTAACGACAGTATCACAGTATATAGAATGACGGGTGACGCTAAGTTGCAATGTTTTTTTTTCCCCACTTAACATCTAATGTGGCATCAGATGCAAATTATGAGGATTTGCCATTAAAAAGGTGATACGAGGGCTCTTCGACCACAGGAAGTCTTCCATTTTAGTTCCAAAGCAGACACTTGGGCTGTACTCGTCATCTGGAGCACCAAGAGATAACCCATTGTTATTTCCCATCATTTTGCTCAAATCTAAATGAATGGGCCTGCAGCCTCTCAAGTCGTGCGCCTCTCGTACCGGGCCGCCATCCCATCTTCCAGCTGCATGAGAAAAGAATTCCTTCGTACGCACAGTACGTACTTTGCACCGGTTTAAGAATGACCACAATGTGAATTTAATTAGCTTTCCATTCTCCCCAGTCCCTTTTTGCCGTAGGGCGTGAAAAATCTATTAGACGTGACCGTAATCCTCCCGGCGAGCGGCCTGGGTTTTAATTTTTCAATTTTTTATTGGCTTCATGTCTTCACGTCGACGCGGCTATTCTAAAGCCAAATTCTTCTCACGTCGTCCGGGGTAGGGTCCGGGGGGGGCGTTACATCTTACAACTCGAGTTAGCGTTTGATAAGCAGGGAGCCGCGCAGCCACCAACATGTTATTAAGCGTTTGGCTTTGAGTGTGACATGTTTTGAAATGGGATCATTTCAGCAAACAAAGCAATTGAGCGGGAAGTCGCCCATTCGGACGGCGAGGGCGCAATAACGGGCTGATGGAATGTGTCGGAGGCGCTTGTCCCGTCTTTCGCAAATTAGCCAATTGAATCTATCAAATAGCCTTGGAAAACAGACACAAACCATTTATCATGTGCAATGATGTTTGTTTTTAAGATGTTTACTGAGCCGGAGTGGACTCTTCTTACACAAGGTGTCATTATAGCACAATGTCAGTATTAGGCCTGTCATGGTAATTACTAGATCGACTTGTCGCTCCATAAATAAAATGGGTGATTTTGTTGGGTTAGTTGTTGGGTGTTTTTCTGTACTTGATGAATGGCCGTTTACATGCGTGTTTGTTTACATTCGTCAGCAACATTCATTCACTCTCTTCTGTGCGAGTTCGCTTACATACACACTCGGGGTGTTTTCGAAAAACATTTCAATGGTTGGGTTCGACTGTTTCAGTTCGTTTCGCATGTGTCCCATCAGTGAATCCGTTAGTATTGAGGCAACAGTGTACGGTAGTGCTAACGTTAGCCAAGTAGCGCTAATGCTGTTGCTAACAGCTATGGTCTTCACTGCTCTTTTTGTACTCTTTCATTGCTTGTTTATGTAGCCGACATTCGCTATACCCGCCCAAAAACTTAAAGGGATCAGCGACCCGCGCCAGATACTCGTTTGGAGTGGCAGAATTGACAGCAAGATCAGCATTTTGAGTCTGTATCACTCCAATGCAAGATGTCTGGTGCGTAGAGATCTTGTGATGGAGCTTGCTTGAAATCGCTGTACGTACAAAAAAAAAAAAAGGGAAAGTGAATACAAATGAAAATGTTTCTAAACCAAATTATAGAACAAATATTATATAGTACAAAAGAAAAAGGAAGATGCATATCAGTCATCTCATGGGGCGGCCATTTTGCCACTTGCTGCCGACTGAAGATGACGTCGCAGTTGCTCCGGGCTCAGGCAACGACCAATCACAGCTCACCGGTTTTCTGAAGTTGAGCTATGATTGGTTGTTACCTGAGACCTGAGCAACTGTGATGTCATTTTCACACGACAGCAAGTGGCAAAATGGCCGCATTCTGATATTGATAATAATTGCTGGATTTTACTGCTTAACTATTCCACTAATGCAATATTAACCAAAATACTGTATTTAGATGAGTGGGGCTGCATAGAACATACTATTGTCAAGAAATGATTTTGGGTTGACTTGCCCTTTAAAGAATGAAATAAATAAATCAATGAAATGAAAATACATTCATCTGCTACGGACTCATTTAATAACTTCAGCTTTTATTTAGGAGAGTAAACACTAGACAGTTTACATTAGAAACCTATCACAGGTAACCACCAAACAACAACCCTGCATTTAAAAAAAGGGCAGCTGTGGCTACTTAAGTAGCTTTTTTTTTTTTTGGGGCGGTAAGCTACTTACCGCCACCACGGTGTGAGTGCATGAATAATGTAGCCATTACATTGTAAAGTGTCTCTGAGTGTCTAGAAAAGTGCTATATAAATCCCATGCATTATTATTATTATCATGTCTATTATCAGAGGTAGCGATACAATTTAGACTAGTTTAGGCCATTTTCAGGGACCTTTTAAAGACTCGCTACTCCCCAAAGCGAGTTTCCCTTAGCGACACGAAATGTTGCTCTCTAAAAGACATGCCTGAAAACACGCAGGAAGTCTGTTGGTTTGAAGTGGCCATTTTGTGGCCATTTTGATTCTTTCCAGGGAAGAAACAAAGATGGACGTGTCCATTTTGCAACTACATATTTCAACCACTCATATGTAGCAGCGTCCCCTGATGACTACAGTTTGATTGAGGTTGTGTATCGCTGTCCAAAGATTCCTTCAATAAAACCACAACAAACCCAATGTAATTGTTTTTGGAAGTGAAGAAAGGAGGATTGCTGTTAGTACCGTAAATACATTAAATCAGTGCATTTAAAAAGCAAATACCAAGTCCGAAACTAAAGCAAAGAATTACATGTTTGTGTCTTTAACCAAACCCTGCCTGAGAAAATCAAGCCTACTAGCTTAACGCTAACACACAATGCAAGACGCCGTAGACGGGCTAGCTATTAGCATCGGTGTCGCAGTGTTACACCACTTTAAGCTATGGCTAAACAGATATACTTTATGACTGCGGCTTACTGAGGAACTGCGACCGTTTGCTTCCTACTGAATTGACATCACTGTTTGATTTTATAAGTACAACATTATAGAGTGCACTCGGAGTAAAGACTTAGTTAGCGTTTTGCGCAGGTTGCACATTGGAGAGCCGCCACATGCTGTCACTTGTGATCCAAAGGCGACCGCTGGGAGGAAAGCTTCTTTTCGCCAGCTCACATGAATAAGCGTGAATCACTGTCGCGCACGCACACGCGCCTCGACATTGTTTGTTTGATCAAAAAAAAGCAAAGTCAAAAAGCCTCAGGTCAGTTCTCATGAAAGAAATGTCAGCCAGCCGCCGCTCTCAAAAATGTATATGAAAATTCTTATTAGTAACCTGGCCAGCATGTAGTTCATTTGCAAACCAGAGGAGGAAAATGTTAAATAGGAAGAGTAGACAGAAACTACTTAGATATAAAATTAACATTGACTGCTGGGCAACGGAACATTTTGATCGAATTTGCATTATTTAGCCACGTCAGCTAGCTAGTTTATATACTTCGTTATCCACCTCAATATTTCACGATAAAAATGTCTTCATCTGAGTAACTTTACCAAAACATACTCTAGTAACTCCACTGGGCAGTCAAATATTTTTCCTAGTCATCAAAATTCACCGTCTTGCCACGTCCTCACGCAACAATAAAAATTGCTTCACAATTTTGTTGTCAATCTGTTTTATTCAGGTGCTCCAAATTTGGAAGCAATCAGACAAAATCTGTGGGACCAGTTTACTTCCGAAGAACCCATTTGAAAAGACAAAAAAAAAAATGCCTTTAAAACATTTGTTTCAACCTAAAATGACACACTTCCTGTGTCTTTACGGACATCTTTACAGCTTCCTGAGACCTTTTTGTTGCTCTATCGTGATAGACATGTAAAAAGTATATATTTATTTTGCTAAGAGCAATTAGCTCTTGCATTTCACTTTTCTTTCTTTCCTTTGATCCGACCTCGGGTCTCCTGACAACTTCTCGCCTCTAGCGGGATTCTGAAGTCCTCGGTTTAAGGTGAAGGATATGGCATTTTTAATAAGGTTTCAGGCGAATTAATAAGCACAAACTCGCACGCATGCACACACAAAAAAAGAGAGCATTGATGACGACATGTTGAATCGGTAAGATTACCGAATGAACAATACTGAGCTCTCTAAAAACAAAAACAAAAATTTAATTGCTACAATCAATGACAAAAACTCAAAAGCTTTATAATCCAATGTCGTCCATCTGTCTGTTACCCTTGATTCAAATTTGGTAGCAATCGTACAAAATGTCTAGGACAAGTTCATATTCAAAGGACACTTGGTAAAAAAATGGATGTTTTTAAGTGAAAATTACAAGTGGGTAAGATTGTAATTTTCCTCTGAAATGGCCGCTTTAAACCAAAAAGACTTTCTTTCTGTGTCTTTCCAAGTATGGCTTCTTGAGACATTTTTTTGTGGGTCTCCTCACCATAAACTTCCCTGGCGAAGTAAAACCCGGTTTTGGGCGCTACATTTACAAACTCTCAACCTGTGGTGTTTTGTTTTTGGAGTTCCATTTTGTGTGGCGGGCACATTTTTCCAGTTTGAAGTCCAAAATGTACCATTTTTAGAGCGCTCCGACTGACATGCGTTTGTTTAAACTTAACCTTTAAACTTTCTCCGATTTTTTTTTTTCTTCACCTCCAATGAAAACTAACCATCAGTATGCAAATGTAGACACACTGTAATGCATTTCAACGCAACCACTGCTGGTGGATTGGAAATGTCAAAAGATCATTTAGAGTTAAAGAAAATGGCCACAGTGCACACAGAGGATGAATCCTAGCCGGAATTATTTCTCCACAGTCATTTTTCCTCCCCCGTCCTTCCACACTGGCTGCTGATTAGAAACTAAAAACATTTCACACCTCCCAGCAGAACAGATAACCATTTTCTCATAAACGCATCAGTGAGTCTGTGGCCGCCAATTTCCACCTCAGCGTCGTGTTCATTCTCAAACTTCACACAGGTTGTTATGGCAGTTTTCACCATTTGTCGTATTGTGAAAGCACCCCTTTTTCTTTGACATGTATGATCCATTCTGTCCAAACATGTCAGGATTCAAATGGTCTGGTCTCCGTTTTTGAGTTTTTGTTGTGGTCTGATTGAATTGAATGCAGTTGAAGTCAGTTGAAGGTAACATTAGTCAAAAACATGGCGGCTGGATTGCTCAGTGGGGAACACTGTTGACTTTGGACACAAGGGTTGGGGTTCAAGTCCTGGTCAGGGCAGACATTGGCTCGATGGCAAAAAATAAAATGAAATATGAAGCGCTAATTAGCGGCCGATTAATCACTCAGACACTGCTCATTTTGATCATTTATAAAAATCTTAATTTACTGTAAGTAACACTGCAATCTTTTTAATTGATGGGCCTTGTGCTTTAAATGCAACTTTCACAAGGAAGCATCTTGAATCTTTCTAGCATCTTTCCATCTTTTGATATCCACATGATGAAGCGATTTAGCTTAGCGGTAGCATCTCCGCGCCAAATGCAGAGCAATCGTAGCAAATTGTGCATATCAAGCGAGGCGCGCTGGCGCAGCGACACGTTTTTTTAACGCATTTGACTCGTGACGTACCTGCGGGACTTTTGACTAATGTCGGCAGGCGGCAACAGCTTACAGGGCGAGGGAAGCATCTAATTTTGGGTGGTGCTAATTAGCTCATTAGTGCCGACACCTGCCACCTGATGATGGTGTGGATGTTTTTTGCAAATGGCAATGCTGTGTCACCTTCCTGCTGTTTGTGTCATCTTTCTGGTGTAAAAAAAAAAAAAGTGAAACTGAGTAAGCGTTCATACAAAAAGGATAAAAAAAATAAATAAAAAAAAAGTAGAGTTCGAAGAAACTGCATAAAAAAATCCATAATTCATCCTGGTGAAAACTGAAATCTGGTCTGATTGCGGCCATGGGCACAAACCATGCTCATCAGCGCCCCCTGGAGTTTGTTGAAAATTCCTTTCCTGAATGTGTTCCATTTGCAGCTTAAATATTTTTTAGACATGTCTGACAAGTAGACCCAGAAAACTAAATTCCCGTTTAATTTTTTTATAGCCTTTCAAGGGGAAGTCTGTCGTGTTAAAATTGCTAGCAATCTTTGGAAATAGCATGACTTCACCCGCCCCACATCAAATCTTTCTGCCGCATCCCTCAATAGCTTACTCGGATACAATTCTCAAATGTGGTTCATAGATTATGAAAGTGCGTCGTCAAATTGTCACAGTCCGAATTTCACAAAAATAGCATTGCTATCGATTCTAAGCTAGCATTAGCACTGTAAACAATCTGACTTTAACCCTGGCTGCTATGTTGGTCGCGTGACATAATGGAGTGTTAATATGACTCGAAATGTTATCAATTTGAAGTTTTAGTTTTTGGAATGGAATGTAAAAAAAAAAAAGTGATTTTCTGTCTGATTTTCTTTTTCTATTCCCAGAGGTTCTTATCCTAGAGATTGTATCCCAATACTACCAAATTTCGGCAGATGCAAATTCAGCCTGTTTCACTTAGCATTTCATTTCACATTCTTCTCAAGAAGAAAGCAAGTTTCAAGAAAATCATCTGTTTTCCGCTCATTTTGGCTCCAAAACTCAGTATTGCTCAATTGTCATTTAGTGCACTTCCTAAAATCTGCCCTTGTAATCTTTCCCAACTTTGTGTCATTTAGGTTACGCTCCCGTGACCGGAATGTGCCACCCGGTCCGGAGCTGCACCCTTAACCATGAAGACGGATTCTCCTCGGCTTTCGTGGTGGCTCACGAGACGGGTCACGTGTAAGTCTTGCATCTTTGTCCCGTTTAACTGAGAAGACAAATAAAGAAAGAGACAATACAAAGAATGCTTTGGGAAGCATTGTATGACTTGGGGTCGCTTAACCCAAGTAATGACTTCAGTCCACTTGTTTGGAATGTAGTGGGGATTTTTACCACAGGAACTTGAGACTTGAAACTTAAAGCTTAAGACTGGAGACTTCCTTGGTACTTGCACAGACAGTACAAAATGTGATTTTACTCCCTGCTGTAAAGAGAAAAAAAAAAGTGTCCAGTGGAGCTTAGCATTGAAAGCTAATGAGCCAACTCTGTGGAATCTGCTGTGTTCTCGCAACTCTTACAGCCCGGAGCCAAACGTCACCAGCTGGAGGCGAAAAACAAGCCAATACATTTGTGCATTTATCCGATTACGGTGTTGCATTTTGGAGCGAGAGTTGAGCTAAGAGCGAGAAAGCTGGCCGTGGCGATGATCGGATGAATTTAGCGGATCTAAATGCCATCTGCATCGTTAGAACTCACACGGTGTTTGTCTGTTGCCCGTGGAACGTAATTGATTTGGAATGGCTTCTGGTTGACGGAATAGGGAAGTCAAATCCTTTCAGTTTCACAGTGGCCGCTCATGTGGCCGACCCTCGGACATTACAGCCCACAGAGGTGTTTCGTGCCACTTCAAAAAAACAGTACGCCATGAGAAGAACTTCTGGCGTGACCCTTAAGATGGGCATCCATTGAACGACTTCAGAAGATTAATAGAAGACGGGTTTGCGTTGAATATTCATATTAACTTTGGCAATGAAAATTAGGTGTGTGGCAAAAAATGGTTTGAACCAGAAATTATTATTTTTTTGCTTAACCCCTGGGCGTTATTTGACCATTTTTGGGCTTTTTGTTGGTTCTGACCAAGCCATTTCAAAATAAAATAACGCCCAGGGGTTAAGAGATGTGAGCGTATCAAATCGTTCCACTTTGAAATATATTGAGATACGTGACGAATCGTCGTTTATTGGCGCGGTGGCACACTTATGTAAAATGACAGCAAAAAATGTCTTTGCATCGTACTCTCTCCAACTGAGTCATGCCATATTGAACAGCATTGAATCGTTCCACTTTAAAATCGAACCATGCTTCAATCATTTTGCATCCTGTCTATTGAAAAACGCATGGAACCATCTTTTGTGGAGAGCTGCACGATCTTGATGAAAATGCTTGAGTGTGGGAGGGTAAGTGTTAAAATGTGTTACGGTTGACTCTGGTTGTATAATAAATGCATACAGTGAAACCTTGATTTAACGGACGAATGGGGAAAGGGTCATCCATTAGAGCCGATTGTCCATTAAATTTAAAGACCTTTTTCATCACCTAAAAACTCCCAATACAGTACAAAATTATTGTAAATCAATACAAAAAAAGAAGCTTAAAACGGTTGAAAAGTTTGAAATTGATCAAACTTATTTTACCACGAATTCTCTTTTCATCTCCGTTACGGGGAGAAGGGCTTTGATGATGAGACCTCACGTCAATAAGCAGCCATGGATACGAATATAACATGCTCCTTGTCAGATACGTGCTAATGGTGATGCTAAGCTACTTACTGTCCACGGGACTGTTGCCACTACCAGCATGGCCGCCATGTCGGTGTGTCTCTTAGCCTGCTACGCTCCTTTTCAGCTACATGCTAATGGTGATGCTAAGTTACCGGCTATGGGACTGTCGCCCCTACTAACATGGCCGCCATGTCGGTGCGTCTCTTAGCCTGCTATGCTCCTTGTCAGATACGTGCTAATGGTGATGCTAAGCTACTTACTGTCCACGGGACTGTTGCCACTACCAGCATGGCCGCCATGTCGGTGTGTCTCTTAGCCTGCTACGCTCCTTTTCAGCTACATGCTAATGGTGATGCTAAGTTACCGGCTATGGGACTGTCGCCCCTACTAACATGGCCGCCATGTCGGTGCGTCTCTTAGCCTGCTATGCTCCTTGTCAGATACCTGCTAATGGTGATGCTAAGCTACTTACTGTCCACGGGACTGTCTCCCCTACTAACATGGCCGCCATGTCGGTGCGTCTCTTAGCCTGCTATGCTCTTTTTCAGCTACGTGCTAATGGTGTTGCTAAGCTACCATCCATGGGACTGTCGCCCCTACCAACATGGCCGCCATGTTAGCCTGCGCCGATCCGTAACAGCGGCACAACTCAGAAACATGTGGACTACACTTTTTGAAAGTAGGATAAACATTAGCGCATTGGCTGGGTTGCGTCACGTGGATGAACTTTTACGAAGAAATGGGGCGTGATTTATGCAGATTGGAGTGCCACATGCACAAGTAAGCCATTTCTACAAATTGATGAGTCCGTGAGGCCCATTGTTGTTTTATTTGAAGGGTCCTTATGCATGAGGAGCAAGAGTCAGGGCCACTTGTGAGCCCTCTTCACAGCAGCCGACTGGGACCTTGTCGCTATTGTTGCTAACAACAGCCAAGTCAACCTCAGCTATTATCAATTATTTGATAATGGCAAGCAGAGTGGCTTGATAATCAGACTCAATTGCTGTCTGCACTGCTGGAGAAGCCAATAAAATAGCACTTGATTAATATCATCTCCATACACATCTTTCCAAGAGGGCTTTGTTTATTCTTCTTCATGCCCGAATACACGGTCTTTTTGACAAGAAATTGGGCAGAAAATTGTTTACCTTAACAGGATGCACGACAAGGTTTCAAGGACCAGGCATTAAATTGAACAGGGAGTCGCCATTTCGGTTCTAAGTAGCCATTTTAGGTGAATTCCAGACTTACAATTTCCCCAAACGGAAGCGCCGCATTCTGAGTGGCCCCTTGATGAATTAAAAAATATATTTTTATAAACCCCCCAAATCTTCAAAAAATGGTGCTAAACATGCAATATACATACATACAATATACAAAATATATACGAAATATATTTTTCCATGACAAACGGGTGGGGGGGGGGGGCAATGGTGGGAAAAAATTACATAAAAACTGGGAAGCATGAAAAAAAAAGAAGAAATTTGGGTAAATAAAAACAGCATTTCTTCCAAAAACATGTCGAGTATTCGGTACATTAAGAAAAATGTTAAATTTAAAGAATAAATAAATGTTGACATCCTTTATATTCTTCTAAGCAATTCATGGTTTCCCATCATTGGTAAGCTATTTTTAGAACAGGCCCCAGTTACTCGTGTTGTCCATTGGGACATGCTGGCACCTGCACATCTACACTATAATTGTTTATTTATTTATTTTCATTCAGGACAGCGTTAATATTTAATACGTTTGACAATCTGTCCCTCGTGAAACATGACAAACGGACAACAAGGAAGCTCATGTACGTCCGGAGGCCATTAAATAATAATTGCACCGCTTTTGTATACTGTAGAAAACTTCTTAAAAAAGTAGTCAAAAGTACTTTATATTGAAAAACGCCAAGAGGCTAATGAATTATTGGCCATCTTGTCTGCAGAGAGCGATTTATCTTTCGGGGGGGGGGGATCAATGAGTCATTTACCTTCTGTTTTCTAGCATGATGTGTACATTTTGCAAATTTGCGATGGCCTGCCAGCACGCACTTCATGTTTGTGCGGTTGCGCATCATGAAACCGCATACCTGCGAAGCGCGTTTCTTTTCAAAGCGCAGATGCCGAATGAAAAGACGCAGAACATTCCATCCTTTGCTAAAAATAACTCCAGTTCCTCCTGCGTATTGACGCCTCCTGCCGCTGATGCCGGCGTATAAATCGATGCTCTCTCTCTCTCTCTCTCTCTCTCGGGCGAGCGCTTCGGGGTCGATCCAGAAACATCCTCCGGATTGGGTAAACCTCCCGACGTTCCGTGAGTGAACCCCGCCGCGGCCTTGAGAGGAGCTTTCAGAGGCGGGCGGTGGCTGACGATGCGGAATGATCGTGATCATCTTTGTAGCTCCGTCAGGCGGAACTTTGATCGGCTTTTTTGTTGTTGCCGCCGCTGAGATGTTTCTGGGAATGTTTTGGGACAAGCCTACGGGTCTTCGTTATCTTTCTGTGTCCCTCCCACAAGCAGAAACACTTGGCCAAGAAGCCAATATGAAATATGTTTGTAGAGTGGCAGGCATGTTGTTTTTCCCCAAACATCAATAACGTGGTTTAAATTGAAATGGAAAAATGGAACACCCTCAAGTCTGTCACGAAATCGTGAGGCGTGTGACAGACGACTGGATGCTAACGAGTTTACGCCGAGTTTGAAGGAAATGGAAGTGACAGACTTCACTTATAATAGTAGATCTGCGTTTCATGTTTTCTGGTGAGTCATCCAGCAACCACGCCCAGTGATGGGACAAAATCTCTTACACAAACTTGGATGACTGGAAATGAACCCAAAATGGCTGATAAAAAAAAAAAAAAAAAAGCATATCTGTCTAGTACAGTGGTCACTTCTTGGGTACTGAGTCATGAAAAAGAAAAAATTGTTACAACCCCCCCAACAACTTTCCATCACGAATATAAATATTATAATTTGTCTATGAAATTGTTGTAACAAGTACATCTCTGTTGAGGAGCTAATATTCCTTGCACGCTCTCTGACAATGAGCGCCACTGCCACCTACTGTAGTGGATGTACAATTACATGTTATAATAGTACTGCAAAAAAAAAAAAAAAAAAACGTGCTTGAAACTCTCTTGTAGAGGACTACCTTTTTAGAGGACACCTTTAATAATGCTACTATATGTTATTAATAAATAATATTTGTTTATTTATTAGGATCCCCATTAGCCATCACTCCCTTGTGGAACTAATGGCTATTCTTCCTGGGGGGGGGTCTTCACACATAGCACAGTTAAATACATAATAAAACATGCAGAGTAACAATTAAAGTCATCAACGGTAGTTACAAGGGAAAAAAAACGACAATATTCAATCATTTCTCACAAAGTGGACCATTGATTACAATTATTATTATTATTCATTTATGTAAATACGCTGATCGTTTCTCACAATAATTAGGAAACAGAGAAATATCAAGTCTATCTGTAGAATCAAATGGGAAAAAAAATAATGATCTGTGCTTTCCTATATCACAGCTTTTTGAGTCATTTTTTTTTTTTAATTTTATTTTATTTTTATAATCCAAATGTCAGATCGCTAAGTGAAATGTGTGTGTGCAGGTTGGGCATGGAGCACGACGGCCAAGGCAACCGCTGCGGGGACGAAACAACGATGGGCAGCGTCATGGCTCCTCTGGTCCAGGCCGCCTTCCACCGGTACCACTGGTCCATGTGCAGTGGGCAAGAACTCAAGCGATACATCCAGTAAGTCCAGGCTTGTTGTTTTTCTTCCTGAATAATCCCTTTTCGCGATTATTGTGTCTTGATTTGTCCCCCATCCTCAGTCAGGGGATTTTTTTTGTTGTTGTTGCCAAATGTCAATTATATTTAATGGATTTGCATGAAGGTGCGCTGTAGGGATGACGCTTTTCATTCGGGAGTCTCGTCAAATCCAATCAAAGTTAAATCTGCCTGTCACAAGCCGCCGTCACTGGCAGACTTTTTTTTCTTTCTTTTTTTTTTTTGAAGACGTCTCCTTTCACTTCAAACACCAGAAAAGTGTCACGTTGGGAGACTCTCGCTTCGATTTGTGTTTTCAATTAGCAATTAATCGTTGGTTAACTATTGAAGACGTGCGATTAATTACGATTTAAAAATTGAATCGCCTGAAACCTCTAATATTTACCATATGTGTGTAAATGGACAGACATTTTTTGGGCTGACATTGAGTGTTTTTGTGAGAATGCAAAAAATATGTGAATGGACAGGCGCATTTTCATTTGTCATCTTTATGAATGGCCAGACAAGTTTGGCTTTTGTGTTTATGTGAACGGACAGATGAGACTTTACCTTTTTTGCGGACAGGAGTTTAAACAGACAGTTTAATAGCAACGTTCAACGGGGGCCGTTGAAGGAATATCAGCAGCTCAAGCACGGATTTGATTGGTGCAAGCGCACGCCTTCGCGTTCAGATCTCCATCTGGCCGTAAAACAATCAATTGCCGACGCGGCGGCGACGCGCGTATCGACTTCTGCGCCCGCTCAACGAGAAGACTTACAAGTGCGGCATCGGCGCTGCAACGCTCTGCTGGGGAGAGCCGAGGTCTTACGTCTTTCCATCCAATTTCACATGCGCCAGGTTTGACTTTTTAAGTCAAGTGTGACGTGAAGGAATGAAGCAGCCAGATGGGCTTTTAATGCCACCTCGCCTTCTAATCTTCCTGAGTCATACCACAGGCGGCCAAACGCAGGCGATGGTTCGAGTCGTCATTCCAAAGCATCCAAAATTCACATTTTATTCGTTTTTTTTCATGTGATGCTGTAAAATAACACTCACAGTTAAAATTTACTGTTAAACTAAGGATAAAACTATGGAGCCCCTCTGGTGCCAGGGGATGACTTTTTTGTTGTTGTTGCTACCCACAGTTTACTAATCTGTTCCAACAGTTTACTAATCTGTACTCACAATTTACCAATCTGTTCACACAGTTTAGCAATCTGTACCCACAGTTTACTAATCTGTATCCACAGTTTACTTATCTGTTCCCACAGTTTACCAATCTGTTCACTCAGTTTAGCAATCTGAACCCACAGTTTACTAATCTGTACCCACATCTGTTCCCACAGTTTACTAATCTGTTCACAGTTTTCAATCTGTTCCAACAGTTTACTAATCTGTACTCACAATTTACCAATCTGTTCACACAGTTTAGCAATCTGTACCCACAGTTTACTAATCTGTATCCACAGTTTACTAATCTGTTCCCACAGTTAACCAATCTGTTCACTCAGTTTAGCAATCTGTACCCAGTTTACTAATCTGTACCCACATCTGTTCCCACAGTTTACTAATCTGTTCACAGTTTTCAATCTGTTCCAACAGTTTACTAATCTGTACCCACAATTTACCAATCTGTTCACACAGTTTAGCAATCTGTAACCACAGTTTACTAATCTGTTCCCGTTTTAGTAATCTGTACCCACAGTTACGTAATCTGTTCCCACAGTTTACTAATCTGTTGCACCAGTTTAGCAATCTGTACCCACAGTTTACTAATCTGTTCCCATTTTAGTAATCTGTACCCACAGTTACGTAATCTGTTCCCACAGTTACGTAATCTGTTCCCACAGTTTACTAATCTGTTGCACCAGTTTAGCAATCTGTACCCACAGTTTACTAATCTGTTCCCATTTTAGTAATCTGTACCCACAGTTACGTAATCTGTTCCCACAGTTTACTAATCTGTTCCACCAGTTTAGCAATCTGTACCCACAGTTTACTAATCTGTTCCCACAGTTTACTAATCTGTACCCACAGTTTAGCACGTCAATAAAAAAACAAAGAAAAACAATCAACTATATAGATACAATTTTGATTTAAAAAAAAAAAGTTGATAGAAAGCCTTTTTAATTAAGCGATTAATCGTGATCAATCAGAATTCCAAAATGTGATTCAACTGATTAAAAAATGTAATTGTTTGACAGCGTTAATTATTTTTATATTTAAAAAAAAATAAAATAAAATACTTAAAAAAAAAAAGTGTTTTCCACAAAAAAGTGAGGTTTTTTTATTTTTCAACTTAGTTGTGTCGTAGGATGTGGTAACCTTAAGGTGCATTCATGTTGAAAAAGGTTTTGAAATCATTTCAACTTGGCATTTGAACAGGGGTTTTGATAACCACCCTGTGTATGGACAGACATTAGTTGACAGATACGTCCCCGTTTTGCATTGATGAGAATAAAGTCAAATATGCGAATGACCATTTGCGTGTCCACCAGCACGTACGACTGCCTGCTGGACGATCCCTTCAAGCACGACTGGCCGCAGCTTCCCGAGCTGCCCGGCATCAACTACTCCATGGACGAGCAGTGCCGCTTCGACTTCGGCGTGGGCTACAAGATCTGCACTTCGGTGAGTAGACGGGCGACTTCACCGTGTTTGTTTGTGGATGTCATTCACGTGGCGTGCGATGAGGCGCTCTCCCGAGAGGTGCTGGCGCTCGCCATGTAATTAGTCGCTCATTTCAAGTGCTAATGGACGCCAGCAGTGTTGTTTGTTGTGATGAAATGACATCTGGGCTGAGAAGGAACATTGGTAAGGTGACAGAGCAACTGGCTGCTCACAACAAAATAGCACGGCATAAAGAAATAGAAAATAACTGCGCAACATAATATTTTTTGCGTACGTAAAATGAAGATAATTATAACTATAATTAAAATGAAGAAAAATGTCAATTAAAAAATGAGTTACTTATCAAATTAAATTACACTCACAACAATTCATAACATGTTTAAAAATGAAACATTTAAATGTATAAATGTAACGAGTGTAATATTAAATGCAAATGTAATTAAAGCAAAAAATTCAATTCGATTACAAATTTAAACAAATAAAAAAAACGCAATAGAAAGTGGATTAACTAAATTAAAAAAGAAGTAGGAAATCCAACAATAGATAACGTAAATTACATTTTTAAAAATAATGACATACTTACATTTTTCTTTTTTGTTTTCGATTTTGTTTTCCTTGAGAGAAACAAGAGTCTAAAATTAAAATGAACAAAAATGTCATATAAAAATATATTTTTTAATGAAATTGATGTTAAAATATAAAATAAAATTGAATGTTAGATAACATAAAATGTAATTGCAAATTTATTTAAATTTTTAATATTTATTATATTTGATTTTTTTTTTTTCCTTAGGTAAAATTACAATTACTTATATGATCCTAAATCCCTCAAAATTGCACGTGAAACTTTCACTGAATTGCCATCAACCTGAAGACATTCCACTGTAAAAGCCCATCAAAATTCTCTGGCATGAATCTATGACATGAGCAAACTTTTCTCCTGAATATTTTGGTTGTTTCCTTGAGAAATGCCCCCACCCTCCTTGTAATCTCTCACCCTTCATTTCCTCCAAGATGTTGAGCAAATTGACAGTGCAGCAGTGCACATTCATTAAGGGAAAATCTATATGCGGGGGGAAAGAGACTTGGCAGCTTTCAGCCTCAAATCTTATCTGCTGCATAAAAATGCATCTTCAATTGATAAGTTTGTTGACAGATGCTTCCTGATGGCATCATCTTAATAAATGACTGTCATAATAAACCTATCTGGTTTCTTCTTACAAGTTGTGAGCGATGCTTGTCCTTCGCTGGCAAAGACGACCACAACTTTTTGTCTCACTAATAGTGCTGTCCTCGCCCTATGGACGGACGAGACAAAACGTTTTGGCAAGGCACATCAGCTCTGTGTTCATCAGAGATGGCAAATCCAGGTCCAGAATATAAAAGAGCCTGCCACAGTTTGGCTTTAGCACCTCGTGCTAGCTAGCTAGCTAGCGCCCAAGCAGGTAAACAAGCACCCGGGGAGCTAGCAAGCTAGCACCTGGAGCTAAAAGCCAACCTGTGGCTGGCTGGCTAGCTCCTTAGCAGGTAAACAAGCACCCGGTGAGCCAGCTAGGGAGCTAGCTAGCACCTAGGGCTAAAGCCAAACTGTGGCAGGCTAGCTAGCTCCCTAGCAGGCAAACAAGAGGAGAGATAGCTAGGGAGCTAGCCAGCTAACTAGCATCAGGGGCTAAAGCCAAACTGTGGCAGGGTTTTTTACTTTCTGGACCTGGATTTGCCACCTCTGGTGTTCATAGATACAAAAATGAAGCATATGCATTAATAATCGGACGGGCCCTTCCCCCAGTTTGTCTGTTAAATCGAGGTTTCACTGTACAGTACGAACATTTTGTCCTGTCTCGTCTTGTCGAACGAAATCTCCCAATTAGTCTCATCATGATTCAGTCATAATTAGCTCGTCATCATTTCGTTGTCATCAAAAATAGGGGCGTCAACGAAATGATTTCATCATCGTCATTGTTGACGAAAAACAAGACTGTCTTGGTTTGAAGAAGGCTGTCCGGCCCGATCCTTGCCCTGAAAAGCCCATTGCAACGAGGACGCCGGATGTCTGCGGGCAAAGCAGGCTGAGAGGCGACATTTGCTCTTTTCCTCTGCCGATGTTTATGCCGTTGCTCCTGCACACGCCAGACACCGCAGAGACCACTGAAGCCCACCAGGCTGAGCAATCTGGTGACTCTTGATTGATACTGAAACACTTCAAGGAGTCGTTCAGGGAGTCCTTGAGTGTTGACCGAACCAGCAGGCGTTTGCCTTTCTTCAACTCGATGTGAATCCGTCTCTCCGGCAGACTTTTAGACCTGATTGGGTCGCTGTTGTCCTTAATTTGATTGTGGAAAACAGCTTCCCTCTGATTAGTAGTTGCTGATATGTGGGCGTGGCCTTTTGGGGGCCCTAAGCAAAATGTCATGGGGCCCATATGTGCGCCATTTCCTCACCGTGTAACTCAGGGGTGGCCGAGTTCGGTCCTCGAGAGCCCCTATCCAGCCCGTTTTCCATGTTTCTTTCCACTAACACACCTGATTCATGATCAGGATCGTTATCGGGCTTCTGCAAAGCTTGCTGATGAGCTGATCATTAGATTCAGCTGCGCTGTAGGAGGGAGACATGGAAAACGAACTTGGCCACCGCTGGTATGACCCATATTTCATATATGTTAGTCAAATTCAATTCAAACTTCTCATCCCAACTGACTGTCAGTGCAACCCCCATTCGAAAATATTAAAAGAAAGAATTTGAGCTACATTTGTTTTAAGCTTGTAATTAAGTATTGAAACGAACAAAATAAGTTGTTTTTAAAGCCACACAAACTATAATAAACAATTAGGGTTCTAAATGAACTTTTTTTTTTATATCATCAAACAATGTGGCTGCTGACACACATCATCATTATTTTATTTATAAGTTCTGCTATTTTAATCTACCACCCTCACACTTTCTCTCTTGGTTTCTCGTACCGGTTGCACTTTGGACTGTAGTGCAAAATACTAGCATTTTCACAGCCAATTTATGTACAGTATTAAACATCCGCAGTATTATGGCACAGTACCGGTATTTATTGGAAATGTAGGAGTCACTTTCAGCGGTACAAATGACCGAAAGCAAAACCGTGTCGAATATATTATCGGAGCCAGGAGACATTTGCCGACTGATTTTTCTTCCAGGTCAAGTATTTTAATCGTTTTCATGCATTTAAGAACAAAAAGTAACGACCTTGTTTTGAAAATGTATCAACTAAAAAGTATAGATACAGACGCTCCCCACCTCACGAACGAGTTACGTTCCGGACGATCGTTCGTAAGGTGAATTTGTTCGTAAGTTGCTTCAGTGCTATATTTTGTATTATAATTTATGTTTAAAGCCTATATAAGTATATTGAAGGTTTATATAAGTATGTTTAAGGCTTGTACAAGTAACCTGCATTGGTTTGTACTGAAAAAAACTTTTAATAAAATGGAGAGAATACGTACAGTACTGTACTACGTATGTTAGAGAGAGAGAGCGAGACACACACAGTATGTACATGTACGTAATAAGATAAATAAAATGAAGTTGAACTTACTTTTGGAAGATGTACTCGATGCTTAAGGAGATGATGGAGGAAGAGGAGGAAGAGGAGGATTTTATATCATGAGAGATTCTTCGTCGTCGCTGGAATCGGCTTCAAAAGTTATTTCCTGCTTCATGGGGACCGGCGTTTTCTTCCTCCTCCTCCTCCTCGCCACGTTGCTCAGCCTCCAATGAGCTCTCACAGCGCCAATCGTCGGTATTAGCGGCGGAAAGAAGCACTACGCGCAATACAAAATCCAACTTACAGCATTTCTTGCCAAACATTTTTCGACATACTGTACGCGCAGAAATGTTCGTATGTACCGTTGTTCGCAACTCGAATGTTCGTAAGTAGGGGAGCGTCTGTACTCATGTTAAAATGTAACGAATTAAAGTAAAAAGTAGTCTAAAAAAAAAAATACTCAGGAAAGTACAAACTACAAAAAAAAAAACTAAGTAAAGTAACAAAGTATTTGTACTTCATTACTTCCCATCTCTGATTATTATTTGTGTTTTTTGTGTATGTGTTTGTTAACTAACGACCAGTCCAGAGTGGACTATTAGTTTAATAATGCATTTTTTTGCACAACTTATACGTGTTGCTGCTTTATCTCCACATCCGGTCAGCAATTACTGGCTGCAGGTCCATCGCAGATTAGAATTATAGTCACATAAACAATGTTTATCTCCCCTAACCACTATCCTCTGCGATGCAATATCTACTTAAAGCGGCGTCCTCCCTTCCATTATACGCGTCAAAAGTCACGTGACGCCATCTCGCTCTTCCATTTTGCTGGTTGAAATGCAAAGTAAACACGCGCCACTCAGTTGTCCACTTCAACATTACCGCGTGTTTTTCTCCGCCCCGCTCGCCTCAGGATGTCTCATGATGTCCTCTAATCCTCTTCCCCGGAGGTTACTGATGAGCTTTTTGGCCCGTGAAAGCCTTTTTAAATCCACTCTTGCTTCCGCGGCGTGCTTGTGACACTTGCAGTGAGCGGCCGCCACAATACGTCCGCTTCCTGCATCCATGCGGAGCGCGCTTCATTTTAAGGCCCCTCGAGCAAACATATGGTTTATTTCCCGACTTTCCGTCAATGTCTTTCAGTTCCGCACGTTCGACCCGTGCAAGCAGCTGTGGTGCAGTCACCCCGACAACCCTTACTTCTGCAAGACCAAGAAGGGCCCGCCCCTCGACGGGACCGAATGCGCACCTGGGAAAGTAGGTCTATCTAGTATATACGGTACATGCCTCATATACATTTAAAATGGTTTCATGTCCAGTCTTTAAAGTTTCTCTGACAGGCTCTGGGAAGACCAAAACTCTGTGTAGTGGCAGTGAACTCAACTCCATTCACTTTTAACTCATTCACTGCCATTGACGGCTATAGACGTCAAAAATTCATTTTAACTATTACTATTAGTTTAACTTTTTTTTTCCACTTTTGTTAACAAGAGTATGAAAACCTATATATTTTTATTGTACATTTAGAACAGATAACATTTTTTTTATTTTAAATAAAAGAATCATTCACTGACATTGAGGACTATAAACGTCAAAAATTCATTAAAACTATTTCTATTAGTTTAACATATTTTTCGACTTTCGTTAACAAGAATATGCAAACCTATAATTTTTTATTGTACATTTAAAACAGATATAAAATCATGAGATTAATTACAATTAAAAATGTTAATCGCCTGTCGCCCCTAATTTTTACTAATCTTTTTTTTTTTTTAATGAATTTATGGCAGTGAATGAGTTAAGCAGCACTTCACAGCAAATCATGAAAAAAACATCTTAATATACACTTCAAGTTGAAGTTGACTCACCAACTGAACATAAAACTTGTAGAATTACATTGTGTATTTAAAACAAGCACATAGCTTAGCATTTAGTCCACTAATGCTAACACATAATTGCAAATTATTATTTAAAAAAAAAAGCACATTAATTACATTAGATGAATATTATAGAGTGCTGTTTTTCCTCATTAAAAACAGTAAAAAAATTGATAGCCATCAAACGACATTACTTGGTAAGCTCATTTTTGAAGCAACCCTGGAAATAAATACAAAGTGCAAATTTACCCTAAAATCATAGCTTCAAACTAACATGACAGACTTTCAAAATGAAAGAAATGTCGAAATAATTATAAAAATAAATATATAAATAGAATTAAATATCAATCAATAAAAACTCTCCACATTTATTTATTTCACACTGCAGACGGGTCAGGTCAAAATGTTTTCAAATGAGGAGGCGGTCCTAAGCGTGTCTAAGAGTGTCTGTAGCATGAAATAAAGAAATGTGAGAGCAGAGCATTTTTATTTATTGATTGATATTTAATTCTGTTTATATATTTATTTTTGTATTTATTGCAAAAATTATTATTATTTTTTTTTTTTGGAATCTTGTTTTTTATTATTCTTTTACTTTGATGTATGTATTTATTTTTTGTATTTAATTTTGGAATTATATATTTTATATCCGTTTTTATTTTTTACTTTTATTTATTTATTTATTTTGAATTTTGCCAGTTTTGGTCCTCCATACCAATAGACTTGGCTGCCAAATTTCATGTTTTTAAGTGAAACAGGCTTGAGGGGCTGAATTTTCTATGGTTGACGTTTCATTTTGAATGGTGGAAACAGACAGCATGACTAAAATGGCAGCTTCAAAGTCAAATGGCAGACTTGCTGTGTCTTTTTAGGCTTGTCTTCTTGAGACTTTTATGTTCGGCTTCTCCCAACGGGCCTGCCTGCCCAATTTCATGATCTTAAGTGAAACAGGCTTCGGGGGCTGAATTTGAATTTGAAAACAATTCTTTGGTGCGCCACCAAGCCAATATTTCAAAAAGTCATGCCTCCCAAATATAGTCGCCTCCTCTTTTTTAGTAAAACATAATCTCTCTTTCTATTCATAGACGCTGTCATTTAGACCCACATATCAATGGTGGTTCTGCTAACCAAAACAGCAGCACCTACTGTTGCCAGGCTAAATGTTTTTTCTATGCGTATGTGCAATGTGGTGTTGCTTCTAGTGGTGCTACAAGGGTCACTGCATGTGGAAGAACCCCAGTCAGGTGAAGCAAGATGGCGCCTGGGGCTCGTGGGGTAAACATGGCTCCTGCTCGCGCTCCTGCGGGACCGGCGTTCGCCTCCGGACGCGCCAGTGCAACAACCCCGCGTAACTACCACACGCTGACATTTGTCTGTTTTTCCATTCTGGAAAATTGACAAACTGATCACTTTATCAAAAGCAATGATTCATCATTGCTGTGGACGAAAACATTTGCTATAAATACTGTAAATATTAGACATATATGTAACTAAAACTCTTATCGTGCTACTGTTATTATAAAAGCATAAAAAGCAATCAAGCAAGTAAAAAGTATCTTTTTTTCCCATTAAAATGTCCAAGTAGCATTGCTATATCAAGCATTCAAAACAATAAAATAATCTCTATCTTATATGTATATACGCTATATAATGTATTTTAATATTCCTAATAATACACCAATTAAATAATTACAGTATATCTGACATTTCCATCCTTGCCTGTTTGTATTCATAAATATTTCAATAATAATAATAACCATATATATTTTTTTAAATACTGCTGTTAGACATTCAAAGGCAATGACGACTGAAAGATAGTCAAGAAAATGTTGAATAATATTACATTATGTTTAAAATAAAACAGATGCATGTAATAAGGGGGACTGATTGAAGGAGAATATTTGTAGCCGGAATACCGTGATTAAGTGCACTGACATAATGAAGCCTATTTGGATCCTAAAAGCTCCCTTTGGAATAGAACAAAGGTGCCCGCTAACAACTAGGTAGCCAGAAGGGCGTCTTGCGAATTAGCATAACTTGAAGGTTAAATCTGGCTTCTCTATTCCTGGCCATGAAACAGTGAACCTTAGCTCACGATAGCCACAAGCTAACTACCAAATCTGTTCCCTTCCCCACCTCAAGTCCCATCAATAGCGGCCAGGACTGCCCGGGTGTCAACTTCGAGTATCAGCTGTGCAACACAGACGACTGCCCCAAGCACTTCGAGGACTTCCGAGCGCAACAGTGTCAACTCCGCAACTCCCACTTCGAGTTCCAAAGCGCCAAGCACCACTGGCTGCCCTACGAGCATCCGGACGGTGAGTCGGGCCGCGGCTGATGGATCGCTCGCCAGGTTTCGTTCCTCCGGGCGAGTCGGGGGGGTTAGCGGAGCCTTGGTTGACTCACGGTCAAAGCGTCCTTACGTAAAGGCCTCCTAACACTGCCAACTGCTGCCCTGAAGGCTTGGAAAATGTCACATTTGCATGTATTGGGCAAGAAAAGGGGTCTTGTGTTTGCGCTAATTTGCACGATAGAAATCAACAGCTAGAGGTAAGCCATCGTCGTGGAAGTCCACAATCGGCTTGGTTACGCACAGTAAATGTGCCTTAAATTTACAGTAATTCATAATTTCTTGACAGTTATTCATAATATCCGCCACTTTGCACAGTAGAAATCAACAGATCAACTAGAAATAAGCCAGTGATGAAAGTCCTCAGTCTGCTGAGTTGCACATAAGCATAGTAAATGTGTTTTAAAATTACAGTAATGCATAATTTCTTGACAGATATTTATAATCACTGCCGCCTTGCACAATAGAAATCAACAGCTAGAGATAAACCATCATCATGAAAGTCCACAGGCGGCTTGGTTACGCACAGTAAATGTGCCTTAAATTTACAGTAATGCATCATTTCTTGACAGTTATTCATAATACCCGCCACTTTGCACAGTAGAAATCAACAGATCAACTAGAAATCATGAAAGTCCTCAGTCTGCTCAGTTGCACATAAGCACAGTGAATGTGTTTTAAAATGACATTAATGCATGATTTCTTGACAGTCATTCATATTCACTGCCACCTTGCACAATAGAAATTAACAGCTCAACTAGAAATAGTGCATAGTCATAAAGGTCCATGTTTGGCTCAGTTATCCAGAGTCACATGCACGTGTCATGGAAATATGGCCATGCAATTGCTCCTTTTGGCAGTTGGTAATGATACCTGCTACCTTGCACAATAGAAATAAATACAACAATTAGAAATAATGAACAGTTTTTTAAAAAAAGTTTGAAATTTTGATCTGTTTGAAAACTATAATGTGATTGTTTTTTGACAGTTATTTTGGGTAATCACTACTTTACACAATAGAAATTTACTTAATGACTTAGAACAATTCACATATTAAAAATACATGAATACAACTCCTCAGTCACACACGGGCAATGTTCATGCCATAAAATGATTGTAATGCAATTTTTTCTTACCATTATCAATGACAATATCCACCTTGCACAATAGAAATAAACAGAAGAACTATAAATAATCCATAGGATGATTTTTTTTTCTTCAATATGCTCATGTCATGCTCAGTCAACGTTGACAACTACTGTGATTATTCCTTCCCAGTGATTCATGCCATTCTCCACCTTGCACAATAGAAATAAACTGGACTCCTAGAAATAATCCATCGTGCGACGACACGCTTGGTCACACATAGGAAGTGACATGTTATACAAAAACGACAATGTGTTCCTTGCAAGTTATCAACAATTACCGTCGTCTTGCACAATAGACTCAAGCCCAATTTCGAAATTAGCCACAGTAGCGCTTGTGTAAACGTTAAATTGGAAACCACAACTAATCCTGCTGCCCTCCATGATTGCATTGTAGCTAACAAGCGATGCCACCTGTACTGCCAGTCCAAGGAAACGGGCGACGTGGCGTACATGAAGCAGCTGGTGCACGACGGCACGCGATGCTCTTACAAGGACGCCTACAGTGTGTGCATCCGCGGGGAGTGTGTGGTAAGGCGCCGTTACATTCATTGTGGAGGAGATGTTACGGCAATCAGGGATGGGGGGGGGGGCGATTTCTTTTTACCAGGATTTAGACATTTGGTAGAATAAAATTCTCATTCCTATGACGTGAAGTTTGTAAATGCTAAACGGAAATATTTGCAACTTTCTAATAAATGACAAAAATTCTGATGACTCATTAATTGGCTAATTAATAAAAATTAAAAAAAAGTCTTATTTTTGCTCCCTAAAATGCTTACAAAAAATAAAAAGATATGAATTACGGGCAGAATATTTCAATATTTTACAATACTTTGTCCTTTAATATTTGCTGAAATACTTCCTGTTTCATTCTTCTTCTTTCAAATTTAAACTGTCAAAGGGAATAAGTGTGCTACCATCCTGTGGTCATCAGTGGAATTACATGAAATATAATCCAGAGTTAGACCAAAAACAGTGTAACTGTCAAAAAAAAAATAAAAAATCAGCAAAATTGTGAAATTGCAAAACACTGGTCGCAATCTGCAGCAGGTGTAGCAATAGCCTTAGCATTACACTCTAAAAACAGTTGGGTCAAACTACGGGTTGTTCTTATTCTAACACCTTTAATGTTGGCTGCCTTTTAATTGTCTTTCAAAGTTCCAACCTCTGATTAATATCTTTCAATAATCAGGCTGGAGGTGAAGGTTTTCTAATCTCTCTCATTTCTTTTTCTTTTTTTTTTTTTTTGGTGGGGGGCACTTCAGAAAGTCGGCTGCGACAGAGAAATCGGCTCCAACAAAGTGGAAGACAAGTGCGGCGTCTGCGGCGGTGACAACTCCCACTGTCGCACCGTCAAAGGAACCTTCACTCGGACCCCCAAGAAAGCTGGTAAGTCATTGAGGGGGGATGTGGAACCCCCCCCCCCCCCCCAAAAAAAAAAATAAAAATTTTGTTACCATAAATGTGTTTTGCAGCTCATGTTTTTTGTAACTGTGTATTTTTGGATTCGCCATTGTCATTCTTGCCCTAACCTCTAACCCCTGACTTGCGTTTCTTTGATGAAGTTGCTATCATGTACGCATTCACAGTAAATGTGTCTTAAATTTACAGTAATGTATCATTTCTTGACAGTTATTCTTAATACTCGCCACTTTGCACAGTAGAAATCAACAGATCAACTAGAAATAAGACAATCATGAAAGTCCTCAGTCTGCTGAGTTGCACATAAGCATAGTAAATGTGTTTTAAAATGACAGTAATGCATAATTTCTTGACAGATATTCATAATCACTGCCCCCTTGCACAATAGAAATGAACAGCTAGAGATAAGCTATCGTCATGGAAATCCACAGTCGGCTTGGTTACGCACAGTAAATGTGTCTTAGATTTCCAGTAATGTGTCATTTCTTGCCAATTATTCATAATACCCGCCACTTTGCACAGTAGAAATCAACAGATCAACTAGAAATCATGAAAGTCCTCATTCTGCTCAGTTGCACATAAGCACAGTAAATGTGTTTTAAAATGACATTAATGCATGATTTCTTGGCAGTCGTTCATATTCAATGCCACCTTGCACAATAGAAATTAACAGATCAAATAGAAATAGTATAGTATTAATTTATAGTCATAAAGGTCCATGTTTGGCTCAGTTATGCAGAGTCACATGAACGTGTCATGGAAATATGGCCATGCAATTGATCCTTTTGGCAGTTGGTAATGATACCTGCTACCTTGCACAATAGAAATAAATACAACAATTAGAAATAATCGACAGTTTCAAAAAAAAAAGTTTAAAATCTTGAAATCTGTTTGAAAACTATATTGTGATTGTTCCTTGACAGTTATTTTTTGGTAATCACTACTTAATTAACAGAATGACTTAAAACAATCCACAGAATTCAAATAAATAAATAAAACATCCTCAGTCACACACGGGCAATGTTGACATTCCATAAAATTACTGTAATGCAATTATTTCTTACCATTGTAAATGACAATATCCACCTTGCACAATAGAAATAAACAGAGGAACTATAAATAATCCATAGGATGATTTTTTGCTCAGGCGTCATTTTATTTGGGCGTACAAGTATTCAGTAGAGCCCAAACAATCTAATCAGCCCATATGAGCTTTGTAGATTTATTATATCTTTGTAGATTCCCCCCCCCCCCCCTCACAATGAATGCATTACAATACAAGGCAAACATAAACATTGCCCTTCTAATTTCCCCAGCATAAAAAATCTGCAAAAATATCTGCAATTTTTTTTCAAGTTCATCATAACGTATAAAATTAGGTGGCAAAGGTTGAGTAGTTTGGCTTTATTTTCGTTTGAATTCATTCCAAACTTTTTTTGTTTACAAAATGTCATGAACCGTTACATTGGAGCCGATAAAAAAAAGCCACGCAGCTGTCAAAATTGTCAGGAATAAGAACCTTATTAATTATTGAAAGAATAATTAAATCCCACTCCCTTTCTCAAAGCAAAATTCATTATGCATTGATTTAATGCCTTGGTTTTAATTGAAGCGCCTCCTCTCAGGTTATCTCCCCTTGCCAGACACACTATGTGACACCCGTGTTTCAAAAATATACTTACGTTCATTTGTTGGCGTTTTCCCTTCCTCACGTCAAGCAAACATTAAGCTTTTGTATTATTTGGATCGGTTAGATCATGAATATTGAATGAAAATCTTTTCTGTAATATCATTCCGCATCGTTACATATCATTCCATATCATCCAAATTTTCACCCAAATCATTCCACATCAATCTGTCACATTCAATATTATTTCGTATACTTCAATATCATTGCATTTCATTCACCACAATGCCACATTTTTCTCCAACATAATGCACATTTTTTTGGCAATCTAATTTCACATCAATGCATATCTTTCAATATCATTCCACATCATTACATATCTTTAAATATTCCATATCATTCAACACTTATCACCAACATGTTGCACATTTCTCACTAAAATCATTCTTTTTTCTAAAATGATTCTATATCTTTCCATATCATTCTGTCATTCAATATCATACCACATTTTGACAAACACATTGCACGTTTTTAAGCAATGTCATTCCACATCATTACAAATCTTTAAATATTCCATATCATTCAACACTTATCACCAACATGTTGCACATTTCTCACCAAAATCATTCCACAATAGTCAGTCTCATTCTAATATTATTTTGTATCTTTCAATATCATTCTGTCATTCAATATCATACCACATTTTGACAAACACATTGCACGTTTTTAAGCAATATCATTCCATATCTTTAAATATTATTCCACGTCATTCCATATCATTCAACACTTTTCATCAACATCGTGTTCGCCAAATTCATTCGATCACATTCGCTATCATTCCATATCTCTCAATATCATGCCGCATTTTTCACCATCATATTGCATATTTTCCAGCATCATAATCGCACATCATGACATATTCATTGACAGCTTTCCTCAACATTTTGCGCATTTTTCACCAAGATCATTCCACAACATTACATATCATTCAACATCTTTCTGTTACATTCAATATCATACCATATCATGCCTCATTTTTCAACATTATATGACACATTTTTTAGCAATATCATTCCCTATCATTCCATAGCCTATCATATCTTTGAATATCATTCCATAGCATTCCACACGATTCTGTATTTTTTTTTTATGCAGCATTCACATGCACTTCCTCCAGAAATGGTATTTTCTAGTTACTAGGACAACCACTACCTTGCACAAAACAACTACTAAACAGGAAATCATCAAACAAGTAGTCTGGAAGGCAGGAAGCACCCAATAGAAATAAATAACACAAAATGATCCCCTAAATTGCAAATATTCCAACGTTGTACGCTATGAAGCGATGGCACACTATTAATATCATTGGGACAAAAACCTTAAGATGGCAACTTCATCAAAACGGCGTCGGTTCTTTTCTTTCTCTTGATGATGAAATGATGACTTTGTGACCATCCTAACATCATCCAACATCTTTTAACAGGGAAAGCGTTAAGCAAGAGAGCCCAAAAAGAAAGTCGTTTGTTGGAAAACACACTCTGCAAGTATCCATCCATAGAGCTAGCGCAGACCGCTAACACCTGGCTATTTTGATTTAGTTTTACTACTTTCCGCTGCTCATGATCCACGCAGGCTTGAGATCAATACACGTTTGTTCACGTCATGTGATTATTTCCGAAGCCGCACTAACTTGGGCCTCCTTGTGTGTGTTTGTGTGCGACATCCCGTAGAAATCCCTGCAGACTTTTACAGGCAATCTTGTGTGACGTGTCGGCCATTTGTCAACTAATTACAGTGGAATCTCCAACGTTGTTAACCCTAAAGAGTATCTTGGGTTATAATTGCCGATAAATAACACGAGTTGATGGCAAAGCACTACTTTGATCAAATTGAAGTTCGTTAGCTTACTTTGACAATGTTCCTTGGCACAAAGATGCCAAAAGATGGACTTTAAGTAGGGATTTTTGATACCGTTTTTTTTTTTTTTTTTTCTAAGACCGATGCCAAGTACGAGTATTGACTCTTTGAGTACTCTCTCCAAGTACTTTTGACGCAGATAATGATTTGCTTTTTTTTTTTTCTTCTTCTAGAGCTCAGTATTGTTCATTCGATTTGACATCATCATTGCTCTCCTTTTTAAAAAAAATAAATTAATAAAAAAAAATAAAAAAATAAATGTTATTTTTTTTTCTAGAGCTCAGTATTGTTCATTCGATTTGACATCATCATTGCTCTCCTTTTTTAAAAAAATTAATTAATTAAAAAAAATAAAAAAATATTTATTTTTTTCTAGAGCTCAGTATTGTTCATTCGATTTGACATCATTACCCTCCTTTTTTAAAAAATAAATAAAGAAATAAAAATTATTATTCTTTTTTTTAATATATATACATATATATACACATATACACACATATATACAGTATATATATATATATATATATATATATTTAATTATTTTTTTGTATGTGGGTGAGCATATGCATGTGCGTGCGTGCGTGTGCGTGCGTGCGTGTGTGTGTGTATTCATCAGTTCACCTAAAGCCCATTAAAAAAAAAAAAATCCCATACTAATAATATAATATAATAATAAATTGCCAAATGCAGAAACATCAATGTAAGTTATCAGATAATGATTTGCATCAACTAATGCTGAGGGGCAGTTACTCGATGTCAGATATATTTTCTTATTGTCTTAGGTGTCGGTGACTGGTATCGGCAGCCTCCGACCCCACAAAAAGGCTTTTATTGTCCCGATATCTAGTATCTCTACTCAGCCATCTGCTTTTGTCTAAAATGAAGCTCCTTAACTCAGTCCAATGTGGTTCCGTACGCCACAAGATGGTGCCTAGTGTTCATTTTATCCACCATTTTTAAATTTAGTCTAAGTTTTAGTCCATTTATAGTCGACTATAAATCTAGCATTTTAGTTTTTATTTTAGTCCAAGAAAACGTAATTTTATTTGTCTAGCTTTAGTCAACAAATACTATCAACTTTTATAATTAAGTAATTGGGTATCATTAGTTCCACTTTTCCATCTAAATGAATGGAGGGTACTTCCATATAAATTTGCTTCAAAATTCACGCCTCCCAGGTTCAAGTGTTCCTTTTCTTCATTTATCTTTCAACTACAGTTAACACTTTGTAATTTTCACATCATTTATCTTTCAATTTACTTCATAAGCATTCAGCTGATTAGCATTCAGCTATTAGCATTCAGCTGATTAGCGTTTAGCTTAGCATTCAGCGTTCAGCATTCCCACGCAATTTCTGCAGTTAAAGAAGGTTTCAGTCTAGT
The DNA here is from genome assembly GCF_051991255.1 of Vanacampus margaritifer. Lineage (NCBI taxonomy): Eukaryota > Metazoa > Chordata > Actinopteri > Syngnathiformes > Syngnathidae > Vanacampus > Vanacampus margaritifer. Next base: position 3,278,257 of record NC_135434.1, read on the forward strand.
CTAGTTTTAGTGAAAAATCTGTGTTGCCCAAATTATTTTTGCTTAGTTTTCGTTGACAAAAAAAGAACACTTATGTCGCCAAATCCAAAACAATCCACCCTCCAATTTTTTGGGATGTCAACAACTTTGATGGTTCCACTGTAATTGAATGTGAAGCGGATTCACCCTGGATGCTTTTGTGTTTTAATGAAACGCACCTCACAAGTGCCGCCCCCGCAGCCGCATCCAAAGTTAGATCGCAGGCCGCCTCGTCCCCGCAGCCGCGCCACCTGCCCTCACCTCGCCCAAGCCGGCTGCATCCGTAATAACCTCTCGCGGCTCCCCGGCCGCTCGCCATGTCACATGACCCAAGCAATTACGACCCCCGCGGGGCTCTTGCGTCCCGCCGGCCTGAAAATGACTTCCCTGCTCATCCAGTGTGAAGTCCCGCCCGCTGCGCTGATCCGATGCGATGCGAATGCGGCGCCCGCAAACGCACTAACAGCTTTGTTTCGTTCCAAAAGGGAAAAGCAGAGGAGCCTTCTCGTTGCCCAAAGGAGCTCGCAATGTCTTTTTAAATGAGAGCGAGGAGTTTAGAAATGTTATCGGTGAGTCACGGGAGCTTTGTGAGCGTTGGACATCCCTGCCAGACTTTGCTGCCCACTTAGTCTACTAAGACGTTTTTGTGTTTTTGGGGTTTTCCTTCGCACAGCCATTGAATATTAAACGAAGACTTCTGCCAAGGATAAAACATTTTTCACCGCCAAATTTTGTGAAGCAGTAGATCGGGTTTGTACCTGAACTACATTTGATATTTAATATTTGGACTTTTAGTCACTTAAATTGATCAATTCTTAATCTTTTGACCACACTGCAGACATTTTGCACATGAGATTAAATACTTCCATAAGGAATGACGAACAAAATAGAAAGCCCAGAAAATGTCAAATGTAAAATATTAAGTTCGATTTTACAAATCCAAAAACATAACAAGCAAAAAAAAAAACTAACTACAAAAAAGTCATATTTTGAAACTTATCGTATTATATAAGGATATTATTTTTATAATATTATAAACGGTTGATTTGCTGTTTTTTTTTTATTTTATTTCATTAACTTGAATAGTTTGGGCTTTGGAGAGATTTCAAAAATGTACGTCATTTTAGAGATGCACATGTAGACGACCATCACAGACCTTTTCAAAGAAGTGGAATTAAAATGTCGACACTGCACAATAGAAATAAACAAAACCACTCAAAATAACCCAATGTCAAAAAAAAGTTTAACAAAAAAAGGACTGCTATTTCCGAGCTCCTCTCGATCCAAATGAATTCTCAAAACAAACATAATAGGAGCATCATTACACATCGATTTTGCCAAACAAACAAAATCGCCTTGGCAGAGGTAACGGGGCACAAATGCCTCCTCATTCATAATGCAAGCAACCTGTATGTGTCAATGAAAACCTCTTTCATGAAATGGTCTTCCTCCTCCTCCTCTTCCTCGGGCTGCTTTGTAGAGCAAAGCATGCGGGATGTCCACCCCTGCAAACGCGTCGTCCTTTCCGCTCATCTGTCTGTATTTCTCTTTTGTTTCTTCCCTTTTCCCGCCGCCGACGCCAAAGGCTACCTTAAGATGTTTCTCGTTCCTCCTGGAGCTAGACATGTGATCATCCAAGAACATGAGGCCTCTCCTCAAATTCTTGGTAAGTGTGACGTCGCCGCGCAACCTTGGCGGCTAATTGCTTATTTCCGATGCTAGGCTAATCGCAACGTGTGTCGAAATGAAAAACACTCATACAATTTGCATGAAGGCTAGCATCATTTATTTATTTGCACTCTACTGTACATGCATTATGGATCATTAATCCGATTAAAGACACTCTTGGGGTTGCACAGGATTGAATCGTTCCATGGGTTGTAAGACTGCGATAAGGATGCTTTCCGTTAGCCGATCAATGCCGCTTTGCAGTGTTTGTTAGCGTGAAGCTAAACTTCCTTAAGAGCACGCCTGCTTCGAAAAGTTACAATCAGCAGGCCAAACAAACACAGCCAGCTGGACAATACAAAGGAAGGGAAGGTTGCGTTAGGGGTTAGAGCTAGCTTGAGGTCAGGGGTCATCGACATGGTGCACGCTGGCCACAAGAGCACCCGCAGGCCTGTTCTAAAAATAGCTCATCACTGATGGGATGGGATTTCCTAGGAATGTTGTGGAAGTGATCGTTGGAAAATGTCAAGGAGAATGATAGAAATGAAGTGTCACCTATTGACGTTTAGATGCCACATTGTTGGTTGTTAATCGGAGAAAATCAATAACATGATCTTCATATACTGTACAATGGATAAATGTCATCAAATGTTCATAACATGATTAAAGGAAGTGTGTATCAAACAGGAAGCCCTTGACATGAATCAGTAGCCAAGAAGTAGCTCGTGGTCTTGGGAGTTTGGCTTGGATTGCTAGTCAGGATTGTGTTTAGAAATAAAGGGTTAGGTTAGGGCAGGGGTCTGCAACCTGCGGCTCTGGAGCCACATTTGGCTCTTTAGTCCCTCTCCCATGGTTCCCTGTGGATCGCACAAAAAAAAAGGAAAAAAAAGAGAATAAATATTTTTTTCCCAATAAAATATTATTCAAATGAATTAATGACTAAATTATTTTTTATTTTTTTAAGTTATGTTTAATGTATTCTTTTTATTTTTTATTTTACCTTTTTAGTTTTTATGTGTATGATAGTGTGCGGATCGCAATGTGCAGCACTTTAGAAACACTTGTTTATAAAATGTGCTATTGAAATGGATTGGATTGAAAAGAATGAACAATTGAATGTTCAAAAAATAGAGTCAAAAACTTTTAAGAAAAAGAGAGACGAATGGTAGGAAAAAAAAGATTTTTAAAAAACAGCTAAAAATGTCCAAAAAGGAAAACTACTATAAAATGTCCGTGGAAAAAAAAGGTAGAAAAATGTCAAAAAAAGGAAGAAGCGAGGCAGACAATTACCATAACATATCCATAAAATTGCCCAAACGATCAGATATTTAACAGAAATTAAGAAAAGTCTAAAAATTTATGAAAAATTAAGTATGAAAAATTACAACAAAAATGCCCCAAATAGACGAAAAGGTAGAAGAAAATGAATCTCAAAGTATCGGATACTGCATATGTTATAGTGCAGCTCAGTACATTAGACTAACAATAACACGCTGTCTCGCTAAAAAATGTTCAAATATTTTCAGCTCCAGACAGATTTTTGTTTTTTTATTTGGCCTAAGGTTGCTGAGCCCTGGGTTGGGGAGTAGGATTTAAGGGTCAGGATTTGGTGAATTCAGATTTGATCAGGCGTTGTCAAATGTTTGCTGCATGCTTTGAATGGTGGAACATCAGTTTGCATGCGTTTTGCATCATAAATGAAATGTCTTGGAGATGTAACCGCAAATGCCTAAAAAAAATAATTTGCTGTCCTTTCAGTCCAAGGGTTTGAGTTTTTGCAGTCACAAATTGCACATTAGCCTCGGTGGGGTCTTCTGATTTGATTGTTGGCAAGTCAAAACATCCTTTGCATCTTGTCACATACTTCCAAGCTGGGCAGTAATGAAAGGATGCATCACAATTGTTGTGATTTCCAAGGAAGTGATCTTGATTAAAATCCGCCGCAGCTGCAGATGATTGTTTCTGCGACGCTTTTGTTTTTCTATCACATGCGGAATATCAAATCACAAATTAGCCAAACCTTGACGGGGTTTTTTTTTTTTTTTACCTTCGACGTTGACGAACACTACCAGACTCACATGTTGCGTTATCGCCGTATTTACGCTTGGACTTTGAGGCACGTCAACTGATCCCGTTCGTTCTTATTCCAGCCGTTTGGTACTGTTGAAGTAGTCTGAAGTCGTCTCGGTCTGGACTTGGGCTGGAAATGACACTGCGGATCCAAATCTGATTCCGATTGGCTCTAGTTTTAAGGTGCCGTTCGCCACTTCGTGGTTGACATTGTTGGTTAAGAAGTGAGTGGTCAAAAAAAAGAAGAATAAGTGAGCGGTCCCAGTAGCGCCGGTGAAAATTTGGACCTATATTTAATGGCTTGTACACCATCATAATGTACCATCGGTCTTCATGTAGTGTAAATCCAGCCTTGGTCTCGGTTTAAATGGTGGACATTCCAGTGCTGTCCGCTCCATAGCTTAGCACCGGAGCGGTATTTGTGATTTGTGAAGCTGTTTTTCCCATTGGTTGATAACAAACGGCCGATTGCAGCGATCAAGAACCAGGCCACGGGCCACTACATTCTCAACGGCAAAGGAGAAGAGGTCAAGTCCAGGAGTTTCATCGATTTGGGGGTGGAGTGGAATTACAGCGTGGAGGACGATGTGGAAACGCTGCACACTGACGGGCCCCTGCACGACCCTGTGGTGGTTCTGGTAAGAAGGAATCCGTTGATCGCATCCAACCATTTCTGCCTATAGCGGGTGGTGATGAAAATCTTCAGGGTGGGACTGGAAATGAGCACCTGGAAACAAAATGACAGACTGGATGTGTTTGGTTTTTTCTACACATGATAGACATGAAACTAACTTCACTTGTGGAATTTTCATGATATTTGATGCAGATTTTATGGCGGGCCATCAAACGTTGCCATCATGCTCAACCCGTAGACAAAAAAACTATAAAAGACAACATTTCACCCATCTGTCTAGTATTTAAAATTCCTATTGGTATCCATCAGTCCACGGGAATTGCCCGAAATAGTTCAAACCAAAATGGTGGACTTCTTGTGTGTTTTCACGCGTGGCTTCTTGAGACTTTGTTATGCGTCTACACATGATAAGCATGCCTACTAAATTTGATGTAAAACTGAATATCGGGGGATGAATTTTCAGTGGCCTCGAATTGTTAAAGCCTTTTCACACTGCACTCAGCACAGTAGTGCGCCGTTGAACATAATGTCCATGCGGCACCTCAAAAAAGCACGTTGCATTTTTTTTCTAATTGGTCAGCACGTAAAACGTACACAAAAAAAAACTGTTACTGGCTTCCCTGCTGCTGCATGTTTGAACTTTCATTTTCCTTTTTGGACAAAAACTTTTCCAGCTGTCGGAGCCTATATTATAAAAAAAAAAAAAAAAAAAAAAGTGTGTTTAAAGTTTAAAGTGGATGGTAAAAATGGACAATTCATAGGAGAATAGAGCGAAAGGGCAACCCGGGCATCGAGCAACCTCATCTGGTTCCTCTCAATGCAGAGGAGCCAGGAGACATTTCTTGAAAATTCACAAGTAAAAAATGCAGTGAAATCGTCACACATCAAGCGGCGCGCGGGATTCTTGTCACGTCAATAACACAACAACAAAAAGCAACAGAGCGCTCACCTGGAGTGGATTTCCAGTAAGTATAAAGAAGCCGTTCTCAGATGCAGAGAGAAAAAAAAAAACGCATGACTGAAGTTTGAGGGATTTTTCTTTTCTTTAGTTTTTTTTTTTATAAATCCCATTCTCAATTGTATTCATATATTTCTTTTAATTTTATGTCAAAATGGAAATGACGTCCAGAGGCGGAGTTTTGAAACACTTCTCAGACAATTGAGTGTTAAACACTTTATTTTTTTTTTATTGAACAAATTTGGACATCAAACAAGAGTGAAGAAATGTACTGTAAACTCTTGTGAATAAATAAGAATAAATGAATAGGAAATTATTAATAATAAATGATGTATTTATTTTTTACATTGTTTAGATGTTTACCTGTATCTAAGTAGCACCTAAAGGTTGTTTGAAAAACAAATAGAGAAAAAAAAATGCTTTTTAAGTGTGATTATAGAGGGGGGTGCGTGTGATGAATGAGATTTTACTGTAGTTTAAATTTTGTAGCAAAAGGACAAAAATTCTATTAGGCGTTAGCTTTTAAAGTGGAAGTCAACATTTCTTGACAATAATATGTTATATGTAACTTCACTAGTCTAAACATGACATTCTGATTAATATTACATTTGTGGAAAATGAGTTAAGCAGCAAAATGCAGCCGTTTTTATCCATCTCAGGGGGCGGCCATTTTGCCGCTTGCTGTCGACTGAAGATGACGTCACAGCTGCTCGGGGCTCAGCCGACGACCAATCACAGATCACCTGTTTTCTGAAGCTGAGCTGTGATTGGTTGTTAACTGACACCTGAGCAACATTGACGTCATCTTCAGTCGACCGCGAGGGGCAAAATGGCCGCCCCCTGGGATGGATAAAAACGGCTGGATTTTGCTGCTTAACTCATTTTCCACTAACGCAATATTAACCAGAATACCATATTATTATTTTATTATTGTCAAAACATTTTTGGGGGGGTTGACTTCCCCTTTTTAAAGGACCATTTGAACCAAACAAAAATGGTAGTCTGGCTTCTGATTGAGAACACAGCAAACTCGTGAACTATACTCGTTCTGAATTATAATGTCGAACCCGGGGGAATCATTAGCTCGGTGGGCATTGAATAGTCCTGACATTTTATCCATCGAGAGGGTCGTGAGTGCTTGAATGACCCGTCGTGATAAGGCTGTAATTGTATCCCAGCGGGGGAAACCCCGGGTGGGGGCGGGCACGATTTTCCAGGGAGAGTTCTTCTCGTCTTCAACTGGACTTTTACTTGGTTGGCTTCAAACGCGGTCTTTCATTTGTCAGCATCCATCTTTCCATCACGTCGACGCAAATTTTAGCCTCGCACTTTTCAATAAGCAATCAAAGACGAGATGAAGCGCAATTTCCCTGTTCAGATGACAGATTTTGTTTTCCGTGGAAATTGTTCTATTGAATCAAATCTTTGAACTCGCCGTTTAGCAAACATGTCACATACTTGCAAAGTCCAATTGATAACTTACGTAAGCGTTCTGCATTTAAACCTTCACGACATTTATTTGTGTGCGTGTCAGTCAGGATTTCGTATTATATGAAAGTCAAATTTTGTTGCTGTGCTCCACCAACATGCGATGACAAAAAGTTTCACAATCAAGAATGCTTCCCTAAAATAGTGCTTCAACACAAAATCCCAAACTCCCTGTGTTTTTACAGGCATGGAGTCTTGAGACTTTTTTTTTTTTGTTCATCTACTCATAATAAAATAGCAAATGACACGTTGCCAAGTGAGACCGGCTTCAATGTTTAATGGATGTTTTACATCCGGATCAGCAAAGCTGCATCAGACTTTCTAATAGGGGTCCCAGTACAGACCCTTGTGGGACCCCACAGGAGAGCAGTGCATGACCGGTGCGTATAATATAAGCTATTCACAGGTATAATGTGAATTCATCTGGTTGAATGTATTAGTTGTACGATATTTCAGTGTTTTCCAACCTTGTCGTGTGTGTTGAGATCATTAGAAGCCATGACCGGTGCATGAATGGCAACAGGCAACGCCAATGGTTCTTCTGTCTGACGCGATTCAGAAAAGCCGGAGGAACAATTACTCAGAAAAACAGAAGAAAAAAAATTTCGGAAGTACGGGGGGAAATATTTTTGAAAAACAGGGGGGGGGGGAATTACTACACTTGCCCGCATGCAATACGCTTCCGTAGAAACGTAACTGTTAGCTTACTAAAATCATGCCAATCGATTGACATTTTCGTTATACTTACCTTAACTGAGCCAGTAAGTGATATATTGGAGTAGGAGGTCAAAATAAATAAATTAATAAAAATACTCTGAAAAGCAGAGCACGAGCTTCTGAGTATTTTTTTTCCTTAAAAAAAATAATATTTTTTTTTCCTCCTGTTTTCCTAAATATTTTTACCCCCCGTTTTTCAGAATATTCAGTAAAACAGAAAAAAATATTCAGGAAAAACAGACTTTTTTTTTTTTTATTACACACAAAACAAAAAGCACCTGCAGGTTTTTTTTTCTTGTTTTTTTTTTTTTCCCCAAGTGACTGCAATATGCTTCTGTACCGTAGTAACACTACCTAAGAACATTTTTTTAAAAATCTGCCACTGAAGATAGTCTCACTTTGGTAGACAATGACAATAATAGGTAGACTGACAAAAAAAAAAGAAGAAGTTTGTTTTAGTTTGAAGCAGACATTTTGGAGTCAGTATGGTCGAACTTGCGCCAGATTTTTTTTGATCGATGTAATTCCAGAAGCTCCAGAAGTTCATATCTTTACTAAACTATGATCTGAAGCAATTTTAGCGCTCCCTACTGGTAGAAATGTACAGACGCAATAAACAGATATCATTTTTGCTTCAAAATGAGCCTTCAACTGTCCGTTTGCTATTGAAATTAATTTCCTTATGTCTCAACGTCGACCTCATTAATTCCAAAGACGAGCCTTTGACGGCCCAAATTGCACTTTTAAAAGGCACATTTGTCTGAATTAAAAAGTATTCCTCGTCAATCGTCAAAGGACATACGACGCCACCGTTTGAAAAGAAATGCTTTGATAGGATAATGATTGTAAGAGACTTAATTACAGTCGTTAGCCGGACACTTTCATTGTTGCGTTACAAAAAGATCCGGCGGTGGAAAATTTGCAATTTCACCTTGAAAAGGGCATTAATTACAGGCCTACTTGATTATAATGTAATTTTCTGTGGGTGCAAAGTGTGATTGCTTGAGTACAAAGCAAGGTCCAGTGATCATTGGTTACAATCGACTGAAAAACAAAAAAACTGGAACTCATCGGCCTTTTGTGGTCAGTCACTAAGCAGCTGCTCAACGCGTATTAGACACAGTCAAATGTTTGTTATTGTAAATGTATATATTAATATAATATAATATAATATTAGTATACGTGTAGCCTGGTTGGGCTCTGTCACCCATTTCTGACGATTCCCTTTTTTTTTTTTTTTTGCCTTTTTTTCGGGAGAGCTCGGTATTGTTCATTCGGTAATTTTACCGATTTGACATGTCATCATCATTGCTCTCCTTTTTTTTATTTATTTTTTATTTTTTTTGTATGTGGATGATTATTATTTCTGACGCTTCCCAATCAACATGCTGTACTCGCCGCACATGGAATATGCCGCCTCCTCTTTACGCCCGCCAGATCGTCCCCAAGGACAACGACACGCGCTCCACTCTGATGTACAAGTACGTCATCCACGAAGACTCGGTGCCCGTCAACAACAACAACGTCATCCAGGAGGACACGTACGAGTGGGCCCTCAAGAGTTGGTCTCCTTGCTCCAAGCCCTGCGCCGGAGGTAAAGGACTCGTTAGTGTCCGTCCAAAAGAAATACCGCCAGCGTCATTCAAACTTCCGTTTTTTTTCTGAATGACTTCAGGCTACCAGTACACCAAGTACGGGTGTCGGAAGAAAGGCGACACTAAGATGGTCCACAGGGGCTACTGTGACGTCGGCAGGAAGCCCAAACCCATACGGCGCATGTGCAACCTGCAGGACTGCACGCAACCCCAGTGAGTGTGCACACATACACGAGCACTCCATGAAGTTATTGCGTCATCACCTGAGATCATATGGACAGATTCATTAGAGGACATTCAGTTGAGATACGACTACGCGAGTGGACAAAAAGTGTAATGAAAGGAAAAACACACAGTGCTCACAGAAATAACTTGAATCTGACAAAAGTCATAATAAATACAAGCACATTTGTGAAAATTAACCATTTAACTTATGCACTGCCATTGACGGCTATACACGTCAAAAATTCATTTGAACTATTTCTATTGGTTTCACATTTTTCCCCCCACTTTTGTTAACAAGAGTATGAAAACTTAGATTTTTTTTATTGTAGTAGAACAGATATAAAAATTTGTGATTAGTCGTGAGTTAACTAGTGAAGTCATGTGATTAATTACGTTTAAAAATTGTAATCGCCCGACGCTCCTAATTTTTTATAATTTTTTCTTAAAAAAAAAAAAACATTATTTTTTTTTGTTTTTTAATTAAAACAAATTTAAATTGTGAGTTAACTAGTGAAGTCATGTGATTAATTACGTTTAAAAATTGTAATCGCCCGACGCTCCTAATTTTTTATAATTTTTTCTTAAAAAAAAAAAACATTATTTTTTTTTGTTTTTTAATTAAAACAAATTTAAATTGTGAGTTAACTAGTGAAGTCATGAGATTAATTACGATTCCAATTTATAATTGCCTGACGCCCCAAATTTTTTTCTAATATTTTCTTAAAAAGAAAAGAAAAGATTATTAAAAAATTTAAGAAAAAACTAACTATATATATATATATATATATATACATTTTAAAAGAAAAGATGATTAAAATTAAGGGCATCAGGTGATTAAAATTTGTAATCGTAATTAATCGCATGACTTCACTAGTTAACTCATGATTAATCACAAATTTTATATCGGTTCTAAATGTACAAAAAAAATCTAGGTTTTCATACTCTTATCCAAAATGGGGGGAAAAAGGTTAAACTAATAGAAATAGTTAAGATGAATTTTTGACGTCTACAGCCGTCAATGGCAGTGAATGAGTTAAAATTTGATATTGCAGAAGTATTTTACAAAACAAACCATAAGTGTCCTATTATGTCTCATTTATACTTCATACGGTTTTATCGTCATAAACAGTGCAGATGTTAGTGATAAACTCTGTTGATGTTTGTTTTAATTTTTAATGCTGCGTTTATGTTCCCAGCGGCCACGCTCGATCCGTTTTACGGGCTGTGACTCAGTGATTGTATTTTTTTGGGCGATTGTCCAATTTCGCCGCTTAGTAAGAGGAGCATAAAAGTTGCTCATGTAGTGATTTTCAACAATAACAGCCCTCAACTCAAAATGATGAAAAACAAACGCATGTTTAATAAGACCTTAGATTGTTCACGTTGATTTAAAATGGAGGGCCAGATTCGGATGCTTCTCAGCTTCTTTAAGAAAATAAATACATCAAACGTGAGTCCATTTGCGCCAGCAGTCCTGCAGACCGCCGTCTATTATGTTCACTGAAAAGCACGAGATTCTGAAAAGCTTTCCCCCGGACTCTTGTGTTGACAATGATTGTTTGTAAAAATGATGCTGGGGAGCTTTTCTTCCATGTGCCGCCATGTTTGAACGTCTACAAAGCTTATTCTGGGCTGCCTCCGTCCATAATATTTTCGAGCATAAGATATCACAGTAGTAGTTGTAACAATAGTAATTGTAGTAGTAATCTTAGTGCTAGTACTAGTAGAATTAGTTGCATAATAATGATTATTGTTGTTGTTAGGAGTAGTAATAATATAAATACTAAATGTCGAAATAGTTTTAGCAGCACTATTATTATTATTATTAGTAGTAGTCTGCTTTATTAGTACACAGTAAATTCTGTAGACTAAGTTTAACTCTATTTAAATAGGGACCAAATAGACTCCGTTTTAGAGAAGATTTGCACTAGGAAGAGAGTAAAATAAAGAATTGAAAAAAAGCCACTCAAGGGTTGAGGAACAAACTCACAAACTTCAGCTCTGGAGACTGCTACACTACCACCTGAGCTACGCCCCTCCTACTGTTTGCGGATCTCCAAGAGACCAAAGACATCGTTTTTGGTCTCTCTTACTAGCTAACACACAGCTGGAGCTGCGTGCTTCAACGAGTAGATCGGCTGTCTCCCAAGCTGAAGGTCGTGAATTCGTTCCTCACCCTCTTGAGTTTTTTTTTGAAAAACTTTTTTTCCAATTCTCTATTCTACTCTCTTCCAAGTGTAAATATTACTCTAAAACTGAGTCTATTTGGTCCCATTCTAAATAGAGTCAAATTTAATTTAATAGTTTTAATAGTTGTACCTCTGCCATTGCTCTACTAGTAGTCATCATAGTAGTGATAGTACTCATCGTAGTAATATTAGTAATAGTAGTCCTAGTTGTAGTCTGTAGTATTAAAAGTAGTCCTAGTAGTAGCAGCAGGACTACTTGTAGTTGTATTAAATGGTAAATATAGCTAGCTCAAAACGCTTTACAAAGACGACCATTCTACCACTGAGCCATGCCGCCCTCTATTAGTAGTAGCAGTAATAGATGAATAGAATAGTCGTGGTCATAATAATAGATGCGGTCGCGGAATTTAATAGTCGTGGTCATAATAATAGATGTGGTCATAGAATTTAATAGTCATAGTCTTTTAGTCATTTGTGTTAGCCATATTAGCATTCCTAGCCACGGTCGTCACGATGTTATAATAATGATAGTCATGAGCAGAAATATTCGCCAAGTGGATCCAAGTTAATGCTGAAGTCTCCCATGTAGTCACGCGACCTTTCTTGTTTTTTTTTTGCTTTTTTTTGCAGGTGGATCTCGGAGGATTGGGAGCACTGCACGCGCACGTGCGGCAGCCTGGGCTTCCAGGTGCGCACGGTGCGATGCGTCCAACTGCTGCACGCCGCCGCCAACCGCTCCGTGCACAGCAAATACTGCAGCGCCGACCGGCCCGACACCCGCCGGCCCTGCAACCGCGTCGCCTGCCCCTCGCACTGGAGGACGGGGGCGTGGTCCGAGGTAAAACGTGTCGCACCCACCAAAGTCCATTGCAAATTCTACTGGAAGACATTTTTGGGCAAAAGGCAGTAGATGATGCAAAGTGATGAATAGATGAATGAAAAGTGAACATAAAAGCCATCAGACGAGAAAGGCAGATGCGTCGCGGCCTCTAGGGGGCGCCAAAAATAAACTGAAATTTCACCTTCATTATAATTGTTTAAACTATTACTAATAATTCTTACTTTTCAAAAGGAAAGAGGAGTAAATTGAAATGATTATAAACATTTTAAATTATATATATTTTTAATGAGAATATTTCATATTAAAGTGCAATAACAGCATGCAAGTATATTGGAGAAATTAGCCAATTTTATTTTATTTTTTTAAAGTAGTTGGATTAGTAGAATTCCGCGTTGTATTGTGGAACAAAAAAAAAGAAGGTGAATATACACAGACATAAAAGATGTATAAAAAAAATGTGACATTGCAGACGCTAGAAAATCTAATATCCATTATTTCCTTTCAGGAAAATTATTTTAAGGTTATTCTCATCTTTCATCTCAACATGGGAAATTTGTCTACAATAACTGATTTAATCCATTTAATATTTGTCAATCTGATTAATGGTGGCTAAACATGAGCCAGAACTCCTTTGCCAATTTGGCGCCGTCACTTTCCCCCCCCCAGGCAACATGAGGCTCATTTCCAAACGTTACAGCCAACAACTTGTAATCTTTAAAGCGCCACATTACGACAACTGCGAAGAAGAGCTGTCACACTTGGAAAAGACTTTATCGACATTGAAAAGATGAATGTGACAAACAAATTAACAAAATAATTATAAATATTGAAAGCCTTCATCAAGGCCTTTAATTGGAGATATGACTTGCCATGGTTTGTTTGACACATTTTTTTTCACTTTAAGTGGTGAGGATTGCTTTTTATGTTTTTAAGATATAACATTATTATGCAAGGGCACAATGACTAATTAACTACAAACATAGCTAATCCACTTTAAGGCCTTTAATTTGAGGTGCGACTTGCCAAGGTTTGTGTTACGATTTTATTTTCACTTTAATTGGTGAGGATTGTTTTTTTGTTTTTGTTTTATGTTTTTAGGATATTACATAATCATGCAAGGGCACAATGACTAATTAACTACAAACATAGCTAATCCACTTTAAGGCCTTTAATTTGAGGTGCGACTTGCCAAGGTTTGTGTTACGATTTTATTTTCACTTTAATTGGTGAGGATTGTTTTTTTGTTTTTGCTTTATGTTTTTAGGATATTACATAATCATGCAAGGGCACAATGAGTAATTAACTACAAACATACATAGTCCACTTTAAGGCCTTTAATTTGAGGTATGACTTGACATGGTTTGTTTAACTTTTTTTTTTTTCACAGTAAGTGGTGAGGATTGCTTTTTATGTTTTTAGGATATTACATTATTATGCAAGGGCACAATGACTAATTAACTACAACCATAGATAGTTCACTTTAAGGCCTTTAATTTGAGGTATGACTTGACATGGTTTGTTTAACTTTTTTTTTTTTTCACAGTAAGTGGTGAGGATTGCTTTTTATGTTTTTAAGATATTACATAATCATGCAAGGACACAATGGCTAATTAACTACAAACATAGATAGTCCACTTCAAGGCCTTTAATTTGAGGTGTGACTTGACATGGTTTGTTTTATGATTTTTTTTTCACTTTAATTGGTGAGGATTGTTAAAAAAAAAAAATGTTTTTAAGATATTACATAATCATGCAAGGGCACAATGAGTACTTAACTACAAACGTAGATAGTCCACTTTAAGGCCTTTAATTTGAGGTGTGACTTGATCTGGTTTGCTGCACATTCTAGAATTTCACATCTTTTGGGTTATTATGACATCATCACATGAGACCATATTGATTCCAAATCTGGAGAGTCCTCACCAGTGTTTGTTTTTATTTGCACCCCCGCTTGTTGCGCAGTGCTCCGCCACCTGCGGAGAGGGCACGGAGAGGCGACTGGTCACCTGCCGAATTGGAGAGCAGTGCGGCGGAGACAAGCCGGAGAACGTGCGCGTGTGCCGGCCTGGGCCGTGTCACGGTGAGAATCCAGCTTGGAGTTAAAGGCCTCCGTAAAACGTGTCGTCGTCACGTCGCTGGCCGCCTTGTAACAAATACTGCAACGTCTGTTGTTTCCATGGCAACTCTCAACGGCCCGCTATAGCGGTCGGCTGTATTAGCGGACCAGACAGGACACGCCCATCTCTGACGCACACGCAGCCATTCTGGGACACGCTGAAAGTTTGAGCAGAAACTAATCTAGACTTTGATTTGTTTACTTATTTTTCTTATTCGGCGCGGGGTCACCAGTCGGCAACTGGAGTCTTTCATCTCGCATTCCGCATTATCATCAATCAACCCAAACATTGACAATTTGATGTAACGTGGTTGTCGTAGTCTTTGGCAGACCTAATTGATGTGCTTTCATACACACTGGACAATTTATAGATTTCAGTGAAGGACTTGTAAATGTGTTTTTGTAAACATCAAAGACAATCCAGTCTCTAATGAACTTGCATATTTTCGGACGCATCACAGACATATTAGTTTCAAGTTAATGGTACGTTTTTGTAATAAGACCACGACTACTTTGCTGTACGTGTTTTTGGAAACATCAAAGTGCTTTTGGGAAAATCAATGAGACTTGAAGTGCTCAATGGAGCTAATTGATGTGTTTTTGTAAACATCAATGGCAATTCCATGACCAGGAAACCACACGTTTATAATCTTGTAAACATCAAAGAATTCAGAGTCTTTGTTTAAATTAACATCTTTTCATAAGCACATTTTCAAAGACAATAAAGAGTGAATGAAAATGAAAAAGGACTTGTTTTCGTAAATATCAAAGATAATTTAGACGCAAAGCTCAAAGGCAATTTGGTGTCTTCGATGAACCTAACAAATTTAGACAACTTAGTGTTCTGAACCTAACACATTTTTATGAACATTAATGACCTAGTAGTGTTAAAAAAAAAAAACATGTTTTTGTGAACATCAAAGTTTTCACTGTAACAAACGTTTTTGTGTTTGTGAACATCAAAGACAATTTTAGTGCTCAATGTGTTGTACATGTTTTGAACAAAAATTACATACTTTTGTGAATGTAAAAGACTCTTGACGTTTTCATAATCAAAGACAAACAAATGAAACAGATGTACTTTTCTGAAACATCAAAGACAATGTACCCCTTAGCATACCTAATGTATTGTACATATTTTTCAAACGTCTAAGACCATTTAGTCTTTAACGTTTTTGTCAACATTAACTCATTCACTGCCATTGACGACTATAGACGTCAAAAATTCATTTGAACTATTTCTATCAGTTGAACATTTTTTTCCACTTTTGTTAACAAGAGTTTGAAAACCTCGATTTATTTTTTTATTTTTTTTAGAAATACAGATATAAAATGTGTGATTAATCGTGAGTTAACTATTAATTAAAAATTGTAATCGCCTGACGCGACTTAAAGATTATAAAAAATTCGGGGCGTCAGGCGATCATTTTTTAAAATTTTAATCGCATAACTTCAATAGTTAACTCACGATTAATCACACATTTTATATCTGTTCTAATTGTACAATAAAAAAAAAAGTTTTTCATACTCGTGTTAACAAAAGTAGAAAAAATATTAAGCTAATAGAAATAATTCAAATGAATTTTTGACATCTATAGCCGTCAATGGCAGTGAATGAGTTAAAGACAATTGAGTGAAAAACTGAAAAAAATTGAAAAACTGAAAAAAATTGAAAAACTACAAGTAACCATCTTCCAGTGTGCTGTTGCTACCTTAAAAAGCTGATATCTTAATGAATAATTCACCATTGCTCTCTTTGATGTTTTTTATTTTTATTTTCAGACGAGCCCTGCCACGGAGACAAATCTATCTTCTGCCAGATGGAGGTTTTGGCCCGCTACTGCTCCATCCCGGGCTACAGCAAACTCTGCTGCGACTCGTGCAGCAGACGCGCCACCGGGGGCGCTCTCTTCTCCGAGCCCGAGGACCACGTACGCTTCGGTTCTGCCTCACAGCTGCTGGAGACGCTGATGGCCAACGCCACACGTGCCGGGAAACAACAGCAAAGTGGCGGGAAACGCCAACAAAATGGCGGCAAACAGCAGCAAAATGGCGGCAAACAGCAGCAAAATGGCGGGAAACAGCCACAAAATGGCGGTAAACAGCCACAAAGTGGCGGGAAACAGCCACAAAATGGCGGGAAACCAAAGCAAAACGCCGGTAAACAACAGCAAAGCGCCGGCCGATCGAGACTGGTCACCACACCCGCCCCGCCCAAGAAATCCAAAACGACGCCAGCGCCTCGAAGGAACCCGAGGGACGCCGCCCCCGCGGGGGGCCGCTTAGGTGACAGCAGGTGGCCCGCCACGTACTCGCAAGTGGAGAGATAAGACTGGCGCCTTCGTTTAACGGGACTACGCACACACAGCAGCTTCATCCTTTCCGAGTCTTCTCACGCTAACAACAGCGATGTCGTCATCAAAGACACAAGCAAAGAGGTGCTGGTTCACTTTGTTATTTGGGGTTAATGAGCTGTCATACATAGGAAGCCTGGGCATTTATTTCAAGAAGGGCACAAAGATTTCAAGGGATCTTTTGGGGGGTCCAAAACGAAAACATTCAGATCACACAAAACATCAAAGGAACTCTGTCTTTGATGATTAACAACAAAAGTGCTGGCTGAGTTAAATCGTAGAAATTTTGTCAAAAACAATTTTTTTTTTTTTTTAACCAATCAAAGACAACAAAACTTACTGTTTGACGAGCCAAACGTAGGCGACATATTTTCATGAATATCAAAGACAGTTTACAACAAATGGTACCAAAAAATTGAAATAGAAAATTCACAGAGACTCATACACTGGTGCATTTTTATTTTATTTTTTTTTACAAAATCAAAATAAATTATTTACACCAAACAGAGAGAAATGGGAACAAATCAATGTTTGGCAACAGTACCAAAAATAATTTAAAAAAATTAATACACAACTAAATCACATGGAAACTCATACCAATACATACTACAAATATGATGAAAATAAAGCAAACATTTTGTGAAAAATAAAATATTGTGAAAAATATCAAACGGATTTATAATATAAATCTTATATTATAATAATTATAATATTAATATGTCATTACGCACAATGTTATTGACATTACAGAGTACGATTTTGCTTCATGGTGCTTACATACTTACTGCAAAGTGTTCCGAAATTATTACATGACTATTATGAGTATTAACAAACTGGACTTTTTTTTTCTTCTTTTTTTTACCATGACAGTATTTAACATTATGAAACAATGTTAAAATACGTGTTTTTACCTTTAAATATGTAGCAGCCGTATCTTTACAAAGCTACAGCCACAACTAGCGTAGCTTTAGCTATAGTCAGCAAAAAGATTTTTCTTAGCAACGCACAACACAAACATTCTTTCGCTTTAATCCCCCGTTAGCATTTTAATGCGTTGCTAGCATTTTTAGCAGCTACAAGCAGGTACAAAGATGTCTATGAGGGATACAGCATGTCATTGATTGACCATGAGGCAAATTAACGATCCAAATAGTCAATAAAAAAAAAAGGGTAGGATGGATGGATAAACATTTCACTAAATGACTTTGATTTACTTCAGCACAAATTAACGGTTAGGGATTCATTGGTCAGTTATTATTTTTGAAAGGTGGTGCTGTGAGTGTATTGTTCTGAACTTCTTGATCATATTTCCCTTCTTTTTGGTCCGATTGCCTTGCTACAATTTGAGTACGTTTTTCTTTTTAAAGACAAAAAGAAAAATAAGGTGAGCATAATATGTTCAATCCTTTTTTTTTTTTTTTACTTTTGTGAACGGTGCAGCCACAGCTAGTTTAGTTTTAGCTTAGCTTTAGTTTTGCGCAGTAAAAAAAATATTTTTTTAATTACTTTAATAACCACAACAACAACAACGTGAACACATTTTCCAAAACAGGCTGCCAGTCTTTTGCTTTACTCACGTTAGCGTCGAGCTTGTTGCTAGCATCGTTAGCGTTTTGCAAACATCTCTAGCATGCTAACGTGGTCACAAATGATCCTAATTTGGATGGGGCGTGTTCACTACATTTCTTTGAATGACAATTGGGTGACTTTTTATTTTGAAAAATATTTTCTGAACTCCTGTTTGTTTCCATGCCAATGTCGTCTTTAGCAGAATTCAGATTTGATACTTGAATCCATACAAGATTTAAATGTAGCGTCTCACTATTTCTGCCCATCTTTTCCGTTTATAGCTTGACTTTATTAGCATTTAGCTAAACAATGTTTTTGATGGCTGAAGAAGACAAGAAGAAGAAAGCAACAAAACAACAACGGATTTCCTCACAACCTCCATGCATCTGACTGCAATAAACACACAACACAACAATGTACAACAATGTATAGTACGTGTATATAGATAGCATTGAGTGCAGACATATTTATTGAAGGGGCGGTGCTGTTTGCGCAGTAACATTTTTTATTTCTCCGGCAACATTTTCACTTCTTTTTAATGAATAAAAAAAAGTACTAGGCTAGAGATGACATTGTTTTTTTGCAAACAATTAGATGTAAATATACACGCTCAATTTTGAGATGTTTGTCACCAGGCTGTCTTTTCACAGCTGTTTTTGTCTGTAGCAACTTACCCGACGATCGCTTGATGCTAACCGCTAGTGTAGTTAGCAGCGCGCGTCGCTGCCTAGCTCCGTAATGACGCTAGTTGCGCACGACAAAACCCCTGAGCCTCCTTCCAGTACTGTATCCATACAACCTGTGCATTGTCATGTCTCGATTGTGCTTGTCTTGTATATTTTGTGTAGATTCAAATGTACACTACTACTGATGCTGTTTGTTGGAATGGGGAGCACATAGCAATAAAGGATAGGATCAATTTGTCTGCCGCCTCCACGCTCTCCTTGCACATGTTACATGCATGAAATCAATACAAATGTAAATATTATATATATATATATATATATATATATATATATATATATATATATTCAGGTTTGCTAGAAAGCAAAACAAGTAAAAAAATAAAAAAAGAATGTCAGGAAAAGCCTACTAGAACATCTGAACTTTTTGAGGGTTAATCAGAGGCACTTTAAATGGTGGCAGGTGTATGCTGACCCCCATTTAAAATTTGTTTGAATGGGATTTGTTATTTCTCAGCAGTTATCAGAGGGTGTGCACACTTTTGCAATTACATAATTTCCACTTTATTTAAATTTTATTATTACTTATTTATTTTATTTTGTATTTCCACCCATAAACAAATCCATTTGAAAAGTTTTTTTCCCCCAATATCAAAAAAATTTAATTGTTTTTTTTAAATGATCATTTATTATTATCTTTAATTTCTAAAGGTTTTGAAACATGCCATTTTTTCAGTATATGTGTACAACTTTTTGATACATTTGCAATGTGGATGGAAATTATTTGTGATTAAATGTATTCATTAATCATTCATTTATTTTGGAATCTTAGACATTTTTTTAATTTAAGTTTATACATTTACGGAGCAAAAAAAGATCAGGTCCCAAGATCATACCAGGGATCAATTTCACAAAGCAGGCTTAGTGTCAACTCTGGGTCAAGAAACCCTGAAATGTGGGGAAACTGCGTTTTCCGTTTCAGAAAGGAAGGTCATTGAAACCAGAGAAAAACAGGAAATTCCGGCGTGTTTCCTAAAAAGAGGTTATTTAAGCTCTGGTCAGTTAGCGTAGCAACTGAACCAAACCTGGTCGGTTGCAGGTTTTCCACAACAAACCTCGAGGTTTTCTCTGTCTCCGCCTCCTTTCAGACACATTTCCTCATTCAAAAAGTCCACTGTGGCGAGTTTTTGCGTAAATAAAATTTTGTCACGAACATGGCATGTCCTTTTGACAATGACCCTATTGAAGGTGCCGCATTATTGCGCAGGGAATGAAATATTCGTACCGTTTCACATCTCAGTCCATCGACAACATATACAACTTAATCCGTCCTTGTGTGTTGCGCTCCGTTTTTATATTTCATCTTAAATCAAGCGCGCTTCTCCCCCGCAAGATTGCACCTAAATTCAATAAATGAATGAGCGACCATTCAACAAGTTTTCCCTTCATTACAAAAGGACTATATTTAAATGTCCGCATTGACCCGAGCAGCTGCAACGGGTTTGCAACGCCGCCTTCCTCGATGGGGAGCCGCTGCGGTGCTTTCTTCTTCAAATTCGCCGTATGATCGCATTAAGATTTCCAGTTGAGAGGGTTAAAAATTACGGAAGCGTACTGCATTCACTTGAAAAAAAAAAAAAGTCCTGTTTTTCTGACAAATTTTTTGGGGGGGTGTTGTTTTTTTGAATAATTATTTTCCCTGTTTTTTTAAATATTTTTTTTTCCTGTTTTTTTAAATCAATTTTTTTTCTGTTTTTTTAAATCAATTTTTTTTCTGTTTTTAAAAAAATATATTTTCCTCTGTTTTTCTGACTATTTTTGGGGGGAGCGTTGTTTTTTTGAATAATTTTTTTCCCTGTTTTTTTAAATAATTTTTTTTCGTTTTTTTTTTTTTTTAAATCCAGTTTTTTTTTTACAAATATTTTTTCCCTGTTTTTCTGAATATTTTTTTCTCCTGTTTTTCAGAATTTTTAAAAAATATATTCAGAAAAACAGAAGGAAAAAAAAATACTCAAAAAAACAAAGCAACCCAAAAAAATGAGTCAGAAAAACAGGAGGTTTTTTTTCCAAGTGAATGCAATACGCTTCCGTAAAAAATAAATAAATAAATAAATAAAATAAAACGCGGAAGCAGAGGGCAGCGCTGCGCAGGATCGGGAATCGGGGCTCCATTGATGTGGACTTTTTAGTGTAGTGGCAACGCCGGGTGAAACAACTCTGCGTTGATATAACTACGTCAAATAAAAAAATTAAATAAAATAAAAAACTCAAATCAGCTGTCCTGGAACGTAAAACGCAGAGTTTTCCATCTCAGGGCATGTCAACTCGCTGTTCAGGGTTAGTTTCGTGTTTGTTGAACATGTGCTTGTGGAACGTTTCCGGGCAGCCTTCATTTCTGACCCGGCATCATCGCTCACGTCTTCACTTCCAATTCCGGGAGAAATCGTATGTGGGAAAGAAAAAAAGCCCATATAGTATTTTTCAAGTTGTATTATGGGGATTGATTGAGGTGTAAAAAAAAAAATCTAAAAATAAAAAAGGCACAATCACATCTGTGTCATACATCAAAACATAAAAGCACCACAGGATATCCGCTGCAGTTTGTCAGTGATGATTGGACACCCGCGGACTGTGTGGGAGTCATCTGGCCACTGACTGCCGCTTAATTGATTTCCGGCGGCTAATTAAAGCCGCACACTGTGCTTGTTCATTGAAGTTAGTTACCGGAAGAAACATAATTACATTTCAATTAAATCCGATTTCTAGTTCGCACAGCAACTGCAAACGTATCGATTATTTTTTAGGGATGTGTTGTGATGATTACAGATCTGTAATAAGAAATGTGTTGTTTTTAGTGGAACAGCCAGGACATTTCTAATGTTGCGTTAGTGCTAGCGTCAATGCTAACGTCAGTGTGAAGGAGTATTATTAATAGTCAAAAAAAACCCATCTGTTTACTTTAAATAACCAGCGTGATTTCTTAAGTCCTTCTGACTTACAGATAACAATCTACCGTTGCCATGGCAACCCCATATCACTCATACAATAATATGGTTGGACCAGCATGGGGCGCTAATGTTGTGTTAGCGCTAGCGTCAATTGCTAAAACGATGTACATGTATTGTGCGATGCACGTTCTATCGTTCGACGTCAGGCTTTAGCGGTAGGGAAAAAAATCCTTATTTTGCTTGAATCAGTCGTAGTGAGTGATTTTCTAGAATGTGGAAAATTATGAATATTAATGTCACATTACGGCCAAATTACTCATATCGTACGGCTATAAAAAGGAGTGCAGCTAATAATAAGGAGATTATTCTGCTTGTCAAACATTTTAATAGACGAAGTCCCACGTGATTGGATCGTGTCGCTCTGCTGTTTTTTTTTTGTGTGTTTTTTTTTTTGTATGGCAGCAGATGGACTCGTCTTATAAAGTCCAAAGGGTTTAGCGTTGGAAAAAGAAATGGATTTCCATACGATGCTGGAAAGCGGATGTCGCTTCCGATACTTTCAAAAAGGGAAGAAACATGGATGCAAAGTAGCGAGCAGGATTGGGAATGGCAGAGGAAGCGGCTGACGCCTCTTGAGAAATGGCAAGAGACGAAAGCTGTCAGACGGCGACAATGTGAGGAAGGCGCCACCGTCAAAAATGAGTAGTGGGGTGATGTCGAGTCGCCGTCGAGGCAACGGAAGGGAGGGAAATTGGCACTTTTGGCTTTTGACAGTTGCTTCCATCAAGCACTTGGCGGGAGGTCATGGGGTCAAAGGTGGCGTTGACCAACATGTTAAAAGTTGAATTCAAGCATTGTTAATTGGGCTCGTATTCATTTTTAATGCTTTTTTTTAATTCATTACTTTTTACGTCATTATATTAAATGTTTCTAGTTTTTATTTTCACATTCTTTTAATTATTATTTTAATGTTATTTTGTCATCACCTTCCATTTTTTGTTATGGAAACACAATGTATTATTATTTAATCATTAACTCTTTTATATCATTGTATCTGTTTTTTCATTTGTATGATTGATATTTTATCATTATATCATTGTTCAATTATTTTTGCTTTTTATTTATTTTCCATATGTTTATTTTGGGTTCAAGGTGTAAGAATTGTTTTTTCCCATCATGTTTTGCTTTGTTTTGTTTGTTTTTACATTTTCTTTCTCGTGTTTTTTCTTCACTTACATTAAATACATTTATATATTTGGTAATTTTATTTGTGCAACATTTATTGCTACAATTTACTTTCTTTATTTCGATTGTCGTATTAGTTCAGCCCATTCAAAATTGAATTATGTGTTTTATTTGTGATTTTATTTTGTGGTCTAAACATTAGATTTTTTTTTTATTTGTATTTTTTTACATGCTCTCTTTTTTTTAAATGTGTTTAAAAGTTTTCTTTTCGATTTAATTTGGTAATTATCATTTTTATATTTGTAATCATTTATTTATTTTATGATTAAAAAAATATTTTACCATTTTTTTTAGTATTCTTTCATATTTTAAGAGTGCTTTTATTTTTTCTTTACGTGTTACACAATAATTGTATCATCTAATTCTCTATGTTGACTTTGAGCCCCACCAGATTCAGCTGATGGCACTGTATGGAAGCAAACAAAAACAAAAACAAAAAATGCTTTGCAGCATGTATCAGCACCACCTAGAGGACGGAAGTGGAACTTTTGGTTTCCGATGGACACGTTTGGGATTGTTTGGCGTTGTTGGAGGTCAGCAGTCCAGTGAGTGCCATCGAAAGGACTGAAGTCTCATGAGAAGTGCGTTTGTTGGCATCCGGTTATCTGCATCACCGCAGGCACACTCTCAGCAACACAAATTCAAACCTCTGCCAGAAGCCTCGCACCTAACCGCCTACCCACCACTGGTAGAACCCTCAACCCAGGGGTCACTAACATTTCTGAAGCTGAGATGACCACAAAAAAATGTTTGACACAAAAATAGAGAAACGTAATGCCTTTTCTCAAATTAAAATTTTAGTTCTTGTAGGCTGAAATGTCAACATTTCGGATGAGAGAATACCTGACAAGAAGCACAACAAACAGAAGTCAAATGTATATTGCAATGAAACTCTGTTGAAAAGTAGAATTTATCCAAAAAAGTTACTTGAGTAAATGTAATGGATTACATGTAGCCTACTATCTCTGTTATTTGACATAAACAACGGTTCAAGTGTGAACTGAGGACGAGGGCAAGTCAGTTAAAAAGAAAACCCCACATCTGCCGTGTTCACGCCAAGGTTAACTTCACATGTGGACGCATTAGCGCCAGCGCCGGGGGCGCCGGCCCGTCGTTTTCTAACCCCAACCTTGCGCAATTGTCCCCGCACAGCCTGCTGCGTTGCTTTGAGCTACTTTGTTGAGTTACATGTCGCAATATCGCCGCATGAAAGCAATTGGAAATCATTTGTGGCTCGTAGCTAGGAAACATACATCCGCTCGATAATGAAAAT
The DNA here is from genome assembly GCF_051991255.1 of Vanacampus margaritifer. NCBI lineage: Eukaryota > Metazoa > Chordata > Actinopteri > Syngnathiformes > Syngnathidae > Vanacampus > Vanacampus margaritifer. Next base: position 3,302,848 of record NC_135434.1, read on the forward strand.
GTCACGCTAAGGCTAATCTATCATGAATCCATTTTAGTGTACATATGCGGCAGACTCCGTCTCTATTGTGCCCTTGCTCTGACATGAAGGGCCGGAGACTAAGCCTGAGTACACGCATGAAAACAATCGGGCTGTGTTTGTGTTTTTGATACTCTTCTCATTCTAACCTATCGGAATGTAGCACGTTGATGTAGCATATTAACACGGAAAGCTTTTCCTTTTTATTTTGAAATAACTAACTTCTAGGATCACGCACCGTAGCCTGGCTAATGACAGAAAAAAGAATCCCCCCCACCCCCCTTTTTGTCTCATTTTAAATCCAGCTAAGTTGCGGCTAGCCTCATCCTAGTTAGCGCTAAGCTAGCTCGTCCCTCAAGTCCGCCGTCCAAGTTTGAAAGCTCCCTTTTGGTTGTTGCTAGCTGATGTTAGCCGGCCAAATGAGCACAGTACTAATAACCGCTAACCGCTAACCCTACCCTAAACTATGTTCTCGACAAAGAAGTAGAAATCCCGTTTGAGCCCAATGGATTTCGTCCTGATATTACGCAGGTCAACTTCCCGGCATCCCGTTTTTGCCTTTTGTATGTCAATCACTGTTGACATTGTTAACATTTTTTGTTTTATTTTACATTTTACCTGTTTTCGATTTCATTATAGATGTGTTGATGAAGGTGTAATTATGTTGACCTAATATAACCTGATGAGTAATGCTTTTAACATTCTTGCTATCTTTTCTACTGTTTTCCCAGACATGAGAAAGTTAATATGTTTCTATGTTTATCTAAGAAGTCTGGTTGTTGTTCGTCAGAAATCCGTTTTTTAAAAGTTCAAGGACGATCTAGTTTACTGGGAAAATGCAAACTCATTCTGTACCTCACGGGATGACAGAGGCGTTTCCTCATGTTTTGAATAAAGAGGCTGTGTGGGCAAAAGAGGACACACACATTGGATGACACTGCTTAGGTGATATGCAATTATGTGACCAGAGATCTCTGTAATAAATCAACCTTGCAAGGACCCTCTTCACCAGAATCTCATCTTGGAATTATTTGAACACGCAAAAGATTACAATTAATGTTAATTCCTTCAAACGCACACTAAATAAACCCATTAAAAGGTTATTTAGCTGTTAAATTCCTTTCTATTAACTTCCAAATTCACGTTTTTGCGGTAGAAGGTGTGTTTTCAAGATACCGGAACGGGAACTACTTTCTGATTTGGTGTCTAGGAATCATGGGAAATGTAGTCCTCCAATGGCAATACTGCTGTCGCGCAGTCGCCAGTCATCCTGAAGGCAAGCTGAGCTTTCTAGCATATTTTTCAATGTTAAAATGCGGGACCGGCGCAAGCTAGCATAGCTAGCTTATGTGTAGAAGATGGATTTTCAGCTCAATTGTAGCGTCACAGTTTTTCCTTTAAAAAATCTGGTCACCCAACTTCTACTACTTTAGCAGCGTGACTCAAACACACACACTTGCATGTCTCATTATCCTTTTCAATAAAAGCGCATAAACGCTTCCCGGCAACGTCACCAGCAAAGCCAGCTGGTGGCGACAAGAGGCTCCAAATTCAAAAGCTTTTGATGACCGGCCAAGGAAACAGACACTTTTCGGCTCCTTGTTTTGTTCCGCCAGAGGGGATGACGTCAAGGTGAGACAAAATAGTGCTGAGCCGCAGAAATGATGAAAACAGGCTGACTCATCAAGAAGCTGTCTTTTGGGCGGCTGCGTCAATTTGCATGACAACGTTGCAGCTGTGTGCGGGGACTCTCAATTTTGACATGACTTCCTGTCTGTCTTTTACCAGTCTGCTTCGAATTGAATTCTTTCTATTCAACGTTACGATATTCATCAACAACAATCTGTGTATATACTTCTAAGGTAAGGTTAGGGTTAGGGTTAGGGTTAGGGTTACGGGATAGGGGATAGGGGTTAGGGGATAGGGGTTAGGGTTAGGGTTAGGGTTTAGGTTTAGGTTTAGGTTTAGGGTTAGGGGTTAGGGTTAGGGTTAAGGGTTAGGGTCTAGGGTTAAGGGTTAGGGTTACGGGATAGGGGATAGGGGTTAGGGTTAGGGTTTAGGTTTAGGGTTAGGGGTTAGGGTTAGGGTTAGGGTTAAGGGTTAGGGTTACGGGATAGGGGATAGGGGATAGGGTTAGGGGATAGGGGATAGGGTTAGGGGTTAGGGTTAAGGGTTAGGGTTACGGGATAGGGGGTAGGGGTTTCGGTTAGGGGATAGGGTTAGGGTTTAGGGTTAGGTTAGGGTTAGGGGATAGGGTTTAGGGGATAGGGATTATGGTTAGGGTTACGGTTAGGGGATAGGGTTTAGGGTTAGGGGATAGGGTTTAGAGTTAGGGGAAATGGGTTAGGTTTAGGGTTTAGGGTTACGGTTAGGGGATAGGGGTAGGGGTTAGGGTTTAGGGTTAGGTTAGTGTTAGGGGATAGGGTTTAGGGTTAGGTTAGGGTTAGGGTTAGGGGATAGGGGTTATGGTTAGGGTTACGGTTAGGGGATAGGGTTAGGGTTTAGGGTTAGGTTGGGGTTAGGGTTAAGGGTTAGGGTTAGCGTTTAGGGTTAGGTTAGGGTTTAGGGTTACGGTTAGGGGATAGGGTTAGGGTTAGGTTAGGGTTATGGTTAGGGGATAGGGTTAGGGTTTAGGGTTAGGGTTTAGGGTTAGGGTTTAGGGTTAGGGTTTAGGGTTACGGTTAGGGGATAGGGTTTAGGGTTAGGGGATAGGGTTTAGAGTTAGGGGAAATGGGTTAGGTTTAGGGTTTAGGGTTACGGTTAGGGGATAGGGGTAGGGGTTAGGGTTTAGGGTTAGGTTAGTGTTAGGGGATAGGGTTTAGGGTTAGGTTAGGGTTAGGGTTAGGGGATAGGGGTTATGGTTAGGGTTACGGTTAGGGGATAGGGTTAGGGTTTAGGGTTAGGTTGGGGTTAGGGTTAAGGGTTAGGGTTAGCGTTTAGGGTTAGGTTAGGGTTTAGGGTTACGGTTAGGGGATAGGGTTAGGGTTAGGTTAGGGTTATGGTTATGGTTAGGGGATAGGGTTAGGGTTTAGGGTTAGGGTTTAGGGTTAGGGTTTAGGGTTAGGGTTTAGGGTTAGGGTTTAGGGTTACGGTTAGGGGATAGGGTTAGGGTTACGGTTAGGGTTACGGTTAGGGGATGGGGTTAGGTTTAGGGATAGGGTTAGGGTTAGAGTTTAGGGTTAGGGTTTAGGGTTAGGTTAGGGTTTAGGATTAGGGTTAGGGGATAGGGTTAGGGTTTAGGGTTTAGGGTTAGGGTTATCTACTGACCAATTAATCTCTTCTCTTTTCAGAACCTTTGGAAATGGCCAAATTGTCCCTAAAATGGCCGCTGCAAACTAAAATAAAAGACATCCTGTTTCTACTCATGATAGATGTACCAACCAAAACTCATGTTTGAAAGTGAAACTGGCTTTGGGGCCTGACTGTTGCTGAGCCATAATGGCCACTTCAAACCAAAATGGTGGACTTTCTATGTCTATTTGGACATGTGTTCTTGAGACTATTTGTGGGACTGCTCATGATAGATGTGCTAACCAAAACTCATGTTTGAAAGTGAAACTTGCTTTGAGGGCTGAATACTTTTGAAAATTATGGAAGATGCTAGTGAGCCAAAATGGCTGCTTCAAACCAAAATGGCTGTCTTCCTGTGTCTTGGACACTTGAGACTTTTTTGGTGGGTCTACTCATGACAGACATGCTCACCAAATGTTTTTACGTGAAAGTGGCTTCAGGGTCTGAATGTTTTTTTTGTTTAATTCTTTACAACAGAGTTAAATTTGTCTTTTAAAACAAAATGGCTGACTTCCCGTGTCAATTCGACCAATTGGGTTCTTGAGACTATTTTGTGGGTCTACTAGCGGAAGACATGTCAACCAAACCTCACTTTATGTGAAACTGTTCTGTTTGAGTCAATAACCGAAACGGAAAGCAGGTTGAGAAGTTTATTGTGAAGGAGTTCAGAACCGAATGTGCGGCAAACACACGAGACAAAAACGAGCTGGCATCATTCAGTCCTCTTTACATCGACAGAATCGTCCAATCCCGGCAGACGAGTGTGAGGCGGGAGGCAACCTTTGGCAGGCAGAAGTGAGACCGCATGAAATCCACACGCACGCACGCTTTCATACACATTTGATTGTACACGCAAATGTGCAAACGATTGGGCAAGGAAATGCAGTTGACCAAAGTGACATTTGGATAAACGGAGTCAAATGGAAAAGACAAGAACTTCTAGACGCGACTCTTTTGTGACTTATTACGAATGTAACGTAAAACTGTCGACGTTTGTATACGATGGCGGTTAGCAGTTATTATGATTTGCCGTTTTTTTTTTTTTCTATCCTCATCCAAACTCTAAAATCCGTTTACGGTTAAAGTTTACGATTTCACCAGTTTTTGTTTTTTTTTGCAATAACATTGTACTTTAAAAAGTTACCTGTTATCGATTATCATAATGTAATTTAACCCATTTTTCCTATCAAAACGCTAAAAATGATGAACAATGATCATTTAATGTGTTTTTCCTTTCTCATCGTAACTCAGATAGTTTTTAACAATGATGAGGAATTTTGATTTTGCAAGTTTTTTTCGATTTATCTTGTTGAGGATTGACATATATTTTGATATTTCTTCCAATTTTTTAAAATATCATTTTAACTCAAGATGTTAACAATAATCATATACTGCAATTCTGGCATTTTTTTTTTTTTAAAAAGTTGCCGACTGCCGTGTAGTGACTTCACCAGATTTTTTTCCAATTATCACAGTTGCTCAAAAAGTTAATGATTACAATATATTGCCATTTTTTTTGTTGTCATCATAACACAAGTAGTTGTAATTTTTCCGTTTTTTTTTCATCTTTTTAACTCAAAAAGTTGTTGTTAATTGCTGCATAGTTTTATTATGCCAATTTTTTTGTATTGTCGAAACACAAAAAGTTGAGGATGAGGATTTTGCTCGTTTTTTTTTCTGTATTAAAATAGAAACCGGAAACGTTTTAAACATTTAACGATTACCATACATTGTGATTTTGCCTGTTTCTGTTATTGCAACAACAACAAATCACGAAGTTTACAATAAACATTCTTTATATTGCGATTGTGTCTTTTTTTTTTTTCTCTTCATTATCAACAAAACTACAAAAGTTCTTAACTGATGTTAACCAATTGCGTTGCCATGGTAACTCAACAGGTACTGAACGGAATTGGATTTGAATTGTTTGCCGTTGGTGCAAAAAGTTCTTGGCTGATTATTATATGGAATTTTCACCAGCATTTGTGCTATCATAACCGCTTTTTGCATTTTTAAAATCCCTTAAAAATGTCAAAAAATGGAATCAAATTGAAAGTTACTTGAAGTTGTTGAGCAAAACACATTTCGGTGAGCTGGTTTGTTTTGATTCTATACTGAGCAAAAAAAACAAAACACCACACTTTTGTTTTTGCGCCCATTATCCCTGAGCTAAATTCAAATATTTAAGACTTTTACAAAATTGGTGGAAATCTGTATTAGTGAGCACTTCTCCTTTGCCGAAAATCCAAATCAATCCATCGTTTTCCTGTATGCTCTACAATATAGTAAAAATGCACTTTTATGAGTGGCCCACGTCTGGCCAAAGAGCTCGGCAAAGGAGAAGCGCTCACTAACGCAGATTTCCACCAATTTTGAAACAATATCTGAAGGAAATCGATCTTTTGTGTAAGTGCTTTGATCCTTACGTTCCGGTTGTGAAAAATAGGAACAAAAACAGAACGTTCGAAAGATTCTTTATATCTGGAGGCACAGCAGTTTTTTTTTTTTTTTTTTTTCCTGTTTTGCCAACTCTCATATAAATGACACCAATAAAAAGCGACAAGGGGACAACCAGATATAATCAAAGAGATGATGTGATGAGTAGCCCTTCACAAATTTGCGGGAAAACCAGCGCGTCCCCAAAAACAGCTAAAAATACACCACAGTAATTCATTAGACACACGCACACACTCAACAGTACACGTCCACGTGCAGACTTTTTACAACACAGAAAACATTTTTATAGTTTTTCATTTCGTCGCATCACAGGCACAAAAATGCACTACATTCAAAAGAAATGGAATTTCATGTCGTTTTTTTTTTTTCTCCTCCATTTAGTTTCGGAGGAAAATGCCGGCAGCGTCTCAGGTGGCAGGCGGCGCGACAAAAATGGAGAGCTGCATCGAAACGTCAGCAATCACGGAGCTGTTCCCAATATTTTGGCCCTCCCAATCTTGCTCAAAGTCAGGTCATTTCATTGAAAGAAAAAAAAATTCTATCCAAGAAATAAAGATTGGAAGAAAAGATTCAGTCATTTAATTAAAAAAAAAAAAAGTTTCATTCGAAAAATCAATCTTAAAAATATGTCATAGTATTTTTTTCTTTTTTAAGCATGTTACGCTAATGTAAATGACATGAATGAATTAATTTTTTTTATTGTTTTAGGTGAAACAACATTTACATCATTTTTTTTTACATGAAATAGTTCCTATTCATTTTCTGAACTGACTATGAAATTATTTCTATAAATTTGTAATTTATTTTAGCTATTAAGCATGTTTAGCATTTGCGCTATTATTATTATTATTATTATTATGACAATGACTGCCATATTAATCATATTTTAGCTTTTTGGAACCTCACCTTTGTCACTTTTGTTGACAATCCAATAAAGCTAAAAAAAAATAAAATAAAATGCAAAGCTGAATTCTTATGAAGCCAATTGAAAGATGTGAAAGAATTTTGTGAAAATGACAAAGTATTATCCGTGAAATCATTTGACACTGATTAGTAGCCAATATTGCATTTGTACTAAAAAGTTGTCCAAGCGGGTTGTGAACCCAGGTGGCAGGTCATTATTTTATTTTATTTTTCAAAATCATGGTTTATGGCATATTCATATTTCAGTGAAATTATAATGGGATTCGAACCCGCGACCTCCGGGTTACTGGACAAGGCACCACTGAGCAGTACGAGAAATCTGGTCATGATGAGAATGTATGAAAGTGGGCGTGGAAATAGGACTTTGAAAAAGTTGAAAGTCAGTCCCAGAAGAAAAGTTGATATTTAACGTTAAATTGTGCCAATAAGTAAGTCATGTGGAATCAGACAATAAATATCCCAGAAGGCGGGAATTTTTGCTCGGAATAACATAAGTGTTGCTTTCAGCATTCCCACAATCATAAAAGTAGTACTAAAAAATTAAAAAAAAAAAAAACTGAAATACTGTATGTGTGCAGGTCATTGAAATTCTTAATTATGATTTTTTTTTTCCTTACTAGAAAGCGCAGGTGTTCAAACATGAGTTCAAACGCACTTGAGTCATTCTTATCAGGAAGATACGCATGAGTTCGAGCAGCCGAGGATTGCTCAGGCAGAAAATTGAGTCCCCCCCCCCATAAAAAAATTTGAGAATGTGCTTTAACTTCCCGAGGGTGCTGAGTTGACAAAGTTATTTTCATGTCTTCTTGCGTCACGCGATGCTGAATGAAAAAAAATGGATTCAACTCGTTATGCTCATTACAGTTACATCATCACGTCTTGACTACTCCCCACATGCTGCATCCCATTTATATAGTTATAAATAAATGGGGAGCAATACAAAATAAAGAATAAAGTGGAAATGATGTAGTTGCAAAAGTGCGCACACCCTCTTACAACCGCTGAGAAGTAACAAACCCCATTCAAACTCATTTTAAATGGGGGTCAGCACACACCTGCCACCATTTAAAGTGCCTCTGATTAACCTTCAAAAAGTTCAGATGTTCTAGTAGGCTTTTCCTGACATTTTTTTTTTTTAATTTTTTTTATTATTTTTTGTTTTGCTTTCTAGCATAAACCTGAATGTTTTGTGCTTCTGTGTATAAACAACATTCTATCCTTGTAGCCTCCTTTGCAGTCCCCTTATTATGCTTTTATTTATATATTTTGTAAACAGTGTATCATATGTATACGGTATTTAGGGAAATGTATGTACATATTATGTAAATTTATGGAGAGACTAAACAATGCTTGGCGATGCGAGATTTACGTGGAACAATCATGAAAGGCTGATGATTCATTCATGAATAAATAACGTGTTAATCCAGCAGCATCTGATTGGACGCACCAATGCGGATTTCGGATTAAAGAGAATATGTCGCTTCCCCTTCAAGTGATCGTTAATGTTTTAATTGGATGCTAAAAACATGGCTGTTTGGACAAGCATCGCATCCGGTAATGTTTCCCAAGGCAGCACTCAGAAAACACAAGTTTGTCCAGGCCGGGACACGAATATTACAGTGTTAACGTAAGACAATTCGGCGTTGTCATGGCAACACAACTTTGATTTTAAACCATGTCACATCAAAAAGATGTCAAATTGAACTGACTACATTTGAATTTTTTCTTTTTCTTGAAATTAGATTAAAAAAAATAAAGATAGTATATTACATACTTGCAAATATAATTGGCTATTTTGATGAGATCTTTTTATGATTCATTTACCATATTTAATTAAAAATATTTTAGTTTAATTTAATAACTAACTCAATATGATACATCTAAAAGCATCTTTGAATATATTAAAATAAAGTTTTAAAATATCCATTATATGTCAGTCCGATCTTTTTAAAGTTTTTAGAAGATTTTTTTTTTTTTTTATGAATTCAAATTTTTCATTTCAGATCAATGAAGTGATTGAATTATTTAAATACTTTCTTTTATTTTCCATTATTATCATAGAAGTCTTTACAACAACAAAAAAAATGTTTCAATTGAATGACTGAATTATTATAAATGATGTTATTTAAAAAAATATATATATATATATATTGTGTGTGTATGACCTTCCTTTTGTTGTTGCCAAAACTTTGTTTTCAAAAGGCCATTGAAATACAGACAAATACTCTAAAGGTAGAAAAAAAAAATCTATTAAGTGTTCAGTACTAAGTAACAGATGCCTTATAAAAGAATGTGGCTATCGAATAAAAATGTTTTCTTCAATACTGGATGCCGCTTTGTAGGGCGATGATGACAAAAGAGTGAATCTGAATGGCTTTAGAGGAGCACTGAGTCTTTTGTTCTTTGCCAGTGCTAACAAACAAAGCCTTAATTGCTTACCAAGGTGTCTTTGGAGGCCCAAAAGGAGCGGAAAATATGTTATGACAGATGTCATGCCCACACGACAACTCGAGGGAGAACTTCACAATCCACCAAAGTAAATGCAAGAAGTGAAGAAAAGCTAGTGTTGGCTTGTTTGGATTGGTTAGCTTAGCATGCTTCTTCCTGGCTGTTCCGAAAAAATACAATTTTGACTCTGGGGTGGACGTTTCCGTTCAAAAAGCACATTTGTGGATCCACACCAAACATGTTAGCTTAGCGAGCTATTTTGTGATTGTGATTACGAAGGGGCGGAAGGTATCATTTTGATCCCCGTGTGGACTTTTTCATTCATATCAGAGTGGCAGAAATTCAAACCACACAATTCTGTACCCAGACCCAACTTTGACCTCATTCAGTGCCATTGACGACTATAGACGTCAAAGATCCATTTTCACTTACAAGCTACTTTTTCAGGTTGTTGAAGGTGATCTTAAGATTTTACCAATTAGCAGAAGGTACCATTTTGATTCTGGGTCAGGCTTCATTCAAACACTGAAGTGACTGAAAAGTCTTGTGGACGTTGCTTCAGTAGTTTTTAACGCAATGTTGCTACCTACGACACAAAAAACATACTCGCAAAGTGCTTTGAGGTTGGCAGAGTGAACGACTTGTTAACGACTTATTCCTGCTTCTGAATTCCGCATTGTACATGGTTCGTCTTTATACATTTATACATTTTTTTTTTTCGTACCTTCATGAGTTCACAGGACACAATGAAACCCGGCAACTAGTCTTCGTTTCCTTGGAGGTAGCTTCCTGAAGAAATTGGCACTGAAAAAGAAAAACTGGAACCCCACAGGAAAAACAACCAACTCCAGGGAGCCGCCGGTTCAAATTGACACAGCCGTCACGCCGCCGCTACTGCAGGACCCCTTCTCCAAGTCCTCCAAGACCAAGTCCTGCTCCGCCACCTGATGTATCCGCCTGGAGCTGCTTTTGTCCAGGCTGTTGAGCGAGATGGGCTCAAGGGAGGTCTGCGCGTTGTTGGCCGGCAGCACCGAGTTGGGCTGCAACCGGTGCGAGTACGTTTTCCTCCGCTGGCCGTCGGCCGCGCACAGGCTGAACTTGAACACCACCTGAAAACCTCGGCGGAAGTTCTCGTTGAAGAATCCGTAGATGATGGGGTTGACGCTGCTGTTGAAGAACGCCAGCCAATGGGCAAAGGGGTACACGTAGATGTTGACGATGCGGTACTGCTGCTCGGTGAGCCGGGCGTAGTCGCTCAGCATCATCAGGGTCCACAGGGGCAGCCAGGACAGGATGAAGAGCAAGGCCACGATCAGGAGCATCTTGATGACCCGCTGCTTCTTCTTGGAGACGCTGTGGCGGTTGTCGTGACCCGGCTTGCCGCCCGTGGGCATGGCGGTCTTGAAGAGCGTGATGCCGATGCGAGCGTACATGACCACGATGAGGGACAGCGGCGCCAGGTAGATGTTCGCAAACAACACGGTGGTGTAAATCTTGCGCATCTCCTGATTGGGCCAGTTCTCCCTGCACCAGTAAAAAGGCGTGGTTTTGTTGTCGTAGCCCAGCAGCACTTGGATGCTTTGCTCCTGCGTCACCTGCAGCATCACGCCGGACGGACACATGATGGATATGGCCAGGACCCAGATGATGACGATGATGAGGGTGGCGGTGGAGATGGTCAGCTTTTGCTTGAACGGGTAGACGATGCAGCGGAATCTGTCAAGGGATGAAGACAGGAAATGAATGAAGACCGCAGTCCGAAGCGGAAACCAACCAACATCAAATGCATCAAGTTTAGAAGACTTCTGTTTACCCTTAAGCTACTGGCTCCTTCAAAAATACACACCGCCATACCAGGAGTCGAAGCAAGAATCCGTACTGCGAGAACGTACGGAACACTGGGAATTATGGTCACCGTTCTGAAAGTCAATGCCAAACTTTGGGTCCGGTAGCTCAAGGGAACATGAAAGCTTGGAACCCTCAGTCAAAGGCAGAGATGGGAAATCTGGGTCCAGAAAGTAAAAACCCTTCCACAGTTTGGCTTGAGCCACATTTGCTTCTACTCAACTGGCAAACAAGCTCGTTAAACTGCCGGTCGAGTAGAAGCGCCCGTCCGTGTCTAAGGCCAAACTTTCTGGGCCTCGATTTCCCATCTCTGGTCAATGGCAACATCGAGTTTCCCAAAGTATGAGCCAAACATGGGGCCGCCTGTGAGGAAGCAGGAATACTGACCGTGAGACGATGCTGTAGGATTAGAGCAACTCATCTCAAAATCCAAATGCGGCCATTTAAAACCAGTGCCTTCCCTCAATGGCATCTTCCAGTGATGCCAGTAATTAAGGTCTTACACGGGGAGGCGAACCCAGAGTTATCTAAGTGAAAACCGGGAACCCAAAGTGATTTGTCACGTTTGCGATTAGGCAAACTCGTTCCAAAATCCAAATAGGGTGATCAAAAGTGAGAGTCTTCCTTCAATGGCAGCCTTCAGAGATGCCTAGAACTCCTCATAGTCCAGGAGTCAAACCTGGGATATCTGAAAACCAGGAATCCTGACCAAGAGATGATATGGTGCAGTGGCTTGTCATGTTTGGGATCAGAGCAACTCGTACCAAAATTGAAATGTGGCGATTAAAAATAAGGGTCTTCTGTCAATGGCAGCATTTAGAGACCCCTGAAAAGAAAGCCTTATACCGGGAGACAAACCCAGGCCATCTGGGTGAAAACCAGGAACCCAAATGCTAGACCATATGGGTAAGTGACTTGTCACATTTGGGATTAGAGGGACACACCCCAAAACCCAAATATACTGATCAAAAGTGAGAGCCTTCCTCCGATAGCAGCTTTCAGAGATGCCAGAACTCCTCAAACCAGGAGTCAAACCTGGGACATCTGGTTGAGAATAAGTACTCCTGACTGCGAGTTGATACGGGACAGCGATGAGTCACGTTTGGGATTCATTAGGGCAACTCGTCCCCAAAAACAAAGTCAGTCTTCCATCAATGACAGCATTTACAGATGCCAGAAAAGAAGGTCCAAGACATCTCTATGAAAACCAGGAATCCCAAAATGGTGATCGATAGTCAGTCTTCCTTCAATGGCAGCCTATAAAAACACATGAACTCCTCATACCGGGAGTCAAACCTGGGACATCTGCTTGAAAACCACCAATGTGATTTACGTATTACGGCTTCATAAAACTGCTAGGGCTGGTCAGAGACCGTAGGCCAGGAGCGGCCCGTGGGCCATTTTTTGGAGGGAGGTCGGTGCGAGACCATATGGCGAGACCATATGTCGAGTTTGCCATTCGGGAATCCCAGCCCCAAATCTGCTTGACAGCCGACTGCGTGCTCCAGCACACACGACAAAATGATGAACGCGCACAAAAAGCAGAAGGCATTTTGTCGACAGGTGAATCTTTTGGACATTACTAGAACATGTTGGGGTACGAACGATTAAGTTTAGGTTCGTGCCGTCCCAAATGCGGTGATTGAAATGTAATGACTTCAGACACCACAAGAAAATGCGTTCCCATACACGGAAGCTGCCAAACCACAAATCCTCACCACTAGACCATCACGGACGATACGTCCGCACATTGTAGAAAAGAACTTTCCGCACTTGGAGTCGAACAGAACCTGATTGGAAAGTAAGCGGACCCCAAGGCTGTCCATTCTTTTGTTCTTCGACATCCATCTAATATTTAGTTTGTTTTGGGGGCTGATTTTGAAGTCAAGAGCAAAAGAAAATCACGTCCAACTCACTCCGTCTTGAATCCAACGCCGATCAAAGCGCTTGACAGAAATGCAAGACGACGGCGACTTCTCTCGAAGCATTTCAAACTCTCGTGTCCTTTCCGGCGGCACCAGACAACCTCGGGTCGGGTATGATGTAGACAGAATAACAAAAGGCACTACAAAGCGACTGTTGCTAATATGCCGGCGGCCCCGGCGGGTCTTCGTCTACTGACTGCCTCTCCTTTGCCATCTGACGCCATTTGAAAAAAAAAAAAAAAAAAAAAAAAAACTTATAGACTTAGCCAAGAAACTCGAGTTGAAACTGAATAACCCAACACTGAACAAATAGTTCCAAATGGCAAATTCCAAATTGGTTGGCAATGTTCTTGATCCATAAACCCAATCTTGAGTCCCTTAGTCAATGGCAAAATCTGTGAAATCCACGCCGTCTTGAACGCACCAGTCAAACCGATACACAAACATGGTTTAGCCTTGTCAAGAAATGAGCGGCCGGCAGAGGTTCATGTCACCCGAAGTCCAGGTATTTTTTGTAGAACCTGTGTTTGCCAAAGGGGACGCGTCAATGAAGTGGATACCGGAAGGAGACTGCGGGGCCGCCATACTTTTTTTTTTTTTTTTTTTTTTTTTTCTGGAGAGGGCCACCATACCTGTCCACGGCGATGGCCACCAGGGTGAAGACGGACGCCGACACGGAGATGCCTTGCACCATGCCGCTCATTTTGCACACCAGGCTTCCAAAGGGCCACCCTGTGGACACGAGGGACCAGACAGCTGGTTTTCAATCAGGGTAGCAAGGTCCAAAGTCCCAACAACTGGACTTGGACACGAACGTTTAGTTGATTTAAAACCGTTCATTTGAATTTGTCACATCGTAGATCTTTTGCAGGTGAAGATCTCACTTCATGTTGGCACATTTTCAAGGTGGGAAAAAATGATTTGAGCTATTTTCATTGCTGTCCAATGTGAAAACAAAGTCAAGTAAAAATGATTTGCTTCCGTACTGCTTGCCTGCCTGGCATACCCACTTGCTCTACTTGCAAAACTGCTCCGTGTTTGATTTGCACAATCACGTGGACACATTTTGTCTTTGCTGTTCTCCTGTTTCAAAGCTAACACGATCTTTTTGTGCTGAACTTGCTTCTACACCGCTTGCCTGCCTTGCACACACCCGCTCCCTCTACTTGCGAAATTGCTCTCAATTAGATTTGCAAAAGCTTTAATGCATTTTTTTTTTAATTTTTAAAATGTTTAATTTTTAATTTTCTTGGCTGTTTTCTTGTTCTAAAGCAAAAAATCTTTTTGCAACTGAACTTGCTCCTATACCGCCTTGCCTGCCTTGCACACACCAGCTACACTCTAAAAAATTGTTCTGAACTAGATTTTCGAAATTTTTAACGTATCTTTCTTTACTGTATCTTTCTACACTCTAAAAAATTGTTCTGAACTAGATTTTCAAAATTTTTAACGTATCTTTCTTTACTGTATCTTTCTTTAATCTTTCTTGTTCTAAAGCAAAAAATCTTTTTGCAACTGAACTTGCTCCTATACCGCTTGCGTGCCTTGCACACACCAGCTACACTCTAAAAAATTGTTCTGAACTAGATTTTCGAAATTTTTAACGTATCTTTCTTTACTGTATCTTTCTACACTCTAAAAAATTGTTCTGAACTAGATTTTCAAAATTTTTAACGTATCTTTCTTTACTGTACCTTTCTTTAATCTTTCTTGTTCTAAAGCAAAAAATCTTTTTGCAACTGAACTTGCTCCTATACTGCCTTGCACACACCAGCTACACTCTAAAAAATTGTTCTGAACTAGATTTTCGAAATTTTTAACGTATCTTTCTTTACTGTATTTTTCTACACTCTAAAAAATTGTTCTGAACTAGATTTTCAAAAATTTTAACGTATCTTTCTTTACTGTATCTTTCTTTAATCTTTCTTGTTCTAAAGCAAAAAATCTTTTTTCAACTTAACTTGCTCCTATACCGCTTGCGTGCCTTGCACACACCAGCTACACTCTAAAAAATTGTTCTGAACTAGATTTTCGAAATTTTTAACGTATCTTTCTTTACTGTATCTTTCTACACTCTAAAAAATTGTTCTGAACTAGATTTTCAAAATTTTTAACGTAGCTTTCTTTACTGTATCTTTCTTTAATCTTTCTTGTTCTAAAGCAAAAAATCTTTTTTCAACTTAACTTGCTCCTATACCGCTTGCGTGCCTTGCACACACCAGCTACACTCTAAAAAATTGTTCTGAACTAGATTTTCGAAATTTTTAACGTATCTTTCTTTACTGTATCTTTCTACACTCTAAAAAATTGTTCTGAACTAGATTTTCAAAATTTTTAACGTATCTTTCTTTACTGTATCTTTCTTTAATCTTTCTTGTTCTAAAGCAAAAAATCTTTTTGCAACTGAACTTGCTCCTATACCGCCTTGCCTGCCTTGCACACACCCGCTCACTCTACTTGCAAAAATTGCTCTCAATTAAATTTGCAAAACAATTTTAACGCATCTTTCCTTTGCAGTTTTCTTGTTTTAAAGCAAAAAAAATCTATTTTGCACTGGACTTGCTTCTACACCGCTTGCCTACCTTGCACACACCTGCTTGCTTTATTTACAAAATCGCTCTGACTTAGATTGGCAAAGTACTAACATCTTTTTCTTTGCTTTTTTTCTATTTTCAAAACAAACAATCTTTGTCTAGCCCAAACTGTTTCCTCACCACTTGCTTGCCTCACGCACACCTGCTTGCTCAACTTGTGAAACTACATCTTTGATCTGCATAACAGTTTTACCATCTTTTCTTTGTTGATTTCTTGTTTAACAGTAAAAAAAAAAATAATCCATTTAAATTGAAGTTGCTAACTCACCGCTTGCTTACCACACGCCCACCCACTTGCTTCACCATTTTTTTTGCAAAAAGAGTGGTAACGCCGTTTTTGAGCTATTTTTTTGCGTGTCAATGTCATTTTCTTTACCCTGAACTTGCGTCCTCACTGCTTGCAAGTGCGTTGTTTGAACTAAATTATGTTTTAAAACAATAAAAGAGCACAAACAAAAATTAAAAAAGGCCGAGACACATTTTGCATCCCAACAAAAGCCGATGGAGTCAGTCAGCCTTTCCTTTCATGTGGTCCTCTCACACACATCAACGCTCTCATTATCAGCCAATTAAAGCATTGTTAGGCCGAATCATCCAAATAATATGCGGGAGGTAAAAGCTGCTATCAGAGAGCCGACTCCTTGTTGCTCGGACCACGTACGATGACAGAATCTCTTCGTGGCTACCTCTCTGCTTTGGGGGGGGGGGGGGGGTGTTCACAAATGGCTTTCATTACAGACGAGAAAGGCGGTGGGAATAAATCCAATTAAAGCTGCAACAAGCACACGAGCGCTACATAGGAGGACTCTCGTTAAAAGTTTGACATGCGCAGCAGCTCGTCGGCAATTCAACAGCCGAATGCTACAATGCTACATTCCAGATAGAGCTCACATATTAGAGAGAGAAGAGATAGAGAGAGAGAGAGAGAGAGAGAGAGAGAGAGAGAGAGAGAGAGAGAGAGAGAGAGAGCGAGATAGAGAGAGAGAGAGCGAGATAGAGATAGAGCGAGATAGAGAGAGAGCGAGATAGAGCGAGATAGAGAGATAGAGCGAGATAGAGAGAGAGCGAGATAGAGCGAGATAGAGCGAGAGAGAGCGAGATAGAGAGAGAGCGAGAGAGAGCGAGAGCGAGATAGAGAGAGAGAGAGAGCGAGAGCGAGATAGAGAGAGAGCGAGAGCGAGAGAGAGAGAGAGCGAGAGCGAGAGAGAGCGAGAGAGAGAGAGAGAGAGCGAGAGCGAGAGAGAGCGAGAGAGAGAGAGAGCGAGAGAGAGAGAGAGCGAGAGAGAGAGAGAGCGAGAGAGAGAGAGAGCGAGAGACGACATGTCGAACATCAACAATCAGCAACAATCAGCAACAAAACCAAAGTGAGCCGAGTGAATATTTACCTGTGATAATGTTATCGAGCAGTGTTGTCGGCATGCAGAAAATGCCCACCAGGAGGTCACTCACAGCGAGGTTGAGGATGAACAAGTTGGTGACGGTGCGCATGTTGCGGCTGCGCAGCACGATGAAGCACACCACGCCGTTGCCCGCCATGCACACCAGGAAGATGAGCAGGTAGGACACGATGAAGATGGCCGCCGTGGACGGGTGGTGCAGGTAAAAGCCCACGTAGGTGACGTTGTTCCTGGGAGGGGGGGCGTCCTCCTCCGAGCTGTTGTAAAGCGTCCAGTTGTCCACCTGCTGGTTCATTTTCAACCTGAGGGAGGAAACAAAGTCCATGTCTTGGTGAGTTGGTCAACTGCGGACATCTTTGATTTACTGCCTGTGACAAAATGGCCTCAAGGGTAAAAAAAAACGTTGGGGGCTCATGTGGATCCCAAAATGGCCGACTTCCTGTTCCGTTTCTGTCGACCCAATTTTGTATTGATCACTAATCGCGATTCATGTCAAGAAAAAAAAAGAAGAAAAAAGACGGGCTCGATTTTGACGCTGCCGTGCCAAGGTGACGTTTCTACTTAATGTTTTTTCTAAATTGGAACGAGCACGAGGCAGCATAATTGCCAAAGAGCAGAGTCGTAGCGGTCAAATGGGCCCACTTTGACATGATTCTTTGTTCCTGGCGTACACTTGACATTCTGTGGGCCCTGCATTTGCATTTTGTATTAAGATTAAAAGGCATCGTGTACTTATTGAAAGTGTTGCCATGGCGACAAAGAAAGGGATGTATTGTTTCATTTTAATTTGGAAGGGGGGGGGGGTCAGTCAATGAGTAAGAGAAGAAGAGAGAGTCTTAAGAGCATAATGTGTTAATGTGTGTCTTTTTTTTATAATTGTTCTTGAGAATCCATTTGAATTGAAAAAATATTTTAGATCACTTTATGACAAATATATATATTTTTAAACATGACTCTTTTAGGCTTTTTTTTTAATTGAATTTTTTAAAGATGTTTTTTCCTCCACATAATTGTCTTTACTTTTTAAAATAAAGTAATGATATAGTATTTATTTCATGGATAATATTTTTATTCTGGGGGGAAAAAAATTGTGAAAGATTTGTCATATATATATGTATCAATATTTACACACTGGAAATAATAATAATAAAGATAATAATAACAACAATAATAATAATAATAATTTAAATTATATATTCATATAATTTTTTTATGATTATTATAACAATAATAATAATATTTACAATCGTTTACAATTGTCTTTTTTTTTCTTTTTTTAAATCATCACCTCTGTTCCTAAAACTGGCCTAAATTGGAAAAGCTACACACATAAAATTTTTTTTTAAAAAAAGTCCCATTGAAAACCACTGGGAGAAAAAAAATGTCATTCTTTTCCAAAATGACAACGTCGGCTGTTGTCCTTCCACTCTTGCTATTCTCAACTGTCGTACGAGTGTCAAAAGAAGCGAACCACAGGTACGATAACGTGACTTGACATTATTGAGTTGTTGCTCCTTATGCATGATTAGCTCCAAAAGCGTATGCGGTCGGCACGGGCCATTTTTATGCGAGAGGAATTAATTAATCATCATCCCAGGCAGTGATTGACTAATTCAACATACTGAATAAGTTAAGAATGACGCACTTTAATGTGCCTCCAAGTTTGCATTGTCCATGATTTATTTATAGAAGAGCAGATGGTCTGCAGTATGTAGGCTGCCGTTCCAGTGTATCGGATGTAACACTAGAGGCTGTGACTGTTTTCCTCAATTACGCACTTTAAAAAAGAAAAATGAACCCGAGGCAGGTGTCAAGTTGGACGCATCTAAAGCAAAAGATATCATCTTTCATTTATATACATTAGGACCTGACCCAGCAATGTGGATAAAAATATATATATTTTAACGGTCCATTTCTTTCGTCCAACTCATTTCCCGAGATTTAATCACGTATCCTGTGGAAATGATTTCAACTATTTTATGATTTTGTTCTTTTTTTTCCCCCCCTCTCCTCGGCCTCAAAGCCAAATCGCGGAGAGGAGATCGACAGAATGAAAGATAAAACTGTAATTGGGCCGCTGATGTTTTTCAACAACATCACGGCAAACTTGTAAGCAAGAGAAGAAGAAAAAAGATGTGTCTGGCTTTGATGTGCAAAGCGGCCTGGAGGCAGGAAATGATGCTCGACGCACAACCTTACACAACTAAGATTTTGTTCCCCTTATTGGGGGAAAAAAAAAAAACTTTCATGACTTCACTTAATATAACGAACACAATTTCGTAAATATTAAATCACGATTTTTGATTGAAGTCTTAAACGGACCGATTTTTGTTTTGTAAACGGTTTAGATGATTTTGATACTTCAATGCGTGTCTTTGTAAACTCTAAGCATAATCGACTTCATCTTCACCAAAGCTTACTTATTTGTTTTCATCAAAAACATGGAACAGAGTTACATAAACCTATCGTACGTGTATTTGTAAAGGATACCATTTTAAGTAAGTGTAACATTTTTGAAAACACTGAATATAATTGAATAAAAGTGTTCCACGAACTAGTGTTAATTTTGTCAACGAAAACTGAACACAAATAATTTTGTCAACACATATTTTTCCACCGGACTAAAACCAGACTACATTAAACCTTCATAATAAACAATAACCGGAACTAAATCAGTATGCATTTTTGTCAACTAATCAAGACGAGACGAAAATGTACTTAATAAATCTGGACTAAAATCTATGGTAATCTAATCTGCTAATCTGTTACTGCAGCTAAAGTGAAAGGTTAAAATAATTAGGAAATTATAGTTATAATGTAACATTAATCCAACGGCTGTAGCGTTCCAAAAATAATGTTAATCCGACCGCTAACTAATGCTGGCTAATTTACTAGCTCATAGCCATAGTAGACACTTGTTGATATACTGTAATTGTGTGTCAAAAAATGTATATAATTTATATATAATATATATATATATATATCCATCCATCCATCCATTTTCTTGGCCGCTTTTCCTCACTAGGGTCGCGGGGGTGCTGGAGCCTATCCCAGCTGGCTTCGGGCAGTAGGCGGGGTACACCCTGAACTGGTTGCCAGCCAATCGCAGGGCACACAGAGACGAACAACCACACTCACATTCACACCTAGGGACAATTTGGAGTGTTCAATTAACCTGCCATGCATGTTTTTGGAATGTGGGAGGAAACCGGAGTACCCGGTGAAAACCCACGCAAGCACGGGGAGAACATGCAAACTCCACCCAGGAAGGCCGAAGCCCGGACTCGATCTCACGTCCTCTGCACTGGGAGGCGGACGTGCTAACCAGTCAGCCACCGTGCTGCCCCATATATATATATATATATAAATATTATATATATATATATATATATATATATATATATATATATATATATATATATATATATATATAATTTATATATATATATATATATTATTTTTATATATATATATATATATATATTATTTATATATATATATATATATTATTTATATATATATATATATATATATATATATATATATATAATATTTATATATATATATATATATATATATATATATATATATTATTTATATTTATATATATATAATTTATATTTATTTATATATATATATATCAGGGATGTGATTTGACCAAAGTGAAATTATCTGAAAATTTAGCCGGGGGTCTGGGGGCCGCCGGCACCCAGCTAGGTCCAGGGCAGTGCCCTGGTGGGGGGACAAGGGGGGGCTTCCCGGAGCTCATGGGTTTTCCGTGTTTTTAAGTACTTTCAATGCACTCACATGACAAAGAAATAGACAAAACAACAGCATAAATTTTCAATGTATATTGAACTATCCCATATAAAATGGCAGTTTTAGTCAACTCAAAATCAGTCACATTCAAAAACATTGGACTGCCTTTGCTTTTAAAAACTATCACTGAGAATATCATCATATCTAACTAATGTGATTACTAAGTTAACACATAAATAATGTTGAAGAGTTCAAATTTTATGAACAAATAATTGTATCGTGACCAAATGAAAAGTAACTCATATTAGAGCATACCACAAATGTCTTTGTTATAGCAGAAGATGTTATCTGTCGGAGTCATGTGCATACACAATGAACTACAAAAAAAAAAAAACGGAAATTTAAAATGTTTATTTTTGGAGATAAAAAAAGCGGAATTCCGCGAATTAGCGGAAAAATCACATCCCTGATATATATTTATATATATATATATATATATATATATATATATATATATAGCTAACTATGATTAAAAACTAACAAGCGTGATTGAAACTGGACTAAAATTGAGACTAAATTTAAAAATGGTGGATAAAATTAACACTACCGTGAACCCTAACGTACGCATTTTTTTTAATTTATAACACCATGCCCCGAACGGTTGTTTTTGTCAAAATCGA
Organism: Vanacampus margaritifer; assembly: GCF_051991255.1. Taxonomy (NCBI): domain Eukaryota; kingdom Metazoa; phylum Chordata; class Actinopteri; order Syngnathiformes; family Syngnathidae; genus Vanacampus; species Vanacampus margaritifer. The sequence continues at coordinate 3,324,186 of NC_135434.1, forward strand.
AGACAAACAAAGGTGAAAAATGATGTGAAAATGATTTAAAGTCTTCAACGCACCAAATGTTTATTTCCGTAAGCACATCCAAGATCCTAATCTAAACAGTGAAGCCTTCCACGCATCAAATATTTGAATACTTCTATTGTATTTAAAAGGTCCACATATCTGCCAATACTTCTCATAGCTGTTGACACCGAATGTTAATGAAGCTAATGTGTTATCGAAGACATCTTTTGACTTTGCGCGAAGGTGAGTCGTCTTGAAAGCAAACAAAGGAGAGGCGTGTCAACAGCAATTCAAACCTGCAACCTTGTCGCCGCTAAAAGTCAACCTTTGCTAAGCGTTCATCAAGCGCGCCTCCCATGTGATTTCAGTGCTTTCAGACTGTCACCGAGACTCTCCGCCTCTTGAGAATCCATTTAGCCTGCGCGGGATGTCACTCCAGACGGGCGACTTCGGTGCCCTTACGGCCCGACAATGATGTCCAATTGCTTTGCTGCCGTCTTGCGGGGCCCGTCGCGCCCGAGAGACTTCACGTTTGTTCAGCTCACGCGTTTCGCCGCCACTCGTCCGTCAGTCAGCGCTAAATCGCAGACTTCCCGTTGAGAAAAGAGCCGGCAGCATCTTTAACGCCCGCCCACCCACTCAATCCCCCTTGGACGCACTCCCACCCTCGGGGGGTGTGTCACTACGTGGCGGTTGACGCGCCCTCGCTGTAATTTACTGTTGGGGTGCGTCACGCGCGAGGCCTAATTTGCCCGTTGGCACATGCGTTGTTAACACTGCAGCAGCTCTGCCAACGTCCATCAAAGAAACGCAATCAAAACAACAAATCATTGGAAATGTTAGATTTGTCAGGAATGGCTGCTTTAAACCACATGCGGAGTCTTAAAAAAAATAATTGGTTGCTTGAAGGGACAACGATGCTATTCGTTAACCACAGTCTATGGCGTTTTGCATTGTGTTAGCATTAAGCTAGCTGACTCTTGTAAGGCAAAGTTGCACGGTTTGGTTTACTATACATGTAACTCTCGTTGTTTTTTGTGGCATTAAACAGCTTGAATCTTCTTTTTTTTAAAGAATTGGTCACTCGTATCTCGGAAAACGAGTACGTTGAGTTGCTCAAATCACCTGTGTATTTTGTTAGCCATTTTGTTAGCACTTCATTAGCGACATAGTAAACACAAAATTGTGAATGAAGTTCGATTGCATTTGCTTCCTGTGTCTTTTCAGGCAAGGGTTGTTGTTTTTAAATACTTGTTGGTTTGTTTTTACTTGACAGACATGCCTGCCTGTAAAATTTGAGTTACTAGGTTATGATTAGTTGACAGACTGTTCTGCCCCATGTACTAAGATGAAAAAGCGTTTTGCAATTTACTATCGACTACCCGTCTACTATACTGTACATAGCTCAAAATTAGCTAACATTTGGAAAATAATCTCCAGAACAAGATCCTCTTGGAAAAATGGCCACTCTCAACCAAAATGGCCGACTTCCTGTGTGTGTGTTTTTTTAGCATGGGTTCTTGAGACTTAAAAAAGAAAAAAGGGATACTTGACTCATTTTCAGCAGTTAAAAGTAAATAGTTTGTCCAGAAGGAATTTGATAACTTGATTATTTTTCATGTACGATTAAGACAATTTTCTACTTGCTGTTCGACTGAAGATGACATCACTTGTGCTGAGGAAGTAGCTAACGACCAATCATGGCTCACTTGTTTTCTGGGGTCAGCACAGGTGATGTCATCTTCAGTCGACAGCAAGTGGAGAAAAAAAATATTTTTTAAAGGTATTCATTGGACAAGTTACCATTACCACGTTAATAATTATAGACAAAATATGAACTTTTTACTGCTGAAAACGTCTCAATGAGTCAAGTATTCCTTCAAGTATTGTCCGATTATAGACATGTCTCGAAAATTTCCGTTTCACTTAGCACATGTCTTCGGGGCCGAATCTTCAAAGATGAGCTTGGCGAGGTTTATGAAGAGTCATCAAACTTGGCCGCCGTGCTCAGCCCACACACAGCGACAAAAAGAGAAAATACATAATTCAGCATTGCTATTCTGTCCAGTACGCATGCGTCACATTTACTAGCTTGAGACGTGTTTTTGTGGCTCTAGTCTGCTTTTATTTCATATTATTTTTTTGCCCATTTGGAAGGGAAACGCTTCGAATGGCGACGTAGAAAAACACGCTAATTGGTCCGTGTGAATTGTTTTTCCGAATGCTCATATTTCACTTCCACCAGCTAATAGCACATTTCACAAGATTTGTTTCTCTCTTCCGCACACAATTGTCCTCATAAAATTTAATAACATATTTTTAGTCCTTTTATCAACTTTAAAGATTACTCATAACAAGCACAATCAATGAAGTGCGCACACCCTGTCGAGATAATGATGATTTTTTCACCGGAGCGGAAACAAGAATTTTGATGAGGATGATGATGATGATGATGATGATGATGATGATGAAGGTGTGGATGATATGGAGAAATAGCACACACAGAAATGCACAGTGACTAATGTATATCAAGAGGCTCTGACAGGCGCGGTGAACCCGTGGCCCGTGCACGGCCCCGCCAGGCTGATCGAAATATTAAAGTCAGCAAACAAAACATTGGAAAAGTCCTCATTAAAGATTCTTGGAAATGGTCAAAATAGCCCCCAAAAAATGTCTGCTTCAAACTAACTCTTTGACTGCCAAAAACGTTATATAACGTTTAGTAAAATCCTATGGAGGAGTGCCAAAGACGTTAAAAGACGTTTTTTTTTTTTTTTCAAAACAGAGGTGAAACTAACCATTTTCTATTGTTGATTACTGAAAAACGGAATAAGGTAGAAACAAACTTTTTTTTCTGATGAAAGATGAGAGTCCAATCTTTCATTTGGTAGTATGTATGTTTCCATAGTCCAAACACATAATTTTCTGTGGACCTTGAAAAATCAGTCAAAAATGCTTAAATCGGCTGGCACCCACGGCACCTTTTATGAAAACTGGCAGTCAAAGAGTTCAAATGGAAGCCTTTTCGTGCATATTCGGGATTTGAGATTTTTTTTGTGTGTCTTCTGATGGTAGACATGCCTACCAAAATAAATGTTGAAAGCAGCTTTGAGGGCTGACTTTTAAAAAAAAGTTCAAAAGTTTTCATATTCACTGCGATGGTTCAACAACATGAACATTTTCATTTCCATTGTTGTGTCTGCCATCCGTCTAGTATACATATGTGGTACAAATTTAGTACATATATATATATAGAATAATTCTACCAAATTTCATGTTTATGTGTGAAACTAGTTTGTTTTCCAAATTTTTTTTAATTTTTTGGGGGGTGCAAATTGTCAAAATCTGCTGCCAAGCTCTGCCTACAGGTTACGACAAAAACTCAAATGTTTCACAATATAATGTTTTTTCATTCATGTTGTTTACAAAGACAAAATCTCTAAAAAGTTCCTCTTTTAAAGAAAATGAGCAAAACGGCCAAGAAATTGCTGTTTTAAACCCGAATGGCAGACATTTCCGGCATTTCCGGCATGTCTAACAAATTTCATGTTACCAAGTTCAACAAGGGCTGAATTTCCAAAATAGTAAAGTTCCCAAATGTTGCTGCCACGCTCTCAAACAAAAACATTAATGTTTCATAATAAGTCTTCTTTAGTAGGCCTATGCATGCTTCCAATTTGGTTGCAATCAGACAAAATCTCAGTGACAAATTCCTTTTGACAGAAAATTTGAAAATGCCAAAAATGAGCAAAAAAAAAAATGGCTGCCTTGAAACCAAAAGTGTGTATTTGTGCACGTGTTCTTGAGACTTTTTTTTTTTGTGGGTTTCCTCATAATTTCACATCTCTATGTTAAACCTGCTTCAGGGGCTGAATTTTAAAATAATAGTTGTCAACAAAGTTGGCCGCCATGCTCCGCCCCACAAGCTCGAAAAAAAAACCTCAAATGTTTCACAAAATAATATGAGTCTCTTTGGCATGCTTGAAATACGGTAGCAATCTGCCAAATTCTCAACGACATGTTCCTTTTGTGATCGATCCCCCGAAAAGGCCCCAAGAAAAGCGGCTTAAAACCAAAACGGTGTGTTTTGGGTGCACGTGTTTTGGAGACTTTTTTTGTCCTAAGAGACATTCCTACCAAATTCATCTTTTTCGAGGGCTGAATTCTCAAAACATTCCATTGGCTCTACTCAGTCCATCTTTTGTGATCCTACCAAATAAATCCAAGCGAAACCTCAGAAAAAAATGCGACGTCAAGCCCACAAATGCTCATAATGCATAATAATAAACAAGCGGCTTGGCCCGATATGGAATGCGGTTGCGCCTGCCTTCTTCTCAATAGTGTACGACAGTCGTGCCCCCCCACGGGAGTCTAATCGATCATAACTTGACTGTATACAGTACGGGCCTGTTGTCGCTGTCTATTGCGTAACAGCCTAATCCCCGAGCGCGTGTTTATTCCGAGCCGAGCCGAAACCGTCTTCTCTTCTCATCATGTCCCGTTTGCTTACGTTCTTCAATTCTTATCGAGCAAGTTGCACGCGCCGTTGCCTTTCCGTCGCGTCGCCACCTTGTGACTGCTTCGAACCTCAAAGCTACAATGACAGAGAATTAATTGCATGTCATGTTCTACAGTATCTCCCACAGTTCTGCACACTTTGTAAAGACAAAAGGGCGGCAAAAAAAAAAGGTGGGGGTGCAGGGGTATGTTCATCAGTACACAATGAGCCCACTGTGTGCACAAATGATGGGAGGGGTGCACGCACCCAGTGCCTGGCTGACATCCACAACACACACACCAAAAAAAAGAAAAAAACAGAAAGAAAAATTTGGGGAAAAATTAGGGTTTTTAAAAAAAAAATTACATATTTTTTAAAAATATATCTATTTATTCATTCCTTCATTTTTGTATTAAATATTAGACATACACGAAATGGTGGGTCACTTTCAATGCAAAAATTGTCAAATTAAATAAATACATAAATAAATTAATTTAAAATATTTAAAATGGCAAGCAAGTATAATAGGTAAAATAATAAATAAATAAAATAAGAAATATACATAAGCGAGAATTAATTATTGGTGACATCCACAAAGATGATGATGATGATGTTAATAATAATAATAATAATGAAAAAGAAAAGAAAACTTAAAAACAAAAACAAATACGTAATATAAAAACACATAAAATAAATAAATAATGTAAATACGAAATTAAAAATAAGTATAAATATCTAATTCTGGGTCACTTCCACGTTGCAAAAATTGTGTTTAAAAAAAGTAATACGTGAAATAAAATATATTTAAAAAATACTGACGGTAAAAATAAAAATAATTATAATCAATTAAAATAAGTACAAATAAAATAATGCAAAAAAATATAAGAAAAAATACGTTGAAAAGCTACAAAATAATTAATTAAAAAAAGGAATGTGACAAAACAAAGTATGCAAAAAAAATTAAAAATCAATACAGTACATGAAAAGAAATACATATAAATAATCACATTCAAATTAAAATAAATTGAAAAGATGCACACGTAATGTTGGGTGACTTTCATGATGCAAAAATATTCAAATATACGCAGAAATAAATACATACCATTTAAATTACAGCTCGTAAGGAGACACATACCGACTCCTACAAAGCAAAAAAAAAAGTGTAATAAACTAAAATGAACCAACTATATTTACAAATGTATGTTTAGGTAAACAAAAGCATACAGTATGGCTGTGAATGATGGCACGTATAAGAAACACATGATTGATTGCAAATCCAATCAATAATCAAACCACAGCTGCTGCCTCAACCAGCAGTAAGTTGCCTCCTCACATTTTACAAAGTGCAAACATGAGCCATCTCACCTTTTTTTGGGGGGACGGGGGCTTTAAAACGGCACGTGTCCGCCACACGTCTCTACATGAAGAAAAGCAAAAAAGCCAACGGTACGAGTCCGGCTGGCTGCACGCGCGTGCGTCATGCAGGCCGAAAAGATGCGCTCAGCCCGCCGCTCTGAGCGCGAGTGGCGGGCTGACAGCGCCGCGTGGACCCTTTTTCAAGCTGTGACGTAGGCAGCCTGGCGAGGAGGTGGGGGGGGGGTGAGGGGTAGGTTAAGCCGGCTAACGGGGTGGGGGGGGGGGGGGGTGATACCCTCATCAAGCTGTTAGAATGTGCGCACACACCCATAGTGATAATACAGGTCACAGCTGGTGTGAGTATTTTTTTTTTTATGTATGCTGTGCAAGCACGCCACGTGGATGGCGGTAATCCGGTGTGACCACAAAAAAAAAAAAAAAATGAGGGCAATTCCCCGAGAGATGGATGACTGCCGAGCTGAATGAATTGTATGTGTGGAGCTAATTATCATGCACGCTTGGATGACAATATGTCAGCGGTGTGTTTGTAGCGCGCACGGTTGATCGCAGAAATGCGAGCGATGGCGCTCGTGCCGACAATCGCTTTCATCCATCGCTGCCACGTGAAGGGAACAAAAGAAGATGGCTTTAGTCCAAAAAAATGAAATTATAACACGTGTATAATATGCCCGCTCCATATCACCCTTTAACTCATTCACTGCCATTGGCGGCTATAAACGTCAAAAATTCATTTGAATTATTTCTATTAGTTTAACATTTTTTTTCCCCACTTATGTTAACAAGAGTATGAAAATCTAGGAAAAAAATTGTTATTGTACATTTAAAACAGATATAAAATTTGTGATTAATCGCGAGTTAACTAGTGAAGTCATGCAATTAATTACAATTAAAAATTGTAATCGCCTGACGAGACGATTATTAACTCTTTGACTGCCAGACGTTTTCAGAAAAGGGATGCCGTGGGTGCCAGCAGATTTAAGCATTTTTGACTGATCTTTCAAGGTCCACAGAAAATGTTGTGTTTGGACTATGGAAACACACATACTACCAAATGAAAGATTGGACTCTCATCTTTCATCAGAAAAAAAAGTTTGTTTCTACCTTATTCCGTTTTTCAGTAATCAACAATAGAAAATGGTTAGTTTCACCTCTGTTTTGAAAAAAAACGTCTTTTAACGTCTTTGGCACTCCTCCATAGGATTTTACTAAACGTTATTTAATGTTTTTGGCAGTCAAAGAGTTAAAATTCCGGGTCGTCAAGCGATTACATTTTTTTAGCGTAATTAATCGTATGACTTCAATAGTTAACTCACGATTAACCACAAATTTTATATCTGTTCTAAATGTGCAATAAAAAAAATCTATATTTTCATACTCTTGTTAAGAAAAGTAGAAAAAAAAAGTTAAACTAATAGAAAAGTGTAAAAAAAAAATTGACGTTTATAACCTTCAATGGCAGTTAAGAAGCATTTTTAATGGTTTTAATGGTTGTAACTTTACAAAAATAACGAGCTTATGTTTCCAGGCAAGCAATTGACGAGCTTTTGCTAAAAGCGAAATCGTCTTTGACTTTGACATCCCATCTTGCCTATAGCTCCTAACCCGGACGCATGGAGATTATCGGAGATCGTTAAGTGTACATTGCCTCTTTGCGGCCACTTTTGCTTCTCATCTTTTCAAGTCGGGAAGTGTGGCAACCTCCAAGTAATCAGGTTGGCGTTAATTACCTCTGGTATGATTTGCGTTTCCTTGTGAAGCCTGTCAGAGTATGAGTGGCTCTTATAACGCGTTCTTTCCTCAAAGGTGACTTCAAATACCAGGACGGGGATTCATTATTTCCAAGGTGGATGGAAATGATTGGCTAGATGGAGTTAGCGTCGCGACGAGAGGACGCCGGCGGGCCCTGAGAGGAAAAGCACGTTTGGGATTCACAGACCTTGTGTCCAAAAGCAGCTGCAGAGTGGCTAAAGGGACAACCGCAGCTTCTTCAGACTCCCAAATCTAATCTTCAACACAATCTGATAATGAACACAACCTTGGGTAAAAGTAGCCCAGGGAGTGGGTTAGGATTTTTTTTTTTTTAACTGTGTCTCCTATAAAAAAATCGAATAATGATCGCTTATCCGCAATATTAAAATGCTATTTGCAAATGTTCATTAATATGTTCTGTCCCATTTTTAAAAATAAATGAAATGAAATAAATAGGTTGACTGTACATTCTAAAAAACATCGGGAAAAAAATTGTCCAAATTGGGTCAAAAAGAGACACGTGAATAAGCCACAAAACAATTACCCAAAAGTTGGGTCGGCCCCTTTTTGACACAAATTGGGTCATTTTTGATCCGACTGTTTTTTGTTTTTGAGTGTCAAAAAGGGACCAACCCATTTTTGAGTTTATTTGACCCAACTTTCTGAGGGTTGTTTAGTACAAAACGGCCCAATTTTTGGGGGTTATTTTGAGGAAAACAACAAGTTCAATCAAATGGAGCAAAATAGTGGATTGGTCCCTTTTTTTGACTCAAATTGCATTATTTTAGATCCAACTGTTTTTAGAGTGTATTTGGGTTCTTTTTGACCTCATTGAGTTGTAGCACCTCCGCAAGGCTTCTGAAGAGCATCTGCTGGACCGCATTACCGTCAGTGTTTTTTTGAACAGACTGCAAATGAAACGAGATGGCATGCATACTTTGTTGTGGAGATGAAACCCGTGCAGTGTGAAAGGGGGCACACAAGACGAATGACTCCTACTCAGACTTCACGCTGGCTTTCAACTTCATTTGTGCGCTGGATTAATGGTTGTCTCGCGCGGCTCGTCTTTTAATCTGTATTCTTGTTGCCCGCGTTCACTTTTCCGCTCTTTTGCTTTTTATTTGAAAGCGCTGACGACTGCGCTTTGGTCCCCCAATTTCTTCTTTGTTGGCCTCATTTTGCCTTATTTAAAATTCAAGAAACAGTCCTATTTATTTAACGTTGAGAGGAAGCAGTTGAGGTGGCTCGGGCATCTGGTTCGGATGCCTCCTGGACGCCTCCCTGGGGAGGTGTTCCGGGCATGTCCTACCGGCGGGAGGCCCCGGGGACGACCCAGGACACGCTGGAGAGACTATGTCTCTCGGCTGTCCTGGGAACGCCTTGGGGTCCCGTCGGAGGAGCTGGCTGAAGTGGCTGGGGAGAGGGAAGTCTGGGCTTCCCTGCTAAAACTGCTGGCCCCGCGACCCGACCCCGGATAAGCGGAAGAAGACGGACGGACGGACGGACGGTCCTTATTATTCTATCTCCTCATAAAAGAACTTCTCTTCAATGACATCCAATCAGCTTTTAGCATGTCGCTCGCCTGTCATTGGCTGGCTGCCATTCACCTTCCTTGCCTATCTTTGAGGTCCTTTTGTATTGACCATTCAGATCCAGCCAGAGAAGGTCAGGCGAGGAGCCGATGGGTTGGCAGGAAAAAGCGCAATGGCTGCCACAGATATGAAAATGGACAAATGGAGAAGTACAGCAAGGAGATGATTGGCCTTGAAGTGTTTTGTGAAATACTGTGAATATTGTGGAGTTCACCGCACGTGGCCTCATGCTCGCTATCCGCTGAAGGAGATGGCCCCGAGCGTCGCCCGAGTGTCGCCCGAGCGTCGCCCGAGCGTCGCCCGACTGTCTGGGAAGAAGCGCATCCCAAACAAGCCGAGCGCGGTGCTCATTAGGACGCCTTGGTGCGGTCGAAACTCACTTTAATCAGCGGCTCATACTTGTGGGCTCGTCGTCATGGCTACAAAATCTCATTAAAAGATCCACCTGAGGAGGTTTAAGATGGTTAAGTTTCTCACATTGTTAAAAAAAAAAGGGGGGGGATTTTGATGCTTTTCATTTGTAAAAACAAGTCAAGTGGCTTCTTTCATCCTATTTCTCTTTTGTTGTTGTTGTTCACAAGACACAAGAACTTAAAACCAGTCAGAAACACACAGACAAAAGTCCAATGAGGCAAAATCCCTACATTCATTAGGTAATCCCTTAATTCAGGGTTGGTTGGTTGGAATTGACGAGACTGTTAAAAGTCAGTCACTAGTTAGCTAGTTGATGGATGTTTACTTACAGTCAGTCGGTTGGTTGGTTGGTCAGATGAGTCAAGGTTGTTGGTTCGTTGGTTGGATGGACAACTTTTAACAGTTAGGTGAATAGTCAGTCAGTCAGTTGATTACCTTGTTGGTTCAGGATCAGTTGGTTGCTTAGACAAACCTATTCGGAGTCTACCAAGTTAGTTAGTTAGTTAGTTAGTTAGTTAGTTCAATTTGTTGTGTTTTGTTAGCTAGTTAGTTAGTTCAATTTGTTATGTTTTGTTAGGTAGTTAGTTCAATTTGTTGATCTGTTGTGAGTTAGTTAGTTAGTTAGTTAGTTAGTTAGTTAGTTCAATTTGTTGATCTGTTGTGTTAGTAAGTAGATAAGACTATTAACAGAAAATTGGTTGGTCAGTCAGTCAGTCACTTAGTTAGTTGGTCCAGTGGCAATGGCTACTTAGTTAATCGGTCAGTCAATCAGTTGGTTGGTTTGCTGGTTGGTTGAATGGTCAGCTGGTTCAGGGTTAGTTGGTTGGATGAACAACACTGTTAACAGTTTGTGAGTCAGTTGACCGGTTGGTCTGTTAGTTAGAGGGTTGGTTTGACAGAGAAGACCATTAACAGTTAGTTGGCTGGTTGATAGTTAACAGTCTCAACAGTCCAAAGAAAAATAGAGACACTAATAAAGTTCATTCTTGACATGCTCGTTAAGCAGAATGTGCCATCCTTTGGCATAAAGACGTTTTTGAGCCACTTCTGAGGCAGATTTTTCCCAGAATGTTGGCCGAGTAGCGTTATCTGGGGTATCGAAAGCGCGGCCCTGTACTAAGAAGACGAGCACCCGAACAACCGGCAAATACGAAACGTGCCAAAGATGACCAACAGGGAATCTCAACAAAGGCGGACGCGAGACCCCAGGGGACTCTCGCAAGGAAGCATGACAGGTTTACAAGACGGATGCGTCACGACTCGTCCACATGACACGTCCACCGACTTTGCTCAGCTCACCAGGGTCCCCCACATCAGCGACTTGGCAGACGTGAGATGCAGGCTGATGCCGTTATTGTACCAGCACAAAGGGTTTTGCTTTTCTGATGTTGTCCTAAGACTTGTTCAGACAGTGAGTTGCGAAATTACATTTGGCACAGCTCTTAAACCGCCAACATCGTCATTGAAGCAAATTATTGAAATAATTAAGGGAGGTTTCAATGCTAAATTTCAATGACATTTATTACATGAGTGGAATGGTTGCATTGAGAAGACACTGACTGTCGGCTTTTGTAACATTTTCAACGAGTCAAATATTTTTTTTATTTATCGTTTTTCGGTGCGATGAGACATCTCTGGAAAAAGTTTCAAGCTTGGAAATGTAATATTACTCTATACACTCTAAGTTGTAATGTAGTTAGTTAGTTAGTTCAACTAACCCTACCCCCTAGTTAGTTAGTAGACAGGCCATGTTGATTAGTTTGTTCAGTCAATTGTTATTCAGTTAGTTAAATTGTTAGACGTTAAACAGTCATGGCATTTGAATTTTGAACTTGCTTAAAATATTAGCTGTGCCCTATTAAATTTAACTCTTTGACTGCCAAAAACGTTAAATGACGTTTAGTAAAATCCTATGGAGGAGTGCCAAAGACGTTAAAAGACGTTTTTTTTCAAAACAGAGGTGAAACTAACCATTTTCTATTGTTGATTACTGAAAAACGGAATAAGGTAGAAACAAACTTTCTTTTCTGATGAAAGATGAGAGTCCAATCTTTCATTTGGTAGTATGTGTGTTTCCATAGTCCAAACACATAATTTTCTGTGGACCTTGAAAGATCAGTCAAAAATGCTTAAATTGGCTGGCACCCACGGCATCCCTTTTCTGAAAACGTCTGGCAGTCAAATTAAGCAAAATCTTCTGGATTTGAAAAGATTGAAACGAGCTTGGTCCACAATATTATTAGTAACAATATTAAAGCAACGATATGATTGATGTGACTTATTTATGGGTGTGTTTTGCTCCACCCCTTGTGCTCCCTGCAGGCAGCCGTCGGCGGCTTTGCGGCGTGGTGCAATAAAGCCATCCGACCTAAAACACAAAACCCCACTGGGGACGGATGACAAGAGGATGACTGCCACCCCCACAGAGGAAGAAACGCATGTGCCCCGTCTCTATGGAAACATCACAGCTCTGTTGCCTCACGATGCGTGCCCGTGTGTGTGTGCGTGTGTGTTGGCTTTGTGAGGCAAAATTGGAAAGGTTTTTGTCACAATGGGTCGAAAGTTAAGGATGCTATAAATCACCCAAAGAGACGTCATGGTGAGGCATTCCAGTCAACATGACAAGTATCAACTTATTTCTATAAAAATCTATTCATAAAGTACTTCTCATTTAAAAAATTCAGCACAGAATGCTGTCCAAGGTTGAAAATAAACCCCTTTCTGCTACTTGTCCACACACACACACACACACAGGTTCAAAATAATAAAATGATGACCTGAGGTGTATTGCTGGGTACAAAGGATCCACGGGAGGAAACGAGATCTCAAGGTCCCGTTTGCAGCAGGTGCGGATCACAGAGCGCGGCGGCCGCAGGACTCGCGTGATCTCGGGACCGTGGTCACGGAGAATCACAGCTCTCAGCGGAAAAGGGCTCTCAGGAAAAGACAGAAAATCAATACCTTAAAAAGCAAACATAAATAACAGACCTAAATGTATATTTAACAGCATAGAAATAGTAAAACAATTCACCGAAACCTTGTACCTCCAAAACTCACTTTTCCGGAATGTGTGGAATGACCAACAGAATTTTATTTTTATTTTCTTGTGTGAAATTTACCAAATTGTGATTAGGAGGTTTTATATCTAGAAATTCATAGGTAGCGTGCAGTCCAGGGGCATCTGGCCATTATCGTCATCATTCCCAAACGGCCAATCCATTCCAGGCCAAAATTGTCGCCAAGACCATTGAGACACTTAAGAACCTTAAAAAATGGACCCTGAAAGACGAGGAAATGGAGCGATTATAAAATTGGTGCAATGTGCTGCAGCCTTCTGCTTTCATCAGGACACGAGCCGCTCAATTCGGTTCTAATTGAATACCTGAAATGCTCTTGTTGGCAAGAGCAGAAAGCAGGACGGCACATTAGCATAATCAATGCAACTGGTTATAAAAGCATGCATTAGCGTCTCCGTCCGTGTTGGCCCTGAGGAGAGAATAAGGCCGACCGACTCTGGCCATGTTCTCTTAGGAGATAAAAACATATTTCGTTTTTTTTTGTTTTTTTTTCATTGTGGAATGAGCACAGAGTTGAAAACAACGGCTAGGGGATAAGGTCGGATTCACTTTCTGGGCCCTCCAACCAATGGCTAAAACTTCAATTTTGTCCTGACGGGGAAAGTCTCAAATCCAGTTTTGTTGTCATTATCCTCACATTTTATGTGGGATTATATCCTGATTTTCATTCTTTTTTCGCTTTGCCTCTGTAAAGCGCCGCCGATTTGTCTTGTCTATTGCCTGATCAAGAACTCGCAGTGTTAGACAATGTTTATTAGACTTTCTGCCTAGCAACAAGCAGCCGAGCACAAACGTGACAAGTATTTAAAAAAAAATAATAATAATGGGTCGGATGCTAATGCAAGTGACTGATGCTAGTTCCCCCGCGCGCGGACTCTGGGCTATTTTTCAAAGTGGCAAGGGGATGGATTGGGGGGGTGAGGGGTTGGGGGGGGGGGGGTAGTCTTCACTCTTCACTGTTTCTGCTAAGCTTTTTGTTTTCAGTTGGCAGAGAAATGAGACACATGGCAAAGAGGAAGTTGCAGCTACTGCAGGGATTAAGTGAAGAAGAAGTGAGGGGGTGGGGGGGGGGTTCGGATTTGTAATTCCATGCAACTCTTGCATACTCTTAATATCAGTGCGCTGTCCTGTTGCCACACACATTAAAAAGAAATAACTTCACGATGGATAGATGGATGTTTTTTTTTCATAGTTTGCCGAATGGACGACGGACGCTTGGAAAAATAAACATCGACAGATGGATTGAACAAATGAAATAAAATACAAACTTGCAGCTCAAGGTTACTGTGGGGGGGGGACATGGAAACGGGTAGAAATCACAACAAAGAAATGCACGCACACAATCGCACAACAAGGGCGGTGCGTTGAGGAGGCGATGGACAAAAAAGAGGAAGTTGGGTAAACGAGGAGGACGCCTCACAGTTACGTGAAAAACAACTAACGCCGGCAGTACACGTGGCCTTGGCAGACGACCACGTGAATCACAACAGTTGTCCTCCCACGCGATGAAAGAACGCTAACAATGTTAAGGGAATGGAATGAAGCGTTTGCGTCAGACGTTGCTAATCATTAGCCTCTTTAACAAACGCTATTTGGCGGAGTTCACTAGCAATACCAATTCATGCAATTGGTTGCGTAAATTTCAGTTATTTTGGGTTCGTAAAAAAAATGTAAAGCGCAAAAAAAATAAAATAATTAAAAACATTGAAAAAATATGTAAAAAAATAAATAAAACAAGGGTTGAAGCAATAGCAAAACTGTATAAAAATTTAAGTATTAAAAATACAAAAAAATATTTATAAAATATAATGAAAAAAACATGCAAAATATAGTGGCTAAAATGTAAAACTGCATTAAAGCTGCTTAATGCAGGAAATTGAATTTCAAATCACTACTGCCACCTGTTGATGAAAAATGAAACTGCACACTCCCTTATTCACATCTGCAGACAGAGGGCGCTGGGCGGGATATTCAAACCCGAATCCTGTCTGAAAACTATTGGCCAGAGGCTTGCAGGAGTAACCATTAAGAAACATCTCAAATATTTTTGGGCCATTTTTTACATTGCGCAGCTTTAAAACTGAACAATAAAAGATAAGCACAAAAATCTGTCAGAATTTTTATTTTATTTTTTAATATATTTTTAATAGCAAAAAATATAGCACAAAAAAAATGTTAAAAAGTGTGTGAAACGATTTAAAAAAAAATGTAAACATGATTCTAAAACAAAATAAAAATTAAACATTAAAAATTACTTGTAAAAAATTTAAAACATATATAGTGATATGTGGAAAAGGTAAAAATGTGTAAAACTTTTTAAATAACGCATATGTAATATGGAAAAAAAATAGAGAGAATTGAATTGTAACTTTGTATTTTTTGTCCGCATACAGCCACACTTGACATCTTATCTTTTGCTACCTTGCCCTCACACTTTTGCTTGCTCGTCCTTTTTGGGGATTTTCTAATGCTTCTTAAGCGTTTTAGCATTGGTGGAAATAATGAAAATGACTAGTGAGGATAAACAGCTCAGAAAAAGGATGGGATGGCCTATAATTAACTGCTGGCATGAAGATGCCTTGCGTGACATCAAAAACGACAGCGCTCTACTTTATTATTAAGTGCCCCCGCCCAAAAAAAAAAACAACAAAAAGCCAAAATGTGTGCCATTAATCCTTGTATTTTTCTCTGAACTAAAACCCAGTATGTGCTCCACGGATATTTGGAGTCGACTTTGCTGACGGGTGCAGACTCAAAATTCACAGCAGGCCTTAGCAAAAAAAAAAAAAAACAAACTGTGACAGATGCTGATTGGCTAAGACGTGGCGACGGCGTTCAGGCCGATACTTTTTGACATGTCAGCCTCTCCTTCACCTAACGGCCGTTTGCCTGCCCGGGGAGGGGGGAGAAGCGGGTGAGGAGGCCGAGCCTTCATCAGCATGGCAAATTTTTGTGCTTCTACCTGCTCAAAATGCACATGACGGCAAGTCCGGCGCAGTTCCTGACACACTTCATTCCACTCATGTTTTTTTTTTTTCAGGCAAATATGCTAAGCTAGCTGGTTGATGTATTTCAGTGGGGTGTGTACACTTATACTATGCTCTTTGTCGCAGACAAATCCCCGCATTCGGATTCAGCTAACTCTATTTTTGAAAGCTTTTGAAATAAAGCCGGCAGAGATTGGCAGGTGACGTCGACTCTCAGGTGGTGAGATTGCCGGAGCGCTCAGACATCAAGAGGCCAAAAGGGTTTTTTTTGCTAGAAAAGTCAGAAGGACTTGCGACTTATTCTCTATTTTTACAAGTATCAATATCTGTGTCCTCAACAAGAAAGTGTGCCGAATTTGTACACGCTTGTTGTAGTAGTATGTGTGAGAGCATTTTCACTAGTATGTATGAGACCATTTTCAGTACTGTGTTGAGAGTATTTCAGTTGTGTGTATGAGACCATTTTCACTAGTACTGTATGTATGAGAACATTTTCATATGAGAGCATTTTAGCTGTGCATATGAGTGTTTTCACTAGTGTGAATGAACAGAGAGTGTTTCATTGGGTGTATGAGAACATTTTCAGTAGCATATTTGAGAGTGTTTCAGTTTTGCGTATGAGAGCATTTCAGTTGTGGTATGACAGCATTAAAAAAATAAAGTCATAATTAAGTGAATGAGAGTCGATTTCACATGTGTGCATGAGAGTGTTTCATTGTTTGTATGAGAGCATTTTCAGTAATTGTATGAGAGCATTTCAGTTGTGGTATGACAGCATTAAGTGATTTATTTTTAAAGTGATAATTAAGTGAACGAGAGCGATTTCACTAGTGTGTATGAGAGTGTTCCATTTTGTGTATGAGAGTGCTTTAATAAATGTGCGTGATAGCATTTTCACTGGCGTTTCAGTGTGTATGAGAGTATTTTCACAAGTTACCATGAGAACATTTGCTATAGTTTGAATGAGAGTGTTTCATTGTTTGTATGAGAGCATTTTCAGTAATTGTATGAGAGTATTTCAGTTGTGGTATGACAGCATTAAGTGGTTTATTTTTAAAGTGATAATTAAGTGAACGAGAGCGATTTCACTAGTGTGTATGAGAGTGTTCCATTTTGTGTATGAGAGTGCTTTAACAAACGTGCGTGATGGCATTTTCACTGGTGTTTCAGTGTGTGCATGAGGGTATTTTCACAAGTCCCATGAGAACATTTGCTATAGTTTGTATGAGAGTATTTCATTGTGTATATGAGAACATTGTAAGAGTGTTTCAGTTGTGTGCATGAGTGTTTAATGTGCATGAGAGTGTTTTCACAAGTGTGCATGAGAACATTTCTAGTAGTGTGAATGTGTTGTGCATGATCACTTTTTAGTTGTTTTATGAGAGAGAAAAAAAAAGTCAGTAGTATTAATTTGAGCATTTGAGTGGTAAGTACGAGAGCCAATCCTGCCCTTCTAGTTCCGATGCATGCAGCACGAGAGGCATTCAGTGATGTGATTCGAGTCTTGCATAAATTACTGAAATCACACCATGTGGTTATTTTTTTTTTTGATAGTTCAAACGTTTCGTTGTCGAAGGCATGAATCTTTTATACGACATTGATCATGAAATGTATTAGCATACATTGGCTCACATACTGTTCATATTCAAATTGGCATTTTTGTCATACATCTGGTGAGGAAGTCCTGTATGCCCCCCCCCCCCCCCCCACCAGTAGCACTGATGAAAAATGGTGGTCCCCGCCATCATTTCAATTACCCATAATTTATTATTCATGTCCAATTGCCACATATAGTGCTGTTCACACGCCTCAAGTCGTAAACATGTATATAAAGTATATGGATTTTCTTTCGGCTTTATTATTCCTGCCATAAAATAAGATTCTCCCCATTGCGAGATTAAATCAAGGCTTACTTCGCTGCATCCTGTTGCATTTGGCATTCTAATAAGCGCGCACGTGTTGACCGGCTGCAAATGACCCGTAGCTAATGCTGAGTCCCAGGTGAATTTTTTTATTACAGATTCCCGGCAGGTGGCGAGGCCTTTTGATATGGAAATGCCGTCAAAATGAAAAGCAGAAGCCAGAAGGCCAATTAAAATGAAGCGCGATGCTTCTTCAAAAATCTTCACGCTCAAGATACAAGAAAGCGCGCAAAAGGTATGATGCTCGAAAGACAAAAGTGCTGGTCAAACCGATTGATTAGGAAGCCAAAGAAGCGAGCGGGGAACCGCTAACGTGGGAAATGGGTTCCTGTTTTCCGAGTTTGGTCATGTGACGTTCGCATTTTCATTCATTTTCACTCTTTTTTTTGGCGTTCCCCTTGTCCGATTTCTTCATTTTGTTTCTGACAAATCCTAGGAACAAACTCAATAAGTTGTATAATCCATCCTACATTTTTAAATAAATGTCTACGAGATTTAAATATTAACACTCGCATATCGGTTTGTTAACAGAAAGGTCAAATCTATCCATCTTCGTGTTTTATTGCCTTCTGATGACGTCGCAGGGACATCTTTCCTGTTTGCTTACTGTGTTTGCTACATGCTAAGGCGCTAATACAGCCGCCGAACTCTGTGACATCTTCTCCATTTCAGAGAAAAAGAGACAATTTGAAGGCACGTGTCCAAACGGGGAACAAGTCCAATCAGTCGCAAAATCAAAACGCTTGAAATTCTATAAGACCAACCATTACAGAGACCGCTAACATTACACTGGAATAGATTTTGATATATGTGATCCCAGACGCTTAATGGGAGCAGAATTGAAAGAGGCAGCCGTTTGGCGCCTGTTCCATTTGGGTCGAGGGAGGCGGCCACGCACTTACATCGAGTCCACCGCTTTAAAGGTCCTTCTTAAAAGGGGGTTGTTGTGTATTTACCAAGCATTTCATCATCCGAGAAACCAATTGTTCTCCTTTTCTCAGTGCTCTTTGGGTGCTGAGGGAGGTGGGGGGGGAGCAGTGGCAGCTGGTCATCAAAAAATAAAAATAACTATAAGTAAATATTCCGAAGTACATTTTTAGATGAGAAAAAAAAAATCATCACCCATTGACTATCACTAAATGTTTGACATGCGCATTAGATCTAGATATTGAATAGATAGGAACAAGGCGCGACAGTCCTGTAAATAAATAGACAGACAGACAGCTCGCTAGCTAGCTAGATAGACAGCTAGCAAGCCAGATATAGATAGACAGCTAGCTAGTCAGCCAGATAGCTAGGTTGAGCGCGACAGTCCTGTAAATAAATAGACCGACAACTAGCTAGCTAGATAGACAGCTAGCAAGCCAGATATAGATAGACAGACAGCTCGTTAGCCAGATATAGATAGACAGCTAGCTAGCTAGCTAGCCAGCCAGCCAGATAGCTAGGTTGGGCGCCACAGCCCTGTAAATAAATAGACAGACAGACAGCTAGCTAGCCAGATATAGATAGACAGCTAGCGAAGTAGATAGCCAGACAACTAGCTAGCTAGCCAGATAGCATGCTAGCCAGATACAAATAGATAGCTAGATGTCTTGTCATCAGATGAGTGGAGCATGAAGCTAAGTGAACGGCTTGCAAGCTATTGATTTCGCGTTGTACAGACACAAAGTTAGCAAACTCATTGAAGGAGGGAAAGTCGTTGCCTTCCATGAGGGACACTGTGGCATTTGCTGCCTATGTGTACTTGGACAAACTGTAGTATATCTTTCACCTTATATTACATTACATATGGCCAGGTATTGTGCCGGAAGGAAAACGCGGTGCTCACCTGGGTCCGACCATCGATCTTGAAATGCGCCCAGTCGTGCGCACTCGCAGTCATGCCTGCAAATGGTAGAAACGGAACATGTAGGCGACTATTCAAAAGCAATTATTAGCCACCAAGAGGCTGAATGCGGGAAATCTTTACCTTGCCAGATGCGCCAGTTGTCCACAACTCGCTCCAAAAGCCAGCAGCTTTTTCCATTTTATTTGCCATTAAAAGCAAACTTAGTAATGGTTGTAAGATGTCCAATATGTTCAATTAGTTTGCTCAACATGTGTTCTATGCTTTAGACAACTGAGACAGACGCACAACACACTCAGACCCGTTGACGGGAACGTGCAACCGAGGCCCACACGTCGCAAACCGGGAAACGGAAACAAAGCTGATGTGTGAAAACCAGGAAGTCGGAAGTCCCGCCTCCTCCGTGGCAAATACCCCATACAAGTTGAAAAAAAAGAAGTTGACCGCTATTTTTCATTTTGATTACCTGCGTGAAGACTAGGCACATTAGCAAATTGCTGCCCCCTACTGGTTAAATGTGAGAAGGCATAATCATGCCCTTCCAAATTCATGTTTAATGGACTGAATTTTCGCTCTTCGCGGGCCGTCCGTGTGTGTACGTGTATGTGTGTGTGTGTGCGTGTGTGTGTGTGTGTGTGTGTGTGTGTGCGTGTGTGCGCGTGTGTGTGTTTTCTCGCGGGCGCGCGCTTGCGCATTTGACACGCTCCAGAAGCCAGGTCATGGTTTTGGCATGAAATATCCGCTTTGACGTCAGCGTTTGAAATTGCGTAAACTCGTTTGCTAATTAAGCGGAATGCTCCCGATTGCGCGGCCAGATGAGATGAGGGCACATTTACTGCTACCAACCATTCCTTTGTACCTAACTGGCAGGTTTCACTCTTTAATTAGCTGGAAATAAATAGATTGGCAATGATTCGGCACGTCATTTATGACGTAGGGTCACGGTAGCTCTTGCTAATTAATTTTATTTTTTTTCCGAGGATATAAATTGAAAAGCTAGAATAGCTAAAACAAACAACACTTTGTGATTTTTTAAATAGTTGTAATTTTTCCAAGAATAAATCCTTAAAACAAGAGGAGAATCCTAATTTGACTATAACAATGAGAAGGGAAAAAAGTTGCAATTTCTTATTTCAAAAGGAAAAAGTAATCAATAAGAGATTGAATTTGTAATATTACAAAAAAACCTTGTAATTTTTCATGAACAAATATATTCCAATAGGGGGAAAAATAGTCATTTTAAGGGACAAAAGATGTCACCAGAATTTTTTTTAAAAGTTCTAGTAATGAGAGAGCTTTATATTTTGTTTGACCTGAATAAAACGTACGGTTATTATATGATTTTGAGGAGCAAAGTCATAATATTCATAGGAAAAACCTGTACTTACAAGATAAAAAATATTTATAATTTTACCTCAATAAAATACTAATACTATTTTAAAATTTCTAAATTTTAAATGACAAGTTGTAATTAGACGAATAACAAATTCTAAAATTACAAGTTGGAAAAAATATAAACAATTATTAACTATATGACATTTAAAAAAAAAGATGCTACAAAAATTTGTTATTTGATGAATTAATTTTCTGTCAAAAAATCGAAACATAATACAGTATACCCATTTGTACATATATTGAGAATGTGATTCAAAAATTGGCCTTTCTCCCCTGCAATAGGATGGAATGAACACAAGAGGGAGCTGTGCTTTCATTCATAGCGTACAAAAACATTCAATGGCCAAGAGCACGTCTGTTTAATAACTTTTTATTTTCAATATACATTTCATTTGAAAAATATAATTTCTAAAGTACAGTACTTAGTCTAAAATGTCACCAAAAAAAGTTAATGAAAAGTCAAACCCCCAAAAAATACAGCTTGTGTTTTTATGCCCATTCATAAGTCACAAATTAGTTGTTTCTTATTATATTTGTTTTGTCTAAAACAAACAAACAAATACACACATGTGAACTATAAATATGAAATTTCCTCATATTGTTACTTTGGCTGATGGGCTAACATGTCGTAAAAGAGCCCACTCCACTACTCGGCTTCAGTCTGAAACAACGCAACATTCCAAATGGTTCGGAAATGCATATTTTAAAATGAAACGTCATTCAGTCAATTGTGTGTCTAAAGCCTAAATGACAGGATGCAGGACACATCAAGGAATTTACGGTGCTTCTTATTGTGAATAAAATTTAGCGTTGGAAACCTTTGGTGTCCTCACGGAGACGTCAATTCTGCTGCTCGAGTGTCGGCCGGATGACAGGACAGTTTCTTTACAGTGCAAAATGCGGGCAGTTTTATGGCGAAAAATTGTCTTCAGAATTGTTTAGCAGCATCCTGAGACGTCAAATTTGTGCCGCCTGGAGAACAGGACACTTTTCTTTAGGGGTCCAAAAACAATGCTTTTAGTATTTTTACACGTGATATTTTGGGAATTTCTGATTACAATTTTGCTGTAAAATATTTTGACATCAGCCTTAGAGATGTCCAATCTGTTGCTAGAGTTCCGCCAAAATCAAAAGTGACTGGACAGTTTCTTTCACGGGGACCAAAGCCAGCGTTCTAACCCTATTTGTTATTATTATTTTTAGACGTGATTATTTTGGGAGATTTATGACTATAATTAGCCAAGGGATGTCAAATGTGTCGCGAGAGTTCCAGCTAAATCACAAGAGACAAGATAGTTTCTGCATGGAGACCAAAGTACGACTATTTGTTATTATTTTTTTAGACGTGATTATTTTAGGTGCTTTATGATTATAAATTTGCCAGGACAGATGTCATTCATATATGTCGCGAGAATGCGACATTTGTGACGTTTTATGACTCAAAGTTAGCCCTACGATGTCAAATACTTTCCTCGAGTGCTGCCTGGATTACAAGACACTTTTCTTTTTTTTTTCTTTTTCTTTACACATACCTTCATTTTTAACATCATATTTGTTGAATATTTTGGAGTCTGTTTTCAGACCTCATGCTAAACTAACGAGTGTATTGTCATAAAAGCTCATTTATTTTCATATCCATTTGGAGGGATTCTCTTAATTAAAAAAAAAAAAAAATTAAATATTCTTGTTTTAAGAGTACTTTTAATAAAAATCACGAAATTTAAAAGGCTAATATAAGTTAAAAGGTCAGTCCCTGTTTGTCATCGACTCCGTATTAGGATTTGAATAATGGAGCTTATAAGCCACTTGCAAGGTAACGTATGACATTTTTTAAACGCGATATCGCTCATATCTGACAAAATCAGACGTACGAAAAAAAAAAGTTACCAACACACACCAAAAACAATCATTAAAAAAGAAATTAAATAAATGTTTCGATTTAAATTAGTAAGAAAAACAAATCAAAAACTGCTTCTTGTTCATTGCTAACTCTTTGACTGCCAAAAACGTTATATAACGTTTAGTAAAATCCTATGGAGGAGTGCCAAAGACGTTAAAAGACGTTTTTTTTTTCAAAACAGAGGTGAAACTAACCATTTTCTATTGTTGATTACTGAAAAACGGAATAAGGTAGAAACAAACTTTTTTTTCTGATGAAAGATGAGAGTCCAATCTTTCATTTGGTAGTATGTGTGTTTCCATAGTCCAAACACATAATTTTCTGTGGACCTTGAAAGATCAGTCAAAATGCTTAAATCGGCTGGCACCCACGGCATCCCTTTTATGAAAACGTCTGGCAGTCAAAGAGTTAAGTAACCATTAATAACTATTTAATCACATAAGCACACCTTTTCCGTCTATAATACAGCAAAATCCCCGCGATCAATCGACACTTGTTCATCTGAAACAAGAGGTAGACTTTAAAAATGTACATTTCCTGCTACAGGAAAATGTTATCATAATATATAAGATTTCTTTCTTTTTTCTTTTTTTTTTTTATACATATTTTAATATATAAAAGTATAGACGGATGATAGATATAAAACAAAGCAGGGAGGGAACTCCATGCGCGGTAAGACAGAGCTGCAGTTGCATAGAAGAAGTAGTAGAGTTAGCTTGCTTGTTCTGATTTGTAGTAGAAGAAGATGGAGGCGGGGTGGGAGGGGCCTCGGCTCTGGACACGCCCCCCCCCCCCCCCATACACACACACACACACACACACACACACCGGGCGTGGCGAATGGGCGGACCTACAGAGATGTCTCGGATCCTCGGCTCCGCCAGTAGAATGGGTTGCCGTCGTCCGGGTCCATGTCTATTCTAATCTGAGGCACCGGCTTCAGCGGACTCATCTCGGGGCTGGAACACAACAACGCCGCAAAAAAATGAGAATTTCCAGTGCTAAAGCTAGCTTAGGCTTACTAGCGCTGCTATTTTATTGAAGCGGTTTGAAGGCCTGCGGGGAGGTCATTTGAGCACAAAGCAATTTCTCTTTAGTAGAATGGGATTAGGTTTTTTTTTTTTTGGGGGGGGGGGGGGGGGGTTGTAATGTCATCACAGTATTACATCATCACGCTCTGGCCGGCATTTCGGACAAAATGGACCCGTGCCAGAGCTCTGCATGCTTTTCATGAACATAGCAAAGCAGGAAATGATTTTTTTAAATTTTTTTTGCAGAGTCAGCAGCTGTGTGTATGTTAAAAAGACATCTTGCCAGACGTGTTTGTTGACGCCACGGATGTCCCGTGAGTGCAGCTGCCTTTCACGCTGTAATCCTGGTGTGCTCGTCCTGAAAGGGTTTTGGAACCACATGTGTCGAAGTGTGTGTGCTTGCATACAGGAAAATCCGAATGATTTGGACGACAATTTTTTCATAGTTTGGCTGGCGACTTATACTCAGGTGCGACTATTAATTGAAAAAGTCAAAATATTTGACTATTTTATTGTTGTCTATATTATTTATGGTATTTTTGGTCTAGTTAAACCATTAAGTGCACGTAAATATTTTAATATTAATATCATTTGAAGGAGAAGTCAACGTTAAACATTTCTTGACAATAATGCGTTATATGTGACCTCGCTATCAATATTACATTTGTGGAATAGGAGCTATGCACACTGATCTGAATATATGACTGGATAGCCAATAGCCCGTTGAAGCGACAGGGCGGCCATCTTGCTCCTCCCATCTCGCGAGCAGACTATTGTATAAAGTATACGGTATACGAACAGATTAGACATATACAGCTTGTAGGCAGTTAGTCATTATTTTTTTAACAAGTTAAAAATAAATAAATAAATAAGAGGACGGTATGTTGCTGCTTTGAAGACCCCCTTTTTCTTTTATCGCTCAGTTCCTTAAAACCCCAAAATGGGATTTGGCAGAGGCATCTTTTGTTGAATTACAGTTATAATTCTTTAATAAAAAATGTGCATTTCCTCCTGTAAACATCGTTAAGCATATTATTTATAAATGTATTTAAGGCAAGTTGTAAAATGTTTGAAGTCCTCTTGTTTATGTTTAACTAAATTTAAAACACTATAAATCATGCTGTTTCTACTAAGTACTGTCTCAAATGTTCTCCAGTTGTCGATACTGTGAATGTATAGGATCGTATGCCGAGAAACGTTTCTTGGGAGGAGCAATATGGCGGCCTCGCGACTTCAAAACTTAGCCTATCAGCTATCCAGTCATATATTCAGATGAGTGGTTATGCAGCAAAACGCAGCCGTTTTTCTCCATCTCAGGGAGCGGCCATTTGACTGAAGATGACATCACAGTTATTCAAGGGCTCAGGCAACGACCAATCACAGCTCACCTGTTTTCCGAAGCTGAGCTGTGATTGGTTGCTACCTGACTCGAGCAACATTGATGTCATTTTCACTCTTCAGCAAGTGGCAAAATGGTCGCCTTATGATATTGAGAAAACACAATATTAACAAATAAGCGTATTTAGACTAGCGGGCTGCATAGAACATATTTTTGTCAAGAATTTTTTTGAGGGTTGACTTCCTCTATAATTATGATTAGCATTTTTTTTTTGCTTTTTTTCCCCCTGTGTACTGTAAAATGTGCCAGATTCATAACATATAACAGGGATGTGATTTGACCAAAGTGAAATTATCTGAAAATTTAGCCGGGGGTCTGGGGGCCGCTGGCACCCAGCTAGGCTAGCTAGTGAAGCCCCCCGGAGCTCATGGGTTTTCCGTGTTTTTAAGTACTTTCAATGCACTCACATGACAAAGAAATAGACAAAACAACAGCATAAATTTTCAATGATTGAATAATTGTATCATGACCAAATGAAAAGTAACTCATATTAGAGCATACCACAAATGTCTTTGTTATAGCAGAAGATGTTATCTGTCGGAGTCATGTGCATACACAATGAACTACAAAAAAATAAAAAATAAAATAAAAAAATAAAAATCGGCTTTTTTTTTGGGGGGGGGAGATAAAAAAAGCGGAATTCCGCGAATTAGCGGAAAAATCACATCGCTGATATAAGCATATAAGACATTATCATATTTGTGCGTCTCACCTGGACAAGCAGTTGGCCTGGTAGTAGCGAAGCTGCTCAGCACGAGGTGTGTCGCTCGAGGAACGAAGCTGACTTCTCTTCTGCCGAGGAGACACATGACCAGACGTTAAATTCATATTTACATAACATTTCATGTTTGTGCTATGTTTAGTGTATGTTAGCCATTACAAAACGCTAACACTGTACAGAGTAAAATGATTAAACTTCTCGGACATTGTTGTTAAAAAACAAACAAACAAACAAGAAAAAACGAAATAGTATTTATTTATTTTTTTACTTTTGGCACAGAAAATAAACATACATGTCATGTCAGAAAAAGTGCACTACATCAAAGGACCACTGTAAACAAACAAAAGTGTGTTAGTACATTCAAGAGAAACCGGAATCACATGCAGATATTACAGCAAAAGAAGAGACACACGGACAAGGTTACAAAAAAAAAGAAAAAGAAAAGAACATCTGTTAGTGTCAAACAGTGCAAAATCCAGATGCCCGACATCATGCGGTGCCCACACAAAGAAAGAGGAAGAAGATGAAGATGACGAAGAAAGCGGTTTGCATGCGCCGCCACCCGGTCGTCTACTCACTGTCTGAGGCCTGACCACCTAAGAAGGGTTCCTGCTCCATCATGTCCATGGGAATTTTAATGCTGGGAATATTCTCATTGTAAGGATAGTCAGACTGTTGGAGAGACCACACACACACACACACACACACACACACACACACACACAAAAAGTCCTCAAGATCTGATCTTCACCCCCAAAACCTGACAGCCAAGTCGGAGGGAACTCGTCACATGCATGTGTCCTTTGCGATCATGGCATGGCCTGGACTTTCCACCAAGAATGTTCCTAAAACTTTTCTGATCAACGCAGAAGCAGGTAGAATGTTCCAAAAGGGGACCTTGAAACCACCAAAATGCTAATCGCTAAACATGGTTAGCATCAGTTTTAGAATGCAAGCAAATACGAATTTGAAGTCATGAGAAACGTAGTCAGTAGCACCCAATGATATATTTTCTCATTTTTACCGAGCAAAATTTGGTAGAAATATCTACCATGATAAACCCACACAAAAAAAAAGCGGATGGGCACACAAAGGCATACATTTTTATTTGTGATTTGCCAAAATGTTTCCAAGTAGCTGGCCCCAGAAATGTATTGTTAAGTTCGGCCTCTGGAGTCAGTTGGACTTAGAGTAACAACATAAAATTGGGTAGGCGTGTCTATCATGACGAAACCCACCCAAAAAAAAAAACCTCTTAAGAATCAATGCCAGAAAAGACACCGTCATTTTTGGCTAGACTAAATTGCGAAAAATTTGAGTTTGGGGTGGGGGGGGAGTTCAATGGCTGCCCATACTGTAAATCCTAAAACTCATTTGAAAAATCACCCCAAAAGACAGTTTGACTTAAAGATGAAAGTTGGTAGGACATGTCGACCATGAGTAAAACAACCCCAAAAAAATGCCATTTTGTAATGAAATGGCCGCTCGGGGTTCATTCGTGGAATTTCCACAAATTTGTCCGTTTTGAAAGACGTTTGTGCACTTACATCATCGGCGTCGCTGTCTTCTCTGTTTTGCTTCTTCTTCTCATCCTCCTTCTTCTTCTTGTCCTTCTCGGGGATGACGTCATCTAGGAAGCTGAGGTCTTGCTGTGAGAACATGTAGTCCATGAACTTCCTCACGGCTACGAGCGCCAGGATCTAAAAAGGAGGATAATATCGTGACAATCAGGAGGCAAAAGTGTGCTGTACTCGCACTCTGTACATATTTGCATTTTTTTTTTTTTTACTCTTTGACTGCCAAAAACGATAAATAACGTTTCGTAAAATCCTATGGAGGAGTGCCAAAGACGTTAAAAGACGTTTGTTTCGAAACAGAGGTGAAACTAACCATTTTCTATTGTTGATTACTGAAAAACGGAATAAGGTAGAAACAAACTTTTTTTTTCTGATGAAAGATGAGAGTCCAATCTTTCATTTGGTAGTATGTGTGTTTCCATAGTCCAAACACATAATTTTCTATGGACCTTGAAAGATCAGTCAAAATGCTTAAAATCGGCTGGCACCCACGGCATCCCTTTTCTGAAAACGTCTGACAGTCAAATTAAAAGACTCTGGTAAATGTTGGTAAAGTACTGATTCAACTCTGGCTTGTTTCTAGGTTCCACTTGAGCAGAGGTGGGCAATCTCGGTCCTCGAGGGCCGGAGTCCTGCAGGTTTTAGAGGTTTCTCACTTCCAACACAAGCTGATTCCAATCAGCAGGATCGTTATCAGGCTTATGCAGAGCTTGCCGATGAGCTGATCATATATCAGCTGTGTTGAAGAAGGGCAACATGCAAAACCTGCAGGACTCCGGCCCTCGATGCCCACCTCTGCTCTTGAGCATTCTCATGATTGTCCCATCAAAAATAACACATTTATTGAAATGACCGTTTCACAGTTTCAACATTCCCTCCCATTACCACTATTTGGTGAATCTAAAACGCATTTTGGACACAAGTCTTACCATGACGGGGAAAATGATGGCGGCCACGGTGGACTTGAGGACCCAAAGCAGGGCCAAGCAGAGCGCCTGGATGAAGGTGAACAGGTGCACCTTCCGTAGGGGAACGTGTCGTAGATAAATCAGGTCGGGCTGGTGCTTGGCCGGCATCAGCAGCAGCTTCAGACGGTCCATGAACTACACGCAAACGAAAGATTGTGCTGAGCCAGGGTATTAAATAGATTAAAATATGATGTTATTGGAAGAAAAGTCTACCTGAACTCCATTGAGAGAGGCCACGCCCATGTACAGGAAGACGCCATACAGCACCGGCATGGGGATGAACTAATATTTGTACAGTAAGGCCATAATATGGATGAACATTAAATCCATAAAAAAGATATTAGTATGTTGACAGACTATTATAGATACTGCTAAAATAATCCTTAACTCTTTGACTGCCAGACGTTTTCAGAAAAGGGATGCCGTGGGTGCCAGCCGATTTAAGCATTTTTGACTGATCTTTCAAGGTCCACAGAAAATTATGTGTTTGGACTATGGAAACACACATACTACCAAATGAAAGATTGAACTCTCATCTTTCATCAGAAAAAAAAGTTTGTTTCTACCTTATTCCATTTTTCAGTAATCAACAATAGAATATGGTTAGTTTCACCTCTGTTTTGAAAAAAAACGTCTTTTAACGTCTTTGGCACTCCTCCATAGGATTTTACTAAACGTTATTTAACGTTTTTGGCAGTCAAAGAGTTAAAAGTGTGACTATTACCTTTAAAATGGGAGCCATGAAAACTGACAGTCCGGTGAGGATGAACACACAAACGCCGGTGACTCTCTGCTCTCTGCAATAATACACACAGCAGATCTATCAAATCGTACACGATGATGACATCATCATTGACTATCATTCGCACGCTCCCATTTGCTACTTTCAACTTTCAGTCACGTTGAACGCTCACCGGACTCCCAAGAACTTGGGCTGCTCGCCGGGCGCCGACGTTTCCGTTTCCATCTTCAAGCTGTCGATGTGAGCGATGGAGATGACGGTGGCCGCCACGTACCACGGCAGGCCCATGAAGGAGCACGCCACCAGCAGCACGGCCACCCAGAACAGATCCAGATGGTAGCCCGCACCTTTCTGGAATACCAAAACATGCTGGTGCCTTGAGATAGGAATTCGGTTTTGTAACGTGACCACATTTGTAACTCAAATCGGAATGAATAGAAATGAAAAATATGTGTTTATTTAAATGAGAAAAACGGTACTCTATAATACTAGCACTCATACAATTCAATGCATATTGTGCTGCTACCAGCCTTGGCCACCTAGAGGCAGTATAAGACAGCCAGCCTGGCAGAAGATAAAGAATATATGACTTGTGACTATTGTTGTGCTCACGTATCAGTTGCTTAATAACCTCACAAACCAGATTGATAATTGGGATTCACTCAAGGGAGTTCTTCACATTATCAATCTGGAACTTCACTCGGCAGATCTGTTCAGGAAAAGACTACGATACTTCG
Source organism: Vanacampus margaritifer (assembly GCF_051991255.1). Classification (NCBI taxonomy): domain Eukaryota; kingdom Metazoa; phylum Chordata; class Actinopteri; order Syngnathiformes; family Syngnathidae; genus Vanacampus; species Vanacampus margaritifer. The sequence continues at coordinate 3,354,121 of NC_135434.1, forward strand.
AGCTGATTGGATGATGCGGCATCTTGTGCGCGTTTGTTTTGACCAATCACGGCATAGGATGAAAATGTCAGCTTTGGTCTTGCCTTAGGAAGAAAAGAAAAAAAGCACAAACATCTTAACTAGATACAAATGCACGAAGCCCCTCTTGCTGTTCGACGGTCAACAAGAAAACTGTTGAGTAATTCAGCAAGGACAGAATTAATTGCAGCGTCCATTCGTCTGCTAGGTTTGTTTGCGCTTCTTCGTTTCGTCCCGCCCTAAACAAGGCCTGATTGGTCCGACCTAAAAAAAAAGGTCTAACGCAAACGTATCAGCATGAGCGAGATCTATTTCTCGTAGTATTTGTGGAAATAAATACCAGGAGAATTCAGCTTGCTGGCAAGGTTAGTTGCTTGAAGGGTTTTATATGGGTTTCCCATTATGTGATAGCATTAGCATTAAGCTAGTAGACTAACTAAGATATGCAGGGATGTGATTTGACCAAAGTGAAATTACCTGAAAATTTAGCCGGAGCTCATGGGTTTTCCGTGTTTTTAAGTACTTTCAATGCACTCACATGACAAAACAACAGCATAAATTTTCAATGTATATTGAACTATCCCATATAAAATGGCAGTTTTAGTCAACTCAAAATCAGTCACATTCAAAAACATTGGACTGCCTTTGCTTTTAAAAACTATCACTGAGAATATCATCATATCTAACTAATGTGATTACTAAGTTAACACATAAATAATGTTGAAGAGTTCAAATTTCATGAACAAATAATTGTATCATGGCCAAATGAAAAGTAACTCATATTAGAGCATACCACAAATGTCTTTGTTATAGCAGAAGATGTTATCTGTCGGAGTCATGTGCATACACAATGAACTACAAAAAAAAAAAAACGGAAATTTAAAATGTTTATTTTTGGAGATAAAAAAAAGCGGAATTCCGCGAATTAGCGGAAAAATCACATCCCTGGATGGGATTGTTTTGACGACACAATGCGTAATTCTCTAGTTTAGCTTGACAGTAAACATCAATTGGGCGCGGGCACGCGTATTCTTTAAAGACTCGTGAAATTAAGTTTAGTTCTTGCGCTTGTATCACAAGTTTAAGTTTGCAAGTCAAAGCCAAAAACGGTTCAACCGGGTCACCACTATACGATATTACGTGACGCTAGGCAACACCGTGCTATGATCTATCGCGCTGTGTTTTGTTATGCTAAAGCATTATGTTATACAGCAAAGCATGACATAACATGGGATAGCATAGCAAGCTTCAATTTCATTTGAATCGAAAAAGTCATGACACGACTTGAATTCCGAGAGAACAGTTGAGGTGTTCCCTCACTGGCATGAAACATGTCTCACTGGTACGAGAGGAATGACAAACACATTTAGCAGGCATGCGAAGTTCTCTCGCGGACGTCACTCACCTTGAGCTTGTGCTCCTTCCTGTTGACGATCACCGCCGTGATCTGCTGGTCCATGAAGATCAAGATGGTGACCAGGAGGGCGGGCAGGGCGGACGCCAGGTACACCCACCAGGGGTTGCCCCCGAACGGCGGCACGAACCAGCCTCGGAGGGGACTCGTCGGCTAAGGGAGGCGGCAAATTTTAGGATCTTCTTTTGAAATGGGAATGGTACGCCTTAAATGGTGCGTTTGAGCGTGTCCATGTCACAGTGTTGTGAAAATCAACAGCGTCGTGACTACTACGAGACTTTGGCATGGTTGTGAGACTTATAAGTACAGTACAGTACTGACCTTGGACATAATAATAAATAAACATTTAAAATGAAAAAGTATGTTACCTGATGTTGCGTTACTTTACGGCATGGTCTAGTGTGGCTAACATTAAGTTGCTGTACGGTACATTATATTCGCTTGCGATGCTTTAAATTACATTATGGTACTGTACAGTAAGCAACAGTTACGGTGAAACCCCTTTGACTCATTCAAACCCAAACACGTAAATATACGTTTTTTAATGATTTGCCCTTCCCTCCCCAAAAACGTATTTATACGTTTTTATGCAAGCGTATACCGGAGCCTTTGATGCAACTTCTGACATGAAGAGGTAGCTTAAAGCAATGGTAGTTGTTACCAAAAAACGGCCAGCAGGTGTCAGCAGAGTATAAGAGATCATCCAGGGCCATGTTGCAAACAAGCTCTGTGTTTTTCACGTTTTCTGTGGGCCTTACAAAATCAGTCAAAATCCAGCAAAATAGCCGGGAGCGAAGTGGGTTGCTTGAGTGAAAATGGCTGGGAGTGAATGAGTTAGTGCTAAACAAAAAACACTTCATCGTAATCCTACTCACCTTGAATTCAGTTGGCACTATGAGTTTGGGCGTGTCCACGCCAACCATTGCGTCCACGCCGCAGAAGATGAGGATGGTCAGGATGATGGCAAAGTCGCTGATGAGCTTCCTGACCTGCGTGGCCAACAAAACGCACGGTGACATCCGCAAGGAGTGTCGGTGAGATCTCACGGCGGACTCACGGTTGTCGGGAAGAAAGGGCTGAACTTGAACTTCTTCAGGCCCATGGAGCAGGTGTACGTGCCAAAGAAGAGGATGATGGACATAAGGGCGATGTCGGGGACAAAGTCGCACGCTTTGCCCACCAGCTCGCCTTTGTACTTCAAGCAGTCGGTCCGGCTCAGAGACGACCACGTGGCGTTCATGGGCTGGACACATAAACATAGCGTTTAGTACTTCATGGTTCTGTGTACCTTATTTACATCATATATAAAGTATAACTTTATAGAATTATGATGGTTTGGCACTCAAAGGGAAAAACTTACCAGATCTGTGTTGTTCCAGAACCATATGGAGGTGCCTTCTAAAGGGTCCCCTGTGAAGTCTGAGTTATTTTCTGCACCAATAAAACAAAACAAATTAAAAGCCCTCTTCTTGATGTCCTAGACGAGGTTGGACCAGAACCGCGACTCGCTCTTTCTCACCGAGGACGGTGGGCGCCATGCAGAGGCAGTCGTACTGCGTGACATGCTCCTCGTGGAAGTCGGCGTTGATGGGGTAGTGGTGCGCCAGCTTGATCATCTTCTTGAAAGCGTCGTAGATGAAGATGAAGCTGATAAGGGCCGAGAAGCCTTCCTCGGTGAAGCGCGTGAAATACTTGACCAGGTAGCTGGCGTCGGTGGCCACCAGCACCAGGCACAGGAACGCCGACCACAGGCCGATCCACAAGCGGAACTCCAGGTAGTTGAAGTCGTTGTCCCTGGTTTTTAGCGGCACAGGGATAAAGTTGCATATGAGGTGAATAAAAAGTTGTGATGTTCTGAGAATACAGTTGGATTATACTGTACAAAATAGTTGAAGAGAATAAGAAGAAGAACAAGAATAAAGACGTATTTTATGGCGTAAAGTCATGCTACGATGAGACAAAAGTTGAATTTTTGAGACAAGTAGTTTTACAAAAATGCTACAAGAATAAAGTTGAATTTTATAAGAAAAAAATCTGTAATGTTACAAAGAGGGGTGTCAAAATTAGTGTATTCATTTTGAGTTCATTTAAAGTTTAAAGATTAGATCACTCTTGAAAAGAAAAAGAGCTGAGCTGTCACCAATGTCTTACAAATGCAATTATGCCATCTAGTGGCAGAAAAATGACAACATTTTTTTTTACAGTACAGTACATCTTTTTAATTTTAACTACATTTTATGAATTATTAAGAAATTACTATATCAATGATTAAAAGATGCAGCCATATTTCTATTAGTTTAACATTTTTTTCCCACTTTTATCTTAACAAAAGTATGAAAAGATTTTTTTTATTGTACATTTAGAACAGATATATAAATTACGATTATTCTTGAGTTAACTATTGAAGTCATGTAATTAATTACGATTAAAAATTTTAATCGCCTGACACTCCTAAATTTTATATTTAAAATGTACTGTTTACTCGGTATCATCGGTGTGTACTCAGACTGAATACTCCTACTGATCCAATTTGAAAAAAAAGTGGTAGAGTATGAAAACTTTTATTTAATTATTGTACATTTTATTGTAGGGCCTACATTTAGAACAGATATACAATTTGCGATTAATCGCGAGTTAACTATTGAAGTCATGTGATTAATTGCAATTAAAAATTTCAATCGCCTGACAACGGAACATCATATCTTTATTTTTTTCTTTCTCAGCATTTTCAACAGAGTGGCGTAACGCTGACTTGCTAAAATTGAAGAGGAGGCGTTCAAAGACGAGGACGGGTCCAGTGCTGCTGAGGATGGTGAGTGGCTGGCCGGACAGCAGGCAGAAGACGCCGCCCGCAATAGCCGTGCCCAGGAAGCTCTCCAGAACACCCTGAAAACAACACCGACATTATCCGTAATCAGTGGTGGGAAGTAACCAAGCACAACAATTTCCTTACATCACTCAAGTTAACTTTTCAGCTATCTGTATTATACTCCAGTTTTTATTTTTCTGATGACTTACAAATACAAATCTGCAAACATGAACAATCATTTTTTTAAATTTTACTACCCTATTGGATAAAAGAGATCTGGCTACTTTCTAAAATTTGTCACACCTGCATATTCTCCGTAGCGTCGCCCAGCAGCCCACCGAATGTGATGGCATTGGTGACAGTGCCCAGGTAGATGAACAGGATGGCAGACAGGGCTTGGATGTGGAAGGCGTCGGTGATGTCGCTGAGCAAGAAAGGCGCTTTTCTTTTGATGTCCAGCAGGAGGCCGCCGCAAAACCTGAAAGACGTCAAATATATTAGTTATGATTTGACTCGATTTTTTTTAAAAATTTTATTGGCTGTCTGTAGCGATGTCCCACCTTCCCGTTTTCTCCAGCTCCTCCCCCGGTGCGTGCCCGCCTCCTCCGTGACCGTCATCGTGAGGCGTGTCGCCGTTCATTTGGGAGTCTCCGCCAGCGTACATGTTTTTCCTGAAATAAACACTTCTAGTCAAAGTTGGCAAATAGCGATCGATGCTAATTGTGACGGGGGGGATGATGTCATCATATATAAATAATACAGGGGGAAATCGCAATGTTACTAGAAAAAAAGTTGTGATGAATAATAAACATGAAAAATAACATGGAAGAAAACAAGTTATGCAAGTCGTAATGTTGTAATTGTATGACAATAAATTTGTAACATTACAAGAATAAAATTGAATTTTTGCAAGAAATTTGTCAAAATTTTACAACACCAAAGTAGCATTTTAGAAGAAAAAAGTATGCAATGTTGCAGGAATAAAGTTGTATTATATTGTCAAATCCTTTGAGAATACTTACAATTTTAGGCGGGAAAACAGTACAGTAAAGTTACCAAAATAAAGACATATTTTACAGGAAAAAAACTTGCAATGTCATGAGAATTAAATTTTATTTTCAGGAGAGAAAAGTCATAATAAGAAAATAAAGTCTCAATATTCTGAAAATAAAGTCATACAATATTAGAAGAAAGATTGCATGCTTGAGTCTCGAGCCCTACGAATTCCACCGAGCTACAAATACAGGAATTTAAAAAGACCTTTTGTCCGAGGACGGCAGCGTTTTGGGAGGTTCAATCCGGATGGCGGGATCCCACTCGCCGGGAGGCAGCACGATCACCTCGTCCAAGAACTCGTCGATGCCGGCCAGCAGGTCCTGCCGGTCCTTGGCCTTGTAGGCGATGTCGTGGAACACCTGCATATGGCACAATTAGTCGTATTCATTCATCATTGTTACTTATTATTGTTGTGCAAATAGTAGTGGATACAGTGAATATAAAATTAAAAAAAACACTTTTTTTGCAATAAAACAATCTTACCATTTTTTTTTATTGATATTTTTATTTAACATATATATATTTTATTTGCTAATTTGTTCATTATATTTCAATTTTTATTTGCATTTTTGCAATAAATCTTACCTCATCCGACATGAGGGTAGCGATGGCTCGTCCGATCTCGTGATACGACTTGGCTTTACCTTTGGGCCCGAGTAGGACAAATAAAAACCTGCAAACGCAGACAATGCAAATGATCGCATTTTGCATTTGCATTGAATTACTAAAGCATTTATTATTTAAAAAAAAAAAAAGGCAAGGAATTTTGATCGATCTCATAGATTGTGGGCGCCGAAGTGAACCTAATGTTCTTCAAATGAGCACTGGAACCATTTTGTGCGGTTTTCCTGATCCGGCGACGCACCTCGTGGGAACGGGAACTTCGGTCAGGGCGCCGAGCATGACGGCCTGCTGCAGACGCACGAAGGCCACGAAGGGTGCGTCTAGGAAGTCCACCTCGCCCACCAGCACGTTGGAGGCCTCTGCATCTCTGGGCAACTTCTTCATGAACTTGTTCCTCAGCTGCAAAACAATCGAAAAAAAACAGGTGCAAGTGCTGTTCATCAACTCTTTGACTGCCAAAAACGTTAAATAACGTTTCGTAGAATACTATGGAGGAGTGCCAAAGACGTTAAAAGACGTTTTTTTCAAAACAGGTGAAACTAACCATTTTCTATTGTTGATTACTCCAAAACGGAATAAGGTAGAAACAAACTTTTTTTTTCTGATGGAAGATGAGAGTCCAATCTTGTTTTGGCAGTATGTGTGTTTCCATAGTCCAAACACATATTTTTTTATGGACCTTGAAAGATCAGTCAAAATGCTTAAAATCGGCTGGCACCCACGGCATCCCTTTGCTGAAAACGTCTGGCAGTCAAAGAGTTAAGGACGACTTCAAGCCCCGTTTTCGTTGAAATAGCAATTTCATTCAGTTTTCCCAAAAAGTGATTAGCCACGAGTGACCTTGAACAAGATAAGTAGAAAATGATTTAATTGTATGAACATTCTTAACTCATTCACTGCCATTGAAGGCTTTAGACGTCAAAAATTCCTTTGAACTGTTTCTGTTAGTTTAACATTTTTTTCCAATTTTTGACAAAAGTATGAAAATCTAGAAAAAAAAGTTTTTATTGTACATTTAGAACACATAAAATTTGTGATTAATCGTGAGTTATCTATTGAAGTAATGTGATTAATTACAATTGAAAAAATTAATTGCCTGACGACCTAATTTCTAATATTTTTTTTCTTTTTTTAAATGATCTTTTTTCAAAAACTTAATTTTTAATAATCTTTTTTTTTTCATTTTTAAAATTCTTCCCCCCCCCCCAATTTTTTTAAATTAAAATTAGGGCATTAGGCGATTACAATTTTTAATTGTAATTAATCGCATGACTTCAATAGTTAACTCATTATTAATCACAAATTTTATATCTGGTCTAAATGTACAATTTTTTTTTTTTACTCTTAACAAAAGTGGGAAAAAAATTTAACTAATAGAAATAGTTAAAAATGAATTTTTGACTTCTATAGCCGTCAATGGCAGTGAATGAGTTAATATTATATATAAGATGCTCTTGAATTGGAAGGATGCGACTTTATTTTACACAAATATTTTTTTCATTTCCCCAAAAATAAAACGTTAAAAAACTATTTTTCTAATACCTCCATTGATTTATTTTTTTGTACTCCAATCTCTGTGGATATTTAACCATATCTCTAGCAACATGCAAGGGTGCTTTGCTTATTTTATATGTGTAGTAACAATTTTCCATTGAGATAAACAGTAACCCTGTGGAGCGATATGGCGTGACGTTAGGTCATAAATGAAGCTTTATGATGGCCATTTGTCTTCCAGTTTGAGTAGCAATAAATTAAAGCAGTAGCCCGCTAACTAATAAAGGGAGGCACTGAGGTGAATATAGCTCACGTGCTATTTGTTCATTATTTGGATTTTATTTTGCCCCAATGAACATTTAAAACTTTATAATAAAGAGTGTAAGCGTACCGTAGAAAAGTGAGCATATTAAGTCGGTAAACAGGTTGGTTGCGCCAGTACGAAACTATTAGAACTGAGAACATGTTATCAGTATTGTGAAGTGACAGTTATGCCAGCTTATCTTCAAAACCTGGATTTGTTTGACCTCTAAAGCAATATTCACAACACAATACAGCTAATCAGATACGGTGTATTCATTTGCATACTGTATATTCACTCAGTGAACCTCCCCCAAGGCCAAACAATCCCAATACATACCTGTGTCTTACTGACTTTGACTGCAGCATGTTAGCATACCAAGTATCAACTGTTAGCATGTTATCAATGAAATGTGTGTACGGGTCAAGCCCCCCCCCCTTTCGCACCAGGGGGAAACAAATTCTCATTTCCATCGTTTGTGTGCATTTTAGCAGTCGGTCGCAAACATACATTCACACTCACCTGGTCTTTCTCCGGCTTGTCAGAGATGTCATTGAGGCTGCTGGAGGTCAGGTTCCGGTGGGTGGTGGTGGGACTATCTGTTCAAAACACACGTGGACCGTGAGGAGTCCACCTGACAGAACTTCCGCCAGGGAGAAGGCGGAGGGAGGGTGGGACAGGGGATCAAATATGACAAAACAGCCCAAAAACCACTACAGAAGAACCAGCAAACCACCACAGAGACTTCATGCAGACCTAGTCTCGAAAATGGATTCATACTAAGATCCAATATATGAGAGCCTATAAAGCTAACATAAAAGGCATTATTTTGAAACATCCAAAATCTTTAGATCGTCACAGGACATTGGCCTAGCAAGATTTCTAATCGGTTGCGCAGTGCTTGTTAAGCAATCATCCCTCAATTGTAGCCTAATTTAACAGTTAGCTTAGCATTGTGATTTGCCGAAACAAACATGAAACGAATCCCTTTCGAGGAGGACGGCATTGCCACGTCCGATCCACTCGGTGCTCTTCAGTGGAGCAGCAGATGATTGATGACGGTGCTGACTTTAAGCTTTTCAGCTGCCCTCCACACACTGTCATTGCACTCATCATCCGTGTCACCACAGCATTGTGGGTAATAACGCCTTTGTCAGTGTGATGCAGCCTCGGGGGGGGATTTTCTCACGGATGCTAAGTGTTGTCTGTTGAGCTGCCAGGATGCACCATAGAAGGGTTATTAACACATTCTAACTAGCTACGGATGTTAAAATATAGCATATGTCTTTTGTCCCATTAAGAATGCTCAGCGTCAACGACACTCATTGGACACATTAGGTACGCCAATTAAAATTCAATACAAAACATTTTGTCGACCTCTGCCAAGGCCAAACAATCCGAAGCAGGTCAGTCGCATACCCAAAATTAACAAATTAACAGCAAATACCAACTAACCAAATTAATAGCTGCCAATTAACTAACTAGATAACTAACTAGCTAGCTACCTAACAACAACAAAAAATAGGAGACACATTAACCAATATTAATAACCAACTCACTAACTAACTTGATTTGTAACAAATGGGAGAGCTAACAAACTAATAATTAGCTAACTGCAAACCAGATGACTAGCAAGCTAGCTAATGAACCGGATAGGAAACTCACAACTAATGACAATAAACTCATTCTTAAATAGTCATTGATGCAACTGGAAAAGTAACAAACAAATATAGACAACTAACTAACTAGATTTAAAAAAAGAAGAAAAAAAGAAAGTCCATTAACTACCGTAAATAACTATCTAACAAATACCAATGAAAGAGCTAATGGACTGACTAACTGACCAACCTTCAATTACCATACCACCAAACTAACCAACACATAAGTAACAAATCCACACCAATTAAACAGCTAACTACCGACTAGTCCGACTAACTAATTTACTAGCTATCTTGACTCTTGGTTGTGGTAATATTAGTCTAGTTGAGTTATGATAGAATGTCCGATGAGTGTGAATCAGCATTCCAACCCCATTAAGCCTACATGATTCAAGGGCTTGTCATGTCATGCAGATCATGAAGACAACTCATCTAAAGTCTTGTCTTGGGTTTAAACGGTAGCTCTAACCAGGTCCACACACTTTGTGATCCATCTTGTGTTTGTTGTGTCAGCGAGGTGAACTTACTGAGCCAATCCATGCTGGCGCTCCTTTGACTCTGCAAGTCCTCCATTGAGATGCCGCTTGACAGGCACGTCACGGAGGTCTCCAGAGGACTACGGGCTTCATTTAGTATGTGTGTTTGTTTTAGTAGCAGGTTAGCGATCCGGTCCAACAGAGATGACGGACGCGGGGAAGAAAGAGACAGACAGGGAAGGGAGAAGCCACACACCCAGAAAGTGAAAGGTGAGCCCATCCAGCCAAAAAGTAGCCACTGACTTATACCCAAATCAAGTCAATTAGATGCTAAAGTGGAACCTCCAAAGTCACCAAAGTCAGTAGCATTAAAGCAGAGTTGTTCATATGTCTTTGTTGTATTAATAAAAAGACCACCAATTAACTAGCTGACTGACTAATCAATATCCTAAATATATATTAAGAACTAACAATCAAGAACAAACATACATTGTCCAACTAACTAAGTGGCTAACTGACTAACTAACTAGCTAACTAACTGACTGACTGACTAACCACACCAATATTTATTTTTATTTTTTTACTTTGGGACAATTAAAGCACTTAAACATCTAATTAACTAACTAAATAACAAACAAAAAAAACATAGCCACTGATCAAGTAGCTTAGCCGACTAACAGACTGACTGACTAACAAATGCAGAGCATCTAACTAATTACCATAATCTTACTAACCCAAAATTTTTAACTAACTAAATAACTACAATACATACCTATAGCTCATTATCGAACTAAATTTTAACCAGCTAACTAACTGACAAAAAAATTGTTGACAAACAAACAAACCAAGAAACAACAAACTCATTTTTTTAAATTAATAATAAAATAGCAAAAACATGTGTTATTATTTTAATACTGTAATAGAAAGTAATCAATAATAATTATTATTATTACTATTTACTAAATGATAATGATATGATGAATGAATGATTTATTCCTTTCTTACTTATTTCACAATAGAAATATGCTTCTTATGGGGGCAAATGTGAGCAAGCTGGAGGTGATTGAGAGGTTCCACTGCGCTACATTATGACAGCATACGCATACAGTACAAGTCTTTGGAAAGAAGCACTTTTATCCTTGATGGGGGCAATCAGTGCAATGTGACCGTAATGACGGCTGGATAAGAGACCCGAGCTCATCCTTGGACATGGAGTCATAAATGATTGTGATTAAATGTGCTTGCGGCTCATAAATAACTTTCCAAAGACTTAACTCATAGATTCAGCGACACGATTATTCAGGTGCGCATTGTTCACAGGCGCTGTCACTTTTCACCTGTCTAATGTCCAACAAAATTCAGGACATGAAGGCATTTCCGCTAGAAGTAGTCTGGATTTGTATGGGAATAAAGTCTTAATGCTGCTTGGAATTTTTTATTTTTTTTTAATTATCTGCAAAACTGCATTACTACAAAAATTTCCGAGGATAATTTCACAATATTAAAATGAAAAGGTTGTCATTTTACCAAGAATGAAATCTTAATTATATAGGAATAAAGTTGCAATATTACGAGAAAGATGGACGGATGGAAATTTACGAGGATAAAGTCCAATTTGGGGGGGGATAAATTTTATGAGAATAAAAATATTGGCGAAATAAATAAACAATAAATATGAGGGGGAAAGTCATCGAAGATATTATTATCTCTCCATTTGCAACAATATTGTAAGATCCAGTAAAACTGATGAAAAAAATGCACAAATCATAATAATAATGCTCACATTTGAAGTATTGATATAATATATTCATTAAAGTAGTCGCAGTTTGCCGTGCATGTGCTTCATAGTTAATATTTTTGGGGCTAAACCCAAAAAAGTTAATGACGCAGCGTTCCACTGCAAACCACAAGCCCAATAATGAACATTTTTAAAGTGTTAATTAAATAGAAAGTAGGAAATGGAGGTGAAAAGTGACAGCTCATCCTGCCCACTAAACTACAACATTCCAAAGTTGACGAGTTACAAATGATACACATTAAAAGCAACTCAGTGTAAACAGTCAGAAACACACACAGTGGTACCTCGACTTGCAAATGACCTGACTGATGGATTAATTGAGGAGTAATATAATTAGCGATTACTAGACCTCCAATTACATTAAAACAAATTCTGTTGATGTGATAGAATTTTTTTTTCCCCATTTTCATTGAAATTAACTCATTCACTGCCATTGACAGCTATAGACGTCAAAAATTCATTTGAACTATTTTTATGAGTTTAACATTTTTTTCCATTTTTGTTAACAAGAGTATGAAAACCTAGAATTTTTAGAATATATATTTTTTTGTACATTTAGAACAGATATAAAATTTGTGATTAATCGTGAGTTAACTAGTGAAGTCATGCAATTAATTACGATTACAAATTTTAATAATTAAATAATTTCTTCTATTAAAAAAACATTTATTTTTCTATTTTTAATAATTGATTTTTTTTAAAGAAAATATTATTTTAAAAAATAGGGGCGTCGGGCGATAACAATTTTTAAACGTAATTAATCGCATTACTTCACTACTTAACTCACGATTAATCACAAATTTTATATCTGTTCTAATACAAAAATAAAAATCATTTTTTCCATACTTTTGTTAACAAAAGTGGGAAAAAATTGTTAAACTAATAGAAATAGAAAAAAATAAATTTTTGACGTCTATAGCCGTCAATGGCAGTGAATGAGTTAATAGTGGCTTTTTACAATGAATGAACTTCTACATTCTCTCTAACTTTGTCTACGTAAAGTCTGCTAGCTTAATGCTAACACAGAATGCAAAACGCATTAGCTAGCATTGACATTTGAAGTAATTACAAAGCTTAAAAAAAAAACAAATTCAGACAGCAAACAGCAATGCTATTCGTGGATTGCGCAACACCCATTGAAAAAAGGCAGGAAATTATGACGCACAAACTAGTCCAATTTTTTATATTCTTTTAGATAATGCTTTTACTGTATGTTTCAAAAAAGTGTAATACCGTAGTTTTTTTTTTTTTTTTTTTTTTTTTACATGCTCAACCAAATTTTGTAAGTGTTTTGGAGGGGGGATAGTGTTTTATTCCATTTGTGAGTCACGGTACCATTGTATGTCAAGATGAACTCAATTATTAAAGGTGTTCATCTGTCAGGTTTAAAAACAAATGTTAAAAGTTAGTTTGTAAGTTAGTGTAAAAAAAAAAAAAAAAAACTTTTTAAAGTGCAACTTCCATGACTAAGCAGAGCTTTTAGGTGCCTTGATAGTCATTGCATTACTATGTGTACTGCATATATACGTAGTTATATAGAGTAAATGCTATGGTGATCCTGAGTGGCTTTTAAACAACGTCAAGAGGACCCCCGGTGGAGACTGCAGCAAACTGGCACGAGTGAGTATTACCATTCTCCTGGTTGGAAAAGAGCCTACTTGCGCTGGAGACCGTCTTGCCGATGTCGGCCAGCGAGCGCAGGTTGGACTTCTTGGTCTGGTGGCGATGCTTGCGCAGCAGCGTGTACATCACCTTGTCCTTCAGCTCCGTCTTCAGCTGGCCGCTCTCGATCTGGTTGTCCGTGATTAGCTCTGGAAAAAAAGAGGCTCATGTTATGGTTATGGAAAAAAGAGTGTCATTTGGTTTTAAGGGATGATGCCCACACTCCCCTCTTAAAAAAAATTTTAAATAAAAAGTTGCTATTGTCAGAAAGTCATAATTCTAACAGATTACAGTAGTAATTATGAACTCCCCAAAAACACTCTCCCAGTTTTTTTTTTTTTTTTTAACAGAGAATACTTTTTATTTAAATTTGTAATTTTACAACAATAAATATCATTTGGGGAAAAGTTGTCATTTCTTACAGAATTATACTCATATTACAAGATTGTTTTTGTAATATAAAATTATTATTATTATTATTAAAATATTTTTTCTTAAGTGAAGTTTTTGAAAACATATTTGTAAGAAAGAAAATGAGTAAAATATGGTATTATTGTAGAAAGAGTAATTCTACGGTAATTTGAGAAAAGTGTCACAATGATGCCAGAAGAAAGCTTTTACAATTCATATATTAAATAAATAAAAGCATAAATTATTATATTTTGTAGTTACATTTTATAATAACATTTTCCAAGAAAATTCAACAACAAAATTTTAAGGTCATACATTTGTAATTTCACAAGGAATCAAATATGTATTTTTTTACGAGAATTTTGCTATTGTAGTTTTTCCAGATATAAATTTGTAATATTACAAGAACAAAATATCCAATTTTTAAGGAACTAAGGTTTTAATATTTCACAAGAAAGTTTCAATGAGAGGTCCATAAATAATACTTTTTTTTTTTTTTAAGTGCCATGTTTAAAAGGATGAAATGATTACATTACAAAACAATATGTTGCAATTACACCAGAACAAATATTTTAAGAAAAAATCCCATCGTAACTTTGACTGCCAAAAACGTTAAATAACGTTTAGTAAAATCCTATGGAGGAGTGCCAAAGACGTTAAAAGACGTTTTTTTGAAAAAAAAAAAAAGGTGAAACTAACCATTTTCTATTGTTGATTACTGAAAAACGAAATAAGGTAGAAACAAACTTTTTGTTCTGATGAAAGATGAGAGTCCAATCTTTCATTTGGTAGTATGTGTGTTTCCATAGTCCAAACACATAATTTTCTATGGACCTTGAAAGATCAGTCAAAAATGCTTAAATCGGCTGGCACCCACGGCATCCCTTTTCTGAAAACGTCTGGCAGTCAAAGAGTTAACGGACTCGAGTTCTAATATTACAATGAAAAAATATGTAATTTAAACATGTAATATGACAACAAACATTTTGCTTGTTTTGTTCAAGTTTTAGCATACTAAAACCAGAAAAGATCAGAACACTGAATGAGAATAAAGTTGCAATATTGCAAGAAAAACTTTCATCAGGATTTACGATCACAATTCCGCGCAGACTGAAACGATTCACAGCAAACACGAGCGGTGTGTGACCACGCAAAGTGTTAATTGCAATTAGTGTGTCGTTTTTGTGTTTTCCGCCTTTGTGACATGACACATCCATCAAAAGTCGTATCCGATTTTGAAACGCTGACAGAAAGGAGCGAAGAAGCCTCAGGGGAAGGAGGTCACGGGCTACCGCGGTTAATGGGCTCAAAGCAAGAGGCCCCCGTGCAGTGCACTCAATTACTTCACATTAATCACCGCTAGTAGTAACTCTTCCTCCGTTCTTGCTCCCTCATGCAAGTTCGGGTAGTGGCGTGAGAGGACGTCATCTTCTCCTCAAACCACAAAGTTATTGCCGGGTTTTCGACCATAACGAGACCTTCGCTGGCCTCTTATGACAAAAAAAAAAAAGTGTGCACCAAATGCTTGAATGCTGCACGAACCGGCTAGTTGTGGACAAACTCAAAAGCTCTTGTGGCGTTACATAACATTATGTTACATTACATAATGGCAAATTGCAAGACGACATTTTGCCGCGTTACATAACTGCATTCATTTGTTACATGGCATTATGTTACATTGTGTAATGTTCAGCCAAGTTACGTTGCAGTTCTGTTGTGTTGCATTTGAGGAAAGTGGGAAGTTGGACTTGTGTGTACGGGAACGCCCCCTTAAATTCGGAAATCCTACTCGCGAAGTCGGGAGGGGGACTCTCATCTTTCATCAGAAAAAAAAAGTTTGTTTCTACCTTATTCCGTTTTTCAGTAATCAACAATAGAAAATGGTTAGTTTAGTCTCTGTTTTGAAACAAACGTCTTTTAACGTCTTTGGCACTCCTCCCTAGGATTTTACTAAACGTTATTTAACGTTTTTGGCAGTCAAAGAGTTAACTCCAGTATAAAACTTTCTCCATTCATAAATATTCGACATAACTTCACCATTTGCTGCAATCTCCCTGCAGGAAATGATACGGTGAACGACTGAACTGTATGGAATGCTTACGAAATAAGATAAAAACAATAAATGAAGCAAAATTGCGAGAGGGCAAGTGTTCTGGAGGTCAAAGTGCGTATCGAGGACCGCCATTTTGGTTGTTTACTTTCGCCGCAAACGCTTTCAGGTCGGAACTGGGAAAAACGAACTGGGATAAGTCCGACTTCCGACCTTCCTCTAATGCAGCGTAACAATTATTTGTATTACGCTTATAGTTATTGACTCCGTTTTGTTTAGTTATGTAACGTTGTTACAATATATTGTGTTATGTTTGGTTACATTCTATTAAGTTATGCTGCATGATGTTGCGCTGCGTTGTGTCACATGACGTTGTTAATTTATGTTACACATTATGTTGTGTTACATTATGTTACAGTTAATTACATTACTTTACGTTAAGTTATTTTACATTACATGAAGTTATGTAACATTTAGTTACTTATGTTGAGTTGCATTGTTACACTGTTAATTAAGCTGCATTATGTTTAATTTTCCGTTACATGCCATGAAGTTACATTTTGATCATGTTTCGTTCTGTTAAGTTTAGTTACACTTAATTATGTAATGGCTTGTTACGATACATTTAGTCCGTCCGTTCGTCTTCTACCGCTTATCTGGGGGTCGGGTCGCGGGGGCAGCAGCTTTAGCAGGGGAGCCCAGACTTCCCTCTCCCCAGCCACTTCAGCCAGCTCCTCCGACGGGACCCCAAGGCGTTCCCAGGACAGCCGAGAGACATTGTCTCTCCAGCGTGTCCTGGGTCGTCCCCGGGGCCTCCCGCCGGTAGGACATGCCCGGAACACCTCCCCAGGGAGGCGTCCAGGAGGCATCCGAACCAGATGCCCGAGCCACCTCAACTGGTTCCTCTCAACGCGGAGGAGTAGCGGCTCGACGCTGAGTCCCTCCCGGATGACCGAGCTTCTCACCCCATCTCGAAGGGAGAGCTACCGGCTACCCTGCGGAGGAAACTCATTTCGGCCGCTTGTATCCGGGACCCACAGCTCGTGGCCATAGGTGAGGGCAGGATACATTTAGTTAATTTAGTTATGTGACCTTAGTTACATAAGGTACATCCGGTGCATCACATTTAATTACGTTCAGTTTAGTTAAGTTTCTAAATTGCATCGCTGTGTTGTGTTATGTCGTACTGTTACATTACCGTGTGTTACCTCACGTTACATTGCTGTGTTGTGTTAAATGACATTATTTTCCGTTAGGTTACATTAGGCCAATTTTCACAAATCACAAATTTACAACTTATCCAATATAAAATTATTCACAGAACATACATTACTCAATATATGATGAAGAAAATGGGACTCTCAGACTCCGACATTTGTCTCCAATGCTTACAAAACACTACAGACACTTATGTTCATGCTTTATGGTTATGTACTCCGGTTATGTATTTCTGGACTAAAGTCTTAGAAAAACTTTCCGCTATTTTGGACTGTAGGATACCTTTATCTCCAAACTTGTGTTTGCTAGGTGACCTAACAACAACTGACTTACCACATAAACAATTTCAGTCTACACTTGTAGCCCTTACTATCGCTAAAAAAACAATTCTTGTTAACTGGAAAAATAAACAAACTCTGAATATCGACCAATGGTCTAACCTCCTCATAAATCACATTTTAATGGAAAAAATATCTGCCTCAAATAAAAACCAAATATCAAAATTTATAGAAACATGGTCTACGTATATAGAATTTTTTAACCTAATTCCGGTTACTTAATTCTGTCTGTTAGCGAGAGCCACTACATCGTGATAACTTACATTGATGTTTCTGCATCTGGCAATTTATTATTATATTATATTATTAGTATGGGATTTTTTTTTAATGGGCTTTAGGTGAACTGATGAATACACACACGCTCGCACGCACGCACGCACGCACACACACACACACACGCACATACACATACTCACCCACATACAAAAAAAAGGGTATATATATATATATATATATATATATATATATATATATATATATATATATATATATGTGTGTATATGTGTATATATATATATGTATATGTATTTAAAAAAAATAAAAAAAATTAAAAAAAACATTTATTAATTTTTTTTTAATTGATTTGTTGAATTTAAAAAAAAAAAAAAAAAAAGAAAAAAGGAGAGCAATGATGATGTCAAATCGAATGAACAATACTGAGCTCTCCTGTAAAAAAAAAAAAAAAAAGGTTACATTAGGCCACATTAGGCCAGTGGTCCCCAACCACCGGGCCGCGGACCTGTACCGGGCCGTGGGCACCTTTGGACCGGGCCCGCACAGTTGAAAGAATAAAAAAAACTTACTGTACTCCCGGTTAATTGATTAGCTGAGGCTTAAAAATATTTTATTTTGAAAA
This sequence comes from Vanacampus margaritifer, assembly GCF_051991255.1. Lineage (NCBI taxonomy): Eukaryota > Metazoa > Chordata > Actinopteri > Syngnathiformes > Syngnathidae > Vanacampus > Vanacampus margaritifer. The sequence continues at coordinate 3,372,304 of NC_135434.1, forward strand.
GTGACCAGATTCTCTTTGTTTACGACGGACTCTTGACACACGTCAGCTAATTATCTCAGTCGCGTTTTGTTACCCTTGTTATGGTAGTGGACTTGCGTTTGTTGTCGTAGCCTTTTATTAATTCGCCGACGAACAGCCAAGCACCCCCCCCCCACACACACACACACACACCCCACCCCCAACCCACTGGGTTGCCGGTCCGCCAAAGTTGTGGACGTTTATGAACCGGTCCGTGGTGAAAAAAAGGTCGGGGACCACTGCATTAGGCTATGTTCTGCCAGATTATGTCAAGTTCCATTAGGTTGCTTTACGTTTGTTGAGTGTGTAGCTAACGTTGTGACCAGTGAGTGTCAACTACTCACCGACCACCTGAGGCAAGGTGGACGCCTCCAGGTCCAGCATGATGGTGCCTTTCTCGATGCAGGTGCGCAGCTCAAACAGGCTGTGCAGGGACAAGGTGGCCACGTGAGGTTTGCTCCAGCGCTCGCCGCCTTTTTCCACCTTTTCCTCAAATTTGATCCACCTGGACACATCACAATAGAAATTGTTCACTTTCCTTTGGTCCTTTCTCGGGTTTCCTGACGGCCTCATGACTCTGGCTGGAAGTGTTCGGTTTAGGGAAACGGTATGGGATTTTTAAATTTTTTTTTATAGGTTTTAGGTGAACTAATGAATGCACGCACGCACATATTCACCCACATACAAAAAAAATAAAAATACAAAAAATATATATATATAAGAAAAAAAAAAAAAAAGGAGAGCAATAATGATGACATGTCAAATCGGTAAAATTACCGAATGAACAATACTGAGCTCTCCAGAAAAAAAAATAAAAATTGTTCATCTACTAGAGACATTTTGGATGAGCGGAGTCTTCCGCTGTTGTGAGGTTGGGGAGGCGCACAGTGCAAGATCCAGAAAGTTATTCTTGGAAAAACACTTGGATTAACTGGATTGAGTGGTCTCACTATATTGAAAAGATATTTCAGTGCTAATGAGTGCTTTAATAAGTTAAAATGTGTTTAAAGCATGTCGGAAAGGGTAAAACTCTTCTATATACTCTTTTCAGCCCCATTTAATAGTAATGATTTTGTTTTTAGATGGGGAAAAACAACATCAAATGGTTTCAATATATATATATATTTTTTAAAACCCGAAGGCAAGTGAACAGGTCCCAAGTATCTGTGTTGTATTAGCTCCACATTGGCCGTGAGTTGCAAGTTGCATGTGGAGCCCAGCCAGCTCGCAACAGCCTTTTGTGCATCCATTCGGAGGAGCGTACTTGATCCCCGTGCACATATTTATGCAAGCGGGAAAGAAAAAAAAGAAAACAATTAGACAACTGTTTTTCAAGTTCCGTGATTTTTAGCAATGTTTGCCTGCTTGCACTTCTTTGTACACAGTTTACGCTAAGAAGAAAAATGTCATATAGTATTTTATTTATTTATTTATTTTTGTTAGGTTGCATTTAGTTAGTTTAGGCGGTAAGTTACTACTAACCGGTATTTGTATTGGACTAACTCGTATTTACACTTGTGACAATTAACAAGATGAAAAAAAAATTGTGCTGTTAAAGTTTTAAAGCGAAGGAGTAATTCCTGAGTTAAAGCTTTAACTCCAGAGTTGAATGCAGATTTAAAGCTTTCATTTTGACAGCACAAAAAAAAAGAAAAAAAATTGTCATGTGTTCCATTGTTCTACACTTTCTGGGGCAAAATTGTTAAACTTGTACAATTATATTTAAAAGGAACCCCGACTGTAATGACAAGTTTGCTCTATATTATTTATTTGGTTGTTACGAACATAACTATGAGATTCATTTTTCAAAAATCATTTCCAGTTGAATACATTTTGTAGAAACTACGCCATTCGACGTCATTACGCACCGAATGCGTTGCAACGTAAAAAAAATAACAATGGCGGCGTAAGTCCAAATAAAGTTTCTACAAAACGTATTCAACTGGAAATGATTTTTGATCGTTATGCTATAAACAACCAAATAAATAATATAGAGCAAACGTGTCATTACAGTCGGGGTTCCTTTTAAGAATGTTAAGAAAAAAACTTTTTGAAAGGATGGCCACAGTTTGACCATTGAATGGGTTTGATTTCTATAACCAACAATCATCACTTGTTATAAAAGTTCAGTTTAATGAAGTTAGTAATATTTTTACCGTTGATAAAATGAGAAATTTGACATTAACTTTTGTAGGTCAACATCGCTACAAAGTGCCCTCATCGGAATGGCTCGGTCATAATGAAAATGTAGCAGAACAACGAAACTATGAAAATGTTTTTGTATCATTACGTGATTTCACTCGGGCTGAACGATATTTTAAAAAAACGATCAAATTGCAAAATTCAGTTTTATGTGGGATTAATATTTCCAAGGTCCTCTTCCGATATATTTTATTAACAAATGTGACCAATAAATTAATCTGCATTACAATAAACTATATCGTATTTATTATATCTCATTTTTTGGGGCTCCTTCAATTACGGTTGTTAACTTACGAAACACTTTGGCTTGCAGTCTTTTAAGTGTTCACTACGACAACTTCAAAAAATTCTGCCAAGTTGTAAACATACAGTACGAAATGTAAAGGTGGACTGCACTTCTTAAGCAGTGAACAAAGCTGGACACTATAAAATAAATAAAATATATAAATTTGGATTTGTTTCCAAATTGCAGCCTTTACGATTCTAAAATCGTTTTCTACGACATTACGATATTCATCCCTACTTTTTTATATGGCATGACTTGGCCTCCCATGCTCATCCTCACCCGGGACCTCCCGGAAAGGACACCAGTCTACCTCTCCCCCACCCCCGTCCACCGCCCCCCCCCCCCCGCCGCCCTTACCTGGCCGTCTCCTTCCACTCCATCTCCTGTCCGTCCACCGACAGCAGCTCGTCCAGCTCGGTGAAGAGCTGCGGGGGCGGCGGGCCGTCATCGTCCTCCCCGAGGATGAAGCGGATCCTCTCGGCGGCCGGCGAAACTGCGGAGACGGGGAAGATACTCCGCGTCAAAGGGCGGCGCGGGGCCTCAAGCTCGGACTCGGGGGGAGGCGGCGGCGGAGGAGGCGGCAGCGTAGGTATGATCACCATGGCCACCTCCTCACCCGTTTCCTCCGCTTCCTCCTCTTTCTCCTCCTGGTTGTTATTATTGTTGGACATGTTTTTAGAAAGAAATAAAGCCCCTCCCCTTTATCCTGAGGTTTGATTCTTCAGGTGCGAGTCACAAGCAGAGCCCTCATGAGAGACCCTGGAAGTGACAGAGCCTCTCAGCCGCTTTGTGAAACAGGTAGGAGGAGGAGGGGGAGAGTTTTTGTGGCTCAACGGCATCAGTGCCAGCGTACCCCCCTCGCTGTCGGCCATTGGCTTGGCCGGCTGCCCCCGGGAGCCCCTCGGTAACAATTAGGAAGGGCTTCGCAAACTGGCCCATTCTTCAGGCTTCCTCTCCTCCTCCCGGCTCGTTCTCATTTGAATATTTAGCAAAAGGGGGCAAGGTGAAAACTCAATGGGGTCGTAGGTAATGAATCGTTTTCATGAACTCGGTAGGTGTCCGTAAACACTTGCGCGACAGTCACAAAAAGATCTGACGACAGCTACTGTACAAGTTTTTTAGCTCTAGTAGGATCCAAAATCAACGCAAGGACCGCATTGATTTTGACTGAGAGCTTGACGATTGGTTACGAGTGAGAGATGTGGAAATCAATACGGTTCTTACAATCACACAACAATAAATCAGCAATGAGTTGAAGACGATTAGAATCGAGGCCAGCGAAGGAAAAAGAATCTACCAATGTCATATTTTATTCCTGCTATCTCAGCACTTTTATTTCTAGCATAATGCAAAATCAATATGGCGCCGTCCTTGAGATTTCATCAACTATTTTAGGAGAATTGGGGAAGGTACAGGTAGACACCTGCCAAATGAAAAGTACTGAAAATGATTCCCCAAAAAATGACCTCCTTGGGTCTTTAAAGGGTCCAAATCAAAAGGGTTATTGCAGTTACATTAGCAATAGTTTGACGATCAGTCGGGAATTGAGACAACCATATGAATTGAAGCCCTTCAGAGTAATGTTTAAGATAAATAAATCTAAAAACCATGATGGAAGTATTTCTGAATGGATGCTCCCTTAGCAGATCGAAATTTTGCAACTTTGAAAACAAATACTATATTGGGTAAATCTCAAAGTTAAAAGCCAGGACTCTATAATGCTACACAAACAACATTCATTGTATGTATTGCATTATTTTCTCTTTAGACACAAATTCGCTGCACATAGCTGGTTATTTTCTGCCGAAATGCACTTCATGACAGATTTCTGTTAAATGTGTCCTGCACCGCCTACAGTAATCAGTAAACTCTACATTTCACATTAGCTTAGCAGTTAGCATGGCTTCTCCTGATATCTTTTTTTCCCATGTGATAACGACACTTATCAGAGGTGTAGCTTATTTGCCACCATGGAGGCAAGAAGGGCCATCACGGACGGTCGGTGTTTAGCCGCGATAGCTAGCTAACCGCAGCTTGTGTGGCGCAATTTAGCTTAGCGCCTGGCACATCCCCCAGAGGTTCCCGAGCAGCTGGGAAAGTGGGGAGATTTTTTTACTGTATCGCGCGTGCACAGCGTAACCTGATTGTTTCGTTTACCTCGACTAAATCTTGGATTGGAAGAGGTTAAATTAAAAAAATGTGACAATCAGTTGATTAATGTCGTCGTAATTATTATTATTTTTGACCCTGCTCTTCGGATTTCTCTCTGTGATGTGCACTCACTTACGGCCGACAACGAGGCACTCTGAAGCAGCCATACCAGCCCCAAATGCTAGCTGCGAAAATCTGACTGGAGGTGAGGGGGGGGGGGGGGTGGTTTGTAATAATTCTACCTTTCTCTGCATGACTCACGCCCAACAACGAGGCACTCTAAGAAAAAGGAATATAAAAAGAAAGATGCATTTTTGGGGCATAGCTAGCTGACTGACCATGGCAAATGCGTTGAATAGCCACCATTGCGACGGAAGTCATTCAGGTTCAATATAGTGGGGGCGGGCGGCTAACTGCTAATATAATGTTTGATTGGACTACCTTGAGGAGCCCTCATAGGCATCCATGAGAAAATGAGGCAGCAAAGAGCCCGGGGTGCTAAGAGGCACAGTGTTACTGTCCCACTCTAGCAGTTGCTAAGAGCGAGCTGGACGGGGAGGGGGGGGGGGGGGAGACGAAGAGGTGGTTGAGGAGGGTGAGATCCAGGGCAGGGTGAAAGCAAAGAGGGGTGAGAGCACAAGCACCGAGAGGCGGAGGGGATAGAAATGAAAATCCCATCGCTCAAACGCAATTTCAAAGGCGTGTGTGCGCTCTCGCCGAGAGCCACTGGGCGCACACAAAGAGCACTTTGTCCCGGGCAGCGAGGCATCATGGGATACCAGATGCAGGGGAGAATGGCCCCGCCGATGCCCAGCTTTAGCCAAAAGGCCCCGTTTGCTCTTGACGTGCATCCTACGCAAACAGCTGCCCCAATCTCAGCCGACTCTTCGGCGAAACGACGACGGGCAATCGGAAAAATCCACACTGTGCACTTATGTGTAAATTCGGATCTCCTTTGTTTTTGACAAGTTCGTGGGAAATGTTGATAGGCTGCTTGAACGGATCCTTTTCCAATAATGCAAAATCCGTTTTTATACGATTACTTGATTAATCAAAGAGCTCATCGGTAGAATACTACAAAATACTCCACATCTGTATTAGAGCTAAATCATAGTTCCACGTCTATGCAGTTTGGCAAAAAACTACAAGGTTGCTCTCAGATTCTTATCATCTTGTTCAAGACGAGCACATGGGAAACGTTACCGTCACAAAGTCCCGCCGCGTTCAGTATGCAGGGCAGCTAGCAGAACGGCCTGAATACGGAGGGACACCCCAAGGGAGACTCGCTGAGAGCTAAGACCGCCGAGTTCTACTTTGGCACGCAGATAACTACAGAGGGACTGTTTCAAAAACGGAGTCGCGCAAAGTTTGTGCGAGCCAGGGAATAAAATCACAAGTTACGAGAAAGAAGTTGGACTTGAACAACAAAGTTGGAATATTCTTATATATAAAAAAAAAAAAAAAAGTTGTCTTTTTAGTTTTTATATGCCCAGTAAATAAAATAAAGTCATTATTTTATAAGAAAAAAGATGGCTTGCTACAAGAATAAAATCATATTACGAAAACAACACGAAAATAAAGTCGTAAAATAGTGAGACAAAATGTCAGAATGTAAAAACAAAGCAAAAAGCAATTTTATGGGTAAAATGAAAAGTAAAAAAAAATACCAGTACTGTATAACACATATTATGAGAAAAGAATGATACTTTTATGAGAATAAAGTCATAGGATAGATGAAATTGTTTAATCTAAAGAAAGTAACATAACATGTCGCAATCTTTGGAGAAAAAAAGTTAATATAGTTATGAGAATAAAGTTATAATTTTATGACCATAAAAAATGTGTTTTATTACGAGAATAATGTAGTAAGTTCTACAAAAAATAAGTTGTAATATAATAAACTGAATATATTACAAGAAAATACATGTATATTAAAAGAAAACAATTTTTTTTACCAGAATAAATCTGACATAATACGTTTCTCTCTCTCTCTCTTTTTTTTTTTTTTAAATAAAATTACAGGAAGAAGAACAAATGAATCAAAGGAGCCTTATTGCAAGTTTGATCAATATTCAAGGACATTTGCTTCCCCCCCGTCTTGTAACAGCATTGAGTCTCACTGTTTATATTTCCTGTCAATAAATTGTTTGCGGGTAAAACAGTTATAGCTTGGACGGCCAAATGCCAAACGAGAGGAAACACGGCGACCTTTGCCTTGATCTCATCAACTTTGAAAGCCATCTGCATCCAACAATCAATCAGTTCTTTAAAAAAAAGAACAACTCATTTGATTTCAAAACAAATAATAAAAGATTGGCTTTGGAACAGTGGCCAGTAAAGAGTGCCGTTTTCTCTCTTTAGACTGCTACGTAGAATATATGTAAAGGTGTAATGCAATGTGGGGGGAAAAAGTCACAATATGAGAACAAAAAGTCATCTTTTAACAAGAATACATGGGGAAAAATATTTTGAGATTTAAATAATTTTACTACCCAATTTTTTTTTTTATTTTTTTTTTTACAGGAGAGCTCAGTATTGTTCATTCGATTTGACATCATCATTGCTCTCCTTTTTTTTTTTAAATCCAACAAATCAATTAAAAAATTTTTTTTAATAAATGTTTTTTTTTTATTTTTTTAATTTGAATAAAGTCATGATAGTTTATGAGAAAAGTTCATCTTATATGATAAAAAAAAAAGTGCAAGGTGCAACATGTGACCCATACGACCAGTACGCAGCGCAGCCTGACGTTTCTTGACTTTTAATAACACGTGGTGACTTTCCTCACGCCTCAAGCTGTTGGCATAAAAACAAAAAGCAGCGTCACCACCACCATCTTGTTCTTCTGAAAGATGAGCACGCGCAATATCATATTACCAGAAAATCCGTTGAAAATTATATACTGCATAATACAGTACGCACACATATACAGTATGTAATTTGTGAGTGTGAATAAAGTCAAAATAATAGATTAAAATTTGAAATTCAATGAAAATACAGTCCCAATTCTACGAGAGAGAGAGAGAAAAAACTTTACCAGTGTGAAAAATGTAACAGTTATCAAAATTAAATGGTAATCTCAAGAGTATAAAATAGTTTTTTTGTAATATCATGAGGAAAGTTTTGTAAAAAAAAAAAAAGTATTGTTAGCGAATAGCATAATTTTGAACTGTTAACAAATTAATAAAAAAAAAAAAACATACTAAAGTGCTTGCTAAAAATTTTGTTTTTTCATGTTTTTCAAAAACATTCAAATACCGCTTATGCAACTATGCTATTATTGGGCTAAAAATATGCGGAAAAGTAGTAATTTTATCAGGATAAAAATGTCAATTTAGATCATTTTACACTTTTACCAGAAAATGTAAATGAACAATGAAAATTGCACAAAGCCTTTTTATTTATTTATTTATTTTTTATCATCGGCCTCACTGGAAGCAAATCAGTCCCAAATAAATCAACGCACCAAAGTCAACGTCAGCAAGCAGATGGGTCGCCTGTAATCTATTCTGTGATTGGATTTCTGTCCTGAAGAAAATCCCCAAACACACACACACGCACACACACACAAATGTAAACACACACTGACCCACACACTCACACACATTAAGAGACATGTACACATTGTCAAATCCAGTTGTTGTCACACCATGATGTGCAATCAGACACCATTTGCTCCAAATGGCCTCGAACGAGCGCTCTAGTCACAATGCAATCACGAAAGCAGATCGAAATCTCATGCGGGAAAGTGGCTTGATATCATTTGAATGTTGGCGTTGGAGCTTGGCGTCATCTAGGAATTAAGTTGGCCATTTTTTCTTAACACTTTTCAGGATGTACGACAAAATAATTTTTAAATCATCAGGGGATAAATTAGCTCAGTCGGCATGTACTCTTCCACGGCGGTGTGGCTTGGGTTTCTGTCTGGTCAACTCCATGCCAAATCAACAAAGAATTTTTCTTGGATGAATGAATGAGAATGACAACCGGAAAAAAAAAATCGGCAACAATTCGGGTGATTTTATTTCTCAGATTCACAAGGTTGGCAGGATTCTAAATTTATTCTCAGAATTCTGACTTTAATCTCAAAATTTGAAGTCAGAATTATGATTTTAAAGTCAGAACTCTGACTTTAAAGGCACAATTCTGAGAATAAAGGGAGAATTCTTACTTTAATGTCAGAATTCTGAGATTAAAGTCAGAATTCTGACTTTAAAGTTGGAATTCTAACTTTGAAGTCAGAATTCTGACTTTAAAGTGACTTTAAAGAGATAATTCTGAGGTTAAAGTCAGAATTCTGACTTTTCTATTCACTGGCCCTAATGCCCAATTCACACTGGCATTTAAAATGGGCAAAAAGATCTGCCCATTCCTGACAAATTTTCTCTCTGTTGTAAAGTTAAACAATTACTTAAGGACAAACAAGACATTATTTTAGTCATAATGTATTTTTTTAACTCTTTGACTGCCAGACGTTTTCAGATAAGGGATGCCGTGGGTGCCAGCCGATTTAAGCATTTTGACTGATCTTTCAAGGTCCACAGAAAATTATGTGTTTGGACTATGGAAACACACATACTACCAAATGAAAGATTGGACTCTCATCTTTCATCAGAAAAAAAAGTTTGTTTCTACCTTATTCCGTTTTTCAGTAATCAACAATAGAAAATGGTTAGTTTCACCTCTGTTTTGAAAAAAACGTCTTTTAACGTCTTTGGCACTCCTCCATAGGATTTTACTAAACGTTATTTAACGTTTTTGGCAGTCAAAGAGATTTATTAATTCATCAGCTGATTAATCAGCATTGAAATATTACTCTGCCATATATCAGAATCGGTCAAAAAAAAAAAGCTTTATCGGTCGGAGCCTATTGCACACATATAGAAATATTTTCCACTTTTAACTTGACCCAAGCTAACCTTGCCGCCCTCTTGCCTCTACAACAGAACGTCCAAACATCCCGACTGTGCCCGAGGCCCAAACGCTGGACTCTCCAGCCAACAAAGCAACGCCGACCAACACGTGCAGCTGGAAACACAACACGTACGCAGTGGAGCCGGCAGACCAAGGGCGAGAACCCCCTCCAGCCCCCCCCCCCAGCATCCTCGGGAGATCCAAGAGGCCATTACCGCGAGCGCTCGCTCTGTCGACTCATCAGTCAGCGGGACACAAAAAGTGGACTCAGCAACAACGGCCGGGGACGCACGCGAGGCTTGATGCGTTTTGACGCGGGCGGGAACTCACTGAGTGGCTTGAGGATACTGTTGCCGGCCTCGTCGTTGTTCTCGTTGTCAGATCGGTCATTCTCCGACGGACGCTCTTTCCTGTCCTTGTGGCCGGGCGTTCGCCGACGGTGGCGCCGTCGATGCCGGTAGCTCTTGGGGACCCGCACGCCGATATAAACGGTGTGGTGACCTGAAGGCAGAGGGGGGGAAAACGAGGTCAAAGAAGTGACCTCTCTGAGGAGATTGTGAAATGTCAAGAGAATTGCAGTAATTTGCCAGGCTTCCACATTTCAGACATTGCAAATGGACTTGGAAGAGTGGACAAAAATGTCACTCGCAAATATTTCCTTGTGTTGAGTTCACATTCTGATGTGGCTCATAGAGAGTAAGAAAATGTACAGAGATAAAAAAATATATATATTTTTTTTTTTTTGAAGGCAGCGATAATGAGCTGTAAAATGTTTTAATTTCATGAGAATAATTCTTTCTTTTTTTGGGGGCCAGAATACATTTACGATGTCACGGCGAAAAGGTTGCAATACTATGCAACTCAAATTTAAGAGCCGAAAATTGCCAGCCGATTTAAGCATTTTGACTGATCTTTCAAGGTCCACAGAAAATTATGTGTTTGGACTATGGAAACACACATACTACCAAATGAAAGATTGGACTCTCATCTTTCATCAGAAAAAAAACGTTTGTTTCTACCTTATTCCGTTTTTCAGAAATCAACAATAGAAAATGGTTAGTTTCACCTCTGTTTTGAAACAAACGTCTTTTGACGTCTTTGGCACTCCTCCATAGGATTTTACTAAACGTTATTTAACGTTTTTGGCAGTCAAAGAGTTAAGTCATTGACTCTCAGCCATTTTTACTGAAGCAACCCCCTTCGCTCACGGCTGTTTTGCTGGAATTTGTCGGATTTTGCAAGGTCCACAGAATATTCTGTTCTATTGCTATAACAACATGGAACCTACCAAAAGAAAGATTAGAGTCTCTTCTTTCTTTCTTCTTTCTTACATTTGTATCTGTTTCTGTTTTGCAGCAATTAACATTAAAATATAGCTAAGTTTCATCATTATTCACAAATCTGTTTAGAACTGTGGGTAAATGAGCTTGTTTGCAACATGGGTGATCTCTTATACTCTGTTGCCACCTGCTGGCCATTTTTAGTAATAGCTACCATTGCTTTAAGCAACCTCTTCATGACAAAAGCTGTATCAAAGCCTTCTGTATGCTTTAGCATTAAAAATAAATAAATACGTTTTTGGGTTTGAATGAGACAAATAGAAATTACAACATAAAGTAATTAGATGTGCAAAAACAAAGACCGCAAAAAAATAAAAATAAAATTGTAACATAAAAATTGAGTGGAGGTTGTCACTTTGAGAATTATGTTGTACTTTTATGAAAATAAATATTCATATACAGTGTAGTCATATTACAAAAAAAGTTGTAATGTTATTAGGAAACATTTTAGTCACATTAGGAGATTTTTTTTTTCAATTTTATGATAATACATTTGTAATTTTACAAAAACAAAGTTTTGATATTACAGTAAAATAGTTGCAATTTTACGATAGTTATGTTGTATTTTTACAGGAATAAAGTTGTAACGTGACAAACAATGTTTTTATTTTTATTTGACACAAAAAAAAAACAATTTTATTAGAAAAAGTAGTAACATGAGGAGAATTTTATGAGAATACAGTACATTGTAACTTTACAGTCAAATACAATTTTACAAGAATAAAGTTTCAACATTACAGTGAATAATAGTTGAAATTAAGTTCTAACTTAATGAAAAAAGTTAGTATTATGAGGTTGTTGTTTTTAATTTTACACAATTTTACAAGAATAGTTTTATTTAACAAAATACTTTATAAGGATAATTGTATAATATCATGAAGAAAGGTTGAATTTGTAATTTTACAAGAAAAAAAGTCTCCACACTATGCGGAAAAAGATTTTCCAATAGTAAATAGTTGGAATTTTACAGGAATAATGTCACAACACTACAAGAGTGCAGTTCCTATTTAGGAAATAATGTCATAATACCATAAAAAAAAGTATCGCTATTGTTGATAGTTTTCCACAAATGCCAAGAGGAAATGGAGTAAAACATGTTCCAAAAATAACCTTGACCGGCCTTGAGCGCAGTTGAGCGAGAAATATTCTCACGTGGCTCCCAACGAATGCGAGGGAGCCGAGCGTGGGCTCCGTAGAGGTTACAGTACACTGTCAGTGCAAACATTTGCGCTGGAAAAGAAATAGCACGTAATAGTGAAGCTGGGCTAAATAGCGGCTCGCCGCGCCGGCACCGACACTTTTTACAGACGTCGCGTTCACGCTCATTAAAGCCCAAAGAACAAACCTGTTTGCTCTAAGCATGCCACTTAAGTGGACTTGAATGCCAACGTGCCAACCAATAATATTTACTACAACTGGAACAGACATCTAGACACCATTGACGCTTGGCAATGTTTGGCCGTATACATTTTGTATGGAGAACGAGCCTAGCTAGCCCTAGCTTACCCTTGCCCACTTGAATGCATTTCAATGTCAACCCATAATATTTACAACAAATGGGAACAGACAACTAGACAGAAATTTTGTCCCAAGAACAACCCTAGCCTGAGCTACCCCTAACCCACTTGGATGCATTTTAATGCCAACCTGCCAACCCATAATATTTACTACAAATGGAACAGACAGGTTGAACTCTCAAGTTGGCACAGTGTCATCGTATACATTTTCTAACACTAATTGACCCTTATCACTTTTTAAGCACGGCTACAAGCCCTTTCCCCCCCTATAATTTATCAACCACACACCAAAACCAGTCCAAAAATCTATCAAACAATTGAATAGTGTTTTTTTTTTTGGTGTGAAAAACTGCTATTTGAACAGCTTTGTATAAGACAAATAGTTTAGGATTTTACAAGATTTTGAGGTGGTCAGAGACCCTTTAACCCACCAGAAAATATCTGCCCCTGCACTGAACAACAGCAGCTGAATCCCATCTCTACATTCAGAACCAAAACAAAAGCAGGGGTCAGGAACATTTCTCATATAGTTAACAGAAAATTTAAATAATTTAAATGGTTTTAGATTCATCTTTTATTGGCCGTCAGATTTTTTGTTTTGTTTAAAAAAAAAAAAAGGCTGATACAGATATTCGTCAAAATGCCCATTATCAGCGCTCCTGCCGTTTATCCGTCTAACCTTACTCCTAACCCATAACCAGTGATGCATAGACAAAATGGGCCATAAAAATGAAATTTTATGCAATTTTGAAATATATTAAGATACGTTTTTAGATGAGCAGGATGAATAATAAGAAGTAACTGATTAGAAAACCTTTTTTAATCATATGCGCAAAATTCTTTACCCATGGACTTGTTAAAAGTTGTACAAGCCCAGTAGCTCCTCTTGTGCTGTGAAATCCAAGCTCAATGTGCAAAAAGGCCTTAAACATTTTTTAAGCATGCCACCAAAACCTAATGAACCTCTAACTAAACCCTAGCCCTATTTGAAATACGTTTTTTTTTATTGTAGTTTTTTTTTTTTTTCATTGGCTGAAGAAAAATTGACATTTAACACAGCCAAGACAACTGCAATTGGCCAAAACAAAAGACGATTGAGCTACAATACCCTTCACAATAAACAAAACAAAAGGCTCTATATGAGATCTCTTTCAAATGTTGTCTTTTGGAGCCACGTGCCTTACCAGGAAGTGTCTCACCCTTGCCACGTCCCAAAAAAAAACAACAACAACAATGGTGGTCTTTTTGCACACAACGACAAGCATTATTCACTCCCACAACAATGCATTGTCTCAGAAGCCTTCGTGGAAATACAAGGGTTTCATCTTGTGACATCAATCTGTCCTTTTTCTAGTGACGCTCATTTGAGTCTCAGGTGAGCTGGAGCTTATCCTGGCTGACAGGCATACAATATACACAAACAATTATTCACACTCACTATAAGGATAATTTAATTTCTTCAATGAAGAACAAATTCCAGATGTTCCATTAGGCTTTTTTTTTTTCTACTTTAGTTTTTGATTTACAAAATGTGCCCGCCCCTGGTATAGCTGGAAAGTTTCTGATGTTTCAGGGCTATATTTCAAGCCAGCATAGCCCGCACTCGGGCTGCTGACCGTGTGGCTTTGGGTTCAACAAGGATGGTACCTCGCTCTTGTTTATAGGACAACACCACAACACTACATCAATGGAAGTCCCGCCTGCATACTGTACAGCATTACACTTCTGAAGTACACCTACTATGATAGGACACCTAAAAAAAATGCACTGTTGACTCAGCACAACACCAAAGTGAAAAAAGCTCCATAGAACTACGGTGGCGTCACTTAAATGAATTTACATTACGCAATAGAAATTTAATGTCAAAATTAAATTGAATTACAAAAACAAACATGAATAGAAATGGTAGAAATACATTGAAAAAAAAAATTAAGGCTGAAAATTCACTAAAGAAAAGTTTGTAGTGGGTGGATATTTTCAGCATATCATTAAAACAGAGGTGGCAAATCCAGGTCCAGAAAGTAAAAACCCTGCCACCGTTTGGCTTTAGCCACCAGGTACTAGTTAGTTAGCTAGCTACCTAGCTAGCTCCCATGGTGCTTGTTTACCTGCTAGGGAGCTAGCTAGCTAAAAACCCTGCCACAGTTTGGCTTTAGCCATTGATGCTTAATAGCAACCTAGCTAGCTCCCATGGTGCTTGTTTACCTTGTAGGGAGCTAGCTAGCTAACTAGTACCTGGGGCTAAAGCCAAACGGTGGCAGGGTTTTTACTTTCTGGACCTGGATTTGCCACCTCTGCATGCAGAGCATACAAAATGGAGCATCTACGACGATATAAACCGTTTCTCAATATCAAGAATGCAGACTAGTCTCGTAAACTCTGCAAGTATGGTCTTCTTAAGAACATTCTTCCCCAGAACGCCACTTGTGAACTTGAAACGTGATTCCTCTCGTCAGCCATTTTGACAGCGGCACAAAGTCACAAGTCAACAAACCAACGCATCCTTGGTTTAAGCTAGCAGACAAGCTCAACATTGGGGTGCAGTATTCCATATGCTCTTGGTTTATGAGTACTGTACTTTCAAATGGAACAGGACTTGGGCCACGAAATCACAAGGGCATAAAAACAGACAAGAACACCAATTGAGAAATTAGCATAGCATTTTAAATTAGCATTAGCTTTGCACTCTTTTTACCTGTGATTAAGGTTAAACAAGACCAAACGTGATTGCTCTCGATGGGAAAATTTTGTTTAGAAATTGAACGCGACTGTTAACGCAGATCAATGAGATAAGCAATAAAAGACGAGAAGGAGTAAATCAGGGAGTCGGAAAGAAAGTTTTGCACCACGCCATAACAGCTTTGTGCGACCACTTCCTCTTCTTTCTCTCATTTGGAGAGCTGAATGAAGCCCAAGCACCGGCCCTGGCAGGGAGGTTTGTTTAGCGCGTCGGATTTCTGAGCGAAGGCAACGGCGAGCACCCGTCGCCCGCGGCAACCAGCCGCGGGACTAGCCCGGGGGATGATATTGGCAGGTAGCCACCGAACACGAAGGGCATGCAAATTCTGCAAGCACAACTGTAAATATTATGCTTGGTTACTGGACACTGAACACATCATTAGACTTTGATGTTTTTCAATTGTAAGATTGATGATTATCTCACGTTAATTTGTTTTTATTTCTTTCATCAACTTACTTAATGATTGAACTTCATGTTTATCTTACTTTCATTTTTTTTTAAAGGAACAGATTTGATTGATTTCCATTTTATGTTTTAGTTTAGTTTATTTAATTAATTTTCAGCTTATTTTTTTTTATTGATTTAATTTCATATTTATCTCTCATGGTGTTGCATAGCTACAAGCAAGAATATTAATGCTATTCCCTTAAATGGCCTTGTAACAATTTTATATGAGAGGAACCATATACATTTTATGTTCGTATTTTTTTTTTACCTTATTTCCATTACCATGATTTCATTCTCTTAACATGTTTTTGATATTTTTCGAACTTTAATGTACAAAAATATCATTTTTATTATATTTATTCTGCGTTTTTGATGTGTTGTCAAGATTTGAATGCATGTTTTAACCATTTCATTACAGCACTTAAATCTTCTTCTTTTTTTTTTAAATATACTTTAATTCCTCTCCTTTACACATGATCATATTCCTCTCGTAGCTCAACTGAATGTTTTTACTTCTCTTTCCCAGAAATCACATAGCAATTAACTGAACTTTAACAGCATCTTATCTTTTTCGCAGCAACAAGACACGCTCTCATTATCCCTGGGTGATATATTTCAATGAAAGAAATTCCAAGCAAAGGTCATAGCTGCACTATTTATCTTTAACTTCCACACGCTGTGACACGGCGTTCCGATATTCCCTGGGCGGAAATTTCACTTAATCGGGGGTCTGATGAGATAAAATAGGCCTCCAAAGCGACTCTGCCAAGGTTCATCGTGTCAGAAATGTCACGTTGCCTCTAATTTTTTTTTCTTATATCAGTCAAACTTAGATCAACTCTTGAGTTCAGTGGAGATGATTATTCCAGCAGAGGATCCACACAGGAAGTGTGAGTGGGTTCAAGCTAAGGTGACAGCTGACAAAACTCCAGTGTGACTTCAGCACGGACTGTGCGGTGAGAACCATCTGTACGACGATGCGTGTCACTACTTTTGTACTTCACTTTTTTGAAGTAAAATTAAAGCAGTTCACTCCAAACAATGAACACTGAACAGCCATTTGGGTAATGTAGTTCTCTTACTGTGTGTCGTGTAGTGCTATGCAATATGGAGATTTTATCATCTATTTAAGTAATTTTACAATATATTTCCCAATATAGTGTTTTTCCTTAAAATTACCGAATTATAATGGCGAATTTCTGTTATTTTTTCTAAAATGAAAAAAGTCCGTCAAAAATAGTGTTGTGTATTGCCATCTTTTTGGCTAAGTATTTATGTTGTATATATTTAAATATACTCATTTCATAAAAAATATATTTAAATATAATTTTTTTTTAATTCTTTATACTAACTTTTTATTTTCATATTAAAATGTATTTGTTTCTGTGTTTTGTTTTCAATTCACAATATTTTTACTAACTATAAACAAAAATATTTATTTAAATAAAAATTAAAATATTAAATGTATCAAATAATAAATATATAAAATTATTATTTTGAATTATTTGTACATATTCCTTTGATAGTATAATTGTATCCTAAGCAATTGTCAATGGACACTTATCTTTTATGTTTACATTATACAGTGTATTAATGGAATTCGGTTCCCAAACTTAATTCATTCCGCAACATGTATTCATGAACTGAATTGTTCACAACCCAAAGCAATTTTTCCCTTTAAAATGCCCGGAATTAACATTAATCCGTGCAGTACTATCATTTTACGTCATAATGATGTCTAACGTGTTCAAAGTTACCTTAATAAAAGCAACAATTATGCTTCTATTGGATGCCACGAAGGCGCAGGCGTACCTAATGAATTGGACCGCTAGTGTACTACTGTGGCTAAGGGAAGTCCCATCTGTTAGTCATACAGCTTATCTTAGTTTAGTGTCCTTTGTGTGTTTGAAAATAAAACATACTGTTATTATTGATATCAAACCCTTGATGATAAATTATACATATAATTATAGCGTGTATGTTTTTGCCTTGTCTTGTGGATTAGCAATGTAAACAGATGACCGCTCACATTTTAAACAAGGGGAGTGCATGTGAAAAAAGGGCGGCGTTGAACGTACCTTCCACCTCCTCCTGGTCGCAGATGTGCTTGACGAGGGACGCCCCGCGGTCCAGCACGGCCTCGTCCTCCATCCTGTAGTAGTAAAAGAGGAAGAAAGACTGCTCACACCTCTCCTCCAGCGACAGCGTAGAGCCATAGCGTCTGGGCTCGTTCACCTGCAGCAGGTTAGGACTAGGACTAGGGCTGAGTCGGGTGCTGCTGGTGGCGCTCATGTCACCCGCCCCCCAACCCCACCGCCGTCCCCCAATTCAGGGGACCTAGAAAATAAAAAATAAACCCAAACGTGTGCCGCCCTTGTACGAGGGCAAAGTGCACAGCCGGCCGGTGCGCCGCGGGTTGTGTAGTGGAGTTAATCTGGTGGGTGGGAGGTGAAGGCAAGGACAGGAAGTGTCTGCTAATTGGGTTAGCTCACGCCTTAATGTAAACAAACAGCGGACATTTGAACTCATTATAATGACCAAAATATTACAGGGAACCTCAGGGATACAAAAGCCATATGACATATAGAGAGACCATTATGAAAAGTTTACATAAATATGTCTTCTAAATTGATCATATCACAGAAAAAAAGTGTTGTTAACAATCGTCAAGTGTAGAAAATGAGGCTTCAAAATTTTGAAAAATCAAGTCTCCGCACCATAATGTTAACAGTTATTCAAATGCAATGCCTACACTCAAAACTAACTATGGGTCAAAAATGGACCGATCCTCAACTGAGTCAAGAAATTGGTCTTTTAGTGTAAAACAATTCATAAATATTGGTCAGATCCTTTACTTGGGTCAAAAAATTGGGTCATTTTGTATAGAACAACCCAGAAAATGGGGTCAAATTGAACCATAAAGTGGATTGGTCAATTTTTGATCAATAATTGGGTTACTCTTGACCCAACTGCTTTTAGAGTGTACACATAACTGCAGCGGCTGGAATAAGTACCATTGGATTATTACGAGGCTTTTTTTCCACGCTGTGACAACGAGGCGCTCTAACGCGGACACACCACCGTTAAACTTCTGTCCACCCACATCAGACACTTTTTTTCCCAACCCTCGCTTATTTCACCATTCCCTGGTTGATGCGCACACACTCATGGCTAACAATGAGGCGTTCTAAAGCAGCCACGCGGCTAACCGCACATCACAACTGTGCCAAATAATTGCTGATACAAACAAAAATCATTATAGAGTGGGGGAAGGGCGACTCATTCTTGAGCTGAAGTATGGCACTAGTTTTAGCCCCCCCCCCCCCCCCAAAAAATCTGAAAAACTGAAATGGTGAGTGCTAACGTATTTACAAACAAATCCCTGAATTCACTTTACAGGCAAGCGCTTTAAAAACACGTGCCATAGTTTAAGTCAAGTGTTAAATACATTTTAGCCAAGCAGGTATGAAGCTCTCAAATTAGCCACTTAAGTGTGACTCGAGTAAAGTCATGACATCAAAACAGAGCAGTCGCTAATTAGCACAACACACACAAATGTACTATAAAGCCTCTCCATATGCTCGGTAATGCCCACCCTCCCCTTCCTCCTCCTCTTCCTCTTCCTGTTGCTCGCCCCTCCTCCAAGGCACAAACAAGTGGGGCATCACATGTCTGTCTACTCATCCGCCCTTACAGGATTACGCCGGCTTTGCTTAAACGACAACCGAGTCGTAACACCCACGACGACACATGCGCCGCCCAGTTAATTAATGCCAAAATCAAGAAGAAAAAAAAAAAAAAGGAGTCTGAGTCAGCGGGATTAATGCTGAGTGACGCCATTCGTAGTCAATGTTTAACAAACATCATTAGTACAGGCCCATAGGAAATTATTAATGATGAATTCCTTTGTTGGACCAGTAATATAATGTTTGACTCGTGGCAAAGCTATACTGCGACAGTTTAACACATCATTGAATAATACCATTTTATTAGCGGCGTCAAAATGAGTGTGTTAATTTTGAGTTCCTTTAACTCCGCAAATTTTTTTAACGCATGATTAATTACCGCCCCTTTCATGGAAAGCCTGTGGTGGGGGAATTCCAGCCGCAACGCAGCAGACACGTCCACGTCAAAATTTAGCAGCAAAAAATTGAATGATAATGAATATATTTGTGGAGACTGGGGTCAAGTTGTATTTTACAATTTTAAAAATGTGCAGAATTTCACAAGTTACTTCATGTTAAAGATTAAATAGCTCCTATCCATCCATTTTCTTAACCGCTTGTCCTCACAAGGGTCGCGGGGGGTTGCTGGAGCCTATCCCAGCTGGCTTGGGGCAGTGGGCGGGGTACACCCTGAACTGGTTGCCAGCCAATCGCAGTAAATAGCTCCTATGAAATGGAAAAATGTACTGAGCTGTCACCAATGTCTTAAAAATGCAATTATGCCATCTAGTGGCAGGTGATGACCTCAACACAAATCAATATCACACTCGTTTTTTTTTACGGTACAGTACATCTTTTTAATTTTAACTCATTTTTATGAATTCTTATAAAATTACTGTATCAATGACTAAAAGATGCAGCCATATTTCTATTAGTTTAACATTTTTTCCCTTTAGTTAACAAGAATATGAAAACTTAGGGGGGAAATAATTTATTGTACATTTAGAACAGATATAAAATTTGCGATTATTCTTGAGTTAACTATTGACAGGGATGTGATTTGACCAAAGTGAAATTATCTGAAAATTTAGCCGGGGGTCTGGGGACAATAGACAAAACAACAGCATAAATTTTCAATGTATATTGAACTATCCCATATAAAATGGCAGTTTTAGTCAACTCAAAATCAGTCACATTCAAAAACATTGGACTGCCTTTGCTTTTAAAAACTATCACTGAGAATATCATCATATCTAACTAATGTGATTACTAAGTTAACACATAAATAATGTTGAAGAGTTCAAATTTCATGAACAAATAATTGTATCGTGACCAAATGAAAAGTAACTCATATTAGAGCATACCACAAATGTCTTTGTTATAGCAGAAGATGTTATCTGTCGGAATCATGTGCATACACAATTAACTACAAACAAAAAAAATAAAATAAATAAATAAATCTGATTTTTTTTTTTGGGGGGGAGATAAAAAAAAAGCGGAATTCCGCGAATTAGCGGAAAAATCACATCCCTGTATTGAAGTCATGTGATTAATTACATTTAATCGCCTGACACCCCTAAATGTTATATATCAAATGTATTAGATTACTTTGTATCAGTGAGTACTCAAAGACTGAATATTCCTACAAATCCAATCTAAAAAAAAAAGTGGTAACGAACATCTCTACATAAAAAAAAAAAATGCTTTAAATACAATTCCCGGTTACGCTAATTGTAATATGTGTCATTTGTGGGAGCCCTTTTGTATGCTTTCTTCAACAAACCAACCAGTCTCATCTTGACCTTGCTGGCAGGCTAAAACAAAACAAAAAACAAAATGTCCATTTCTAGTTGATGACTGAGGTTTTCTTACAGTGTCGACTCGACTCAACTCAACTTTATTATATAGCGCTTTCACAAGAGCCGCACAGTGGATGTCCCGTAAGGCTACTTGTAGTGAACATTTGCTCCTAATCTACACATGGCAGATGTCCTGGTTTGACCCTCACAGGACATTCCAAGCGTAGTGTCGTCACTGCACTGCACTAATCTACACAGTGGGTTTCCCAATAGTGGCCAGTCCAGGTTGTTCTGCTTGCAAGCTACCGTCATTGCCATCTGTTGATTAAATTGAGGTACAACAAGCCAACCTGTGCTCAAACTAAACTCCTTAGGCCACGCAGAGAAAACACTAGATATTATGTTTCATATTTATATAATCCTGTACTCGGAGCAGATCAGGCTACTTTTGCTTTTAATATGCTACATATTCGGTGCACGGGCCTTTTTTCTTCTTCTCATGATTCCACTGTAATCTCTTGACTTTACAATCTATTGTTTACTGTACTTATATGTCCTCTACAACAGTAGTTCTCAAACTGGAGCCCAGAGACCCCCCGGGAGTCCATGAGCCATAGTTTGGTGGTCCGGAAAATAATATATAATAATAAATCGATTATTGCTCTCTACCTTTACCTTGTACATTAGAGTAGCGACACTTGGTAAAAACAAACAAACACTTTTCAATTCAATTTTTTTATGCTACACGGTAAATTTGACTCTATTTAGAGTAGGACCAAATAGACTCCGTTTTAGAGTAATATTTACACTTGGGAGACAGTAAAATAAAGATTTGAAAAAAAAATCAATAAAAGTGATTAAATGGTTGAGGAACAAACTCACGATCTTCAGCTTGGGAGACAGGTGATCGACTTCCTGAGCCACGCAGCTCCTGCTGTGTATTACTATATCGCTCTTGTCAGCTGGAATCTTTGTAGCTCTAAGAGACCAAAAATTATGTTTTTTGGACTCCTCTCGGACATAAGCAAACAGTAAGAGGGGCATAGCTCAGGCGGTAGTGTAGCAGTCTCCCAAAGTGAAGGTTGTGAGTTTGTTCCACAACCCTTGAGTCACTTTTATTTATTAATTTCACTTCTTTATTCTACTCTCTTCCACGTATAAATATTACTCTAAAACTAAGTCTATTTGGTCCCATTCTGAATAGAGTCAAATTTATTCTGCTGAATTAATTGAATGTGTATTTTTCTTTGACAAAATGCAACAAAAACATTGCTACGTTTTCTGAGTACCGCTATATATGACTAGAAGTGTAAGTGGATTATGCTAGTTTTCCTTCTGATACACCACAATAAAACAATAAAGGTGGATGGCCTCTTTTATCCCCACGGTTTTGCCATAATCTTTTTACTCGATCGCATACAATCTCTTTACATGTTCTCTACAAGCTTTTTGGCGTTATTTCGACAAAAGGAGGGGGGTCGGGGGGGGTTTACACTAAATCAACCGGAGGTTTAATAAAGTCCAAAAATGATCCAATGGAAATGATGTTCTGTTTTAAAATCGCAGACTCGTGCAAGCAGCTGCACAGGAAATAACTTGCGAAATACATTCCAGCGGAATAGTATAATCGTTCACAGATGTTCTGCGATTCTGCGCTATAAAGGAGCGTTTCGGCGATCAATATAACCTGGACCGCCGGTATTACTTTGCACTCTGGGCTCGCTATCTGACGCCTTGTTGAGATAGTCTTTCTGTCAGGCCTCGCAGGGCACATACAAAGTCGTGCATTGCATTGCGTGTGTCCAAGCGAGCCTTGGAAACATCAACAGGCCCTGGAGGCAACTTACACTGTACGGTGTCTGCGAGACATTGTGTAAGCATACATGTGTCGTTTTGTGTCCTGCACGCCACATCATATGTGCGTGCACACGAGTGTGCGCGTGTACAAAGTTCACCAGGAAGACTGCTGTGGTTGTGTTGATGGTAGCCTGCAGAGATTGACGCGCCGGAGCTCAGTCTACCTGATCAGGTGGCCCCACTCGGCCCCCATGCAAGCAGACTGTAACGTGCGCCATTAACCTTAGATCCGCGCGAACATATAAAATGTTGAATTTGAGTTTGATCTATCGCAATGAGTTCAAGCCTCAAGAGAATAATTCGGTGACTCATTCCAAATTTATAAATCGATAAGGAAATGATGTCTGTCACTTCCTATGTGGAACAAGAAGGTGAAGAGCCGGTGATTGCGTTTTCAAGCACAAATGCACCTTGTAATGACTTGGTTGGTATTTGTACTGATGTTAAACTTTAACACGTTTACACTTCGCCTAACCTCCAAGGGACCAGCTCAACATGCAATACAAACACAGTCATTCAAAATTCACCCCTCATGGACTGCATGCAGGGATGTGATTTGACCAAAGTGAAATTATCTGAAAATTTAGCCGGGGGTCTGGGGGCCGCCGGCACCCAGCTAGGTCCAGGGGGGGGCTTCCCGGAGCTCATGGGTTTTCCGTGTTTTTAAGTACTTTCAATGCACTCACATGACAAAGAAATAGACAAAACAACAGCATAAATTTTCAATGTATATTGAACTATCCCATATAAAATGGCAGTTTTAGTCAACTCAAAATCAGTCACATTCAAAAACATTGGACTGCCTTTGCTTTTAAAAACTATCACTGAGAATATCATCATATCTAACTAATGTGATTACTAAGTTAACACATAAATAATGTTGACGAGTTCAAATTTCATGAACAAATAATTGTATCGTGACCAAATGAAAAGTAACTCATATTAGAGCATACCACAAATGTCTTTGTTATAGCAGAAGATGTTATCTGTCGGAGTCATGTGCATACACAATGAACTACAAAAAAAAAAAACGAAAATTTAAAATGTTTATTTTTGGAGATAAAAAAAGCGGAATTCCGCGAATTAGCGGAAAAATCACATCCCTGACTGCATGTCATTAATTGACCGCAGCGTTCCCAAGATCGTCAGGGGTCACTTACTTTTTGCTCATCTTTTCGGCCGGCGTGTCTTTTTAGTGGTCAGTGTGCCGAGCGGGACCCGGGTTGATGTTAGAACCTGACAAGAAACACACACACACACACACACACAGTCAGTCCTGTTTGATGCCCACAAGATCTGCTATGAGATGAACATTCTCTTTCATGATGGCATAAGCTTTCACGTGCACCACCTGATAGCATCCTTGATAATGCTCACTTTTGAGTTACTAATCAAAATACCTAATAATCATCTTACAACCACAATAATAGGCATATTGTAATAGGAGTACCGTTCAAAAAGTGTGGGGTTGTTTGTATTGGATCACAATAGTGTGCGAAAGTGCACCTAGAGAAGCGTCAAGTAGTTGCATTCACGTTGTTATGTGGCATAAGAATAACACGACCTGTGATTATTGGCTGGTCGGCTTAAGCCGGGGGGGGGGGGGGGTGGTGGTATCAAACATAAGGCCCATCAGGGGTTCCCGTTAGGACAGAACACAAAAATCAGTTTTTCAATAAAATGAACTGCTGTTTTTTTTTTTATTTTGTCCACTGGCGGGCGCACTAACCACCACTTACTTAAAATATGATGCAAAAATTTTGCGGTCATTTTTGTTAAGAATTGTTAGATTATTATTCTGTGGTTAAATCATATTAAATAGGAATATTTTCGCAATGGACTTATAATTTCCATAAAAAAAAACAGGAAATAATTTGAACCTTTCTGGTCCGGCCCACTTGAGATCATATTTAGGTGAAAGTAGCCTCTGAATTAAAAAAATTTGACAGCTCTGGTTTAGGCCAAACAAATCAAATTGGCCTTTAAAAGCTAAACACAAACATACAGTATATATTTTAAAATTAATTCTAAGACCTCTTCGAAGATAAAGCTTTTTTTTTTATTCCATTTCTTGTACTCTATTATTGAATTTATCAAAAAATAATAAATAAAAGAATGATTCAAGTAGTGTCAAAAAGATTTATAAAAATGTTAACGTAAAAAAAATAATCTTAATAACATTTTGCATTTATTTACATTTTTTCCAATCAAAGCAAGAATGTGATTCCAGTAGCTGCATTAGACACAGACAAAATTATTTCTAAAGACAGCAGCAAAATAGTTCAGATAAATGCTACTTTGTTCTTTTCTTGTTCCTCAATTTTGCAATTGTATTTGAATGTATTATTTTTTTTAAATGTATTTCCAGTATCAAAAATATAGAAAAAAAATAGTTTGTAAATGTTATTTTATTTCATCTTTAATTTATGTATTTTTTTAAATTATTTTTCAATTGACACAAACATTGAAAACAAGTGATTGTCGTAGTTGCACTTGGTAAAAAAAAATATAAAGGATATATTTTTTTTTTTTTTTTTTTTTAAATGTACACAAAAATGTTAAGATGAAAAGTCTGTTTTCTTCTGGATTAGTGTTAACCCTAACCCTAAATTTTATAAATACTTTCGAATTCGCAAATAACAAATTCTAAAAGTGATTCTAGTATTGTCAAAGGGTAGGAAAAAAATTCAGATAAAACTATTTTTTTGTTCTTTTCTTTTACCTTCATTTAACAATTATTTTAGGAAAAAAAACTCAATGATAAAAGAATGATTCTAGTAGCAGCACTCTGACACCATGAAACAAACTCAACATAAACATTAACTTATGTAGCACAAACATGTACACATGCATTAAATACATATTTAAAACGTGTCTAGAAAGGAGATAAATGACCGCACAACCTCGTTGGCAACCACTCTGTTGTGTGTCAATGACTTACAGCAGGGAGTTAATCGTTGCCTCCTTCCTCTCAAGTCTCAGTCCCACCGTGGCCGTGAAGGTGAACAAGTGATCGTTGGAAAGGAGCGCCTCTCCAGTTTGTAAGTGACGCTCGGCCGGCCGCCAGTCCAGGCCACTCCTCCGCCTCCTGCAGCTGGGGGAGGACGAGGAAGAGGAGGAGGAAGAGGCGTGTTCCATTGCTGCTCCATCATCATCATCATCATCGTCATCAGGTACTCTGGCAGCACTCTAACACAAAGAGATATGAAAGGCATGGGTAATAATAAAATAACACATTCGAAAATTGCCTGGCGACCAGTCCAGGGTGTGCCCATCCTCTCGGCCAAAGTCAGCGGGGAAATGCTTGAGCTCATCCTCATACAATGACGATAATTAAAATGTAATAAATGAATTCGATTAAACCGTGGGTGACTGGCAACCAGTCCAAGGTGCACCCCGCCATTTGCCCAGTCAGGTGATGTTCCGCAATATTTCGAGGCAACAAAGTTCAATAAAATTTAAATTGGGCTGTGCCATCATTGTCTGATTTATTAAACTTTGAAACACTTTTTGTATTTATGTGGTCTCCTGAACTATTTGGAAATAAAACAGATATAACAAAAATAATAATAATAATTTAATAATAAAGATTTGTGCACATACAAATTATTATCAACATAAAGTGTCATCTTTTTGGGATAATAGTAAAGCTCCGTTCACTAAAATAAATAATTAATTGACTTTTAAATAAAAGTTTTTCAAGAGATTTACAGGTGATTCAAACCATTGTGGTACGGGGGAGATGCTGTTTTTTTAGGACACTGAAATTGAATAGCCTACTGACTTCATTTCATTAACTTAGATTTTTTTGGGGAAATATTTACATATACTTTTTAAATATATTTTAAAATCTCACGTACCCCCATTTGAAAACCATTGCTTTGTTGAGCTAAACAACAGTGTTATTATAAATGTGGATAATTTATATTTTGAAGCCGTTCCAACTTAAATGACTGTTTTAGCCCCCCAAAAAGGTGTTTTTTTTACAATGTATAGAAAATTAAAAATACAATAAAATTGAGTAATGATTTTATTTTATTAACTTTTTTTTGTGTGTCGTTGTTGATACATTTGTTCAGTATTAAAACAAAATCAAAGCATCCCTTCCAGTTTTTCTATTTCCAATCTATGAAAGGCACCTTCTGTATTTTCAATTTACAGCGCCATCTGCTGGTGTTACGTTGTGGCAGACGTGTATTCAATGCCTTTTTTTTTTTTTTTTACTTTAATGAACCTACATATTTTCATCCATTCCATCTTGTAGCTTTCTAGGACCTTGAGCTATTCACACATAAAAAAAAAAAAATGAATTAGACCATGCACATGGGCAGCACGGTGTCCCTGTGGTTAGCACATCTGCCTCGCAGCTTTGAGGGTTCTTATGAGAGGAGAGGCTGGGATTTAGGACAAAATTTTGCATAAACCTGATATTTAGGGGGAAAAAGTGCATTATTTTCATTAAAAAACAAACTAACTAAAATATCCAATGATATGACCAGTCTAGGATGTACCCCGCTTCTTTCTTTTTAAGTTAAAATTATTTTTACACTAGGCAAAATGTTGGTCTTGATCTATAATGACTTATGACAAGTCAATCGATAACAAAAAAAGTTTACTGCAGAAGAGAAATGCCTTCACTCATTAATCTGAGGTCAGCTAAATTCAGTTACTAGTGGACACGTTTGCGTTTGGACACGAAGTCAACAGAGTGAGACAAACACATAGAAAAGCTTGGAAGCAAATGAAAACAAATGGTTGCTTCAAGCCAAAATGGATGACTTCCTGTTCAGTTTCAAGCATGGATCGCACTCTGTAATGCGAAATGCCATTGGAAATTAGCAGAACTTATAGTAATTGAAAACCTTCTGAACAACTGATAATTTTAACAACCATAGAGCAGCAACACATACAAAGAAAGTGTGTGATTCTAGATTCAGATTTGAACTTGTCTTGTTGATTAAAAATGAACACTTAAAAATCTTCGATATAACAACTTAATTTTGCCATGGAGTGAATAGACTAGCCTTAAATACTCCGTACATGAGCACTAGGCAAACCGTGCTTTACATCACTTTTATTTTTGCACCAGTGCAAATGTGATGTTTTTATTCACAACACATAATATTGTATATTATAACATTGGGAAGACATATACGGAAGACAAATTGGCGTTGGCGGGGATCGTCCCACATACATAAGTGTGTAACGCAAAACAGATGCAGCAACCATGCAGGGCATTTCAGAAGAAGAACAGAAAGCAGACAATAACATTCAGGGATGAACTGCATTCAAAGTTCACCGTGGCGGCTTTATTTTCAATACCTCTTCAAAGGTCTTCAATATTGTCCACGTGGTGTCTCCTTAAAGGGAGGGCTTTCGGGGGAATGTGCGTCGGCTGGACGGCGCTTTGTTGTTGGGAATGTCTATTTACGTAACATTTGGATTCCGGCTGTCTCTGTACTGGCTTTCACCACGCTCCAGGGAAATTGTTCCAGGAAACACTGTTCCATTTTCCCTGAAATTGCACATATTGACATACTATGACATCCACAAAGTGTCTCTGTAGTGTCTCCTAGAAAGTTTCCCCTTGCAACATAGAATTTGGCAGACGTGTCTATTATGAGTAGACCCTCAAAAAGGTCTCAAGAAGCCACGGCCAAAACAATACAGGAAGTCCACCATTTTGGTGTAAAGCAGCCCATTCGCTCAGCAGTACCCTCCAGAATTTAAAAAAAGAATCCAGCGCCCTAAGCCAGTTTCACCTAACAACATGAAATTTGGTAGACATGTCTGTAATGAGTAGCCCTACAAAAACGTCTCGAGAAGCCATGGCCAAAAAGATACAGGAAGTCCACCATTTTGGTGTGTAGAGAAGCGCGTTCGTTCGGTAGCACCCTCCAGAATTAAAACAAAAAGAAAGATAGAATTCAGCCTCTTCAGTTTCCCCTAGCAACATAAAATTTGGTAGGCCGGTCTATCATGAGCAGACCCACAAAAAAGTCTTAGGAAGCCATGCATGAAAAGATTTTGGAAATTCACCATTTTAATGTAAACTAGCCCGTTCGTTCGGTAGCGCTCTTCAGAATTTAAAAAATAATTCAACCCCTTAAGCCAGTTTCACCTACCAACATGTAATTTGGTAAGCATGTCAATCATGAGTAGAGTAGTATTTTCCCCGAGTGGCCATTTTGGCTCTGCAGGGCCACAGATTTATATGTATTATATTAATGGCCTGTCAACTGACCCCACACGGGTGAAGCCGGAGGGCAGCCATCTTACATTCCCACTCATACTGACAACTTTATTTCATATTCTTCATTATGTAAGTCCTGTGCAGGTGTTACACATTTTCATTTCTAGTAATGATGTCAAATGTTCAATTAACTACGAATCATTTAGATCATAAACATATAATACTGTATGCAAATATTAACATACCGCCTCCCGTGGGTTGGCCTGTTGCTATGATGCGTCGGCGCGTCTGCCATATTGGATGTGTCACATCCCCACCGTAAATACCCAGAACAACGTTTGTAATTGTAAATGTAATAATTACAAACATTTACCCCCTTATACATTTTAATATTTACCATCACGGCAGCAGTGGTAGATACGTGTGTATTTATCCAATTGGTTCAGAAATCGAACATAATAGTGTGGAGTGGCACATCTTCCACTTGATGTTCAATCACTGATGGCGTCATCTGATGACGCGAGAAAATTAGCAACGGATTAGCAAAAAACAGTGTGGATGTTTTACTATCAGAGGGTGAGAGTCTGGACGGAGTCGTAATTCGATTTTGGGGTGACATCGGCGGGCTTGATGTCGTTTCGTAGCCATGCGAGACCGGAGCTAAGCACCACCTAGCTACGTAGCCGTTGGTCACATGGAGCGAGTTTGACCGCAGAGGGTTGCTTATTACAGGGATGGCGGACAGGGATTTGCCCACGGCGGGGCTTCCTCCGCGGTCACCCGCCGCCGGGAGCCGCGGTTCCTCGGATGAGAACGGACACCGCCACCGCAACGACAGCCCGGACGAGACCCTGTCACCCACCTCGGTGATATACTTCAAGGAGGCGTTGAGCTCCGTCAACGTGAGGTTCGGGAAGGCTGGCGCCTCCTCGCTGTCCCCAAAGTATGACTTCCACATCGAGAGGGTCGAGTCGAAGCGGAAAAGTGAGTACTTTATATACCGCAGCCATTTTATAGTAACACACGTTTAATGCAAGTTGCCCCTTACTGGTTAAATTGTTTATGGCGGTCACGAGACTGGTGTCTGACATATGCTAGCTAGGTAGCTGATCAAACAAACTAAAGTTTGCTTAAAAACTTTTTTATATATATACATATATATAAAATTCTACTGACTTGTTTGTGTTTACTGTTTAAAAAAAGAAAAGCTAAAATAGAGAAAATGTCATACAGCTAATCCGGCTACAAGCTAATGTCAACAAGTTTGGTAGATCACGTGACACTGTCCCGTGTTTGACTTCCTGTTTGTCAGTTAAAAAACAAAAAACGTTTCCTTAATTAATGCGCGTAATCTACTCCTGATTATGTTTTTAAATCACAAATATCATTTTGATAGCTTTCACAAGCAACAAATGTAATATATTTATTAACAAGATAAGACAAATTAGTAGTACCTCACAGTATTGTGCTTTAATCAGTATGAACAGTAATAATATGGCATCAAATCTCTCTCCAATAGAAAGCAGGGCTATGTATGCATTCTCTACTACCTAATCACAATTTATAGTCATTTTTATATAGTTGATTGTAGAAATTGTTTAGTCATCAGTCAAATGAAAAGCAGTATTCTAACAATGATCCCATCGATTAGTATTCGGATACAAATTGATTTTGCATTCACAATAACATACATTTGAGATGCAGGTGTTATTTTTGTACATTTGGGGTCTCCATCATCATTTTCAAAATGTATTATCTGTGACATTGAGTTTGTATGGACCTGGCCTGGTGAGTGATGTGGGCGTCAGCAAATGTAAACGTGGCTGCCTTGTTAACTGTGAATGTGCTTATTACGTGTCTGTTTTCTTACAGTTTGTTGGCTATTGTTGGCTGTTACAATACGTTCGAACTAGCGATAGTAGGCTTTAATAAATTGGCTAATATCGATGTTGCCTTCTGTGTTGGTGGTTGTAGATGCTCTGTTGTGTGGGTTTTTTTCTTTTATAGGTGTGAAATGGTCCCAAACTGGACGTTCTTTTTTTAAATCAAATTATTCAAGTTCTAATAATCGTTGCAGCCCTAATAGGGAGTGACTCCAATCACAGTCTAGGACTACTTTTCTACTAGACGGGGCTTTGGCGCAATCTTGTGGCATCTTGGAGCACAAAAAACAA
Source organism: Vanacampus margaritifer (assembly GCF_051991255.1). Lineage (NCBI taxonomy): Eukaryota > Metazoa > Chordata > Actinopteri > Syngnathiformes > Syngnathidae > Vanacampus > Vanacampus margaritifer. Next base: position 3,403,607 of record NC_135434.1, read on the forward strand.
TGAACACTGTTTTAGCCTATAATGAGCTTTGGTGTAGCGACTGTCATTTTTGGCCTCATTCCCGCTGATTGGTTGTTTATTCAATTTCCTTAAACGGGGAATTCTTGTGCTGCTCACTAGCATCATTAGCATTCGTTTGCTCTCAATGGGGACCACCGTCATCCCCTCCCCCCTTCCTCTCTCGCTCTCTCTCTCTCTCTTGCACCATCTGCTCACGTGACGTCGCGCTGGCTGCTTCCCAGCCCTCCTTCGCCACAGCAGTCGGCCATCTTGGTCAACACCCAGTGTGCATCCAGCCACCGACAGCCCCGATCAGACTTCGGAGGAGGGTGGTGGGTGATTCATTGTTTTCTTTTCCTTTAAGTCCCTCGCCAGCACAAAAGGGAAGAAGAGGGAGGGAAGGGGGGGGTGAAGGAGTGAGGAAGCGCAGCGTCTCCATCAGTCACAGGGAGGAGGAGGAGGAGCGAGACACCTGCTACAGACATCCTTTTTGTCCCCTCACTTGGAATTTCGGGGGCGCAAGCACACCCGCCTATTAGGGGTTTTCTGCCGAGTCATCATCCCCGCCATCATGTCGGATCTGACGCCCCAGAGCGAGACGGCGACGCCCACCACAGACAAGATCACGCAGGCCGCCCGGGAGACCATCTATCTGTGCAACTTCCGCGTGTCGGTGGACGGCGAGTGGCTGTGCCTGCGCGAGCTCAACGACATCTCCCTCACGCCGGACCCCGAGCCGGCCCATGAAGGTAGGATTCACGGTGGGGGTTGCCAATCAGGACCCATCCCCCCTCACACAAGAAGATGAGCGGCTTTGAGATGGTGTCGCCAAGGATTTGACGCCGTACGTTGATGTTTTGTCATTTAGGTGACGTAAAAAAAATTTTTTTTGTAAAAATGGCCGTGACGCTGCAGATAAGGATGTGCCGCTTGTTGCTGACTCGCTCCATCCTCGTCTCTGGCCACGCCTTCTCACAAATGCCTAATTAATCCTTGATAAAATTTCCTTCACAAACGGAAGCAGTGTCACGATTCAAAATGGCCTCTTGTGTCTTCAGTTGTGGTAGAAAAATATTGTCCAACAAATATTTCTAAAACATTCTGGAGACTCACAATTATTTGTAGGTGTTAATGGGAGTTGCCTAAACGTGCCCTGTGATTGGCTAGTCCCGAATGTACCCTAGATTAAACTGAAATCGACTAAAACGTACTCACCACTTTGGCCTTTGTCAGGGTAACCGAACCGGTTTCATGTTGTGTGTGTGTGTGTGTGTGATCTAGACCCCAAGGACCCCATCACCATCGAGAGGCTCAACCTGATGAACATGGCCAAGTTGAGCATCAAGGGTCTGATCGAGTCGGCGCTCAACCTGGGACGCACGCTGGACTCGGACTACGCGCCCCTGCAGCAGTTTTTCGTGGTCATGGAGCATTGCCTCAAGCACGGCTTGAAAAGTAAGCTCGACCATGCCTTCTTCCGCTTTGCCTTAAAAAGAGGCTCCAGTAGATGTCATCTTCTTAAAAGAGGCACGTATAGTTCAGTATTAGGACTTCTTCGGATCAGATCAATGATTTGATAGAGACTGATTTGTTGTAGTGATAGGCCAATATGTTTTTTTCAAGGCCGATACAGATGCTGATTATTAGCTCTTTGACTGCCAGACGTTTTCAGAAATGGGATGCCGTGGGTGCCAGCCGATTTAAGCATTTTGACTGATCTTTTGACTGATCTTTCAAGGTCCACAGAAAATTATGTGTTTGGACTATGGAAACACACATACTACCAAATGAAAGATTGGACTCTCATCTTTCATCAGAAAAAAAATGTTTGTTTCTACCTTATTCCGTTTTTGAGTAATCAACAATAGAAAATGGTTAGTTTCACCTCTGTTTTGAAACAAGCGTTTTTTAACGTCTTTGGCACTCCTCCATAGGATTTTACTAAACGTTATTTAACGTTTTTGGCAGTCAAAGAGTTAGTAGTCAAGGAGACCGATAACCGATATTTCAAGCCGATATTCATTTACAGTAAAAGGGAAAATATTAGCGTCAAAGTTTTTAAAATTTCTTATTTCTTTTCATTTTAAACATATAAAGAACTGACAGTTTTGTTTAAAAAAAAATATAACAAAAATTGCAGGTAGCTTTCAAGGGTCATCAGCATGTGTTAAGCTAAATTAAAAACCAAGCAAGTAAATAGTTCCCTCAAGTTTTCTACTGTAAATAAAGTTTCCCAAAATGTCAACATCATTTCTTAATTACATCTTTTTAAAAAGGAACCTCAATTGCATGTTGTTTCTTTAGGAACGCTACGAGTCATGACAGTCAGGGTTCCTTTTAAACATTTTTTTTTTTTTTACGTGTAGGGAGTTCCCACTCAGTGTAAGCATCATTTTTTTTATAAAGTGCAAATTTAAATAATTGCATAAATGACAAACGCATGCGAATGTAGCTAATATGGGGTTTTCGTCAGGGTTCATAAAAGGTTTCAAAAGATCTTCGCAGACAGTGAAAAATTGTCTGAAAATGTTCAAAATGTCTCTCCCACCCAAAAAAAATGTCTTTGTGACAAGTGAAAACTGTCTGTGAACAATCCTGATGAAAAGCCTAAATTTGCTACGTTCGCAAGCATCTATCGCTCAGTAAGAGGCCAGCTTTCTCGACCTTCAGATTAAAATGCTGATATTTGTTAAAATGCCAAATGTTTGGCCCCGATAATCGGCCGATCACTAATTTGTTGTCGCTGACGTCACCGTCTTTTCGTCCTCAGCCAAGAAGACCTTCCTGGGCCAGAACAAGTCGTTCTGGGGGGCTTTGGAGCTGGTCGAGAAGCTGACGCCCGAGGCCGGGGAGATCACCGCCAGTGTCAAAGACCTGCCTGGCCTCAAGTCAGTTGGAGAATACACTTGCTGCGGGATTATTGAATTGTTGAAATGTCGAATGTGAGACTTGGAATTGGTCAAGAAATGCGCACGTGAGGAGCTAATGAGTTTTCTGACTGGCAGGACGCCGTTAGGAAGAGGCCGCGCTTGGTTACGACTGGCCTTGATGCAGAAGAAGTTGTCCGACTACATGAAAACCATCATCAACAGGAAGGACCTGCTAAGGTTGCCCAACCGCTGCGCATTTTGTCTTTACTGTCAAACCTGTCAGAAACCAAAAATGTGATTTTATTTTTGTATTCTTTCATGTGTGTAGTGAATTCTACGAGCCCAACGCTCTCATGATGGAGGAGGAGGGCGCCGTCATCGCCGGACTGCTGGTCGGGCTCAACGTCATCGATGCCAACCTGTGCATGAAGGGGGAGGACTTGGACTCGCAGGTTGGCCCGCTTTCAACAGCACGGCTTTATAAACAAGGTCAAATGCACTCAAGTAGAAGAAGAGAACCTCCACAGTGGCTGAAGCGTTCCAAAAATGTCCCGAATGCACCCAACGTGTCGACGTCTTAACAGCATCAACCTGGAAGGAAGCAGCGTGGTTTTGTTGTTGTTGTTGTTTTTAGACGATTTGGGGGATGGAGTCTGTTCGAAGGAAGGATACGGTGGTCGGTCGGAAGGTTAAAGCCAAAAATGAGTCACTAGAAAGACCTTTGCCTGGAAAAAAATGCATACATTTTTTTTTCTTGCAAAAAAAATGGCTTTGATTTTTTTGGGTGGGTAGGGAGTGTAATAGTTTTTTTTTTTTGAAAATATGTACAGTATTTCTTGGGGGATAAATTCATTTATTTTCTTGAAAACACCTTTTTTTTCCGGGAGGAAAAAATTGTCTTAATTATTTCTTCTTAAACTTCTGTAGATTATTTTCTTGAAAAAAATAATTCAGTTTTTGTTTTGATTTTGATTGTTCTTAGACCTTTTTTATTACTATCTTATATTTATATTTCTTGGGGTGAAATTCATTTATTTTCTTGGAAAAAAAAGCTATTTTTTCTTGGAGAAAAAAATTGTCTTAATCATTTCTTCTTAAACCACTTTAGATTTTCTTTTCTTGAAAAAAATAATTCAGTTTTTGTTTTGATTTTGATTGTTCTTAAGACTTTTTTTTTATCAGTATCTTTTATTTATATTTCTTGGGGGAGAAATTCATTTATTTTCTTGGGGAAAAAAAGCTTCTTTTTTTTCTTAATTATTTCTTCTTAAACCACTTTAGATTTTCTTTTCTTGAACAAAAATAATTCAGTTTTTTTGAAGATTGTTTTGATTTTGATTGTTCTTAGACTTTTTTTTTTATTATGATCTTTTCGCTTGACAACAAATCTTAAGATTTGTTGAAAAAAAAAAATAAATATATGTTCATTCTAATATTGACAATCCAATTTTTTTTCCTATATTAGTATTTTTCATTTCACTTTTATTTAACCAGGTTGGTCCTGTTGAGATTAAAAACTTTTTTTTTTTCATTATTTATTTATTTAAATATCTTTTATTTATTTTCCTTTCCCGTGCGGCCAATTCTGAGTAATTCTTCCTTTTTTTTTTTCATGCAGGTTGGGGTGATTGATTTCTCAATGTACCTAAAAGACGGAGGTCACAGTAGCAAAAGCGCAGAAGGGTGAGTGCGGCTGCTTTCTGAATAGTTTTAACAAGAAGGCTCATTATTATTTCTCCCAAAAAAGTGTTGATGTTGTTTTGTGTTAATCAGTGACGGTCAGATCACCGCCATACTCGATCAGAAGAATTACGTGGAGGAGCTCAACAGACATTTGAGGTTTGTCGTGCTAGCGCTTGACGCTCCTGTAAAACAAAAAAAAATCAAGCCTAACTTTTCCCGTCTTGTGCGTGCAGCGCTTCCGTAAACAACTTGCAGGCCAAAGTGGACGCGCTGGAGAAGTCCAACACGAAGCTCACAGAAGAGGTGCGAGAAATGTTTGTGTGTGACTTCCTCTTCCATATCCATGAACACGGCGATGTGGACTTTTTGTGCAGCTGGCAGTGGCCAACAACAGGATCATCACGCTACAAGAAGACGTGGAGCGGGTGAAGGAGGAGAGCTCGTATCAGCTGGAGTCCAACAGGAAGGTGAGCCGTCAGGGAGCCTTCCGCTTCGTTGCATATCGTTTGTCTTGTTTTTTTTTTTAATGCGTTTTCTGCCTTTTCAGGCGCTGAGAAGCGACTCGGCGACGTGCGACGGGCCAGCGCTGGGCGAAACGCGCAAGCAGCTCAAGGAGGAGACGCTCCTTCGATTGGTCAGTTTCCTGCTCCGTTCTACTGCTCTTTAGAATTCTCATTGACTTGATCAAGAAGCCTGGCATTTTTATTATTATTTTTCTAGGCCGATTCCAATATTTTGCTGAGTAAAATTCCGATGGCCGATTGATTGATAAATATATAAACAATTGTTTTGTTGAATTAGGTTTTTGTTGTTGTTGTACTCATTCACTGCCAGTGACGTCAAAAATTCAATATTAATACAATTTCTATTAGTTTCACATTTTTCTCTACTTTTGTTAACCCAAAAGGTGGTTGTATGTAAACCCAGATTTTTTTTATTGTACATTTAGAACAGATATTAAATTTGCGAATAATCGTGAGTTAACTATTGAAGTCATGCGATGAATTACAATAAAAACATTTAATCATCTGACGCCCATGATTTTTAGTGATCTTTTCTTTTTTTAATTGGGGGCATCAGGCGAATTAATCGTATGACTTCAACTAGTTAACTCAAGATTAATCACAAATTTTATATCTGTACAATTAAAAAATGTTTCTAGGTTTTCATACTGTTGTTAACAAAAGTGGGGAAAAAATGTGAAACTAAGAAATAGTTCAAATAAATTTTTGACGTCTATAGCCGTGAATGAGTTAAAGTCCCTTAACGCTTAAAACAAAAGATATGAATTACAGGCAGAACCACAACATTTGACTGTTTTTACACTTCTTTATTATTTACTTTTTAACTTTACAAGAGAGAAAAAAATGTTTAGAATTAAATAAATTGCAAATTAATTTAAATTGAGCATTATTTATTTTTTTATTATTAAAATAAAGGAATTTACTGAAATAGAAAACTATAGTAAAATGAACCAATTAACTAATTTGTTATCAAGCCGTGGTCTAACTAATAATGGCGTGAATTTTAAATAATAAAATGAATGACTTAATTGATTTCATTATTGAAATGAACAATTTTATATCAAATGTTATATTATTGCCTAGTTTGATTACAATTAACTTAAAAGTAAGACAATCGAGCATGAATTATTGTCATTAAAATGAGCAATTTGTACACATTTTGAATGCAATTGATTTTTTATTAAATTTTTTTGATCCTACCTGACCCAAATGTCCCGCTTTAAAACTCAAATGTGTCTTTCAATGTCCAGCACGTCAACTGCCCTGCGCATATCATTAGCCGCGTCTTTATTTCCCGCTGGCGCAGGACGTGGAGAAGGAGCTGGAGGTGCAGATCGGCATGAAGCAGGAGATGGAGCTGTCCATGAAGATGCTGGAGAAGGACGTGTGCGAGAAGCAGGATGCGCTGGTGGAGCTCCGGCAGCAGCTGGATGACCTGCGCGTCATCAACCAACAGCTCGGCCATAAGTCGCAGGTACGACATTGATTTATTCATATCGTGTCTTTTTTTATTTTTTCTGGAGAGCTCAGTATTATTCATTTGGTAATTTTACCGATTTGACATGTCATCATCATTGCTCTCCTTTTCTTTTTTTTATATATACAGTATATATATATATATATTTTTTTTTTCTTCTTCTTCATTCATCATCATCATATCGTGTCTTGATGAACTCAGAATTTAAATGTTGAATTGAATTGTTTATTGTATCGCAGATTCATTTATTTTCAAAATTGTTCAGCCCTAATCCAAATGGCCTCTTCTTCTTCTTCTTCTTCAGAGCGCTGATGCGAGCTCCAAGCAGAAAAGCGACGCCGTGGCCCGTCTGGAGGACAAAATCGGCCAGATGTCAGGCACCATCAAACATCTGGAGAGCAGGTGAGCGCCTCCCAACTGCACCGTATCGCCGAAACCTCCCAATCCATTTGTTCAAATCTCTCCTGTTTTCTCCCTCCTCCTTTTTATCATCACTTTTTTTTTTCTCATTTCCTTTTATATTTAACGGCGCATTTAATAGCGAGAAACATCTGGCGAAGCAGGCCAGGAACATCAACTCGGCCGCGGAGAAGCTCCTGCAGCTGCAGCAGTAGCCCGACGCAAACGCGCTAACAGAAATAACCAAACTAGGGAGCTCCAATTTTTTTCTTTCCACCGGCTTCGATTAGAGCGGACTCAATGCATCTTTTAAAGGAAATCCTTGTGTTCTCCCACGCGCTTCGTGCTTCTTTTTTGTCAGATGTGCTCATGAGCGCCCCCGTGTGCCGGGGCGGTGGTCCAAAGAAGTGGTCAAGTGGGAGAAAGACCATTCATTTCTGGATTTTAGAGCTGTATGTCAACATTTGTCCTTGTAACCATTAGGCTAATAAAACAATCAACCAAAAACGAGCCCACTTCCTGATATGCTCACTCGCTTGTGAGTTGGCTTATTATTGCGTGAAGGCTGAATTCCTACATAAGAAAAATGTATTGTGGATACCAAAAGTCTACACACCCGGTCAAATTGCCAGGTTTTTGTGATTTAAAAAAAAAAAAAAAAAAGCCACAGAGAGACCAAGTACCGGTAAAAGCATACAACGTAAGAGATAAGAAAAAAACAAGATGCATAAAACAAAATATAAATGCAACACCAAACGTTTTTAAACTGCTGCTATAAAAAATATTTTTTTTTTACTTTCATAAATTAAATTTTTATGTAAAAAAATAAAGATGTATAACGACAAAAGATACCAAATTAAAATATATACAGTATATTTTTATATCTTCATAAGATGAAAAAGTGCTATATTTTTTTTTTAATTAAGATGACAAGCCACTATAAACACAAACAAGTATGCAAAATAAATATGGAACAAATTTTAATTCAATTCAAATCCTTATTCTAAAAAATTCAAACTAAATATATAAAACAAGAACTAGTAAGTATTTTAAAAGCATTAGTTTTACATTTTGGCATTATTGTTATTAATCTTGTCTTTTTTTTTTTCTTGGTACTAACTCCAAATTCCGTATTTCTCAAACGATTCCTACTTTCCACGTTTCAAAAACGAAACTGCAGAAACTTTTATCAATTCACCTCAAATTCCCAAATTCTTAACAGACGTCAAACTGTTCAATGTTGTAAAAGTTTCTGCCATTTTCTTTAAGAAAAATCTCAACATCTCCACTAAAATTCAGCTTTATTATTTCATTCCCGTATTCGACATTTCTGACACTTCAATTTCTATCGCGCAGCGTTCACATGCAATTTCTGCACCAATTCCTTCTTTTCCAGTTTGTTTTCCTTTCTTTTAAAGTTGCTTTTTGCATCCCTCCATCACCATTTTCCACCCCCCAAAAAAACCAACAACAAAAACAGATGTAAGCAGGCCGAGCGGGAAAAGGAGGCGGTGCTGGAGGCCAACCGCCTCTTCAAGTGCGAGTTTGGGGACAAGATCGAGAGCCTGGAGGTGGAGCTGGAGCAGCTCCGGAGACGCAGGTAAACCCCAAAAATGCCAACACGCTCAGACGTATTCATGACAATTGAATGTCAAATCCTGCTTTTTTTTTTCTTTTCTTTTTTGCCCCTGCCTTCCACTAGGTCTAACGTGGATGTGGAGCCCAAGAGGGAGCGCGATCACCACCGAGCCAACACACAGCCCGAGGACCTCCCCCAAGTACACGCACCCTCTAATAAACACGTGTGGCCTCCAAGTGTTTGTTTAACAAGGCTTTGGTGTTGCAGCCCAACTTGGGATCTCCAGCGGTGAGGAAGGTTCGACTCCAAGTGACAGCAGAAGACAAAAGCAGCCCAAACTCCAGCCTGTATGTACTTTCGACAACATGGCAGCCATTTTAAAGTCTGCTTTTAACTTTGTAGTTCTCTTCTTAAGGTCCTTTTGCCCATCTGATGATGATGATGAAGTGGTAAGTTGTTTTTCCTAATATATAAGCATGCAGGGCTTGTGTGTACATGCTATTTATGTTAGCATCCACGTGCTAAATATGAATTTGTTTACGGAATGGTTTTTGGTCCGAGCGTCAAATGGCGGTGATCATAACACTTTTTAGTCACATTTATATAGTAAAATAATGTTTGTAGTTGCCACACAAATGTCTGTAAAAAGTCGAGGTAGAACTTGCCACCCTTCAAAAATATGTCACAGCCACATACGGGAGGTTTTTTGTTTATAGATTTCTGTGTATATTATGTGTTTTTAAATTTAATAAATGTACTTAAAAAAAAAAATCTATTTTGACTTTTTGGAGTGTTTTTTTTTATATCATGCATACTTTTTGTTTTACTTAAAAAAATTACTTTGTATTTTTAAGTGAAATTTTAATGTACTATATTTTATGTACATATATATATATATATATATATATATATATATATATATATATATATTTTTTTTTTTTTTTATTGTTTTATTTTTTGCTCATTTGGATTTACTTTGACATTATTTTTTTCCCGGTACTTTTCCTTTCTCACCATCAAAATCCAAAGAAAAAGCAAAACACTTGTGGACTTGATCCTACATTATCATAAGTTTACCGAGCTGAAGCCTGGCAAGATTTTTGCTGGCATCAATTCCATGCAGGAGGCTTCCATATGTGCCAGCTTGCGGGAGAATTTCTTGCGCGCACCCTCATTTTGGTCACTACACACAATTTGAAATGAAATGCCATGTTCTGATAATGACAAGTGTCAGTAGCAATGTTGTTCATGTCCAGGATGAGCCCTTTGTGGACATCAATCAAGCTTCCGTGTGCAGCATGTGCAAGCAGGAAGACTCCCTCCTTAAGACAAAGGTAGCAGGCAGTGTGAGATTCTGTACTATGAGCAAAACATGTCAAAAGGACCGCATGCATGTACTGTATTTAATTTAATTTAAATTGTTTCACTGAAAGGCATGTTTCCAAATTCCTTTTTTTTTCCTTTTTATTTGGAGGCACCCAAAGGGAGTCTAATCACTTTTGTGATGCTACTCAACTCACTTCAAAATGCCATAGTTCCTTGGCACCAAGACGCCACTAGATGGCAGCATGTGCATCATTATCTCTAGGTTATAATGTATTGCAATTCTGCATGCCGGAAAAAAAAAAAGTGGACAGCATTATTTCTTGTCATGTTCTGTAATGTCCAATATATTTCTTTCATGCAATAATTCTCCTTGGCTATTTAAAGTATTGGAACAAAAGATGGTTGCACCCATGAAAACGAGCCAATCTTCTGTGCACTGCTGATGCTATTTGTATTCATTTTCTTTCCAGAGACAATGCAAGAACTGCGGCGGCGTGTTCTGCGAGGGCTGCGTGGCCAACGAGCTGCCGCTGCCGTCGTCCATCTTGCCCGAGGTGGTGTGCGCCGCATGCTATGCGCTCCTACTGCAGCAGTACGCTTCCACGTCACCAGCGTAACAAATAAAACAAAACACGGACGCTTTCCTGCTACGACTGGAACCGCAACATGCACTTTTTTTTCTTTTTTTTTTTACAATCCAAAGTATATCCTCATAATGGACGCTTACACTTGATTTTCTTCAATTTATTACAACACATTTAGAAAAAGAGGAAACGCATGCTTGTTTCATGTTTCACAAATGAAAATATCTTTAAACAAATCATCATCCAAGCCTAAATTTGTCTTAATGAAAATGCCACTTGTGGGCTAACAAATTAGCCTACATGTTGCGTAAATTATAAACCTTCAAACAACCGTTGCTTTAACACACATGGAACAGCAACAAAATTGACATAAACCAAAAGAAAGAAGCACACAAATGTTGAATCAAACCATATCATTCCATCTATCCACCCAAGTCCACTGCTAGCTTCGATTTTACGTTAATTGGAACCTACCTTAACGAAGCAGCAACACATACGGAGCAGGGACGATTGCTATTATTTTGGCTCTTCTTCTATTACGCAGCATTTCTTCCAGTACAGCTCAGTGCTGCTCTGCATGTTGTGGCACAACGAGGTACTACACTGGGGATGTGCCACTTGACTGTAAAAAACACTTTTAAAATGCAATCTTAAATCTGGCATGTAGTGGGGGACCACTGTATCGCAACAAATATGGTGCCATTTTGGGTTGTTATGAGGACATTTCAGCTGGTTGTTCATATAAAGACAAGACTGATATTAGCCTTAAGGATGTTAAAGTCAGCCTTCAACGTTTACAACCTCCATTTATTTGGATAAATAAAAAAAAAACTAGGTCTGCTTAAAAGAAATAAAACAAATAATCATCCTCAGTTTACTCTGACCTTCATGCCTTGGAGCACTTTTACAAACAAGTCTCAGTCATCTCAACTTGCTGAATGTTATCTTTTGTTGAAGAAAGAATATCACAGAAATGCATCTATAATAAATGGATTTTTTCTTAACTCTGCTTTTGTCTTTTCATTTTCTTTGAAAAACACGGATGTCCAAATGAATGTTTAAAAATTTAACCGAGATTTTTTTTTTTTACTCTAACCCACCAAAAAATATTTAAAAGCATGTATCTCTAAACTGCATTATTTAGTTACTTTTGGTTTAGTTGAAAATAATGCATCTAAAAAAAAAAAAAAAGTGAAATTAGCTTATTTGATTGAAAAGCAATGTTTACATTAGTCACTTGTTTTTAATCCATTGTTTTTATTTTAAAGCATATTTCTTTCTTTTTTTATCCATCGTGCTCAATACATCTTTTTTTTCCTCAAAACAATTTAAAGCATGTATTTTCATATTTATTTAGTTTGTTTTTTTTGTCTGGGGAAAAAAAACTTGTTTTGTTTTTTTAAGTATGAATCTCATTTGGTCATTCAAAATTTTTGGGGTTTTTGTATTTTTGTATCAAAATAAAACATGATTTAGAGATGCATGTTTAGATAACGACAATCAGCTGCGATAAATAAACGAAGATGTGCACGCGTTAAAACCAGGAATAGTTTATTGTTTGACGCTGTACTTGAATGTCACCACAAACAAAGAAAGGGGAGAAAATGACTTGTTAGCATCGAGATGGAAGTGTCAAATCGAAAAAAAGGTAAAGAAACAAAAGTCATTTACCTGGCATAGGAGCTTTTTTTTTTTTTTCACCTTTCGTTAGGAGGCACCGAATTGAGGAACACCTCGACGTATCTTTCACCTAAAAGCCACAGCATTAAAGCACATGACAGCTTTTAGTTGTAAGGAAGGAGCAATCCATACCTTATAATCCTCAGTAGGTGAAAAACAACCATATAAAATGAATTGAGTAATTGTATACATATATATATATATATATAATTAAATTTGATCTATGAATTATATTGAAGCAAGTGTGGGGATGTTCACCTATGTACTCTCTGTCTTTAGACACGGCCGCCACGGCGTCCTGATGGCTGGCAAAGTAAACGTCGGCCTCACCGTTCAGTCTGCCGTTGGGTCCCAGATCCAGGCAGATCTTAGACACCAGCAGCGGTGCGAAGAACTGGAGCGCAACAGAATGGGTTTCGAATAATAAGTACGATCATCAAGCAGCCTTATATAAATGAGGATGACCTTAATGACGTCCTCTCCGGAGACGTGGAAGGGAAGTCCTCTCAGGTGGACGTGATGTGATGATGGGTTGGGATGTTCGGGATGAACTGAAAACAGAGCGCAAGATAGACATTGCATCGTTCATTCAGAAGGCAGACAATATACATTCATCCTTGTTTGAAAGGTTTTTTTATTTACAATAAAATGTTAAAATAGAAGGACTGATCCAACTCAAGATTGATGATTGTTTTTTAATAAGATCAATAAAATATAAAGATAGTGATGGATTTTCTTGTTTCATAAAACAATATTCAAATTTGTGGCGTGATGAATGGATGGATTTTCTTTAGAATTTGATATAAAAGAAAAATTAGGATGATGGATAGGATTTTTTTTCCAATACATTTTCTACAATAACTCTATAGTTGACTTTTTTTGTTTGTTGATGTTTTTTGTTTTTTTTATTCTGACAACTGAATGTTAATTTTTTTTTTTTCCGGCCAGCTTTAAAGGGACATCTAGTGGTGATCAATATATATATATATATATATATATATATATATATGCGTGCAGGTGGTCGTCACCAACACCCCTGATTCGGGCCCGTCGCTTGTCACTTTCTGCTTTGCTCTCGCAAGCTTTTACTAGCTTCTTTTTTTTTACTAGCTTCTTTTTTTTTTTACTAGCTTCTAGCGCTAGCCACTCGAGCCTATGGCGCCGACTAACTCCCGCTAGCCGCTCTTGTTAGCCGAGTCGCCGTCATTCCCCGAGATGCTCGTTTGCAAGAATTGGTGGTAGGCTTGCGAAATGTGGTCTCTCTGAGACACCGTAGTGTGCGTGCTTCTAATGCTGTTCTTTGGCCACTAGATGGCTCTAAGGACTACACACTGGGTCTTTAACGTGTACGTTGGCCAACTCGTCTTGCATCAAAGTCCCTTAAGAGTGCAGGTGCGTCATATACATTGTAAATATGGACGGCAAAATCTGAGTGTCAAAACAAATGTAAAAATGATTACCAGATTTGTTGGGTGCAAGTGCAGGGCTGACTCTCATTCTGGTCGTTTCATTTGCGTTGAGTGAAGACTTCCTCCAAGTTGAATGAATCTCTTGAGAGTTGCTGGGAAACACTTCAATGTATCTGTCGCAGCAAGAGGGGGGGGGGGGGGGGGGGCGCTGTGATTTTTGTTTGTTTTTTGTTAAAGTTCATTTTAATCCGTGCATTTTAATGATTTTACATGTGTGGGGAGTTAAAATTAGATTATTTTAATTTTTTATATGGCTTCTTGATATAATGTGTGGGTTTGGAACTTATCCCCTGTGAAAACAAGGATTGACTCAAAAAAAACAAAAAACAAGGATTGACCCAAAATGTCTAACCTCTTCCCAATGAGTTGTCTGTCTTTGTACAAAGCTTCGTCGGCTGCTTCCTGCGAGGAAAACCACACAAAAGCCTGTCCCGTCCTCCTCCCTGTGCTATTTACCACCATGGTGATGCCTTTCTTCATGATCTCCAAACCTGAAACACACAGACATGCTTTTTGCATACTGTACGTGCCTACAAGCCCAGGACACTTGCTTTTGCGCACCGTACCGGAAAAGAAGCGCACAATGTCGTCCTCGGTGCAGGTGTAGGGGAGCCCTCGGAGCCGGACCACCCGAGTGTCGCCGGGCAACAACAACGCTTTCTTCAGGATGCCCTCGGCGTCACTGTTTGTTACCTCATACACTGAGGAGGAGTGCACCATTTTATTAGGTACACCTGAACTACTGTATTTTAATCAGAATATCTGCAGGTTTAAGGCTACATTTAAAATGTTTTCATTTTAAATACACTTTTAAGGCATTCCCCAAATCTTAGTGTAGGTTTGGATGAAGGGTGAAGGCAGAACGTCTCATATTTTGAGCACACACCTAATGTAGAAGGGGTTTAATTTAATTATATTTTTGTGAGGTCGAGAGCTCAAACCTTCCAGGTAGCGAGAACCGAGGTAGTGCTGGTGCTTCTCCAGCGCCTTGCTCACGTCCTCCTCGTGCTCCAGCTCCAAGAAGGCACGTCCCGACGGCCTCCCCTGGTAGTCCACGGTCAGGTGCACGCCTGACGCGCCGTCACGGATCCGACACTCTGAAGACACAATCGTGATTTCAAGTTGTTCTGCATAATAGATTGAATTGTGGATTTTCCTTCAAATCGAGTCAGAAAATTTATAATAAAATACTTAAAAATAGTTTGCTTGAGCCAGAGGTGGGAGCAGCTTATAGAAAAAAAAAAACTGGGCCACCTAAGCCTTAATTTGGGCCAGGAAAACCCCTGCTTTCAGTTAAGTATTTTTTTTTTGCTCTTACCTGGGAAGAAGTTCACAATGTCCTGGGCCGTACATGAGAACGGGATCCCTATCACTTGCACGATGTACACCTCAGCCTTGGCGGGTGCTGTGTCGTACTGGTAGGCCGGAAGGGGAGGATATTCTTCCTCACATGGTGCCTGGAAATGGAGGAGGATGTACATAATGATGAACAAATTGAGGTGGCAAATGCAGTCACACCCTAACAAGTAGAAGTACGGATAGTTATGCAAAAAATTAAAATAAATAATAAAAGACCCCCCCCCCCCCCACACACACCAACCACCACAAATGACTAAATACGCCCGTGTCAAATTGTGATGCTAACCTTGCTGCACAAGCGGCGCTGGGTGGTCGTCACGACAGCGACGCTCTGGAGAGGACACAAGCCCCGAAGGGAGGCCGCTGTCCGGGTCGTGGAAGTCCAAATTGGCCGTGGCACTGGAATCCGAGCACACCTGGTGGTCGTCTGCTGGCTCACCGCCACACAGCTTCGGAGTAAGGTCAACACTGACCTGCTGCGACCACTCATGCTAGCCTCGACTCAGATCGAGTTTTAAACCAAGTCAAGTGTTAATATGAATAATGAACTGGAATTATGATGTTAAACGTGCTCACGGGGGGCAATCTGTCAAGGACGTCGCACGAGATGTCGCAAAACTCATACGGCTCGCCGGTGGAATACTTTCAATATCCGGTTTTGTATTCAAATTAAGACATATGTAGTCAAATTATTATTTTTTAAAAGCTATGTATTTTAACTTGTATACTTAGCTATTATATACTAAATTGACCTCTAGTGAAAATACAATTGTGAAATAATCCAATGTATAGCGTATTCCTCACTTAATGGGTCATTAATACGCGTATTACCTTTATTGTGAATGTGCATTTTTCGGAAACTATACCTTAATTTAACTTCCGCAAATTTTTACTTCTTCCGCCATGTCACAAGAACTTCTCATGTTCTACACTGACACCTCGTGGCCTGGATGCTTTGACAAAGGAACCAACTTCTGTCCTGTACACTACAATTTAGATATTTAGCCCAAATCTTCAACAAATACTCTGATGGTTCAAAGCTTCAAACTCAATCAAGTGAGCTGACAAGAAGATAAATAACAACACGAAATCCAACTTCTCTATATATTTTTTTGTATCCCCACCCATTTATTTTCTCTTCTGCTTTTTGTGTTTTTGTTCTTCACTTGCAACATTTTGTTCATCCCACAGCCTAAAAAGACAACAAAAATATTAGAAACAGCCCAAGTAAACAACTAAAAGCCATAGTAACACAATAGACACATATGTGTATAAATCAGTCTTAAAGAGCACAAACAACAAACACAAGTCCTATATATCATTTGTTGTTTGTTATTTTACTGTAATTGCATCTTATTGAAAATGTATATATCAATTAATTGCATCTTAATGAAATAGTTAATAGCGTTCTACATGGACAATCTGACACATAGATGAATTCGAGAAATTAAGATCTTCATAATTAATGAAAAAGGAAAACGTGAATTAAAGTTTCATTAAAAAATTTAAATAACATAAAATTAACTTTATATGTAAAGGCAATGTCAACGATGGCAAATAATTCGGGTTTTGAGCAAAGAAAGTGGAGTTTAAATCAGTATTAGACAGATTCTGTTTTGTCTTATTACTTATTTAAAATTCAAATACAAACAAAAAAGGTACTGTAACATTCCATTCCAAACTTTTCAAGTTGCACATTTGAAGAAATACAATCAAACCGACAAAAATAGAAGAACATGACGGGGAACTTCCATACTACATGCAAAGGATAAATGGCAAGAGTTTAAAATACAAATAAAATAAAATAAAATCACAGATATAATCTTTCAATAAGTAAAGCCAGTCTTGTTGCATTCTTGGTATTAATAAGTATCACAGAATTATTATAAGATTTCAGCTCATTTTTCGATTAAGCAATTTATTTATTTATTTTTTACAGTACATTTATGTATATATTGAGTGTTCACAGCAAGATAAATTGTCATGCATTGCAAAAGACAAAATTGATCGTACTACTACAAAAAAAACCTCATATTTAACTTCAGTAATAGAAAGATTGACAAGTATTGAACAGGTACTGCAGGAAGGTAGAAAAGTAGTTTTACCATAAAGGCTGTTTGATTAAGACATTACTGCAGTGAGGCAGAACTATGCACTAGTTGACTACATGCTACTAGTACTGACATGAAAAACATTTACTAGTAGAAGTCGCCTTACTAAAGACGACAAAGAGCGCACAAGTATACGCACCGAACTTATGGATCATGGATCATGGGATTTCCGCTGCACCTGAACGCAGCGCGCGTGGCGGTGGGAGAGGCCGCTTGTTGACTTGAGCCCTCAGCAGCTTTCAAGCTAGCTAGCGGAGCAAGCTCACGCAGTTAGCACTGCAGTGCAACAAGTGGATAAGTTATCCCGATAAACCCAATGGACCACTGCGACACCGCTCGCACGGTCGTAGCCGCGATATAGTGGGCGAACCGGGGTATCGTTTCTGTCATTTATGCTACGGGAGCGCTGGTTAACTTTAAAGTTATGTTGACGAGATAAGACCAACGGGATAAAGTTGCTCGTCAGGGGGTGGGTTGGGTGGGGGGAAGCGATATGGGGAACTGGTACTGTTGGGCTTCCCAAAAGCGGCCAGTTTAGAAGCAACGCGGTGAGGATGGAGTAAAGCGGGAACTCTTTGGAGCGTATTCGCTGGAGGATTTATTATTTTTAAATTACATTTCCAAAGAAAAGTGTGAGCTGTCAAAGTCGTCCGGACTGCTGGTGGCCTACGGGGAGCTAGCAGCGAGCTAGCCGGCTAGCCGCACCGCTGGCTGCTCATCTCGCCAAGTAAGTGTTTGACTTCCCGTCACATATCACCTTCAGCTCCACTATTTAAACACCGTATTACCCATATAAGCTGATAAACTTGTCACCGGAGATGCAAAAGGTTATTTTGCTGTGACGTCACTAGGTTACCTGCTCTGACTTAATTTGTCTTTTTTTTCTGGCATTTCACCAAATCACACACACTGGGTCATCTTGTCATGAAGCTAGGCGACAGAGTGGAGAAGTGCTGAGCGCACCTGCCTCACAGTTGGCAGGTTTTGGGTTCGAATCCTGCTTCCTCCAACAGCACAAAACATGTATACAGAGGACCCCCGACTCTAATTGCAAAAGTAGGTGCGGATTAGAATTCAGTTACTTTTTAAAATGTAACAGAATTTACAAACATGTAACAATTGTCTTGGTATGCGTGCATTCACGCTCAAATGGTTGCAGAATGAATTTCCTTTCTCCCAAGTTTAGTCTGGCTGCCAGCATTGATTCCAAGTGGGTACGACATCCTTGACTGCAAAAAAATCGGATAGCCTTTATTTATTGTTGAGAAACTGGTAGTCCGTGCATTTGGATAATTCAAATAAAAGGTATCCAAACGATGTATCGACTTTTAAAAATCATTCTCGATTAATTTGATAATCAATTAGTTGTCCATCTAATCAATCGTTGCATCTTAGCAATTGGCAAACAGCGACCAGTCCTGCAAAGTCAGCGGGGATAGACCACCTTAGCCCGCCAGCCTAATGAGGGCAAACAATATTAAAAATGTATGCATGGATGGATATTATGAAGTTATTTTAAGCAAGAAAGCAAGAAAAGATTGTTCATGTGCCCTTTTTTGTTGGAAGGCTGAAATGACGCAACTTAATGTTTTTCTTTTTTCTTTTTTCTTTTTTGCTGAAGTCGACAAAATGGATTTCCTGTGAGTAAACGATTGCGCTGGTTGCTAAACGCGTGGCTTGGCAGACTGTTTGCAGAGTGTAAAACGCCGTGAATGCCCACTTGGTAAACTATGAATTTGCATGAATTTATAGGTCAGACTCTTGCAGTGTTTCCCGACCTTTAGTGAGCGAAGGCATATGAAAAAGTTCGCAGTTCAATTATTTGAGCCAAGTATATGTGTCGTAATGGTTGCAATGCAGTGTTTTTCACAGTTAAAATTTTACGAGCGAATTTGGCCGGCAGCATAACATTACAATTAAATAATGGCTTGTTGTTACTGTTTTGTTTTCCGTAAACGCTATATGACCCCTTCTTGTTTTTGTTTTTTCAACCCTGATGTAATTACTACGAATTGCGCAATGGTTACCCAAAGGGAAAATAGCCCAGTTCTGAAAAACGATCATCCACTCAAATATATTCTCCCTTTTTGAGGTGGGGAGGGGAGAGAGGCAAGATTACATAAAGTATACTTTTTTTATTGACTTTGTGCACTAGTTTTCCTTGAACTATTTAAAAAAATAATAATAATTCTCTTCTATTTTTTTGAAAGAAGAAGGAAAAAAAGTGAACATGTGACTGATGAGTGTTTCTAGTTGTCAGGTGTTGCCTTTTTTCATTTCTTAAATATTAGATTGTGCTTGTTTTCGTCTCACCTGTGAAAACTGCATTTGCTGTTAACTCTTTGACTGCCAAAGACGTTAAATAACATTTAGTAAAATCCTATGGAGGACTGCCAAAGACGTTAAAATACGTTTTTTGAAATTAACCATTTTTTATTGTTGATTACTGAAAAACGGAATAAGGTAGAAACAAACTTTTTTTTCCTGATGAAAGATGAGAGTCCAATCTTTCATTTGGTAGTATGTGTGTTTCCATAGTCCAAACACATAATTTTCTGTGGACCTTGAAAGATCAGTCAAAAATGCTTAAATCGGCTGGCACCCATGGCATCCCTTTTCTGAAAACGTCTGGCAGTCAAAGAGTTAAGCAAACGTGACGACCAGAGAAGCTGTCTATGGGAGAAAAGGCAACCATTTTTAAGCTGAGCGAAAGGGAAAAATCGATCAGAGCTATTATTAACGCTGTTTTATTGATAGGTGTCCATTTTTTTTTTCAATTCCATTTTCCTAATCTTTGTTTGTAACTGACTGAAGGTGGCGCGTTGCCATGGACTCTAGGCCGGACGCGTGCCAAGCGGTGCTCCACCGCAACGGAAGCGCCCATCGGGAGTGTGCGGACACGAACCCGGCCGCCGGCACCGCCGCCACCGTTCTGAGGCTTCAGTTGTATCACAGCATCCAGGGAGAGTCCAACTGCAAATTCCTGGCCTACCCGGCCGGCGATTACGTGGCGGAGGAGCTCTGCATCGCCGCCGCCAAAGCATGCAGTGAGTACTGGTCAACGTTTTGGATTGATTTAGTGACTGGACTAATATTGGAAGCGATCGATACATCTACATTTACAAGAAAGAAAAAAAATTAAACACAAGTATCTGTGCTTTGGCTGACAAAACAAAACAAATTTTTACTTAATTTCGGTCGGGTGGTCGGTAGGCTTTATTTGTTTAAATATGTATGTTTGATTTGTATAGCGTCTCAATAAGGTCCGTGCTTAACTCATTCACTGCCATTGACGGCTATAGACGTCAAAAAATCATTTCAACTATTTCTAGTAGTGTAACATTTTTCCCACTTTTGTTAACAAGAGTTTGAAACCCTAGAAAAAAATGATTGTACATTTAGAAAAAGTATAAAATTTGATTAATCGTGCGTTAACTAGTGAAGTAATGCGATTAATTACAATTATAAAATTTTAATCGCCTGACGTGATTTAAAAAAAGAGAGAGAAAATATTATTACAAATTAGGGGCGTCAGGCGATTAAAATTTTTCATCGTAATTAATCGCATGACTTCAGTAGTTAACTCACAATTAATCACACATTTTATATCTGTTTTAAATGTACAATAAAAAAGTATATGTTTTCATACTCTTGTTAACAAAAATGGAAAAAAAATGTTAAACTAATAGAATAGTTCAAATTAATTTTTGACGTTTATAGCCGTCAATGGCAGTTTGATTTATTTATTTTTTTTCTATTCACTTCAATCGATATTGTTTAATGATGGAACATCAACTCTTCTTAAATATCAAGGACACTACATGATAAAAACTTCACAAGCATTCAATTTTGCAAGGCGGTAGCTGGTTAAATGAATCAGTTTATCAATGAAAGTATCACGCGTTATAATCACTTACACTGAATCAATCACTTGCAATCAGGCTGGAAAAGGAAAATCCATTCGATATTGATTATTCAGATTTTTAAATCTGATTTGTTTGGTAGAATTTTGTGAATTTGTTGCAATGTATGCTTAAGACTGTAAATCAAAGTGGTGAGTAAGTTGACAACACTAATTGAAGTAGATAAATAAACCGTCATTCATATGATTAATTTGTGGTTCATTTGCCTTTATTTTTAACATAAGATTAACCTATGACCAAAATATTTATATACCTATATAGTTTTGCTTGTTTGTTAAAAAAAATGCACGGGAAGAGGACCTTGAGGAAGTCATCACATATTAAATCACAATTACATCATTTTGAAAGTCGTTTAAGCCTAATCTTCCACCCTTGTGGAGAGTTTGAGTACTTTTGCCATTTATGGGATCACTAAAATGGAGGATAAAGAGAAGCTCGGGTTCACCAGCATGTCGTTGGTATCGAATGTTGTAGGTTTGATGATAGAGCAAACACTGTTGACATTCACCACCAAATTTATAGGCCTCGAGCTCATTTGTGTTGGCACCAAAAACATTTTATTACACGTAGCCCTCGGAAGAAATGCTGTGTAGTTGCCACAGAAAAGTTCCCACCGAGCAGTTCAGTCCTCAAATGAACTGTCCGGATTGATAAAATCCAGGAAATGTGTTCTGCGTAGACTGTGTGGCGTCAGCGGACAATATTGTTTTCATTTTGTGATGAGCTATAGCCAAACATTGGATTTTGTTACATTCAAGGTATTTGTTTTGATTTCTTTTTTTTTGCTATGTCTTGTTAGCAATATCTTTTCTGTCAATGACTCATTGGAGCTGCAGCCCCTCCTTCATTCTGCGTGTTTGCTTTTGTTTGTGCCTCCGCAGGTATCTCGCCTTTGTATTTCAATCTCTTCGGCCTGTTCAGGGAGCGAGATGGCTTATGGTTCTCTCCCAACCACATTTTCCATCTCGACGAATCCGCCTCCGAAGAAGTGTTTTTCAGAATAAGGTCGCGTACGACGATTGAGCTCGTTGACGCTCCAAACGCGCCGGGTAACGTAGCGTGTTGTGCGTCCGTCGCAGGTACTACTACCCTGGCTGGTACAGCGGTGGGGCGTCCCGGGCTTATCGCTACGGCGTCGCTAAGGGATCGGAAAGTCCCGTCCTGGATGATAACGTGATGTCATACCTGTTTCATCAGGTGAGTATGCTGCTTGTTCAGCGTTGAGCGGGGGTCGTAGGGTATCAGTTGTAAGTGCCTGGGACAAGGACACTCAAGGTTCAAGTGGCAGCTTGTGCGCCACGGGAAATAATTACAATTTCACATTTACTACAAATTTTAATATTTTTGCTTATTTTCTGACATGCTCTTCCGCTAAATGGCAGAAGTTACATAACCTATTTTGGGGGTTTTTCCCTGAGATGTTTTCCAATGTAAAATATTTCCATACACCATGTTCCAAATTAACTGATTTGGTCCCAAAAACGTATAAATAAGTGTCCCAAAGACGTATTTATACGTTTTTTTCATGTTTTTTTTATTTTTTATGCTGGATCGTACAGAAGGCTTTGATGCAGCCTCTCAACTGCAAAGAACGGTTGAAGAAATGGTAGTTATTACACAAATGGCCAGCAGGTGGCAGCAGAGCATAGGAAATGAACCAGGATCATGTTGAAAATAACCTCAATTACTCAGAATTCTAAGTCGATTTGTGAATAATGATGAAACTTAGCTGTATTGTAATGCTAATTGCCGCGAAACGGAAACAGATAGAAATATACATTTTTTTCCTGATGAAAGGAGAGACTTTAATCTTTCTTCTGATAGGTTTCATGTTTTTTATAGCAATAGAACACAATATTCTGTGAGCCTTGCAAAATCAGTCAAAATCTATTAAAACAGCCGGGAGTGAAGGGGGTTGCTTCAGTGAAAATGGGTGCGAGTGAATGAGTTAATAACAACTAGACAAAAGTGCAATTTCTACAGAAATTGCGTGGGAATGCTGAAAAGCTGAATGCTTGGATTTGAATGCATGAAGTAAATTGAAAGCTAAATTACTAAAGTACTAAAACCCAGGTACTGCGTGGTGGAAGACAATTGTGCTAACCACTGAGCTAACTTGGCTAATGGTGTAAAAAAAAAAAAATTATGTCATCTGATGCTGAAAGCTAACATGCATTGAATCATTTCAGTGGAATTCTAATCCATTTCCTGATATGATAATGGTCATTGATATATTTGCAATGTACAGTCGGAGGTGGGCTTTGAACCTGCGACCTAATCTACTGGTGGTGACTGTACAATGCACTTTATTTACAAGAATTCCGAGCACTTCACAAGTCTAAAAAATGTTTTCGCCGGAAAAGGTTTTTTTTTTTTTTAAATGGCCCAGCCACAACCCAGAATTAAATTTTATGGAAAATCTTTGGAGAGATGCCCCTGCAAACCTGCTGACCCTGAAACACAGACGCTTGTAAGAAAATCCATCAAACTAATTGTTTTAGGGGTTCACAGCATGTGCTCATGATTACATAATAAGATGTTCTATCCACTGCGCAGCCTCAGTTACTGGTAGGATAGCATTATTAATATGACAGCAAAAAATAAATGCTGGGACAAGTGGAGGAGCCTTGTTGGTTTTCTTTAGTGACGAATTGACAGATTCACAGTCGTCCTCGATGGTCAGCTCTGATTTTTATGACAAGTAATCATGTGGCGCAACATACCACTTGTGGTTCTGCTTTCAAAAAATGTATTCTTGACAACTGGTCAACACGAAATTGGGAAGCTTTTTTTTAACCGTTGTCTGATATAGACTGAGTGTGGGATGGAATTTCTCCTATTTAGAAAGCAAATACTTTTTTTTTTCTTTTCTTTTTTTTAATTGGAAGGTACGTATTCTTAATTGGACAGGAGAGAACAAATGTTGCGTTATTCACTAAGAAACAAAGGGAAACATTAAAATCCTGGATTCTCACCAACAACTCAAACTGACAAAACAAACAAAAATTAAAATATAAAAGATTATAAAGTGGTTGTTTAAGAAAAAATAGGCTACTTGGAAGTTTCCAGTATTTACACTTCCAATATCCTTATTTTTCTTCTAAACCAGTCACCATTCTTCCCAATATTCTTCATTGTCCTTAATGTTTTTTTTTATTTTTTATAAATACGAAACATTCCCGAGGACACCACCACCTGTTATGGGTGGCGGCAGCTGTTTGGCAGCAAAGATGACTTGTTTCTGTTGTCTTCATTTCTGTCTGGGAATATTGATAAGATTGCCGAACCCCTCTCTGATCCTTTTTAAGTGGAGGAACGATTTCATCAGCGGTTTGGTCAAGCTGTCCAACTCGCACGAGACCCAGGAGGAGTGCCTCGGCATGGCCGTGTTGGACATGACGCGAACCGCCAACGAGAAACAGATGCCGCTGCTGGACATCTACCGCACGACAAGGTAGCCACCTCGTCTGTGTTCTAACATCACCTGTTGAGAAAAAAAAAAAAACAGTCATGGAGATGTATTATTCCGTCGCTACATTCTTTAATCTGGCCTACCGAGTATTCACATGATCAAGGATATTTTTTGTATTTCTTCAAGTTTTATATTATATTTTTTAATTCATAATAGTTAATAATTAACTTCTTCTTTTTTTTTTCTTTTTTTTTTTACCTCAATTGCTTCACCTAACTAATGTGGCCCTTCCCGTCAAATTTGACAGACAATGCAGTCAAGCCATGCTGCATGTATGCAGTAGGCAGACTTCATATTTTTTATTAGAATAACATTAAAGCCTAGTCTTCATGTTTGCATCGACAAGATTAGTTGCTCACTATAGCAACTGTATGTGATGATAATTGTGCCTTAAAATAGCACCTTGCGGGAAGGTCAGGCTTGTTGTTACCATGGCGACCATGGGTTGCCTACTTTTTATGTCATTTGTAGATTAAATGAAAAAGAGTGAAAATATCTTAGTAATATAGTTAATGTTAACAGTAAAATAGGGATTTATAATATTCAATTGCATAATTTGTAATAATTAGATCATGATTACTGAGTTATACATTTAAAATAGTTTATTTTACTAATATTTTTGTATTTTATACAAAATTAAAATCGTTATTTAATTACAAAAAAAATTAAATTGTACTCATATTTTTGTATTTTGTGTACTGTAGTTTATTTTATTAATCAAATATGCATGCTTGTTTAATAATCTTATTCATGTTAATTGTATAACTAATTCACCAGTTATTTGATTTAGAAAGTGTAAATGTTTTCATTTTACTCTTATTTTTGTATTTTATTCAAAATTGTTTATTTTAGTAATGAAGTAATGTTTAAATTTGAAAATGTATCTTTTTTTATTATAATTAATTTGATTATAATTATTTAGTTAAACATGAACATTTTTCAACGTACTATTTACAATAAACACATTAACCAATATTTAACAAAATTAAAAATCCTTCATTTTATTTGTAATATTTAAATATTTTTCTATTATTACAATAAATCAATCCATTCATCCATTTTCCTACAATGAATCAATAACAACTTAATGAGATCAACAAATAAAAATAATAAAATTCTATTAAATTGGCCAAATGCAGGAGGGAGGGAAAACAGCTAAATTAATGCAACCCATATTGCAGGCTACTTACGTAAATGTTTAGCCTGCCAGATTAAAGAACAGCGCCATATTTTGTCCACCATGTTAATTCCCAGCCTGTGTTTTGCACGCAGCTACAAAACGTTCCTGCCCAAGGACATGCGCGTGCAGATCGAGGGTTGCAGCTTCCTGACGCGCAAGCGCATCCGCTTCCGCTTCAAGCGCTTCGTCCAGCAGTTCAGCCAGTTCCGTACCACCGCGCGCGACCTCAAGCTCAAGTATCTCATCAGCATGGAGTCGCTGGAGAAGGCCTTCTACACGGAGACCTTCCAGGTCCGCGAGGGGTCCAGTGGCCAACTCATCCTGCTGGTGGCCGCCGACACCGGCATCCAGTGGTGCCGGGAGAAACTGAAAGATTCCGACCAGGTTGGTGCACGTGGTGGACCCACTGGACCGTAAATATTAAATGTTGGAATCATTTTGTGCTTTGTAAGCTGCAAAGACAATATTCCCATACCGTATAATCGTCTGTCCCAATTGGAATGAATGGAAATGTCATCTGTTCCTACTTCCCTACCCTAACAAATCAGTCTGAGAAGCAATGAAGAAAAAATGCTCACGTTTGGCCCGATTGTCTTTTTGCCTTTATAAAAAATGACAATTGACTTGTTACTCAGCAGTCTCACATTCTTAAAAAGTCAAGTGTTTATAATCAACCCTAACCCTATAATCTATTTAGTCTGAGTAAACTGTTCCTTTTATTAAATTGCATAAAACATGACCCTCCTTTTTGTATGATCAAAATGAAATGTTCATTTCAAATCTTTTCAATTGCTTGGGTTTAATATTGTGTTGATCATATTAAAACGGTCCATTATGTATTTTTGAAAAGAAGCAGGAAAATATGTTTTAATCCATTATATAGAAAACATTTATATCTGGGGGGAAAAAAATATTGCATATTACAATACAGTATTTGTGGAAAATAAATAATAAACCATAAGCCCTAACTTTAAAGGCATTTTTTCTCCCAAATAATCTTTGTAATTTTCTGAATTTCGGGCCTTGCAGCTTCCACTTTTTCAAGGCTGAACATCTTTACCCACTGCCACACATCTATGATTTTATTATTTTTTGCCCATCACCTTTCCAGCGGGTATTTTTTTTTTTTTTACTTCTTTTGACTTCAATGTTGTTGGATCTCCCCCAGGAGCTGCAGACACTGTGTGACTTTCCGGAAGTTGTTGACATCAGCATCAAACAGGCCAACAAGGAGGCCACCTCTGAGAGCCGCCTGGTCAACATCAACAAGCAGGATGGCAAGAACCTGGTAATTTCAGCATGGCACTGAAAGGCAAAACGTGGATTTATAATGCGACATATAATTTAAAATTGACGTTAATTGCTATCTACCCATTTAGGGTGAAATTACACAACAGAGTATTTTTTATTTTTTGTAATCTGCTTATTTCAGGGATGTGATTTTTCCGCTAATTCGCGGAATTCCGCTTTTTTTATCCCCCCCCCCAAAAAAAAATTCCGATTTTTATTTTATTTATTTATTTTTTTTATTTTTTATTTTTTTAGTAGTTCATTGTGTATGCACATGACTCCGACAGATAACATCTTCTGCTATAACAAAGACATTTGTGGTATGCTCTAATATGAGTTACTTTTCATTTGGTCATGATACAATTATTTGTTCATGAAATTTGAACTCTTCAACATTATTTATGTGTTAATTTAGTAATCACATGAGTTAGATATGATGATATTCTCAGTGATAGTTTTTAAAAGCAAAGGCAGTCCAATGTTTTTGAATGTGACTGATTTTGAGTTGACTAAAACTGCCATTTTATATGGGATAGTTCAATATACATTGAAAATTTATGCTCTTGTTTTGTCTATTTCTTTGTCATGTGAGTGCATTGAAAGTACTTAAAAACACGGAAAACCCATGAGCTCCGGGGGGCTTTGCTGGGACCTAGCTGGGTGCCAGCGGCCCCCAGACCCCCGGCTAAATTTTCAGATAATTTCACTTTGGTCAAATCACATCCCTGTTATTTCTGAAAATGTGTCTGTGAGCGAAGCCGTTCAGATTTTGGTCCTAATTTAACAGATTTTCTCCCCTCAAGGCCAAGATCCGCCATTTTCTTTTCTCACAAGCCGGACTATATAGAGCCCCTATTATTGCGAAGCGAGGAATTCAGCAGTTCTGCAGTGTTGTTGGATGCACTAATTAGTTTGGAAGAAAACTGTAGCTCCAAAAGAGGAGTTCAAAACATTTGACATTCTCCCATCCAAAGTGTTTTTTTTTAAATATATGACTTTTGCCTTTTCAGTGAACCTGAAACTGATGATTAAAAAAAAAAAAGAGAGCGAAATCCTGTATGTGCCTGGGATTTGCACCAAATGTAATAGCCTGTTACATCATTCCTCCATTTTGTGGAAATCTGATTAATAGGTTTTGTAAACATGCAATACGATAAACATTACTTACCGAAAATAGAGGAAAAAATAATATACAATGTGTATTTTGTTTAATATTTCCAATTGTCCATTTTTCCCAGGAGTTGGAGTTCCCCAGTCTATCTGAAGCGCTCTCCTTCGTGTCCCTGATCGACGGCCACTATCGGCTCACTGCGGACGCGCATCACTACCTTTGCAAAGAAGTAGCGCCCCCTAGGCTGGTGGAGGCCATCGCCTGCCACTGCCATGGCCCGGTCTCGTAAGTGATTAGAAAACAGGCTTTTTATTTAAAGCTAGTTTTTTTTTACTTTATCATTTGAAGCTACTTGTGATCTCTGATGACGGAGTGCGACTTTCCTCGTAGGATGGAGTTCGCCATCAACCGACTTCAGAGATCGTCAAACAAGCGTGGCTTGTACATTTTAAGATGCAGTCCCAAGGACTTCAACAAGTACTTTCTGACGTTCCCCATTGAGGTATGCAAAGAACAGAGGGAAATTGTATTCATATCGGAATTGGCAAACTAGTTTTATATGCTGAACACATTAAGCACGCATTCTGGACCTAAAAGAACAGCGATTGGCCTGGCAAAGGCTGATGTTTATCAGTGGTGGCACAGAGAACTGCGAAAAAATGTGACACTTATCTCTGCAAAACAATCTCGGTTCTGGCATATCTGGCATAACTCGTGTCTATTCAGCATCTAGCCTTGAATATACCAATATACTACAAAAACTTAGTGATTCTGATTTGCTGCTTTTCCTTGTGCCTTCTCCCAGGTGTATGACTCAGTCGAGTACAAACACTGCCAGATCACCAGATCGGCCAGCGGCGAGTTCAATCTCAGCGGAACCAAGAGGAACTTCAGCAGCCTGAAGGATTTACTGGGCTGCTACCAAAAGGAAGCAGTGCGCTCCGATAGCTTCATTTTCCAGTTCAGCAAGTGCTGCGCTCCAAAATCTAAAGGTAGGCACTAAATTCAAACACTATATAAACACATCCTTTTATAAGCTATAGAAGACAATTAACTCATTCAAATCCCAAAAACGTATAAATAGGTGTTTTTTTTTATACTTTGTCCTTCACTCCCAAAAACGTATTTGTTTTTTATGCTAGAGGATACAGAAGGCTTTGATACAGCTTCTGACATGAAGCAATCATAGTTATTACAAAAAAACGGCCAGCAGGTGGCAGCAGAGTATAGGAGATCAGCCAGGGCCATGTGGCAAAAACTCTTTTTGCCAGTGTTTTCAACAGGTTTCTGAACAATGATTCAACTTACCTATATGCTATTGCTAATTGCTGCAAAACAGAAACAGATAAAAAAAATTATCTTTTTTTCTGATGAGAGAAGAGAGATTAACTCTTTGACTGCCAAAAACGTTAAATAACGTTTAGTAAAATCCTAGGGAGGAGTGCCAAAGACGTTAAAAGACGTTTGTTTCAAAACAGAGGTGAAACTAACCATTTTCTATTGTTGATTACTGAAAAACGGAATAAGGTAGAAACAAACTTTTTTTTTCTGATGAAAGATGAGAGTCCAATCTTTCATTTGGTACTATATGTGTTTCCATAGTCCAAACACATAATTTTCTGTGGACCTTGAAAGATCAGTCAAAATGCTTAAATCGGCTGGCACCCACGGCATCCCTTTTCTGAAAACGTCTGGCAGTCAAAGAGTTAATCTTTCTTTTGGTAGGTTCCATGTTTTTTATAGCAATAGAACAGAATACTCTGTGGACCTTGCAAAATCAGTCCAAATCCAGTAAAAGAGCCGGGAGCGAAGGGGGTTGCTTCAGGGAGAATGGCTGTGAGTGAATTGACCTTAAAATCGATCATGAAACACACGGAGCCAATGTAGTGATGTTAAAATGAATGTTGCAGGGTAGGGTGTTTTTTTTTTTTTTTGTAACTTTGCAACACAAAGCTAATGTAATCTCTTAACTATCAATCAGCATTATCTTTGGAAAGACAGAATTTTTGATACGTACTGGCTCTCATTTGACTGCAAAAGTGTACCTAATGAAGCATCCAGTGTACGTGAAATGTTCTTTTTAAGTTAAGTCGAAGCCATTAATGCGTGCGCCTGTGGAACAATACCCGTGCTTGTCAAAGAGGATGCTTTAAAAAGAAAAGTGTTCCAGCAGGGCTCTTGCCACTTTTCCACGGCATTGGCTCCATGCTAATTCCTTAAGGCTCGTCTTTCAAACACTTTGTCTAAAGCTCCTCGTATTGTAGCTGCTTGTCTTGTCTTGTCTTGTCTAAAAACAAGAAATCATGGAGGACAAGAACTCGTTGTCTTCAATCCAGACAGCGCATTTTTACATGGGAGAATTTTCTGTGGCGAATGTATTTTTCTCAGAGGGGGGGGTGGGGGTACTTTCAAGCGCCAACTGTAAAGATGAATGTAAAATCGATGATTTGTTGGGGAATGTGTACTGTATGATGTCACTTGCATAGTCTTGTGTTCAGTTCAAATGACAAAACAAATCTAGACCAGAAAATCCAACCAAGAACGAAGACCGCAAACCATGAACAGAATCTGTGAACAGAAGCTAGTGACCAAAAACCAGATACCATAAACCATGACCAGAAAGAAACCTTGACAAGACAAAAGCTCTGAGCATAAGTACAACCAAAATGTAGTACCAAAAAAACATTACCAAAACAACCAAAAAACCAGACCAAAAATCAAACCCAAAGACAGTGGCCTAGAACCAGGGATTCAAAATATTAAATAACACCAAAAAACAAGAGACCAAAGTAGAGAAAAAAATAATGACCAGAACCATGACCAAAACATAAATGTGGAAGAAAAATATATGACCAGAAACTCCCTAAATTATGACCAAAATTGATGTCCAAATTTAATGCGGAACACAGCTATCTTGCTTTGTATATTTTTAATTTAAAAAGCTTAAATAAAGTCTGCGTCTCTAAACAACCAACAATATGACTAAAAAAAGAAAGATCATGATAAACACAATCCCCCAAAAATCATGTAAAAAAAAAAAAAAACTAATCTGATAGTTTTTTTCTATTAGTAATAGACCAAAACTATTAACAAAACAGCAAATATGCATAGACGAATATTGAAGATATTGTAGAACTAGTTACTTTTTTCTTTAGATTTTGAAAATGTGTGTACCATCCAAACAAATACAATATAACAATAAAACCATTTTAAAATTCGCTATAAATATGGGAGTTCGTAAGATGTAATCTCAAATCAACATTTTTCAGGAAATGATTTAGCATTATTTGAATTGAACCCAGGTTCATAAAAAAAAAAAAAACATGTCTGTTGGTCTCAGTCACTTTAATTTGTTGTTCATGCAGGGCATTTGTCAATTTGTTCCCTCACAGCCAGAAAGACGTTTTAGATACGAATGTTTTTTTTTCTTTCTTTTTAAATTAGAAAAGTCCTGTCTGCTGGTATGCCGGAGAAACAAGGCGTCCGACATTCCTCCCTCACCGTCACTGCATCGGCCCAATGTCAGCCAGATGGTCTTTCACACCATCAAGAAGGAAGATCTGGAGTTTGTACGTTTTTTTTTTTTTTCTTTTTTAATTCACTTTGAGCCCTTTATTATTTTTGCTTACGACACCTGCATTCCCTGCGACCTTCGTCAGATGGAGAGCCTCGGCCAAGGGACGTTTACTAAAATATTTAAAGGTGTGCGCAAGGAGCTTGGAGACTACGGACTCGTGCATCAAACCGAAGTGGTCATGAAAGTCCTGGACCAGGCCCACAGGAACTACTCTGAGGTAGGGCTTGGCCAAATGGCTTTCAAATAACATCTCACATTTCCCCCCAAATATCCCATTTCAGATTGAAATTGTTTTTTTTTTTTTACACCTTCATTTTTTTATGTCATTGGAAAGCTTGAAAATTATAAATAAAATATTAGGAAAAAAGAGACAAATGAGACACATAATGAAACGTGCCAATTAGAGCACGGCAAGCTGTGTTGTCAAATGGGATTTGTTGATGAAATATGCCAACGGTTTAAAATGCTTGTTCTCCTTTAAAGAGCTGAAATTGAACACCATTGCTTTTAAAAAATATATATATTTTTTTAATAAATGGAAAATCAAACAGAGAAAGGAAAAAAAATGACATTATTTAAAACTTGAATATAATTGATGTCATCCTAAAAATGTATATTTATTGTGCTGCCACTTGCACAATTGCTCACAGTGCCGAGAGGCTCATCTTGCGACTGTCACATGACCAAACCCAGACAACAGGTGAGCCGTGACAGTCGTTACCTTAGCCCTTAGGCCAGAGGTGGGCAATCTCGGTCCTCGAGGGCCGGAGTCCTGCAGGTTTTGGAGGTTTCTCACTTCCAACACAAGCTGATTCCAATCAACAGGATCGTTATCAGGCTTATGCAGAGCTTGCTGATGAGCTGATCATATATCAGCTGTGTTGGAGAAGGCCAACATGCAAAACCTGCAGGACTCTGGCCCTCGATGCCCACCTCTGCCTTAGGCCATAGGTGTCATACTCCGGTCCTGGAGGGCCGCAGTCCTGCAGGTTTCGGATGTTTCCCTTCTCCAACACGGCTGAAATTTGATTCTTAGGCACATTTTTAGTCAACGGCAAGTGGTAAAATTGCAGCACCTCAAGCTTTTTAAATAGATCAATATTGAACTGTGTTTATATCTAATTTGGCCATTTTGGCCAATTGAAACCTACAAAAACGACATTTTGCTTTAAAATTCCTTGTTATTGACTGAATTGAATCATACAATTTGGGTCAAATGGCTTTCAATCTAGATCTAATCCTTTTTTTTTTAACCAATGTATTAGTTTTTGGAGGCATTTCATGTAGTATTCTCTCTTTTTCCGAAAGGCACAGTAATGGTTTTCTGCGTTCCAATGAAGCTAGTGAATAAGGCAGTTTATGGTTTTTAAATAGTGGAGGTACGAGAGACCCGCTGCTGACCATGGAGAATTACATTTTAATTTAAGAAGTGTAAGCTCTGTCTGTTGGCTGTAGAAAGACTTTTTGTGTTAAAAAAAAAAACATTTGGACTATTTCTTTTCTTCCCCCCCTGAGAGTTTGAACATTTTCATCAATGGTTGGTAGATTCTGTACACACAGAATGGCAGGACAAGCTCTCTTTAATCTCGTTTTGGGGGATGGGGGAAGCTCTTGATTTCCGCTCATGTGGTGGTTAAAGGAAGTGCGGATTAGTTCCACTTGTGTCCCTTTTTGTCGTCGTCACGGACGTCTTACGTGTTTTGTTTTGGTTTCCTATTTGCTCTCCCGGCAGTCTTTCTTTGAAGCGGCCAGCATGATGAGCCAGCTGTCCCACAAGCACTTGGTTCTCAACTACGGCGTGTGCGTGTGTGGCGAGGAAAGTAAGTCAACGCCGCACACACGCTCACTTGTAAGATACTACAAACCTTTTTCTCATCCAGAGAAAAGTCTGGAGCCCGTATTTTTTCAAAAGTGTTAAGGTGCCGTTATGTGAGTTAAACTGAGAGGCCGATGGGGGTAACTGATATTGCCTCTCTTCAGACATCATGGTGCAGGAGTATGTGAAGTTTGGCTCCTTGGACACCTACTTGAAGAAGAAGAAGAACTCGCTGAACATCCTGTGGAAGCTGGAGGTGGCCAAACAGCTAGCCTGGGCCATGAACTTCCTGGTATGTAGTCGGTAGTTCGAAGGTTGAATCCATCTGAAAAAATAAGCAATCAGTAAAATTGTTCGTATGACCAAAAACTAGTTACAGGCGAGCACCGATACCAGGTATCGATATTGGGCCGATACTTTGCCTTATTTCAAGGTATCGGTGCACACAATGGTGGGCGATATATCTTTCGACTGCCCTCTTGTGGCCGTTTTCGGGTCAAGAGCTAGAAATGAGAAGAATAGAAAATTATTATTTTGATACAATATTAAGGAAAAATCTTTAAAACTAATTTTATATATTAACTCATTCACTCTGAGCCATTTTCACTGGAGTAACCCCCTTCGCTCCCGGCTGTTTTACTGGATTTTGACAGATTTTGCAAATACCCACAGAATATTGTGTTTTATTGCTATAAAAACTTACCAAAAGAAAGATTAGAGTCTCTTCTTTCATTAGAAAAAAAGTATACTTCTGTTTGTTGTGCGGCAATTAGCATTAGAATGTAGCTAAGCTAAGAATATCGCTTTCATCATTATTCACAAATCTGTTTTTGCAACATGGCCCTGGTTGTTCTCTTATACTCTGCTGCCACCTGCTGGGCGTTTTTGTAATAAATACCATTGCTTCAACCGTTCTCTTCAGTTCAGAGGCTGCATCAAAGCCTTCTGTATGCTCTGGCATAAAAAAAAAACATAAAAACACATAAATACATCTTTGGGAGCAAATGAGTTAAAAGTACTAGTGGTTTCAGTACTTGGTATTGGTATCGATGACTACTCAAGAGTTGAGTACTCGTAATAGTATCAGTCTGAATAAAAGTGTTATCGAAGCCAAGACTTACAACCAAAACATACTACAAAAAGTGTAAACCGAAAATGAAAATGAAAACCAAGTTGCCAAAACATCTCTTATGTTTAAGCTCATGAAACTGGCGTACCTAATAAAGTGTCCAGCTTTGTAGATGCTGCTCAATACGTCACTAAAAGCTTCGTTATCCGTCCAATCAAAATGGCTCATCACCGTTTTTTTCTGCCCGATGTGCAGGAAGAGAAGCGCCTGGTGCACGGAAACGTGTGCGCCAAAAACGTGCTGCTGATCCGAGAGGAAGACCGCCGGGCCGGGAACCCGCCCTTCATCAAGCTGAGCGACCCCGGCATCAGCATCACTGTCCTCCCTAAAGACAGTGAGTATGCAGCTACATTTACATTCTTTTCTAATGTCTTACAGTACAGTCCTTTTTCTTTTTTTTTTTTTACAAACATGATATGAAAAATGAGTGGTGGTTTCTGGGGGGCAGGATCAGAATCATGACATTTCAATTCATTTTACTAGAGAAAATCCATTTATTGAACGTGGCTTGGTCATGAAATGAATTCAACTCCTTAGTCAAGGCACCGTTATAAAAACTAAAACAGCAGTTGTCTTCAACAACTGATGGCTGTGTGTGTGTGTGTGTGTACGATACGATACGATATACTTTTATTTTCCCCGTGGGGAACTTTTTCCTGGACTCCGTCCAGCTGCAGTTTACAGTAAGGAAAAAACAACAGAATAGAAAGAGATAAAATCAAAATTAAATAAGAAGTGCAGCAGTAGTTTACAGTAAGAAAAACAACAGAATAGAGAGATAATTAAAATAAATAAATAATACACACACTCCTATATATATATATATATATATTGCACCACTTAGTTAATGTCGGTTATTAAGTAATTTGATGGATGTCGGCAGGAATGAGTTCTTGTAGCGGTTCAGCCTGGTTCTGGGGGCCCTGAATCTCCTGCCGGAAGGCAGCGGCTGGGACTCATGATGCAATGTATTTTTGCTTGTGGCCAGTTCTGATTGAGAGGATCCCGTGGGTGCCCCCCGAGTGCATCGACGACCCCGCCAGCCTGAGCCTGGCGGCGGACAAGTGGAGCTTTGGCGTCACTCTCTGGGAACTCTGTAGCGGCGGAGAAAGGCCGCTAGCGGCGCTGGATGACTCTAAGGTGACTGTTGAAGGAATTGCGTAAAAACAATATAAATCAGGACCAAAGAAAATCTGACCTTGACACGTGACCAAGGTCACAAAAGTACTTGACCAAAGACACATGGTCACACATACATCAACTGAAATCCTTGTATGTACTGTACCCTTAAACCGTGACCAAAGAACAAAGAACCACGACCAAAATCAATTAGCAAAAAAAAACATTTTCCCCACTACTCCAGAAATGCCTGTTCTACGAGGACCAGCACCAGCTTCCCGCGCCCAAATGGACCGAGCTGGCCAATCTGATTGGCAACTGCACGGACTACGAGCCCACGTTCCGGCCGTCGTTTCGCGCCGTCATCCGTGACCTGAACAGCCTCTTCACGCCAGGTTGGTCGATGTGCTCAAGCTGTTCTCGTTCCTGTCAGGGATAAACACATTTGTTGTCGTGTCCAACAGACTACGAGCTGATCGTAGACAGCGACATCCTTCCCAACCGGACGGCGGCGGCTTCCGGCTGGACTTCGGGAGGCTTCGAAAGTCAGGAGCCGGCCCAGTTTGAAGAGAGACACCTTATATTTTTACAGCAGCTAGGAAAGGTAGGGCTCAGCCATGTTGAAGGTTTTTTTTTTTAACAAAAATCATGAATTAAAAAAATAAATAAATAAATTACCAAAAATCATGACTAAAACAATTCACAAATTGACGGCTATAGACGTAAAAAATTCATTTAAACTATTTCTAGTAGTTTAACATTTTTTCCACTTTTGTTAACAAGAGTATGAAAACATTTACAGTTAACTATTGAAGTCATGCGATTAATTACAATTAAAAACATTTAACCGCCTGACGCGTTAAAAAAAAAAAAAAAAAAAAAGATTATTCAAAATTAGGGGCGTCAGGCGGTTAAAATTTGTAATCGTAATGAATTGCATGACTTTACTAGTTAAGTCACGATTAATCACAAATTTTATATCTGTTCTAAATGTACAATAAAAAAAATCTAGCTTTTCATACTCTTGTTAAGAAAAGTGGAAAAAATGTTAAACTAATAGAAATAAGTTCAAGTGAATTTTTGACGTCTAGCTGTCAATGGCAGTGAATGAAATACCGTGACCATTTTTATCTCTTGCCCCCCCCCCAAAAAATTAAAATGCAACAAAAAAAAATCTGACCAAAAATGTGTCTAAAAATTGGACTCGACTAAAACCATAACCAAATTCCATGACTATTTTTATGTTTGCACCAAAAAAACATTACTATTTTACCTCCTGACTAAAAATTACCAAAACCTGACTAGATTTCATGACTAAAAACATTTTAATGTCGTGACCAAGATCATGACCAAAAACAATGATCAAAAACATAACAAAAAATCTGACCAAACGAAAACATACTCAAAAACATGACCAAAGATAATCACTAAATAAAATACAATTACCCTCATGACCCAAAACTACAATGATCAAAATTAAAAACATGACTCAATACCATAACCATTTCCCACATCATTATAATTAAAAAGCATTATTAAAAGTCTAACCAAAACGATTAACACAATCACAAATCTGACCAACCTTACAAAAAAATCCATATCCAAAAATGCAGGAAAAAATCTTACCAAAATGAATGACTGAAAATCATGACACGAAAAACATGACCAAATAATATTTATTTGGTGAGCAAAAACTGCAATGAAAAATCATGTTTTACCCCATGTCCCAAAAAGTTTTATTATACCATTTCTAAAATTGACCAAAACTCTTAACTATGAACGTGACCTCATTACAAAAAATATTACTTCTTTCCACCACAACCAAAACAATACAATCTAAATCCATGTCCACCCAAAAAAAAATGATGACCATCCATCTATTTTATTAAAAAAAAAATTAAATCTTGACCATTGTTTATCTTTTCGTTTCAGGGCAACTTTGGCAGCGTGGAAATGTGCCGCTACGACCCTCTGCAGGACAACACGGGCGACGTGGTGGCCGTGAAGAAGCTGCAGCACAGCACAGCGGAGCACATCCGCGACTTTGAGCGTGAGATCGACATCCTCAAGTCTCTGCAGCACGAGAACATCGTCAAGTACAAAGGTGTCTGCTACAGTGCAGGTATGTATGGCCAAAAGACTGTGACCAAAAATCATGAGCAAAAACTTAATGTAGACTATACACCCAAACAATCACAACCAAATTATACAAGCAAAAATCTAACAAAAAACTTCAATTACAAAAAAAATTCCACGTTCAAAACCCATTACCAAAAACGCAAAAAATAAATTGACAAAATACATGACCAAAAATCATGACTAAAATCATTGGCAAAAACTATGACCATTTTTATCTCATGACCAAAAAAATCTTACCAAAAACATGACCAAAAATCATGACTAAAAACACAACCAAAAGTCTTGACTGAAACCAAAGCCAAGTGCCATGACTATTATTTTTTTGACCAAAAAAAAAGACTAAAAACATGACATGAAAATTGTGACCATCTGAACCGAAACTTGGAACCAAAAATCAGGACCACAACCATAATTTATGACTAAAACGACACAATTATATCTTATAACTTTGTATATATACCCTTGACCAAGTCTCACTCCAAAAAGTCACATCCAAAAAAACATGACTCAAGATCACCAAAAATAATGACAAAAACATGTAAAAAAAAAAAAACATGACCAAAAACTATTACCAAAACTCACAACCAATTTTTATATCCATAAGTCATGGTCAAAATTTACAACTAAACAATCGTGACTAAAATATTCACAACCAAAACTCACAACCCAAAAATACATGACTAAAACTTAGGACAAAAGATATAAGGCGAAAAATGGATGACCAAAACTCACATCCAAAAAAAACATGAC
Source organism: Vanacampus margaritifer (assembly GCF_051991255.1). Lineage (NCBI taxonomy): Eukaryota > Metazoa > Chordata > Actinopteri > Syngnathiformes > Syngnathidae > Vanacampus > Vanacampus margaritifer. The sequence goes on from NC_135434.1 coordinate 3,442,174, forward strand.
CAAAAATCTTGAGCTTAATTTAAGACCAAGGCTCACACAAAAAAGTGACCAAAAAATAATGACCAAAACTAACAATCAAAATTCACGACCAAAACAAATGACCATAAAAAACATGACCACATTTTGTGATCATCACGACTAAAAATCACAACCAAAAATCCAAAGCTCATTTGTATTTTTTCCTCAGGCCGGCGCAATCTGCGCCTCATCATGGAATACCTTCCCTTCGGAAGCCTGCGGGACTACCTCATGAAGAACAAGGAGAGGATCGACCACAAGAAGCTGATGCACTACACCTCCCAGATCTGCAAGGTCTGCTGCCACTTTGCCGCCACGTTCTTCTACAAAATTGCCTTCGCTCGTGAGCATCGTCCTAGTATCGCGTGCGTGCAGGGAATGGAGTACCTGTCCGGCAAGCGCTACATTCACCGCGACCTGGCCACGCGGAACATCCTGGTGGAAAGCGAGCAGCGGGTGAAGATCGGCGACTTCGGGCTGACCAAAGTCCTCCCTCAGGACAAGGAGTACTACATGGTCAAAGAGCCAGGAGAGAGCCCCATCTTTTGGTAACCCACCCCCCCCCCCCCGCCCGCCCACTCCCGACTTCCTCATTGCATCCTGACGCCAGCTCTCCTCCTCAGGTACGCACCCGAGTCGCTGACGGAGAGCAGGTTCTCCGTGGCGTCGGACGTGTGGAGCTTTGGAGTGGTGCTCTATGAACTCTTCACCCACAGCGAGAAAAACTGCAGCCCGCCGGCCGTAAGCCACCACACACACACTAATAGCTTTTTTTTCTTTTTTTTTTAAGTACACATACTGGACACACTAAAAAAATCGAATAAACTGGATGTAATCCACAAAATCTAATTTGCACAATCTAACTTGAGCCATGCATTATTGACTTAGCAGTTAGCATAGCAGTCTGTTGTCCTCCATTTTTTTGGGGTTTTACTCCCTTCAGATCTTCATGTCCATGATGGGCAACGACAAGCAGGGCCAGCTGATCGTCTACCACCTGATGGAGCTGCTAAAGTCGGGCAGCAGACTGCCACAGCCTGTCCACTGTCCCGCCGAGGTAAGTTTGTCATTTGTGACAACGGGACAACCTTACATCTAGGTGGCGTGGCTTCAAAAACGCAGAATCTCCTTTAATGGCTTCCACTCACTGGATTTTCTTCCTGTCATGACAAATATAGAGGAGCAAAACAGCCCAAATTCAAAATAAATAAATGACTAAATAAATAAATGATTAAAAATGAAAATAAAAACGGATATAGAAAAATTGTATTCAAAAATTTAATCCAAAAAATTATATATAAATGGAAACAAAAATACATATACATAAATAAATGCATTTGTATTTAATTTTAGAATGATATTTTTTAATATCAGTTTCTATTTTCATGTTTAGTCATTTTTTTATTTTGAAATTTGGCAGTTTTGGTCCATACTGCCAGGATGAAATGTTATTCAAATGAGGTGGTCCTAACTGGTCGAGTGAGCGGCTCGGCGAAGATGGAAGTCTCGCCGGCTTGCATGGAGAGCTCCAGCAATGGACGACTATCTTGTCCACTGTCACCACGACTTGTTGTCCAGCAACTCAAGTTGCAAGTTGTGACTAAATAAAGGACTAAAAGTGAAAACGAATGTAAAAAATATAATTTAAAAAAATGTCATTTATTTATTTTTTATTTTGGCAGTTTTGGTCTGCCATAGTCAAAAGTCTGGAAATCCTGTGAAATAAAAATGATCTAACAAAAATCAAAATCAAATTACAGATGTGCGTGTTAACGAATGAATTGACGTCACGTCCATGCAGATTTACGAGATCATGGAGGAGTGCTGGGACAACGACTCGAGCCAGCGTCCGTCTTTCAATGAGCTGACACTGCGCATCGACCTGCTCAGGGACGCCGAATGAACCCGCCCAACCCGTTATCACCCCAAGTGCCGCAGCTTGTCTTTTCAACTTGATGCTACCGTAAAGGGGGAGAGGAGGAGGAGGAGAATAAGAACTCGTCCAACCACATCTGGCTGAATGTTTTTATTTCTGTTGAAAGATATTCAGATGCATTGTAAACTGTGAGTAGACTTTTTGGGGGGGGTCACATTTCAAAATGGAGATTCTTACTTAGTGCGTGCGTGCGTGCGTGTTAGCCAAATAAACTGCTAGCAGGGCTAGCCGTCACCATCTTGTTTCAAACCCTGGGAAAAAAAGGACTATTTTCTATGTAAGTGTGTATATACACTAACAGTATATATTTGTGTACATATGTCTAGATTGTTTTGTTTTTTTCTTTCTAATTCTAATATGCTGGAGATTAAAGCCCCCGTATTGCTTCACATTGAAGTTTTTGGGTAAATAAGTGTCTTGAGTCAATATTTTTAGAATTATTATGAAAATAAAAACATGCCCTTCAGACAAATATCCCGAGGAGCTAACTCATCGTTTGTTTATGTAGTGCAGTGTGTTGGCGTTGCAGTGGCGCTTCTCTTTGTTGGAGAGACAAAGCAGACATGGCAGAACATAGGCAGGCAATTTCTTCGAGTCTTGAGTAAAGTTTAGATATTGGTAATTACTCTTAAGGTGGATATGCTCATTTGGCTAACGTTAGTTTGCTTTGCTAATGGCGCAAAGTGCTTACTACTAGCCTCGTGTTAGCTAGCCTACAGGTAAGTTCGAAATTAATATTATTGTCTTGTTGAAAATCAACATGTTGCTGTCTTGTTTGGAACTTGACGCTTTAAGTGGAAATGCTTTTTTTGGCTAACTTTAGTTTGCTTTGCTATGCTAATGGCTCGAAGTGCTCGCTAGCCTCGTGTTGGCTAGCCTACATTTCAGTCCAAAATTGGCACCATTCAATATCCAGGTGTTTTCTAAATTTGTTAACCTTCTTATTAATAATACTAGTTGTTTGAAAATCAACATGTGTTTGATCGTCCTCTACTACTAAATGAATATGAATTCATAGTTTATTTGTGAGACTGCACATGCCCCATTCTACATGATGTCATCAGCGGACTAGTAATAATAATCCTATTTGTATTAGGCCTGCACAAATAAGAATCAGCCACGTCGCTGGGCCTCCATTTAAAAGCAACGCAACTGTGAGTACTCTGTACTGTCATTTGGGTTTCCATGTACCTTGAGTGGACCAGTAATTGAGAAACAAGATGCAACTAAGCATATGCAGACGGGGCTTTTCATTAATCTCATCTATTGGCTTCATATAGTATGGTATTCATATTAGGGAGTTATCACAGAGGATAAAGAATGTAAGTCTGTTATATCATCTGCCTTCATTTGTTTCTGCATGGTTTGTGTTCAGGCACCAGTTGCTTAACAATACTGCCACGTAGATGCTAATATTAGATAGCCCGTGTGCCTATAGCGTTTCTCATTGTATGTTAGCATTAAGCTAATGGAGGCTATATGGTTAATAATTGCAAATAAGAGTTACCTTTTAAAAAGTACTTCGTGGATTATAGCTCTTATCTTGAAAAACACTTAAGTAGGGTCACTCGTATCTCAAGGCACCACTGTAAAAATAAAATCTACCACACATTTTAAACAAGGGTCTTGTTTAATTATTTGGTTTTCTTAGCAAAGACAAAAAAAAAACACAGATTGGTTAGAAAGTAAACCATCGAGCATGTGACTGAGTCCAGTTAAATTAAGGTAAAACATCTTGAGGGGAGACGGCAGTAAATATGAAAAAAAAAAATCTACTACAGAAAATACAACGGGGAAAATAAATCTTTAAAATCAACATCAAGAACAAACAATAACATTGACAATACTACATGGACATATATTAAAAACAAATGGGGTGGTGTCAAGGCAGCATAAATTGAGGCACAAGGAATATTTTTCCGTGTTTTTGAGAAATACTGGAAAGTTCTGTTATGGTGCAATTAATTTATTTGTTTTAAGAAAAAAGCAAGTTGCACCTTTTGGTCCATTGAAAGAGTTGGTAACAACCCACATTACAGTCTACTTACAGTATATAAATGAAACACACAAAAAAAAAAATCATGTAGGCTTCAGTCCCAATGCCCGAGTAAATTAATCGGAAAATATGATGCAATAAATGTGAATTATGATTTGTAGACTTTAACAGGTTCTTTCGAGATCTTTTTCAAGTCTTTTTTGAGAATTGTACATCAAATGCTCAGGCGTGGACATCGGGACTGAGACAAAAGCCCTACGAGGAGGCCCTCTTCTCCTCGTAGGGGGATTCGTAGACCTCCATGGGGGGGCAGGTGCACATCAGGTTCTGGTCGCCGTAGATATCGTCGATCCGTGAGATGGTCGGCCAGAATTTAGTCTCGGGCCGAATGAAAGGCTATGCGGGACAAAACAGTTCAGTTCTGTTTTGGCTAATTCCAGCTAATATGCTTATTAAGATTAATTCCACAAGAATGAAACAGTAAATGTATCGCAGCGTAGGACACTCACCAAAGGGAAAGCGGCAAACTCTCTGGAGTAAGGTCTGTCCCAGGTGGAGGACGAGATGCAGGCCAGCGAGTGAGGCGACATCTGGAAGACGAACAAAGCTCAGGGGTCGGACGGATTTCCATAGTTGGTGGAATTTTATTTATTTATTTTTAACTCTGGTGGCAACAAAAACCTTGAGTGGGTTGACGCGAGAATCCATTCTGCCCTCCTCAATGTCGGCGATCTCCTGCCGGATGCCCAATAGGGCGTCACAGAAGCGATCCATCTCTGCTTTGTCCTCTGATTCTGTTGGCTCAATCATCAGCGTACCCGACACAGGCCATGACATGGTGGGTGCGTGAAACCCTAGAAAAAAATTAAAAGTTCAGATTTTAATTACACATTTATACAATCGTATTTAAAAACCATCACAAAGCTTAGCCTTTAGTTTGCTAGCTAAAATTAACTTTAAATCAATTAATTACAATTAAAAATGAAACTATCAACTTTGGCTATATCTTTCTTCCGCTGGAAGTAAACAAAACTGTTCTTGTTGCATTTCCTATTTTAAATTCAGCTTTGAAATGAAGACAGCCCTAACAAAAAAACTAAAAATGTAAAAAGTAGCCCCCAGGGAGGTAAAAGGTGAGACGTGAACTGACCGTAATCCTGGAGCCTCTTGGCCACGTCCACGGCCTCCACGTTGGCCGATTTCTTGAAGGGCCTCACATCCAAAATGAACTCATGGGCCACAAAGCCTGGTCATGCACACACACACACAAATACACGTCTTTATGGCCTGCATTTTTGTAACTTATGTGTAAAAACAAAAAAAATATTTTTGGGGTAATCAAATTACTTTCAATGTATGCGATGCAATTTTAAAATAAAATGATTAGAATATTCCACTACATACATTTTAATATTGTATTTAGTTTATTCATACTTCAAATATATTCTTAAGGTTTAAAAGTGACAAAAATCATTGTTCATTAAAACTATGACTTTTTCTTTTAGCCCCGCCTCATCAAAAAAGACTGGTTACTAAACTGTAAACAAAATATATTTTTTTAAATAATGCAATTAAAAAAGCTTTCTATCATTTAAAAAAATATTGCTTTGGCGCCATCTTGTGACATCTACAAGCATTTGCATATTATGTGGGCATCAGCTATGGAATTTAGCATTTTTTCCCCCAAAATGTTATTTAACAAGCATAATTAACAGTAAAACATCCATGGAATTAAGCAGTGCTTGGCCCCTGCCTTTGAGTCAGCATCATCAGTTTCTAGGCAGATTACCTATTATGGCTAAAAATAATTCATCTCGTCTACAAATCTATATCGTCCTGTGTTTTTTCTTTTTTAACAATTGTGCGAAACTAGTCAAGGTAAAGCACAACCTTTTTTTGTGCTAAAAAAAGAAAAACCACAGGACAAGATTAGCTATTGGCTTGAACATACCTTTGGCTCCTCTATAGAGGATCTTGTAGTGGCCCTCCAACCTCTTGGCCATGTAGTTGGCATTGAGGATGGCGATCTCTGTGGCATGAACCAGACCCTTGGCGCCCATCATCTGTCGTTCAAAAAATACATTTAGTCGAATACGAATATGATACTATACGTTTTGTTTTTTTTGGGGGGATACCAACCTTGATGTAGGCCCAGGAGATGGGCAAGATGGCGCTGGATCCCCACGGCGCGGCACTGATGGTGCCCAGGGAGCTGCTGCTGTTGACCGATTGCATGGAGACCACCGGGTGGCTCGGCAAGAACGGCGCCAGGTGAGATTTTCTGCTCGGGGCAAAACCGCAGCTTGTTAATGCTAATGCTAACTGCTAAACAGACTAGTATATGGATTGTAAACTGGCTAGCAAGGAATGGTCAAACGCTTTTCCATAGAGGCATATTAGTACTATTGGTATTAGTCCAGTGGGACTTACACTCCAATGGGACCCATGCCGGGTCCTCCGCCTCCGTGCGGGATGCAGAAGGTCTTGTGCAGGTTGAGGTGCGACACGTCGGAGCCGTAATCGCCAGGTCGACATAGGCCCACCTGTAACATTACTAGTGCTACTTTCACTTGTGCAGTAGAGATCCGGACATCACGTGACTATTCCCCGTGACTTCTTTTTTATTTTTATTTTTTTTGAAGAGTTGTTCACGGATGCCCAAGTAGTAATAACTTACAAATTTTGCTCACAACTCAAGACAAAAAGGTATCAGGTTGAGCAACAGCTGCTATTTTGAAAACTGGCGAAATAACCTGGCATGAGCAAGCGGCTCAACGATAATCGATTTACCAGCAGATAACAGACAGCACAGCACGCACGCGTACCTGGGCGTTCATGTTGGCGCCGTCAAGGTACACCTGGCCGCCGGCGCGGTGGATGAGCTCGCACACGTCCTGGATTTGCTCCTCAAACACGCCGAACGTTGACGGGTACGTGATCATCATGGCCGCCAGGTTGGCCTTGTGCTTGTCCACCTTGAAGGCATGAGACAGTTTGTCAATTTTTTTTTTTTTTTAAGCTTATAATGAATGATATACTTAAAAAAAAATAGTTTTTTAATTTATTAATTATTTAAAGTGCATTATTTATGGAGAACGTAGAGTAAAATGTTGGCATTATTTTTGCTAGAAAGCTTAAGAAATGTGAATCTAAATTTAGAATTATAACAAATCATAAAACACATTTGGTAATTTTAAGTGAATTATGATGAGAAAAATTAAGAAAAACATTGGAAAAACTTAAACATGTCAATTTAAATTTAGAATGGTAACACATTATTTAAAGATAATTAAACAAAGCACATTTGGTCATTTGAGGCAGACCTGAAGGTGCATTATTTACTTATTTTATTCAATGAGGGAAATATTTTAAGGCCAATAATAATAATAATAAAATATTTTTTTTAGTGCTTGAGTGATTAACTTTAACATTAAAAAATTGTAATGAACATGCTGGAAATAAAAATGAAAGTAGGAAGAACTAGTAATACAGTAGTTGAAAAAAAAATGCTAAAAAGGCTTATAATTACCACAAGATGGCACCAAAGCACTACATTTCTTTTAGAAAGCCTTTTGCTCTGTCTCATAGATTCCAAAGCAGAGGAATGCCTGGAACGACTTTTGAGTAGGCAGGAATTACCCAACATTAACGTTATGTATTGGAAAACTGTTTTAATTTTTTTTTAATAAAATAAAAAAGAAATTAAAAAAAACTTCTTTTTTTTTAACGAGTAACTTTTTTTTTTTTTTTTTATAATCAAAAAATTAGAATTTAAAAAGACGTTGTACCAGTCCTTTGAGGTGAGCCAGGTCGATGTTGCCGTCTTTGTCCACTTCCACCACTTGAACCTTCATGCCCGCCATCTGAGCACTGGCCGGGTTTGTGCCGTGTGCAGACTTGGGGATCAAACACACCTGCGATGCACACACAAAGACATCTCGTCAATAATTGCATCAAGAAGCCATTTCAAGAACTAGCAGGGGGCCGTCTAGTCCAACACTTTGAGACAGGGCTTCATTACTTGTAATCATAAAGCCAGGGCCAATCACTATTTTTAAACCCTCACCATGGAGGGTAGTTTTATTATTATTACCGGTAGTTTGTGGTTTGTTCCATTCCAGATTTAAAAATAATAATAATTATTTTAAAAGCTAAAAACAATCTGTGTTTTTAATTAACTACACAAAAAAAGACATTCATTAAAACATTTTCCCCCATTTGTATTTACAGAATTTTTTTTTCATTCTTACAACACCAATGTAAATGTAATTAATTAAAGAAATAATAATATAATGTACATAATAATGCATTTATACAAATTAGATGTCACAAATTCAATAAATTTGACAATCTAAATCAGGGTTTTCAGTCTTTTAGCCAAGTCATTATAAAAACTAACAAATGTTAAAAAAAAAAAAAATATATATATATATATATATATACACACAAAATAAATAAATACTTAAATCAGTCTTTTTTGTTTGATAAGTCTAGATATGTCAGATGTAAAAAAAAAATATAGTTTTTTATAAACATCTTTTTCTAAACTAAAATTTCAGACAGCATATAGTATGTTTTTTTGTTCTTAATTCATATTTTGTAAATACATGTATAATAACTGCAGTAATGTATATACTGTAAATTAACCAAGTAAATATTTTTCCAAATAAAAATTTTGGTGCACACTGTACAAACATGTATTAGATTAAAATTTTATATATTATTGATGGATTGCAGCATGGAAAAACATCCTTCAGCAGTGACCGTAATGATTTTTTGTGTGACCTGAGTGTTTAAGCGTCCTGCTGGTCACTAATTGATCTGCTGCCTTATTAGGGTGACACTCCTGACATTGCACAACAAATCCGGGGCACTTAGACCCGCAGGTTGGGCAATGTCCACAAATAACACACAGTGGCAAAACATAAACACCAAATATGGAATCTTGTCAATTTGGACTTTGACTTTTTCCAAGACCGGCCCCCCTATCTAAGACGCATACACATACCATTATAAACATGAAAAAAAGACGCATGAGAATACATGTGCAAAAAGTACAGTCAGCCCGTTCTTTAATCTCAGGGGACGTCTTATCTACAACTTGTTCTCAAGTGGTGGCCAATCAGCGAACATTTTGAACTGTGATGTCAGTGTCCCATTGTGTGGACAAGAAATGGGAGTGATAAAGATTACGCTTCTCAGTTACTCACTCACAAACAGAAAGGACAAAAAAAGTGACCCCAATTCTAACATTGGACTGTAAATCGTAAGATTATGAGTAACAAATTGTAATATTAAGAGAAAATGTTGTAATGTTAAGAGAATAAAGTTAATTGAGGGCCTAAAGTGAAAAAAGTCAGAATTATATGAGAAAAAAATCATAAGGTTAAAAAAAAAAAAGGTCGTTATATGTTCAAGAATAATGTTGATGCAATAATTATGATTTAAAAAAAAAAAAAGTTGTAATGTTGCGTGGAAAAATGTGCACTTTTAGTGAGAAAAAAAACATGGTAGAAGAAGTTGTAGTAGGTACGAGAATTAATTTGCAGTCGTTATTTAAAAAAAGTCTACAAAAACAACGTGCAAGAATAAAGTCATAAATTAAATACAGACATTTGCGCAAGCACAATAATAAACATATTGTTAAGCATTATTGCTAAAGCGCATCATTCACAGCAATCCTCATTGACTTCAGTGCAAATACAGCATGATGACATTGTTGTTTTTGTGCATCACTTACGCTTCTTGAAGTCTCCCCCTTTGAGTTGAGGTAGGCCTTAATAGCTGCCAGCCCGGCATATTCTCCCTGAGCGCCACTGCAACAGGAAAGACACAATTCACATTCTAATCAATCACATTTGCTACGCCTACAACATTATGAATGGACATATAAATATGATGCATCACAGTGGAATTGAAAAGTGTGTCTTTTAAAGAGTTGTAATTTGATGCGATCTGGGCTCACCTGTTTGGCTGAAAGGAGATCTTGTCATAGCCCGTGACCTCACAGAGGTCCTTCTCCAGCTGCCAGAAGAGCTTCTGATAGCCCTCGGCCTGATCCAGAGGCACGAACGGGTGAATGTTGGCAAACTCCCGCCACGTGATTGGCTAAAAGCAAGCAAATGTTACATTTTAGCGAGCTAAAAGAAATACATAGCTTTTAAAAACATGAAATGGGCATTTGGTTGGAGAAAAGTGACTCACCATGAGCTCTGAGGAGCTGTTCAGCTTCATGGTGCAAGAACCCTAAACAGTCCCCGTTATTATTACATTTTTATATTTAGTAGTCATTTCTGAAAGTGGTGCTGTGATGAGTTCTCACCAGCGGGATCATGCTGTGCACCAGCGAGATGTCTTTGTTCTCCAAGCGCTTCATATAGCGTACAATGTTTGTCTCCGAGTGGTAACTGAGGGTAACCCAAAGCAGAATGGTTAGCGACATGCTAATGCTAACATTAGTGGAAAAGGCTGACTGGGCGTGATATTGTGTCACAACCCGAGTTACTCAAAGATATTAGAGGCCCATGACTGGATTATTTATGGCCCCAGTAAAGATAAAAGTTGCGAACGAACAAAAAAAAAAAAAAACTCACTGCTTGAGCTGCTAAACGTTGACAGTTAACAAGACTGACAAAAGTTCACTTTAGTGGCTAACTTTTGTCAACTTCAACCAAGAAATCTTGTTAGATTTGTTGTTCAGGTTAGCATGGAATGCTACTTCAGAGGACAAGACTGACAAAAGTTCACTTTAGTGGCTAACTTTTGTCAACTTCAACCAAGAAATCTTGTTAGATTTGTTGTTCAGGTTAGCATGGAATGCTACTTCAGAGGACAAGACTGATAAAAGTAAACACATTGGCGGCCGCCACTCAAAACAGCAAATCTTGTTGGATAACCACTATATCAAGTAATATATAGTTAGCATGAAATGCTAGGTCCCATTATGTTAGCGGCTATCACTCGAGGAACAACAAATATTGTAGGATAATGTATGTACGTTATCTCATCATAGCTTAGCATTGAATGGTAGTTCTTTGACATGACAAAGAATTAAAAACACACTACCTGAGCTACTAAAAATTATTCAAAGAATGATATAGATTCTCCTTAGCAGCTATTACGGTTAGCTTCAAAACACTCAAGAGGACCAACAAAACATGGAATACTAGTTGATGTCACAAGTTAATTTTCCACCTGTTGAAAACCTGGTGCGCCAGGTACTTGCTGGTCCTCTTGAAAGGACTTCCCATGATGCCCTTTATCCGCTCACCCATCTTCTCAGCGATAAGCTCCTACAAATAAAATGGAGCACCCCATCGCTGAAATTAACACAACGCAACAAAATGGGACGGGTAGACAATAAGGGTTGGTGGCAACATACGGCAGAGGATTCACAGCCAAAGACCCAGAGCAAGTCGTCCAGGTCCCTTTCGGTCACCGTCTCGTCCAGCGATACGCCCAACTGGAATGAGACAAGGAAGAGGCGTCTGGGATCATAATTGACACACACGGACTCAAGGGTGAGACCCTAGTATCCCAAGACCAGTCTTAGTGCTGCCCCTCAATCAAGTCACTTCCTCTGGAGTCTTCCCACTTTTTGAGGACCAATTGAAGACATGACATTATTTTCAGGGAGAAAAAGGGGAAATGATTCCAGTTTACTGACTGACAGAGATCAAACTAAAAAAAAATGGATGAAAGACTGATGACGCGAGACTCAAAATAGCCAAAGTGCAGGAAGTACTCACCACTCCGTCAGCAAAGACCCTGAGGTTTATGTTCCTCTGCGCAGCTCTCTCCAAGATGTCCTTGGCCGCCACCCCGCAGGTGATTTTCAGTGTGTCGAAGAACATCTCACTGTGCAGCCGGTGTCCTGCTCTCTTCAGACCTGCACCATACCATGACTTAACTCTTTGACTGCCAGACGTTTTCAGAAAAGGGATGCCGTGGGTGCCAGCCGATTTTAAGCATTTTGACTGATCTTTCAAGGTCCATAGAAAATTATGTGTTTGGACTATGGAAACGCACATACTGCCAAAAAAAGATTGGACTCTCATCTTCCATCAGAAAAAAAAGTTTGTTTCTACCTTATTCCGTTTTTGAGTAATCAACAATAGAAAATGGTTAGTTTCACCTGTTTTGAAAAAAAACGTCTTTTAAAGTCTTTGGCACTCCTCCATAGGATTTTACTAAACGTTATTTAACGTTTTTGGCAGTCAAAGAGTTAATCATCGAGTATTTGCTGGGATGGTGCGAGGACCTTACCCTCGGCCAGGATAAGAGTGGCGTTGTGCGTCCTCTCAGCGATGTGTTTGAGTCCTTGTGGACCATGGTAGAGTGCAAACATGGCAGCCATGTTGGCTAGCAGAGCCTGATTGGTGGGAAATGATCCCAATTAGGACACAATGAGACATTTCTGCAAGACATTTGTCGTTTGAGGTCCTACCTGAGCTGTGCAGATGTTGCTGGTGGCTTTGTCTCTGCGGATGTGCTGCTCCCTGGTCTGCAGTGCAAGCCGAAACACTTCCTTTCCCGCAGCATCTCTAAAATATCAACCTTTAACTTCAACATGCACTTTTGGCTGAAATCTACTGCACGGTGACCAACTCCAAACTTTTGAATTAAGCACAACTTGCTGTTCTCTATTGAGGAGCTAAACGGCGAAATTCACAACAGACGAGTCTCAGTGTCCTACCTGGTAACGCCAACCATTCTGCCGGGCATCATTCGGACCAAATTCTCTTTGACAGAGAAGAATGCAGCGTGAGGACCCCCGTAGCACAGGGGAACCCCGAACCTCTGGGAGCTTCCCAGCGCAATGTCCACACCAAACTCGCCAGGGGGACGCAGGACGCACAGTGCCAGAAGATCTGTTGCGCAGCAAGCCAGGGCCTAGAAAACATTCATCAATTTCTGTGGGAAACTGAAAACAACAGCGCATTGAACGACATGCTCAAGAACCTACTCAAGAATTGAGAACTATCAAACTCGACACAGATTCAAAACCAGGACCTCTAACCTGCAAGGCAGACGCATTAACAACTCGTCCACCATGCTGCTACTTCAAACCCTAACACTTTATTGACATTTTCAACGGGGATGTCTTACCCCTCCCTTGTGCGCCCGGTCCACGAGGTTCGTGAAGTCCTCCACCCTGCCGTCAGTGTCGGGGTACTGGAACAGAACGCCGCTGATGTCTTTCTGGCTGAAGTCCATCTCGTGAGGCAGCTTCAGCACCGTCTTCACGCCAATGTAGCTGGAACAGAGTCAAACGGGGTGCCAATGTAGGATACACCATTTTACGACTGTTGACAGTAATTTGCATGTGTCCCTACTTGGCTCTGGTCTGCACCACCGCAATGGTCTGAGGGTGACAGCGAGAGTCGATGTAGAAGATTCTTCTTTTGTTCTGTCTGGGAGAAGAACGCGAGGAAACCCAGGACAGTTATGCAGTCTCAGGATCTCTTCCTTGCCTACCGTGTGGTACTGCTATGGCATTTCTTCATACCTGTGGCAGAGCTGCATGGCCTCGGCGGCGGCTGTCCCCTCGTCCAGCAGCGAGGCGTTGGCCATGGGCAGGCCTGTGATGTCGCAGATCATGGTTTGGTAGTTTAGGAGAGATTCCAGGCGGCCTTGGGACACCTCGGGCTGGTAGGGTGTATACTGAGTCACCCTGAGGTTGAGAAATATCGAGGGGCAAGAGGGCACCATTTAAAATAAAGGAGGGTCTACTTAGGGGATGTAGACCTTTTTTTCTTCTTTTTTTTTTTAACTCTGACTGCCAGACGTTTTCAGAAAAGGGATGCCGTGGGTGCCAGCCAATTTAAGCATTTTTGACTGATCTTTCAAGGTCCACAGAAAATTATGTGTTTGGACTATGGAAACACACATACTACCAAATGAAAGATTGGACTCTCATCTTTCATCAGAAAAAAAAAGTTTGTTTCTACCTTATTCCGTTTTTCAGTAATCAACAATAGAAAATGGTTAGTTTCACCTCTGTTTTAAAAAAAACGTCTTTTAACGTCTTTGGCACTCCTCCATATGATTTTACTAAACGTTATATAACGTTTTTGGCAGTCAAAGAGTTAATGATAGTGAGAATTTAACTTTTTTTAAACATTCCGATTTTGGTTATCTTAATTTTTTGTTGTTATTAAATAACAAACCAAAAAATATTTGTAATTGTTCATTGCAGTCAAGCTGACGATATCGATTGACCCATATTGCCACGAGTGGAAGTAAAACTCAAGTCACATAGTGGCTTCCTGTCGCCCGGAACACATTAAAACCAGCAACCAAAAAGCTTGTGGTCAGTCAGCGGATCTTCAGAGGTTACTTGAGTTCTCCAACTCACCAGCCGGCATTCTCCAGGAGGTTCCGCTGGATGGGCGGCGGCATGGAACAGTTGTAGTAGCCCATGCCAATGTAGGAACGCCACACCTTGTTCTTAGTCGCGATCTTGTGCAGCGACTCCAACACTTCGTTCTCACCTGGAACATTCCCAGCACAGATGTAGACCATCAAAGAAAAGTGAAGGGAAAGATCTCAAGGTGGGAAATTAATCTGGTAATAAGCAGGGATGCTGAGAGTACAAGATGATTATTCAGAACAGCAACCAAGAAAGAACAGACAAAGCAGATTTAACAAGCTGTTCTAAATGGGCCTCAAGATTGCAGAAGTCATCGTTGCGACCAAGCAGAAGGTTCAGTCGGGGCCCTTTCACGCAGAGATTCTACAAAATCGGCACATCAAGGTGGCAACAGAAGCTTTGGCATTTCACACAGCTTTAACAGACCATTGGAAATACACTAAAGCAGCCCTCCCAAACCAACATTTTGTACCGCGCCACACAAGAGAATAAAGACAAAAAGTTTCACGTTGAACCTCAGGTGCATCTGCTTATGCCTCTGCAGCCATTAAACCACTTGTCTCAGCCACGTGATATCCTACGCTAGTAAAAAGTAAACCCATAAGCCTCTTAGAAAAGGACAAATGATGATAGATGACAAAACAAAAAGGTGCTTTGAAAAGGACAATATTTGCAGTCCTACTTCTTTATCAAAAGAGATGATTGTCACGCACAAAACTCGACGACCGGCTCGCAAATGAGAGAATTTTTGCCTTCAATACCGCTTGGGCACATGGAGATCAAGCAGCTCCAGCATTAAAAGACAAAGCCTGGATTAAAATCGAAGCTGAATGTTCAGGGGTTCCTTTGCTTCCATTTCTACAGCCTGTCTATGTGAAGCGGCGGGAGATGTTGACCAAAACAAGATTACGCAGACATAAATCCAGTCTACTGCGACTGTCGTAGTCTCCCATTGAACATGGTCAAATATTTTTTTTGCCTGACCGATTTGTGGCGCAAAAAGGGTTGCGGGCCCATCGCTCTGAATATACCAGAAGATCTGTTTTCGAACCAATCGGTACGGTTCGCGACGATGCATTGTAAAGGCACCCGGATTATTTCGGTTGAGGTGCTGGTCACAAAGATAGTAGAGTAGAGCGGAGAAAAAAAAAAAAAAACTGCTGCCTGCTGATTGGCCAGCAGAGGATAATTGAATACAACTGACTTGCATGGTATGACATCAGCCTATTTACCACAGCGACCCAAGATGAACCCTTTTAGTAGAAACTTTTAAAACCGTCTGCCCTCTCGCTAGTTTGATCCACTTTTGTTTATCAGAGTCACCACGTGGCTGTCACGCCGCACCACTCGTCTGCTTAATGCCAAATTATTTCAATGAGCAGCACTGGGAGCTGCGGAACAAACAGGATTTAAAAAAAAAAAAAAAAAAAAAAAAGAAGGCAGAAGCAGATTAGAGCGTAGGCGACGGAGAGAGAAGAAACGAGGACATATTTTGTTTGCAAACATCCAAAGAGCTGAATCCATACAGCATGCTTCTATCTCCCCCTCCCCATTAATGAGAGCTGTGCCAAAGCAACCGCTGAGATTCCTTTGGTTGCCTAGCAACGCCGAGGAATGGGACAATGGCGCCCCATCTCAACTACTACTGGGGAAAGGCAAGTTCAGTTGATTCAGGCAGTTGATTCAACGTCAAGTATTCTACAAATAAAAATGCATCTGTGGAAAATTTGGGGTAAAATTCCTGGAAAGTTTCTGGTAAATTTCCATGTGAATTCCAGTTGGGATATTTAGAAAATTTTTATTTTATAGGTTTTATTTTGTCAGAGAGACATCAATGAAAATGTAGAATTCCTCCTTGCCACTCAAATTCCAGTAATAGAAACCATCAATACAACATGTACAACTGTAATCCTACTTGGGGGGAGCAAAAAAAAAAAAAAACTGATTCAGATCCATGCAGGACCTCCCATTGTTGTCCCCTTTGCTGGTATTTTCTTGCAAAGCCTCAGAAAAGCTGAAGCGGCAGAAAACGCGTGCACCGAGCCTCCCGGTCCCGACCAATAGAGCGCCAGGTGACTCCGACAAACTTAGTTAATCATTCCCGCTTTTGTATTTATGGTCTATATAAAAAAATACTACTTGCGTCAGCACTCGTGCGAGCTCATTAGTAAATCATCAAGCTTGGATGGTGGTGAGTTATTAAGAACGGAATTGCGCAAACAAAAAGGTCATTACAATACACTGTAAACAGCCAATGAGACAATTATTTTAATAAATAAAGACCACTTCAAAGCAATGAAACTCAGTGTGAAAAGTCAACATAATGACTGCGGTATTTAACGCAAATTTCACATCAGGGATTAAAATCAGCAAAATACAGATTATTTTGACTTGTTTCACAGCATTATTGCGGCTGCTGCCGTTGTGAATTCTTTAATAACAAAACGAGGCCAACCAGTGTACAGTACATACAGTATTATATAAAAACATTTGTTCTTGTTTGTTTATTCTCGTTTGATGTAGGGATGCCCTGACACCACTTTCTCAGACCGAGACATTTGAGTAATAGTCGATAAAGAGAACCAACATTTGATAATGCCATTATGTCTTGTAATTGTGATGAGAATGTGTTTCAAATGGCACTCATACTCCTTCAAATATTTTTACTGAAATATGTACAATTTAGTTTTTATCCTTGCAAAGAAAATACTGATACTCATTTTTTTTTTTAAATATTTATTTTAGATATGGTGTTCTTTGTCATGGAACAGGATGTATATATTACTTTTTAAAATATTTGAACTTCACACCCTAAAGTAGATACAAAAAATAAAAAAGGTATTTCCCTTTTCATTTATTTATTCTACAGATTTTATTCCCAAGGAGAAATCCAAATTGTATTGATTGATATTGACTATTTGGTTTCTTGACACCTCTGCTGCAAATATATATTTGAGACGAGAAACACGAATGACTTGAACGTTGTCATAAAAATATTCACATTAGAATTTTATATATTTATATGATTTTTTTTCCACTGTATCTTTAGTCAGCAAACTCAAATATAATTACAATAAATCAGTCAAATAAAACCAACTGTACATTGTAAAATATTTTTGTGCAAATTATTTTTAAGCCAACACACACAACATAAAGAGGAAGGTTTAACTAAAATAATTCCAATATGACAAAAAAAAAGGCATTACTTATTATTATTATTATCAGTATCTTTGTAAAGATTGGAAGGTCTCCTGTTTTTTAACTGCTTTAAAATGGGCTCAAATGTTGCTGTTTTTGAAGTAGCAATTTGTGTCAGTGTGCATTGTGACAAGAAGACCATAAGAATGGGGCAGATTGCATCCATCCTTGTCACCTTATTAGGAGCCCCCTCGGCTGTGATGTAATGTGACCGCTGGAACCAGATTGAACTGGACTTGCGACCTGGGCGAGAAACTTTGCACTCGCCTTACCATGAGCCTCATCATCATTGTTCTGATCAGAATACACTCCAAATATGTTCAAGCGCAAGCATGTGGGAGAAAATGCGTGATAAAGATGTCAACTTACACACGGGGTCGTCCAGCTTCATGCTCTGCCTCATACGGATGGACGACGGCACCGTGTTCTCAATCAGCTGCTCGATGGACTAAAAACAAAAAACAATACATGTGAAATGGACATGAAGAAGAAGTGCGATAGTAGTTTGTCTTTGTTTTATTTACCTCCAGTCCGAGCGCGTCCAGCATGTCGCGCTTCTCCCGCTCACCTGGCCCGATGTGCCGCTCGGCGAAGTCGTCGTGCCGGGGTAAGATCCGCTCGATACGCCGAGAGCACACGGCCGCCGAGGTCCGGATGCCCCGCGTTGCCAGGGACGCCCCCGGCCCGGAGCTCCGGCGGCCGGTGGCTCTCCACATCACGCGCCCGCCGCCGGCCGCGCAAGTGCGGTTGGCCGCCCCCACCACCCCCGCCGCTTTGGCGGAGAAGATGCCCCACGACTTGGCGCAGCGTTGCATCTTTTGTTTTGGAACAAAAAGTTGGAAAAGGCTGGCAGAGTGTGACGCGATCCCCGCAGGAGAGCTGCTGCTGTTGCTGCTGCTGCTACCGCTGGTTCTGCTGGACTACTTCAGAGTTTATACAAGTGCACACAGTTGCACAAAAGCGAACCAATCACAGCGCCGAGGGAGAGTGACGTCACGACGGCCCAAGTTAAACAGCTGCTCAACTTCCTCACGTGATTTACCAAAATTCGCCTCTTTGTTGTCAAAGAGTCAGTAAGTTTCACTTAGCTACATAAGATTTCGTAATTTTTGAGTATTATGCAAAAAGCCTTACAAAGCCATCTTGATTTAAAGTGATCCCTCAGAATTTGTCTCCATAGCACTATCAATCTGCCCCCCCCCCTTTCAGCACCCAAAGCCAGTTTAACATGAGAATTAGCAGTATGACTATCATACCACAAAAAAAACATACTAAACAAAAAAATCACGCCTGAAAATAAACAGGAAGTCAGCAGTGATACTGGGAGAAAAAGTCACTAAAGTCCTGTCTTGGCAACTAAGAAAATAGTACTAATTTAATTCAAACTTAAACTTATTTGTACCTCAAATAACTCAAGAGAGAGTATTGGCTTATTCAAAGAGTTCAGTACACATTTGAACAAATCAGAACCAGCGGAAAACCTGAAAATCATTGACACCTTTTCATCCATAATAATTAAACTGCCAAACCTCAACCAAGAAGAACAAAATAGTCTTGAATCACCATTTTGGTAAAAAAGAAATGGAGGAAGTTCTGGACTTGTTACAAGCAGGCAGATTGCTAGTGGGAGGATGGATTTTATCCAGAATTTCTGTCTATTGGCCACATTTGGACTTGGCCTTTCATTTATTAATTGGATCAAAACTCTGTACCATAAACCTCGAGCAAAAATAAGCGCCAATAGACAGATTTTATTCACATTCTCTTTTATTAATAGATTGAGCTTTTTATGTCGGGAATTTGAGCCTGAAATAATCAGACGAGATCCTGATATAAAGTGGTACCAGGTGGGTCAATTATTTAAAAAAAAAAAATAATGACCTAGAAGATGACATTATTTGATATCTCAGAGACTCATGGTAACTTTCCAGACTACAAGCTGTACTTAATAAAGTAACATTCCAGGTTACAAGGTGACTTTGGAGAAGAGCGAAATTATCCATACTTCAGTGTAAAGTCCATTCAAATGGCCTACTAATGGTATGAAATATTTTGTAATAATTGTTGAAAATAACCACAAAAATCGGTATAGATTGATAGGTTTGCAATGGTCTCGGAGTGAAAGTAGGACCGTCACGGCGTCACCTAAAACACAGTTAAAACAAAACAAAAGTCACATGACCTTGGACGACGCAATTTTGGATCGATGACATTATAAAGGAATTCAGCACCGAGAGAAACGCTTTGATTGGGGATCGTTCGTGCCATTCGAACGCTTGAAGACAAAATATGACTTTTTGTAATCTCCAGATACAATCATTGTTGAGGTTGACTTGTTTTCTGAATTGAGCTTTGTCTACCACGAATAAGATTGAAAAAAAATCTTTGCGAAGAGGACAACACTTGTAAAAGGTATCGCTTGCTGACAAATGGATGTCCAAAATCAGGTTTAAATATTGAATTAGTAAATACATAAATAAACAGAATTACCTCCCCCCCCCAAAAAAAAAATACAAATAATACCACTGCTTTTATTTTATTTTAAATCCCAAAATGAAAAATATAAATATAACTATTTATTATAATTGTTTTATTTTTTTATCTTCTCATCTCATCAGAGTTTTTGTTGTTGTTGCATAATTACAACTTTATTTTTGAGGGGGAAAATCTGACCATTCTTGTAAAATGGAAGACTGCAAACAAGTGTATTTGATGATGCAATCCATATACTTGATTGCATGCATTTTATGCAGGTTCATATTACATAAAAAAAAAAATAATAATTCTATGTGACCATTTTCGGTCCTTATAATGTTATTGTTTCTAGTCTGTCTTTCCACAGGTTACCAGCGATGATTCCTAAAAGTAGTAAGAGTCCAAGATTTCGGTTGGATACAAACTTCTTCCAGCAGTCCTCCGGCTTTTCCACGTCCAGGGTGGAAATCTGTTGAACAGAGATATGTTGCTAATTTGCTACCTTGACTTACAAGTGCCCCAACTTAAGAGTTTTCAAGTTACGAGCTGTCACTCGGTTGATTGACACCATCTGGTGTCATATTGGTGGCAAGGAGCTTCATTTTAGTCAAGCCGTAGCCAAAGTAGTGCTTTGCTGCCATCTTATGGTAAACTTTTTTTTGGCTTTGATTGTGAGGGTTGTGAGAACATGGACGGGACGCTCACCTGGCGTGTTAGGTGGAGGGTGACAGCGGCGAGGGCGACGTAGTACGGGACGGTCTGCTCGGCGTGGACTCCCGCCGTCACCAGGCCCGCCATCATGGCCGCCGCAAAGCCGCTCAACCAAAGTTTGGTCTGCTCGCCAAAACGAAGCGCTGTCGACTTGACGCCCACTTTGATGTCATCCTCCTTGTCCTTAATCACATGGGTACAAATATGGACGCTTACAGGTTTGTTTGTTTTGTTTTTTAATCACATTACTATAATAATAATAATAATAATCATACATCGATTTCATTATGTGCTTTTCTAGGTTTAGTATAGTATATACACTGTATATAAAATATACCGGTATATAGTTACTAGTTCGCAGCTGATGTGATGCATATAATGAAGAGTCCCCAGTCGGGCTCTCCCACTACACTGCAGTACAATACAAAACCTCAAATATACGATCATCGATGAAACACAATTCAATAACCAATAAAAGCGACGTTTCCCGTCTGACAGAAGTCCGAATATTTATAAGGTTTTTTTTTTTTGAAGTTTTAAATGGTAAATGTCAGAATCTTTAAAACAAATAATAAAGTCAGATTTTTCTTAGAAATCAAGTTTTATTTTTTGACATTAAAAGTATTTTTTAAAGATAAGAAGTCTGATAATTCAAAACAGTGTCATAGTCGAATGAGAGTAATATTTTATTTATTATTCCCACAAAATAAAGACATGTATTATTGACACAAAAAAAATGAAGGCAAAACAATATTTTAAGAAAATAAAATTGAACCCAATCACAATAATGTCGTCATTTTCCAAGACGCCAATTAAAATGTGCTTTATTTTCAAGAAAACATTGGTCCAATATTTACAAAAATAATTTACATTCTTTTTGCCAAAAAGTTGCAATATTAGGAGAACAAATCTGATTTTTCAAATTTTTCCCAAGCAAGGGATTCTACGTGCATCATTGAAGAATCTATTACATATTGTTGCAATGATTATTTCCTCACCTGATGTGCATAAATGGTGTCGTAGACGAGTGTCCACATGACTCCGGAGAAGTAGAGGGGGAGACACACGGACCAATCGCAGGCGCCTCTGATGGCGGCCCAGCCAAGCAACGCCCCCCAGTTGAAGGTCAGACCTCAATACATGCAAGAAAGTTACACTAGAAGTACAAAAATGGAGAGAAAAAAACGAAACATTTCTTACCGAGCACCAGCTGGGGCCAGTAAGTGATCCTCTTCATCAGCGGATACGTGACCACAAGTGACAAGGAGGCGGCGCCCAGCGCAATACTGAAAATATGTAAAAAGATACACAAAATGTTGGATTTCAAAAAGTACATTTTGGTACTACTGGACAGCAGAAGGAAGGTCGAATAGTCATTTGGGAATTGTTGCTCACTTTATTAATAAAACTAATTGGGACCTTACACTCAACAAATGTGCTATAGATATATATATATATATATATTTAAAAAAAAACAATATTCAAAACTAATTAAAAAAACAAAACATTTTCAAAAACCATAAAAACGAAACAAAACAAACCCATTCTAAAATCTCATTTAAACATAACTAAATTTGAAAAACAAAAGTCAAAATGAAACAAAAACTTCATGAAAAATCCAGAGCCATTACAACCCTAATATGTACCTGTAATAGTTGAGACAGAGGAGCACACCAAGAGCGAGTGAAAGCTGCCCTCCCAGGAACACCAGAGCCTGCAGACGGGAAACGTCCCCACAAGCGATGGGCCGCGTGGCCGTCCGACCCACCTGCACAGCAAAACCGGTCAGAACCAAACGCGACGTGACGTCTGTTGAAAAGCCAGGACGTGACGTGACGTGACGTTACTTTCTTGTCAAAATCTTTGTCCCACATGTCGTTGATGGTGCAGCCGGCCCCGCGCATCAGCACGGCGCCCGTTCCGAACAGGGCCAGCATCCCCAAGTCCGGAAGGCAGCCCGGCTCGGCGGCCAGGGCGATGCTCCACGTGCATGGAAGGTACAGCAGCCATGTGCCTACCATGCACAAAAACACCAGGCTCAGGCAATACAGTGGACATTTTTAATTAAATAGTAATCTACTAATAACAGTGTCTATTGTCATCGCAGCTGATAAAATGACATTTAAGAAAGGAAAGATGAGGAATTAAATTGTCTGCATTCAACAGAAAGACCAATAAGATCTCAATTGATTGTGTACCTAATATTACGGCCAGCGAGTGTTGGCATACACACCTATTGGTTTGTCCAGCCTCATTAAGCGTAGATACGGCTGGACGGGCCCCGGGGCTGCATTCACAATCGCCGCCGCGGACACGCTGAACGTTCTCCTTGCGTGACCAACTAATGAAGGGACGCTTCTGTGGATGCCAGGACGCACACGGAACGTTCCGGACTGTGTCTCTTCCTCTTTGGGAAGCGTGTGGAGGCCGGAGGAGCAGGCGGGACGCCGATGGAGCCTCCTGAGGGCGGTCAGCGTACCCCAAGTGAGTTTAGTTGGGAGCATGGTGGTTCTGGTGGGGTCCCGGGGGTGTTGTCATTCACTGAGGAATCCCATCTGCAGACCTACGTTGAACACACACACACACACACACAAAATGACTGATCATAGATACGCAAGAGCAGCCAATCTCTTTGTTGCCGCAAGTAATCAGTTGTGTGCGTTTTACTTTTTTGTGTGAGGTTGTGACAATTGAGTACGCAATAAGTTCGAATGATACTGAAAGGGAAAATAGGTATAAACATATTAATATGCCAAATATGCCTAGTAATTGTATTGCCTACCTCCTTGTTCGTTTAGTGCTCCGACTTACGTAACACTAGAGTTATGATTACATATGTGCCACGTCGTAATTCGAGGACGCCCATGTGCAATGTCATTTTCACGTGAAGCGGTTGTATTGGCTTCAAGGACACAATTGAATGAATTAAGTTTATTTCGGCAACCACAGCATATAACAGAAAACTGAAAACACCCCCTCGAACAAACCAACCAACCTATCAATTATAATTACAGGTCAAAAGAAAAGAACAAATAGATGTCGACGGGTAGTATAAAGAAAACGTAGGGGCGGGGACATGCTCTTACCTTCACGTTAATGTCACTGGTCGCTTCCTTGTACAGTGGTCATCCCCAAATGGTTGAAGAAAGACGTCAAACTGAAACAAAGTCAGAACTTGGTCAAAATACTCGAAGGGAAAAACAAACATACAAGTTTAAACATACATAAATACAGAAAGACTCAGGATAAGTAGCAAAAGAATATTATCACCTTTTGGGGTAGTCGGTCCCTAAAAAGGACCGGACAAAAACAACGCTTCACCGAGGACGCAAAACTGAGAACAAGTCAATATTGGTCATGGAAATATCCCAAATTACAAGTTTAAAACCGATTAAACCAAATAATGTATTCGAATAAGTCCTAAGAAAAAGATTAAGGGGTCGTAATTATAAACTACTTCTTTTGTTTGTGTTACTTGGTCGCTTGAGACACTTCCTGTTGTAACGGTCCCTTCCCAAATAAGTCCGGAAGAAAACGAAGCTTTCACTCCAGTTGTACCATTGTAAAAGCCGCGATTTGATCTAGAGATTTATTTAGGTCAAAAAGTTTAATATGTGAGAAAGGTATTCCAGTATTCCTACGAAGATCTTAGACCAATTCAAATATATATATATATATATATATATATATATTCTTTTTTTGGTGTGTGTGTGTGGGGGGGGGGGGGTAAATAGTAGGCAAAACATTTATTTTATTTTATTTTTGGGGGGAGGGGGGCAAAAAAAGCATGATAAAATATTATAAAAACCAATTCTGCGCCTCAAAATCAATATGAGCACGGTGTGTACATTTTGATTTACTGAATCGATACTCGAGGGCTTTAATACCTTCAGCATGCCTTCCACTGGGGGTGCTGTCATTAATGGGATTGGGACAATGTATTGACATGTTTGTTGTGATTAACGTAATGATAATTGCATGATGATCCTTTTGTGTGTCCAAATATTCACCAAAGACTGTTCGCAAAGGACTGAAACTCCTCTTTTCACGTTAAAATATAAAAGTAAACGTGACGAATTCCGTGAGCTTTGTGACAACCCAACTTCCGTCTAGGTACCTTCAGTATAAGAAAAGTTTTGGCATTACAAAATAGCATTGAATGCTGCTAAATCGTTTTACTGCGAAAGAGCCACGACCTTGGCAGGAAGCTGAGTTTCTACACGCGATAGTAGGTTCTCGCTCGCGCGAAAAATGGCGGAAATGTGTGCTGCTTTAGCGTCTTTTATTCGAGGTGTTGCTGTTTAAACCTCGAACCCTGGACTATTTCCAGGTGAGTATGTGTAGTTTATTCACAGAGAACGGAGATGCATAGCGGCTTTATCGCTAGTCTTCCATTCAATCACAGCCCGTCTCGGTTGGAAGTTGTACTTGCCCACTTTATAGTCACTTTTGCTATTGTTATATGTCAACATTATTGTGGCACTGCATTGACAATTAAATGCATATAAAAGCATTTTATTACAGTTACCCCGATCTATTGTATTGACTACTACATGCTTCTCCTATCGTTCCAATCAATGTGCTAAACAGCACTTGCACACTTGCATTGTTGTGATGCGTTCACTTGGTTGCCACTTAATTGCGGTTACTGTGGCTATTGTGGCATCACTTAAAGCCTTGTAATAAAGTCAGGACAAGACAAAATAATGCTTGCCACACGTGTCATTTAAAAGTAGGGCATGTCAAACAGGAAAAAAAAAACATGTTCTGTACTCCTGACTGATTAGCCATTATTTGTAAATTGAGGATCTGGATTTTGGTCCGATTTTGTATTGGCTGGAGTGAGGGTGGCACCTTTTGCACGATAGAAATAATCCACAGAGAAAAATAGTCTTTGTGCGCGCTTTGTAAATTTGCTTCTCTCACCAATTATAGAAATATAGAAAATGTCAAGAAATAATACACATAGTAAAAGGAAAAGCTTGTGTCCTGTAATTAATACAGATTTCGAAATACCACTTTCTTAATCCATAGATCAGGATATTCTAACTGGTATATCAATACTTTGCTGGATTGGGGGAAAAAAACACAGAACTTCTCGGATTGAGGTTTCCAAATTGATCCTGCCCTCAGGATCACAGACATGAGATAGAAAGTGTGTTCTGTAGATATCAAGGCTTTGATAAATCAACGAAATGCTAAAATGCTAAACTAAATGCCAAAGATTAAAACAACCATTGAGAATGTTTGCTGTTCTGTTGCATCGAGCCACAAGACCACGTCGAAAGAGACATTATGATGAGGATCATGCCTACCAAAAACTCAGCACAGCAGCAAATTCTCTTTGTCAAGGAACACATTAATCTTATGATGCTCCAGCAAGAACAAATTAAGTAAAAATAAAAATAGAATTACTGGAAAAGCAAATGATTGTAGTGTGATTGTAATTGCTGTTGTTACAATTTGGGGTTGATGCAATTTTCTTTTTTTTTATTGTTTGATTTTTTTTTTTTTTTTAATACTGGGCCCAGATGACATTTCAGTATTTTTGTGTGCTTTGAAATAAATGACCATCTAGGTTGTGTCACTGCGATGACCTCCTACAACGAGATGCAAAAAGAAGAAGACGCTGACGACGACATCATGCACAACCCAGATGCCCAGCCCAGCCAGTTGTTCCAGTGCAGCCGTTGTCCACTCAAGTTCAAGTCCGAGGTCTTCCTGGTGGAACACGTTGGTCACGTCCACGGCTCTGATCTCGAATTGAATAACCATGCCAAGAAAAATTCTCCCAAAAGAACCCTGGAAAGCCCGCTTGGCGGTCTTCAAACCGATCCCTCTGAGGATTTGAAACACCTCAAAGATGGCAAGAACTTGAAAGAAAATGTAACCCAAAAGCTTGAGACTGAAATAATGGCCGTCTCAGCTAACCATCATGATGAAGAAAAAGAAGATGACAACAAGGCACATTTAATTTCTCCCTCAAGAGTGACTCTTAACTTGTCCAGGGATCTGAAGACATACAAGAAACCACCAAAAACTTCCACCATCAGCAATTATTTCACAGTCGCCGATAGCCAACAAGACGAGTCAGACGACCAATCGGACGACCAGTCAGGCGACCAATCAGACGACCAGTCAGATTACCAATCAGATGACGCGTCAAACAACGTTACCCCTGCCACCATCAACATCTCCAGCAGCCATACTTACTTAAAGGAAGACCAGCTCTATGTCGAACGGATTCACCCCATCATCGAAGCACCCGCCGCCCTGGAGAACAAGAAAACCTCCAAAACCAAGAATACGACACCAGAAGCAACAGACAAGAAAGAGCTGTCCTTTGAAGTAAGCGAAGATGACGAAGACAAACGGGCCATCCCCCTGACCTGTAGCGGTAAGGACTGTGACCACCAAGACGACAAAGAGGCACATTTAATTTCAACCTCAGAATTGACTCTTAACTCTTCCAGGGATTTTAAAACACACAAGAAACCACTACAAACTTCCATTGCCAGCAAAAATGTCATGGTCTCCAATAGCCAACCAGACGAGTCAAACATCGTTACCCCTGCCACCGTCGACATCCCCAGCAGCCGTACTTACTTAAAGGAAGACCACCTCTATGTCGAACGGATACACCCCATCGTCCAAGCACCTGCCCCGGAGAGCAAGAAAACCTCCAAAACCAGGAAGACTACACCAGAAGCAACAGACAAGAAAGACGAGCGGGTCATACCCCTGACCAGCAGCGCTGAGGACTGTGACCACCAAGACGACAAAGAGGCACATTTAATTTCTACTTCAAAAGTGACTCTTAACTCGTCCAGGGATCTGAAGACATACAAGAAACCACTACAAACTTGCATCAGCAAATATTTCACGGTCGCCGATAGCCAGCCATGCGAGTCAGAAAACCAATCAGATGACGAGTCAAACAGCGTAACCCCTGCCACCATCGACATCTCCAGCAACCATCCTTACTTAAAGCAAGACCACCTCTATGTCGATCGGATGCGCCCCATCGTCGAAGCTCCCGTCCTGGAGAGCAAGAAAACCAAGAAGATGACACCAGAAGCAACAGACAAGAAAGAGTTGTCCTTTGAAGTAAGCGAAGATGACGAAGACAAGCGGCTCATCCCCCTGACCTGCAGCGGTAAGGGCTGTGACCACCAAGAGGCACATTTAATTTCTACCTCAAAAGTGACTCTTAACTCGTCCAGGGATCTGAAGACGGACAATAATCCACTACAAACTTCCACCGTCAGCAAATATTTCACAGTTGCCGTCAGCCAGCCGTACGAGTCAGAAAACCAATCAGATGAGGAATCAAACAACGTTTCCCCTGCCACCATCGACATCTCCAGCAGCCATCCTTACTTGAAGGAAGACCATGTCGATCGGATGTGCCCCATCATCGAAGCACCCGCCCAAGAGAGCAAGAAAATCTCCAACACAGAGAAGACGGCGCCAGAAACAACAGACAAGAAGGAGCTGTCCTTTGAAGCAAGCGAAGATGACGAAGACAAGCGGGTCATCCCCCTGAACTCCAGCTATAAGGACCGAGACCACCAAGACGACGGAGAGACACATTTAATTTCTACCTCAAAAGTGACTCTTAATTCGTCCAAGGATCTAAAGACATACACAAAACCACTACAAGCTTCCACCGTCAGCAAAAATGTCACGGTCGCCGATTGCCAGCCAGACGAGTCGGAAAACCAATCCGATAATGAGTCAAACGACGTTACCCCTGCCACCATAGACATGTCCAACAACCATTTTAACTTGAAGGAAGACCACCTCTATGTCGAATGGATACACCCCACCATCCAAGCACCTGCCCTGGAGAGCAAGAAAACCTCCAACACAGAGAAGACGACACCAGAAGCAACAGACAAGAAGGAGCTCTCCTTCGAAGTAAGCGAAGATGACGAAGACAAGCGAGTGATCCGCACGACCTTCAGCTGCAAGCACTGCAACCACAAAGACGACAACCTCGATCACATGTCTGTCCATTACCACAAAACCCACCCGTACGTACGCCACAACTCTGACTACATCCAGGATGAGAACGATCGGAGTGCCACCTTCCGCTGTCTGGTGTGTCCCATTGACTTCCTGAAGGAAGATGACCTCAGGAAGCACTACAGCGACAAGCATGCAGGATCCCCAGATATTTTTACGCTGGGACGAGACCAAATCAACCTGGTGTTCAAGTGTTTCACTTGTGCTTATACCGCCAATAGTTTGGATAATCTTAAGGAGCACTACAATGACAGGCATCCCGCCAATGCGCTAAATGCGTTACATTTCCTCAAGTATGTGTTCATGCCACGGCAAGAAGACCCTCCGCCCATCAAGTCCCCCGCTTCAGAAGCCCTTCAGCCCAATGTAGCCTTGTATGTATGCAACAAGTGCCCCTTTCGTCACAAGTCCGTCATCGTGTTGCAAGTCCACTACCAAAAAAATCACCCAGATGAAGCCGTCACTATCGACATGATAAAACGACAGGCTGGCAATGTGTCAAATAAGAGGCCAGGATGTCCAAGCTCTGAAGCTCAAACGAAAAACAAAGACAAAGTTCAAATCCAAGAACCTAAGTTGGAATCCTCTATAACCGAGAAGGTCAGAGAAAGCTCTGAAGCGCACTTGAAAACCAGGTACAAAGTTAAGATCCTTGAAGCTAAGCCGGAATCGTCTATATCTGAAAAAGTCAGAGACGACTCCGAAGTGCAAATGAAAACCAAAGAAAAAGTCAAGATCCTAAAAGCTAAGTCGGAATCGTCTACACCCGGAAAAGTCAGTGAAAGCTCCGAAGGTCAAACAAAAACAAAGGGCAAAGTTAAGATCCTAGAAGTCAAGTCAGAATCATCTATACCCGAGAAAGTAAAAAAAAGCTCTAAAGTGCAAATGAAAAATAAGGGCAAAGTTAAGATCGCAGAAGTTAAGTCAGAATCTTTGGTACCAGAGAAAGTTGACTCCGCAGACGACCAAAGCAAAGGAGTTGACTATGAACAAACCCATAAAGCCAAGGGGCTCGTCCAAAATCGAGTGCCCGGAACATCCTCACCCGATTCGAATGGCGCTAAATATGAAGAACTGAAGCCGAAGGGCAAATCACCAACTTTCAACATTTATGCGCATGCCGATAATTTGTTTTTCTGCTATAAGTGCAACTACGGGAATCCCACCATCAAAGGAGTGATGGTCCACCAGTTCAGAACACATGATAAACTCCGGACCAGCAGCGAAGATATTGTGGCCTACACAACGAAAGTACACAGTCGGTTGCAAAAATCCGTAGCCCAAGCTGAGAATCAGTGCTTTTCTAGGTTGCTGCCTCTTCCCATCTTGAACGAGGGCGACGAACACACGTTTTTCTGCCACCTCTGCCACTACCGGCGGAGTACCGTCTCCAAAGTGGTCCAGCACTACGCCAGCAAACACAACGGCACGGTGGCCACGCCTAAACAGATCCAATCGTACACGTTTCGGACTCTTGAGCGGTTGCAGAATGCCGTCGTCAGTGAGGAAACTCAACATAAGGAAACAACAAACAACCAACCAGATCCCCAGAAACTCAAGAGCCTCCAGTGCAAGTCTTGCGTTTACAAGACCCAAAATCCAAACCTCTTCCGGATTCACGTACGCAAGTGCCAGCGGGAAAATCACTCGAGTTCAGGTGTTTTGAAAGTGTACCTAAAACATGGGAACGTACCGGCTGGCTACCATTGCGATATGTGCACGTTCTCCCATAAAAAATCCACCATGTTGTATAAACATTACCGCCAGGAACATCCCGAGAGCAGGTCCAGCCTGGATTTTATCACCACCCGCTTAAAGGAAGGCCACAAAAGCTCTCATTTTAAAAAGAAAAACCAGTTAAGACCAGATCTGGGCAACGGGGAGGAAACCAATGCCAGTGGAGAGCAGAGTGACACTCGGACGTATTCGTGCCGAGCATGTTCTTTCAAAGGGAGCTCGGTGGCAGGACTTGAGGACCACTACCGCGCCGTGCACCCCTGGTGCATTAAGGAAAATGGTAGCCGAAAGAAGTCGAGCGGTGGCAAGAACAATCACCAGAAACCGTTTAGCTGTTTTGATGATTACCAGATCCCCATCGGGTCCCCGGCTGAGTCCCCGTCTCTGATCCAGGAGGACGGCAACAGCATGTCCAAAGAATCTGAACGTAGTGTTGATATGGACGAAGAAACTCACCAGCATGTTTTCAAGTGTCCGTACTGCACTTATGTTAACACCAAGCATCAGGGGGTCCTCACCCACTGCCAGATGAGGCACGCGGCCCTCCAGTCCCGAGCCGACAGCCTGTACGTGGACGAGGCGCACTTTCGCCACTGGGACGGGAAGCAGCAGCACGGCCAGGAAGGCGACGCGTTTCACTTCCGAGGCTACATGTGCGAACTCTGTCCGCAGACCCACGAGAGCGAGAAGAAGCTAAGAAAACACCTCGAGAAGGACCATGGCGACACACCGCCGGACAGCACCGCTAAGAAAACGCACGTCAAGATCCCCAAAAGCACGACGTACAAAATCAAAATGACACTTTTCAGGTGTCAGCAGTGTTCGTACAGCTGCAGCAACAAGATGGCGTTTGGTCGACACATGCGCCTGAAGCACAAGGGGGGCCATTTTCAGGTCAGTCGCTACAATTGCGTCATGTGCTCCAATTC
This sequence comes from Vanacampus margaritifer, assembly GCF_051991255.1. Taxonomy (NCBI): domain Eukaryota; kingdom Metazoa; phylum Chordata; class Actinopteri; order Syngnathiformes; family Syngnathidae; genus Vanacampus; species Vanacampus margaritifer. The sequence goes on from NC_135434.1 coordinate 3,473,574, forward strand.
CTACTTCAAGAAGAAGCGCCTCGGGAGCCATTATAAGAACAAGCACGGCCAGGACGCCTACCTGAAACACTTTTTACCGCTTTATGAGCAGACCCCTGATAACCCACCACCGGAACCCAAGGCCAAGGCATCAACCAAGAGCAAAAAATTAGTGTACAAGTGTCCGCTTTGCCCCTATGTGAACTCGCGCCCGCACGGCATGGCCACGCACTGCCAGATGATGCATCCCGACCTCGCCGTCCGGATAAGCGAGTTCGAACGGGGCGAGATCAGCATCAGTAGCAACTACCAATCGGGGAGCAACAACAAGCGAGGCTACCTGTGCGACGTGTGTCAGGGGATTTGCATGTCACTCAAAAAACTTGCCATCCACTGCTCCAAGAAACACACCGGAGCGTCCAGACAGGAAAAGGAAAAACCCTCTGAAGATGCGAAATCTCAGGAATCGGTTTCAGTAGACCCCCCCTTGATGGACACAAATCCCAATGGAAAACTGCCAAAGAAGGTCGTCCTCTTCAAGTGCTTGTTGTGTTGTTATTCGTCCGTAATCCGGAAACGCTTGGCAGCGCATTACACCACGTGGCACGGAAAGGCAGCGTTCCACAAACACTTTGTACCGTTGTACCTTCGCAAGGTCAAAAAGGCGCAGCTTTCCCCACAAGTAGCCGACTCCGAACCACCAGAAGACCCCCCGGAAGGAGAGGAACTGCTCTACAAATGCCAGTTGTGCGAGTACAGAACCTGGGCACGCCGCTACCTGACATACCACTACAACAAAACCCACCAATTGGATGCGAGGACCAGAGACAAGCTGCTGATGGCGTACAATAAACGCAAAAGACCTCCCCCTCACGAACTTCCTCCAGACTCGGAGCAAAGCCTGCAAGATACCGAGCAGACCTTCTTGGGTCAGTGCAAGAAGTGCCCCGACTTGTCCTTTGACTCACCGCAGCTGCTGCTCACCCACTACTGCACGACCCATTGTGCCGGCCTCCGAATGGACTTTACCGTGGTCTACCCGGTGGGCCGTTCCACGGGTGTGTATTGGTGCATTCGCTGCAACAAGACCATCAACGGCATCAGGACGCTCAGCGGCCACCTGGATCGGCACCGGGACAAGAGTTTGATGAAGGTCACGGGCAAAAAGAAGATGGCGACGCCACCTGGAAAGAAGACATCCAAATCGGTAAATCCTCATTTTTTTAATCTGAGATTGTAGTTTCGGGTCTTTTGCCCCAGACTATGGTACAAGTTGTCCTCACTTCGGTTTTTTAAAATACATTTCTCTTCTTTCACACTGAAAACAGAAACTTCTGGACACTTCAACAGAGGGCCTTTCGAGCTATAACGCGCCACACGAAGCGCCCCCCTTGATCAGCAGCTTCGCGGCATCGCCCGCGAAGACCAGCGAACCCGAGCAATTGGACACCGAGTCGCTAAGCGAGAGTCATGCGTGCAGCCAGTGCCAGCGCACGTTCAAGTCGCGCAACGGTCTGCGAACGCACAAGCGCAGCCACGAGGCGCTTGCGGCCATCAAGAAGCTGCCCGCGTCACTGTCACAACTCAAGTAAGAACTCCTGTCATTTGACGAGGTCATCCTGTAACGCGCACCCGAGTCAGGACTCGCGAGGATGTGATCAAATTAATCGACAAGTGATCGATTATCAAATTAATTGACAACTATTTTAACTCATTTGCTCCCAAAAAGGTATAAATATGTTTTATTTTAAATGTTTTTAAGTGTCCCAAAGACGTGTATATATACTGTGTGTATATATATATATATATATATATATATATATATATATGTTGTTTTAACTCTTTGACTGCCAGACGTTTTGAGAAAAGGGATGCCGTGGGTGCCAGCCGATTTAAGCATTTTGACTGATCTTTCAAGGTCCACAGAAAATAATGTGTTTGGAATATGGAAACACACGTACTACCAAATGAAAGATTGGACTCATCTTTCATCAGAAAAAAAAGCTTGTTTCTACCTTATTCCGTTTTTCAGTAATCAACAATAGAAAATGGTTAGTTTCACCTCTGTTTTGAAACAAACGTCATTTAACGTCTTTGGCACTCCTCCCTAGGGTTTTACTAAACGTTATTTAACGTTTTTGGCAGTCAAAGAGTTAATGTTTTTTTTTTAAATGCTACAGCATACAGAAGGCTTTGATGCAGAGAACGGTTGAAGAAATGGTAGTTAGTACACCAACGGCCAGCAGGTGGCAGCAGAGCAAAACAGATCAACCAGGGCCATGTTGCAAAAAGCTCATTTAACCCCAGTTCTAAATAGATTTGTGAATATTGATGAAACTTAGCTATATTCTAATGCTAATTGCTGCAAAACGGAAACAGATAGAAATATGTATACTTTTTTTTCCTGATTAAAGAAGAGACTCTAATCTTTATTTTGGTCGGTTCCATGTTTTTATAGCAATAGAACACAATATTCTGTGGGCCTTGCAAAATCCGTCAAAATCCAGTAAAACATCCGGGAGCGAAGGGGGTTGCTTCAGTGAAAATGGCTGGGAGTAAACGAGTTTACTCTCGAGTAATCGTTTGTAGCCATTTTTTAATTAAAAATTGTGTCTATGTCCTCATCTAAACAAGGGTCTTTTTTTTTCTCTGACCCCAACAGCCTGAACAAGTATCTTCTCCACAAGCCTGGAACTATCCGTCCTTTCCAGTGCTCCATCTGCTTCTATCGTACCAACCTGATGGGCCTGTGGACCAACCATTTGCTGAAAAACCACCATGGTGTGTGTCCAAATCCAGCAGTTTTTCTCCATCTCAGGGGCAGCCATTTTGCCACTTGCTGTTGACTGACAGAGGTGTCAAATCCAGGTCCAGAAAGTAACAACCCCGCCGCAGATTGGCTTTAGCCCCTTGTGCCTAGCTCGCTAGCTAGCACCTGGGGCTAAAGACAAACTATGAAGACAACGTCGATGTTGCTCAGGCAATGACCAATCACAGCGCACCTGTTTTCTGAAGCTGAGCTGTGATTGGTCATTGCCTGAGCCCTGAGCAACTGTGATGTCATCTTCAGTCAACAGCAAGTGGCAAAATGGCCGCCCCCTGAGATGGAGAAAAGCAGCTGGATTTTGCTAATTAACTCATATTACCGTATTTCGACTAGTGGGGCTGCATAGAACATATTATTGTCTCCTTCAACTTGTGATGTTCTCTGATGGGACATTTGTAAGAGCTTGTATCCAAATAGTTGGTCTCTGGAGTTGGCCAAGTGTGAAATGACAAAACCAAGAAACTTTCTTGCCTCTGTATTGAAGTGTCTGTCGTTTCTCCAGATATTGTCCTCGAAACCTGTGACGACAAACAGGAGACCGGAATGCCTCAGAGCGCGGACACGGATACACTTCATTTAGGCTCCGGTGTCATCAGTTCGGCCAAAACGAATGAAGGTTGTACCAAAGGCAAGTCACGTAATCACCAATACAAACGGAAGCTACCTGCATTCCCACTCGTCTATACTCACGCGTATGTTGCGTAACACCTTCCGCAGACTGGTACCTGGAGTCCCCGGAGGTGCGCCGTCAGCTGAGTCACCTCAGCCTGATGGCTCAGAACGGAGCCGCTACCATGCCGGCCACCCGGCGGATCGAGAGCGGCGGCGGCGGCGGCCTGTTCCGCTGCGAGAACTGCTCCTTCTTTTGCGAGGATCTGTCCGGCATGCGGCGACACTACCTCAGCAAACATGGCAGGAAGATGTTCACGTGCAAGGACTGCCACTTCTTCACCGGCTTAAAGTCAGTCAGCGTTTACTGCTGCTTACCGTAGTACTGTTCATATTCTACACTGGTTACAAACACCATCCTGAATGTAATTAAAAATGCACTTTGACATATAAATACATACAAAACAAACAGTACTTAATAATGCTTACCCATCTACTTACGTATAAAATACGTACTAATCATTTGAAAAATACATTTAAACAATTTATTAGGAGGAAAATATGAGTAAAATAAGCAACACTTAATAATCAAACCCCAAAACGTGTAAAGACGTTTTTTTAATACTTTGTCCTTCACTCCCAAAAACGGTTTTTTTTTTTTTTTTTAAATGCAAGAGCAAACAGAAGGCTTTGATGCGCTTGCTGACATGAAGAGGTGGGTTAAAGAAATGGTAGTCATTACAAAAAACGGCAACTAGGTGGCAAGCAGAGTATAAGAGATCAGCCCGGACCATGTTGCAAAAAAGCTCTTTTTGCCAGTGTTTTCAATAGGAATGTGAATAATGATGAAACTTAGCTATATGCTAATGCTAATTGCCGCAAAAGGGAAACCGATAGAAATATACTTTTTTCCTGATGAAAGGAGAGACTCTAATCTTTCTTTTGAGAGGTTCCATGTTTTTAAAGCAATAGAACACAATAATCTGTGGGCTTTGCCAAAATCGGTCAAAATCCAGTTGAACGGGGAGCAAAGTTGGTTGCGTCAGTGAAAATGGCTGGGAGTGAATGAGATCATATAAAATAGAATATTATTAAAATATAGTACACGGTATTGAAATGGAGTAATGTTTAACTAAATGACACTTAACATTTTAAAAAAGTGATTTTTTTTTTTTTAAATATTCGATATAAAAAGTTAAAAAAAAAAAAAATGAAATATGGTTTAAAGTAGTAAAATAAAACAATTACAAATTAATGTAATTAGTACGTATTGTCTTTTGTGTTTTAGGGGGAAAAAACAAAAATGATTTTCATTAATAAAATACCATTTATACATGGTTATATAATGAATAAATGTGATAGATAATTTTACATATCAATATAATGCATAAAATTGAATCCTACAACAATTGTACATAGTAATAAAATGGATAATGTTGTTTAATAATACATATAAATATATGCAACCAGATAATAAAAATAAAGCGCAATTAAAAAAAAGAAAATAGACACCAAATTTCCAAATGGATTTTCCTTTCTGATGAAACTTTTTGTGTCCTTTAGGAGAGCCATGCGGGTGCACATGGACACGGGTCATTCCGCACTCCTGAAAGAAGCCGCTCCGCAAGACGGCTTCCGCTGCCCTTTCTGCCTCTACCAGACCAACAACAAGAACAACATGATCGACCACGTCCTGCTGCATCGCGGTACCTCGCCTTCACATTTTCACTTTTTTGCATTTTAGAACTCATTTGCTTTCAAAGCAGCGTCGGCCATATTGCCTGACGTTCTAGAAGCGTTTGAACTGATCTTATCACGACGTGCTTATTATGATTGTAAAATGGCATTGTTCGGCAGAGGAGCGTGTGGTTCCCATGGAGGTGCGGCGGCCCAAACTGTCGCGTTACCTGCAAGGCCTCGTGTTCCGCTGCCACGTGTGCACGTACACGAGCGCCAGCGCCGACAACCTGCGTTTGCACGCCGCCAAGCACGAGTGCGTCAAGCCCTACCGATGCCGCCTCTGCTACTTCGACTGCGCCAAGCTGGACCACTTGGAGGCACACCTGTGCGCAAAGCATCAAGTGAGTGTGCGGTAATAATAATAATGATAATGCGTTTGATTTATATGTACTAGTGAGTGCGTCACTTTTCACACAATCCCTTGGGATAGCTTTATTTACACAATGCCACATAATGGTGAAAATCTGTATTTTTATTTTATTTTTGGATTTTTTTCGAGTTTATCAAAAGTGAGTTTCCTTATCTCTTGTAAAATGTAAAATATCAAACTTTTTAATTGAATAACATAAATTGTGATAAAAAGTAACATTTTGATTTTCAATAATTCTAAGCAAATCTATTATTATATAAAGTATAAAAATATTTTCAGTCATAATTTTTTTTTTTTAAACAAGCTATTATTTATGTTATAATAAAATAATACAATAAGAAAAAATAAACTACTAATTCAATTTAAACACATAACCCCATATTATATATAATGTAAAAAATACAATATTTATAAAATGTCCCAAAATACAAATACAGAACATAAAATAAAAATATAGGTATTATATTAAGTAGTATAATAAAAATGCTACAAAATGTATCATTTTATTTAATATTGTCTATAGATAAACATATGTTTTGTAAAAAGTATAACATGTTATTGAATTATAAAATTGTAATCATAAAATCATCTTATGTATTATCTTATGTAGGAGTTAATTGAACAACAAAATAAAGTAGTAAAGATAAAGACAGTTTTGGTTTGAACCACATTTTAATTAAAATATACAAGTGAATATTAAGACAAATTGAAAATATTAATAAAATAGATTTTACATTAAAAAAATGTGAAATTATATTCAATAATGCAAATTTTCATCATTTTTATTGCAGTAATAAAGCAATACTACAGTAATATGTTTATCAAATATATTAACAAATACACAAATGATTAAAACAAGAATAATTAAGAACTTGACCAAAAAAATGACAAAATAAAATAAGGAAAATAACCCTCGTTTATAACGGTAATAATGAAATTCCAATAAATGGCAACATTTTGTTCATTTTGCCACAATCTCTTCCTCCTTTGATTTTCTTGCATGCAGGTGATGAGGAATCACGAGCTGGTGGGGCAGGTCAACCTGGAGCAAATGGAGCAGGTGAAACTCAACGAAAGACTTGAGAAGGAGGAGGAGGAGCAGCAGAGATCCAGTCCTGACAACACGGAAGACCTTCTCAGCCACGTGAAGGAGCCGGACGACGGCAAGCCCGCGGAGGAAGAAAGCAGCGACTGTGAGAACCACCTCGCCGAGACGGCCGCTGTCAAACAGGAGCATCAAAATGACGCCGGCCCACCGGGGAACCCAGAAGAAACGGGGGGGGCGATGGCGGACCACCGCTCGAAGCTGCAGACGCTGAACATCCAGGCGCGCGTGGAGAACGACATCCTGCAGCACATGCCGGAGCTGGACGGCGAGAGCGGGACGCGCACTCCCTCCAACGGAAGGAAGGAACCCCACGCAGACTTCTCGGAAAGCCCCGGTAAAGTGGCAAAGAAGACGCACAAGAGGGAAACGTCGGTCCCGCTTCTGGACCACTCCTTGGAGCCGCCTCGGGAGGACCAAGCCCACAAAAGGAAGCTCTGTGAAGGACTAAAAGAGCAAGGCATGAAGGAGGGGGAAGAACGAGACTGTGAAGGGCAGAAGAAGCGGATCAAGATGGAGGATACCTGCACACAAGATGGAGACATGTCTGAGCTCAAAGGTAAAAATGACCCCAAAAAATTGTCTTGAGGTGCAGATTACTTGAAAGAATTACACTGTGGGTATTTAGAATAACCTCAACGCTTTGCCTGACAAAGTCCACTAGCTTAATGCTAACACAAGATGCAAAATACCATTCGACAAGCTAACAAAACTAGCATCTGTTGCGGTAGTTTTAACCTTTTAGGCAACGGAATATTTGAGCACATACTTTAGGCAGCGCATACAGGCATATATTCTTTATCCTCTGTTATTTAATTTTTTTTAACAACTAATATGACTGCATCACTTTTCTTTGTGTATTTGTGTGTTATTACTCTGCCCCCTGGTGGTTTAGGTGTGCACACCAGAAAGATTTGCACAGTCCATTGAGTCACAAACACTTTTAATTTCTAACAATCTGTTTAATGACTATGTGTTTACAAATAATGTTTTTTTTTTTCTTATTAAAAGAAAAACATTTTTAATAGGTGTAACGCGTGTATAATAGATGTAATGTTGGGGTATTTTGTGTGTGTTTTTTTGGCGTTGTAGGTGCCGGCATGACGTTCTCTTGCAACTTTTGCGGACGATACCTCCAAAGTGAAGAAGAGCTGCAGCGCCACGCCTCTCGCCACAGAATGTAGACCACAAACGGTTCAGCGACTCAACAGAACACTACCAACAAAACTCACATTTCAGACACCTGCTTTGAAATAAATGATTTTTGACATTTGAAACATTTTCTAAATGAATGTGATTTTTTTTTTTTAACAGGTTTGTTTTGATAGTTTAAATAAAACTTTGGAAAACGGCCGTTAGATGTCTTGACACTTTTGTTTTGTTTTCATGTGGAAAAACACTTATAGTGCTACTGTATAAAAAGACAAATACACTTAATATTTTATGTTTGTTTTTTTTGTTTCGTTAAAAAAAATACTGAAGTCATATGTTGCATTCAAGCGCTGCACGACTTTGTGCCTTCCTGGTGTCTGTCTCACAACGTTTTCAGTTGATTTTATTTGAACTGTTTTATATATTCGTTCATTGAATAAATTTCAATGTTTTGTACACTTGATTACTTTCGGTTGTTGAACTTTTCTCTGCGTGGTTATAATGTACGTTATGATTATTCTGTGTTCTTCCTATTTGACGTTAGTAGTTGCTGTGTGATCGTTCTTGATAGGTCAATGCAGCAGATGGGAAACTAACCGGTTTATTTGGTGTTGTGAAAGTGCCGTACAATTCATTTAAAATACAGGCCATAAACTGGGTAACATTACAGAAGATAATACATTTTATAAAACTATTAAAACACTGACATACACAGTAAGAATTTAGAAACAAAACAAAGCTCGCAACAAAGCGTTAAGCTGGATACTGAAAAATCCAAGGTTTTCTATACGTTGCGTTTTGAGTGCTCTGTGAGCTAAGGAGTAAAGTACAGTCATTTTAAAATCTGGGTTTAATCAACGTTGGATTTCGATGATACCAAAGTATGTATTGCTTAATAGAAAATCAGAGTTTTCGCTAGCATCCCAAATATGTAAGTGCACGGCGCTGAGCATAAGAAGAATGGAGTTTTTTCCCGCTAGCTGTTGCAAATTCCATTTTGTCATGAACGCCGCATTTCGAGTGTGCGCGATGACGACACACTGGTCGGAATGTAAACCGACACCGCTTCCTGGTGCGAACTTTCCTCATAATAATTGGACCGATGAGAGAAGGACTTGCAAAGAGTTCTATTCGGGTCGGTCAACGGAAGAGTTAAATCGTCATTTTACGCCAATAGTGTAAGTATTCGAGACGCTAGTTATCATATTTTGTGTTGTCCGTGTGCTGTATGTGAGGCCGGGGGGGAAGATGCTGAATAACGTCGGTCAGACAGTAGGAAGGCATCCATAGAACATTTAAGAGGGTCAAATTAATAAGGGAATGTCGAAAACTATATATCAACAAACATTCGTCTCAATTCATTAACCCACATGGATGTATTACGAGCATGGGGCCTTTTATTTCCTGGTACAGCTACCACCTGAAAAGGAAATAAGTGTGGATGCTTCTACACTTCAAATATTTCTCGACATTTCAAGTTGTTCTTGCAGGTGTATTAACATTTCTACGGTAATAATTAACAGCTTAATAATGGAGGGAACTTCTGAAAAGAGGTGTTTCTTCATAAGAATGAATTCTGGATGACCGAGTGTGACTCAAAGAGTGCTGTTTATAACACGTTGTCTGTTTTGTAAACGCACAATTTAAATGTAAACTAACCTGTAATGTAAAACGTGTTACAGTTTACACCAGAGCTTTTAGAACCATGTTTTAGCTTCGTTTTACAAATGAACATTTAGGCGCATCTATGAAGTTTTTACTCATAGCAGTGATGAACTTCTTCAGTTATTTATTGAACAAGACAAACTGTCAAAAATCCGAAATGACAACACTTGCAAGGAGCTGCTGAAAGCCACAACTAAATTAACGCTAACCGGCCAACCCTACTTCAGCATCTGACAAGTCACTAGGCCACGCCCCTTAATGCCACACATCCAGCACACGGGTATCACAGTGTGTACAGTAGTTGCACTCTATAAAAACAGTATATGTATTTAGTTTGTATATGTCATATTGTGTTTTTATACTAAAAAGTGTTATTTTTTATTGACTAAAAACAAAAAACCTTTGTGATGTGTTCCCTAGACGTTCGGCGTTAAGAATGTCAAACGCAAGCAAGGCGTCCAAGCATGCAACCCCGTCCTCGTCAAGGGTGATCTGCGTGGTTTTCGTCCTCTTGCTGCTGGACCTGCTCGGGTTCACTCTCATCCTACCTCTTCTGCCCTCCATCCTGGACCACTATGCACATAGCGGGGTGGGTGGGCCATTAAAAATGACCGGATATCGAAGGGGGTTAAGTGTAACAACCCATGACAAGCATGAACTCAACGCTAATTAGTCGTACATGAAAGAGTGCTTTGTGGCACAATCGTTTTCACATTAGATTTGCTTTTACACGCTGTGTGTGTGTGTTTGTGTCCTCATTCTTGTGTGACAGGATGCTGCCTATCAGTCACTGCAGAGCGCCGTGGATGTCTTCAGAGAGGTGCTCGGGATTCCTATGGAAAAGAAGTACAACAGCGTCCTGTTCGGAGGTATTTGCAGGTGTCCTCCCACGCCATTACAGTAAAACACTCATACAGGGACAGCTAGAATTTGCCACCCCAGTAGGCCTCGCCTCTGAAAGGCATTTACATAAAGGCTGCCATATACTGCGTTCTGAATACATTTAAGAGGTAAAACTATTTTTAAAAAAAAAATAGTATTTGACCTAAAATCAACAACAAATATCAAGTACAAGAAAAAATGCAGTTGTAGAAAGTTCTCCAAGGAACAGCAAAAAGTGTATTTAATTAAATTTACTTTAAAAAATGAGACAGGAGGATGTTACTATAAATGTCATTTTTTTCTTCACTAATTTACTTTTTGAGTAGTAAATGTGATGTGAAATGTTGCAAACAAAGCATATTTTTAGTACAATTAGAAAATTTTAAAACAAAAAATAATTAAATTAAATTACCTTCCTCCTCCACTCCTTTATTCATAGTTTTCCAATTTTAGATGTATTTAATAAAACAAAAGAAAAAATGTTTTCGGATTGAATCGAAAAAAACTAAAATATATTTTTTATGCGACATTATCATCTTTATTTATAGCCATCAATTTCTCAAATTATTTAATTTAGTATTTCTCAAATTATTTAATTTAGTATTTCTCAAATTATTTAATTTAGTATTTCTCAAATTATTTAATTTAGTATTTCTTTTTTTATTATTTCATTTCATTATTTCAAATTATTTCGCACAAAAAAACAGTCAAATAGTCTCAGTGGTTGAATACATTTGTTAAACAATTGAAGGAATTTGAAAACGAGCCTGGCGGAGAAGTGACAGCAAAGCGTTCCTGTTTGTGTAAAAACATGATCAACTTGCGAATACTTGTTTTGTTGTGCTTTTCAGGTCTGATCGGCTCCATTTTCTCCCTCTTGCAATTCTTGTCATCTCCCATAACTGGAGCTCTGTCGGATCGTTACGGCAGGCGACCTTTGCTCCTCCTTACTACAGTGAGTACTTGCATACTTTGCTGCATTAACCGAGGTGAGGTATTTATTGATTCCAGTGGATGAAGAACCTGGCGATTCGATGTGGCACGTCTATTAGAGGACGTTTTTTGTTGCGTTGTTTCGGACAAAAATCACATCCGTTTTTATCAAAGGACACGATCTTAATTGAGGTGAGATCTTTATTTGTTCAAGTCGACAATGGACCTAATGATTGCATGAGGTTTGACTTCTTTTGGAGCAAGTGCATTCGTGCGGTTTGAGGCATTTATTCGTTCCGTAACAGTTGTATGATTAATTGCGGCATGATGTCATTTACTACAAGTAGCGCTGTTGTGTTTTTTTGTACACAAATTGCTCACCTTTTAACATACAAGACAACATTAATTGAAGGCGGGCGCTTATTTGAGTGGATGATTGCTATTTAATGAGACTAAGAAACGTTTTTCAAAGTGTAAAAGTTGTCGCTAGGCAAACAAACAAAGTTTGTGATTAACTCATTCACTCACAGCCATTTTCACTGAAGCAACCCCCTTCGCTCCCGGCTGTTTTACTGGATTTTGACTCATTTTGCAAGGCCCGCAAAATACCAAAAGAAAGATTAGAGTCTCTTCTTTCATCAGGAAAAAATATATTTCTATCTGTTTTTGTTTTGCAGCAATTAGCATTATAATATAGCTAAGTTTCATCATTATCCACAAATCCGTTTAGAACTGTGAGTAAATGGCCTTGGTTGATCTGTTTTGCTCTGCTGCCACCTGCTGGCCGTTTTGGTAATAACTACCATTTCTTCAACCGTTCTCTGCAGTTGAGAGGCTGCATCAAAGCCGTCTAGAATAAAAAAAAAACATTTAAAAAAAAAAAAACATATGAATACCATAGAACGTATTTATACGTTTTTGTGAGCAAATGAGTTAAGGACTGAATTGTGCTGGTCCTTGCAGGTGGGCATCATGTCTTCCTATGTGCTGTGGGCTCTGTCCCGCAGCTTCACCATGTTCCTATTATTCCGGGTGATCGCGGGAGTGTGTAAGGGCAACGTCAGCCTCTGTACCGCCGTCGTGGCCGACTTGCCCGACCCCAAAGCTCGGAACCGCGGGATGGCAAGCGCACTCGCACACACGCACGTATATACACTGCATTTATGACATTAAGTCTATTTCACGTTTACGTTGTGTCTTTTCGTCCAGGCCATTATTGGCGTGGCTTTCTCAGTGGGCTTCACCGTGGGGCCTCTGATGGGGGCGTACTTGGCCGTCACCTCCAAAAGCGCAGGACACGTCTTCTTCCAGACGCCGGCCTTGCTGGCGTTGACCTTCAGTGTCGCAGACCTGGTTTTCATTTGGCTCATGCTGCCTGAAACGCTTTCGGCGCATGCCAAGGTCAGTAGAGGAAACGTGACGAAGTATTCACATACAACTCCCCCAAATCAATTAACTCATTCGCTCCCAGCCATTTTCACTGAAGCAACCCCCTTTGCTCCCGGCAACACAGAATATTGAGTTCTATTGGAAATGACCAAATTAAAGATTTGAGTCTCTTCTTTCATCAGGAAAAAAAGTATACGTATTTCTATCTGTTTCCATTTTGCAGCAATTAGCATTAGAATATAGCTAAGTTTCATCATTATTCACAAATCTGTTTAGAACTGTGGGTAAATGAGCTTTTTTGCAACATAACCCTGGTTGGTCTCTTATACTCTGCTGCCACCTGCTGGTCGTTTTTTTGTTTGTTATTACTACCATTGCTTTAAGCGACCTCTTCAGGTCAGAGGCTGCATCAAAGCTGTAGGCTCTAGCATAAAAACGTTTTTTTTTTTTTTTAACGTACAAATACATTTTTGGGACCATGGCAATATTTCAAATAGAACATTTTTGATTGTTTTTGGGAGAAAATTAGTTAATAGCATCTTTTCTCAAGCTGGAAGGCATCTAGCGGTCCCTTGTTCTGAATAAAATGGCAGCTTCAGAGCCAGGGAGGACATCTGTATAAATAGTGAATGGCAGGTTGGCTTCACTTTAGACTTCCTGTTTGTGTATTGTAACCTGTCTCATTACTTTTTTCCCCTTATTTTACAGAGGGTCCGCGATTCAACGTAGTTTTGGTGACGCCACCTGAATTTATACCAGAAATTGTGGCATTTATGAAAACTGTAATATAATTATCTGTGGACTGAGCATAGAGCCTTGTGGAACACCACCAGTAAATCTTACAATGCAATGGAGTACCATTCCTGCGGTGGCTACGTAGCCCAAATTTGTACTCAAATCTTCACTGACCTATGCTAACACCGTTGTGTATTTATATGATGGAATTAAAACGAGCACCGCCTGCATTAACTTTGCAAACTAAGGTTTTATCACGTTTTTGTTATGATTCCTTCCGCTTCAGGGCTCCCATTCTGTGTTTGGGGACTTCCAAGACCTGCTCGGCCCGTTGGCCTTGTTCAGCTTTTCTGCTGTCACTAGAACCAAAGATCCACCGTCAGAGCTAAGTGAGTACAGTACGATAGTATGAAATTGAGGCGTGTCGTACCTTCTTCTTAATTAAAAGGGAACAGTTGATGGAAAACTGACAGTTTGTGTACAAATAGCTGCGTGCACACCAATCAAGTGTGGAATTGCGCAACCAAGTGCAAGTTCAGTTCCACCGGGCTTGACAAATTGTGTGTAAATTGTTCATGAATACACCTGGGGACTGTTTAACTCATTCACTGCCATTGACGGCTATAGACGTCAAAAATTCATTTGAACTATTTCTATTAGTTTTTTTAAAAAATCCACTTTTGTTAATAAGAGTATGAAAACCTAGATTTTTTTTTTTTGAAATACAGATATAAAATGTGTGATTAATCAGGAGTTAACTATTTAAGTCATGCGATTAATTACAATAAAAAAATGTAATCGCCTGACGCGACTTAAAGATTATTAAAAATTCGGGGCGTCAGGCGATTAAAATTTTTAATAAATAAAAAAAAAAATCTGGGTTTTCATACTCTTGTTAACAAAAGCGGATTTTTAAAAAAAAAAAACTAATATAAATAGTTCAAATACATTTTTGACGTCTATAGCCGTCAATGGCAGCGAATGAGTTAAAATGGGGAGGAAAAAACATGCATAATACGTCTTATTTCAAATTGTCTGAACAGGAATGCAGAAGCTGAAAGCTTTGGGTCGTGTTTATTTCTGCTACATCTTCCTGTTCTCCGGCCTGGAGTTCACGCTCAGTTTCCTCACGCACCAACGCTTTCACTTCACGAGGTGTGCACGCCGTTGCGCAACCGTTTGTGCAAGAATGCACCTTTTTTCTTTTTTTCTTTTTAACACTTGTCTTTTTTTATATGTGAAACACAGCATGCAGCAAGGAAAGATGTTCTTCTTCATCGGCGTAGCCATGGCGTCCATCCAGGGCGGATATGCACGCAGAATCAAACCTGGACACCACGTCAAAGCTGTCCGCATGGTAGAAGCCGTTTTGATTACATTATTTATCGTTTTTTTTTTTTTCATAATTATGGCATGCAAATATTTTTCATAAAAATAATGAATTACTGTAATTATTACTTTTCTACTGTGTCAGAATAGGTTTGGGATCAACATGCAGAGGTGGGAAAGCGTTTGTGTTCTTTTTAATTTGAAAAGGGACTGTCGTATATAAAAAATAAAATATATATAAAAAATAAAAAATAAAATGGTAAAGTAAACAAATGTAATAAATTATTATATACTATAGTATGTCTGTATAAACACATCTGTTTGTTACATTTGTTTATTTTTGCCATTTTTATTTATCCCATTTATCACTTATTATTAAAATAAATGTCATTGAAATTGTTATATTATTGTTGTTAATTAAAATAATTCAGTTAAACATGACAACATAAAAGTGTTCAATTAGTTTTTTTTACATTAAGTTAATATTTAAAAATAATTTAATATTATCCACTTACTTGGATACTGCAAAATAAATGCAACAAATATTGCAGGATTCTTGATAATATAAATGCTGGGGTGGGACGGGTTAACAGAATGTAACCGGCCATACGTGAACCCGAGGTCATTCTTTGCTCACCTCTCAGCTTCCTTGCTGTGCAGAATTTGTGCATTTTTAATGTAGACACTTTTTTTTTTTTTTTGGTCATGTTTTTGCTTTTCAGGCCATCGCCGCACTGATCCCGGCGTTTATTCTCATTGGACTCGCGTGGAACGTCGCCATGCTTTACGTGGGCTTGGCGCTCTATTCCTTCGGTGAGAACAATTCACAATTGTAGCACCACTTTAATAGTTTTGCGATTTGTTTTGGAATCCATTTTTACCATAGTCGATTGTTCAAACAAAATCACACGGCATTACACCAAACAGAAATCCCACGTGAGCAAACTTGATCTAGCAAAACCAACGAAGAAGAAATAAGAGGAAACATGGAAGAAGAGAAAGGAATGATGGATTAAAAACTAAAAGAAAAAACAAAAACAGTCAACAGTATCTGAAGTTTCAGATTTTTTTTTTGTACAGATGAACACAACTTTTGTTTCCTTCTGTTTCCTTTGGTTACAGCGGCAGCAGTCGTGGTCCCGTGCCTCTCAACACTTGTTTCTGAACACGGTGAGTCTTTTTTTGTGTGTGTTTTTTTGTGTGTGTGGGCAGAAGAGCCTCTCCGATGGCTTCAAATGATGGTTTCCGCAGGCTCAGCCAGCCAGAAAGGGACGGTGATGGGCATCCTTCGCAGTCTGGGTGCTCTGGCCAGAGCTCTGGGGCCCGTGGTGTCATCCTCCGGTAACTGCAAGCCGATGTATGACTCGTGTATGTAATATATGTGTTGGCTAATCCTGTTTTCTTGTTGTTTTATGTAGTTTACTGGTTGGCTGGTTCGCAGATCTGCTTCCTGGTCACATCAACCTCCTTCGTGATACCTCTGATTCTGCTGAGCAGCGCCTGACAACGACTCATGTCGACTCATTTTTGACAATGTGGGATGTCCTTGTGTTTACATGTGGCTATTTGTGATGGAATCTCACAAGACTCAAGGACAACGAGGCCAACAAGAGGAGAGGAAGAGTGTGTGTGTGTGCGCGTGTGTGTGTGTGTGTTGAAAGCTTTTATACTTTTATACTGTACTATTTTGTCACTTTAAAGAACAAGTACACGATGTTTATGTGCCTTTAAAGAAGTCTATTTTTCTTATCATTAAAATAAATCAAATAACACTTGTCTGCTTCAAGACTACTATGTTTGATGAAAGAACACTTGCCTGCTTAAATATAATTGAAGGTTTGAGGTGAAGGTTCAAAATCAAGCTAAACTGTATCTTTATTTGGATTTTACGACTCCCTGCTTATCATAACTTTATATCAGGCTTAAATTACCTGATAGCAATCAATATTAACAAGACCTGATGTGTAATAAATGTAAAATGATTAAATATTTTTTTTATCAATCCAATCCAATAATTATATATTAAATACAAGCAATGAGAAATTGTAAGGATTTATACTGTATGAGTGCAGTACATGGCACTGCCTCTATGTGTCGCCATCTGACGGCCTAATACAGTAAACACGCTGTTGGTGTCAAACGCTTGGCAGCTTCGCTTGTATGCTAACCAGCAGATTGTTCAACCAACTTCCTCCTAATTTCTATTACAAGGACAATGACAGCACCGCGACGGACTCCGAGTGGTTACACACGGACGTGACGGCGTAGAAATGGACAACTCGAAGATGGAGAAGGTAAAGAAACGAGTCGGGAAAATACGGCGATTACGTTGAGCTAGCGGGCTGGCTTGTAGCTAGCTGTGGCGTTGCTAACTTTTGGGGGCAAAAGCCAGTGGGTAAGCGTTTCACCGAAACAAAGCTAAGTTTGGTTCCTATAAAAGTAACTTCTTTTGATTTAAGAGCAAATTAAAATGGTCATAATCATGTTGAGTTGAGTTTCTGTCAGTTCAATAAAGTTTTGAATCGTGGTCATGTTGACAAAAAAAAAAAGCTATTAAAATGGCTGTCAAATTGCAACTATGTCGCCTTTGACATTTTATTTGAATGATGCGTACTATTTTATTTACACTTCTCTAGGAGGGCAAAGTGACACCTGCTGACAGTGCTGAGCCCGCTTGTCAACCGGCGAGGAGAACTGAGTCAGGTGGGCAACAACACATCAGCTCGAACCGTCATGTGAGCCTACCGAACCCCCACCTGTACCAGCACAGGCCAAAAGGGTAAGCGCACCAAATACATGTGACGGATGTGGTACAGCCAGTGATGACGAAAGTACTCACACTCACTAGGTGCGGATGTGTATATATTATATACACAAAAACGCTTACATACAAGTACTGTACTAAAAGTGCAGAAAGGAAAGGAGGTAGGCACAGTAGCAAAAAAAATAAATAATAATTACTTGAGTGAGTATTCACTAAAATTTAAATCATTGCCAAACAATATCACTTTTACTCCAAAAAATATTTAATTGCATTTGTGAGGAATAAGCGGTTTAAAAAACGTATGGATGGATGAATACATTCTGGATTGGAATATGTCCACTGACTTATGCAATAGTCATTCCTTCCAGAAATTGTATTTTTTTTTTTTAAGCAATGTGCATCTGTGCGTATGGTCTATTTACAACAACCACGTGACTTCCTATCTGTGTGTCCCCCTTTTGATCAAAAGCAACCAGTCAGGTGCGGGCACGAAGCGGAGCCCGCCGTCAAACATTAATGGAGGCGACTTGCCCTGGCGAGCAAAGGTTAGTTGTCCACCCTTCAAGTGTGAAATTACACAACCTAGTAAATATGTTTGGTTCTTTCGATTTCCCCAAAAGTGTTTATTTTGCTGGTTTGTGACATCACACGTTGGTTAAATGACATAATTGTGTTCCCCACAATGCGTTTACTCTGCGTTCGGTTTGGTACGGCTAATTTTAACAAGACTTAAAGGAGCTTTATGCTTTAATTTTTCAGCTTGGAGGTGTTTTGACGAAAGCATGCAAATTTAAATTGTGAGCAAAAGCATTGTAATGTTTGTATTACATGAAATTGTATCCTGTAAATAAACTGTTAACTCCAAGTCATTTAAACCTCCACAGGCGACAACAAAGAACAATGACCCCCGTGTGCAAAGTGGCATCATGGGTAAAAGCTCAGCCGACGCACAGAGAAGAGGTAAACCAAAAGAGATTATTCATTATTATTATCCCTCCTAATAGGATTCAGGTTCAATTGACCAAATTTAAAACGATAGAAAAAACATGATACTGTTATTAGATTTTACAAAATTTATTTTTTTACTGTTTTTGATCAACTGTTGTATTTTATATCCTTTAAAAACTCTAGAAAAAACTGTACATTTTACGATTTTTTTTTTTTAATTTATGTTACTATCGTGACAAGGTTTTCCAATACTCAATTTTTTTTTGTTCAACTTTATCTATTTTTTTATGCTAAAACATGCAATGGGTAAAATTGATTGCTTTTAAAATGTTACTTGTTATTTCTATGCAAATATGATTCATTATTGCCAGATTTTCTTGTATATTTTTTATTAGTTTTTTTTTTAATTGTTATTTTTTTATAGACATGAAGTTGTTCAAAGTGACCTATTTTAAAGTTTAAAGTCTAGGAAATAGATTTAAATATATTTTTGTTCTAATACAGTTTTGACAATTTTGGGACTCATTTTCTTTTTATGGTTACTTATTTATTGACCCACTTTTCTGGGCTAATGTACGTTATTATTAGAATTTTCTACATTGCCAAATTTTATTTATTTATTTCATTTATTTTTGTCTGATAACATTTTGTGCATCAAAGGAGCCAGTATAACAGATTGGGGTTTCATTCATTTGTTGAGTGTTTTATGTTACCAATAGATGATTGGATCCCTGCTCTTTAAACAGGTTTTAGGGACTCCAGATCGGCGAGGATACCAAAACCCGCGCAGGCCGACTTGGTCCAATTTGAGGTGAGAATGTCCGACTTCCCGCAGCTGGCCGTCTGCCCCTCGCACGCTCACAAAGAGAGCTGGGGTTCAAAAGTGACAGCAGAGACACGTCAGCCTCCCTCCAAGTCGACCCCTCCCTGGACAGATGTGCATCAGCAGGTATTTAAGATAAATGCTAAGGTGATTTTTCTCCACAGGCATGGGTGCTTTTTATGTATTTTATTTTTTCGTACTACACAGACAGCCATGAGAGGATCCCCGAGTGGACCTGACTCCCGACAAACTGACAACCACACCCCCGCTAGCCCCGCAAACCACCCCGTCACGACATCGTGGGCTAACGTCGCATCTCAGCCGCCCAAAAAAACTTTCCAAAAGGAAATGACTGTTGTGCTGGTCAGTGGACAGATTGTATACGGTGCATCTGAAATGTTTTCACCGCGCTTCACTTATTCCACATTTTGTAATGTTACATTGCAATAAATGACATTTTTATAGCCTAATTTTAATGCCATCTTAGTTTTGCTAAGTTTTGTAAGTTTTGCTTAGTTGTTGATACCACTTGCTGCTTGTAACGTAACACATTTTTGCTTTTGCCTTTCGCTTCTTCACAGACGGAGGAAACGGCCACACAGCAGGAGGAAGAGGGAACGACGGCGGGGAGGAAAAAACGCAAGAAAAAGAAGAAGGGAAAAGAGGCAGATGAAGGCGCGGAAGTTGAGGCCGAACATTCAACAGTCCAGCAGGAGGCGCCAAAGTTTGAGGTGAACGCATAAGGCTTATCTTTCATTTTGATACATTTATACATTCGGGCCGTTTTCAAACATGTCAGGTAGTTTGTCCAAAATGTCTGTGGTGGTTTCTATTAAAGAATTAAAAATGTTGTCCAGGATGAAGAGGAGTTTCCGGACTTGGCTCCAGCTCAGACTTGGTCCGATCGACTGGCAAGCAGTAGAAACACTGGAAAAGCCGATGCAGTGAGTGCCACCACACATGGAATTCCGCCGGCATTATTCTGACTAAATAAAATGTGTGGTTTTTGTTTTACTAAGGAAAGCCAACAAGATGAAATGGTCCCAAGCAAGGGGAAGAATGTCGCCAAAACGCCACCTACGGAGGCAGCAAAGAAAGGACAGGTGAGGATTTTTAATACAAGATGCTGATGTCACTCGAAATGTTTAAAAGTTATTTTTTAGACTAAGGTATATTTTTAGTACGTCATTTTTATTCTGAATTATCAGATTTTTTTGTTACAAATATGACATATCGGAGTTTAAATGGCAAAACTCCATAACTGTCACAGTTATGAATATTTTGAAATATCGGGCTAATATCGGCCGATATGATTGACAGACCGATTATTGGTCAGGCCTTGCAAAAAATTTGCTCAATGGCTGCTTGCGTTCTGAAGAACGGGCCACTCACGAAGCACCACTGTGAGCGTTTTTTTTCCTTTTTTATTTTAAAGTGTAACTGCTGTACGTACAGTAGTATTTCGTGTGCACTTGTAAGTCAAGGCACGTTTGTAAATCACTGTTGCTTATTTTGTGGTTGAAGAATTCCCAGAAAGCTGAGAAGACCTCTGTGAAGAAAAGCAAAGCTCCCGTGCAGTTGGACATCGGGAACATGTTGTCTGTCCTGGAAAACAAGCAAAAATCTCAAAAAGTCAAGCAGAACGTCATTTCAGGTGACATTTGCACTCGCAAGCGTGGGCTGTCGGTAACGTCACAACCTGCTGAGTTTCAATGTCGCCCTCTAGTGGGTGGAGGCCTTCCTGTCATTCACAAACCAACGGCGGGCCTGAAGAAAACGCCCTGGCAGCAGGAAAAAGTCGCTCACAACCCGCTGGACTCCACAAGCCCCTTGGTGAAGAAAGGCAAGCAGAGGGAGGTGCCCAAAGCCAAGAAGCCCACTGCGCTCAAGAAGGTACGAACGAGATTTGATCCTCTTCACTTTTTGGAGCGTGCTCGTCAAAAGGTAAACCCACGTGTATTGAATTGTATTGTCATTTGTCATCCGCAGGTCATCCTCAAAGAAAGAGAGGAGAGGAAGCAGCGGCGTCTACAGGAGGAAATGGGAGCGCTGCCTGAAAATGATTCCACGCTCGCCACTGATGTGGCAGAAGGCGAGCCGTGTCACACCAATCTAACAGGTCAGTGAACGTCTCACCTAATAAGTGACATTCAATCACATTTCCTCCATTTTAGAAAATACTAAGGAACACGTTTTTATTATTAGATATATTTTGAATAGATTCTTTTATTTATTTTTTTTACTTTTGAATTGATTTTCTTTTAAAGATGTACTAAGTATAACCCCTTAAAACTCACTCGGTAGTTTTCCCTGGAAAGTTAGAAAAAAAAAAATCTTCATCTGACACCAGCGGATTTGAGATCAACACGGCTTTTGAGTTGGAGAGACCGATTGTAGTAGTCAGTGAATTTCAGTTTCTTATGCCGATTATGAGGAAATGCCAACACATCGGAAACCGGACAAGTCGGGGGCACCATCAAAAGCTTTTTTTTTTTCCAGGGATGTGATTTTCCCCCTAATTCGCAGAATTCCGCTTTTTTTTTTTTATCCCCCCCCCCCCCAAAAAAAAAAAATCCGATTTTTTTTTTTTTTTTTTTGTAGTTCATTGTGTATTCACATGACTCCGACAGATAACATCTTCTGCTATAACAAAGACATTTGTGGTATGCTCTAATTTGAGTTACTTTTCATTTGGTCACGATACAATTATTTGTTCATGAAATTTGAACTCTTCAACATTATTTATGTGTTAACTTAGTAATCACATTAGTTAGATATGATGATATTCTCAGTGATAGTTTTTAAAAGCAAAGGCAGTCCAATGTTTTTGAATGTGACTGATTTTGAGTTGACTAAAACTGCCACTTTATATGGGATAGTTCAATATACATTGAAAATTTATGCTGTTGTTTTGTCTATTTCTTTGTCATGTGAGTGACACATGACCTGGACCTAGCTGGGTGCCAGCGGCCCCCAGACCCCCGGCTAAATTTTCAGATAATTTCACTTTGGTCAAATCACATCCCTGTTTTTTCTTGTCGTTTTTATATTTTTAAAATATTAGCGTCAAGGTAGTCTTTCCACTTCAAGCTTATTTTCTCAACTCTTTGGATCCGGTGTTTTTGGTTGTCTTTCTAGTGAAACTCACCCGTCCGTATTCTACTGCAGATTATTAGAGAATGGTCAATCAGAATGTTCTTACCTGGCTGGCATACGAGAAACTTTGCTTGGAAACAACTTGCAGGGAATTAGGTCATTTTTTGGGGGGGAAATATTACAATAACGCAACGGGCTCTAAGACCTGATTTTGTGAGAGGCTGCTTCTCAACATAACGTCATTGATGTGAACGTAAGAGCCATCAAATTCCACATGATTGAGAAATGTCTTCTCAGAGGAGGACGTCGATGCCGTTTCCGGAAGTGAAGAGCAGCAGGCCAATGAAACGGAAGCGGGCGGCGACGCAGAGTCCGAGCGGGCGCAGGATGACGAGCAGCAGATCACACAGCAGGACTTTCCCGCCACGGAGCCGCCGGATCGACCCAAAATCCACAGCAGGAAGTTCAGAGAGTGAGGAGAACCCAGTTTGCAAAGTGCAGATCGTCGCCGCCGTCGTTTTGTGACGTGCTCCGTTTGCCGCGTTCAGGTACTGCAGCCAGATGCTCAGCAAAGACGTGGACGAGTGTGTGACGTCGCTGCTGAAGGAGCTGGTCCGCTTCCAGGACCGCCTCTACCAGAAGGACCCCATGAAGGCCCGCATGAAGCGCAGGGTCGTCATGGGCCTGCGGGAGGTCCTCAAGCACCTCAAACTCCACAAGGTCAAGTGCGTCATCATCTCGCCCAACTGCGAGCGCGTCCAGGCCAAAGGTGCGGCAGGACGTCCTTTTCTCAGCTTTTTTGGTTGTTTGACTCGAAGTGCGTTTCCACCTGAGGAGCTAAATAAGGACACCCAATTTTTGGAAACAACTCCACAAGTTGCAGACTACAATTACATGCCAATTCAATCTGAGATTTGTTATTCTTTATTGTGCGGTGTGTATCATGTTCAGGAGGTCTGGACGAGGCACTCCACAAAATTATCGACACGTGCCGTGAACAGGAGGTGCCGTTCGTCTTCGCCCTCTCCCGCAAGGCGCTCGGGCGCTGCGTCAACAAGATGGTGCCCGTCAGCCTGGTGGGCATCTTCAACTATGACGGCGCACAGGTCGGTCAACCTCTGCTCGTCGCGGGAGAGCACTATATCTGAAAATCAGTACCCTAATATAAAATATATATATATATATTGAAGTAGTTTTACCTCTCACACACCCTTAAAATAAAAAAATGCTATAAATAACACATTTTTGGGACACACCAGGAATGTCCATAAAAGTCAAATTTGTTCCACAAAGAAAAACTGCGGCACGCAACAGGCAGAGCTTTATTGATGGACGGCGATATATTCCGGTGGAACGTGATCGATTTTTAATGTCTATATTCAATGACGAGCACTTCCGACCCCGCAGGACTTCTACCACCAAATGATCGAGTTGTCTTCCGAGGCCAGGCGAGCGTACGAGGAGATGCTGGCGAGCGTGGAGCGGGCCGCCCGGGACGGAAGCGGCGACGCAGACTTCTCACACGAGCGCAACGACGCCAAGCCGATGGAGCCGGCGCCGTCCGAGCCAGAGTCTCAGGAGCCGGCGTACGGTACGTAGCTCGCCAAGGTTATTGGAGTTCACGACACTAATGGAATAAGTCAAATTCAAATTGAAAAAAAAAAAAACATTTTTGTTAACAAAATAGAATAAAAACGAGAGTGCTTTCATTATAACAAAAGCTAACTGAAATTAGATTTTATGCTTACAAAATATAAAGTAGGAAAATTAACTTCATTTTCATCTTTGTCGATTAATTTCATACATAATCTTTGGTGTTTATATTTTAAATGTCTTTATTTTCTGTTTGGTCCGTACAGACGAAGAAAGGTCAAAGTCATCATAGAATTGTACGGATGGTTTGCTTTATTTCACAACACCTTTTAAAAAAAATTTTTTTTTTTATCTTGCACTCAACAAACACTCCATGTATATAAAAAAAAAAAACTAATACTTACCGGTAAAGTAAAATAAAACATTACAAAAAAAATTTTTTAAACAAACTAAATGAAACTAACGTCATAAAAACAACAACAAATGCACAAAACAAAACAATAAAACTCACTATAATGAATTTAAAAATCCCAAACGAGTATAACCCTGATACTAAGGCTGTGCAATTAATCGAAATTCAATTACAATTTCAATTATTACACATTTACACAATCAGCATAATCGTAAACATAAATAAGAGATTATTAATACTAATTTTGAGTTGTTTAAGTTTATATATTTGCACTTTTTTTTTTTTTAATGACTAATTGAATAAATCTTGCTTGGCCCAAAAGGAACTTGCATAATTATACTGTTTCAAATTAATTTATTTTTAAACATTTTCTTGTTTTGTACCAAAAAACAAAAGATTGCCCTAATCGTGGTTGCAACTACTACCAAATTAACAAATTAATTCAGACTGTACCAAAAATGCATTATAACGCCTACAGGTGAACTCAATTGAACCTTCTGTACATTTTTGATTGCTTCAGTACTTTTTCCCCAAAACTTTCTGCTCTCTAACAAGGAGCTGAACAGCAAAATGAATTGTAAGTATTGTTTCCCTTAGGCCAGCTGTGGCGGAAGTTGCTCGAGGAGGAGTCCAGCTACAAGTCGTTGAACTTTGACACATGGCCGAGTGAACGTAACGAGGAAAATGAAGACGGCGAGAGTTGACGTTGGCAACTCTGTGGTGAGCTTCTCGGCAAAGTCGGGTAGGATTGCTTACACCAGGCACAGCGGAAGCAACCCACTTCCTTGTCACACATTTCAATTTCCACTTATCTCACTTAAGGCGATTGCCATCCAATTTTCAGAGCTGTCGCTTTAGTCAATTTGTGAGGTACACGTGAGCTCCAGATACTCCCACTACTTGAGTGGGAGGAAAAAAAAAAAAAAAAAAAAAGCGACCGAGGCACTGCAATGCCCACGCATGTGAGAGTCACAGTTGACAATGCACTTTTACTCGGGTTTTTTTTTTTTTTGAATGGGATCGTCAAATACATAATAAATACTCATGAGGAGCTGCTGTATGCCACAGCTCGCGCCCACGCACTCACATGACTCACTCCATAGGCCAGTTTCATACGTATGTCTTAACTTACTTATGTTTTGCTACGTTTTTGGACAATTCAGAGCTATTTTTTTATTCACGAATGGAAACGCATCAAGAATGTGTTTTTTGTTCAGGAAAGGTGCCACCGTGCTTTGGTCTCCAGAGTGCCCATCAGTTGTGAAATTACACGACCAAGACTATCTTTTGTTATCTATGATATGGTAAAAAAAATTCTTGGGGTGGCTTAATTTGCATGAAATATATTTGCAGTCTGGACAAAGTGGGACGAAACACTACATCAAAGCCAAAATGTTAAGCAGAGCTGCCGTGTTCTTTGTAAACAATCATTTCTTCATTTCTTGTGACCGGTTGATTGCGGTTATTCTTATTCCTGAGCTATTTTGATTAAATGTTCAAAAACAAATTTGTTTTTGACACCTGGGAACCCCAAAGAATGTCTTACAAGCAAAGCAAGAATTTTTTACTTTTTAAAGAGGAGTCAACGTTTTTTTTGTTTTTTTGACGCTGTCGTTCAACCGGTCACAATTTTTTTGTGTGCGTCAAACCAGCAGAGTTTTCCCTTCCTTCCTACCACTTGCAATGATCTGCTCATCGTCAAGCTCGCTGCAAATGTTATCCCAGCAGTGAGAGACCGTTCATTTGAAACTCTGACCTCTCCAAAGTAGCATTTGTTACTACGTATTTTAACGAGAGGAAACTGCTGTGTGAGTTTTAGTCATTCTTGGCTGTGGAAGAGCGAGCGTTCCTACCTTCACTTTACTTTGAACTTCGTAGGACCAAACCAGTGGCTTAAAGTACAAGTAATCCCGCAATATGAACCCAATGACAAAAATGTTTTGCCTATAGTTTACTGCAAAAATAAAAGCTTACTTTGTGATTTTTATTTATTAGTTGTTTAAAAAAAAAAAAAAAAAAAGTCAAGTTCTATACGCGAGTGTATGTAATGACATGCAATATGTGCTTGAATACAGATAAAGATTAACAAACTATTTTCAATGATTCCTAATAATAAATTACATTTTGGGATAAGGTGTTTTTTTTTTTCTGTTATTCTTCTTCTCACAGATGAATTTCCAACGTGCCCGAATACGACGTCCCCAAAAACTCAAAAGTGCCCCAGAAGTGTCCTCGACATCAGTTTCACACATCAACATGAAATGTTGTGGACTATCATAACAAAACGTTTTTGGGACCCGTGCCCAAAATGAAAACAAGTCAGCCATTTTAGTTAGAAGCAGCCATTTCAAACCAAATTTAGGTTTCGCACTCAAGATAACTGAAAACAACCGTTTTTTTTTTTTGCAAACAAGTGTATCCTGGTAAAAAAAAAATTAAGTACTGTATTTGGAGGGTCCTGGACCTCATCTCCTCCAAAACGTAAGTCAGTAGCGCCCCTTGCATGTTCGGGGGGGAAAAAATCACTTTCTAACACGACAGAAGACTTGCTACCCACCTCTGACGGTTTGAAACCTTACCCTAAAAAACAACAACAATCCTTCAATAGTTTTTCCCGAGAGACGGCGTCAGGACGGCGTCTACGTACCCGCCGTCTGTAAGATCGGCGTCCCTCCGAGGGTGTGTGGGCGGCGGCTTCCTGAGGCGCTCCAACTGGTTGCTCTTTTCCTGAAGCAAGAGCATTTTACCGTCCCTCACTTTGTTGCCGTCCTCGGGGGGTTTGTCAGGTCCGGGAACGCCCGCGCTCTCCAGGAGGAAGATGTGGTCGGATGTCACGTCTTGAACTCTGCTGTAGTCCAACCCGAGCTCCACGTAGCTGCGGTGTGTCGACAAATGGCCGCCGCGAACCTCCCGCTTGACGGCAGGCGGCCTCTTCAAGTTCTTGAAGTTCTGCTGCGCTCCGTCGTCCTCGGAGTTGAAGTCGGCAGAAATCGGCAAACTCCTCTGCTGAGTTCCTGCGTTGTGGTCCGCCACGATGAGGTTGTGGTCCGTCACGATGCGGTTGTGGTCCGTCACGATGAGGTAGTCGTCGTCCGCGTAGTCGTTCCAGGACATCACAGGAGCGAAGTCCTGCTGGACGAGCAGCGCGCTGGCGAGGTCTTCGGGTCGCCCGCTCTAGACGGACATTTTGGTGTTAATTCAATCATGCTGTGGGGTGCGTGGAGGGTTATTTGGGGGAAAACAACCTTGACAAGCTGGAAGTCAACCCCTCGAATCTTCGGACCGGGAACAGGCGGAAGCAGGGATTGTATCACACTGAGGGAAAACAAATACGGAACGCGGGCTAACGTTACGCCTCGGGTGCGCCACTAAAATGGGAATGACCTCGTTGCCGTCACGCAGCCATTGCGGCTTTGCGCATTTAGATGATTA
Organism: Vanacampus margaritifer; assembly: GCF_051991255.1. Lineage (NCBI taxonomy): Eukaryota > Metazoa > Chordata > Actinopteri > Syngnathiformes > Syngnathidae > Vanacampus > Vanacampus margaritifer. The sequence goes on from NC_135434.1 coordinate 3,501,357, forward strand.
CATATGCTTAGGGCAGAGTCTGGGACAGCGGTGAGAGTGTTAAATGTCACATTCTGAGGTCGAGATATTGAGGACGGACGCACCTTTTCCTCTTCATGGCCACGATGCAAAGTGCTGCGAGAAACACAAAGCCAGAGAGAGCCACAGCCGACATCCAAAAGGGTGTCTCCTTCCGAACACCTGCAGGAGAAACAGCCTTCGCTGATTAATCAAATAGTCTCGGACTAGAGTCTCGTGTCAAAGCAAAAGATGGACTCGCGCACTGTTGGGGATTTTCACATAACAGGCCTCAGTCCAGGAGCTCCAGGAGCTGTAGTCCAAGCGGCAGCGCACCTGGACCACCAACACGGCCCCGGGATGGACGCCGTAGAGCGTGAATCGGGTTTGCCTACCAGCCTTGTATTCCTAGAATGTGAAGGAACCACACACACAACAGATGAGACAAAATGGTGGTCGAAATAAGACTTTCATTGCAGAGTACAAATTAACAGTAGTAGAAGAAAAGAAACATTTTGATAATGTCAGGGTTTCAAATATATTTTGGATCTTCGGAATAGACTGTGTAGGACTCGAATAGTTTTCATTCCGTAGTACTAAACAAGTCCACGTGTTAAACTACGACAAACTCGACAATCTAAACTGGACTCTCACTATACAATAAATATAGAGGATAACTGGCGTAGGCTAGGGCTGGGCAATAAATCCAATTAATTCAATTAATCGTCATTTTAAAATCGAATAGTTGAAAATTAAAATCCATTTTATCTTCTGGATTATTAAAAGCTGTTGTTTTTGTTCTGTTACATCCTAACGTTATTGTGAGTTGTAATTTTTCAGAATGTTGGATGGATGGTTTACAAGACATGTTTACAATTACCAACTACTTAATTGTGGCATTCCTGCACAAACTATGAATGTTAACTTTGGTAAAAATTGATTTACAATCAGTAGTATACATTATTGCTGTCTGAACATTTTGCACAGGAATTATTTTTGAATAAATGAAAACCTTTAAATAAATGTTTGTAGGGTTTGTCATATTAAAAATCGATACAAATTATAATCGTCCTGAATGATGTGGGGAAAAAAAATCTCATTTTTAGTCTTTGCTAAACTGTGTAGGACGAGGATCGACTTGACTATGAAAGACTAGACAAGACTATTGTTGCTTGACTCATTAGGCTACTTGACATGATGAGTACGCTAGACGGTGTAGGACTAAAATAGACTTGGCAAAAAGACTGCACCGAGAGTGAACTGAACCATGATTTTTTTTTTTTATATTGTTATTTTGGCTTCATGCCTCATGTTGTCCGCCAAAATTGAATGCAGTGTTTCCCAACCAATGAGCCATGAGAAATTACCAGGTATCCAGGAAATGATCCAATTTCACTTAATTTGGTACAAAGAGATTAATTTACTACAAATAAGGACATTTCTAATGTACTGTATGTTCCTTGGCTCAATAAGGTTTGGAAACACTGACCTGATGGCTGTATTTTCTGCTTCAAGACTGGCACCTTCCACTTGTTGGCATGTCGTCCTTGTTGTTGTTGTTGTCTTGCTCTTAGTTGATATTCCAGCGTAACCCAGCCGGACCTGGTGTCGACGTTCCGGGGATGATCCCAGCTCACGTGCAGACTCAGACTTTCCTCTCGGTCCTCTGCTTTTAGCGTGACGTGTTCAGGTACATCAGGCTTCACTAAAGTGATGGAACCAGAGATGATTTGTTTAGATTTTTACTATTTTGATTTGGATTTTTACCAGTGGTTTAAACACGTATTATAAGGGACAGCAATTCTCTGTTAACATGCTTACTTATAGAACTAAAACAAAGGGATTTTGTAATTAGATCCGCAACCATTTTTCACACCCTGCACAGACCAGTTCTGCCTCATTCTGCTCGATTTCTCTTCCCTGTCGCGCTGTGCTTGGTGAGCTGGATGGGCCAATGAAATCACGTTAACCGTTAGCAGAGTTGACGTACACAAAGATGAAGTAATTGTCAATTGTTTTTTAGAACTGGTTCCCAGTAAATCATTACCGAGGAATCATTTGTTTGTTGATTGCCAGACAATTCTGCTTATCAATTTCTCTTGGTCGCAAATGAATGATGACATCAAGCGCAAGAAGTGTATTTTTGGTCTAACTTTTCCAACACGGCTAAAAAAAAAAAAACAGCCACACTTGGAGTTACGTTCTATTTCGTCCCTCCCGACCGCCAGATGGCGGTGCTTCAAGCATGTTTTCAGGAAACATTCAGTGGTTGAAGCATCGCCCTCTGGCGGTCGGGAGGGACTCATAGAACCGCAGTTACAGTCGTAACTTTTGTTTCGTATTATATAAGGATATAAATTCCGTTTTTTTTTTTTTTTTGGCTCACCAATATCCATCACGTCCACTTTTAACACGTCCGAAGTGGCGTTCCCCAGGGCATTCGAGGCCACCACCGTCAAGTAGTAGTCCACCCAAATGGACGTGTTGTTCCTGTCAAAGAAGCAGGCATTGCTCCCGGCCGTGCGGTAGTCTGGACACTCGTGCGTTTCCTCCAGTCTAGACAATCAAACAGTGTTGGTCATTTTTAAGATTGTATCCATTGTTAGTTTTTTTTTAAATTATTTTTTTATGGCGCAAAAACAAAAGAGCACATTATATGAAAACAAGCAAAAATGCATCCGCTAGGGAAGTTAGCATGTTACGAGCTAAATGCTAACATGAGGTGTAAGTTGCTAGCGCACATTTGTAATTGTTAGTTCGCTAACTACTAATTATTGAATATGAGTTGATAATCAAACTGTATCAGACAACTTGTTGACTATACATTTAGTAAAAGGTGTATTCATTATTTTATTTTCATTTTTTTAGGGTATATTACAGAAATCAGCTGCTTGGCTAGCATCTTTTGTTGAAAGTTAAAGGCTAACGTGCTTGGGTTCATTTTATTTTCATTTTTTAGGTTATATTACAGAAATCAGCTGCTTGGCTAGCATCTTTTGTTGAAAGTTAAAGGCTAACGTGCTTGGGTTCAAGAAACGTGTCATGGAGACTAAAAAGGCCACAATAACAGTACTAATTCTGTAATTCATTTTATTTCATCTAATCTGAGCCCTGGTATTAAAATGCTATCGTTAGCATATTAAAAGCCTTGCGTTAGCGTCCTAACATAACAATACTAAATTGAGCAGAAAGAAATACAAAGAACATTTTAATGACAATCATTAAAAAGACTCATTTATATATGAAAGTATAACATCAATTGTACTACTAAATAGGCAATTATAAAGTTTTTAGGGGTGAAGTGTTTATTTTGACCAAATTTTTGCTATTTTCTGTTATTTGCCCTTCGCCAATGGCGAGGGTTCGTAAGATGAACCTAGAGGTCTCATTTCATGTAACACTGTTCTAGTGGGAGAGCAAACACACGCTTTAATATGAGGCTTCCCACATTGCCACTTATCGTTAGGGTACGCTGCCTTCTGACCGTTCTCTCTGGTAGTATAAGCGGTGCATGGTGGGAAGTCCTCCGTCGACGCCTGGCTCCCACCAGCAGGTGAACGTCTCCTTGTCGGGCGACCGGCAGCCGAGCAGGACCGGTCTCTCCGGCGGAGACCTGCCTGGAAACATTAACGTGACCTTTGAACTGTTACAACTCAAGTGGGGGGGGGGAGAAAAACATTTTCAAGAGCGGAAGTAAAAATAAACACTGAGGTAATGTGGTTGCATAAGTGTGCACACCCGCTTAATTAGAATTGACCAATCATATTCAAACTCATGTTAAAAGGGAGTAAAGTACACACCAAGCATCATTTCAACAGGGGTGTGTAGACTTTTGATATTCACTGTATATATGTGTGTGTGTGTGTAAATGTCTATTTATATTTGGGCTTTATTTTACACATTTATATGCACATAAACACACTTGCCTAAATCATATTCAATTTTTTTTCTGAAAACAAAAATAATATATATATTTTTTTTTTAAAGCCTTCCCTGTCAGGTGACAAAAAACTTTGATAAACCCCATTTGGAACCTCGTTATCAACACAAAACAAACGGACTGTTGCAACGGGCAGCCGAAAGCAGCAAGGTTATGATCGTGGCCACACACGTGTCACTCTTCATCCCGTCACCTGCTGGCAGAAAAAGAAAAAGTGACATCACACACTTTTGTGGTTAACATGTCAACATGCGACTTGTCTTGTCGAGGTGTTTGGAGCACAAACAAGTAAAAGGCGTGTGAAGGGCAAACAGGTTGGCATTGTTTTGTATATTAACCGCACAGGTGAAGACTCCTCACATTCTGTACTTAAGGGGTGGGAATAAAAGGACGTACAGATTCGATTATACTTAATTGCAATAGTAAAATAATTTAGTACAGACTGAAATGTACAAAAATAAAAATATGTATGTTACTGAGGTGGCAAAGTCCTCACATTCTGTACTTAAGTAGAGATGAGATGCACAAAAGTATAAAGTAGTGTAACCACCATTGTACTATTTGTGCTTGGTGACTTCCACTCACTGATTTGTGAAGTGAACGTGCACTTGATGACGCTTGTAAGGCATAATTAACAAGAGCCAGAGGACGAAAAAAACGCAAAGCTGAATTGATTGAGCTCCTGCTGTGCGAACGAGTTTTCGTCACATTTCGTCTGTACAGTAACTTAGCAACAAAAAGTGGTTTGGGTGGTGAGTGAATGTCAGAGGAACACTAACAGTAGTTATAAATAAGAATAAAAATTGTAGCCATAATAGTTGGAATTTTAAAAAAAATAATAATTAAAAAAAACAATGTTATTTGGTCATGAAATTGTTCTTGTTTTGTCTTATGAAACACCAAATAATGTAATATACGAATATAAATATGTTTAAATATATTTACTTTGCATACATAGCACTTGTAAAATGCAATGTTTTTCTGTAGTTACTGCTACAGTTAAAATCCTAAATTATTTTTTTAACACATAATTTTGTGTCATGTTTCTTTTGTTGATTACAAAAGATCTGCAAGTAATATTTAAAAACAAATGTGAAATATATAGCTTTTTTTTATTATTACAAAAGCAGTCAAGTATTAAGTTAATGTTCTAATACATAAAATAAATAACATTTTTGTCAAAATAATTCCTGTTTTATTTTCAAAAACAAAGTTATGAATTTTACATATTTAAGCATTTTTGGGGTCAAATTATACCCTGTTTTCTTGCAAAAAATGTCATGCTTCTTATATAAAATTAAAACTTCTACAATTGCAACGTTTTTGTCATGAATTGTTTTTTGCTCAATTTTTTCCCTTTGTTTCCAATTTTTATTCCTTACATACTTTTTGGTGCAAAATTCATTTTTCCTGTTTAATTTTATGTCATGAGTGTTATTGCTTATTCACGTGACAACTTTTTTTTCCTTACAAAAGCAGGCATGCAACTCAACTCCCCCATTTGTATTACTGAAAAAGTGATGTGTTAAGTTCTGTTTACCTTTTTTGTCCTGAAGTTTCTCTTGTTATGTTCATGTCGTTCATGTAAAACCTTTTTTTCCCCCCACTATTGTATTTTTGTTGTGATTTATTTAACAGTTTTTTTCCCATTGAAATGTTTCATGTTATATTTCTAACTAAAATATCAATGCCACTAATATAAACAACAATCATTTTCCTTTTCTGCTGTGAGCAAAAACAAACAAACAAACTAAAGGAAATTTGCATTCCCTGTCCTTGCAGCACATATTTTAGAGTTTGACTATAGTAAGTAAATGCAGTGGTGTGTTGACGTACCTCCAGGCCGGTCAATAAAAGGACAGCTTGTCGAGTACCCCAACAACGCCGACGGAGGACTGCATGTAGGCGGACTGGAACGCGGCACAGGAGGGGGAAGAAACAAGCCTCTTTTCGCCTGAAAAGGTATCCTCACAGGTATGAGGACGTGTTGGAACGCACCTGGAGTGTGTGTGTGTGTGTGGGGGGGGGGGGGGGGGGGGGTCCGCTCGCTTTCTTGAGTAGTGACTCATCTTCACAAGTAGTTGATCTTTAGGAAGGGCTAGCGACAAAAGTGGGCGTGGTCTTATCCCTTATTTGATTGCGTCTTTCCCGGAAGTGAACCACTTGTCGACATTCCTCAAAATGAAATAACTTGTGTGTAACTTCTATATATATTTTTTTAAACAACTTTGTGTCTTTACGTCATGGCGGCATTTCCGGAGCGCTCGGCCAAGCTCAACCCGTTGAATGAAGAACTGAGGAAGTTGTGCGACGTGTTGGACCGAAGCCCCGCCGAGAATGGATGGCGAAGACTCGGGCAGATAGTGGCCGAGGACCGGCGTTTCAGAGTCAGGTACACACACAAAAATATAAAAAAAATACCCGAGCATCCATTTTGTTCGCCTTAACACTATACAGAGGTGGCAAAAGTATACACACACTGTACTTAAGCAGTACAGATATTTGTTTAAAAAAAAAAGGTAGAAGTACTGCTTCAACTCCTTCACTTAGTACATAAAAGTAAAAATGCATTTTTACTGAGTTGTCAAAACAAAAGTACTTATCCTCTATTTAAATAGAAGTAAATATATTTATCTTAAAAAGTAAAAGAAAAAAGTACAGGCTGAAATGTAAAAGTAAAAAAATATATTTTTTTATTTTACTCCCAATTCTAGAACGGAGTAGTAAAAACAAGTACTGATTCTACAGCAAAAAAAAACGGTCAATTATCCACAATATTCATTTTAATCACTTGGCCCAATGAAATTAATTTCTATGCACTCAAAAATAGTTTTGCTCCTGAGATTGGCAGCTCACAAATGATGGACTTGTTTGTGTAATTTCAGACTTGATTGGGTGGGCAGACTCAGCTATTCAAAAGTTAATTTTGCATAAAATGTCCCCTTTAAAATGTCTGTGCAGTCCGGACGAATTGGAGACGTGCTCTCTGAAGGTCCTGCAGACTGACGGCAGCCCGAGCCGCATGCTGCTGATGCTCCTGGCCGAGCGAGGCTGCACGTGCGGCCACCTGATGGACTTCCTCCACGCGCTGGCCAACGCGGAGGCCCTGCACTGCCTCAAAGCGCCAGGTATGCTCAAAACCAGCCACGGTGGCGCCGGTGCCACACTTCAATAGTCACTAGAACTTGCTGAGTTAAAACTTATCAAAACCTGGAGGCTTACTTGTGACTAACTCGCGCCTCTGCAGAATGTAATGTATGGTATTTTCTTTTCCAGCCTTGCAAATTACCAGCCAGCCGCAGTCGGTGTCGCTGCTGTGCGGTCACAACTTGCGTCTCAGCTGCCGCGCCGCGGGCCAGTCGCCGGTGCTGTACCAGTGGTTCAAGTCCAAAGAGGAGGTAAGCCCACGTGTTCAACTCTCACCTCAACTGGATATGGTCGACTTCTCTCCAAATGGAAAGTCAACGTCGAGAGGTCACCATTTGACTGCCTTTGCTTGGCATGTGTGAATTGAATTTGTTTATAAACTCTAGTTACTTAAAAAAAAATACTATAATATTTAATATATATATATACAATATGTCTCTTATTTATTAATATTCATTTTTTTCCCTCTACATTTTATAGAACATTTTACAAATTTCCCATCGTACATACAAATGAATAGATCAAAAAGAATTAAATATGAAATATTATATTTAAGTTCTCTATTACGAGCCAACCCTTAATTTAAATTTATTTCCATGGAAAGTTTCCCACTCTAAAAATGCTTAGAATTTTGCAATCCTTGTCCTGACGTTTTTCCACTCGCTCCACTGCAGGTGCCAAACGGTTCCTCCGCCGACATGACCATCAGCGGCGTCCACGTGAAGGACGGCGGCTTCTACATCTGCCGTGTCAGCTGCGGCGAATCCTTCCAGTTTAGCCAGTGGGCTCAAGTGGACGTCCTGGATGCTGTTTATTATAATAAACTTGGTTGGCGCAACGCATCACAACAACACATTCATGAACTTGACGTATTCTTTGATTTGCCAAAATAATTTTGGGGACCTTTTTTTAATTTTTTTTTTTTAGGCCAGAACTGCCAGTCGTCGGACGGTCACGTGGAGGCGGCCGTGCAACCTCGCCCGCAGCGACTCCTCGCTGGCGCCACCCTCCATTTGGAGTGCGGCGCAGCGGGGTCCCCCATCCCTCGCTATCAGTGGCACCGCGATGGCGCCCCTCTCCCAGGTGCCACCAGGAGGAAACTCACCGTGAGCTAGACAGAATTCAATACCTCTCACACGTGCCATTGGAATGATCTCACACGCAACTGAAACTCTCTGGTACACAGTAGGGAAATGGTCTCAGACGCACTACTCAAATGCTCCATACACTAGGCTGAAATGCTGTCATACACTCTATTGAAACACTCTCATACACACTACTAAAACACTTTTATACACACTACTAGAACATTCTCATATACACTAATTAAATGCTCGCTAAAACATGCACATGTACTCAACTGAAATGCTCTGATACACTGTATACACTACTGAAACATTCTCACACACACACTATTGAACCACTATGCACACCTTACTGTAATGCTCTCACACAACAGACACCAGATTTAGACACTTTCATACATACTACTGAAAAGCTCTCATGCACACTACTGAAATGTTCACGTACACACTACTGGAACATTCTCATGTCACCAGGGAATTTCTCTCAAACACTACTTAAATGTTCTCATACACACTACTGAAAGGCTCTCATACACTCTATTGAAATACTCTCATTACACTATTGAAATGCTCTCATACACACTATGGAAATGCTCTCATACACAACTGAAATGTTCACGTGCACACTACTGGAACCTTCTCATGTCGCCAGTGAATTGCTCTCATACACACTACTGAAATGCCTCTCATACGCACTACTGAAACGTTCTCATACACACTACTGAAACGTTAGCATGTCACCAGTGAATTGCTCTCATATACACTAATGAAATGCTCTCATACACACTACTGAAATGTTCACGCGCACACTACTGGAACATTCTCATGTCACCAGCGAATTGCTCTCATATACACTACTGAAATGCTTCCATTACTGAAATGCTCTCATACTTACTACTGAAATGTTTCCATTACTGAAATGCTCTCATACACACTACTGAAATGTTCCCATACACACTACTGAAACATTCCCATAAACACCAATGAAAATGCTCTCATACACAATACTGAAATGCTCCCATTCATTCATACTACTGAAATGTTGTAATACACATTTTTGAAATGATCTCTTATACACTACTGAAATGCTCCCATTATAGTGCTGAAACACCATCCAACACACTTTTGAACCACACCACACACCCTACAGTAATTCTCTCACGCACACTATTGTAACGCTCCACATACCCAACTGAAGCGCTCGCATACACACTATTGGAACATTCTCATTTACAGGTCTGAAATGCTCTCGTTAACTGAAATGCTGTTTTCAAAGATTTCAGTTGTGTGTGTGTGCATTCACATGCACGTGTGTGCAAGGTCGCCTCGTATTATTTCCCTGACGGCCCCTCATAGCAAGTGCAGCGTCACAATTGCGATGGGTTTATCCTTCTGACTTTGTTTTGTGTGTTTTTGTTTCAGATCCCCAACGCCAAGCAGGACCACCAGGGCAGGTATCGCTGCAAGATCGTTAGCGGGGGCAAGAGGACGTGGACCAACGAGGTGGAGGTTGTGATCGGTACGCCAGCCACGCTTTTCCATGCAATTTCTTCTGTAATGACATCAAAACGCTTATTTATGTTGTTGTTTTTTGGCTAAAAAGCTCAAAGTGCGCTGGTCCAGATTTCAGGAGCAATGGAGTGCTCGGAAGGTAGAGTCGGAAGGAGGCCGCGGTTAGATGTGCCGTACCAGCATGCACATTTCAAAGGAGACATATTTGGCAATTTCTTCACAATTGAAAACATTCATCAAGTGTCTTCACATTGCTGTCACATTCTTTGGGCATCTTCATCTGTGCATCCAACAGAACTCAGTGCAGCTCTGCTTACCTGTTGACTTTGACAAAGTAGTCGCACCAATGGAGGATATGGATTTTTTTTTTTTTTTTTTTGCATTCTAGGGTTTGTATGAAAATGTTCAGATGGTGTTGTTCATCATCCAGAATATAAAAAAAAAAAAGTGGAATTTTGTTAATTAGTTGATCCCTAATTGCTTAATACTAACACACAATGCAAAATGCTATGGACAGGCTAGTGACATGTTCACAGTTAATATAATCATACTCAAAAATATATATTCTTTATCCTTTGCATAAAAACAAACAAACAAATACAGTACATTAATATTACTGCAGCTTACTTAGTTGTGGAATTCTTTGACTATATACTATACTGCCCTCTGGAGGCCAAGATGTGCGCTAGGGAAAAAAATGACTAGGTTTTTTTTTTAATCCTTGGCGTATTTTGACAAAAGAAGACACTTGGTAAATGGTTTCAATTGGAGGGAAAACTGCACTCATCTTCTCCAACATTGGTGATGGGTCCATATTGTTAACTTAACACTCACAGGGGTGCATGGCATGAAGGGGCGGTTCTGTGAGAGGGTCACTAAGGGGGAGAAAAAAAAAGAAAAAAAGATAAGGCTGATGTCACAGACACGACCATTTTATTAGGTACACCCGCTAATGAGCTCCGGTGGTTAATGAAAGATAATGTTCACTTTTGATTGAGGAATCTGAAATGGCATTTGTTAATCTGAGAGCTGTTCCTAATATTTCGAACCCCTCGTGTCTTTGACGACAGCCTGTTCCTTTTAACGGGCATTTTGGCTCATTTCCGAATCTCTTCCAAGTGTACAAATTAGTTCAGGTTGTCGGATTCTTAATTGTGCTTTGTTCTCATTTCTAGATGACATTTTTGCCATTGGAGCAGGTACTGTATTTCTATTAATCACGCACTATTGTATCCATAGAAGACAATTCATGTCGATTATTGACATTATGCGCTTCTGTTTGTGTTTAGGTTCTGCCGATTTCCTCCTAAACAGCGTACCTGAGCAACTGTGTGGTGAGCGTCGACACATATGAGATATTCACTATGATATTATTTCTTGTTTTAGTTTGACGGGGGGAAAAAAAACAATGATGGAAAATACAAAAACATAAAAATTAAATTTTAAAAATTAAATGAAGCAATGATTTATTTATTTTTTACTTTTTATTGCTGCTCAAATGAAGTCAGGGCACCAATTGTACTGTAACTCATTCACTGCCACTGACGGCAATAAACGTCAAAAAATCATTTGAACTATTTCTATTAGTTTAAAAAAAAAAAATCCACTTTTGTTAACAATTGTATGAAACCTAGAACTTTTTTTATTGTACATTTAGAACAGATATGAAATTTGTGATTAATCGCGAGTTAACTAGTGAAGTCATGCGATTAATTCCGATTAAAAACTTTAATCGCCTGACGCCCTGAATTTTTAATAATCTTTTTTTTTTTTCTTTAACTGCCATTGACGGCTATAAACGTCAAAAATTCATTTGAACTATTTCTATTTGAACTAGTGAAGTCATGCGATTAATTACAACTAAAAAATGTAATCGCCTCTTGTCTTTAATTTTTAATAATCTTTTTTTTTTGAATGTATGGCAGTAAATGAGTTTAAAAAAAAAACACTTATTTATTAAATAATAAAAATGTGCAAATAGCAAAAAAAAAACAACTATTGAGGCCTCCATAACTCAAGTGTTGCGTGATACATTTGTCTCCATTTAACCCCCTTTGTTCCGCCCCTGGCCCCTCCCACAATCCAGCAACGGACAAAGTAGCCCTGCTGATTGGCAACCTGTCCTACCAGAACCACCCTCGGCTCAAAGCCCCCATGGTGGACGTGTACGACCTCACCAACGTTTTGCGGCAACTGGACTTCAAAGTGGTCTCCCTGCTGGACCTCACCGAGTCGGAAATGCGCAGCGCCGTCCACGAGTTCCTGCAGCTGCTCCACAAAGGGGTCTACGGTACATTTGCGTCAGTGGGGGGGGACTCGGGTTCAGGATGTTGGGATGATGGCAGGCTTCTCCTGGTCAGGCTTGCTGTACTACGCCGGGCACGGCTACGAGAACTACGGCAACAGCTTCATGGTACCGGTGGACGCGCCCAATCCCTACCGCTCGGCCGACTGCTTGTGCGTGCAGAGCATCCTCAGGTTGATGCAGGAGAAGGAGACGGGCCTCAACGTCTTCCTGCTTGACATGTGCAGGAAAAGGTGAGTCCTTATGGGGGGGGGGGGGGGGACTCACACGGTGTGTTTAATGTGTGTGTGAAGAATAAAACAAAACAAAAAAAGTTTTTTTTTTTATATGATAGGGGTTGAACTGGCTCAGTTCTAGCTAAAGGGGATTTTTGGACATGTGGTGGGTTCGCACAGCAAACTAGCAGAGTTGCCTCAAGCGTGAAAAAAAAAATCACTTGCAAAATATGACTGTCTGTCCTCAAATATAAGAAAAGCACAAATGCCGTTAAATGAAAGTTGGGTTGTGTAAATCCAGCCGTATTTTCCAGAAACTTCCACGACGACAGCACGCACAACGTAGTCTTGCGGGTGACGGCCAACATCGTTTTCGGATACGCCACGTGAGTGTGAAACTTTCTCCTTCTTGCCGTCTGTTATTCCTAAAGCAGGACTTCTTTTTTAAAAAAAAAAAGTCGTTTTCTTGAAGGTGTCAAGACGCGGAGGCCTTCGAGCTGAGTTCCAGTGACTTCACCAACGGCGTGTTCGTCAAGTTCTTAAAGAAACGCTTGTTGGATGACGAGAAGATCACCGTGGTCCTGGACAGAGTCGCTGAGGGTACGAGCATCCACAACCGGGGAGATAAAAGAGACATCAAAAAGTCAGATACAAAAAAAATGGGCAAAAAAAAAATCTGGGTCGCATTTGCTTGCCGTGTGAACGTCGCCTTAGAAATGTAATTTTCTGCCTTTTTTATTTTGCCGTGACACAAAAGATGACATACGTTTATTATAAAATGTTACGTTAGCAGTGTCAGTAAAACCTGCTAAATATTCTCTTCATATATCGTAGCTCTTAATTCATATTAGCTTGTGCAGGTGTACCTAATGTTATGGCCAATAAGTGTTCTCGTGACTGAGCGGGATTTTCCCTTGCCGTGCGCAGACATGGGTCAGTTTGACGCCACCCGGGGCAGGCAGGCGCTGGAGATCCGCAGCAGCCTGTCGGAGCGGCGGGCCCTGACCGACCCGGTGCTGCCCGGTGCCGCCGACCTCCCCCACAGTCAACAGTGGGCCAAAGCTCACGGTGAGTTGCTGCTCACGATGTCCTTTCTAGTTATGGCATCCCATTTGCGTACAGAGGATATACAAAGTCGACATGTTCAAGTGCCAGATTTTTGTGATATTAAAAGAGAGTCAGCACACTCCTGCCACCATTTGAAATGTGTCTGATTAACCTCCAGATAAAGTTCAGTTAGTGGCATCTTTTTTTCTTTTTCTTTTTTTAACCCAACTGACCTGGATTTTTTGGGGGGAGCCGATTCCAAATTTTGGGCAGAGTAAAATTCTGATAACATTCACTCATTCACTCCCCGCCATTTTCACTGAAGCAAACCCCTTTGCTCCCGGCTGTTTTACTGGATTTTGACTCATTTTGCAAGGCTCACAGAATATTGTGTTATATTGCTATAAAAATATGGAACCTACCAAAAGAAAGATTAGAGTCTTTTCTTTCATTAGAAAAAAAAAGTATACTTCTATCTGTTTCCGTTTCGCAGCAGTTAGCGTTAGAAAATAGCTAAGTTTCATCGTTATTCACAAATCTGTAGGTAAATGAGCTTCTTTTCAACATGGCCCTGGTTGATCTCTTATACTCTGCCGCCACCTGCTGGCCGTTTTTGTAATAACTACCATTGCTTCAACCATTCTTCAAACAGGCGGCATCAAAACGTTCTGTGTATGCGCAAGCATTTTTTTAAAAAAAAACGTATAAATACGTCTTTGGGAGCATGGCAATATTGAAAATAGAACATATTTTTATATTTTTTGGGAGCAAATGAGAATAACGAATAAATTATTTTTTTGGTCCATTAACGCTTACAACAATAAAGATATGATTTATAATATACACCTGTCAATGGGTGAATAAAAGAGAGAAATCTGATCAAAGTAACCAACATGAAAACCACAGAGCTCTCAATGGGTGAAAAACAAGGTGATCAAATTATTTGTAAAAATCATGACAGCCATTTTGAAGGCCCTGAAAAAGGAAAAACAACACGAGTTGACATGACATTTGCATTTCCAGAGCTTCCCGACGGCATGTATGTGGACTTTGAGTGCGGCGCTCAGATCAAGTTGGGCTTCGCCGCCGAGTTCTCCAACGTCCTGGTGGTGTACACGCACATCGTCAGGAAGCCCAGCGAGCTCTCCCTGTGTGAGGCGCACGTCACCGACTTCCCGCAGGTTGGGGATGGCGCCGGTAAACGCCACGTACGGCAACCCGTGCGCCTCACTGGACCGTCCTTGCCTTTTTTCAGGAGCTGGACGTGGACCCAAAGGCGATGAACCGGACCGACCCTGAGGACACGGGCGTCTACCTGCTGTCCAGCAACCTTCCGCAGCATTGTCTCTACACCAGACTGTGCTCGCTGCAGAAGCTTAAAGTGAGTGAGCCACTTCCTGTTCTGTTTATTATGACATGAAAATGAGCTCACGTCAATACTTGCTGTCCACCAGGACGATCTGGCGTTCACCGCGTGCTTGCGAGGCGCCTCGCCAGCCATGGACGCCGACGACAGCGTCTGCTGGACCGAGAGCGTCAACATCGGCAAGCCGCTGATCGCCCGCCTGGACCTGCATCGGGCCACGCGGCAGAACAGCTGCCTGCTGACGTGCCCCATGCCGCACAGCCCCACGGCCCACAACCGCCACCCGAACCCGCGCCCGGATCATCCCCCGGACCGCGAAAGCGGCCGCCTGGCGCCCCAGCATCACTGCCTCGACCTCCCTCAGGGTGTGCGAATGGCGGCTGACGCTGCTGCGGCGGCCCACGGTTCCAGCATCCCGATCGAAGCCAGCGACGACATGGACGAGCTGCAGACGGCGTTCATCGAAAGTTTGCAGCTGCAGCAGCCCTGAGGCGCCGTCCAAACAGTAGGACTTTCAGCATATCTCATTATTTAGATGTACTGTTTGTTATGCCAGTAAATAATAGTCTGTTTGTGTAAAAATAGAAGATAAATGTTTACTCCTGAATCAGAATAGAACACTTTGCATTACATTTGTACATGGAATATATTATAAATAAAACATTAGCAACTATTTTACGATATAGTTATATTATGTATATACGATAGTGTCATATAAATAAAATGTAACTCAATTTAACATATTTGTCTATCTAGGTTATTCATTAGAATACCGTGTTTGGACAAGTCGGGGAGCATAAAACATTCAGGTATTTCTGTAAAGACTTTTTTTGACTTGGCTTCTTCTTTAACCTTTGTTGAGATGAAAAAGTGCTTC
Organism: Vanacampus margaritifer; assembly: GCF_051991255.1. NCBI lineage: Eukaryota > Metazoa > Chordata > Actinopteri > Syngnathiformes > Syngnathidae > Vanacampus > Vanacampus margaritifer. The sequence goes on from NC_135434.1 coordinate 3,516,848, forward strand.
CTTCCAAACATACAGTAGGTGCTTTTTTTTCTGTCCTTTTCTCTTTCACATTAAGTTTTTAATCCCTCGCATGTTTCTGTATTTTGGTATTTTTGTTTACATGTCGGTCTTAAAATTTTGGAGGCAGTTTTTTTTTTTTTTTTAACTCTTTGACTGCCAGACGTTTTCAGAAACGGGATGTCGCCAGCGCTAGCCGATTTAAGCATTTTGACTGATCTTTCAAGGTCCACAGAAAATGTTGTGTTTGGACTATGGAAACACACACACTACCAAATGAAAGATTGAACTCTCATCTTCCATCAGAAAAAAAAGTTTGTTTCTACCTTATTCCGTTCTTCAGTAATCAACAATAGAAAATGGTTAGTTTGACCGAAATGCTCTATTTTGAAACAAAAAGAGCTTTTTGTGAAACGATGTTATTTCATGCACTCTAGTGAATTCTACACTTCTTTTTGTCCATGAATGATGCCACAAACACCTAAATAGTGCTTTATTTCTGTAAAACACTTACCACCAACAATGAAAAAGTGTTTTTAGATTGCAAAATACGTTTATTTCCATTCAACAGTGTAACAATTTGACAAAACAATTTTGCAAACTATTTACAAATGTGTGCAACTGTGCTACTATTTACAATTATGTGGATGTTTCAAATACAGTTTTTCTTTTTGTAACGCTCCCCTGCGTGCAAGGAGAGGGAGCAGGTTTTGCACTACAGATACGTTTCACTTCGATTGTCCGTTTCGTGTGCAGACGTTACACTTTCTTGACGGCCTTTTTTTCCGGGCCAAAAATAGTCATTAGGCTAACTAGATCTGCTTGAAACTTTCACCACAGCTGGCCAAGGCTTTCCTCCACCAGTTTCAAAAAATAAAAATAAAAAAAATTGGATGACGTCTTTTAACGTCATTGGCGGCCCTCCGTAGGTTTTTACTTGACGTCTTTTAACGTCCATGGCAGTGAAAGAGTTAATATTCAACCAACCCCATTCGTGTCAGAAGTGAACAATGTATGAGTATTTGTCTGTTTTGCTTTATTTTATAAAATAACTTGTCAAAATTAATGTTTTAAAAACATGCACAAAAATAAGAGATTAATAATAATAATTAAGTATTTAAAAAAAACACTACCAATGGCACCAAATACTCAAATAAGTAAAACTAAATAATTTAAAATAAATGCCAGTACTATTAACAAATAAAAATCTGGAAATAAACATAAAGAAGGAACTTTAAATAGAAATTTAAAAGTGAAAGCACCAATTGGTAGAGGTTCTCCTGTCCTTTGATAAAGGCCGGTTTTATGCTGCCCCCTGGTGGCCATGTTAGGCACACCAGAAGCAGCAGCATAATCTTAGAAAAAACCTGCAAAATAGCGAAGTACAACCCAAGATAAACCCCGTGATATTTAAATATTGGATACAAATACAAATCCGCGATATAGTGAACCACGAAGTAGCGAGGGACCACCGTATTACTAAATCAATCAAGCCATTCTATTTGTGGACCCGTGTTCACATTTTTCAATCATCCGATTGAAACCGGTACAACTACTGTCATTACATTGTACTATTTTTTTTTTTCTATAGGCTTATTTGAGCTAAAGGAGGTTACATGTGTAAATTAATTCTTGATCCTTGGGGTATTTTGACAAAAGCATATCCAAGGACCTAGCAGGAAATGTGGGACCTGTGACAATTGTGAGGGGGAGACAAATGCACACACCCCATTCAAATAAGGAAATCCCAATAAAGGAGCCTTTTTTCGAAGTATCGTGACACATGAACTTGAATTGACCTTGCACTGCTCCGCGGTCTGAAACGACTTCAGTTGTCACTCCACTCACAAGACAAGACCAGTGTGGAATAATCATAATAGCAAACACAACATTCAAAATGTCACAAGATGATTGGGAGCCTGCGGGACGGCGTCTCCCTCTCCGGCGGAGCGGCCTGACCCGTCATGTGAGCAACGGACGCGGGCTGCGCGCTGACATCAGCGCGGAGGCGTCGCCGTGATGCAGCAAGAGTGTGGGGAGGAGAAGGAGGAGGAGGGGGGTGAGGGGGAGGGGGGGCAAGGATGAGCGGCTCCACTCTGCAAGAGGGGACACACGGAAGAACATCATCATCATCATCATCATCACCAGCATCATCATCGTCGTCATGATGCCGGCCTCCTGGATGCTCCTGCTGCTGGCTTGCTGTGGATGCGGCGACGCAAGTAAATATGTTTGTTTATGGAATGTTCCGTGCGATGGCGTGCGTTTAGTTCACCGGGCCTTGTCCTTCAAGTCACGCGTCCTGGTGCAGAGGAACCAGCAGCTTAAAAAAAAAAAACTATTTGTTTTTTTTAACACACACTTTTTTTTTTTTCTTCAATTTTGACAGATACACAATTTCACTTCCTTATAAAATTGTATTGTTGCTGTTGAGAATACTATATTATGGATTAAGGTGTTTATTATGGACCTTTATTTGTACAAATTGTTTTTAATTCAAATATGAACAACAAATTACATAAGTATTTTTGTATGGAATTGTGCAATATTGATTTCAATATATTTTTTTTAATTAACAGTATGTGAATATGGCACACACACAAACAATGTGAGAATTAAACACAAATGTTATACTCAACCAAAGCACATCTATTTGGCTAACCAAAGTCAGCTAGCTTAATGCTAACATATAATGCGAAACACCATAGACAGGCTAAATGGAGATTAGCATTGATGTTACTGTAGTCATAAACCTTCAACCTACGCGGAGCAGCAGCACATACTAAGAAAGCATACAACATTTACGGGGACCTTCTCTGCCTTTTCTTCTTGCTCTTAATTCAGTAATTCTCAATTATTTTTTGCTTCAAAAGAAAATATTTCACGCCCCCACTCCCAACAACTCTCCATGGTGAATTTGTCTATAAAATTGTGCTAAGTACGTCTCTGTTGGGTGCGGTCCGATCATGAGAGCGCCACTGCCACCTACTGTTTTGGATGTGCAATTACGCTTTCTTCTAGTACGGCAAGAAAAAAAAAACACGGTGAAGGTGCGCAACTCTAAATATCCTGTATTGCGTAAAAACTTCAAAATCTACTATAAATGATCGCTATTGCAAAAAAAAAAAAGATCCCTTAAAAATCTGCAATATAGCGTACAGTACATATTTCTTATCAGAGACCGTCGGCCAGACGCTGCCTCCGTTGGAGCCTGGTGGTCATTTCCCTTCGGATGTGCGGAGTGTGTTGCTCAAAGGTAGAAGAAACGCACAAAATCAACATGAACTGAATATCTGGACGTGTCATCGCTTTTGGAATGTTCTGCTCAACACAGGAAAAAGCCACACGGACAAAGTGGAGGTGTCGGGTCCCGTCAATCTGACGCTGCAGTGCACCTGGACGGACAACGGCAACATTGCGGACAACGTGACGGGACGCTGGCGAAAAGACGGGCAGGACGTTGCCAACAGTCACGTGACGCTGCGGCGGGACAACCAGCAGTTTCAGCTTAAAAGAATGTAAGACGCTCAACAGTGGTTCTCAAATGTTTTACCTAAAAAAAAACAATATATATATGCAAATTGTGCGTGAGTGGTGAAACTATCTTTAAAAAAAAAAAAAATCTCTATATCTTGCCTCCCGAGGTTCATCATTAAAGACGAAGAAAGTCTGGGAAGATACTCGTGCTTGTTTGGAAATGAAGCAAAGGTTGATTTCATTTTAGCAGGTGAGTTTTCCCTATTTCAGGCGGCAGATTGGGGGAAGTGCATGTAATTGAAAAATAAACGATGAAAACCAGGATGATGTCGGCCATTTTTGCACTTGGCTCTCACCAGTGCCGCACATCGGCGACGTGCGGGACAAGCCGGTGGTGAGCTATGCTGGGGACTCGGTGATGTTGCTGTGCAAGATGGATGACAGCAAGCCCAAACCCAAAACCTGGTTGTGGTTTAGAGCCAACGGCACTGACAAGGTGTGACGTGCCGAATCATTTGGGGGCATTTGGAACTCATCATGGACCGTAAAATGACATTTCTGTCTCCAATTTTGATGAATGCATTGACGTTTCTTGTTAAAGTGCATGAAGAAATTCACCAACAAAAATGTTTGTTATTCATAACTAACTACATACCTTTAAAAAAAAAAAAACTCCCCTCTCATGTTTCATTTGTGCTATTTCCTGCTCTTCTTTTAGGAGCAGATCGACACTGTGGCAGAAGCTGAAAAGTACCAAATCAAAAATGACGGAAAGGCCACCAAGCTGCAAGTGTACAATCTGACCATGGACGACTCGGTTCTGTTCTACTGCGGCGCCGTGTTCGCCATCGGCACGGCCTTCAGCCACCTGGAGCTGAAGGTAGGTCACGTGAACACTTGCAGGAAAATCGAAAGGAATGTTTGGTTTGGCATGCTGTATTTGCTTTGTACTGAAAAGGTGATCACCATTTACGAGCCCTTGAAGCCTTTTGTCGCCATCGTGCTGGAGGTCCTCGTCCTGGTCGCCGCCATCTTGCTCTTTGAGAGGAGTCAGTCCAAGAAGAGCCAAGCACAAGAAGGTATGCAGGACACAACTTTAGAAAGACCTGCAACATCTCACGATGAGCCACATTTGCTTTCCATTAGAACACAAACGGCAGTGAGAAAAAAATACTGTACTACATTGCTGCTCTATTTGTTTGATTGTAGGACAACTGGACTTTTTTTTTTATTCTATACCTCTAACTAACTACCTAGATAACTAGCTAAATAAAACACTAACTTTTACTAGCTAAATAACTAATACCTTAATAACTAAAAAGCTATCTATCTAGACAACTAACCAAATAAGTTTACTAGCTAGCCACCTAAATGTCTAACTGGTTAGTGGTTAATTATTTACTTAACCACCTAACTAACCTAATAACTTTCATTAGCTAGCCAACTAAATATCTTACTAGCTCCAGTAATTAACAAAGTAACCTAGTAACTTTTGTCAGCTTGTGAACAAAACATTGAATTGTGCTAGCTAGATAACTAGACACCTAGTTAATTAGCGAGCTAAGTAGCAAATTAGAGATGACTAACTTACCAGCTGCCTTTTACTCACCAGCTAAATAAATGTGTAACTAGCTAGTTAACTAACTTACTGGAAAGATAGTTAACTTGATAGCTAACTAACTAGACAGCTAACTAACTAGAACCTAAGATTGTTTTTGTAGTTAAGACACTCAATGGTTAGCTAACTTAATAACAAGATATATAACTAACCTAATAATGTATTTAACATTTACCAACTATCCAGCTAAATGCCTAACCAGCGAGCTAGCTAAATGCCAACCGCTTGCCTTCATGCTTGGGGTAGACAAGGGCATACGTGTTGTTAAAGTTGGCCGTGCCTAATGTTATGACCACCGTGTCCTCGTTAGCCTCAGGGGACGAGGTGGCCATCCCGGAGCCCCCGACGACCACCAATGTCGAGCCCCTCACAACCACCACAGCCACCACGTGAGTACCCACAATGCACTGCCTCGTTCATTGTGCACATTGTTGATTTTGTGGCCTCGTCTTTAGGCCGTCGGGAGAAAGCAACGGACTGGAAGAGAACCCCGCGGCCAGGCAACGCAAGGCTTGAAAAGAGTCACTCAACAAAAGCAATAAATAAGTATAGCTCCAAATCCAATATATATAATCTCTACCTATAATAAAGCAGCTTTTTTTTTATTACTTAAGGCAATAACGACTTTTGAGCGCAAATCAATTATCAATTGATGTCAAGGTGCTGAACATGTAGTGCAGATTACTAGCTCACTAAAAATGAATACATTGTATAACGTACTGTATTATTAGAAGTGATAAAGAATGTGGTGTGCACTTTTTTTTTTTTTTAATGTGTCAAGGTGTACTGTACTGTAAATCCACTTCTTCTGTTCCATATATGGTACATAGCTTGTGTGACTTCCATTGTGTTAAAAGGGTGGCATTCAAATGACAGTAAACGGTCATTAAAAACATATGTAAGACAGGAGGGCAGAAATAAAGAAAGGAGCATCAGCATCTCCGGTGAGTAGCATATTTTATTTTCAAACGTTTTCTTGTCCAACTTCATGTTGCAACGACAATATCCTCTTGGGGCTGCTGGAGTAGGAACCGCACCAGGAGCCGAAGCGTGTGGTCGTTCAGGCCGACCACGCGGCCGTCCTCCACGCCGTCATAGAGCCGCAAGCTCTCGGTGCCCCACAGGAGGTTCTTGCGGGCGTTGCCAACGTCCGTCCGCGTGGACAACGCCAGCGTGTTGAGCTGGTAGCAGAAGAAGGAGAAAAAATGGCCGTCGCTGATCACCGCCTGCGACACGAACGCTCTGCTCACGTCCTCGTGGTTCCAGAAACCTAACATTTTGAAAGCCATTAAACGTGAGATTAAATCATTCAAAATGAGCCAGTAATTTAATTTGGAATACATTAATACAAAATGTAAATATATATACATGTTTAAAATTGCAGTCGTTCTGTTTTTTAATAAATAAAACTTTTTTTTCCGCAGTAGTTCTGTTTTTTTAACAAATAAAGCTTTTTTTTTCCAGATTCAGGGATTAATCGACCAAATAATTGACAGATAAAATAATTGTTAGTTGCAGCTCTAGTTAATTAAATTATTTAAAATGACTATATATTACTTTATTTTTAAATTGTAAATATATATATTTTTTACTACATTATTTTTTAATACAGTTTAAAATCTACTGTATGTAAAAACAACAGCGCCCTCTAGTGTATGTTTACATGCTTGACCTTGATAGGAGGCCTGCGCTGCGGTCCACGCAAACAGGCTGGCGACGGCGTTGGCCCTGAGGAACACCTCCACCTGCTCCGTCTGCTGGCGGCGGGCCATGCGATCCCTGTGGTAGCGGTCGGGCACCAGGTGGAACTGCGTGTGACCGTAGCACGCCGGGTCCGGCAGCTTGGAGCCTGTTGGGCCGCCGTCCCCGCATGAAATTGATGACACGCGTAAATGGCTGATTCACAGCGATGTGAGAAGCGAGAGGTCACCCGTGAAGATGATGTTGGCGTACTGCCTCTTGAACAGCGGCAACAGGTCGGGGGTGTGCGTAACTTCGGGAACGTCGGCGGCGTAGGAAGCCTCCATCGGGACCAACTGCATAGATGTAAGGTCAGTCAAAAATAAGGTTACTTGGGACTTTTTGTTTTCTGTTCATTATAAGGTTTGTTTTAATTTTTGTAAATGCTTTGTTTTGGTTTAGTTTTTATATATGAGTATTTGCCGAGTTGTGTGCTAAAGTACATTTTCAAAAGCCAATTTGTTTGTTCCGCATCAACAAACCGACTGCTAGCATGTTAGCATTTGATCAACCCTCATTGGAAATTGTATACGGGACGAGTCCTACTTGAAGACCAAGCCCAGAATTGCGTGATAAAGTGATGCTAACCTGAGGCAGCTGCTTCGTTATTCTAATCTGACAAAGCGGATGGTCATCTATCTGGAACCTGGTGGGTTCCAGGCTCCCCCTTCTGTGGCCCCTTGGGATGATCCTCTCCCCTTTTCTCCAGTAGAAGCCCACTTGGGGATTCAAATCTGACAACACATAAAAACAAACAGCATTGACACTACACTCAAAAAGTTTGGTATACAGTAGTGGGTTTTGGGATACATTTTCAGGTGAAATCTCAAAATGCGTTATAACCCTTACAGGTGAAATTAATGTGATGTTCTCTAAACTTTTGAACGTCCACATTAAATGTTTCACTGCTCTGCCGTTCTTCATCTCCTTGTTAGAGAATAAAAAAAAGATGTGCCAAGTGTAGTGAAACATTGGACATTCAAAAGTTTCGAAAATATTGACTAAAGTGAACCTGTAAATGTTGTGTTCAATGCCATTGGGTGAATTTATACCCATGCTGGAATGGAGGAGCATCGGGCTGTATTTGGCCAAGCTGTATGTTAATGCTTTAACCAAGTTCCTCAGAAAGGGTCCCTCGATGAGCTCCTGTGTTCTGTACATGAACGGCCTACGTTTCATCGTGTGCCAGTGGTCCTGGAGAATCACGTGAGTCACCAATGAACGAATGTCCTCGAACGCCTCATCGCCAATGCCGAGGTTGTCTGTTTCCGTAGCGGGGGCGCTCTCCTCTTCCCCGGGGGCATGAGGCCGAGTCGGGATGAAATTCTCCGGCAAGCCGGGGATGTACGCGGTCTTGGTGAAGTGCTGGTACCATTTATCCGCGTTGCGCGCGAACGTCTGCGGGTGAACGACGTACTTTTTGCGCTCGATGCGAGTGAGAAGCCGGAGTTTATCCTGCACCGGGGACGCTTTTATCCGCTCGACTTGCTCGTCGGCCTGACGCGCCCTGGCCGATTTACTTTTGGCCGTGAGAGAGGCTTTAATGTCCGGGTAGATCGCCTCCTTGACCACCGTCGCCGCCGCCTCGGTGTGGACAAGCTTGTGGCTTGTAAGCAAGTTTAAAGGGAAGCGAAAGGGCAGCCGTGTGCGGGCCGCCATGTTGTTACTTCTTCTTCGTTTCCCCTTCAAGTGAAGTGAGGAGAGGTCACATTACACAGCAGCGCCCCCTAAAATATAGGCAATAATACGGAATAAACGTCTTTATATTACACACATAATATACACGTAACTGCAGTTAAATGCCAACAATTAATCGGCCACTGTTATTAACGTGTTGTTATTACTCTTGGCACGTATATTATCGTTACTTTGCATACTATTGGTTAACATTGAAGAACTACGATGATGTTGAACACAACCCGCTAAGGAACGCCGGAAATGCTGCGTCTTGGTAAAAAAAAAAAAAAAAGTATTTCTAGGTTTTCGTACACATTAAAATGTCATACATCGTTAATCTTTTCGCAAACATTCACAAATATTCACATCCCAAAATATACTCAGTTTTGTGACAAATATAAACCCAACGAGAGTGCGGGCTACAGTTTTTACTGACTGATGTTCAGTAGCGCATGACAATCAACTTAACGAGGTATCCTGAAGGCAACGGTAACGTAGCACTAGCACTAGCTAGACTTTACTGAGTGAAATAGATTCTGAATCTCCCGTGTGGTTATATTGGAGGATATTACAGCGATTCGACTTGGTAGTAACGATAACAATGGCCTCTCTGGCCATGTTTTATCATCATTTTTTCCGAACGTGCTTGGTACCGAGTCGAACGGCGTTCCAACTCGGCGGTTTTCAACTTCTTTGCAGAGTCCAGGTAGCTTCTGTCATATTATTTCGAACTTGTTCTTGTGACATTGTCGCGATATAATAATGTCAATATTGTTAAATTTTAGAAAGTAATGTAATGTTGTGAAAAGTGTCAGCTTGTGTTTGAATCATAAATTTTTTTTTCATTTCTGTATCCCGCCCCCCTTTTTCAGAGAGGTCTGTGTACCGGAAGTGATGAAGTACGACTGGCGGAAGATGCCACTAAGAAATATGGCCGCCCAGGTGCTACCATCTTCTCCAAAGTCATTGACAAAAGCCTCCCTGCCGATATCATATACGAGGACGACAAGGTCCACTTGTGCTTGTAAATACAGGTTAAATCTGGTTATAATTGAGTAATTGATGTGTTGTTTTTTTCTCCCCTCAGTGTTTGGCTTTTAGGGACATCAGTCCACAAGCTCCCGTACATTTCCTGGTTATCCCTAAGAGTTTCATTCCCAGGATAAGTCAAGCCAAAGACGATGACGCTGAGGTGAGACGGAGAAAATGCCATCAAGGAAATTTGTGAATGCCCATCACTAGTTATTACACAAGATGAATTTAGTACCTAAAATAAACAAAGAAAAAGAACCACATTGCAGTGTTTGCAGTAATGCTCCCCTTTCTCAGTCCATAAAAACAACAAAAGTGCTAATTTCATTGTCCATGTGCAGCTCCTAGGACATTTACTGGTAGTGGCCAAGAACGTTGCCAAGCAGGAAGCGCTAACAGAAGGTTATCGTGTGGGTGAGTGGCCTGTTGACATTGGTAAAGTATTGCAGAACTGTACTGATTAAGTTCTTTGGTATGCAGTCATCAACGATGGCAAACACGGTGCTCAGTCCGTCTACCATCTTCACCTCCACGTGTTGGGAGGCAGACAGATGACATGGCCGCCAGGATGAACCAAATACATATCTAGACATACTGCTACATAAGTACTACATGTTGACAACATGCAATGTGAGTATGTTTCCTCTACTTATGTCAGCTAAATGTCAAAAAAATAAATAAAAATAAATAAAACTCACAAAATGTTGACTTTTTTTTTCTTGTCTTGTAACAATATGAATTTTGTAGGATTTTTATTATGTATTTTTGTACTCATTTACAGCTTGAAATTTGGCTAAAGATAATAAAAACATGTACAACTTGTACTTTTTTGCTCACGGAAATTACAGTTGCTTCGACGAATGAGGAAATGGTTCAAGTTTTACCAGCTTCGTAACCAATGTTGGCATCCAAACTAGAGCTCACGTGCAGGAAATAAATGTCATATTGTTCCATATTTTCTACGCACACAGAAAGCAAATGTCCTGTTCAAATGCAAGTACAAGATATTCTACTAAAAGTTTCCCTTTTCCATTCTGTAGTATAGTTGGCATTGATGAGGGGCCTCGGCAATCATTGACACACAACCACGGGGTTATGTTGGGTCACGCGTGGTGTGATTCATGGATCTGTGTGTGCGTGTGCATGCGTGACAGGTTAATGTGAATTGCGGGAAATAAAGGTAATCCTTCTCCAACAAAACGGAAAGCATGAACTACTGTACGTCGTGTTGTAGTGCAAGTGCCTTTAAGAGGCGGGGCTTGGTGTGAGCAGTAGCTGAAAGCAGTAAATGCATTTTTTCTGATTAAATGAAAAAAAAATGGTGGCATGAAAAAAAAGCTGAATGGCAATCGTGCATGCTCATCACAGTGTCGTGTCGTGTCAACACGAGTCAGCTGATGAATACAAACAAGCCTGCTGGCGGGTCTTCGTCACCTTGGCGAGTCGCGACCTTGGCGGCCGTTTTTTGTTTCACAGGTCGGCGTGGCCCTGCCGGGAAAGTGGGCGGGACGTAGAGGGCACGGCTCGCCGGCGCGCAGGCTTGCTATTGGCCGATGATAGAGGCCTTGGGAAGCGCCTGTACGGGCCAGTCGAACCTTCTTCAGGTCTTCAAGTGATTCCCTGCACCAGGTAAGATCGCTCGTTGGCGCACTTTTTCTTCTTCTATGTTTACATGTTGATGTTTTGAACACACCGTACATATTTCCTCTGCCAGAGCAAGTAGTGAATGTGGTCATGTTTTTTTTTTTTTTTTTGCTGAATGTGTTGTATGAGGATCCAACTGTTTTTTAGTTTTTTTTTCAAAGGTCAAAATAATTGAATAACTTTTTTTAAACAGACTATTGCAAGAGTAAAGTTGTGAAAAAAAATGCAATACTAGGTTTTTTTCATAAAAAATTAGAACTGTAACAAGAGAATTATTTTCCAATTAAAATGGCTTTTTTTATGACGGGGAAAAAAGTAATATATATAATTTTTTTAAATAGTAATTTTCAGTTTTTTTTCAAAGAAGCGATTAATTTAAAAAAAACGTCAATAATATGAGAGTAGTCATATTATCCTCTAAAAAAGTCATAAGCATGCTATTTTTAAATTTTTTGCTTAAGTAGACTCAGTTTCACTTGTAAAAATTAATATTCATAAAGTATGATATGTCACAAGAATTAAGTCAGATTTTTTTTTAAAGCTAAACAAGACTAATATGTATTATGTAAAAACAAATATTTACATGCTTACATTAATATTACAAGAAAAACTTGATTTGAAGCTTATTGCCATGGTTGTAATTTTCTAACAGTGTGGCGATAATATAATATCACCCGATTGTATTTCAGTCGATACTTGATAATAATCTCATCTAGACTTTGTTGTTGCCACAGTGTCGTGTTTTTGCTTAAAATGTTTTAACCCGAAGAAAAATGGAGCAAAGTTCAGTGTAATTGACAACACGTACACGCGCACACGCGCACACAAAGAGGTCAGACTGAGTGAATGACATGTCATTCATTACTTTGTCCACTAGGTGGAGCAATATTATTATTACTGCAGATTTTCTTATCGTACATTTTTTAAATCTAGTTGTTGTTTTTTTAAGAAAATGTGATAGTCATGTGAGGGGGATTTAAAAAAATATATTTTTGTCAAGAAAAACATAATTTTATGAGAGGTATCTTTTTGAGAGTAAAGGTGTATATTTTTATTAAATATTTTAAAAGTGGTAATTAACAATGTAGTTAACACTATAATTTTTACAAAACAGTTTTCAGTTCTATTTTTTAGTCTTCACCACTTGACACCTTATGGCTCTTATTTGCTGTCTCAGCATCATTTACTAGGTTAAAGGTCAAAAGAAGAACAAAAAAAAAGAAAGAAAAGTGTGTCCCAATGCCGTCTGGCAGTCCAATCCAAAGATTTCCACACGGTCTGTGTTGCAATGCGACTGCTATAAATGAACGCAGAGCCTCCTCGTTGTTTTGCATCGGCGCTGACTGTACGTCTTGTGCCGCAGCTTCCGACGCAAGATGGCCGACGCTGTGCTGGGGAACGGGCTCAAGGCCGTAGATGGACGCCACGTCGACAGGTACACGCACACCACATTTACTGACTTTAACTTGCAACGCAGTGTCATATCTGCACTTTTGCAAACAAAGCTTTTATTGACTTCACATCTCTCTGTTGATCGTCATCCATGAAGGTTGTTGGGGAAAAAAAAGTACAGATCCGTTTACAAATGTAGTGAGCGTAGCTGGAAATCTACTCGTGATATTTCATGATATTCTGTATTCGCAGTATCTCAGAGTCCTCCACGCTCATCACTGATTTCGCCAGAAATGGCGCACACACAAGTGGAGCAGCAGCTCAGTCACAGGCAGGTACGAGTATAACATTATAATATATAACGGGAGGGGGGGGGGGCACAAAGATGTTTATTATTATATTTTGTGCCATCAACAATTGCAAGGTTGCGATAATACAGAACAGTAAATTCAAGTATGTAGAAAATAAGCATTTTTGCCCAAGATCGGGTTCGACATCATAACAGTTGATTTTACAGCTCGCAAAGCACAGCTGCACAAAAAGCAGGTCGTCAGTGAAAAGGTTGTTGAAAAACTCCAAACTTTGTGATGAATGCGCCCTTGAGCACGCTTGCAAAAAAATGCAAGCAAGTTTGGCAAGCAAACTAGAAACAGGCCATTGAAATGTACACTTTTTTTTTTTTTACTCTCTTGGTAAATATAGTCTACATTTTAGTTTTTCAGAGAAAGTCACAATATCTAGAAAAATAGTACAAGAATTTCTGCGAGAAACTTTTATTGGTTTCTTTACAACAAAAGAATGAATTCCATATGTGCAAAACATCTGTCTTCTTAGCCTTTTTTAAGTTTTGTTCTATTTTTAGAATAAAGTTTAGTTTTTTAAAATAAAAAATAAGTAAATATAAATGCAAGAAAAATGGCATAATGTTGTGGAAAAAAGTAATGTTTTATCAAAAACAGTCATTTCTTAAACATCCTATTTTTCTGATATTAATTCAAAACATAACAGGCACAATGTCAGTCTTGATTGAAAATAAAGATAATACAGTTGTATTTTTAGATTTAAAAAAATAGTCACATTAAATATTAAATATAATCCATGCAAAAATTTCCATGACTTTTGACAAATATGTATAAAAATGGAAATGTTATTTTTCACATTTCAAGCTCCTGAAAAATGCATTTTAAATTTCCATAACTTTTCCATTTTTTTATGTTAATACTAAACATGTTCATATACACATATATCACATACTCATTATCTTTTGCGGAAAAAAACCCTGTTTTGATTCTTTTTAATTGTATTTAATTATATATTTTTATAAAGTACAGTAAATAGTGCTATTTGTCAATAAAAGTCAGTTAACACCCCCCCCCCCCCCATTTTTTTTCGATGCTAGTTTCAAGGCTGCAGAATCCTTCCTAATGTGTCTGACATCAAAGCGTACTCTAAGAAACGTCAGGCCAATTTGTGCAGTGTTTGCTCTGAGCAAACAAAATATCTTTTAAGCTTTCCAAAAAAAAAAAAAACCTGACTGACAGGTACATGCGCACACACACACACACACACACACACTTGGCTGCCTGCCGCTATCATCTCAGGTGACACGGAGACCTCGCCCGCCTCCGTGGCGTGGTCTCGACGTCACCGTCCGAGCATGCCTACCCTCGCTCGCCCGCTCGCTCGCTCGCTCAAACGCAGCGGCCCCGAGTGCGACGACTCACCATGGCGGGAAATTGCAGCTGCCCTTGTTGCCCCCCAGAGCCCCCCGCCATCATGCTGAGGCCCCAGGGGCCCGCCGGCGCCACCCTGGCCCCGGCCGGGCAGCTGTGGACCACCGACAAGGAGGGGGCGGTCTGCTTGAGGATGGAAGCGTCGGGGCCGGCCGCCGACACCCCTATCACGGTGCACCAGATGTTCCTGGAGACGGTGGAGGCCTACGGGGGGCACGCGGCGCTGGCGTACAAGAAGGACGGCCAGTGGGAGACGCTGACGTGGAGGCAGTACTACCAACAATGCAGGACGGCGGCCAAGAGCTTCATCAAGGTGGGCGCTTTTGATGACTTGGCTTCATTGTTTGCTCAAATTGGTTTTGAATTGTTTTATTCAAAGACAAAATGATCCTTTGTCTGCACGGTATGTGTTGGAGACTAAATTGCCTTTGATGTTTTAAGAAAACAGGTAAGGTCGTTGAAATCTTAATTGCCTTTTATAATAACAAAAACGTGTACTTACGAATGGTACCAAATTGTTTTTTAATGTGTTTATAAAAAACACATAAAAAAAAAACCTCATAACATTGTGACAACAAATCATTTTTTTGGGGGGAGAAAAAAAGTTGTAATATTAAAATATTTTTTCAAGAACAAAGACATATTTTTTCAGGATCCAAACTTGTAATTTTACTCGAAGAAAGACAAGATTAAGTTGGAATATTATGATTTAAAAAAATCAACATTTATTTTAGGGGAAAAAATGTAATTTTATGAGAATTAAGTCATATTTTTTTCAAGAAAAAAAATGTAATTTTTAACAAGAACAAATACATATTTTTTTGGATCCAAACTTGTAATTTTACTCGAAAAAATGACAAGATAAATTTGGAATATTATGATAAAAAAAAATCGTATTTATTTTAGGGGGGGAAGTAATTTTATGAGCATTAAGTCATATTTTTTTAAGAAAAAAAATGCAATCTTTAACAAGGATCAAAAGTTGTAATTTTACTCAAAGACAAGATTAAATTGGAATATTATGATTAAAAAAAGCATATTTATTTTACAGAAAAAGTTGGAATTTTATGAGTCTTTTTTTTTCCAAGAAAAAAATGTCGTCTTTAACAAGAAGGATCAAAAGTTGTAATTTTACTCAAAGAAAGACAAGATTAAGTTGAAATATCATGATTAAAAAAAAATCTTTATTTTAGGGGAAAAAAATTATAATTTTATGAGAATTAAGTCATATTCTTTAACAAGAACAAATACATATTTTTTCAGGATCCAAACTTGTAATTTTATTCAAAGAAAGACGAGATTAAATTGGAATATTAGGATTAAAAAATTGTCATTTTATGAGAATGAAGTCCTATTTTTTTCAAGGAAAAAACGTCATCTTTAACAAGAACAAATACATATTTTGTCAGGATAAAAAGTTTAAAATGTATGATAAAAAAGTCACAATATTATAATAATAAAGTTAAAGATTAATATCAGATGAAATGCCCTTAACCGCTTCATATTTTTGTTTTATTGTAAAAAAACAAAAAAACAACAACAACAGGCTTTTGTAGTCTCCAAAATCCCAATTAAGCACTTTTAATTGGGCCGAAGCCGGGTTAGGAAATTGGTGGTTGTTTTCTGATTGGTCCCTTCACCCAATCTTGAGAATCACTGACCTCACTTAAAGATCGAGTACGCGCTCTCGGCCTCCCGCCCGCTCTCGCTCACGTCACACAGCTCTTATCTGTCGCTTCTGCCGTTTATTAGCAACTGCCCAGAACCCGTCCAGCGGGCTCCGTCCGAAACTCTCCGGGGGAAACCAATACTGTACTTTGGGCGTGTGAAATCTCCCATCTTGTGTTACAGATCCGCTTTCCCAGACTTGTTGGCTTACCGACGTGGATGCAAGTTCAAAGTAACGCACGGCATTAAAAATGGATTGCTGTGTGTGTGTGTGTGTGCGTGTTTTTTTGTAGCTCGGCCTGGAGCGCTACCACGGGGTGGGCATCCTGGGCTTCAATTCCCCTGAGTGGTTCTTCGCCAATGTGGGCTGCATCCTGGCCGGGTAAGTACCGGTACTGTTGACATCTTTTTCACCCCATGTATCACGCATACCTGCTTTAAAGCGTGTGTGTGTTGACGTTAAAAGATACAATTTGCCTATCAGGTGGGCATTCCTCTCATAGCGCAGACAAGACAGTCCGATGGTTATCCCGATGATGACAGGCTTAGATTACATGATTTTTGAATTTTCTGGATTGTTTAAATGCTTAAAGTAGACTAAGTCACTTTTTTTTGTGTCAGATTATTGGCAAAAAAAAAGAAAAAATGCTTTAAATCTAAAATGTAATTATTTGCTTTGCTTAGCTGGGCTAGAGTTGTAAAATGCTAATGCTAAAAGCTAACAGAAGATGTTATAACACCATATCCTGACACGGACATCATTTTAACTCTTTGACTGCCAAAAACGTTAAATAACGTTTAGTAAAATCCTATGGAGGAGTGCCAAAGATGTTAAAATACGTTTTTTTTTTTTTTTTTTCAAAACAGGTGAAACTAACCATTTTCTATTGTTGATTACTGAAAAACGGAATAAGGTAGAAACAAACTTTTTTTTTCAAAACAGGTGAAACTAACCATTTTCTATTGTTGATTACTGAAAAACGGAATAAGGTAGAAACAAACTTTTTTTTTCTGATGAGAGTCCAATCTTTCATTTGGTAGTATGTGTGTTTCCATAGTCCAAACACATAATTTTCTGTGGACCTTGAAAGATCAGTCAAAAATGCTTAAATCGGCTGGCACCCACGGCACCTTTTCTGAAAACGTCTGGCAGTCAAAGAGGTAATGTTAGGACAAGTAAAAGCACCATAGAAAAAGTTAGCACTTAGCGAATGCTAATACAAAAGATGTGCTGGCTGGCTTTTTTTTTTCTATTTTGCGTAAAAGAAGGGAAACAATTGTAGAAACATTGTATCAATACATTAGTTTTTTTATAAGAAAAAACTCATTAGTGTGAATTAAGTCAAAATATGTGCATTCAATAATTTACTACACTTAATTAATTATTTCATGAAAAATTTAGCTATTTCATGAATTTATTTGGAATTTTACAAGAATTGTTTTTCCCAAGGCAAGTTAAAAGTTGAATTAAAACTTTTCAGAAATATTGCATAAATGAATTTGTATTTGCTTATTTTTATGAAACGGGAAACACGTAGACGCATGTAATTAGTCTCAATCTGTAGAAAAAAATAATAAAAATGTAATGAAATTTTACAATATATATTTTTTAATTTAGTAAGTGAAACAGAAATCCTAGATAAATAAATCATAGTTGAAAAAGAAATGATCATTTAATGAGGAAAAAACATGGAGACTACAATAAAGGTGTCATTTTATTTTTAGGAGAAAAATGAAGTTAAATGTAAATAGTCATCATTTTTATGTACAGTGAACAAACTAATCAGAGAAAAGTGAAACAGAAAGTCAACAATCCTAACTTTATGATAACGATTTTTTGGGGTGATTTAATTAATAAAGTCAATCACACCAGGACAAAATGTATGAAGAGCAGCTGTAAGCTCCTGCGTGCGATGTTGTGTGCGTGGCAGGGGCCTGGCAGCGGGCATTTACACCACCAACCTCCCTCCAGCCTGCTGGGAAGTGGCCAGCACGACACAAGCCAACATCATCGTGGTGGAGAACCAGCAGCAGCTGGACAAAATCCTGCAGGTCAGCGCCTGACGCCAGCGTGCGTGCGTGCGTGCGTGCGTGCGTGCGTGTCATCTCCACTGTGCTTGAATAGAAATTGTTGTTGTTTTCCGGAAAGGTGAAAGACGAGCTGCCGCATCTCAAAGCCATCGTGCAGTACAAAGGAGAGCTGAAGCAGAAGATGCCCTCCCTTTACACCGTATGTTAACACGCACACACGATATGATTTGTGAATATCGTTTGAGCAAAAAATAATTTAATACGAACCAATTAGAAATCATACGTTTCATTTTAAGGATGGATTTTGTTTTCAGTGGGCGGAATTCATGAGGCTGGGCGACGACCTGCCTGAAAAAGACCTGAACGACTCCATCGACCGCCTCCGCGCCAACGAATGTTGCACGCTCATCTTCACCTCGGGAGCTACCGGACCCCCCAAAGGTGTCATGCTGAGCCACGATAATGTGAGTCGGAACTTGGATACTTGGATAGTAAGACTGTTTTGATTATATTTATGTCCAACTTTTCCCAAAAGAGACACAGATGTTCACTTTCACTTCATTTTAGAGAAGAAAGTCTACATTTCATTTCAATTCTCATATCAAATAGTACATAAATTAAAGTTGTAATTTTACTCCTTAAACGTGATTTCAAGTAGAAGTATTATGTGAAGAAAGTTGTTCACAATGAGTTTTTTTTTTTTTACAAAAAGTTCAAAATGAAGAATAGGCGTAATTACAATAAATTAAAAATATAACATGAATCAAGTGGGAAAAAAATATTTTCAAGAAAAGGAAATGAATTTATTGAATAAAACAGCAATAATATGAAGATAAAGGTGTCAATTTATTGAGAAGTTTCAATTTGATGGGAATAAATTAATATTTTATTTTAATTTTATTTTAAATATTATTATTATTTTTATTTAAGTTTTAATTTTCCAAGAATGAATGAGGAAAAAACTGAAATATTACGTGAATAGTCATAATTCCTAGAAATAAAGTAAATATATTACTTGAATAAAATTACAGATTTATAAGAAAAAAAGTAAAAAGTCCAAATATTACGTGAATAGTGTTAGTTTTACACAGAAAAAAATTAAATTCTAAATATTGAATAAAATCGTGCATTTCCAAGTGGGATAGAATAAAATTGTATAGAAATAAAGCAATTCTGCTACCATCAGCTCAGTCCCAGATTGATTTAACCATTCTCTCAATAAGAAACAGAAAGGCTCCTAAAATAGACCCCTGGGGAACTCCAACATTCCCCCTACAGGTGACTTGGACGGCCCAGACAGCCGGAGACGCGGTGGGCCTGCGCCACGGCGAGGAGTCGGTGATCAGCTACTTGCCGCTCAGCCACGTGGCGGCTCAGCTCAACGACATGTACCTCACCATGAGGTTCGCGGCGACCACGCACTTCGCCCAACCTGACGCCTTAAAGGTGAGCACACACCGCGCCTTTGGCACCCTCCCTCGCAGTGACCATTATATATATTTTTTAAATGTTCAATCCGAGGGGTCCTTGGGGACCACGTTGAAGGAGGTGAAGCCCACCGCCTTCTTGGGCGTCCCCCGCGTTTGGGAGAAGATGCAGGAGAGCATGCAAGCGGCTGGAGCCAAGGCAAGCCCGTTCAAGAAGAGCGTGGCTGACTGGGCCAAGTCCATCGGCCTCATGTACAACTACAGCGCCATGCACGGGTACGAGATTTCCGCTAATACACACACACACAAGAACAAAAGGTGCTTAATAAATGCCGAGCGTTCTTTGTTGCAGGGAGAACCGCGTGCCGTGGGGCTTCACGCTGGCCAACCAGCTGGTATTCAAGAAGGTGCGAGCGGCGCTGGGGCTGGAGCGCTGCCGGATCTTGTTCACGGGCTCGGCCCCCATCTCCAAGGAGACCCTGGAGTACTTCATGAGCCTCAACTTGCCCCTCATGGAGCTGTACGGCATGAGCGAGAGCTCCGGGCCGCACACCGTCTCCAACAACGACGACTTCCACATCTCCAGGTCTGCGTTTAATCATCATTTTGCAACTCCTATTATTACCATACTGTACGAATTTCATAATCTTTCTCAATAGTGGAATTATTTAATGGATTTTTAATTATTAAGATTTATTTTACTGGATCGTTCATTTTCATTGCTTTTTTTAAATTTATTTGTTTGATAGACTTTTTAATTACAGTCTCATTTCATAGATTTTTTTTGCACGTTCGGAAGATGTTTTTAGTTTTAGTTTCAAGATGCATGTGATATATTGAAATATTTATTGCTTAATACCAATTGAAATTAGATGATTGCAGTGGACATGACATATTTGCGTGTCTAAACCACTAAAAGTGCATCATTTGGATGATGTCAACACTTCTGGTTCATGATTGGATCTCAGCTAACCAATCACAATCGCAAGTTGACTTGCATGATGTTCATGTTCACAAAAACGTTTGCTTGGTAAGGTTACAGCCATACGAGCCTGGCGTCCACTATAACAAATAAAAACATGAGATAACCCCTCAAATTTTTTTCCATGTTGTTATGTGGGAAAGAGTCAAAATCAGTAAAAAAAATAAATAAAAAATTGCCCAGCAGAATTTTTTATTGCGATTATTTAATTTTATTATGTTTTTTTAAATTAATTGAGATTTTTACATTATTTTATGAAGTATTTATTACATTTTTCTTTTTTAAATGACAATTTCATTGAATACAATATTTTCTATAATAATTTGAATGTAAATATTATTTAAGGTTTTTTGTTTTGTTTGTTTTTTAAAAACCAAAACCTTTTTAGCATGCTAATGTTAGCATGTTATGTCAAAGGACTCTGGATTTTCCATTAAATTGCGTAGACCAGGTGTTCTCATCTTGTATTTTTCTGCACTGCATACTTAAAACCCCTGGGCGTTATTTTATTTTGAAATGGCTTGGTCAGAACCAACAAAAAGCCAAAAAATGGTCAAATAACGCCCAGGGGTTAATTCATATAGGAGCATAAACCTTATGCTAATGCTAACGGCTACGTGTGGTCCTAGCTGCGGGAAGGTGATGGCGGGCTGCAAGGTGAAGCTGGACCAACAGGACAAGGAGGGCAACGGCGAGATCTGCTTCTGGGGGCGCAACGTCTTTATGGGCTACCTCAACATGGGCGGCAAGACCGCCGAGGCCCTGGACCAGGACGGGTGGCTGCACTCCGGAGACATCGGAAAGTTCCAGCGAGACTTCCTCTTCATCACCGGAAGGATTAAAGGTCAGCCACACGCGCATATTTTACATGGATTGTTCTTATTAGAAATCAAATGAAAAATAAAAATTTGAGCTCATTTCAACATACAGAGCTTCTGATTACCGCCGGAGGCGAGAACGTGGCCCCGGTGCCCATCGAGGACGCGGTGAAAGCCGAGATGCCCATCATCAGCAACGTCATGCTGATCGGAGACAGGAAGAAGTTCCTCTCCATGTTCGTCACGCTCAAAGTAAGTCGACAAACGCACGCTCCGAGCCGTTGTTTGTTTTCCCGCAATATTCACGAGCATCCGTCGGCCAGTGCGTCGCAGACGAAGAGGGCAAACCCACGGACCGGCTGAGCCCCGAGGCCGTCGCCATCTGCCGGAACCTCGGCGTGGGCGCCACCAAGGTATCGGAGATCATCGGGAACAAGGAGCCCGCCGTCTACCAGGCCATCCAGGAGGGCGTGGAGCGGTACAACGCCAAAGCCGTGGCCAGACCGCAGAAGGTGCAGAAGTTCGTCATCCTGCCGAGAGACTTCTCGGTCTCAGGAGGAGAACTCGGTGAGTTGTTTGCTGGGAAACACCAACGCACCTTTCGCGACACCGGGTTGGCATTTTAGGACGAACACAATCGTTTAAGGAGAATGATGGTCAGAATTTTAGGTCATTTTTGGGGTCGCTTTAAAATGCTTATTTAATTTTATTATGATTTTTTAACTTTTTTTCCCAGAGTTTTATCAGTATTTATTTATTTTTTTATGCGGAAATTATAGTTTACCAAAAAGTCACAATTTTAAGATCCCCCCACACACATAATTATTTAAGGGTTTTCTTTTAATTTTAGGTTGATCGTTTCTCAATTTAATTTTTCATAATTATTGGATAATTTTGTCAATTTTAAGTATACAGAATTAGTTAAAAATTAGAATTTAGTTTTTTTACATCATGAGTGATTTTTTTTTTGCCATTTAAAAATTCCGTATTAGTTATTTTTCATCACTTTGAGATGTTTTCATATTTTATGATACTTTTGTCACCATTTTGAGAATTGTTTCATAAATCATTCAATTTCTTGTAATTGTATGAGAATGACAATATTTGAAAATTGTGTTAAGAATTGTATTCAATGGTTTTATATTATGTTACAAATAATATTTTCATTTTCAAATGATGATTATTTTGTAATTAAATATGACATGAATACATTTTGGATGCAATTCTCCGGTCGAATGCGGCCTGTATTATCTTGCCATCTCTTGTCTTGTAACGAAGCAGGTCACATTCCAGGAATGTTTTTCTACAATACCAAAGCAAATGTTTATGTTTGATCGTGTCTGTGTGCGCACGTACACTTTACATACAGTCGACACGGAATGTTGTTGTACTTCCAGGGCCCACCTTGAAACTCCGGAGGCCAATCGTCATCCAAATGTACCAGGACAAAATTGACGAGATGTACGCCGAGTAGGAGAAAACAAGTAAACCACGAAGATCGATGATATTTATACTTTCAAGCACTTTGACTTTGTAAATAAAAGCTCCCAATCATGGCCAAAGCTTGCCCCCGTTCTGAAGGTCACGTGACGACCTAACATTGAAGTGCCCCGTGATTTATTTTGTAATTTTGCAATGAACAGAAGTATATTAACGACGAGTGTCATTAAACAGGATTGGCTAATAAATCGAGGGATTATTAATAGTTGTCTGTTTTATTTTTTATGGGCTTAAATGTACACAAGTGCTACACTGACTACTTTAAACTAGACTGTAGCAAATAATCAAATATTTACAGAAATGTTCTGGCGTTCATCTTCCTTATGAATACTTGATAAGGTCATTAGTTCTATACGTACCACACAAGTCATGGAGGAGCCACTCGGGGAAATGGGAAGGATGCAGGACGTGCGTAATTATACAGAAACGCCGCCCATGTCAACTGAGGCGTTACCGTATACGGTTACAGTAGCGGCATTCTTCTTCTTCGTCGTCGTCTTTTGCTACGTCCATTTAACAGATCAGATTGCGTTCCTGGACGAATTGTCGTCTGTCAGGTTTTCTTCAGATTGCTGACTGCCGCTATCTGGGCATCTTGCCCGTCAATTATTTTAACGGCGTCATCAGGACATCGCGCTGTCACGCTTAACAGATTCGTAGATGCACATACTGTACAGGGGCTTTGTTTCTTTTCTTTTTTTTTTTTTTTACTTCAGGTCACAAAAATACAATTTTGCTTGCTACAAATTGTGTGTTCTTTTTCTTTATGTCTATGTAGATTATTCTAAAGCACACCACTAATGCAACAAGTGTAGGTGTACTATTTTTTTGGTGTGGTTGACATGTTTTCTATTCTTACTAGTGGCTCTTTACTGCCCCCATGTGACTGAAACGCAAATTACATGTAGCTGCGCACACAATAAAAGGAACCAGACGTTTGCATCAAATCGAATTGAACTGTTTCATTCATGAAGGCCAATATGACTGATGAATCAGCGTTAGTGCACGTACAAGACTATGTTAGTGGCTGCCTCTCATTTGGTAGTGACGGCCACGCCCTTCTTCACCCAAGCGTTGCTGTTGAGGAGCGAGAGCATGAAGCGAGCCACGTCGCCCCGTCCCATGGCGCTCCCTGCTGGACGGCCGCCCTCGTCGGGCACAAAGTAGCCCTCGTGCGTCAGGAACTCCAAGGCTGGGGATCACACAGACGTTTACGTTTGGGACTGCAAGGAGTTGGTGCAAATTCTGCCTAGCAACAAAAGCGGGATGGGGGGAAAAAATTGCCCCAAGCACGACCAGTATGTCTGGTGGAAACGAAATCTGGTACACGTGTTCATCGTGGCAGGACGCATGAAAAAGCCTCAAGAACACATGCTCTAAAATGGACAGGAAGTTGGCCATTTTGTTTAGTTGAGCTCAGCCAATCAGCTCGTTGCCTGTTTTTGAGTAACTTCTTTCCATCCAAATCTTGTCTTTGCAAATGAGTCAACATTGGAAGTCTTAAGGTAAGGAACTTTTTTTCTTTTTTTTTTACATTTTAATAAGATATTATTTATAAGCAACTATTGTTACTGTTATTGAGAAGAGGGAAAAAAAAAAAGCCCCGATCACCAGTATGACCAATTGACATAAAGTCAGCCATTTTGTTTTTCTGGTTTCAGCTGATCCTTTCCATGCCTGCTCAACATTCTCTTTTTGATTCAATCTCGTGACTGATAATTCCTGAAAATATAAACCAAATGAAGGTAAAAAAAAAAAGAAAACATAAGCACGCCATTCATGCAAACAAACACGGCATTAAGAAGTCAAAGCTATGAAGCTTGCCCTGCGACCAATCATGTCCCCGGGCTTGACTGCTGCCTCCTGCACTTCCCTCCCATCGACGCGCTCTGGCCCGTCTGTGTGTGTGTGTTTACCTGAGGAAGGCAGGTTCTTGAGACCCGGCGGGCGCACCACGGTCCAGTTGATTTCATCCACCTGCGCTAGGTACTGCTCCATCTCCCGCATGTTGCTGAGCACGCTGCGGATCAGGGGCAGCAACAGGAAGCGGATCAGGTACGGCGACTGGGTGGCGGAATTGGCTGGGGAGAGCAAATAGAACATTTCACATGAGAGGAAAGTAGTACAATCATCGGTGTCAAGGAAGTACGTTGAAGCGATACGCCTCCACTGACAAAAATCTTTTCCTGAGCAATATCTCGTGGTGTGAACTCACGGTCCGTGTACCAGGACGTCATGGTGATGACCCTGCTGACGCGCGCCTCGCGCATGGCGGCGATCACGGCCCCCATGGAGTGCGTGTACCCCGTCACGCTGGAGAAGAAGGAGGTGGAGAAACCCAGGCAGGAGACCACCACATCCGTCCCCTTGAAATGAGACTTGAGGCTGTCCGCTGAGAAGACGTCCGCCTCCACGACCTGCGGGCAGAGCCGCGCATTTCGTCACGGAGGACGGACAGGAAATCTGCCAAACTACATTTTCAAGTAACCAGGAAAAATATCAAAGTATTGCTGAGAGTGATTTATTTATTTGTATTTTTTAGGGGAGGCTGGAACAAATTGGAGTGAATTTCTATTCATTTCAATGAGGCCAGGTGATTTGAGATGCAGTACTCATATCTCAAGGCACACCCTATTTTATTTTTATTCTACGTGCCACTCAACAACACTTCATAATCCGAGTAGTAAGTGAAATGAAAGTATCACAGTGTCGTCAAATTGGTGACTCATTTCAATTGGTTATCTTAATTATTTGTATACTCATATGACAGAAATTCTAAAATGCTACTTGAACAGTTAACTCATTCATTGCCATTGACGGCAATAGACGTAAAAAAATAATTTGAACTATTTCTATTAGTTTCACATTTTTGTTAACAAGAGTATGAAAACCTAGAAAAAAAAATGATTTTACATTTAGAGCGGATATAAAATTTGTGATTAATCGTGAGTTAACTAATGAAGTCATGCGATTAATTATGATTTTAAAAAAATTTAATCGCCTGACGCCCCTAATTTTTAATAATATTTTCTAAAAACAAACAAACAAACATTTTATTTATTTATTTATTTTTAATCTTTTTTTTTTTTGTAAAGAAAAGATTTTTAAAAATTAGGGGCGTCAGGCGTTTACATTTTTTAATCGTAATTAATCAGATGACTTCACTAGTTAACTCACGATTAATCACAAATTTGATATCTTTTCTAATACAATTTTTTTTGAATTAGGTTTTCATACTCTTGTTAATAAAAGTGGGGAAAAAATGTTAAAACTAACAGAAATAGTTCAAATGAATTTTTGACGTCTATAGCCGTCAATGGCAGCGAATGAGTCAATAAGACGTTTTCACACGCAGATCAATGAACAACTTCTCCTTGCATTTGCCCGCTGTAATCTTTCCTCGAAGCCGCACAAAGTGAACTTTGAACCCTGGCGTGTCGTTACCTTAAGATTGTCATGCCGCACGGTGAGCTTGTCCGGGTTCCGGACGACGGCGGTGACGGTGTGGCCTTGTTGGAGCGCCTGGCTGACCACAAACTGGCCCGTCTGCCCGGTGGCTCCCAGCACGGCGATCCTCATGCTGACACTGCAGACTCACAGCGGCGCACGCACTGAAAGCTTCCCACTTGTCACCGCCTCTGTTTCATAAAAGTCACACTGTTACCAAGTGATTAGCAAAGCGACGTGATCAGAACGCTCATCATGTGTTCATGTCATAATAAAAGATTCTTCCTAGCCGACAGAGGGCGACACCAAACGGGTGCGAGGGAATAGAAAAGCTCACTTGTTCCAAAGCTGGTGAACGGGCGTTGAGTTAGCCGAAGGCACTGAACGCTGCATTTCTTCTCGAATTGATTATTACTTGTTCTTTTTTTTTTTTGGGGTGGTTATTCAGGTTCTGTAACAACCTTTTCTGCTGCCCCAAACACTATCAGAAGCACTACGAAAGGCCTGTGCACCCCTTTTTAAAAGGCAGTTTTTTTTTTTGTCAAATGAAAAAAAATGAGACCATAGCAAAATTTCCATAACACGTGGGAAAATGTGTTATGGTCATTTGGCATCCTGCCATACAGTCAGGACATCAGCACTAAACACCACTAGAGTGGATTTGATCCCCGCCCGGTGCCTAACCAATCAGATTCCAAATTTGTGCCCACAGGGCCAGTGTGCAGGCCCTCAATGACATCAGCATTTTCCCCTCCTCTGATTGGTTGGTAAGAGCCAAACTTGTTCCAGCCAACAGCAAAACACATCTGCTACGATCTGCACAAAATTAGAAATTCACTCAATGAACAGCACCACTGTGAGTATAATGTATTTTATTGAATGTTTTTGTCAAGTTATTTGATCAAAATTGATCCTAAACTGCTACAAATGACAGAGGTGTATGCCTTTTTATAATGTTGATATTGCGGGGTGACGGGAACCATATTAAGAGGTGTAAAAAGTCCCCATACAAATTGAGGAACTTCCCTAAACAGGGAAGACAAGTTAACCACTGTAGGAATAAAACGAAAGTAAAACTACTCACACTTTAAAGATGCCGTCTTGGAGCAGGAGCAGGAAGGCGTTTGCTGACTACGATACTGTCACCTAATGAGCAGTTTTTAGGTAAATATTATAGTTCCATTTCCGAATGTGAAATTTCCCCGCAAATACTTTACATTTGCACAAAATGGAGGTCTACTCTACACAAAATGGCGTTCATTCCTAAGTGGTTAATCAATCACATATTGCATTTGTTTGAAAGCTCACTCACAACTTGACTGTTTTATTTCTAGAATTGTAGTGATTTAGTTAAAAAAAAAAAACACAAAAAACGGAATCAATACAAATATATTTCAAGTCAGTATAACGTGTATGTATCTTACCCATGAGATTCCAATTTTGTTGCTTTTATTTTTAGTTTAGTCTTGCTTCGTCTTGTTTATTATGGTTAGGTATATGGTACATGTAACGGAACGGTCCTCTCAAGTAAAGCAGCACAAAAACAAAACCACAAAAATTAGTACTTAATTGCTGTATTTAAGTTAATGTAATGAGGATATGCAGTCACGTTAGTGTACTTTATTAGTAAGCGAGTACACTTCCGCATACACTCACCAGGGCGCCGTTCAAGAACAGGAGTTATCTAAGAGTGTTTGTTAAGCAACCGTTTTGCCAAACTGTGTGTTTGTAGCACGCTTATTTATCTCACAGGGCTGAATTATGTTTGAAATGAGATTTTGCAATGGGCCGTACCAGCTAAGTGTAATCAACAATTCTCAATTATTAGTCAAATTATTATTATTATTCTTTTTAATGTACATTTTTATGGTTAAAATGGAGCTTGTCATGATTGTTTGTAGACTTAAAATTACCAAAAATATATTGAAACACCGCAAGCTAAATAAACACTTTATATTGCCCTGATTAAAGTTTCACTAGTTCACTTGTTTTTTTTTTAAATTTTATTCAGGCTTTTTAAATTCCTTAAACCAAATACAGTTAGACACACCTTGCTGTTTCTGATTTTGTTTAACTTTTTATATATAAAAAACAACAACTCAATAATCACTACATTATGATTGATGTAATGAATAAATAAAACAAAATAAGTCATTCATTCAATACATACATTTAGGACAGGCAAACACTTTTTAACCGGTTAATAACCAAATGATTAAAAAAAGAAAAAAAAGAAGTGTGCTTGTTTTTTTGGTAGTAACATTTTTACTTATTAAGAACATTTAAAATGATAATGCAGTAAAACCCTGTTTATTGCGGAGGGTACATACCAGGGCTAGCCGCAATAGGTGAAATTTATAGTGAGTTAACGTTCCCATTTGCTCTAAACACCTTTAAAACACACTTTTCAAGTGTACTTTAGCACCCGTTCACCTGTCAAAAATAGGGAGACTTTAATGAAAACAAGAAGACACCAAAGTTCACCAAATTAGATGCAAATCATGCTAGCTTCAAGCTGTTTGTCACTTCCGGTTGGAATTTACGGTCAAACTGACAAATAAAGAGAGTTAAATTAGTTTGTTGGGACGTGTGGTATTGCAACTCTAAATATAAGAAAGACTTCATCACTATTTTCCTCATTAGCGTTGCTTTCTTAGCCGGGTATGTGTCGGCCATTTTGAATCCTAGTTACCAATATTGCCATTTAAAGGCAACAGGAAAGTTATGTAAACTCGCCATATCACTGCGCACATCCGTCTTGGAAGACAAATTGCTGCTATCAATTCTGATGTTGACCCGCTTCCTACCACCTGCGCTCGCTTGTGCAGGCTCGTGCGAGCGAGCGGCCTGTCTCGTCTCATTAAGCAATTAGCGCCTCTAATCCACTTGCGCCTCGACGATGCCGCGAGGGACTAAAGAGCGAAGCAGCTTTGGGTCCGTGCAGAGTGTTGCGAAGACGCGCAAACACAACCCAGGACGTCTTTTGGATTTGGGGTTCTCCTGTTGTTCCTCCAAGATGGCCACCCAAAACCTCTTCACCTGACTGGACGGGTGGAGGATGACGACGCACTACAGATGTCACAATAAATGCACCCTGGACGTGCTGACTGGATAGACCACGTACGTTTTCAAATATCTATCTATCTATCTATCTATCTATCTATCTATCTATCTATCTATCTATCTATCTATCTATCTATCTATCTATCTATCTATCTATCTATCTATCTGCTGGTTACATACAGCCTATAGCAAAATAAATGAAAAAATGCTCTGAAAGGGTTTTTTTTTTTAAGGATTTTATTTATATTTTTATTTTTATTTACATTATTTGACTTATAAAATACATTTGAGTAATAACATCATTTCCATCTGAAATATATATTTTTAAAACACTTTTTAAATTTATTATAGTTATTATAATTCTTTGTTGCGCCACAAAAAAAAAATTTAAGGTATTTTTTGCTATTGGAACATATTAATTTTGAAAATTACATATACAGTACAGTGGAAAATCAGTTAATCATTTATGCCCATTCAATTGCAATCGTTTTATTTTTATTTTTTCAAAAAAAAATCTTGAATGATTGGAGATGCAACGTCAACAATAATAATAATAGGTTTTAGGTGAATTAATGAGCACACACTCATCCGAACAACACTTAGCTCTCTCAGAAAAATAAAAGAAAGAAATAATAATAATAATAATTCTCTACGAAAAATGGATGTTGGCTCACCAACCCCAATATTTGTTCTCCTTTTAAAATATGACTTTTTTTCCCCGTCTTGTTCACTTAAGTGCTCTATTTTATTACAATCCCTCAAGTAAAAATTTAAATTACACTTTTGTTTGCACATGTTAATATTAATATTTGTTTAAACATGTTTTGTTGTCAGTGTTTAAATATTCTTAGAAATAAATGCACTTTACACAACATATAAATGTATTTTTATTCATTGTTTATTTATATTAATGCTTTTCTGTGTGCCGAATAAAAATGTATGAGAAGGATTCCGTTTTTAAAACTAAATGGACTCACTTTGACTTTGAGATAAGACGTGACAAAAGTGGCTTCATTGTCAAACTTTGTTTCTGAACGATCTGAGCGATTGAGTACGTTTGAATTTGAAATGTTCCGTGCCGTGCGACTGATTGGCGAGCTGAGTAGCGTCTAAGCCTTCGTAGAATTTGTGCCTGAAAGCTTCCCCCGCTGATTGTGCAGCTCCATTTAGGCCGATGGCAGGCAGAGGTTCGAAGTGACCCAGCATTTAAGGGGATTCATTTGAGCTGGCGTGATCAAAAGTGCTCCAGTGGTACCTCGTCTTATGGGTGAACCTGACGTTTTAGATTTTATTTTTGGGGTATTTGTAAACCTTTAACACTTTTTTTCTGTGCACATAACAAGGTCCCAGTTTCGCCACATTTGGCGTGAAAAATCCGACTGCCCCCCGTCCTTCTCATGCAATGGACTATTCCAATTTTGGCGATTTTGCCTCCCTTTGCTGTCCCAATACTTTTGTCCATTTTGCACACATACAGCATTGCGATGATCCTTCGCATCTTCTTCGATGTTGATTTTGAGGCCGCCACACGATCAGATGATCACGTCTTTGTGAAGCAGCATGTGGTTCACCGTCCACGGTTATTTTCAGTTTGGAGCAAATGTCAACAAATGATCGTAAAGCGGCTCATTGTTTTTATTGTCTCTGCTGTGAGCCAATCCTGGCGTGATGATGTTTTTTTTGGGTGCTCGTCATTGTTGCAGGAACAGTCATGGGATGTGGCGTCTCCAAGTCCAACCAGTTCCACAAGCACGCAGTAAAAGGTGAGCTTGTGACGCGCCGCACATTTCCATGCATCAAAAGAATAAGAAACAACCGATAGGGACCGAATTGTCATCAATAATGTGTTTTCTTTGCTTCCTTGTTTTGTTTCTGCTGCTCTTTGCAGGCATCACATGTAAGCCGCATCTGCTCTTTGGTTTGGTTTTGTGCTTATTAGTCGGTCGAGATGCTTTGAATGTGTTTTTGTTGTGGTAGCCTTGCTTTAATGACTATTTCCCATTATTAGTTTCTTTTAAGTCAATTTTATTAGAATACAAGGAAATTAACTAGAGAAAATCTGAAAAAAAAAACCTTGGATTGGCTAAAATTTAAATTTTTTTTACCAAAAGGATGCCAAATTGAAATGCATCTTTATTTTATTTTTTTTGTGTAAAATTTGCATGTTTTAATTAAAAGTGTTTTTTTTATTAATATATTTTGATTTATTTATTGTATCCATCAAAAGAAATTGAAAATAATTATGATTAAAATTAACATTAAGAATTTATTAAAACTAAATATTTGAATAAAAAGAAAAAGGGTTTTATTACTCTTTTGTCAAAAATAGGCAATTCATTTAATATATTACTTATATAATATATTGTATGCATTTCATATATTCTTTATAATTCCAAATGTGCATAATAAAAACAGAAGATCAATAAAACATGGTTGTGTGTTTTAAAATTTCAGTTACTTAAGTAATTAAATTTTAATATTTTCTTAATTTATTAAGATACATTAAGTACATAATTTAAATGTAAAAGAGAAATCATAAATGTTCTTATGTTCTATTCTTTTTCACATTTAAGTTTTTTTTTTTTCATAATTATTTTTTCTCCAATTCATTTACATTTTGACGTGACTTTTTGCCACAAAGCTAGCAGGCACAAACCTACAACTTCACTGTTCAATTCAATTCAAAAATTCTATTTAAAACATTTATTTCATTCTTTAAAAGAAAAATATATGAAAAACGTACAGCTGTCCCTAATCAACACACATGAAAAAATCAAATACTGTAATACAACTTTGTTGGTCATTTTCAGAAAAAAACAACTACCGTATATTAAGTTTTATGCTACAGAGATGCTAATGCTAATGCTAAATCAAAGAGATGAAAGCTAAATAAAAGCTGCTTCCCGATGGCGTGCTTTGAATTTCGCAGCGATCAGGGCGGCCGTCCTGATCCAGCAGTGGTACCGTCAGTATGTTGCACGCATGGAGATGAGGAGGAGGTACACCTGGCACATCTTCCAGTCCATCGAGTACTCGGGAGAGCAGGCTCAGATCAAGGTGAGGATTTAAAAAAAAACAAAAAAAAACTGACACAAGCTTCCCCTATTGACACAAAACTGGATGTATATAAAAAAAGAAATCTTGTGCAGCAAGTTTGGCTTGAAATGAAATTAACTAATTCCCTACCATTGACGGCTATAGACGTCAAAATTTAATTTGAACTATTTATTAGTTTCAAACTTTTTTCCACTTTTGTTACAACATTTTTTTACTGTATATTTAGGACAGATATAAATTTTGTGATTAATCGTGAGTTAACTAGTGAAGTCATGTGATTAATTACAATTAAAAAAAATTTAATTGCCTGTCCCTTGTCCCTAATAAAAAAACAAGAAAAGATTATTTAAAAATTAGGGGTGTCAGACGATTAAAGTTTTTAATCGTAATTAATCGCATGACTTTAATAGTTAACTCACGATTAATCACAAATTTTATATCTGTTCTAAATGTACAATAAAAAATTCTAGGTTTTCATACCCTTGTTAACAAAAGTGGGGAAAAAATGTGAAACAAATAGAAATAGTGAAAATGAATTTTTGACGTCTTTAGCCGTCAATGGCAGTGAATGAGTTAAATTGACAAACTTTTTGGGCTGGGTCAAATCATTTCAAGAATTCTTTCATTACTGCTTGTAATCTTAATTGTAGTTTATGTTCCCCCAACATGCATGACGAAAACGGAAATTATATATATTTTATTTTATTTTTATATATTATTATATTTATTTGTATACTTAGCACACTTTAGCAATTGTACAAATCTCCAAGATCAATTGGTCTATGAAGGACCCCTGCATATGTCCAGAATGAGCCTAAAATGGTCGCTTCAAAGCAAAATGGCCGACTTCCTGTGTCTTTTCAGGCTCGGCTTCATGAGACATTTTTGTGAGTCTTTGCTAAATGTCATTTAGCAACGTGAAACTGACTTGAAATGTTCCAAACGCCAAAAGAAACAAACCTTGAAGTCTCCCCTCCTCTGTCGGCAGCTGTATAACTTCCTGGGCTACCTCATGGACAACTTCACACCATCAAGCAATGAACGTGAGCTCAAGTCGCCCTCATTCGAACCCCCCGCGTCGGCGCACCGACTCCACCCCTCTAAAAAAAAAAGACGTGGGTCCGACCTTGCAGGGAACCTGATCTCGCACATCTTCCGCGAGAACGAGGTGTGTCGCGACGCCGAGTGGGAGCGCTACTTCTGCTACCAGAACATCGAGGTGCCCGAGATCTACTCGGGTCCGCAACTGTGCTTCCCTCTTCACGTGGAGCAGGTGGTCTGCATGGTGGAGGCATTCAGGAACAAGAAGGTACGTTCGGTTGCGCTCGGCCTTGCGTTGCGTTCAATGACACTCGGGAAACTGTCAATTGTTGTTCAACATCATTCCTTTGACATCAGGATGTGTTTTGAAACATTTTGCACCCGCTGGCCGACTAGCTCGGCTAGCTTGGTCTGGTCGCTGTCCCGCTAACGCCGCCTCTTTGCTAGCAGCAGCTGCACTCGCGCTACGTCCTGCAGCTCCTCCTGGAGACGTGGAGGCTGCTGCGCAAGTTGCCCAACATCAGCCGCATCTCCACATGCCACAGCAAGGAAATCACCATTTGCGGTCAGGCTCTGTATTATTTATAAACAACATACTGTGGGTGCGGCGAAGGCAGAGTCACCACTGGTTGATGATTTGTATGTGATGGCTTTTCTTGTCGTCAGGTGATTTGCACGGGCAGCTGGAAGACCTGCTGTTGATTTTCTATAAGGTAAACTTGAAAAAAGAAGAGCAAATTTAAATGGAAATAATGATAAAAGGAGACTTTTTAATTAAGGTGTCTCATTCTGGACAAAATGTGCAACTACTTTAAATTCCAACGTTTGGATAACACAAGGAGCCTTAGCATTTCTTGACAATAATATGTCGTATGCGACCTCACGAGTCTAAACATGACATTTTGATTAACTCATTTACTGCCAATGACGGTTATAGACATCAAAATTCATTTGAACTATTTCCATTAGTTTAACATTTTTTTTCCACTTTTGTTAACAAGAGTATGAACACCTTGATTTTTGTTTTTAATGGAACATTTAGAACAGATATAAAATTTGTTGAGTTAACTAGTGAAATCATGCAATTAATTACGATTACAAATTTGAATTGCCTGATGCCCCTAATTTTTATTTCAATTTTTTTCAAATAATCTTTTCTATTTAAAAAAATATATGAATTATTTTTAAAAAAAATTAGTGATATTTTCTTTTAAAAAAAGATTTTTAAATTTTTATTTTTAATAATCTTTTCTTTAAAAAAATAATTGTAATTATTTTTCTTTAGTTTTTAATCTTTTTTTTAATTATTTAATTTTTTCTTTTTCAATAATATTTTCTATTAAAAAACAATTTTTTTTTAAAATAATCTTTTCTTAATTTTTTTTTTTCAAATTAGGGGCGTCCGGCGATATTTTTTTTTTAATCATGACGTCATCACGGATGACTTCTCTAGTTAACTCACAATTAAAATAAATTTTATATCTGTTCTAAATGTACAATAATATTTTTTTTCTAGGTTTTCAGACTTATGTTAACAAAAGTGGAAAAAAATGTTAAACTTGTAGAAATAAAGTGAATTTTCGACATCTTTTGCCGTCAATGGCAATGAATGAGTTAATATTACATTTGTGGAATATGAGTTATGAAGCGAAATCCAGCCATTTTCATCCATTTCAGGGGGCGGCCATTTTGCCACTTGCTGTCGACTGAAGATGACATCACAGTGGCTCAGGGCTCATGCAACGACCAATCACAGCTTCGCTGTTCTCTTATTGGTTGTTACCTGAGAGTTGAGCAACTGTGATGTCATTTTCACTCGACAGCAAGTGGCAAAATGGCCGCCTTCTGACATCGATTGGATTTTGCTGCTGAACGCAACATTAACCAGAATTGAGACTAGTGGGGCTGCATAGAACTTTTTTTTCCCCCCCGAGTCAACTTCCCCTTTCACGTGGTTTTTCTCACAGAACGGAACGCCGTCCCTGGAGAAGCCTTACGTGTTCAACGGCGACTTTGTGGACCGAGGCAAAGACTCCATGGAGATCCTCCTCATCCTCTTCGCCTTCTTGCTGGTCTATCCCACCGAGGTGCACCTGAACCGAGGCAACCACGAGGACCACATCATCAACCTGCGGTACGCAAGCGACCTCCGCCAAGGCCGTGGGGAAGCTACCGGGAAGCCATTGATGTATTTCCTGCTTTGTGTGACTGTGGCAGGTACGGCTTCACCAAGGAAGTGTTGACCAAATACAAGGTACGTTTCCCTCCTTTTGTCGCCGTCTCTATTTGAGCGACACGTGCTGACCCTGTTGCTCCGCCTCCCGAGTTAAGAGGATTAGCGGTCATTCATTGGGATGCCTGCGGGGCATTTGACATCTGATGACTCGGACCGGGCCCAAACGCTGACTCTGTATTCTTATTATTAGGGATATCCAAATATCACGATATGAGAAATATCACAATTTTGAACCTCACGATATAAAAACTCTCAATATTGTGGAAAAAAATATTTGTGGAGAGTGTGGGGTCAAGTTGTATTTTACCATTTGAAAAATGTGCAGAATTTCACAAGTTACTTCATGTTAAAGATTAAATAGCTCCTATAAAATGGAAAAATGTACTGAGCTGTCACCAATGTCTTAAAAATGCAAATATGCCATCTAGTGGTGGAAAAATGACCTCAACACAAATCAATATCACACTCATGATTTTTTATGAAATTAAATCCCCCCCCCACTTTTATGTTAACAAGAGTATGAAAATTTTTATTGTACATTTAGAACAGATATAAAATTTGCGAGTTAACTATTAAAGTCATGCAATTAATTATGATTAAAAATTTTAATTGTCTGACACCCCTGATAACATTTTTTTTTTTAAACTCAGTGTAAAAAAAAAAGCACAATATTGTGTTTTTTTAAAAATAGACTTGATCATGTGCTCCTATTGGCTCAGCGCCGCAAAGCATCATGGTCTATGTAGTTCACAATGTTGTGTTTGGCTGAAGCGAGCTGTCATTTTTTGGGACGGAGATGTTGAAAAATATTTGCTGGTCCGCAGTGGTCAAAACATTCCTAACAAAAATTAAACTGCACTAATAAACTAACCACCAGAGGGTGCTAGAACTGCACAAATAGAATACAACCTGCCTTTCTAATAGATG
This sequence comes from Vanacampus margaritifer, assembly GCF_051991255.1. Taxonomy (NCBI): domain Eukaryota; kingdom Metazoa; phylum Chordata; class Actinopteri; order Syngnathiformes; family Syngnathidae; genus Vanacampus; species Vanacampus margaritifer. The sequence continues at coordinate 3,553,355 of NC_135434.1, forward strand.
TGCTGTGCTGTGATCCTTATTTATTATATCATGTAGAAATTATCAACAGACTCTGGATTTAACGAGGGGTGGGAATCTTTGAATGTCTCACGATTCCGTTTGATTTGATTGACACTGATTTTTGCTTCAATCTGTAGATGTGCAAGGAATTGTAATGATCTACTGCAGTCAGACTCGCTAATGCTAATTAGCGCGCTACTCGCGGCACTTTTATCACTCAAAAGAACGGCTCCACACTGCAAAAAAACAACTTTTATTGGAAAAACTTGATGGTGACTTTTTCCTTCTACTCTCTAATGTGGCTACAACTTAACAGTGTATTAGACCGCGTGGAACAACACTGCCCCTCAGTGGCCAAACCGTGTACAACATGAACAGCGCTCCAAATAAAGGCACACACAGACAAAGGCAAGACAGTATGAAATCATTTCAATAAAATCGATTTTGGGACATTTAAAATGGATTCTGAATCGTACTAAATGAGAATCGCGATTCTTATAAGAATCGATTTTTTTGGGGCACACGGACATAACATACATCGCACTCAAAACTCGCCTTTGTATACTATCTGTCAAAGTCTGTTCCAGAATTGGTCAACAAATGTCTGCTTGTCAACAAGCAGAAATGAGAAGTGTTTGTCGATTTTTGCGCAGATGCACGGCAAACGGATCCTAAAACTGCTCCAGAAGATCTTCAGCTGGTTGCCGCTGGCGACGGTCATCGACCAGAAAGTTCTGGTCTTGCACGGCGGCATTTCGGACTGCACCGACCTCGGCGTGCTGGCAAAAGCGGACCGACACACCGTGAGTGAGCCGCGGCGTGCCGCTTTCTGAGTCGTGAAATGCTCTGAAGTCCGCCGGACCTGTTTTTTTTTCCCGCCAGTACGTTTCGGCGCTCCGGCCTCCCAAGAAGAAGAAGAAGCAGCAGAGCTCCACGGGCGCGTCCATCGACTCCGACGTGGACGACGACCTGGCCAATCACAGGCTCTTCCAGCGGCGGGCTTCCTTCACGTGTCCCAAACCGCTCGTCGCCCGCGACGGCTTCCCCAACCGATCCCTGCAGGACTTTTCCGATCGGATCAAGGTCAACGTGGAGGACGAGTTGACGGATTGCCAGCAGAGAGAAAAAGAAAGCCAGGCCTCTTTGGAGTCGGTGGCGAGCGACAACGCCAAGGAAGAGTGGAAGCAGGTGAGCTGGACGCGATCGGAGCTTCGTTCTCGGCCAGCCGGCAACGGGTTCCCCACATCAGAAGACGTCATCCTCAAGCTGTCACAACAACGTCACTTGCTTCCAGGTCGTGACCCTTGCGGACTAAAAGCGCCCTGGCCGTCAGTAATCGGTAAACGCTTGAGCGGCAGTCGCTCGCCTGCACATCTTGGCTTTCAGATGCGCTAATCCACGCGTCATTAATCCTCCCCGGGCTCAATCTGCTTTTCCAACTCGCCGTCATCACTTTAAGGAGCTGTAAAAAGTGGTTCGGGTTCAGGCGGGCGCGACTGAGCGGGACACGGCAACAGTGCCAAAGTTCCCAAAAAATACGATACTTTAAGTACATAATATAAAGTAATATGTTTATTTTTGGAGTGTACTTATTCTTGTGCTAAAACTAAACATTTTCAATCCTTAGGACTTTTTATAGCAAAAGAACAGAATATTCTGTGGGCCGTGCAAAATCAGTCAAAATCCAGGAAAACAGCCGGGAGCAAAGGGGGTTGCTTCAGTGAAAATGGCTGGGAGTGAATGAGTTAATTACATTTTTTTTAAAACATTTAAAAAAAAAAAAAAAGCGTAGGGAGTTCCCAGTGTCAGCGTCATTTTTTATAAAGTGGAAATTTAAAGAAGTCGATAAATGAAAAGTTCTTTGCATCTCTGTGAGCGGCAATTTCACGCATACGAATGTAGCTAATTTGGAGGTTTCGTCAGGGTTAGTAAAAGCTTTCAAAAGATCTTCGCAGACAGTGAAAAATGATCAGAATATGTTTAAAAAAAAAAGTCAAACTGTCTGTAAACTTCTTAGAAATCCTGATGAAAAGCCGAAATTTGCTACGTTCGCAAGCGTTCACCGACCGCTCGCCTTCATCGGATTCCGATGCCGATATTTGTCCAAATGGCAAATGTGGCCAAATCTTTTTCCAGATCCTGGACCTGCTGTGGAGCGACCCCATGTCGCAGGACGGCTGCATCCCCAACGAGCTGAGAGGCGGCGGATGCTATTGGGGCCCCGACGTGACCGAGGACTTCCTGGCCAAGCACAACATGCAGCTCATCGTGCGCTCGCACGAGTGCAAACAGGACGGCTACGAGTTCTGCCACAACCGCAAGGTGACCGCTCACTCGCACACCGTTTTCGCTTTGGATTCTCGTGGTGGCCGAACACTGACCAACATGTAGAAATCACAATATTTCCTCCATGAAAATTGATTCCATTATACTCAATGGTCTGCTCTTTCGTCCCTCCCCTGTGGATCTCTAAAAAAAAAAAAAATTGTAGAAATTAAACTAGTCATTTTTTTACATATTTATTTGTATTTTTTTAGCTAAAAAAAATCTTTAAATCAATCATTGATTTACATAAATTAATTAACTCATTCACTGCCATTGACGGCTTTAAACGTCAAAAATTCATTTTAACTATTTTTATTAGTTTAAGATTTTTTTCCACTTTTGTTAACAAGAGTATGAAAACGTAGAATGTTTTTATTGTACATTTAGAACAGATATAAAATTTTTGATTAATCTTGAGTCAACTAGTGAAGTCATGCGGTTAATTACAATAAAAAAATGTAATCGCCTGACCCCCCCGAATTTTTTATAATCTTTTTTTTTCATTGAATTTATGGCAGTGAATGAGTTAAATATTTTTAAAAGTCCACATTTTTATGTTGACAGAAAGAGAGACAAAGGGTAGATGAGAAAGTTTTTAAAATGGCCCAAAAAGTTATCATAAAATCTCCAAAAAAGAAGCCGAAAATGTCCATGAAATTGACAAAAATGTCAGAGAATTGAATAAAAAAGGCAGAAAAGAAAATGTTCAAAAAGTAAACATAAAATGTCCAAAAACAAAAGAAAGGCAGAAAATTACAATGAAATATTTTTGGGTTTGCCAAGAAAGTCAGAAAATGTATTAAAAAACAAAGGCAGAAAAGAAAATGTTCAAAAGAAAAACGAAAGAAGAAGTATCAAAATTGACTTTAAAATGTCCACAAAAAAGCCCAAAATGTCAGAAAACTGACCCCCAAAAAGTCCAAAAAATGCTCTAAAATGTCCAAAAAAGGAAGCCGAAAATGTCAATGAAATTGGCAAAAATGTCAGAGAATTGAATTTAAAAAAAGGCAGAAAAGAAAATGTTCAAAATGTAAACATAACATTTCCCAAAACAAAAGAAGAAATATAAAAAATGACCAAAAAAAAGGTCCAAAAACAGCCCTAAAATGTCCAAAAAATGAGTCGGAAAATGACAGAAAGGCAGAAAAGTCTAAAAATGTCTGAAAAACAAAATAAAGTCCCAAAACAGCAAGGAAAGTTCGGGAAAAAAAGAAGAGAATCTCTCCGTGTCGGATGTTGCTGTCGTATGTTTGTGTTGTGATGCAGCTCCGACATCCGACTAATTGGATCGGTTGGTCAGCGCAAAACTCTTCAACTTGCAAAACAATTCTGGAACAACCTGCTGACATCAACACATTTCATAATTAGCATACGACATGCTATTGACCTCAAATCATAGACTTGACCACGCGTCCATCATAGCAACTCTGATTATTAAATGCAAAATGCATGACGTCGGACCGGTCCACCTCGAAGACTCAAGTCCAGCCTCAAGGTCAAGATCCCTGAACCACACTGACCAGGTGTCAACCTTCTGCCCTTTTGACCCCCGAAGGTCCTGACGCTCTTCTCGGCCTCCAACTATTACGACGTGGGGAGCAACCGAGGGGCTTACGTCAAACTGGGACCCGACCTTGTGCCTTACCTGGTTCAGTACCAGGCCAGCAGCATGACCCGAGAACTCACGGCCCGACAAAGGTACCGGCGGGACTCTTTAGACAGCGGCGACGTTTCTCCACCTGAAGCTCGTTTGTGTGCTTTTGGTGAGCAGCGTCGGGCAGACGGAGCGCTCGGCCCTCAAAGTCCTTCGGGAGCAGCTGTTTTCCCACAAGTCGGACCTCATTTGTGCCTTCAAGAGTTTCGACTGCGGCAACACGGGTGAGTTTCGCCAAGCAGCCTCAGCCGAGGATCCGCTTTGCATTTTCTCACGCACACGCGAGCCGCCGAGTAACGTGAGCCGAACCTTTTGTACTTTGGACCGTGAATCGCAAGCTATCGCCATAAAAGAGGTCGGCATTGAGCCAAATCTACACTCTGGGAAATCTTGGATGGCATCCAGACGTTTGGGCCTCAGTCCCGGTTTTAGTCGGCGCGCAAGTTGTCGTCTTGTCGCTGCTGTGCTAATGTTAGTGAATTGGAAGATGGGCTTGTAGATTCACATATTAATTCAAAGAAAATTCTTTCTTTATAAATTATTAGACTTATATTTTGTTAGTATTTTGTTTATTTTTTAATATTTCAATTTTTTAAATATTTTTTTATATTAAGTAAAAATAGTTTTAAAGATATTTAGTATTTTTAAATATTAAATTATTTTTGATATTTAATTTAAAAATGTTAGTTTTTTTGTTTTTGTGTTTTTTCAATTCAAAACGATAGATTCACATATTTATAGATTTCCCCCCCCCCCCAATTTTTTTCTAATAAAAAAAAAATCTTTAACATATTTAGTTTAAATATTTGTTAATATTTAGTTAGTACTTTGTTTATTTTTAAATATTTAATTAAATTATAAATAAATAAAATCAATTTATATTAAATAAAATATTTTGAAAGATATTTAGTATTTTTAAATATTAAATAAAAAAATGTAATTTAATTTTAGAACCTTTTTTTGTGTGCCTATTTTTGATTGAAAACACAGTTTCAGTGTTTTTTTCAATTCTGTGAGTTTTTTGTTTTTGTTTTTACCCGGTAGATTCACATATTTATAGCTTTTTCCCCCCATTTTTTTCTAATTAAAATAATTATTTAACATATTTAATTTTAATATTGTTTAATATTTAGTTAGTAGTTAGTTTGTTTTTAAATATTTTATTTATTCTTTATATCAAATAAAAATATTTTAAAAGCTATTTAGTATTTAAAAAATAAAAAACTTAAAAAAATTTTTTTTTGTCCCTCACTATTTTTCATGAAAAACACAGTTTCAGTGTTTTTTCATTTCTTTGGGTTAAAAAAAAAAGCTGTAATTACAGCTGATCACCAATTTGGCATAAAGTGCAAAACATTATGTGGATCCGATCCATATTTGAAAACCGCAATGGCCTCCAGCGCCACGCCAATTCGAGGTCAGCTTGATTGATGGCGCGCTTGCGGTCGCCAGGTCTGGTGTCGATGACGGATTGGGTGACGGCGGTGGAGAGCGTGATGCGATTGGGCCTCCCCTGGCGGATGTTGCGCTCTCAGCTGGTCATCAGCAAGCGCGGCGACGGCCTCATCGACTACCAGCAGTGGTTCAACGAGCTCGCCATCAAAGGGGCCAACGCTGACGTAATTTGCGAAATGACACAAAGTGCGTTCTCTTGTCGTTGCTACGTCACAGTGGTGTCTTTTTTTTTCTCTCGTCTTCACCATGTAGCATATCGACCAATGTCTGCTTGAGACCTTGTACCGCCACCGCTCCACCCTGGAGACCATCTTCAGGATCATCGACACGGATAACTCAGGTGAGACGCGTACGCGCCAACGGTCGACATCGCAGGTGAGCAAACTATGGCGACGTAACGGCCCCGCCCCGTTCTGTAATCCCGCCTACCAAGCGTTTGTTTATGTTAGCGAACGGCTCATTTTTTGCCTAAAATTAGCTCAGTCAAATGTATTGTTTTTTTTTAACTGCATTAAATAATTACTGAATGGTTCACTGAAAAAAAATGTTAAATAAAAAAAGATATGTATTTTATTGAACTAATTGGTTGATTAAAAATGATGTGGTCATAAGTAAAATAAATAAATAAATGCATTATTATTTTATTATTATTTATTATTATTATTATTAGTCAATAAAACATTACATTTATTTAATTAAACCTAACTCAATCAAATCTAAAATTTAGAAAATAATTATATATAAATTATTAACTATTTGTTAATTTACTAAATTCCGCCAATACTTATTTTACAAATTAATTATTTTTTAAATTAAGTATAAATATCAGAATCTAAAAAATTAGAATAAATTATTTCATCAAGTAAAAAAAAACAACATTTATTTGATTGCAAAAAAAGATTTAAATACACATTAAATTGATTTATTGTTTAATTCATTGTAATTAAGATAGTTTTAAGTAATGATAAATAATTTACAATGAAAATAAATCTCTGTACAAACACGTTTTTTTCTATTCCTTTATTTTATGGAATTATTTTGCTAATTAAATTCACGGTAAGTCTAAACAATTAAAATGTGAGTATTGATGATTGATTTAGTATTCTAATGGACTGCATATCCAATGAAACATGCTTGCCTGCTTTGGTAACTAACTGGCAATTAATTAGAATTAAATCATTTATGAAATGAGAATTTGTTACTTTATCATTCAAATATACTTTGAATAAGAAGAGTCGCTCAATGCGGTCGACACGCACACACACACACACACACACGGTGACATCATCATCATCATCTGTGTGTCACATGATTTATTGTGTAAAGCCAACGTGTGTTGCTCTAATCCGCCCGTGACGTCCTCTGGAATCCTCCAGATTAGGACGGAGATTAACCCACTGATCTACTGCTCTTCACTTCCCCCTCCTCCTCATCACATTGAGCATATTTCCCAAAAGTTGATTTTCTTTTATTTATCCTTGTTTTCATTTCCCAGGTTTCATCTCGCCGTCGGACTTCCGCCAGACGTGGAAGCTGCTGAGCGCGTACCTGAAGATGGAGATCACGGACGAGGCCATCTCGGAGCTGGCGGTGGCCATCGACAGCAACCGCGACGGCGCCATCGACATCGACGAGTTCATGGAGGCCTTCCGCCTCACCGACAAGAAGAGTCGGCTGGAGAGGGGACGCAGCATGTTCATGGTCACCACCACCGACCTCACCGCGCTCGACCAAGACGAACACGTTTGAATGGAAAACACTGCTAATGGAAAAACACTGCTTAATTTGCATTAAAAATCAAAATCAAATCACATATACTGCATGCATTCGTTTGCGGTTCGATTTGTCGCATCCTGCATTGTGATTGGTTCCGAGTTGTGACATCATCGTATTGTAAATATTGTGCTCATTTGAATGGAAGGGAAAAAAAAATTGCAACTAATACATGCACGGGTTGTCGATGATGTGTTACAAAATGCGTGCGTAATCTGGAGTTTGTTATGTATTTTTTTTAGGTACGAACTGTAAAGGAAATGCACACAAGTATGCACACGGTGCCTTAGTTAGAAGGATTTGAATGTATAGCGTCACGTGTTGTCATTGGGAGACTTTGTCTCCGTGCCGAGCGTTTTTTCCGGGACCACAAGAGGGAACTCAACACATCATATATGTCGTGTATACAAAGCAGTACATAAAACAGTAAGTAGTACTTGTGAATGAGTTTGTTAGCTTTGTAAATGTTTAAAATATTTTTGTGAACCACAAGAAAACTGCCATTTCTGTAGGGGTGTGGAGACTTTTTATACCCACTGTAATGTATGTACTGTATACTGGAGGCTTAGTTTGTGTGTTTTTATGAAGAAAGGCGTCATGATGCTCAAAAATTGAGCTAATACAGATTTAAAAAAAAAAATAATTGATACATTTGTGTGTGTGTGTTTTAATCAAATACTTTTGACAAAAAAATACATTTAATTTTTTTTTAAAACACATATTTGTACATATTTTATTTGTAAATATCATGAGATTTAGAAATTATTTTAGTTAAGTATATTTTATCTAATGCAAAAACACATTTATGTATAGACATAAACAGTTTTAACTAGGATATGTTGTATATGCTGTAAATATGTATATTTTTATTCTATACACGTTTTTACTTTTATGTATATATGTCAACGACAGAAAGTAGGACAATTTAAAAATATTGTAGATAGTTATTTTTTCATTTATTCTTACCTCTTTTATATATACATAGATATATTTACACAGAAAAAGTAGAATAGATAATATTTAAATTAAATGTAATTGCACTATCATAGTTTGCAACCAAATGCGAATTTTGCTGACCAATTGCAAGCAGTGTCTCAAAGTTACCGCCAGGGGGTGATAAAGACCGCTTCGTGCAACTTAAACAATTTTTTATTTTTTTGTGCTGGATTTAAAAATTGAATTACTCTTTCTTCCTTGCGTTTTGAAAACAGCGTTTCACAGAAGGTAAAGGGTGTCATACAGGGTACAGGGGTACAACTTTCAAATAGGTTTTTCAAAGTGTGATTGTAAATAAAAATAAAGGTTTCAAAGTATGGTTGCGGTTTCAAATTAGGGTTAGGGTTGCTAAGTAAATAATATTTAGGCTTTCGGTTTCAAAAATGATTAGTATTTCAAAGTGGGGTTTCAAATTAGGGTTAGGATTTTAAAAAAAAATTCTCATTTTGTGCACTTTGTTCTACATTGACTACACAATGACCCCCCCCCCCCCCCCCGCCCCACACACACACACACACACAAACACACATTGCACATTTGTTTGCATTGATGCAAGTGTGCAGTGCAAAAGGTTACTAGTGCAGCCGCTCATGATTGCATCACAGGCTGCTCTTCCAAGTGCCCAACAGGACAGGACACCTTTTCAGACTGGACTCGTCCACAAGTGTGGAAAGAACAGAAGTAAATCTCGATTCACGTAAAATGGTATAAAAAAAAAAAAACATTCCCTGCACAGCATCTTAAGTTGAGCGTGGCAGTTTTTGAAAGGTCATTGACTTGTGGTAGCTTGATAAGTAGGAAAAAAAACCACTTGCTCACATGCTAAGACAAGAAGAAAATGACAAGTCAGCAAAAAAAAAAAAAGATGTCGCAACAACGGGGGGGGGGGGGGGGGGGGGGGGGGCACAACAAAGATGCAAGTGAAGTTGAAGAAGCTCGTGAAGGGAAGTACGCCAGTTCACTGATGTTTGCATTAAATTACATCAAACTAGAATAATATTTAAAAAAAAAAACAATATGTGATGAAAAGATTACAGTATTAAAAAAAAAATAATTTGTTTGAAAATTAACAAAAAATAAATATATAATATAAAAATAGAATAAAAGTGAAAATTTAATTAAAACAAACAATATAAAGATAAAAAAAATACATTAAATGTAAAATATACGAAATGGAAAAAATATTCAAAATGAAAACAAAAGTCTGAAAATTAAAGAAAACAAAATATAGATCAATGAAATTAAAACATTTAAATTCTTTGAAAATTTTAATCTACAGAAATCTTCAATTCCGCTTCTCCAGGGTTGGGTCGCGGGGGCAGCAGCTTTAGAAGGGAAGCCCAGAGAAAAAAAATGTATATAAAAGTATAACAATAAAATCTATAATTATGATATGTCTCGTTTAAATTATTATTATTTTTTTACATATATTTTTGGAATCAAGTATTTTTTATTTTTTTTGCACTGTTGCATATTTTGTAACCAACTAAAACAAAATACTCTTCACTTACATTAGGATGTATATAATTGATATTTCATTGGAGATACATTACCGGCACGTATTGCTTCTATTCTTTTGCAGATTTGAGGGAGTATTTCCCGTGAGGTGTCCGGTGTTTGCTAAGGCGTGGGAGGTGGCACCTCTTTCAGGAAAAAAGCGTCAGGCCAAAACTTGTTGTGGTGTAAGAAGCAAAGAAGCCTTTGCTGGAAGTGGCTGTCAAGTCAGCAGTCAGGTGACGACTGATGTTTAAAACAAAACAAAATAAAGAACTGAAAAAAAAAAACTTAGAAGGAAGCTCAGAAAACAAAAATCACAGGACTCCAGTCTGTCGCCTCTGCGGCGGTCACTGACCTTTTTCAAACGGAAAGAAATGTAAATTGGTGTATGTAAAAACTGAAGGTATTTAAAAAAAAAAAAAAAAGATAATAATAATAATAATGTATTCTATCAGTATAAAAAAAAGGTATAGTACTTGTATATAAATACAATTAACTCTTTGACTGCCAAAAACGTTAAATAACGTTTAGTAAAATCCTATGGAGGAGTGCCAAAGACGTTAAAAGACGTTTTTTTCAAAACAGAGATGAAACTAATCATTTTCTATTGTTGATTACTGAAAAACGGAATAAGGTAGAAACAAACTTTTTTTTCTGATGAAAGTCCAATCTTTCATTTGGTAGTATGTGTGTTTCCATAGTCCAAACACAATTTTCTGTGAACCTTGAAAGATCAGTCAAAAATGCTTAAATCGGCTGGCACCCACGGCATCCCTTTTCTGAAAACGTCTGGCAGTCAAAGAGTTAAATATGTATTAGTTAATACTCAAATATTACTTTTTAAGTGACTGAAGTTACATAGTAAAAAAAAACAAAAAAACTCAAAGACACGCGCACACAAAAAAGGTCATCTTGTCACACACCAAAAAAATTATAGCGATGATGTCATAAATAAAAGCAGCAGGCCACTTTGCACTTGATAGCAAGCTTTATTTTCTTGCAAATACACTAGAAATGTTTACAAAAGCACTGTAAGAAAAGGTGTGCGCAGTGGAAATTATCAAAACTAAAAATGAGTAGTACTTGGAATTTGTTTTTTTTTTTTTGCACTTCTCATGACAAGGGGGAGATTGTCATTCGGAAAAAACAAAAACAACCATCAAACCAGTGCGACTTCATCATCTGTAGCGGAAAGAGGGGGGAGGGGTGCAAACGGAAAATAGTGTCGGGACCCCGAGTAGGTTTATGGCACAACTGCTGGTCCCTGAAGAGTGAGGAAGAGGAGGAGGAGGAGGAAGAGGAGGGGGGCGTCATTCATCTTATTCATCACATCAAGATAATCAGCCTGGCCATCAAAGCCCTCCAGTTTGACAAATGTTAGCATGACAAGTTAGCATCAGCTTCCACTTTTTTCGCTTATTATCTTGGACCCAAGCGGTACGAGACAAAACTATACATACAAAACAAGAAATAACAAAAAGGACAATTCCAGGGGAAAAAAAACAAACCATAAATACACGGCCCTGTTATAAAAAAAAAAAAAACATTCATTTGTACACACAACTCCATATTGCTTTTATCTTACATTATTATAATAATAATAATAATAATACTGAGATTCCACGCCAAAGTGTTCCTTTTCGGCCTTGATGTCAAGAAGGCACAGCAGCGAATATGGCGGCACGAGGCGGGGAACAAAAAAATACGGTAGGCGGTATCGGTTCGTGGCACGAGGAGCTACGCCGGGGGGGAGGTCTTTGGTCACAGGTTCGTGCGGGGGGGGAAGTAAGGGCTGCAAAAAGGAACGTTGACGTTCCCAAAAGTCCTGAAAATGTACAAACCCATCCGAAATATATCCCGCGTTTTCAATGCATTACATCGGGTTCTCTCTTGAAAAGAGAACCTTTCAGATGGTTCCGTTTGTTTTCATCCGCCATTTCCAAAAATATCCACATAGTATATGCTCGACTGGAAGGCGAATCGAAATAGAACACCGAACACTGACCAAAGAAAACAAACAATAACATTTGGCTCGCATCAACTCAATGTTTACATTGTAAAAGGGTCCCAAAATAACCGTCACATTGGAATGCTGGTCGAGCGCTTCGCTTGCCATTTGAAATGCAAAAGGTTACGGAAATCTCTAGGATATGCTCGTTTATGTAGCTAGCCTGAAGTAGAAATGGAATCAACCAACTTGACACGGTCCCCAGCAAAATGAACTGGACAATGACCACAAAAAAAAAACAAAAAAAAAAGTTTCCATCAGGCGGTTCGGTTCAGTGCAGTTAGCAATTGTTTTTTTAGCGTTTCTGTTGTTAAAAGTCTCAAAGTATGCTAGTAGCGATGCGCCGTGCCAAAATTTGGGCAACTCAAACGTTAGTGAACCCGTAAATGAGGTGCCGGATGCAAACAAAATGGTCACTTCTGTATTGAGATCAAATATTATGATTGCTAGCAATTTCATAAAACGGCCAGTGAACTGACAAAATGGCCGCTTTTGCACTTACACGAGTGTGCTGGATGGCGACAAAATCTTCCCTTTCCTTTTAGGGTGGAATTTTTCAACGCTATGCTAGTAAATATTCATCAATTTAACCAAACAGTTAGCGCTAACATTTTCAAATGCTCCGGACGAAGAATAGAGCTAAACAAGCAGAACCGCGCCAAACTAACGGAAACTTTTCACACAAGAAGACAAAAAAAAAAAAAAAAAAAGGCTCAGTGTTTGTTGTTGAACGCGCGGCACAAAATGTAACTTCCTTTTCCCTTGTTGGTTTTGAAGCTCACAAACAAAGAAAAGTTTACTATGGCAAACGGGAAGCCTCGTCGGATCATCCACAAGTTAAATGGCCACTTCATCGTAGCAAAGACACACGAGAGGGATTTGAAATGTTACGTACGGGCGGACCACGCCATGCGGAAATCACAAAAACAATACAAACCGGGTGTTCGCGTGTTGTTGTTTTTTTTTTTTTTTTTAAATGATAAGACAACGAGTGATTCAAGTGCTGCGTTTTGCACAGTAACACCGACAGCGTCTTTGACTCTTGGAAGAAAAAGACCGACGACTCGGTAGGCTCGCCGGGGACCGCCGGGGGTCCCAATTGTGCTTGAGTAACAGTTTAGACGTGCGAACCGTCACGGCGCTAAGGCAGAGAAAAAGCGAGTTCGAGCCTCCCTTGTAAGTTCCGTGGGTGTTTTTTTTCTTTTTCTTCCGTTGTCATTCCTCATTTGAAGGACAAAAAAAAAAAAAAACTGACGAGCTAAAGGTAGGGGATAAACCAAACCGCTAGGAAATGTGTAGTGTTACGGGGCGGGGTTGCGAACACACATTTTCACAACCAGCTAGTGTGTGAAACAAAAAGGCAAAAAATGACTAAATTGTTTGGCTCAGTCTGTGTGTGTGTGTTTTTTTTAACATAACATTTTTGTTAATAGGACAAGGCGGTTCCCGCAGACGGGACGGCGCATCGGTGTTGGAATGGCGAGCATTTTGGGCGTGAAGGGGTGGAAAGCAACACGTGGTTGAGTCCTTCATGTTTGGAGTCAAGCAGGAGAGGAAGAAGGAAACCTCTCGTGGTTGACTCGGGCTCCGAGTGGGAGGGGGTTAAAGGTTGATTAGTTAGGCCTAAGAGGGCTCAAGGAGAGTTCCAACACCAACTTCCCTAGGGCAGCCCACGGAAACACGACACCCCCCCCACTGTGTGCTTGTGAGAGGGTGTGGGATGGGGGGGGAGGGGCAAATCCTGGATCAACACTTCTGCGCCTCCACTGGAGACATTGCGATGTAGGAGCCGTTCCTCATCGGCTGGGCAGCGGGAGCCTCGGGCGACTCGTCCGTCTTGTCGCTAACTTGCGTGTACGCAGTCTCGTCTTTGGCCGTCTGGGGTGATCCATCAGGAAGCGGGGGAGGGGGGGGGAGGAAAAAAAAAAAGGGAGGTTAGTACCAGATGGTGAAAGGCGCCGCGTCGCTGTCCGGCAAATATAAAAAAAGCACGTATCAAGAGTGAGTAAGCGAGCTTGTTTGGAATTTGCGCAGATTTTTTTTAACTCTTTGACTGCCAAAAACGTTAAATAACGTTTAGTAAAATCCTATGGAGGAGTGCCAAAGACGTTAAAAGACGTTTTTTTCAAAACAGAGATGAAACTAACCATTTTCTATTGTTGATTACTTAAAAAACGGAATACGGTAGAAACAAACTTTTTTTTCTGATGAAAGATGAGAGTCCAATCTTTCATTTGGTAGTATGTGTGTTTCCATAGTCCAAACACATAATTTTCTGTGAACCTTGAAAGATCAGTCAAAAATGCTTAAATCGGCTGGCACCCACGGCATCCCTTTTCTGAAAACGTCTGGCAGTCAAAGAGTTAAATAGCGAAACATATCGTTGACATCAGTGATTTTTCGACGTCGAATCAACTAGTATCGTCTTAGCATCCACTACTAAAAAAATCATGTCATTCAAGCACTGGTTATGATAGACATGTCCAACAAATTTCGTGTCAATCAGTGGGGTTACTTTTTTCCTCAAAAGTACAACTTTTTGGGGAAAAAAAATAAAAAAAATTAAAAAATATATAGAACTTTTCAAAAATAAGGATTTTTCCTGTTAAGTTGTATCATATATAACCTAAAGAATTAACATAATTCTCGCCAAGACAAAATCAGGTGGTCACGTCTATCAGAGTGGAATGTACGAAAAAGCCTGACGACTCATGCATGAAACGGGACAGGTTTGAATTTGCACCAAAAAAAAGTGATGCTAAATTGCCAAACTTTTTTTTTTTGCCTAGGCCGTCTGCCCAAATCAAAATTTGATGGTTGTTTGGAGGTGCGAGCCCCGTTCATTGCTGCGTGTAGCGTTCATTTTTGGTGTTGGCGTTAAAAACATGAAAGGGAAACAACATTTGGAGATACGTGCTTAATGCTGGACAGCGACCATTGAAAAACATCACACAAGCTTGGACATTCAAAATGAATTTTTGAGATGTTTACAGTGAATCATCCTTTTAAATACCGTATTTCCTCATTTAGTGACCATTTGCTGTATTTTCTAGAATTTTTTTTATTTTATTTTTTTGAATGGAAACCCACTTTAATTTTAACATGACAATCATGGTATAATATTTTGACTGTGCAAATTTTATTGTACTTAATTCTAGAACTTTATTGCAAAAAAAAAAATTAATAATCTGAGTAAAAAAAACCCACTAAATTTGGTGATACACACTTTAGGAGAGAAGCACTTTCTCCTTACAAATACTGAATCTTGATTAATATAACACTCATATTAATTAAACAATAAAATGCTAAAAATAATTTAACAATTAATTTTTGCAATTTTACTCTATTAGAGGTTTTCGTTCAACTTCATCCAGTGAAACTCAACCGCTAAAAATGTGCTCCGATTTTGCTGCTGATTTGTTTTCATTTTTTCCAAGCGAACGATGTAACACTATTTGAGGAAATACAGTAAATATGAAGTCCTTGGGACAAAAGCAACAACAGGATAAAATGTATGTAACCAGATTAAATAAGGCAAATGTACTGTGTGAAGAAACAATTAAGACCCAAATGGGAATTAAAAATGATATCAAGATGGTCAACAAAATGGAAAAACATGAAAGAACAGCAAACAAGGCAACAAAAAATGGTCAAAAGACTTACAGCAAAAGAATGAAAAGCCTCAGTAAAATCAATGCGTTTTACTTCGTTCTAAAACAGAAAAAGGGGAAAAACGGGAGGGTTACAGAAAATTTAAACAACAGGGTTAATACAACAACAAAAAATGCTTCCCATGGCAATTAAGAAACTTCAACATTTTCCATCATGCTAAGCCAAGCTAAACAAAGCTAAGATAGCCTAAGCTAAGCTAAACTAGCAAACATTTGGGAAACTGTTTTCAACAAACATTGATATGTGAAGTTGCTTTCGTTAGCTTAGCATGCATAGCTTGCAAACAACGACAACCCGCACATTAAAATTGCATTGTTATTTTGTGAATGCAGTTCATCTTTGTGTTAACTAAAAAATAAGCTAGCCGGTCTAGACGCTAGGCTAATAGGTAAAATGCACTTGACTTTAGAGACAAGTGTAGGTCAATTGTTTGTGTCTTCTTTCAAAAATTAGCTAGCCATTTCAAGTGCTAGGCTAACTAGCAAGTATTCATAAGTATTTTAAACGTATACCGTTGCTTTGATGAACTGTAAGCTACTTAAAAGTGCTACTCTGACTTCAGAGCCAATGTTGGCAATTTACAAAAAGAAAAACAAAAGCTAACTGATATTAGTGCAAGACAAACAATCTGCTAAATAATAATAATAATAATAATAATTAACTAAAGGTAACAGCAGCCCATTAGCTTACCTGTTTTGCTTTGCTATGCCAAAAACGTTATTTAAAAAAAAAAAAACGTTTTTAGAGAAAGGTTAATGTGACGTTTTTGTTACCTTAGCAGTTGCTTTACTAACAGCTGATAATCTATTAGCATGCTAATAGCGTTTACTCAACTAAAATGGTCTTGTTACATACATACAGTAAGATGCTTAAAAAAATAATTATGATTTTAGAGCTGTGTGCAGGTAAAAATTAGGTAGCTGTTTCAGGTGCTAAGTTAATAGAACTCCAAAAAGCTTCCCCCCCAAAAAAGACTACATACAGAATATTTTTTTTGAGGGGGGGAGAACTGGTCATGCTGGTTTTGCTGTTAGGATGCATGCAATGCGTTAGTTAGCATGCGGCAAGTTTGGGGCTTAAAACCTTTCACACAGGCTAAAGCTAGCATTTCTTTTAGCGTAACAAGTTACAGTACAAATCTAGCAGGGATACTGGGAGCTAACAGAGTACTGGTTTATTATTATTGCTACGGGGTTAAGCATTGGAGGGTTTTGCGGGGGCCGTGTTGGGGGTCTCACCTTCTTCTGACGGTTTCGGCAGAACAGGACCACAAGGACCAGCAGGAGGATGAGGCCCATGCCCACGATGAGCAAGGGGAAATTGGACACCAGGGTGACGATAAGCAGCAGCGTCCTCATCTGGGCGGCAGAGTCATCATCGACAGTCGCCGTCTACCGGGAAGAAAGTGGACGTTACGGATGTTGAAGGTTCAAATTTGACACCACAATGCGTTTCTGCGGCGGTCATTCTCACCTCATTTACATACATGATGGGGAAAATGGTATTGTTGATGTACTTGGTGTCACTATGAGATAGAAGGTGACAAGGTTAGCGAGGATGTAAGAAGGGGCGCCGAGGTTAAAAAGATATTTCACAATTGGACTTACGGGAAGCCTGTGATTCTCTTCAAGATGACGTTGAGCTGAGCGCGCTTGCAGGCCCGAATGGGAACGCCTGTGGTCTGTAAACACAATACAATAGATTACAAGTAGAAATAAGATGTACCCTGAAGCATTAGCTTCCTTTAGCTGTCAACTAAGATGCTTATCATATAATTTTTTTTTTTTGCAAAGTCTGTTGAAAATCATTTTAAAAGCGAAATTGTGACTTTTCAGTAGATGCTGTTAGCACTGTAAACACAATAGCTGCTACGCTACTAGCATTCTAGAAGTGTTTTCTCATTTATAATCAACCGATTTGATTTCCGGTGCGAGGCCTTAAGCTGCGCAATTGCAATTGTAGGTTCTAAAAACGGTCCGTACCGGCTGCAGGTCGAGGTAAGTCTCGTGCTCCTCCTTGTTTGGATTGAGCCCTTCGATGGCGTTGATGTACTTTGGGTCGGCCTGGTAGAAGTGTGGGAAAGACACCACGATGGGGGCGCCTTGAGGCAGGGCACAAAATTAACACAAACAAGTCAATGGCAGCCCTTAAACTCCACAAGGGAGATAAGAAGAAACATGAGATAAGAGAGCGGCCGTGTTTGTGTCGCTATAATTGATGTACAGCTATAGATAGCGCTGACATGCGTTTTAATGACATGCTGACATAGGGAAATGAAAACATCCAGAGTCCAACACTCTTTTACGCACAGATTAGAAACTACAGTTTACGCTCAAAACACTTTTCATTCCTAGCACTCTCAAAAGGAAACATCATACCACAACACAAAAAAAAAAAACAAGGGTGAGTGAAAATAAAAGCCTGGAACAAAGCCAAATTTAAGGCTTTACTTTGTGGAATCAGCAACAGAAAACTTAGAACCGTACTCCCAAGAATGTAATGACACTCAACTCAAGTTCATCCAGGAGGTCATTAAAAAAAAAAAACAGAATGACACCAAAAGAACTGCAGGCCTCATTCACTGAGTTTTGGAGAAATATTTTGTTGACTGACGAGACACAGGCTTAATTTGGATGTTTTGGAAGGTGAGGTGGCCTGTTGCGTACATCTAGCGGAAAAATGGCACGGCGTGTGATATACAACATCCTGTTAATCGCCAAACATGGCGACGAAAGTGTGATGGCGTGGGGCTGCTTTGCTACTTCAGCACCTGGATGACTAGCCGTGACTAATAGATTCAGGAATTCTGGTGACTACAAGGAACTCCAGCAGGCGAGCTCGATGAAAAAGACTCATTGATAGTTTGCCAAGATACTTTTTCACGTAGGCCCAAATATAGCGGGGTTTCCGTCCAATTACTACGCAAATTTTGTGAAAATGCGCAAAACAAACATGCGACTTATGCCCGTTTTCATCTGTTCTTGTTTTGCAAATTTCAAAAGGGGACTCCGCCGCTGTAGGTGGCGCTATACACCATAGGAGATGTGATTCACCCGTAATTTAAAAGAAGAACGGGAAGCGACTGCGCCATGCGATGACGTTGTACAAGTTTTCTTTTGTAGTTCTTGATAAACCGGAGCGTTTATTTGCTGTTTTCAATCTAAAATTGCATTAACTCTTTGACTGCCAAAAACGTTAAATAACGTTTAGTAAAATCCTATGGAGGAGTGCCAAAGACGTTAAAAGACGTTTGTTTCAAAACAGAGGTGAAACTAACCATTTTCTATTGTTGATTACTGAAAAACGGAATAAGGTAGAAACAAAAAAAAATTTCTGATGAAAGATGAGAGTCCAATCTTTCATTTGGTGGTATGTGTGTTTCCATAGTCCAAACACATAATTTTCTATGGACCTTGAAAGATCAGTCAAAATGCTTAAAATCGGCTGGCACCCACGGCATCCCTTTTCTGAAAACGTCAGGCAGTCAAAGAGTTAATATGTACAAAAAAAATTCTGTTTTGTCTATTTGGTCTTGTCAGCGTTTAGTTGCAAAAGCTGTTTCCATAGCCAAAATTCGCATTTTCCTTTTTTTGATAAGCGTAAAAAAACCTTTTTTTGCAAATTTTGGGCCCTTTTTCGAATTTCTAGCGTTTCCATTCAGTTTTATTTTCGCATTTCTTGAAAATTCAAATAAAAATGGGTGAATTTTTTCCCCCTTTAAAAAAAATAAAATAAATAAATAAATAAATCGAACAAACAATTAGAAACTGCATTTTATAATTGACTTAGCTTCTCTTTCTGATCTGATTTCTGTTTACTTTAAATCCTTTTTAACGGCTTTATATATTGTATGCAAAAAAAAAAAAAAAAAAACCCATCTCACTTATTTAGTTGATGCAATTTCTGCACAGTAGCCCATCCATTACACTAATCGAGGCAGCACAAGTGTCTGATAAGGAGGACGAATGGTTGAAGGAATGCAAACAGCAGAGTCCAGAGGTGAGCGTGTGTCGTGTACGTCTGGGATACTCCTGGCGCTCTTATCACGGCAATGACTCTCCACTCAACACGACAGGCGGGTCAAATACTCCCAATCATTGCGACACGCGCGCTTTTCCGCCGTTAATCATTCAACCGCACGGTCAAAAATCTGTGAGGGAAGACCAGATTGCGCTGGCTGAGGGGGTCATTTCAGGGTGGTGGGCTGTGTACAATCGTTATTTTCTTTTGAAGAACTTACGTGGGCGACATTAAAGGTATATTTCCCAGTATTTTTCCCAAACGGGCAGGTCAGAATCAGGGGTTTAATTAAATGCACGGCTACGAGTCGAGTGTAAAATGTGAATGAATTGCTTTACTAACGGCACCTTTTTGTTTGAATGAATAAAGTGTTAACAAAGCTAATGAACAACCTGCTTTTGAGTTAATGATTGACAATGAAGGTATATTTCCAAGTATGATTGACCTACATTAATTGTTCTGCTGACATTCACCGTTACTTTGTTTTAATGAACAAAATGTCAACAACCTCGACTAGCTCTTTGACTGCCAAAAACGTTAAATAACGTTTAGTAAAATCCTATGGAGGCGTGCCAAAGACGTTAAAAGACGTTTGTTTCAAAACAGAGGTGAAACTAACCATTTTCTATTGTGGATTACTGAAAAACGGAATAAGGTAGAAACAAACTTTTTTTTTCTGATGAAAGATGAGAGCCCAATCTTTTTTTGGTAGTATGTGTGTTTCCATAGTCCAAATACATAATTTTCTATGGACCTTGAAAGATCAGTCAAAATGCTTAAAATCGGCTGGCACCCACGGCATCCCTTTTCTGAAAACGTCTGGCAGTCAAAGAGCTAGGAATGATTTGAATGCAACATCACTTTTGTTTCATAGCAATGCTGTTTCATTGCATGGCTGTGAATTTTCGAACTGATCTTACCTTGTCGGCACACGCTGACTTTGAGCACGCCGGTGCCCAGGCAGTGTCCGGCGGGCACGCAGAAGCCCTCATTGGCCGGGTTTTCCACGGGGCTCATGAGCACGTCCTCGGGGGGCGCGAAGCGATACGCCTGGATGCCTTTCACCTCCACGTCCTTCACGTACGCAAGATGGATGGACCTGCGGGAAACGAGGAGCACGCTCAGTTTGGGAATTCTGCGTTATCGTCTCCAAAATGGCTTCCTGTGTATGATTAGTTTCCAGGGCGTGTCCAACTCTTCTGGCACAAACTCCTTACCAGTCTCGGAGTCTTTTATCAGTGATTCATGATCTATTGTGCGATAAACAAGGGCGGGCGAGGACATGATATTGGAGCGGGCGGGCGGGCATACCTGCAGAGATCGGCAGCGAAGATGTAGAGCAGCTCGTTCCTGTTGATGAGCGGGTGGAAGACGGCGCCGTCCGTGCCGTTGATCATGTTGCTCTGGTTGGATGACCAAAATGTCATCTCCCTGGTCACGAAGAAAAAACTAAATTATCATCTTGATTTTTACACCAAACATCGCTTGGTAGCTGTTAATCGGAATCATGTGTGAACGTTTAAAAAAAAAACAAACAATGAAAATAAAATTTTGCAGTTTGCTGTAATTTTCTATCATTCTTGTCGGAGTGTCACGTTTCCAATACTAATTTGTAGCTTTGCGATGCTGTTACTTTGTTTTAATAAATTAAATGTGTACAGACGCTCCCCTACTTACGAACATTCGAGTTACGAACAACGGTACATACGAACATTTCTGCGCGTACAGTATGTCGAAAAATGTTCGGAAAGAAATGCTGTAAGTTCGATTTTGTATTGCGCGTAGTGCTTCTTTCCGCCGCTAATACCGACGCTTGGCGCTGTGAGAGCTCATTGGAGGCTGAGCAACGTGGCGAGGAGGAGGAGGAGGAAGAAAACGCCGGTCCCCGTGAAGCAGGAAATAACTTTTGAAGCCGATTCCAGCGACGACGAAGAATCTCTCATGATATAAAATCCTCCTCCTCCATCATCTCCTTAAGCATCGAGTACATCTTCCAAAAGTAAGTTAAACTTCATTTTATTTATCTTATTACGTACATGTACATACTGTGTGTGTGTGTCTCTCGCTCTCTCTCTCTAACATACGTAGTACAGTACAGTACTGTACTGTACGTATTCTCTCCATTTTATTAAAAGTTTTTTCAGTACAAACCAATGCAGGTTACTTGTACAAGCCTTAAACATACTTATATAAACCTTCAATATACTTATATAGGCTTTAAACATAAATTATAATACAAAATATAGCACTGAAGCAACTTACGAACAAATTCACCTTAGGAAACGATCGTCCGGAACGTAACTCGTTCGTAAGGTGGGGAGCGTCTGTATTTCTAAGACAGATTGACACCAAGACCTTTTTATTCACTGTAGAGTAAATTTCCACGTAAAATGTAATTTAATTGCTTTACTTTGACTGAAATTTTGTTTTCAGGAACCAAGTGTCGACATGAAATGAAAAGTATAATTCAGTGTTTCCGTGTAGTATGCAGTGTGTTTTTAGAAACTTGTAAAAATGCCTTTCAGGAAATGGGACAAATGCAACATCCATTTTATGCTTAATGTATTGACGCTTTCTCCAATCTACTGACCTGGATCTAGTCTAGTACAAAGTCACATTGGGTAGCCAAACATTCATTTTGCAATCATGCTCCACTTAAAATCCAGGGAGCAAAGGCTTTCCCCGCTCTGGATCCAACTCAAAAGTTGTGTAACTAAGCAAATACTGGGAATCTCTCACTGGGCATAACTGAAGGAGCAAGGAGGAATATGGAAAACAACAAAAATAAAAGTACTGATACAAATGATGAATAACATAAATAAAAAAAATTAAAAAAGGGATAGGTTACCTGAGACCGTTCCACGTGTCAATTTTGCCATAGTCCATGTAGTCCTGCTCACCGGTGTTGAACACAAACTCCCCTTCGTGGGTTCCGTTTTTCTGCCAAAACGAGAGGGGAGAGTTGACGGGTTGGATACGAAGTGCATGCTGGCAAGGCACTGAGTCAGAACGCGTTTGCGTCCCGACGCTTTAATGAGCGGCGTAAAGAAACGCCGCTTTGTGTTTGGCTGACACGACCCCCCCCCCCCCCCCCGTAGAGTACAATAAGCCTCAAACTGAGCGCAAGTAACGCTCATAATTGGAGATCGGGAGGGGGGGGGATACAGTACAGCGCGTCTCAGTTGTTGTTGGGGGGTTTTTTTTGGGGGGGGGGGGGGGTTCACCAATTTTTTCCCCCGAATAATATCAAGGGCTATGAGTTTGATAAATACATATAAAATAACACATTTCCTCAAAATACATTAAAATATGTTGTTAAAAATTTATGATATTCGTCTATGTGAAGTGAAGATACTGAACATGTTAAAGATCTCTCACAATAATTAGCAACGATTTAAAGGAAGTAGATTACAGAAGACAGTGGATGACAAAAAAAAAAAAAAGAGGTAAAAACTAAGAAAATTATTTATTTTTTAAAAAAAGGAAGGGATGAAAGAAGATTAATAAGCATTAAGCATAAATAACAGTAATATAGTTGACGTGCTATTTGGCGACAATATAGATTGAGCTGACGTCTAATTGACACCAATTGAACCACATTGGAACAAAAAAAAAAAAAAAAAAGAAGTCAATTTTGGCTCACTACACAAAAAGCTAAAAATCAACCGATCAGGGGCACTTATATTAACCTTTATTTTATTTTCATGTCCCATTGAAATTAAAATCCCCTTTTTGATAATACAGTTACAGGTTAAGGACGCTGTTTCAACTGCTCTCAGACTGGATTTGAAGTCAACCTGTGAGATAAATTCCATTAGTTTAAGTCAAGGTGCCACTGACTTGTAAGCAAACCATTCAAACATCACTTCTAAAAATAAGTCCCAGTGCTGTCTTTACCAGCACGGGGTGGTCATCTTGATTCCCGGTTAACTCCCTGACTGAGTCACCAAACTAAGAGGCTCATAATCGGCCTCACCGCAACATTGCAGAAGTTGCGCCACAACACTAACAGGAAGTCTGTGAGCCCCCGCGCCATTTACCTTCCACATGAGCCCGAAGTACTCGTCCACGTCCGGCTTCATGGAGTGGATCTTGGTGAGGATGGGGTCCTTGAAGCCCCACAGGTACTCGTGCACCGTGCGCGTGATGAACATCTCGGCACCCAGGCTTTTGATGTACATGGAGATGAAGCTGCGCAGGAAGAACGAGTACGAGTTCAGCTCGTTCATCACCACCTGGGCGGACACATGGGGGAGGAAAAAGGAGGTTGAGAGTGGGGGGGGAGACAGGTTTTATTTGTCAGCTTTTTGAAGGGAAATGTGTGGGGGGGGACTTATGTTTTATTTAAACTTCTTTCTTTCATATAAATATGTATTTTTAATTAGTTTTTAAATATTATCTAATTGAATAATATTTTTTTTTACTTAACTTAAATCTTTTAATCAACCTTAAAATTCTTTTCTATAATTTTTTTTTTTTTAATTAAATGCGTTTTTTTTACATAAAAAATATTTCCCCGACATTGAAGATTTTTTTTTATAAAAGCCTTTATAAAATATAAAAAAAATCTACATTTTTGTAAACAAAGTGAAATATATATACTGTTAGCCTCTACTTGAAAAATAAATTTGAATTCAAACTTTATTTCTATCAATAATAAAATTGTGAAATTAAATAAGTTCTACTATTTAAAATTAACTCTAGTATTAAATAACGTTCTCTTATTTAACAATATTTACAGCACATTAAAAAAAACTGTTAATGGACACTTGAAAAAACTGTTTTTTTTATGTGAAATATACGGATATTGTTTTTTTAAATGCCCCCAATAAAAAAAAAAAGTATAATATTGATATTATATATTTTGGATATTTAGAAATAGTTATATCTTAAAATGTTTTTTTTTTATGGTGAAAAATGTGATATATAAATTAACAGTTATTTTCTGGATCCTGCTTTCTTAAAATGAGATGTATAATATTTATATTCAATTAATATTCAGATATACTTTTACCTTCCTTAATATTTGTATTTAAACATATTTTTATTTGATGAAAATGTTCTCATTATTTAAACTTCAAAAACATTATTTAAAAATATTTTTCCACCCTACATTTTAACCAACACTTAAAACCTTGGTCCGAAACAAACTGTAAAATGATGAAAAACTGTTTTTTTATTCACAAAATGATGCTGTCCAGAATGTTGACTATAAACAACATGTTGCTTACCACTAACGGGATATTGACGGTCCTGAGGAGGTCCACTTCGGGGTCGCCCACCGACTTCTCCCGCATGAACACGAAGGTTTTGGGGTTGAGTGCGTACACTTTGGTGCCGTTCTCCAGGAAGGTGACGTTCTCCCTGGGCCGGTACTCCCTGGCGTGTGGGAAACAGCAGGACGTGGTCAGGCGCTGCGAGGCCATTCGCCTGCGGGGGTCCCGAACTTCCATTACCTGTAGGTGTAAGGCCCGATCTGCTGGACGGCCGCCCTGCCGCCCTTTAAGAACACCTCCGGGTTGGTGACGTTGAAGAAGTAGTACTCCATGTAGACGGGCGGGGGAGGGTTCTTCCACGACTCGAACATCTGACTCTTCTCCGTCAACGTTATTTCCTGTACACAAAGTAACACTTAACTTATTTGCTCCCAAAAACATATAAATACGTTATATTTTAAATATTACCATGATCCCAAAAACGTATTTATTCTTTTTTTTAAAAAGTTTTTTAATTTTTTTTATGCTAGAGTATACAGAAGGCTTTGATGCAGCTTCTGAACTGAAGAGAATGCTTGACGCAATGGGAGTTATTAGAGTATATGAGATCAACCAGGGCCATGTTGCAAAAAAACTGTTTCTCCCACTGTTTTAAACAGATTTGTGAATAATGATGAAACTTTGCTATATTCTAATGCTAATTGCCGCAAAATGGAAACAAAAATATACTTTTTTTTTTCCTGATGAAAGAAGAGACCAAACATGTTTTTATAGCTATAGAACCCAATATTCTGCAGGCCTTGCAAAATCTGCCAAAATCCAGTAAAACAGCCGGGAGCAAAGGGGGTTGCTTCAGTGAAAATGGCTGGGAGTGAATGAGTTATTTCAGAGCTACTGCCAAGAATTAACAAAAAACTTATGCTTGGATTTGGATAATTCTCTGAACGGGGTGGTGCACTTTTGACTCAGTTTGTGATGTTATTTTGGTATATTACTACTTTATGAGTTTGTTGACTTGGTGAGACTCTCAGCAAGAGATGGCATTGAATAGCTTTGTGTGAATTAACTATCTGTTGTGATGTAAATCATTGTCACTTATCTTATTTAATATGTGATGCCAGTTGCTTTGCTGTTTGGCGCCGTAACCGGTTTTATTTTTTGCACGTTTCTACTTCCTGGTTTTGTTTCTTTGCCCCTATGGCTGTTTCTGCACTAAAAGAAAAAAAAAGGTTCCTTTGAGGACACTCACAAGATGCCGACTGTACATGTGCACCCCAACAAGCTCGGGCATGAACCTAAACAAGACGAACATGCCTGTGGATGTTGGGGTGGTTGATGAAGTTGACACGGGATTACAGTAGCAAGTCAAGCCAAGTCGGGCTTTTTGTCCTGTTTCGGTCAATGAAAACAGACAGGGTGATAAAAGTAACGTCTGTTTTCAAATGTAGGGCTTAGAAGGAAAAAGTCGCCTGAACAAATGCATAGTAAAAGTACAAATACCTGAAAAATGACTCAAGTATTTGCACTTCTCACAACAAAACAGGTTATTTTTAACCCCGTGGATGTAACTGACAACACTTCCTCTCAATTTAAGTTTGCTCAAGCACCCCCGTCCGCTTCATGTTCACCGTTGTGGCCATATATATACTGTACATTGTCTCTCACACGCACTCGCCGTTAAGCTTGAGGCGCGGCCGGCGTTTCCTGTCAAAGAGACTTTCCGACCTTGGCAGATGTTTACGGTTGTTGTTTGTTGGGTCGGTCGCATCCTCGCAACAACTCGAGGCTTCCCGTGAAACCACAGAAGAACTTTGGGCAACCAAAATATGCAAGCCGGTTTCCTGTTCAGTAAGTTAAAATTGAAACTTTCGAGGGAGGCATCCCTATTTTCGAAAGATAACTTTTCCCCCCTTCCTTTAATGTTCTTAAAAATATGCCTTTTCTTGATTTGTTTTTCGCTTTAAAGAAATGTGCCTGAAAAACAACAACATTAATTGCAAGTCATTCTCGTGAGGTTGCAACTTTTTCCCTTCAAACAAATATGTAACAAAGATCTGCTGCTGTAGCAAGTTTTCTGCGCTGAGGAACTTGATACATTTTAAAGCCTCGTGCCGCTCCGCATTCTCACAATATAAGAGCTGAAGTGAAACCAGGATGATGTCGCGCACTTTTAAAAGCAAGTTCTTCCTTTTGTGCAAAAAAACAAAACAAAAAAAACACTTGTATCAGCTGTCCTCAATATGTAAAATAAATGCTTTGATATTTCCAAGGTTTCTTTGATCTTTTTACTGTTATTTGGACAGCATTTATCAGCGGGGAGGACATCACTCGCGCCAACAGAAACACAGGCCAGGGACACGAGCGGAGGTTGATGATGAGGACCTGACCTTAACTAGCTTTTGGAAACGCTGTCCGGCCGTGACGATATCTAACAAGAGCATTAAGTAAAAGTACACCAGGTCGAACCCAGCATGACTCTCTTTTTAAATGCTCAATCTGTCACCCTTCATTCTGTCTGTGATTGCTGTTTCCTGGTGGAGGGGAAAAAAATAAATCGTGCCCTCAGGGGGTTGAAGAAGGCAAGAAATTCCTCACGATTTATACTTCCTTCCACGCCCTAGAGCAGGGATTCTGAAACTTTTTGTTTCCAAGAACCTCTCGTCCTTTCTTCACTTTAACGTTTCATCTTTTATGAACCTTGAGTTTGAATCAAACACTTGAACTGAATCGTCGGAATGCCAATTAAACATAATTAGTCTAAACTACTACAACATAATTGATTGTAGATTATTTTTGCGGTGCACGCTGGTTTATCAAACCTGCGATTAGGCTTGTTTTTTCTTCCTTCAGACAGATGAGGATTAGCTGAAACCCCGCTAAGCAACTCCTCATTTGGAGATTCTCAAAGGGGAAAATTAATTTACACCAAGGAGCCGAGGGAAGCTGGCTGGCTGCTTGGCTTCCTCCCTAAGTAGTCCAGATGAGTTGGCACGGTGCCCCCGAAAACGTTTGCCGCTGATTCATGTCAGTAGGAGGAATGCCAACAATTCCAAAAAGGTCAAAGGCAGCGGCGGGTGTGCCGTGGTGCGATATATAGCGCGTCAGCTGCTGCCCCCAATTGAGCTGCTGAATTGCCACTATACCAACTTAACTCATTTTATATATTTTGGAAAAGAAACTTGGATGAACTTTTTTTTTTTTTATGTTTCGACGATTAAACAGCCTGCATTCTTTTTTTTTTTAATTTTATTTTAATTACATTCGTGCCCATAAGTGGTGCATGCAAGTTGTACAAAATATTGACGGAATAGAGCGCTAGCTAGTTAGCCAGCTGACAAGTTAGCTAGCTAGCTAAGTAGATAAGAACTTACATTTACACCCATGGATAGCATATACAAAAATTGTTGTAAATACTGATTGAATATAAGTGATTGAGTAGTGTTATTCTATGTTTATTCTTTTCATGCTGATTAAACATCTAGCTTCATGTTGGTCTGTTAGCTTGGTCTTTTCTTTTCTTTTTTATTCATCCAAATTAAGATGAACTTTTTCTACTGGTCTAATTTTTTATTTTTTCCTCCTTTTTAATTAACTCATTCACTGCCATTGACGGCTATAGACGTCAAATATTCATTTGAACTATTTCTTTTTTTTTCCCCACTTTTGCTTACAAGAGTATGAAAACCTAAGAAAAAATGTATTGTACATATAGAACAGATAAAAAAAATGTGATTAATCTTGAGTTTAAATAATTAAGTAATCAAACAAAAAAGAAAATATTATTTAAAAATTAGGGGCGTCAGACGTTTACAATTTTTCATTGTAATTAATCGCATGACTATTGAAGTCATGCGATTAATCACACATTTTATATCTGTTCTAAACATACAATACATTTTTCTAGTTTTTTATAATGTTGTTAACAAAAGTGGAAAAAAATGTGAAACTAATAGAAATATATATTTTTAAATTTTTACGTCTATAGCCGTCAATGGCAGTTAATGAGTTAATTGCACCCATGCATGGCAAATACACGAGTTGTACAAAAACAGTGACTGGATAGTTAGCAACAGTGTTGCTGTGCTGTCATTTTCGGTTCCACCCATGAACTTTGGTGGCGTGCCTAAGAAACAAATGAAAAAAGGAAATGGGAACAATTCTTGTTAGCATCAGAAGCTAACAAGCTGCTCTAACAGCTGGGCATGACAAAGTAGCGTGAAGAGTGGCTGCTCGGTAAATTAAAAGTCACAACACGACTCAGCGTAAACACAACTAGACAAGCCCTGAAGGTAAGCAAGTCCCACCCGTGAACTCCCAACCCCCATCCCAACACAGACAACTGCCCCTCTAACTCCGCCCCCTGCTGCTGTCACTGCAAGCAGACACATTGCAATGCCAACGCATTCATTTCTTTTCTAAAAACTATTAAAACCATTCAATTTATCCCGCAGAACAGGATTCCCCCAAACTGACTTATTGTGGGTTTTTTATTGTCCAGATTCATCCATCCATCCGTTTTCAATGCCTCCTCAGTCGCGGGGTGCTGAACCCAATGCCAGAAAAGTTTGGGCGATAGGCAGACTACACCATAAACTGGTCGCAAGGCACATTTACAGACGGACAACCATTCACACCGTCATCAAGTGAGAACTGAACTGCACTTGAATATTGGGAGATACAACTTAAAGATTATTGTAGCGATGGTGAGGCAGCACACTTCCCAGCATGCTTTGCAGTTCTCCTTCAAAATAGTTGCTTTGTATTTGTTTTGTTGTGTGTGTGTGTGGTGTTTACTGATGACAAATTCAAAATAATCTCCCAGATGAAAGACAGTATAGACATACGCTGGAAAGCGAGTGAGTCAGCGTGGGGAGTGATTGGGTGCGAGTTGTGGCCAATAGCAGCTCTTGAATGAATGTGCATCTTGTTACCAATTGGGGGTATAAAGTGGCTGTCATATCGTCATTTCTACAATTTGAGTTTTAAATTTCAATTTGACCCGCAGCACAGAAGACGTACCGCAAATGAATGAATGAATGAATGAATGACAATGAATCAAAAAAAGCTTCAAGTAAATGAAGCCCCTAAGATTGGAAACGTATGCTTCAGGAGTACTTTATATTCTCAAAACGGTACTGCTTTGGTGGGGTTAACATTTAAATGAGATTGATCACTACAGAGAACATCATATTTTACATACCGTGTCAATAGCCTAGTTCTAGCCTAACTAACAATATTTTTGGGAGACTTTCACAAGTTAATTTGCTCGGCAACATAACGTCTGTACAAAAACGAATGAATTGAATGACAAAGACTTTACAATGTCTATAAAACGACAAATGATGACAAACACCCACTTCAGGGCTCACACCCCTTAGATTGCAAATCTCTGGTTTTGCTGTAGGGATTGGTTGTCACCTTGACACCCACTACAATTGTGAACATAAATATTATCCACTTGCACATTTTAACAGGTCAATTTATTCTGCAATAAAAAAAGAATACATGCATTGTGCATGAATGAAAGCTAATGAATGAAAAAGACTTCATGACCTCCCAAAAAAGAGGGCCTGCCACCCACTTTGGACCCCCTAAAGTTGTCTTCTGCTTTTGGGGGTAACCTAACCATAAACTGAGACAATTTACAGCTTTGGAACAAACCCCTCTTTTAGACCTAAATAAAAAAAACAAGTACAATTATATATGGAGATGAGCAATTAAAAACAACATTCTGGATTGTTGTGGACACCTTGGAGGGCAATTATGTGCACTGCGGACTACGTTTTAGTCGATTATAGATGGGAATGTTTTTAAGAGCACTAATGTTCCGTTGAAGTGGTGTAAATGGGAAGACAGGGTCATAGTTTGTGAGAATGTGTCAATGGCAGCATCAGCCGGCCTGAGCCCAAGTGCAATGCTTTCCAGTGGAGAATTTTTAATGGCATTTGGACGGAGAGAAAAAAGGTCAAACCGAGCTCACCTTTTTCAAGCGGTTGTGTATGGTGGTCTGGAAGACTTGAGCCACTACCAGGGCGATCCCCACGATGAGGAGGTGGGCGCACACGATGCCGGTGGCGTAAATGGCACACGATCTCCGGGTCATGATGACAAAAAGACACTCAAAAAACTGTGGAAAAATGTTGCTTTTTAAGCCTTTTGCGGGAAAAAGGGCGTCCCTGAAGAGAGAGGTGCGTTCGATTATTCTCCGCGGTCTACTTCTTGGAAAGGCTTTCGTTCTCTTTGTTCCTCTTCCCTCTTCCGACTCTTACTGTGTAAGGCTCCGGGGAGAAGGTGGCGATTTTAGCCGAGTGAAGAGTGTTTTTGAAGCGGTTTAATGATTAGGAGGAGCCGGCGCGTTGCCTCCCTGCCCCTCTTCAACAGGAATGAAGCCGGCGGTGAGGCGGAGCACCGCGTTTTCGGAGGCTGAGCAGGGCGGGGCGTAGCGTAGTGACACCCCCCCCCACTACTATTTAAAAGGGATGCTACCGGTCTTGACAAACTGCAAACTGGCTTCACTACAACCATATGGCGCCACCCCCCACTCTTTAATAATTTTATTACGCCCCATTAGGCAAGTTTTAAACACTTCCAGTTTAGTTTTTAAAAAATCTTTAGTTTTAGTATTGTGAATGGAAGCCGCGTCGTGTCACAACGACGTTGTACTGTCACGTGACTTTTAGCCCGTTTCTGCTTCGACGTGTAGGTTTCGAACACTTTTTCTAACCCAAATAAAATATTTATTAATATGCTCCTTTTGTGCCTCTTTTATTTAAAAGAAGAAGAAGTTGCATTTTGAGTAGCAAACGGCAGTGACGTCACGCATCCGTCACCCCCGCACCCCCTTTCACTCCCCTTTCACGCTTGCGTCAAACTCGGCCTCCCATTGGTCAGCGTTCGCCCGGACCACCGTCTCGACACCAGCCCTTTCGTTCGCTGATTGGTTAGAAGCCGGTGGGTACGATGTCGAATTTGATCGACTGATTTCGGGGCGGGGTTGGTATTTAAACGGTTGCCTGCGGCGAGGCACTCCTGAGTGCATCGTGAGCGGCGAAGAGGATGAGAGGAGACCGGCATCAGATGCTGGATGATGGTTGGGGGAGAAGCTGCAGTTTGGTCAATACATGTAGAGTAGTAATGCACAAAACATACTTTTGTGTATATTCCGGCAATTGCATTTTTTTTCAACAGGGCTTGATGGGGGAAAATCTGATGATGCTCCACTGTAAATGTCAAATTTGGAGAAAAAAAAACGTTATTGATGCATAACCACCAGTAGATTATATAATTGCCCCATTTTATATGAAAAAAAAAAACACAGTTTGAGAGTCCATGGGAATAATGGCTGCATTTTGTGCAATTTTGTGCAACCTACATTTTTCTACTTTTGATCATAAAAGAACGAGAAAAGGCAGAAAGGAAAAAGTATATTCTGTCATTTAGCAGATTTGCTGTAAATATAATTATTGAACACAATATCATGTGTGTACTGAGAATTTTTACATTTTCTAAAATGGCTGGGAGTGAATGTGAATTTGTGATTATTGTTGACATTATTTTCACTTTTTGTTAAAGGACTTCAGCAACATTTTGAGGAAAAATGAAGTTTTACAAGTTTTATTCATTCTTTTAACTCCATTTACTCGTACAGTATATGAAATAAATTTCCCCATTGAAATGCCATAAAAAAAAAAAACTTTTTTTTTTTTTTACTATATCACTGTAGCGTATGAAAATGCAATGAAGAGAATGTCATGACATACAGATTTTGTAGTGTCTAGATACTGTAGTGTTAATGTGTTGAATGCGCATTTAAGGGGCGCGGCCTAGTGAGTGATGTTCCCATTTTCTGTTGTCTGTTTCCTGTTTAATATACGGCTCACATTGGCTCTCCTTGCCCACATGCGAGGGCATTACAGTATCTTAATTGCTACGAATAAATAAATAAATTCATTCACTGGAGCAGCAAGCTTGTGCCAAACTTAGATTTTGAAAAAAAAAAGGGGGGCGGGGGGGACAAAAACAATTTCAAGTAAGCAACATCCGTGAAATCAAATTTTGTTTGATTAAGAATAGAATAAGGGACTCCGATGGGAGACCTTGTTTTAAACTACCTGTAACTTGTTTTTATCACGCTGTTGCTTTAATAAAAGAGTCAAAACAATTACAACTTCTGTCCTACATAGACGACTGAAGTCCATCTTGATAAATCATGTGATGGTTACACTAATATGTATCACACATGGCTGTAAAAATGGCTGTTCTGGTTAATGTAGTTAAGTGGCACAGATCGAAATTCATCAAACAGTTGACAATTGAAATTATTTTAAAAAAAGTCCGGCTGTAATGATTTCCATTGACATTATGTTCTCATTGCTGTTTGTTGCCGATCTAGCGTGACTTTAGTGACGTTTTGTGGAAGGATGCGACACCGGCCAAGGTACGCCCGGTTAAATTTAGGCGTTCATCCGGATATTGTTTTTTTCATTTTGGCAGAAATGATCTTCATTGACATTATGTTCTCAGCGCCGATTGTGAGCAATTAAGAAAGACTGCAGTGACGGTTTGTGGAAGGATGTGACGACGTACAACCTTTTAAATTTAGTTGCGGACTGAGGAAATATTTGTTTTCATTCTGGTTGTCATTTTCGTTGACATCGTCGTCGCTGTTTGTTCGCAGGACTTCACTGAAGTGAAAGATGTGACATAGGTCAAGGGACAACCCGTTAAATTTGCGCCAGGAAACAGTTTTCCTATTTTTCTTGTCATCATGTTCTCATTGCTGTTTGTTGGCCATTCAAGCAGGACTTCAGTGACGTTTTTGGAAGGATGCGCCACAGGACAAAGGACAACTGGTTCAATTTAGGTGTGGATCAAGGAAATTGCTTTTTTTTTGGGGGGGGGGTTGACATTATGTGATAACAGAAATGCCAACCATCCTTATTTCCCAAACTGCCTGTAAGATGGAAATTAGGAAGACTCCTGATGGCGTGTCATTAGACCCACACAGTCTCTCCCACTTTTGGCTGGATTTGGTGCACAAAGCAAAAGCAGATCAATGATTTGGTGATGCAGTCACTTTGCGAAAAGTCTTTTTGAAACACACAAAAAAAATAATTAAAAAAAACCCTGTTTTATCATATTTGTTAAAACTGTCAGTATGACCAGACATGACAACTGGCTCGAGTTTTTAGGTCAGGGGTGACATAGGTGGGATTTTACGAGACCCCCTTTGCATCATGGAACTCGGAATATCTGTGAGGAGGAAACGGGACACTGGACGCGCTTGTGAGAGGCCAACGGCAAAGCTTATTTACAGACAACGCCAGCTGCTCAACTCAGCTTCATTCTTAGAAGGGATAGAAAACCTCGCACATGAGATGCTTCAACAAATAGCAAAGTTGACTTCAACGCAGCGTTGGGTAAAATGGCCGTGTCCAAACTCCAGGGCGATTCGACGGCCCATGACCTCGCAGAGGAACAAGATAGGCTCTCAAATGATAACCTCAAAACATTTGCCACACTAGCATAAAATAACAAGAGGCAAAGCAATAATGCCTACAATATTATATATATTAAAAAAACACAACAAATAAAATACAGAGAAAATACACAAATACTAGAAAACATGACTGTTAAAAATATATAAATATGAATTAGGATAAAACATAAGAAACATGTGTAAAATTTACAAGTATGATACAATAATGCAAATAGATTAAAAAAATGAAAAAAATAAAACCATATTAAATATTATATCTAATTAAGACATTACCTGAGAAGTACAGAAGAACAGAACAAAATGCAACATATTTGTATGTTAAAAAATTAGAAGAAAATAAGACAAATATTAGCTAAAAACAAAATATCAGGCAAAAAAATCGCATTCTTTATCTATAAAAAAATGAATATAGAAATAGGGAAAAAAAACGAATGGAAAAATGAGAAACATTCACAGATATTTTTGTGAAGTATTAATTAAGACTTTGAAGTAGATGGTCCTATTATTTTAATCCACTGTCTGCAGAATGTCATGATACCAAACCCGGAAGACGTGACTGCTGACTTCCTGTGTATGCTACGCTAACGAGCAACACTGCGGTTTGAGTATATGATGGTTTGGGTTTTTGTGACGGTATGCCGCGAACTCCATGCATGAAATGATACGGTGAACTACTGAACTGTATGGAATATTTTTTTTTGCGAGAAGGCAAGTTTGCTGGAGTTCAAAATACGTTTTGAGGACCAAAATAAAAAAAATATTTATCACTATCCGCCATTTTGGTTGTTTACTTGTGCCTCGAACGCTTTTAGGTGGGAACCCATTGGCCTCCTCACATTTGGGTCCACGAGTCCAGCCAATCCTAACAGTTTGCTGAACTTACTAAGTAAATTGTGCTCGTCATACCGGTCCCCTCGTGTCTTCCGAGCAGCACCTTGTGTCATGTCCAGGTGTTTGTCATTGTCTCGTTAGTTTGCTCCGATTTAGTTCCAAAATATATATTTTTTTCTCCCATTGTTTCCCCAAATATATCCCTTTTAAAGCAAACAATCAAAAGGTGAACGCGGTCGCTGCCGGTTGCATAAGGACCATTCTTAAATTAAAGTCCTCTATTTAGTTTTGGCGCAGGAAGTGACACGCGGGGGCGCCGTTTGATGCGTCTCTCTCTTGGAAAGAAACCGACTGGGCGCTGAACTCTTAATGCCACTGAGTTTTATCTCATTGTACTCCAGAGGATGGGGGGGGGTCCAGCATCTGTTCAAACAAGAGCAATGCAGAAGAGAATCATCGGGGCGGGGGGAAGGATAACAGTTGGAGTAATTTGTCTGGAAGAAAAGGGTAAAACAGTTCAAGCGCTCATTTTTTGTGTTTGCTCGGCAGAGCGACACTGACGCCTTTTCTTTTAAGGCGGCGCAGCATTTTGCATGTCAGCACAGTGAATAATCCGTGGATCATTCGTGCCCTCATTTTCAAATGGCAGCCCAAAATAGAAAACATTTGATTATTTGTTGATATTATTTAATCTAACTGAAAAAAAATGGAAAAAAGGCCTGTTTTTTTTTTTTCATGTCAAAAATACGGAATGCAAAATTTGAAAATCTTTTGACCGCTTTCGTTCCCATTACTGCTGCGTCAGGGTTAGCCGCTGTATCCCGACACAATTCACACGCTGCACAACAAGGAGACTTTATCCCTCAGCGGGTAAATGATTTTTTTTTTTTAGATAAACGCTTATGAATCCCACTCCTTGTCTCAGACAAGTCCCCCCTTTAGGCTTTACTGGCGAATTTTGACCTCACCATCAAATGTCTATTCATGAGAGAGAAAGAAAGAAAGAAAATATCGACTGAATCGGCCAAATGGTGCCTACTCGTTGGCAATGGAATCTCCGAGGTTGAATGCCTGAAACCTAGCAACTAGCTAGATAGCCACATACTTACAGTAGTTTATTTTGATATTTTGGTCCTGTTTTTGTTTCTATTTCTAAGATAGGACTCTTAGCTGGAGCTGGTTTTATACTGTATGACTCGTTGACAAAGAAATTACTTTAAGCTACTGAATTAGCTACCTAGCTACTAGCTAGACAGCCAGAGACAAATGTTGGTCCTGTTTTAGTTTCCATTCCTGTTGACTTAATCGGACTCTAAGCTTAACTCATTCACTGCCATTGACGGCTAGAGACACTGAAAATTCATTTAAACTATTTCTATTAGTTTAACATTTTTTCTACTTTTGTTAACAAGTGTATGAAAACCTAGATTTTTTTTTATCGTACATTTAGAACAGATATAAAATTTGTGATTAATCGTGAGTTAACTATTGAAGTCATGAAATTGATTACAATTAAAAAAAAACGTAATTGCCTGACGCAATAAAAAAAAGATTTAAAAAATTCGGGGCGTCGGGCAATAAAAAAATTTGATCGTAATTAATCGCATTACTTCACTATTTGACTCAAGATTAATCACAAATTTTGTATCTGTTCTAAATGAACAATAAAAAAAAATTCTAGGTTTTCATACTCTTGTTAACAAAAGTGGAAAAAAATGTTAAACTAATACAAATAGCTCAAATGAATTTTTGACGTCTATAGCCGTCAATGGCAGTGAATGAGCTAAAAACAACTTTTGTGAACAAAGGACTTACTGATGCTATATTAGCTTTTCATGCTAGCTAAAAGTTACCTAGCCAGTAACAAGATAGTCACAAAAATAATTTATTTTGGTATTTTCGTCCTGCTTTTGTTCTCATTTTTTTCGTTTTGATAAAACTTTCCGCAGTTATTATTCACAGTTACAAAATCAAATCAGGCCATGACGTTGAAGGGGTACACTCATAATTTGTCGTTTGAATTTGAACCATTTTGTAACTTTTCTCACACACCGCTTGCTGAGCTGCGTGGTGGAACGAAAAACACTTTTCCAGGATTAAGAAAACAAAGCAGGCCGCATGCAAACACTGACTCATGTCAGCACAGGGTCGCCTCAGCCTTCAAATTGCAATTTCGTCGTAGAGCAAATAACACACCAAGGATAAATAACAGGTGTGTTTGAATGGAGGCAAATAAAGTTTGAGTTCAGGGCTCCTTCACGGATACACTTTATGTATAGCGTCATCATATCATTATGATAAAAAGTCAACTGTTACCAGTGAGAGCCAACATCTACTTTTTCCCCTCTGATTGTAAGGTCATGGCCAAAATGTTATGTTTCTTTAGCTCAGTACATGAAGGGCACTATATTGTCTTATATATACTACAATCCATTCATCCTGTCCACCGTGCATGCACAGCTCCCGTCTCCTTTACATTATCCAGTATCCACCATTAAATCCCACAGTGGGAGCTCACCAGAGTGGAGCCTGGTACCGCACATTAAGTCCCGGTGGCCCCCGAGACAGGCCGTGTAAGGCGAGGTGAAGGTAGAGGGGCTGATATACAAGTCAGGTTGTCAAGGCGTGGGTGGGGAGAGCCAGGGCCTTTTCACTGAAACTGATAGATGCGTGCCAGCCGGCCATTAAAGATACAGTACAGCAGGATTTATCTACTGGAGCTAATTCCTGGTTTCCTGGGAGAGAACGGCGGCGGAGGAAGAACTTGTGCTAGCATAGCCGGAATGCGGAGATACTTCATGGAATTTAAGGATTCATTGTGGACAATTTTCCTGTCTCTCTTTTTCATTTTTTTTTCTTCTGGAGAGCTCAGTATTGTTCATTCGGTAATTTTACCGATTTGACATGACATCATCATTGCTCTTTTTTGTTTTTTTTGTATGTGGGTGAGTATGTGTGTGTGCGTGTGAGTGTGTATTCATTAGTTCACCTAAAACCTATTAAAAAATCCCATACCGTTCACCTAAACCGAACACTTCCAGCCAGAGTCGTGAGGCCGTCAGGAGACCCGAGGAAGGACCAAAGAAAAGAAAGGAAAGTGAAATCCAGCACCCACCACCCACTGGGCCACCAACCAGAGTCCTTCACCAACCATCAGAAACATCTAAATTCCAACAAATCAGGGAGATCTCAAGAGACCAAAGGAGAGACTTTTTCATTTTATTTTATTATTTTTTTATTTTAATTTTTTATTTTATTTTAAAGGAACCCCGACTGTGTATGATGACAAGTTTGCTCAATATTATTTTTTTGTTTTTTACGAACATAACTATGAGATTCATTTTTCAAAAATCATTTCCAGTTTAATACATTTTATAGAAACTTTATTTGTAGCGTTCCTAAAGGGACGTTCAAAATTCTTGAATGCATCTGGTGAATGACGAGAGCACGGCGTGGGGGGAGGGGGGGGGGCTCTCCCGATCGCGTGTTCTTTCTTTAGGAAAGCTACGGAGGCTTAACTTGTTTTCTTTATTGACGTTTCAAATTGCTCTCTGCCATTCGACGTCACTACGCACTGAATGCGTTGCGACGTAAATAACAATGGCGGCGTACGTCCAAATAAAGTTTTTACAAAATGTATTAAACTGGAAATGATTTTTGAAAAATGAATCTCACAGTTAGTAACAACCAAATAAATAATATAGAGCAAACCTGTCACTACAGTCGGGGTTTCTTTAAAAAAAAAAAAAAAAGAAGAAAAAAAAGCTTGGTTCTATATTATTGAGGAAAAAAAAAATCCCCCCAAGTTTGGGAAGCACTGCCCTAGAGTAAACACTTTTGGGATAAAAAGGAATGTGTACGTCTGAGTTTCAAGGTCAAGCCCATGCAGTTTATTTACGCAAGGTGATGGGCCCGCCATAGGATTGTTTTGTCCCCTGGAGGTGTGGTTCATTTCCCACCATTCAACCCCCCCGACAGGTTTTGTAAGCCGACCCGGCGGCTCATTGTTTTAACGGGTTCATTTAAGATGTTAAAAAACGCGCCGCGTCACAATGGCAGAAAAAAATAAAGCGAGAACCTTGAGGAGGTTTTTTTTTTTTCCTTTTGTATTAAAAACTGTCCGCGGTGACCTGAGCGCGACCGCAGGTTTTACACAACAGCAGAGCATTGTGCACCATCACAAAGCCAACCAGCCGCCAATTTGCTAGGCTTCATTAAAGGCCAAAAAGAGGCTCTCGGAAGCTCATGTCAGCAGGCATCAAAGGAATAGGAGTGAGTTTAGCTTTTTCTTTACCCCCCCGGAAAATAAAAAATAATAAAATAATCGTCTGGTCAGGCGCGAAACAGGGTTCACGTTAATTTATTTCTTAGAGGAAAAATGGTTTCCAAAACGACTTGGCAGAAGGTATGCGTCGGTCATTATTCATAACTACATTCCTAAAATAATCAATTCGTTTCATGTGTTATTAAATTTGCAATTGCATGAATGGATTCCTCTTCACCTTGCAGGATGTTGCCCGTGTGATCTCAAAAAGGGAAACCTGTCACACCTGCCCAGCACAACGGGAGCTTTTTGCACATCCTTAGTGGTGCATTGTTTTCTTTTCCAGTTGCTCCCCCGACATCCTCAAGATGACTATTAAAAATGGCCGTCCATCTCCTTTGAGTGGAAAGCCAGGGCCAGTGATTTCTTCTTCTTTTTTTGTGACCATAACAAAAACATTTCCTGTGCATGGCACCAGTTTCCCCCGATTGTGCTCCTCCCGTCGTTAAGAAGTCGAAAGTCTCTGGAGAGAAATTAATGTTCTCCTGTGGCCTTTGTCTTTTCTTCATTTATTTCCACGGGATTGCGTGGGATAAATAAACTTTAGAAGGGGAATCAAAGTCATCATCGTGTGGATCTGAAATTCTCGTAAAAATAAAAATCGGCAATGTTTAGTTAGAATGAAGATGGCACTGTGGGCCAGTGGTGACCATGCATGCACCAAAGTTCTGAGGTACTGGGTTCAAGTCCAGGATGGAGTTTGCATTTTTAAATGACTTCGGCCATTATTCTAGGAAGGTGATACACCAATAAAATAAATATTACTCCTCCCTTAGCTTTGGGACAAATAAATCTTTGATATTGATGTTTAACTTCATCCCAACATGAATAAAGCTGTATTTTTTTCAACAGCAAACCACGCTCGTAACTCAAATCACTTGTATCACAAATTATATTTCGCCATTGAAATGAACAGAAATACCATTAGTCTGTTTCACCCTCTCCAAAAACCCAACAAAATTGTTTTAGTACGGAAAATATCACACTCTTTAAAATAATACTTGACATAAACATACAGTTCCAACATAATTAAATAGGATGCAAAGAATTCAATTTGTGCATCATGATTAATTCATTGAAGTTCCTTCTGGTATGCCTGACTTGGTCACCAGGGGGCAGTATAATACCGTCATTTAGACACAAATAAAGAAGAGTTTCACAATTACTGTAGATGACTCAGTAAAATTAGTCTTATTTGTCTTATTAGTCAATATTTTTTTCTAATATTTAATTTTTTTTTGAATGGGCTATACATGTTTTTTTTTGTGTGATATTATTATTTTCTTTTTTTTTTTATATTTTTGGGGTAAAATAAATTGGGGGTAAAAAATATACAGACTTATATTATTTTTCCTCAACGCATTTATAATGGCCATCCATTATACGCAAGTTTTTGCTATTTGTGGGCCATTTTGCATTGTTGGTTAGCATTGAGCTAATCAGACTTTCCTAAGGCAAGGCAATGCGGTTGATTTTCAACATCATAATATTGAGCGATCAGTCAAAAGGGGGGCCGAGCTTGGCCCAGTCACACCATCCTCGCGCAGCCATTGAGAGAGTTGTTTGCGAACAATGCCTCGTCTCACAGGCTGTTCTCTTTCAATATTTATACACAGTCCGGGACACGCGAGAAGGAAATCCTCCCGGAGAGGAACCGGAGCTACTGTACGGCGCGTTAAAAGAAAAGCCCCTCAAGTCAACAACGTTTCCTGGCTTTTTCCTCGCTTTGCAATCAAGTGAGAGAGAGCAAGATGGAAGAAGGAGGGTGATGGTAAAAATAAAACTCTTATCTGACCACTGAGCTTCAACAACACACCGCAAGTGCGCTCACGTAAACATCATCTCCAAACTTCTTACCTCTTCCAAGGAAGTTTGTTTGTCAGCGGGATCACACCACAATGACCTCAGCGCTTTTCCAAGAAACTTTGTCAAGGGGTGTGGCTCAGGACCAATGGAGCACACATTCGGTCCTTTGGTGTGGAGCCAGGATTTGTTTTGACACTTTTGTTAATGACATTCCTCAATTCCTCTGTACAGTTGCCACATATAATATTTACTGCCGACTATTCCTGCTGCCTTTTGCATATTTTCACATCTGGAGTGTCTTTTAGGGCATGGATGTTTATTGGCCGATATTATCTCTTTTATAAAGAAATTTTACTTTTTTCCCACCAGACTTTTGCTGATTTATCTCTCTGAAGTGAAGTAAATAAATGAATAAATAAATAAAGACAATAAGACAAAATATTGTGAAACTGTCAAATGTTCTGCCTGTATTTAATACGTCATATCTTTGTTATAAGCGTGAAGGGACCAAACATTTTTAGTTTAAAAAAAAATCTAATATATATATATCAAATCAGCCGATTAATTATCTGAAATTATTATTGTTGCCAAATAGCAGAATCAGCATCGGCCTCAAAATGTCTCTATCAGTCGGGCCAGAGTAGTTATTATCCATGTACACCTGCCATTCACATATGCATAAACCAGGGGTGGCCAAGTTCGGTCCTGGGGAGCCACTATCTAACTCTTTGACTGCCAAAAACGTTAAATAACGTTTCGTAAAATCCTATGGAGGAGTGCCAAAGACGTTAAAAGACGTTTTTTTCAAAACAGGTGAAACTAACCATTTTCTATTGTTGATTACTCAAAAACGGAATAAGGTAGAAACAAACTTTTTTTTTTCTGATGGAAGATGAGAGTCCAATCTTGTTTTGGCAGTATGTGTGTTTCCATAGTCCAAACACATAATTT
Organism: Vanacampus margaritifer; assembly: GCF_051991255.1. NCBI lineage: Eukaryota > Metazoa > Chordata > Actinopteri > Syngnathiformes > Syngnathidae > Vanacampus > Vanacampus margaritifer. The sequence continues at coordinate 3,595,382 of NC_135434.1, forward strand.
TCTATGGACCTTGAAAGATCAGTCAAAATGCTTAAAATCGGCTGGCACCCATGGCATCCCTTTTCTGAAAACGTCTGGCAGTCAAAGAGTTAACCAGTTTTCCATGTCTCCCTCCTTCAGCCCAGCTGAATCTAATGATCAGCTCATCAGCAAGTTTTGCAGAAGCCTGATAACGATCCTGACCATGAATCAGGTGTGTTAGTGGAGAGAAACATGGAAAACAGGCTGGATAGTGGCTCTGGAGGACCGAAGTTGGCCACCCCTGCCATATGCAGTATTACTATTTAGTACTCATGTATGATTGCCAATTAGCATTCACGTTTGCACATACAATATTTGTGGCCAACAAAGACTCACATATGGCGTCCTTCTGCGCTCTTGTGGCTTCGGCTCTACAACCTCAACATGTGGTCCCCGAGGGGCGTGACCCTGACACTTGGCTGTCACCCGGTAACCACCAAACTAGCGGCCCGTGTGCGCGCAAACAGGGACGACGGCATGAGTTGCACCTACCGCACGTAAATTCCTGGCGGCGCGGCGTGCGCCTTAAAACGAATAAGCAGATCCATTCAAGGCGGCGCGCGGCTGCTGTCGCTGCATCATGCTGACGCTGTTCTTGTTGTCGCCTCAGAGCGGTCCTGTGACAGCACGAGGCCTCCGTCTGCGAGATAATAAACAAAGCCTTCATAGTCTTCACAGTCAACGGGATTCGAAGGGTTGTTGTTGGAAAGGCCACGGCTGTCCTTAATGACACCTTTTAAAAAAAAAAAAATGTTTTACATGCAACTTTTACACTTTATATTCAGTGTTGCAGTTCATCACTATAACACAGATTTCTACAAGCATTTAGTTTCTAGATCAGGTTTGTTAGTTTAAATTTTCTTGAAAAAGCTTCATTTTAGTTGAGTTTTTATTCATTTTAGGGCTGAGTGCAGTACAGTGTAAAAAGGAAACTACAATTCCCGAATACTAAAATACATACACGGTACATTTAAAACGAACCCTGAAAGCTCATGTGCAATATTAATTGACAAATATGAAAACAAAGGACACAAAATCTGTCTGTTGGCACTCGGCACCTCGATCAAATTCAGCAAATTCATGTTACATCATCTGCGCCCAGGGCTGGACTGGCCATCTGGCAATCAGGGCAGATGCCCGGTGGGCCGGACTCTTTTAGGGCCGATGCAGGGCTTTTTAATGATTATTTTCCTACATTTAACCCCAAGAGACTGGCCCACAATTTGGAGGGACCAGTCCGTTAATCCATTTAAAATATAGATCGAAAACTGAAACATTGTCAATAAACATCAGTGGCAGAACTACACGTTAGGCAATAGTCGGGCTGGGCCGGGCCGGGGACGGTAAGTCCATTTTTTTGTGCCAATCCAGCCCTGCCTGCGCCACAACTTAGACCGGCAAGCGTCGAATGTAGTCTACTTTGAGGTGCGCCAAGGGTGTGTAAAAGAAAATACCCTTAGTCCGCCGGAACGGCCAGCACGGCACAACGCAGTCTGCCAAATTGTACTTTTCACGCCCGAAGGCTGTCTACAAAAATAGAGCTCTTTATCTCTCATCTGTGTACTTATTTCATAGTGCCCCCTAGTGTTCAGACTAAGACATTTCATACAGTAACTGAAATGCCTTGTGCTACAAGCTACAATCTAGTGAAATAAATGTGGCGTGACTGTTGGATGTTAAAACGTTAGTAACGACAAGTTGCAACTTATTTTTGAGTGAAACTTTTATCATGCTTAAGAAAAGTTTGTTTGTTTAAAAAAAAAAAAAAATCACAATTTCAAGCTGTATTGGCATTTTCAAATATCAGTACTCGCTATCAGTGAGTACTCAAATACTCAAACTTGTAATCAGTCTAAAAAAGTGGTATTTAATGTATGCTAGTAGCATAAACAATTGTAGAATATAAACCGCGGTCATCATTTCAAGTTTGAGCTACTTTTTTTTGGAGTCCTTTGAACTTACTAATGATGCAAAACGCCGAACGCGCTGACCCGTGGAATGATGTTCACATTAAGCATACTGTGTCACCAAAGTGAACTTGTTTCTATCAACAGAGGTAATCAGCAGTCAAAGTGAAACCTGGGTGTCCCAGTGGTGTTCTCATTGCACCAGGGACCCCGCCCGGCCCTCCCACCCTCCGCACTCAGGCATTAATTAATGGTCCCCAAAAGGGACACTGTGTGATCACAAAGGTCAAACAAACACTCGTGTAGTAGTGCCACGCAAGTGTTACACAAATTCCCTGACAATCTTTAGCCATTTCTGGAGGAAACCACTGCCAACAAGTTAGCCAAGCTGGTGAATTTTGCAGCAGAATGTTTGGCGAACGTAAAGAAAATAAAGGTTCTTCCTCGTCCTCAAAATATGTTTTAATAATGCTAATCAGGAATTGATGGAACGCATTTCATAGCAAGCATCCATGAAGACAGTGGATAACGTGATTTGGTAACCATGGTAACGTCACATGGGTCCAATTAAACATAGGGTCCATCAGTGTATGCGGGACATGCTCGGGTCGGGTCCATTTATAGCCTCTGCAGCTGTTGCGCTCGAGTCGTTACCGCCACGTACTTACTAGATTTGCAGCAATTTGCCCCCCAAAGCACACACGGGAGAACGTTTAATAAAGTTACTGAAGTCGTAAAGAACACATAAACTTTCTCTCCACGCGGCACTTTTATGTTAGCGTTAAGAGGACCATTGAGTCTCCTTGTTAGGCCCGTGTTTAAATTACACATCACCACTGCTACAATAGCATGACTTACAGGTTTAATTCATTCATATGACGCAAGTGAGGTCAAGCGATGTGGATGAAAAACAAATATATAAATACAGTGGAACCCCGCCTACTCGGTTCGGCACCTGTGGATTCGCATTTTGGAGAATTAAAAAAAACAAACATATGGATATCTTACTTTTTGTTTTATTTTTTAAGTGTAACACACATTACAGGTTTATCAGTGTTTTTTGAACATTTTTTTTGTGTTGGACAAAAGAAAAAAGAAAAAAATATATACACATGTATACTGTATATATATATATATACATATGTGTGTATATATATGTATGTATATATATATATATATATATATATATATATACATATGTGTGTGTATATATATATAGATATATATATATATATAGATATATATATATATACTGCATATACTGTATATTGCAGGGATGTGATTTGACCAAAGTGAAATTATCTGAAAATTTAGCCGGGGGTCTGGGGGCCGCTGGCACCCAGCTAGGTCCAGGGCAGTGCCCTGGTGGGGGGACAAGGGGGGCGGAGCTCATGGGTTTTCCGTGTTTTTAAGTACTTTCAATGCACTCACATGACAAAGAAATAGACAAAACAACAGCATAAATTTTCAATGTATATTGAACTATCCCATATAAAATGGCAGTTTTAGTCAACTCAAAATCAGTCACATTCAAAAACATTGGACTGCCTTTGCTTTTAAAAACTATCACTGAGAATATCATCATATCTAACTAATGTGATTACTAAGTTAACACATAAATAATGTTGAAGAGTTCAAATTTCATGAACAAATAATTGTATCATGACCAAATGAAAAGTAACTCATATTAGAGCATACCACAAATGTCTTTGTTATAGCAGAAGATGTTATCTGTCGGAGTCATGTGCATACACAATGAACTACTACTACTACTAAAAAAATAAAAAATAAAAAATAAAAAAATCGGAATTTTTTTTTTGGGGGGGGAGATAAAAAAAGCGGAATTCCGCGAATTAGCGGAAAAATCACATCCCTGATATTGGCATATATAAATTCTGTTTATAATTGAGGGTCCACTGTACATCTAAAATAAATAAAGCCACACAAAAAATAATTAATTAAAGCACAATTGTATTGTTAGCACATACACAATACATAAATACAAGTTCCCCATAAGTTTTTTTTTTTCTATTTTACAATACTATACAAATGTTTGTTTTAATTACTGACTAATCTACAAACGTCCCAACTGGACAAACATGGAAGATAAAAGTGGGCTATACAGACAAAACAACTACAAACCGCCAACTTCCTTCGTGAGGATGAAACGGCAATGCACTTCCTGTTCAGACATGCTAAAGCCTCCCGTGACCCCTTTACACAAAACATGTCGCGTTCATGTAATTCCCTCCAGCGTTTTCTTAAACTATCAGTACAGCACACAAATTAACGCACACCCGAAGGCAATATCGCTCCTTCCCCGCTGTTTAAACATTTACTCTTTTCTTTTGCTTTTGTGTCTTATCGTTGGCTGTGGGCACACGATGTGCCGAATGGGAGACGGCCTTGTGAACGGTGCGGGGCCGTAATCAACATGTCAACTGCTTGTATTTTGATAAGGAATCAATGAAATATCAGTGTCATGTAAGAGGCGAAGTTAGAAGGACGAGCGACAGGCGAGCCGGTTAGCCTTGGTGACGTCGGGAGCATAATAGCGTCGTCATGTAATAGAGTCGTCACTGAGTGACAAAAGGTGAGTCTCATGAAGGACAAACGTGCTATTACTTTTGTCAACCCAAATACGTTGGTTGAGAAATACATTGGTGTCTTGACTTCAGAGCTGCAATCAATGATAATAATCGATTCATCTGTCGATTGTTCCAGCTGTTACTTGTTATTGCTCTCTACTAGTAATCATTACAAAATGGAGGAAACTAAACTGCCAAATGAGCATGTTTATATCCTCGAATGTGGAGCAAGTCTTTGTTTTGATTCCACGTCTGTGTGAGGTGGTGCTATCTGTCCTAAGAGCCAAACGTGCACAAACAACGGCCTCCTACGCTGGTGCAAGAGGACGAAGAGGAGGAGAAGAACCACACATGAGCAGTCGGACGGGACCGAAAACAAGAAACATCTGCCCAAAGAAAGACATTTGCGGTTTCGCAAGTGCGGTTTCGCACCAAGCAGCATCGTGGATGACGTCATGCACATTGTTCCTTTGACATTCATAATCTCAGTTTTTTATTTTATATTGCATAAAATGTCCAATACTTCAGAACTGATAAGCTTTATTCATTCACAGCTTCTTCTTTTTTTTTTATTATATATACAGTATATACATTTATTGTGTAATTATTTTAAAGTATTTTTTAATCCTACCGAGGTGCCTAATGTCAAACCAATAATAAACAAAGATTATTTTTGTTTTAGATTTGATACAAATCACATACTTTAGCTTTGCCTCAAGGACTCATAGCTTTATGCTAGCACATAACAACAAAGACGAGCTATGTGGTGGGTGTGATAATGCTTTGGCAACAGATATTCAAACATGTTGACAGGCAATACTCAACCATATATTCTTTATAATCTGCTAAAAGACTGACTGCAGATCACTGAGTCACTTTACTGTACAGTAGTAGTTGTGAAACTCCTCTTCGTTTGTGTCTGCATGACTACCGTATATCCCACTGAGGCCATGAAATAAAAATTGAAAATGTTTATGTTTAAATGCTTTTTTTTTGTTTTGTTTGGGCTCCGCTGTCCGGAATAAACTGTACAGTGTACAAAATGTCAAATTTTTTAAACAAACATTCTCTAAACGAACCTATTTTTTTTTTCATGCATTTACGTCAAAACATTTTTTAATAGAATTTCCCCTGCTCATTTCATTTTATATTCCTGCCTTCATCACTTACAGTGCTGTCTCTCCACTATGTATTAAAATATTTTTTATACAGTAAATTTTGCACATTTATTGATCATACTTTTTTCTTGCTTGCTCCCATCACTTACATGTATGTAACTGTATATCAATTACAACACACTCATACAGTAGAAAACAATAAATCCACCATATCACTTATAAGAAGGCATTTTATCTCAATTATGATTATCATCTTGCTTGTGAATGTAGATTTCTGCAAGACATAATACGAAAGGCTAAATAGCTAACCGCGTCCTTTCCTCCATTTATTTGCACGTGCTTAGTACACTTGAACCACTTACTGCCGTGTCTGTCAGTTGTGTCCCGGGTCAGAGGTGAGAAGGGCGTATACAGGTGACCTGCAACCCGATGCCCGCCGCCACGGGTAGAGAGTGTGCCGCGTCGCGGTCATCGAACATGACTGAACATGACCTGGAGAATCCAGAAGGCGTGCCTTGTAAAAACTGTCGACGGTTTAGTGTAAAATAACAATGATTTGTTGCTTTGTACTGTCTGGGGGAGATTTGCTATTCAGAAGGATGCCCAAGGTTAGAAAAACACAGCGGCCGCTTACTCTCTGCCATCTCTGTCGTTGTCTCACTGGGGGAAACAAAAACAATGACGTTAGCGGCTTGGTTAGCGTAGGCAAAAGGTCATTAGTGTTTACCTGTTGCACGTCGTTCGCCGGCGGGTTGCTTTGGCCTGCTCGACGCTGTTGGGGGAAAGTAGTACTGTTTTAAAATGCAATTTTAAAAAAATGCAAATAAACTGGTTTTATAAAGTGTAATAACATTTTTCAATAAATTAATTCACCAATTATTTAATGAGAAATTAAGTAAAAACATGCAGAATACTTTTCTTTTTTTACGTCAAAATGAATGCCAACTTTGCCCATCCCTCCTTTAAACCCTGGCATGTACAATTAGTACAGGTTTTATAAAGGGGATAGTTTGTCCTATGGGAAAAAATGTTTTAGGTTGTCTATCGTGTTTGATTTTATGGCATTTTGCAAAGCAGTCATTCTGCTAAGCTGACATTCCCCCCCGCCCACTTTCATACAATGACTTCCTCTTACTTCTACTTTGGCACATCACATGTTTTTTTTTGTGACCCCGGCTAGCCTGGGAACAAAGCTAATCCTCCTAGCGTATGGAGGGAGGGGGACGTACAATGCCGGTTTGTGCGTTCTCGCCGGTGCGGACCTCCTCCTGAGGGCGGCGTTGTCGGTGTGTGGTCCTCCAAGGCTCTGTGAGAACCGGTCCCGGGTGTGGCTCTCCTGCATGGGGAGAGATCTTTTAATGCTCAGATTACTTCACGTACAAAAGATCTGATAGATAGATGGATAGATAGATAGATTTACAAGCTACACTCAAAAAACTCATCTGAAATCACCTTTCCCCATTGAAATGAATGGAAAGGCCATTAATCTGTTACAACCTCACAAAAAAAAGACAAAAATGATGGATTTCCCCCCTGTTTAAAAAAAATAACACCTTACAGTATTTGGCTTTTTTAAAACATACAGTAACAACACAGAACACACTCAGATTCGTGGCAACTAAGCTACAGTAATATTTTTTTTTGCAGAGGACAAAGAATATATGCCTGGGAGTATCGTACGCTCTGGTTGCATGTGTTGCTTCCCTTTTTGTTCAAATATCTGTTGTTTAAAGGTTTATGATTACCGCAACTTCGATGCTAGCTCCATCAGGCTGTCTGAAGATAGAGGAAATTACTGCACATGATTTATGACATCGAGCAGATGTGTTGAGTCATGCGTTGGCTAAGAGCAGGCAGATGCAGAGCGTTACCGTAATCCGGGCGTTGCGGGCGTCCCGCATGGAAGGACGGGGATCAGCGAGTGCAACAGTTGGGATCAGGGAGTCCAATCCAGGTGGAGTTACATTTTCACCTTGGAATTCCTACAGAGGAGGGAAAAAAAAACGCACACCGTGTTTCTCACTACGTCCAGTGGAGAGATGGGAGAGGGTTTATTTATATACAGTGTTTATTTTACAGTACCCCGACGAGGGTGAGGCCTCACTATTATGTGATATACTGTATAAGCCCAAAGCATCTCAACGTATCAAAGAGGGGTGGGGTTGTTCTCCCTGTGAACCTACAGCTGGTCCGTAAATTAACTGATGTATCTTAAGGAACTTTATGATTCCAATCATATGATGTTCATCATTTTTTTTTTACAGAAATGCTCATTTGGGTGAATTCCCTTAAGGAAGTGGTCATAGAACTGTGAAAGTCCTGGAATTCACCCGAAATAGCTGCTTCAAACCAAAATGGCTGACATTCGGTTCAATTTCAATTACACCCGGTTATGGTAGACAACCAGCAAATTTGATGATTTATGAATTTTGAGTATATAGTCGAATTCTCAAAGTATTTTTTAAAAATTTTATTAATTTGTTTTTTTCACATGTTTTTGGGTCCTTTTTTCACCATTTATTTAGTTTTTTAAAATTGAGTTAGTTTGAATTAGTTTTTAGAGCAAATTAGTTACTTAGTTTTATTTATTTTTAAACTTTTAGTTCAGGTTTAATTACTTTTTGTCTTTTTTTTTTTAAATATATAGAGTACTTGTCAAGTTCAAGATAAAAATTAAAAAAAAATCACTATAGAACTGTGTAATACAACTGTTGTCAGTAGCTGATTTTTTTGGTCACACACTCCAGAGGGCGCTATTGAGCAACTTATCTGTGCCTTAAGTTATGACCAGCGTACACTAAATTAGATCTCTACCTTCAAGTCCAGGACGTGTTTCAGTTTGAGACGGAAGAACTCCTGCTCCTTCAGCTGGATGAACTCCTGGCAGTTGGCGAAGCCCTCGGTCATCTACACAACAAAGCAAACGTCTCGAAAAAAAAGCCATTTGTAGCTGAAAGCGTGCGTGGCGGAGCGTCACCTTGTGAAGGATGGCCTCCAGCTCGCTAATCCTCTCTCTCAAATGTTTGTCCTTGGAGCGGGCGGCGTCCAGTTCGCGGGCCACTTGCCTCCTCTCCTCCCTGACCAAGGCCAGCTCCTGTGCCTGCCGCCGGCTTTCCACGTTTTGGTAGGACCGCTCCTAATGCAGTAAGGGAGCCAATGAGGTTATTGAAGTAATCATTATTTGTAGGTAAAACCCCCCAAAAAAAAAAAGCCAAATAAAGGACTCGTCTCTAATAAACACCTTGTATTCTCTGTAGTTGAATAGATAAAGATTTATTTGTTGTTATTATTTTCACATTTAGTTGTTACGGTCCGCTTGCCCAGTACTGGGTTCAAGCACCAGCAGGACATATAAAGGCATCTTCAAAAAAAAAAAAAAATTAATTAAAAAAATAAATAAATAAAAATAAATAAAGGCATCTTCTCCAATAAATATCTGGTACTCTACAGTTGAATGATGACTCTTGTGTCATTTGTTTTCGGGTGTCCTTCATTCACCTGATTCACTTTCTCCAGTGTCTCCTCCAGATGTTGGACTCGGGCCTGAAGTGCGTTCGTCTGGCCCCCTTCTAGGGTCCTCAGAGCGCCTCTGACCTGGTCCAGCTCTGTCTGGGAGCTCTTCAGCCGGCCCCGGAGTCTCAGCACGACGTTGCGGTGCTTGTCGCAGGAGCAGCTGTGGAGCGGCTGCAGCTTTTTGAGCTCCTCTGGAAAAAAATGACAAAACTAAAATGTGTAAATCCCAACCGCAGGGAGTTTAACACACACATAAAAAAAAAGGGGTTGGTCGATAAGATCAATACAATTCTTTGTTTGTTCAACACAACCAGGAAACTTTCATCTTAAGATACTTCAAGAGCCGTTTTTTTTTTTTTTTTTTCAAAGGCCAGTGGGTCCCCACTATCCACGGGGGATATCGACGGGCCCGGCCCATGAATAGCATAATAATAGGGGAGGATCCAGAAAACTAATATTTCTTGATTATTTCAAATAAATGAGTTACCTGATTATTTAATGAGATAAATGAACTCAAATGATTAGATCTTCATCCAGCCTACTTGCCAAGTCATGGTCGGAGAAACTCACGAGTGGGGCGGTTATGACGATCCACACATTTTGGGAAATAAGTCATCTCACATAAGATTCACATGATTGCGTAATTTCACAACCAAACGATCTGGATGCAAGCCATTAAAACGACGTTTCAACCTCGCTGCTTCACAGCGCATTCGGCGGCTGTTGGTGATGAACCCACCAGTGATGGCAAGCCGCTGCTTCTCATGCTCAACCCGGAGCTGCTGCATCTGGGTGCCGAGGAGGTGGTTCTCCCGCTGAAGATTGTTGATAGTCAGGTTGCTGTTCTCCAGCTGAAACCGGAGCATCTCCACCAGATTGTCTCTGTCCTCCAGTTCAAGCCTCATGCTCTTTTTTTCGGTCCCACGTTGTCTCTGAGCTTCTTCCAGGAGACAAAGGGGCTGGAAATTGAGATTTTAAGCAGCTGTCAAACACACAGCAAAATGCGGCAGCTGCCGACCAAAATGGATGAATGAATACATTAATGTCAGTATTTATCTTCACTGATCAGCTGGGAGAAATTGTATCTTTCTGAATATCTCTTAAAAAGTGATTAATTGTGCAGGTGTACTCCATGCCACCCCTAAACCTTTTCAGGTTACCTGTTTAGTCTCTTGCTCACTTTCCTCCGGCCGAGCATGTTCCCGCTCTCCTCCCCGGGTCTGCGCCTCCTCCTGGGACCCCGTCAGGTCACTCTTCTTCTGGAGGAAACACAGTGGGGCTCACCACATGGAACCATTTTCATCACAACAACTTATCTTTACAGCCTGACTGGGTTGACTGCAGTTCACTGACCAGCTGCTGCTGCTGCAACGATGTCCTGAAAATACATTTTTAATTTGATTTAAAATGCTGACTCAGCAGGGGCGGGAAAAAAAGTCATAAACCTTCACATTTACCAGAGAAGATCCAGCTTGGTGCTGATGCGAAGCCCGCTTTCTTTGGATGAGCGGAGTTTGTGGTTCAACATCGCCACCTCCTGGCCAACACTTGTAATCAGCTCTTCCATTCTAACAGGTCAGGAGAGTCATTTTTATGTAATTTAATCCCTGCCGTTAATAGTGGTTATATAAAGTCTACACACCCCAGTTTAAATGTCATGTTGTTTTTAGATATATAATTTTTTTTAGACAAGATTAAAAAAAAATCCTTAACTTTTTCCACAATTAATGTGATCTACATTATAACCTGCACTACTCAATTGGATGTCAATTTTCAATTCTCAATTGTCAAGAAAAGCCTATTAAAACACCTGAACATTATTTGGGGTTACTCAGAGACAATTAAAATTGTGACAGGTGTATGACGACTCCTATTTGACATGAGTTTATTTGTGAAATCTATAAACAGCCACATTAACAGTTATAAGAGCGTACACTTGCCATTATCTCAGTTGTTTATTTTTACTTGTCCTCTCTTGTAAGACCCCCCCCCAATGGCGTTGTAGAGGTTATAGGTCACATTAGTGGTGGACTTTTTTTATTTTTATTATCTCTTAATATCACCCAAAAAAATGGCATTTGAACAGGGGTGTGTAGACTTTTACATGCACTGTATGTAAATATTATAGGTTGACATTTACCTGACATCCTGTTCATCCCTCGGGTCTCTACACCTTATTATATCTTCCACTGGCTGCTGAAACAGAAAAATCAGACGGAGTGCAACCTCTTAAGTCTAACGACCCTACTAGTTTATTTTAATGTGGAAATTGACAAACATTCTGGGGAAACGTTTACGTTCTAGTTGTTGTTTTGTTCATGATTTTGCCTTTTAACTTTGACAATTTGTCATTTGATTGAGTTTTAAGTTTAACCTGAGAAACGTAAGCGCACTTGTCTACAATGAGACACTTATTTTATTCTCTGATGGACTTTGAATCAATTGAAAAATACTGATGCTATTATATGCCGGTAAAACAAGTAGCAAAATTCTTTCTCTCTACAGACCTCACTAATAAGCATGACATCCTCAGTTTCCTGGGCCTTCATTCTGATGGTTCTGACATCCCTCTGACATTGCCGATGGGATGAATTGCCCAAAGATGCATCTGCTAAAGAAGAAAGCAGGTTTACAATAATCAAGAATAACAGTGTTTCATTCCATTCATTTATTTCGTACAAATGTGTTTGCATGTGTAGCCAAACTTCTCCAAGGCGGCTTTGGTTGCATGTTCCACCTCCTCCTGCAGCCTCTGGTTTTCCTCGGTGCACCTCTCTAGCTCCTCACTGGTTCAAACAAGAAACGTGAATTTCACAGCAAGCGGCAGTTTGGTAGAGAGTCAACAATTCCTTAAAAAGTGGTCAAGGGGGTCCCAATAAAAACAACTTGTCGCACACCGAACCCTATCACTCAGTCTCAATTTTTTGGGGGGTGTTATCAGTCTGAAAGGTGTTATTTATTAAAAAATGATTATTTATTATAAATAGAGTAATGCATTCAGAGCAATTTAAAGCTATTTCCCTTTCACCACTCATTGTTTCAGTTTGGTGACAATTTTGTTTGGTGGTGTGCCATGATATTTTTCTAATGTAAATTATGTGCCAGCCTTAGCAAAGTAAAAGTTGGTAAACACTTATACAATTTTAAATGAATAGCTCAATGCAAGCAAGTGTCAATGAAAACAGGTACAACAAAAATCGCCACCTCAACTCCTCCAACGCCAGACTGTTGAACCTCAGCCCAGAAACGTCCTGAGTGGCTGGAAAACAAGTTTCACACAATGAAATGTTGATAAAACAATTCTGTTGCAGCTAGGCTAACATTAGCCAAGCCAGCTAACGGCACTCACTGGGCAACAACTTACGAGCTATTGTATTCTCGCGATGTAAGTCCATCACGTCATGCCACGATGCTATGACACACGTATGTTTAATATGTAAAACATGAGGTTTTAACTTGTATATTTTTGTGCTCAATGTCGCTTAACTGGAAGTAACAACAACATCCGGCGCCAAGTTTGACATTGCCATGGGAACTACATTAAAGGCGTCTTCATAGTTGCGGCCTTTGACAATCAGTGTTCCCAAATACATTTAGTTAAATATGATATATATTTATATATTTTTTTAATCGAAAGACAATACAGTAACATCAATAAACAATTAAGTAAAACTCCTACCGGGCACTTTTTAAATAATCTTCTCTTGGGTAAAGTGACTCGTCTCAAGGCATTCACAAACTATACCGCCACCTTGTGCCAGAAACCGGACCAACGATTTGCTGCTGAGAACCGAGGTTTCTTCAGATCATAACGCATAATCTTTTTTCCCCCACCTTGCATGACAATAGCAGCCAGCCAAACCATTGAAGCCAAATTGATGGTAATCTTTAGGAGTTAATATCGCCATGTCTTGTTAAGTGGTAAACTACACTCACGTTCACGATATATTAAAATGGTAAAAGGAAAGAATTCCATCAGCTAATGATGTATTTCATCACGGAAAAAAACCTTCATGAATTATACTTTTTTTTTAACTTTAAAAAAAAGTTTTCATGCGGCAAAAATTAGAGTTCACTACCTTTTCTGTTTTTGTCACCGTGGTGCATGATGGGTATCGTAGTTGACCAACCTATCAGCGGTTGTTTATCTCGTCCGGGCAATCCTTCTCGCGTAACGGCTTTAATGTTTTTACTACCGTAATGAACTTTTTAACGATGCACGTGTATTCTTGAATGTTTACACTTGGAGGTGCTTCCTTATCTGAGGTAGATAATTGAACCTTTTTGCAATTCGACGACCTTTGAAACTTTGTTTACAATGCAGGTATATTATATTCATTCATTTTGACTTTGTTTACGCTGTTGTTTCTGTAATGCACATGATATTATGTGGTTAACAATGTACGTAGCGGATGTTTTTTTTTTTGTGGGGTGGTCGTACAGTGATACATGACACCCAGCAGGAGTGGCCTGCTCGGAGACATTAAAGCGCTGCTCCAGCCCTCATGCACACGTACACACACTTGTTATGTGTTTCGCATGAATCTTAGCGCTCGAAAAGCATGTTCTTTTCCAGGATGAGGGACCATGGAGGACTGGACAAGGCCCTGGTGAAGGAGCTGAAGTCCTGCTGTGCAAGAGAGGGCAACTTCCTTCCCAGCAAAACTGGTTTGAAGATGTTTGCGTCTTCTGAGGTAACCCACTGACCCTTTTTTTTGCTCTTTGCAATGTTTACCCTCCAGAGAAATGCAATAATAACCTCAAATATTTAGAGCAGCGTGTCGGCCAAATGCAGAGACGCCCGAGTGGAGGAGTTGTGGGGTCTGACCAGCTTCTTTGGCTACAGCACGCAAACGTTTGTCCGAGCTGTCAATCTGTTTGATCGATTTCTCACAGTTGTGAAGGTAAGATGGTCAACAACACATTGGAAGCATTGGAAACAGAATTCATCTGAAACCAGAGTCAAACTATTTGGCCCACCAAAACCCAAAACTAATTGCACAGATGATGTACCAAGTCCCTTTTATTATTATTTTTTTACAATTTTGATATAAATCATTCTTAGCTGTCAAACAAGTGTAAAAAGACGTTAAACACTACTGTTCGCTTCTGTTTGCACTTGAGCGACAAAACAGAATATTTTTTTTTAATTATATATTATATATAGAATCAATGATAACAATTATTTTAAAAACTCAATTGAAAATATAACTTAATTAAATATGGTGATTTGAGAATCCAAATATTAGGAACCGGTTTGTCCAACAAAAACAACAGTCCAACTGGCTTGTGAGGTATTCTACGAAGTATTTTATTGACTTCCAAGGAAGTTAACACAGAGATGCAAGAAAGTCTGAGTGATCCATTGCAGAGTTCGAGAAATTCAGAGTCAGTCAATATCTCAACAGACTCTGTTAACCTAATCTGTTTGAATGCTAAATCTGACTTTGACCACTCTCCACCGACATTATTTCAAATGGACGGTGCAGAAAATGCACAAACATAAACTTATTGTGATTAGCTACTGATTTGGTCCATGATATGTCAGAAAATAGGCAAAAATGTTGATCATTGTTTTTCAAAGAATCAAACCAAAACATTAGGTATGGGCAAGGATCAATACCAGGTATTGGTATCAGTTCAATACCGGCCCTTATTTGTCTTTTAAAATCTGCAAAATATCGGTTGATTTAAAAAAAAAAAAAAAAAAGCATTACAAATTCAGTCATTCCTGCCCCTCAAAAATCTGCCAATTTTTCCACTCTCTCTCGTAAAGTTAATACTAAAGGACAAATTGTTGCAAAATAGTCAAATATTCTGCTTGCATTTCAATATCTTTATTGTTCTAAGCATTATTGGACCAACAATTAAGTTATTTTATTCATTGCATATTTGTTTGAACTAATCAGCCAATGAAGCGGTACTCGGAATATTCTGTTACTCGTATCTCAAGGCATAACACCTTGAGATACGAGTGTACTTCGGTTTTCACGGTGACCTACTTCCTGGAATACCGCGCTGCTTTAGCGTGCTATCACGAGACTGACTTGTCGCCTTGGTGGGGATTGTGACAGGTTCAACCCAAACACGTGCCGTGCTTGTCCGTGTGCTGCCTCCACTTGGCGGCCGGCGCGACGGAGGCGGCCAAAGACGTGGCGCCCGGCCGGGAGCTCATCCGCATCAGCCACAGCAAGTTCACCGCCTCGGACCTGCGCCGCATGGAGACCGCCGTGGCCCAGAAGCTGGCACCCGAGACCCCCGCGGTGACGGCCTTCACCTTTCTACAACTCTACTACTCGGCTTTGAGTGCCATGTGCGGCGATGAGGGGTAAGCAGACACACCCTTATTTACTTGTCTGGTGCAGAGAGAACAACCGTTTATTGTGGATACATTCCAGAGCAGAATATTCAAAGCTCATATAAAAACACAAAGAGTACAAAATACAAAAGCACAGACATCTCTGTTTTTGTGAATTGAGTGAAATTATTCATTTAAAATTTCTGGTCCCACTCACATGCATACTGGATATTCATCTTTTCTTTGTGGGAACAACGAGTATTATGGGAGTTAAGTTAGGGACCTTCTCTGCTTCTTCTTCTTCATTTCAGTACATATCAATTCCTTTTATTTATTTATTAAAGGACAGACATCCCAAGCATCATGAAGCTGGAAGCGCATCTGAAAACCTGCTTGTGTCGACTTGTTTTTTCCAAAGCAAAAGTAAGCCCTTTCGCTCTCACTTTGTCCTTACGAGAGTACCGCTGACCCACGTTTCTTCCCCGCAGTCGTCCGTGCTGGCCCTCGCTCTCGTCGCCCACGAATTTGAAAGTCTGCAGTGCGCCGCCGTGTCCAAAATGCTGCAGCAGCTTCAAAGACTCGCAAAGGTACAGCACAGTCAAATGTTGTGTGTTTGGAACATAAGGTGTCAATGTGGGCCAATAATAATATAAGCTTGTATTTCCCCAAAAATTTCTTCAATATTTTAGCTGGGGGAAAAAAATCAGGTCAACTTTTTTTCTTCGATTTTTTTCCAATACATTTTTTTTCTGAAAGTTGTTTTTAAATCTAGATGGATTCCATTTTGTTTTTTAAAAATAAATGAATCTGATTATTTTTTCTGGGTATTTTTTTTTCTTTTTTTCAAATGTTATTTTTAAAACAAATTCTGACATATTTCATATTTTCGACCCCACATTTAGTTTTCAAAGTTTTTTCCAATGTTTTTATTTCATATATTCCCCCAAATTCTAAATGTTGTTCAACATTTTTATCAACATTTGTCCAATGTCCTTTTTTTTCAAGAATGTTTAAAAATATTTTGTCTTTTTTCACTGATTCTCTTTTTAACATGTATTTTTTCATATTTTGAACATAGACTACTTTTCAAAATCACATACATTTCATTCATTTTCAACAAAAAAAATCGATGTTTTAGTGTTTTCATTTTTATATATATACTGCTAAAAAAAAAAACCAAAGAAACAAAGTGTTCCCTTGTTTTGAGCAGAGTATATGAAAAAAAATCTAATATATTTGTCAATATTTTTCCAAATAACTATGTATTACGTAATGTTTAAAAATATATATATTTTTGCAATATTTTTTTCCCTGCTAGATTCAGTGATCTACAAAATAACTTGTGCCCCAGTGTGCATTTAATGTACATTGTCTTTCTTGCGCAGGTGGGTGACGGCGATCTGTGCCATTGGCGGCACCTGGTGGCCATACGCATGACAGAGTATCACTCAACTCGGTGCCACAAGCCCGACAGCAGAAAGCTGGTGTGGGTGTTGTCCAGCAGGACAGCACAGCGTCTGCACATCGCCCACTGCGCCACCCCCCGCCTGCCCACAATACCCGAGGACACTTGGGACCACACACTAAGGTCAACAGGACATTTTTTTACTAATTACATGCCGATAGGTCAGGCTTTTTGTCTAAATAAGATAATATGGTTTGAGTTAGACATGGTTTCTAAAAATAAATTTAAAAAACTCACCTATTTGCATTTTTGTGGCAGTGAGGAGGACACGAGTAGCGGTGAAGACAGCCCATGCGGCTCTCTGGGCAGCGTTGGTGAAGGGTCCTTCTTCCCCTCCTCTTATTTGTGATGCGGTTCGACATGTTTTTTTATTTGACTTGCTTCACGCTTGGCGAATATATCTCAGCTATGCAAAAAACAAACATTACAATATTTTTGGCAGCTTTCTTGGTGGCTGTGTTGCAAGACACATGTGGGAAATATTTTGTTTTTTTAATTGCTGTTGACTGAGCGAACATGCAGTAGTAGCATGATGTAATATAATGCAGTCTGTGTTGTAATGTGACCATTTAATGTGAAAATTCCAGCTTGCTCTGCCGCTGTGTTATTAGGAAGCTTTTATTTTTTTACTGTTTACTAAAATAATTTTGCTAAAAAAAAATATGAACACCTGAAAATAGGTGAGGGAAAATGTTTTATGTACCGTACAGTATTTGAATGTATCACAAATTAGATTGTTCTAAAAATTAAAAATGACACTTGTAATGCAGTTTTATTTTATTTTTATTTTTTTGCAATGGTTCTCAAAATTAGTACCACTCAAAAAAAAAAATCCTATAAATATAGGATTTCTTTCCCGCACTACCACTAGAGGGGCCTCGCGCGCCATTAGTGGTGGCACACTTCAAGAACCTACTCTTGACTTTAGCCACATTAGCCGAATAGGTCTTCACTATAGGCCTACAGTAAAAATATGTTTGTTTGTTTCAATATTTCTATTGTACTTTTATTCCGATTTTACATTTTTGATAGCTAATGCAAAATGATTGTACGTCACGATTAGCGTCATCTCAATCCTTCTAAATAAAGTGTATGTGTTACGTTTGATCTTTTAAAATTGGTATTATTCAACATCATATGAGCAATTGGCTGGCAACCGGTTCAGGGTCTACCCCGCCTACTGCCCTGTGGGATAGGCTCCCGCACCCGCACCCCCCCCCCCCCCCCCGCCACCCTTGTGAGGACAAGCGGTTAAGAAAAAGGATGGATGCATTGATTATATGAGCATTTGTGGGTTAAATATGTGGAGGCTTTCCCCTACCCCCCTCATTATTTTTACTCTCTCAGGCAGCAAAATCTCCCTATAAATCGTGATTAATGCGCAAAAGTCCCCCTACACACACACACACACACACACACACACACACACACTTCCATTATGTTATTGGACTAGCTTTCCTGCGCGTGCGTGTGTTGTGCGCGCGCGCACTCTGGCTCCATCTCCTTGATGAAGCCTGCAGGAGGAGGAAGAGGAGGAGGAGGAGGAGGAAGGCAGTACTAAGGGGGGAATGACAACCAACCGAGCTCCATCCCCACCACTGTCATCCTCACCATGCATCCGAAAAAAGACTCCCGCAGCCGGCCATGAACCGCCGCGGAGCGCCGGGGCACCAGTGTAAGAAGAAGCAAAAGCTGCCGCGACGGCGGTGATGCGGACGCTGGGCCGGACGACGACCACCATCACGACGACGACGACGACCGCCGAGTGAGGCCGCTCCCCCCTTGCCAAGATGGTCCGCGTGGCCCGCGCCCTCGGTCTGATCATCCTTTGCGTGGCGGTGCTCATCCTGTCGCTCATCAGCTACGTGTCCCTGCGCAAGGACAGCCTCTTCGGGACGCCCGTCGGGGGCCCCAGGATCATGTTCCACGCGGGCTTCCGGTGAGTGATGAGCGGGGATGTGCGTGGGGAAAGGTGCGGTCAGGTGGGAGGGTGGTGGGGCGAGGGCGTGGGGATGTTTGTACACGGTCGCCTTATGTATGCCTGTCAGTCAGAGTGCAGGTGGAACTTTAGTGTATAATGTTACTGAATAGTCAAGAGATTTTTATATGATTACGTTTGTTCTGACTGTTTCAAAATGGCTTGTTGTTTTCCATGATTGATTGCACGCGATGTGGTATGCTTTGGCTCATGAGTACTTACTTTATAGCGCCATTCTGTGATAGAGAAGTTGTTTGATGTGGTATGCTTTGATCACCACATGTACTTTGGCTAGCATGCATTATGTTGACTGTTGAGATGTGGTATACTGTACTGTATGATTGAAAATATTAGGAAAAAAATGCTGGATTATTTATGTATTATTATTATTTTTGATTTTTTTGTCTGTGTATGTTTTGGAAAACTGTAAACAAAAATATTGAGGGGGGAAAAGAAAAAGCACTGGCTAGATTTTTAAAGACAGCTCTTGCACTGGATCTCATTAGACTGTTTCAAAAATACTACAAACGGGTTAGTCTTAGAGGTGGCGGGAAATGAGGACGGAACCAAAACAATTACACACCAACATGTGTCCTCATCAGATCGCAGTTCGCCATGAATTTCCTGGACCCTTCCTTCATCCCGCTGACCAACGCCCTAAACGAGGAACTACAAGGGAAGCCGTCCAAGTGGAAGTTCAACAAGACTGCCTTTTTCCAGCAGAGGTAAGATAAAGACGTTTTGTGTCGGTGGGGGCCGTTTTGATGTGGCCTTGTTCACTGAGGCCAAAGGAAATGAGAAAGATGTGAGAGAATTCCCAGACTGGAAGAATCATGGGGACATTCCGGCTTTAGACCTGTCTGGGAGGGATGCCCCTTGGAGTGATGTTTGCTTTCATGTGGGATAAAACAAAAGTATCGGAAAAGTGAGGCCAATCGCTTTACTTTAGCTGCAGAGGGAAAAACATTTGAGTTTGGAGGTATTCACATAAATAGTGATGCCTTGAGTTATGGGTTTCAATTATGTTGTCACCACGCTTGTATCTCAAATCATCTTTTCTTATTGAAATGAATGGAAATATTCTTAATCCGTTCCAGCCTCCCCCCCCAAAATATTTTTTTTATATCTGAAAAATATCACTCTTTCATATTGTTCCTTGTCAAAACATACTCTAATGACATCATTAAATAGATGGGAAATAATTAAACTGTTTTAGACCCTTTTTTTTTGCTTAACTTTGAATTGCATTATGCTAGTCTTTCTGTTGTGCAAACCTTGGCCACCTGGGGGCAGTAAAATACAGAGATAGATACGCACATGAAGAAGAGTTTCACAACTGATTCAGTAAGATGCAGTAATATTAGTCGATCTTTGCAATGATTCTCACTGTTTACACATTTTTGGGCAAAGTGGAAAGAGATAAAATGCTCACCTGGAGGGAACCAATAAACTCAAGCGTCTGTACTTCTGTGTCAGGAAGGACATCTTCAACTTCATCGACATTCCGCACAACTTCTCTCTGACCAAAAGCAGCGTCCGCGTGGGCCAGCTTATGCACTTCGACTACTCCAGCCACAAGTACGTGTTCTCCATCAGCAACAACTTCAAGTCCCTGCTGCCCGACGCCTCGCCCATCCTGGACAAGCATTACGGCACGTGCGCCGTGGTGGGCAACAGCGGCATCCTGACGGGCAGCCAGTGTGGCTCCGAGATCGACCGCGCCGATTTCGTCTTTCGCTGCAACTTCGCCCCGACCGAGGTGTATGCCAAGGACGTGGGCCGCAAGACCAACCTGACCACCTTCAACCCCAGCATCCTGGAGAGGTACTACAACAACCTGCTGACCATCCAGGACCGTAACAACTTCTTCCTGCACCTCAAGAAGCTAGAGGGCGCCATCTTGTGGATCCCAGCCTTCTTCTTACATACGTCGGCTACCGTCACTCGCACCCTGGTGGACTTTTTTGTGGAGCACAAAGGCCAGCTAAAGGTGGAGCTGGCCTGGCCTGGAAACATCATGCACGACGTCAACAAGTAAGACAGCAAGATTGTTAATTATGAATATACTTCTAAACAATGCTAAAAAAAAATGAGGTATGTAGCAGAAGATGGCTTTTGTAGACAACCCAGCAAAAAAAAAAATATATATATATATATATAAAAAATATGAGAATTGACAATTCCGAACATCCGGGCATTTCTGATATTTCCACAATGAAACGCATTGCAAACATATCCTTTACCCGGTGAAAACAAATGGCGTATTGTATTACTTTTGCCTGTGAGTAGCATACAAACCTGGAAGATTGTGATAGTAGTCAAATGACATTTCATTACATTTTGAAATCAAAATAATACTCACAAGTAAAATTACAACAATCCAAATTCCAATGCTCTTCAATGAGCGGAGAGATTTCACCGAATAGACCGCCATTTTGACTAGTGATGTTGTCTCGGAATGGTCAAGAGTCTCCTTTGAGAGGATTTGACCCTGTATGAGCTATGAGAAGAACTGAAAGGATTTTCAGTCCATCTCCCTAACCGCTCGGCCCCATTAATCTGTGAAATCTTTTCTAGATGCTACTATTGACATAAATGCTAGCACTAACTGAAGTAGAAGCCAAGGGGAAGTTCCAGAAAAAACGATTCAAGCCCGTTACCTTGCTTGCTTGGCCACAACAACCTGTAATATGCTTTTCCAGATGCTAACATTAGCATAAATGTTACCACTAACTAAAGTAGAAAACCTCAACATTCCGGAAAATTCCTCCATTCTTGGCCTGATTTAAACCAACGCCAGAAAATCTCAGTGACTTCGTCGTCCTAACTGCTCGGCCACAACAACCTGTAATCAAGTTTGTAGTTGCTACCATTTGCTTTTCTAGATGCTACATTAGCATACATGCTAACACTGAAGTAGAGAAGCCATGGGGAAGTTCTGGAAAATTCATCCGTTGTAATGACTCAAGCCCGTGACATTGCTTACTCGGCCACTGCAACCTTTTCCAGATGCTAACATTAGCATGAACGTTACCACCAACTAAAGTGGAAACCACTCAACATTCCGGAAAATTCCTCCATTCTTGGCCTGATTTAAACCAACGCCAGAAAATCTCAGTGAATTTCAACTTCGTCGTCCTAACTGCTCGGCCACAACAACCTGTAATCAAGTTTGTAGTTGCTACCATTTGCTTTTCTAGATGCTACATTAGCATACATGCTAACACTGAAGTAGAGAAGCTATGGGGAAGTTCTGGAAAATTCATCCGTTGTACGCCACTGCAACCTTTTCCAGATGCTAACATTAGCATGAACGTTACCACCAACTAAAGTGGAAAAGCTCAACATTCCGGAAAATTCCTCCATTCTTGGCCTGATTTAAACCAACGGCAGAAAATCTCAGTGAATTTCAACTTCGTCGTCCTAACTGCTCGGCCACAACAACCTGTAATCAAGTTTGTAGTTGCTACCATTAGCTTTTCTAGATGATACATTAGCATACATGCTAACACTGAAGTGGAGAAGTCATGGGGAAGTATAAAGGACTGCTTGGCGGCCACAACAGCCCGACAGTACTTCTAGATGATATCATTAGCATAAATGCTAGCAGTAATTGAATTTCAGGTTGTAACGTCTGCCATCTCGGCTCCTTACTTCATAACATGAGCATCTATGCGACTACAAAGAAGTAATTTCTGGGAAAATTTTCACTTGTTGGCAGGATTCCAAACTGCGCTTTGGATTTAAATGCTATCACTTAAACTGCTCTGCCCCAAATTAATATAGAGTCTCCTGAGTACTCAAACAGTGCTAGCATTGGGTAATGAGTGAAGGAAAATATTGTTTATAAAACTATTTTGTTGTCCCGTTGGACAGATACTGGAAGACAAAGAACCTTTCCCCCAAGCGCCTGAGCACCGGCATTCTCATGTACACGCTGGCGTCGGCCATGTGTGACGAGATCCACCTGTACGGCTTCTGGCCCTTCGGCTGGGACCCCAACACGGGCAAGGACCTGCCGTACCACTACTACGACAAGAAGGGCACCAAGTTCACCACAAAATGGCAAGAGACCCACCAGCTACCCAGCGAGTTCAAGCTGCTCTACCGGCTGCACCGCGACGGCGTCACCAAGCTCAGCCTGACACATTGCACGTAGAAGGGGGCCGTGACGGGGGAGGGGGGGGTCCGCGCATGACGCCGTGCCCGGATTCCGCATGCCGAGCTCTCATTTCACACGCCCGTCTCGCTCGGTGTTGGTATTGTTGTGCTAAGTATTCCAGTCAGCCGCCTCCATGACGCTCCTTCAGCATGTGGCAAACACAGTGGAACCTCCGCAAGGACAAAACTAAGCCCAACCCCCGAATTGTTCACTTCTGCCATAAGAAACAATGGAAATGGCATGACACTCATTAGCGCTCACAAAACCCACAGCAAAGTAAAACGGAACTAACAAAACTATTTTTGAACTTCGAAGGATCTACTGGAGTTGTGTTTTAAAAATTCTGGCCCAAAATTCACTGCCTAATCTCAGGGAAGGAGTTAGATCAGTGTTTTGAAATCCCATTGGAAGCGTCCGCACAGGCGTGGATTCCTCTTCAGCCACAAGATGAGTTGTCAGACAATCTGCACTACTCTTGTTTACAACACTTTTACATCAAGTGTCCCAATTCTAAACCTTTTGGATAGAAAAGTAACATTCCAAATGATAAGCCATAAATTCACAAGCAGAAATAGAGAGATCATATATAACAGTATATATATATTTACAAGCAGGATATTACTGTCGTTCTGTACCGAATATTGTGAAGTTTTAGTGTTACTTTCTAAAATACAAGACGTCTTTAACTATGTAATATAAGGAATGATGTCTTGGCATGGCCAAAATTTCATAGCGCAAGCGGGGGGAAAAAGGTAGTCCCCCCCCCACACACACCCTACAGAAAACAGTCATAATATTACGGCAATAATGTCGTAGAATAAAGCGGCAATGTCAAGATTACGGTAAAATATTACAAGAAAAAAACAAACAGGTAATTTAGCAAGAATAAAATACTGATTTGAATGGAGTGGTCTTTTTTTTAAAAACGTTTACTACTTTTCCCTGGTAAAATGTCATCACAATTTCCTTATCGTAACTTTATGACTCTTAAAAAAATCTGATGTCATCTTTGTAGCATTCTGACCTTTTTTCCTCTAAAAAAAAAAAAGACTACTCTCATAAATTACTTTTTTCTACTTTTGGCAAAACAAATGTACGCAACTTAATTTATAGAGCAGTGCAACATTTTCCTCATAAAATTACATCTTATTTGTTTTTATAATGTGACTATTTTATTAAAAAAAATATAACTTTGTCATAAAAGTGTGACATTTGTCTACAAAAATTACTTTATTCTCAAAACAATGACTATTTTGACAAAAAACACTTTATTTTCATAAGATTAGGATTTTTAATTACAATTTTTTTCTCAACCTTTTTTTCCTCGAATAAATTCAGACTTTTTGTGACAATTTGCTATAGTAACGATGCGTTAACTAGCGTGGCTAAAATCCTAAGAAACTGCAACATTTTGAACACAATTCTAGTGTTGAATTTCACTTACACCGCAACACCCTTCAACTACAGTATCTACATACGAAAAATAACTTATTATGAGAGATTTTATTGCCTCGTGCCCTTAAGCTGCATCTTGTTATGTGAGCATGCTCCACTCAGACATCACGTTGCATGCCAAAGGCACTAACAATCTTGTAGAATCCTTTTCTAGAAACTTCTTTCAACGGGGGTACCTTGCTTTGTATTGTTGACTGCGATTTTCATGAAGAATTTCCAGGAAAGTCAGCACTGTCTTTGTATAGTAAATAACATAACTACTCCTATGGAAACACATTTGAGCATGTATTCCATATCCTTGATATCCAGCTTTACACTCTTAAAACTGTTGGGTGAAACGTAACCCAGATTGGTTGAAGAGGGTGTCGAATAAATGCTCAAAGCGCTTTCCATATAATCCTGCTGTATAGTTTGAATGGGACCAAACCTCACGCAGATCTGCTTTTTTTTTTTTTTCATTTTGTTTTGGCTGTGACTTCAATTAGCAAGTCATTGATGGTCTTATTAAAGGCACATGAACGCGTGCCTCATGACTGTGCGACATGGGACCGGATGTCGTTAGCGCGCTCAGATACATTTTTTGTTTTTTGGATTACTTTCCCAAACAGAAGTGTTTTTTGTCTCCATGTAATTGATGTCACGGGTACGAGATGCTAACTGAGCCTGGACGTTTGGCTGTCAGCACATTTGGAATGTACGCCGAAAAGAATGTGTTTGAGGGGAAATAATCTTGGAATAGCTTGTAAATGCCAAATTAAAATGTCATTTAAAAAAAAAAAAGCATGAGTTACCTCCAACATGGCTGAAAACACAAGGTTTTGGCACTGAACAAAAATGACAATATTTTATTCACAAATTTCTTATATTATGTCAGTCTTTAGACAACTATTTGAGGAAATGTTATAGTTAGTCTGCTTGTGTCGAGGCCATTGGTGAAGGTCCTCACTCTGTGTGCCATTCTTGACGATTTCCCTCAAAGACATTCTTGGCATATTTAGACGAAATACGAATGTTTGTTCACGATAACAGAATCTCTGAAGATTGTAATCCAGGAATAAGCGTAAATTAATTTTTGTGTGTTCAAATCAATTACGAAAAACATAAGGGAACGGAAAATAGCGAGAAAGCTGATGTGAATGTCTCATAAATTCATATGACCAATTTGCCATCTGTCTGTACATAACACAGAAACAACATTGATCGTTTTTTTCTTGTATTTTTTGCTCTGTTGCATGACTAACACAATTACACAGCAGCGTATGGACACGTGTCATATTTGCGTTTTTATGACTCCCACTTGACATTCTAGGAAGGACATGGCCCGCTAACAATGACTGGCTGCTCCAATGAGGTATGAGACTTATTATTATTATGAATCACACTAACCCAAACCAGCTTCATTGTTTTTATTTTGTAAAAATGTGATACATTGATTTATTTATTCTTTGTTTGACAAGTTTAGGCGATTGAGAACAGTTTCGCATGGATGCACATTTTTGGAATGGTGATCTTGTTTCATCTTAGTAGCCTTGGCCGTGTTCTGCCTGGATGCAAGAGCCAATAATATTGCAGCTGGAACAAATCAAGTGGGATTCATAATAACATGACATGTTTACAAAGTCATCAATATCTGCTGGGGTTGTTTTGACCAAAACATCTGTATATTTAAATGTATTATTATATTCTATGATAAATATGTGCCTGCAGATTCAAGTCATCAATGCCTCCATATGTCTAATAAAAAACTATTTTTTTTCTTCCAAATGAACCAAACAATGAGATCTACCCTTTTTTTTTTAAAGAAATATGCAAAATATATAAAAGAATTTTCATGCTGAAAAATGTGCTAATTGTATTTTCCAAGATGCTAACCAGTTAGTGTTAATTAATGCTTTTTTTATGATCCAAAAAAGGCAGGTTAATGTGAATATTATCAGAGAAAACCAACATAGAATAGCACTAGCCTTAGCCATGATGCTAACTATCTCTATTATCTACAAAGTTATGAACTGTAATAGTTCAACAACATGCCATAATCTAAACACTTATCTAAATGCAAAACTAGCTGTCTCATTGTGAGAATTTTTTTTAATGTTTATTTTTTATTTTTGTTAGGGTTTGGTAAATGCTTTCACTTTTTGTCATCTATCAATAATTCAGGGTCATTATTATTCATTTTTTATCTTGAGATTAATTAAGTATTAGCCTTAGTCACAATGGTAACAAGCTCTTGTAGCTAAGAAGCTAATTGTCTGCCAATGCTATTTGGTGTAGCGATTACAGTTGAATTCAAACAGTTAGATAGCTAACTGTAGTTGGTTGTTTTTCTCCCCAAGATGCTAAGTAGTTAGCGTTGGCAACTTTTAGTTTTTTGTCATTTTGTCATCTATGTAAATATCGCAAGAACAAACAAACTAACATTCAAATGTATTCGCCTTCATTTGAGCCAAGATACTAACTAGCATTTGTAGCTACATGCTATGAAGCTAATAGCCCAATAATGCTAGTCACCCACTAAGACTAGAATAGGCTCCAGCTAAAACACTTTCCTAATGAGTATAAGTGCTACAGAAAATTGATGCATGTTGATAAATTCATGTTTATTTTTGTTTTTATTTAACTGAAATTTTACGGTAAAAAATAGACTGTAACTTTATTTAGGTACACCCAAACCAGCCAATGAGCTACAATACTCAGCTCTTGTATTTTCTCTCATTGGACTCATGTACCTAATAAAGTGTCAGCAGGCGCACCTCCTCCAGAGGGCGACCTCCTGCGTCGCCCCTGCCACGCTACCGCCACCATTGTGCTCGGGCACCGGCGCACTCTGCTCCATCCGCTTCATCACCATCTCCAGCAGAGACTGCACCGCCTTGTCCACACCCATGCCCGTCACTGCACTCGTCTCAAAGTAGGGGATGCTGGCGGGAAAACATTGGGATTTTTATCAATTAAAACTAAAGTCTGACTGAAATTATTATATGCCCCTCTAAAAAGATTTATAATTGCCTATATATCATTTCAAACTCATTTTACAACATCGCCCCAAAAAAATGCACAGTATTGACAATGACTATCTAGCCAGCTATCTGCTAAAACATAGCTCTCTAGCACACCCTTGTGGTAAGTTTATATAATACTCTTGATATCCATAAATTTCCATGTACTGTACTACAAGTGGTACGTTCTTCGTCCTCACTGGTAAGACAATTCAGCACATTAGTTAAATGACTGTGTCTTACTAGTAACATTTGATCCTAATCAAATGAATGCTTTATGGAATGCTTTGGCACACTAGTAGGATAACTATTAACTACATTCTACTAATGAGGCAAAACTACATATTAGTTGTGGGCAACTGCATGCTAATAGTACTTATATATAATCAACACTGAGTTCAAGAAATGTCTGTGACAGATGCATTTACAAGACCGACCCGTATCTGTCAGCCAGATCTAGGGCCTGCCTGGCGTTCACGTCCCTGATGCTCCGGAGGTCGGCCTTGGTGCCCACCAGGACCACGTCGGGATTGTCGCAGTATGCGTTGGCTTGGAGTTGACCTGAGGAGAGTGGCGTTCGACGGCGACGTGAGGCAGGGTCGGGCAAGACAGTAAAACAGTAACTAGTGGAACAGGTAAAGAAAAAAAACATTTTTTTGCGTTGCTCTGTATGTAGCCTGTCGATTCTGAATCAACCGCGCTGGATGCTATCAAGTAGCAAACGCCATTAATGACTTCATTGCTTTGCGAAGGAGTCACTGTCACAAAACGTGCTTTGATGTCCTGTTGTGAGTTGCTCTGCAGCCCATTTAGGCAGCTAGGTTCTTAATTAACTGAGCTGGTTGCTCAACACCGAAACTAGCCAAGATCAACGAAACCTTGTGTCTTAAAGAAGAAAAACAAAAGACCAATTAACATAGTTAATTGACTCAGAACATTGTTAATGACTATTACAGTTAGATTAGCTGTAGTCACTTAAAATACACATGCTTTTAAACTTCCTGTTTTAAGCTTCTCTGCAGCCCGTTTAGGCGGAAGTCAATTCTGAATTAAATTTGAATGAACAAAAAAACAAAATAAAATTACGCCATTGCTTTGAGACAAAGTCACTACCACAAAACCTGTGCTTTTATGTCCTGTTCTGAGCTACTCCACAGCCCGTTTTGGCAGCTTGCTGCTTCTGTATTAACCGCGCTGTTTGCACTCAGGTATTGAAAGCCATTATTGACACCATTGCCTTGAGAACGAGCAATATTTATATGAAGAAAAAAAAACAAACGTGGATCTCCCCAAGATGTTCCCACACAGTTGGAAGCGTACAATTGTCCCAAATGTGTTGATAAGATAAAAAATAAAGGAAATTTAGGCATGATCAGATTCAAAGGCACTGATTAAGAGGTATCACTTAATACTTATGTCCATATAGCGGGCGTGTGTTGCCACATACTCATCCAGTTCCTGACATTGAGGAAGCTTTGGTGATTGGTCAGGTCAAACATGAGCAGGAAGCCCATGGCATCTCGGAAGAAGGCTGTCGTAAGGCTGCGAAATCTGAAAAGAAAAGAACAAAAGTTTGAGTCATTATTTTTACCTATTTGACATTTATTCCATTTTATTTGAAATTTTACTTTGATGGATTATTTCAAATGTAGTTGTTAATTTTGGCACATTCATTCTTTCATATTTTATTAAATAATTAATTTGGAATTTTGTATGCAATTCTAATTTGTCAAAATTCAATTAAGTAAAATATTTAAAATCTACTTTTAATAAATTAAATGCAACTCAATATGTAATTTTACACTTAAGTGATACATTTTGATTCAATGTGTTTATCACATTTTGAATTCATCAAATGTAATTACAAAAATTTACTATTAAAATATGTTCAGTTTATGTAATCTATTAAGCTTAATGTTGTTTTGATCAATATGATGTATATTTAATTTATTAAAATTAAATATTTAAATTCAATGCATTGTTTTAATATCAAATTAAATTCAGTTTCACTTACAATTCATTCTTGCTCTTTATTGTTTGTAATTTATTGAATATTGAATTCAACATTTAATTTCAAACTGAATATTTCTTTCTTTTTTTAAATATTCTGATTCAAGAAATGTCCCTCCATTTTCGTTGCCATTAAATTCTCTTCACTTCAACTGAATGTGGCTGTGGAAAAATGCACAGCAGGCTGTAAATACATATTCCTCATCTATTTCTTCTTTTCCCGAACAGGCACCACAACGAGATGAAGTGTGATATTCCAGATTAATATGTACCTCTCTTGTCCGGCCGTATCCCACAGCTGAAGATGAACTCTGAAGTTCTTCTCTGTTGTCCCATCGGAATTAGTCCCTGTGTACATCTGATGGATTAAAAAAAAAAAAAAAAATTAAGTATTAAAATATAAAAATAAATGTGTTTTTTTTTATACTGGCAGGACCTGATATTTTAAAAAAATGTATACAGTAAAATAAGCAAAAATCTTTTCAAAATATATAAATAAAATTACTGTCTGAGCGAAATAAACTTTTATTGAACACACGAGGCAGTAATGGCGTTACTCACCAGCCGTTTTTCCCGGAAGTCAATACCCACTGTGGAGGCGAACTTGCGGTTGAACTTGTTGTCGGTGTACCTGTACAGGAAGGTGGTCTTGCCCACGCCCGAGTCACCAAGTGCCAGCAGCTTGATCAGATAGTCGTAGTCCCACTCGGCCATGGTGCTACTCAGCCTGTCATGAGGGGGGGGGGGGAGAAAAAAGGTTGAAGTGGGCTTAACGCAGCGTCTTAATGCTACGGTCAGAGCGCGACGAACACATGACTCGGTCTGAGCTCCGCATGAGTAGTCAAAGGAGTTATTACTTCTCCTGTTTTCGGAGACACAGCCCCTTTTATGGAATGCACGTCGGCACTTCCTGATGAGCCCACGAACACGGCGTGGCCAATCAAATTTGGCTGAGAGGCCCACAGGGCAATAAAAAACAGAGGAAAGTGTTGTTGTGTTATAGCATTTAACAAGTGGGCATCCCTATGATGAAAGCTAGCCCTTTCCAAAGCAAGGAACCGTAGCTAATTTGTAGCAGCAGCAGCAGAATGATCATATTGATAATGCGAAAATTATAATAAAATGTTATGTCATTTTTATCTTATATTTATTTAAATGTACTAATGTAAAAAAAAAAAAAAAAAAGTTTTATAAATAATAAATAAATGTTTGGCCATGTAAAATTCACAAAATGAGCCGCGATTGGTGGTTACCTCTGCCCTGAGCAAAATGTCATTTTCAGCCGACAACAAGTGGCAAAAACAGGTCGATTTTGCTGCCTAATTCATAATCCACATTAACCCCAACATTAATCAGAATAACGTGTTCAGACTGCAAAATATTTATTGTAAAGAAAATTTGGACTTGAATTCCCCTTCAACATGGAGGCGTGAGAACAACTTCCAGCATTGCTTTCAATGTTTTGGTGAGCAAGAAATGTTACAATTAAGAAACTCAAGAGGAGCTCCAAGAATTTGTGGCAATTTCAAAGATTTTGTTCTTTAACTGACCAGTACCCACATATACAGTATTTATCAGTTCAAAAGCCATCTTCTTCACACAACTTACTATTTTCTGCTCCTCTACATTGCTTTTCAACACTGTCTGGTTTCTCCAACGTTTGTCGCCTTTTGATGACCTATATGTCGGATTAGCGCGACATGAGCAACCACAGTGCAGTTGCACAGACACATTTTTTGATTTAAATCTGCATACGAAAGAGGCCCGGGTCAGATTTTGAAAAAAGAAAAGAAAAGGGAATTGCACTGTTCACATTGACATGGGAGAAAAAAAAATCTACTACATACCAAATTAGGACAAAACTAACCTGCAGTATGAACATAGCTTTAGACAGAAAATTATCCAGCCGAGGTTCTTTTTTTTTTAAGTTAATAAATCACACACAACAAAAAATAAATCACAGATGACAGAAATCATCTGTGATTATTAAATGTTTTAAAAACATAATTTGACATTAATCTCGTAGACAGTAAAGTAGATGAATAAAATCCCTTGAACACTTTGTATTTAATTTTATGGAATTTTCCGGGTTAAATTGTAACTGTCCTTTGGGCCAATGAGGAAAATCGGCATACTACACTGGACCACCCACACCCAAACAAGTGCTACGTGACGGACTCGGATGCAAACTCACCATTTGCACTAATTCTCTTGTCGGTAAGAGTTTCATCAAAGTCATAAATCCTCATTTATGAGAAGCAAAAGGAAATGACGGTCTCACCAGCAAGTCCGGAAGCAGCTCCTGCGTCCATCCGCCCTGCAGCCTTGAAGCTCATTCCGCAGTCGTGGAGTGTTCCCCAAACCTCCCTTGCATGTGATTCAAGGGTGGAGCAACTTGGGTTGCGCTAGCATTTTCTTCTGAAAAGGGGGGAGAAAAGGAAAAAAAAAGACGATTAGCTGTACCTGCAGTAAAAAAAACAAAAAACTGCGATGACAACCATAAAGCAGCAACATGAAGAATCCAATTAATTCAGTAGTAATGACAGAAAATTATTTTATCCAGCAGATGGTAATGTGTCTGTCAGGTGACTTTATGACAGTTAAGAAAATTAATACAGCTATTAATGTTGAATGATTCCTAAATGTGAAAATGATACCTTTTCTTCCTTTTTACATGCATTCCAATCTATAAACAAGGGGAATCCAACAGTGCCAATTTATTTCCAATATACTCTTTTTATTTATATAAAAATGTGAAAAGTAAAATAAAAAAATAAATCAGGAAAGCATTCGAAAAAGTGCCAGCCAAACCAAATGACTTGCCTGTTTATGCCCGAGAACAATGCGTCAGGAATTTGGGTCAGAATGCATCACGTGAACCTAAGCTGACTCATAAAAAGTCACATTGAACTTGACGTAACTATGCTGTGTTGTTGGGAGGACATTTGAGGATAACGTCTCACATTTGCCGTCACAAAATAATATTAAATTAAATATACACAGAAATTAAAATGAAAGCTGTCTATACGTGAAAAAAAAAATACGAATGCTCCTGCAGATGTATCAAGAGCCTCATAAATAAAACAAACAAACAAATGAATTGGAGCCACCTTTACTGTTGACTATTTTCCTCCCACTGTCTGTTATTTGCTCCAAAACTATCATCTGTTTTTCTGCCCAGGCCATCTTGTGTCATCTTGGTGCCAAGAAACTAAGTTGAGGAGATTTGACAATATCTTTTGGGCCAAGGAACTATGCTGAAGAGAGCTGAGGTGCTTCATTTAGACGATATGAGTGCTTTGCTACTACCTCGTGGTGCTTGTGAATAAATGTTAAAATGAGTTGAGGAGCTTCATTCAGAAAACAGAGCTTGGACACTAATTTTCCTGGTGGGGCCCGGCCCCTTTTCACTGTACATCATTCATAGCTTCTCTAAGCGGGTTTAAAATAATCCAACAAACTGTTGGCCTGGCATCTCCTTCCGGTGCCTTTCTTCTCTTTGGCTTCTCTCCCGGGCTTCCTGGAAACGGTGGGGATCTTCAGAACTGGCCTGCGCTGCTCCCACTCTCTCATCAGTTCCATCTGAAGGTTGGCCGGCAGCTGGGAAAACACCCGAGGGTCCACATTTGGGGGCAATCGATAGGTCGCGGTGACGTCGGCGTCACCGCCGTACGAGCATGTGCTGCTGTGGGACGTCGTCAGCGTCCGGGACGCCTCCGCAGGGACAGAAGAAGTGCTCTGTGTGGGTCTGGCCTGGGGTGAAGCCGCGTCACGGCTGGTCGGAGTCTTTGTGGTGTTCTCCGGGATGATTGGAGTCATCGCACCGAGTGAGCAAGGATGATCACTCACACTGATAGGGGAGACAATCTAAAAGGAAGTCGGATTGAAAGATGGAAAGATCATATTCTTGCTTTTTGGCTTCATTATTATTATTAGGCAAATATGTAAGTAGAAAGAAGGTTGAAAGTACAAGTTGAAGAATGTTTCAAGTTTCAAAAATGATTGTGTAGGTTGCAAATGAAACAATAATATTGATTAATAATATGATAATTGAAATACTGATCGAGACATTTGCCAAAGGTTTTCTTGATAATGACCAAATCAGTTCATACTGTAATTTCTTGCATAAATAGCCATAGGATTTACTGCCAAAAATTGTGCTTTTAGGCATTTTAGGTTGACTCGTTTTCCTTTGTGTCAGTTAGAAATCATGGCAGTCTCTTAATTTTTCCATGGCTCTATGTGTATATTTTATGTATATGTATGTTTTTCCATATTATAAATCATTACAGTACTTATTTTTTTTCCAACCATCCATTTTCAAATGTTTTTTTTTTTTTTAAACTAGTACAGTACACAAAAGGTGGCAATCAAAGACCTTATTATAATTTGTCACAAGAAGTTTCTTTGAAAACATCTGATCTCCATTCATGAAATTAGTTGGTTAACAATTCTTGGATTTTTGTTTAAAAACAACAACATGAATTGTTCACACCAGTGTTTGTAATTTCTTGTTTAGCGATTGTGACTAAAGCCCTCAAATTCTGCAATCAACCACGTAACACTGATATTATTCTTTTTTTGTGCTACATTCTGTTTTAAGTGTGCATCTATATATATATATATATATATATGACAAAAGTTGTTTTTTTTAATTCAAATTTTTATGACTAAAATTGGTAAAACACATTTATTTGGCTGTCACGCCACCACAGAGTATAGTGAAGGCAAAATGATCAGAATGGCAACATCATGCCGGGGTTACACTTGAGTGCTACCTGGCTTTGAGCTGAGTTCTGGGGGAAGGCGCTGAGTGAAAAGAAGGAAGTGATGGAGCCTCTGGCGCTGGCGGCCGGCGCTGGCTTCTGCAGGTTGCTGAAACACACGTTGATGAGGGTCAGGTGGAATG
This sequence comes from Vanacampus margaritifer, assembly GCF_051991255.1. Lineage (NCBI taxonomy): Eukaryota > Metazoa > Chordata > Actinopteri > Syngnathiformes > Syngnathidae > Vanacampus > Vanacampus margaritifer. The sequence goes on from NC_135434.1 coordinate 3,629,805, forward strand.
GCGCCGCCGCGTCCACCATTTTGGAGAAGAGCTTCATGGCCATGGTGAGCAGCTGGGCTGGGGCGTCGTCGCTGCTGGCTAACATGGATCATGAGACCAATTGCAGGAAATGAAAAGCAGAGCAAAGACCTCTGCCAAGGCAAGTTTGATCAGCACCAAAGTGTCCATTAAGCCACACTTCCTGTATGACTGAATGTCCTTCACAATCAATATGGTTCTTACTCTGAGAAAGAAAAATCTGTTGTTGTTTTTTTTTAAATTTGTGACTATAATAATCAATAATTTGAATTTTAACCAACTTTTTTTAAATATACGTTGGTATTCCTTGCTGTGTGTTGCAAAAATTTGAATCAGGATTTTTGTATCATGACCAATTTGCTGTAACTTGAAAGTCGATTCTTTTTACCCGAGGTGATCTTGTGGCCGACGTGATTGGGGATGGGACACTGGCGGCTCTCCCGACTGTACCACTTGTTGCTCGCCGAGAATTTACGAACTGAGAGGCGGAAGGTTTGCGGCTGCCTGCCGTCTTTGCGCATCCTGGATTTCACACAAATGTTTCAATTAAGATGAAGAACGACAGAAAAAAACAGTCAATGAAATAACTTGAAATTGACATTGATAATAATGAAGATCTTAATTAAAGAAATTAATGCATTTTTGAAAATTTTGATCAACAGAACTATTTAGAAAAAAAATGGTGATATGCCTTGATAGTACTGAGATTCCATTGTACCCTGCAAAGCACCCCTACAACATCAGTGAACCCCCTCCCCCATTTAATAGTAGGCACAGTGTTCTTTTTTGGGGAAAACACAGACAAAATTGTTGGTACCCTTGAGGAAATGACTCTGACCTCTCCAGCAGGCTAGTCAGGAGCTGCTGAATCTTGTCTATGACTTCTTCCGCACTTGACATTTTCTTAAAGGAGTCTTCATCGCTGAGAGACTAAAATCAGGTCATTAACATCGAGGGTGCAAAGCGATGGCACGTTCCGCTGTTACCTGAGGGGCTCCGGTGGGATTGACGGGAGAGTCGTCCACGCCGAGGGACAGATTTTTCAGACGCGCCGCGCTCGGAGAACCCAATTCTTTTTCCAGCTCTGTCAGCGGAAAGAGTTGCAGGTCCCTGACACTGACCAATCCCAGTGCTTGGAGCCTTTTGGCCGTTTGGTGTCCAACTCCTGAAGAAACACAACATTGTCGAATAAAGTTTTTTACACTTATATGACAACTCAAAATGGTCAAATGTCATGTTGTACAGGGATGTGATTTGACCAAAGTGAAATTAGCTGAAAATTTAGCCGGGGGTCTGGGGGCCGCTGGCACCCAGCTAGGTCCAGGGCAGCGCCCTGGTGGGGGGACAAGGGGGGCGCAGCCCCCCGGAGCTCATGGGTTTTCCGTGTTTTTAAGTACTTTCAATGCACTCACATGACAAAGAAATAGACAAAACAACAGCATAAAATTTCAATGTATATTGAACTATCCCATATAAAATGGCAGTTTTAGTCAACTCAAAATCAGTCACATTCAAAAACATTGGACTGCCTTTGCTTTTAAAAACTATCTAACTAATGTGATTACTAAGTTAACACATAAATAATGTTCAAGAGTTCAAATTTCATGAACAAATAATTGTATCATGACCAAATGAAAAGTAACTCATATTAGAGCATACCACAAATGTCTTTGTTATAGCAGAAGATGTTATCTGTCGGAGTCATGTGCATACACAATGAACTACTAAAAAAAATAAATAAAAATAAAAAATCTGAATTTTTTTTTTTTTGGAGGGAGATAAAAAAAGTGGAATTCCGCGAATTAGCGGAAAAATCACATCCCTGGTTGTATTATGTGTAACGCAGCCAATTCGCATGACTTTTAAAAATGTTATTTCAAAACACATACCTGGTATCTTACGGTGGCCGCTCAGGCTCCCCATGATGTCATCGACGTTTTCTGGCAGCAGTGTGGTTTGCTGGTTGGGCTTAAAAGTGCCCGATACCAGCTTGGCCAACAGTTTACTGGTGGCGACACCGGCGCAGCCAGTGAGGCCCAGTTGACAGCGGATGGCTTCCCTCAGCTCGGCGGCGACGTGCGACCCCAACGCCAACTCTGGGTGAACGCTGGCTTTCGCCTTTGCGGCTTCACCTGTGCATCAAAAACCATCACATAGTAGAAACAGTTACAGGAATCCGTCGTGAGTAACTGACAACCTGGAAACACAATATAATCGCCTATATTAATCATTTAAACTATAAATATACCACCATCTATTAAGCACTTTAACATCATTAGCAAAAAGCTGGGGGCAGGTTCCACCCCAAAAAATAGGTGAATAAGTCAATAGCAAACTACTGAATAAGAAATGATTACTGTAGTTAGTTTCAAGACTCAAGAGTTGTTTCGGGGCTTACTTGAAGTGCTGTAGACGTGACCTTGAAATGAGAACTCTTCAGGTGTGCGTTGCAGCCGATTCTCTATCATCTTTGTGATGTCCACGAAGTTCTCATCGAAACCAAGCCTCTCTACCAATGGACAGAAGGACAGCAGCAGATCTTGTGGGAAGATGAAGAAGAAAAAACATTAACAGGCACTTACATATACTTTGTATGTTAGAAAAAGTCATTTTTGATCCCAGTCATGCATACAATTTCACCAGGGAACACAAAAACGGACACATTGTCAGGCATGTTATGTAACGTGATGAAGTAGCAATTGCACCTCCATCAATACGCACTGCACCTTGAGCTCCGATATCATCCAACAACCGTAGATGTGCAGCTTACCTGTCACTTGATATGACATTTCTCTGTAGTGCGTCAGGTCTTCTCCCTTCACCAGCACCAGCTGAGGACATTTCTGTTTGGCGTCGGTGACTGACATGAGCTTGGTGACACCCTGCTGTCTCGCCACATAGTTGCATGTGACTATGATGTACTTTTGCTGGATACCTGATTGTCAGAGAGAAACAACTTTGGAATTTAACATAGTTTTACATAATCACTGGACTGTAGGAGAGTCTTCAACACATTTTTAAAAATGAAATAATTTGTAAGTCATTTATTCTTAAGGATGACGTAAGCAAATTCTAATAATAATAATAATTACAAGAAAACTGATTAGGGATCATATTTTGTGGTAAATCTTATTAGTGTATTCATTACACTAATTGATGTGTAATTCAGCTAGGTGATGAAGCGCTGCCTCCATCAGTGAAAATACAATACAAGGTTTAGCAGTCTATTGTGTAAAATAATGATGCAGTCTGCAATTGCACACACTTTAAAAAAAATAAGTATTTATTTAAGATTTAAGGCTATAAATAAGTCGTTCCGCCCCAGGTCCTCGTGGTCAAGAAAACAGTGTAGCGATATGATTGTAATTTTAATAACTAGCCAACATAACATATACAATCCAACTTACCTAGAGGAACATCTCTCAATGCTGGGTTTCGGATCATTTCCACCTGAGCATAGAAGCAATCCAGGTCAAAATGCAAAATGACCCTGTGTGCAGGTGTTGGACTCTTGCTGATCAGGCTCGATTCTGAAATTGTCATAACATGTCAGAAACATTTAGGTACTGTATTATATTATGTTTGTATCGAAAGTACGATTGTTATGATGTTACTTTACCAGACGCTCGACTAGTTAGTGGCAAATCCGTTAAATGTTGTTTCCATTCAGTTTCATCCTCTTCCAATTCATCCTCGCTGCTTTCCATGGCAAACATTTGTGAGTTGTAAACGTTGAAAATAGCCTCGATGCTTTTGCCTGTTGTTTGCAGGGGAAATAACTCACCACAAAGGGAGAAACCAAAACCAACAGCGCCATCTTTCGAGAGGAGGACATTACTACAAGGCAATTGACAAAACTTACCTGACTTGCTGATAAATTGAAACCGTGTCATAATAACGCATAATATGTCGACATATAATAGTTTTAGCAACAACATATTAGATTTAAAAACATGCATTCACTTTTTAAAACCGCCGTCCATTGCGTCCCACGCATCCCGACTGCTATATAAGTCAAACCGCAACCTGGGCTTTCGGCAGTCAGTCCGTTAAACCACCCCGCCAAGTAGTCGAGCAAAGATGTTCCCGTCGTCCGGCCTCTTTACCCGGGTGCTCTGCCCTTTCCCCAATCGCTGCTGTGAACGGCCCCACTGCTGGTACAAACATGCCGATCAGGACGGTCGACGTTTGTTAGGAAAATCATTGCCCCCTTCGTCATACTGGTCATCATTACCGCCAGTCGACCGAACAGGTGAGCGGCAAGTGTGCGTTAGCATTAGCTCGATGCGCTAATTTGTTGTTTTTAAACGACGTGGGGATTTGAGAAAGTCAAAACAATTGTAGTAATAGTTGGTCGTTTTAAAATTCGTTTTATTTATTTATTGAAACTAGAATCAACTAGAATTGATTATCAAGCTAATGTTTAACCGGGGCTCTCAACTTCGGTCGGGTGATTTGGACCTGCCAAGTCCACGAAAAGGGAAGCCACCGGCGGCCGTTATACGTTGCCTAACTTTGAATACTGTACAAATGGCCGCAAACAGTGAAGTTCGCTCTTTGCTAAGCTCTCGTTACTCCATTTACCGGGATCCTAGCGTAAAACGCACAGTTGCAATGTTTTCAGCGAAAATATAACAGAAGTGTCAGTTCTGTTTGTGAAACTGTACATACAACAAATTACGTGTATTTATAAATATTCAAACAAAGCATATTTAATGTATCCTTCAAATAACGGCTATTTATGCAACAGTGTATTTTTTTGTCATCTCAGGTGCCCAAGATGGCAGGCAGTCCAACTTTTGTGCGGCACAAGTTGTAGACGATGCCAAAGACGAGTCCTTCCAAGAGCTTGAGAAAATCAACAAAAAGATCGAAACGGCCAAATACGAAGTAGAGCAGCAGCGAAGGAGGCTATCCGGCTACCGCACGGCAAAAGTATACCCCACCAAGGCAGCAGAAGAAAATGCAAATGGTGATTGGTATGTACATCCCAATGGTACCAAAGCACCCTCCCAATCCAGCAAGTACGTGCTTGACGACTCCAAGCCGAGGACCGACTTGGAATACGATCCCATGTCTAACTTCACAGCCGAATTTGGGTCATACAAGTCCTCTAGTAAGCCTCTAAAAGGGAAGGGGGTGCAAAAGAGTGATGTCAAAAAGCCACTTAGTCATCCAGTGGCACCGTCCCGCTTTCCATCATCTGTGATAAAAGACGACTCCTATGATGATGGCATCCTGATAATTGACATGCAAGCATCGCCTAACAGGAAGTCGGCTCAAGCTCACTGTGATCCTGATACTTGCAGAAGACTAGTGCAGGAGGTTGGTACCATTATTCTGGACCTTTTTTTGTTTTTAAAAGTTATTTAATTGCCTACAAACTGACCGACCAAATTAAACAGCCTTCCTACTTGAACACGCATACACACACTTACCTATCTCCATGCACAAATGCACACCTCTCGTACACTCACATGCCTTGCTTCCAACACGCTTAAACATCCAAACTTACTCGCAGTACCTACCTACTTAAACACCCCGACTTTTTAAAATATTTTTTTACTTTAATACAATCAATCCTTAAATCAGTTTTTCACACATTAAGCCCAGTTTGCACATCTTGCGGCCCTATTTACTGAATGAGAGTTGTTTTAAATTAGATTCAAGTGGCCTAAAAAGCTTTTATATACTCTTACGTTTAGCATCTTCTGCTCTGCAGAAAGCCCGCAACGTAGACCGTGAAGAATCCGCTACAAATGTGATTGACCTGACTGAGTGTACGGGGGACCTCAATGGCAAGCGCCCCAATCCCGATGTTGGTGCTTTTCAGTCCTCGGAAAATGAAACCAAACAAGATCACACGTCAGACGAGGGCAACAAGCCAGTTTGTGTTCAGACAGAAATCCTCTCATCTGGCGAGGATCCTTTTTCATCGAAAGCGGCTGCAGCAGCCAATAATAACGTCATCGTCATCACTTCCACCTCCGACGAGGATGAAGACGACCTGGATGTGGCGCTGTCGGACAGCGATCCTGTGGAGGAGTGCTACCGCATCTTCATGGAAGCCAACAACCAGGGAAATGCTGGCCAGGAGCAGCCAGAGGTGCCTGTAAGTTTGCTTTAAAAAAAAAAAAAAAAAAAAAATGCTTACAATTATTCTTGTTTGGACAGCATAAATATGAAGAAATTATTCAGTTTGGATTATAAAATAAAATGAAGAGTTGATGCAATAAACAGGGATGTGATTTTTCCGCTAATTCGCGGAATTCCGCTTTTTTTTATCTCCCCCCCCAAAAAAAAAAAAATTCAGATTTTTTTATTTTTTATTTTATTATTATTATTTTTTATTTATTTATTTATATATATATATATATATATATATATATATATATATATATATATATATATATATATATATATATATATATATATATATATATATATATATATATATATATATATATATATATATATATATATATATATATTTAGTAGTTCATTGTGTATGCACATGACTCCGACAGATAACATCTTCTGCTATAACAAAGACATTTGTGGTATGCTCTAATATGAGTTACTTTTCATTTGGTCACGATACAATTATTTGTTCATGAAATTTGAACTCTTCAACATTATTTATGTGTTAACTTAGTAATCACATTAGTTAGATATGATGATATTCTCAGTGATAGTTTTTAAAAGCAAAGGCAGTCCAATGTTTTTGAATGTGACTGATTTTGAGTTGACTAAAACTGCCATTTTATATGGGATAGTTCAATATACATTGAAAATTTATGCTGTTGTTTTGTCTATTTCTTTGTCATGTGAGTGCATTGAAAGTACTTAAAAACACGGAAAACCCATGAGCTCCAGGGGGGCTTCCCCCCTTGTCCCCCCACCAGGGCACTGCCCTGGACCTAGCTGGGTGCCAGCGGCCCCCAGACCCCCGGCTAAATTTTCAGATAATTTCACTTTGGTCAAATCACATCCCTGAATACAGTGGGTGAACTCTAGAGAAGTGCTAAGTCCTGTTGTTGTTGTTGCTAGATGGAACCAAATGTGGTGAAAGCCAACAAACCACCTGACATTCCGGCCATCAAACCCAAAGAACTGCCAGTGAAGAGGAGGATTGCGCACGAGTCCAAAGATGCCGAGGTTCGACACCACACATGCTCACCTGTTTGTGTTGTGTTTTGTTGGGAAACTCCAGGAAAGCCCTTTATAAATGGGGAAAGTCATGCCTTCGAGCAAGTATATGATTCATCTCAACTTAGGGAAGTGCTTTGCGTGTCATTGTGCGCTTTACTGTGCATTTTTTTCCCCCTCTCCAAAAGCAGTTGATCGAAGCGGTTCGAATGATCGATGGATGGTATTTTTTTTCAACATAAGATAAAGTGACATTTAAATGTCACCAGTGCTCAGCCCCCCACCCCCCCAAAAGGACCTTTTTTTTCCTTTCTTTCTGTCTAAAAGTTATTTATTCATTAATGTATTTAAAATTAATCAGCCAGTTAATTATCAGAATTTTATTCTGCCAAATCGGGCATTGGCCTTTTAAAAAAAAAAAAAAAAAAAAAAAAAAACCCTTGTCAGGCCCTAGTTTAAACTTTTAATAGGCAATTAGAAAATTTGACCCCCCCCCCCTCCCTAATTACTTTTTAATAAATAAATAATTCCCGTCTGTATTTGTATTTAAAGATGATGTATTTTGTCGATTTGACAGGTTGCGGCAGCGAAAAGGAGGCCGCAGCCTCAGGTTCTGGTTCCGCTCCGAGCGCCAGTGACATCATCTGCGGCCACTCAGCATGCCACCAGCGTGCCCAAGACTCAGCACGTCCAGAAGAAGGCGGCCATTTTGACGGCTGCGCTGAAAGGAGGTCAAGCGTTCCTCTCGTCCGTCGGCCAAAGGAAGCACGAAAGCTGGTCCGTGCCCGCTCCTCCTTCACTTCCTTGTCCTTCAACTCCTCCTACAACAGCTGTCAACGCTTCACCTGCTCCTCAACAGATAGGTAGAAATTACATTCAGTAATGCTTGATTGCGCTTTATAATACAATGAATACTATTTGAGAACAATGCTTTTTACTGTAGTTTTTGTTATGAATTTTTCCAATGTAGGATGTTGCCGAAAAATCCAAATAAATGTGCAGTTGCATTCTGTCCCCACGCAGAGTACGTCAACTACATCTCACAGGGCTCCACCGTCCTCAGTGTGGGAGACAACTTGCGCCTGATCCTCCCTCAGGGCGCGCTGCCTCTCAACTCCACTTCCAGTCAAGTCACCTCAGTCATTACCCCCATCGGTCAAGCGCACCTGAGCCCCGCCGCTTGCGAGACTGTGAGCACATCGGCGCAGAGGTATCGCTCCACTGCGCCTTTGCTCATTCCCGCCGCTCCACTGAGAAGATCCCGGTCCTCCTCTGTGGTTGAGATTCCAGATTCTGCCAATAAAACACCCAGCCAAGCTGTGATTAAGGTAAGAGAGTACAAATACTTTTGTTGTGTACGTGATTTTTCTGATATTTGTAGATTCTACGTCGGACTTGATCAAAATAGTTTTTTTTTTTTTTTTTCAACCGCCATGAATAATGACTAGTGTAAAATATGTGTATATGGAAAGAGGTTAAAAAGGAACCCAGAAAAAAAAGGACAATATGTTGCATGCATCATAGTCTAAATATGGTGTTTGATTAATATTGTGTTAGTGGAATATGATTTAAGCAGTTAAATCCAGCAGTTTTTATCAATATCAGAAGGCGGCCATTTTGTCACTTGCTTAAAGGGTGAAAATGACATCATAGTTGTTCACAGGTAACAACCAAACACAGCTCAGCTTCAGAAAACAGGTGAGCTGTGATTGGTTGTTGCCTGAGCAACTTTGATGTCATTTTCAGTTAACAGCAAATGGCTGCCCCCTGAGATGCACTCCTATTCCACAAATGTAATATTAATCCGTGTCATGTTTAGACTATTAAGGTCATATACAACATATTGTCAAGAAATGTTTAAGGTTGACTTCCCCTTTAAGTGCATGCTTATTACCTTTAAGTGCACAAAAGCTATTATCAAATGTTTTTCTATTTCAGTACTTAAGCCAACTTTTTGGAGGTTTGAATGGGAAAATATGGCTAAAATGTTAGCACTGAAAATTAGGGGTACACCGATCAGAATTTTCTGGCCGATCTCCGATTTTTTTTTTTCTTTATTTATTTTTAACGTCTGTCCTGCCGATCCCAATTTTTGCCAATCTCGAATTTTTTCATAACTAGCAGCATACACCCTCAGAGTTCCAATCTTATTTTCTTGGAAAACATTGAACAATATCTGTGCAATAATTCAAACCGTTTGTTTTAACTGCAAATTAAGTAGTTCGCTGAAATAAAAATGAAAAGCCTATTAGTCATCTCAGTAGAAGAGGACAGTGGCTGACTTTTTCAGACCTCTGAGGAGGGAGATAAGATCGGTTTATATTTAAGGGATCGGCCGATCACTGATTTCCCCAAAACTAAGGCAATCAGGGCCGATCGATCGGTGCACCCCTACTGAAAATGTAAATTGTATTTTTCTGTGAAAAGCCAGCAGCCACTAAGCGAAAAGCCAAGCAGCAGAGCGAGGCCGCCAAAGACAAAGTGCCCCATGACATTCGACAGCGCTACGTCAGCCAGTTCACGGAGGCGTTCCTCGACACGTCTGCCAATATTGAAGAGGCCTTCAAGAAGGTCATCTTGTCGCTAGCTGCGAATGTGACACTCCATGACGAAGTCCCCGGCGTGATGGTTTTGTCCCGTTATGGTCGACAGGCCCTGGTTGAGGAGAAAACGGTGTACAATCGCAGTGTCAACGAACTGAAGTATCTCAGCGTGGCTGTGAATGCACTGAAGAGGTTGAAAAAGCAGAATTCCGTCACCTCAAGAGGTGAGGAACACTTGCAAAAGAATTTGTAAACTATGAAGATGTGCTTTCTTGTACTGATTTTTTTTTTTTCACTTAGATGAGAATGTCAACAGCAAAAACACTAAAGGAAATATTCCACTAAACCGGAAGCAGCTCAAACGAAATGGTGCATGTCACTCAATAGTACATATAACTTCCCTGAAGGGAGACTTGTGCATACACTGTGGTACCATAACTTAAAATGTTATTTTCCCTGGCAGATGACGCTTCTTTGTATGAGATTTTATGCGATTACGTTCTGAGTGAGGAGCAGCTGATTGAGAGTAATTATCCTGTCCAGGATCCCGCGAAATCCAGCTCAGCTGTTGTTTTCGCCAACAAGAAGAGCAATAACGACCGTAAGCTCCCAAACGTGTGCTGACTATTGTCGTCACAAGAGGGCGCACTTTAGCTGCAGCCCATGACATCTTCATAAGTGCTCCTTTTTGAATAGCCCTGAAGAGGATTTGCTGTCGGTGCGGAGCCACGTACTCCGTGAACAAGGCGGGCAAACACATCCGAACGGAAGAGTGCAACTATCACTATGGGAAAGGAGTGGAGAGCAGAGGTAAGAGTGCAGTGGTTGCCAAACTGGGGTCTATGAGCCATCATATCGGGGTAGTACAGTACAAGAAATTATTTATAGAAGTGTAAATGGCAAAATAATGAGCGTTTATAAAAAATAAAAAATCAAATCAAATATGACATTCTTCCCTTGAGAAACTGTGTTTTAGGATCAACACTTTATCTTGGGAAAAATTACTTCTCTAAATAATTCTTTGTTGTAGAAGATTACAGCAGCCCCCCCTTTACTTTGACTTTGTATTTTAAATTTTATTTATTGGAAGAATTGAATGAACAAAAGGCACGTTTTGTTTGCGAATGTAATTCTATTTTTTAGGAGAATAAAAGGTGTATTACTATAAGATGTATTTTTCAAACAATTTTACAATCTGATTTTCTTATGGGAAAATTACATGTATCATAACATACCGGTATTGTTTGTTTTATTAATTTTTTAATAAACTACTTTTTTTTTTCTGTGGAAAATATACAACTATTCTCATATTTCCCCCCCTCTACAATAAAACAAATAGGAATTCATTATCAGAACAATGTGATTTTCTTAAATGGGCAACTTTTATGTTCCCATGGCATTCAGGGGTACAGTTTTTAATTTTCATGGGAGTTTTATGAAGAGTTCCTTGGAAAACAGCCATTGACTCAAAAAGATTTGGAACCTTTTCATTAGTTTGCTGTCTTTGACATAATGGAATACAGTATCTTGATGCCGTGTGTAACCGCCACAGTGCCAGGTGGGGTGGAGACTCGCTATAGCTGCTGCCAGGGAGTCATGGGAGCACCCGGTTGTCAAATCTTTAAGGTGAGACACCAGTTGACACAAGACCTGGCAGCACACTTTTATTAATCTGTCTCGTCCTCTACAGTTGCATGTGCACGATACCATTGCCATGGATGGATTTGTAACAACCAACCCCAGACGTCCTGCAGACAGCAGTTGCCCCGGTGTCTATGCGTTGGACTGTGAAATGGTGACTTATTTTAGTTCACTCAAAGTATAAAAAAAGACTAAATTTTTTGTTTTTTAATCCGGTCATCTCTTTCTGGGTGTACTGGCTTCCTCCCACATTCCAAAAACATGCATGTTGGGTTTATTTAGGACTTTGAAATTGTGAGTAGATGCAAGTAGGAATATTTATTTACCGGATTAAAAGGTGCAGTCTAGTAACGGGTGCCAGTTCTGTATTCAACACACACATAAGGCGCACCGCACTATTGGGCGCAGGCAAGGTTAAACATACGCTAGCATGCATGCTAACGTACGTTTTTCAAAAGGCAGCGTAGCAAAACTAAGTACTTTTATTGAAGATTTTAAAAGTGTAAATAGTGACTTTGGTTGTTCTTGAAGTATTTAATGTACTCTCGTTACTTTTGATCAATCCTCATCCACAAATCCCTCATAGTCCTCTGTCTGAAAATAACACCTGGTCTAGTTCTCCATCAAACACGCCAGGTTCCCTCTCGTCATTGTCAGTCTCGTTCCCGAGCGGGTCATCAGAAATGATGCAGTCTTTTGCGACATGTCGATTAGTGCAAACAGACACTTTTAGCCCAAGCATGCACAATTAATTCACAAATTGCGGCGTAACTCTCTTTAGCAGTTCAATAAAACGAAAGCAGTAAACACCAACATCCTTATAAACTGGAAACCTGGCCCTGATTGAAGACTGGCAGGCATGAGAAACTGAAAGACTTGCGTCGTCTTTCTGGTTCTCAAGCCTGCCAATCCTCAACCAGGGCCGGTATTCCTGTACGTAAGCAACATGTCGGCAGAAATGCTCCTACACGCTGCCAAGCGGAGTGCTTGCCGAAGCCTCACGACAACCTTCACAGATTTTGGAACTATGTGCACCTCACTATTAGGCACACTGTTGATTTTTGAGAAAATGTAAGCCTTTTAAGTGCGCCTTTTATAGTTGTGAAAATACGATATGTTTTGTCAATTTGCCCTGCAATTGTCTGGCTACCAATCAAGAGTACAGAAAACCCTCGCATAGTCAAATTTTGGTATTAGTTTGAACTCTGAAATTCTTCAACTTTCGATAATTTTTTTTGTTAAAACAGAATTGTTTCTAATGAGTGAAGTACTTGCTCCTTGTGTTGTCAGTGTTACACCATTCACGGGCTGGAGCTGTCACGAGTGACTGTAGTGAACCCGAGCCTCCGCGTGGTCTACGACACGTTTGTCAAGCCTCACAACGAGGTCATCGACTATAACACCAGGTAATGAGCTCAAAACGAAAAAGTTCGGACAATCTGCTGACATGGCACTTTGTAGGTTTTCAGGTATCAGCGAGGAGGATCTGGAGGGCAATGACACGTCCCTCGCCGAGGTTCAGAAGATATTGTTGAGTTTCATCAGTGCTGACACCATTCTGATTGGGCATTGCTTGGAGACAGATCTCTTTGCCTTGAAGGTGACGCTGGGAAGCTTGGAAAGTTTTTATTTTATTTCTAATATTTCTAATTTTCTAATTGGATTTTTGAAAAAATACCGCTAACCTCACTAGCCAGATTGATAATTGTGATTCACTCAAGGGAGTTGTTCGTATTATCAATCTGGAACTTCACTCGGATGATCCGTTCAGGAAAGTAGGGACATTCTGTACAATACTTCGAGCTGATAGGATGATGCGACATCTTTGTTTTGACCAATCACGGTAACGGATCAAAATTTTTAAAATTGGAAAAGCACAAACATCTTTACCAGATAAAAATGCATGAAGTGCCTCTTGCTGTTCAATATTCACATGTAATTCTGTGAGAACAGAATTAATGGCATCCATTCGTTTGTTTCCCCAATGCCATCGGCACGTCTTTGTTTCGTCCCACCCTAAACAGCGCCTGATTGGTCTGACCTAAAAAAAGGTTGGTTGCGAATGTATGAGAGGGAGCGGTACAAGATGTATTCTCGTAGCAATTGTGAGAATACAGCTTGCCGGCAAGGTTAAACTACCGCACCTGAGGAGAAAAACAAGTGAAATGATGCCGACGGGATGGATGTCTTGTATTTTTTATTTTTTTTTATGAGAATTTTGGCAAGCATAATTCCATTTTCTTCCACTTCTGTTTAGTCATTTGTGAGCAAATCCAGCATTTGTCCTTTGAGTACCATAATATTGTAGTTTTTAGCAGAGGAATGGATGCCAAGAAGTGGTATGGCTTATTTTGTTTTGATACAGTTTGTTCTCACTAAAGAAATGCCAACAATTACATACAGTACGGAACTGTGATGTTAGTGGGTGGGGCTACTAGGGCATTTTCTCATTCCGTCCTCATGTGCTTGCTAAAAATGTTGTAAATAAGTCATTTTGTAACTTAAATGCAGTAGAAATGAAGCCCATCACCACATTAATGGAACGCTTACCTGCTCTAAGTTTGTTACTATGCAAGTCACAATCGATTAAAAAAATATATATATTTATTTTGCGTGAGTATAGTATGACAGTACTCGGAATTACATTTCTGATGTCACCATTCAGTTATGACCCACTCTTCAGCATGTTGGCCTCCTTTTTTTTTTTTTTTTTTTTACTCGCTGTGACCAAAGTTAACTTTGGACATTTGCTATTGGAAGTTACCACAAAGTTGTGTTATGAGTAATCGCCCTTGGCAATCCTAATGGCAGAAAGTGAGACCAGAAGTCATTATTTTTAATCATTGTCATCATACTCTTAAATGATTGGGGATATTTGGGTTACGTGCAGTTTTTTTTTCCGACCGTCTTGCTGTTATCTAACACGAAGCTGAGTGACAAAATTCAGCCATGGATGGGCCACTAAATTTCTTGGGATTTAACAGTTAAACATTACCTTAACATTGAGAGGCTTCTACAAGCTGTTTTTGGCGCAAACTGGCCACTGAGCTCAAGAGTGTCATCAGCAGGTTGCAACAAAGATGCCAGAAGAATCCCAAAGGCATAGAAGTGGACTTACTTGAAAATTGTGATGGATCAAACGCCCGTTCTGAATTTTGCCGTTCTGCCTTGTTCGAGAATAGCAAGTTGTATCATAAGTGCTGAAACCATGAACACTTGGACTCATGTATAAAAATCAAGTTAAGTCACCCTATGGTATGTTACAGGCTAATCATCAAATTTCACCTGAATTAACATTTGATGTGATTAGCGATAATCTGCTACTGCTAGTGATGGACGCTACAGGGCGGTCTGGTGCTCTCTCACACTTGTAGTTGCTCCACGGCACGGTGGTGGACACGGCAGCGGTCTTCCCACACCGCCTGGGCCCCCCGCACAGGCTGAGCCTCAGCAGCCTCACGGCAGAGCACCTGACCAGGATCATCCAAGAGAGCGGTGGGTCTCTCTTGGATAAAACCGCATCCTCTGACTGCCCGTCATCTTGTTGTCAAATGAAAAAGTAGTTTCAGGTTTAGAGAGAGTCTGCTGATAAAATGGCATCCTGTCCTGTGTCAGTCTAAAATGTTCTTGTTTCTCCCAGTGTGTGGCCACGACACGGCAGAAGACGCCACCGCCTGCATGGAGCTTATGTTGCTGAAGGGCAAAGACGGCAAAGTGAAAAAATGAGGGAAATAGCACAACTCCCCCCACCCCCGTTTCAATTGGTTAAAAACATTTAGCATGTTGCTTTGTGTGCTGATGAACTTTATTTTGCTCAGCTTTATATTGTTTTTGCGTTTATAAGCTATGAACCTGCACTTAACTATAAAGACATGCCTGAAGACCGAGGAGGGTGGGGCTTCATTGTTATTTCTAAGTAAAAACAAAAATCAATGACGTTTTGTCTTTTTTTGTTATTTGGAGTCAGCCAATGAGCTGCCAGCTTTTAATGAGCTCAGGTGGTCGAAATGCAAATGCCACACCTGTGAGGCTTGTGATTGGCTACCGGTTCTGCTTGTCATGCAGTGTGTTTATTTCATTTTGATTTGAACCATATTAAGTTTAATGTAGAAAAAATGTAAAATTATTTTTGGGAGGATACAAATTAATATCACAAGTCAATTTTATGTGGTCCATACATTGATTAGTTATCAACCTGCAAAATTAAGTACACTTTTTTTTTTTCTTCTGCAGAGCTCAATATTGTTCATTTGGTAATTTTACAGATTTGACATGTTAAGTAACATTAAGTACACTTGTTTTGGAGTTTGCTGCCACCATCAGTCTAAAGCTTGCGTAAACCCAAAACTTTTGACTCGACTGAACGCCGTCACCGTCTGTATGGTCATCATTCTTTTTTTTTTTTTTTACAGCTCTTGCATTCGTTTTCTGGTGCCCCGGTGAGTGGACAATTCCGAACATCTGGGCTTTTCTCACAAATCAAATAACGATCCAAAGTCAAATGCATTTCAATGAGCGGAGAGCATCTTTTCACCGAGTAAGACCGCCATTTTGATTTGTGACGTCACCTCGGTCATCCTAATTGTCCTAAACCTACAAAGTCATAGCACGAACTCCACTGCTTCCATTACTCAGCCTTCTTCTTTGTCTTCCTCTTTCGTCCGCAGCATTTCCGCAAGCAGCACCGGCACGCCTGAACCAAGAGGAACACGGACAGCAGGACGACGGCGAGCAGGAACCCGGCAACGTCCAGGCTGTGGTACTGGTACCAGGTGAGCTCGTGGGCTTGTACCCTGAGGTGCTTGGCGCCCTTATGTCTCATGGTGAACTCGATCCAGAACACGGCCTCCTCCAGGGCGCTCATGGGTCGGTCGTGGTGGATGACGGACAGACGCATGGCGTTCTCTTTGTACCTGTAGACATGGGGGATGCAGGTTAACAGTTACGATGGAAAAGTGACTTTTGAATAGCTTTTATCCAAATCATTTAATTCACTAAAGAAAAAAATGTGACTGTGAATTTTCAAATAAGTGTGGGATTACTGTAAAAATGTCAGTCTTTGGTAAAAATAACACAAAAATACATTACATGCTTAATTGTGTATACAGGGATGTGATTTTTCCGCTAATTCCGCTAATATCTCCCCCCCCCCCAAAAAAAAATCTGTTTTTTTTTATTTTATTTTTTTTAATATTTTAGTAGTTCATTGTGTATGCACATGACTCCGACAGATAACATCTTCTGCTATAACAAAGACATTTGTGGTATGCTCTAATATGAGTTACTTTTCATTTGGTCATGATACAATTATTTGTTCATGAAATTTGAACTCTTCAACATTATTTATGTGTTAACTTAGTAATCACATTAGTTAGATATGATGATATTCTCAGTGATAGTTTTTAAAAGCAAAGGCAGTCCAATGTTTTTGAATGTGACTGATTTTGAATTGACTAAAACTGCCATTTTATATGGGATAGTTCAATATACATTGAAAATTTATGCTGTTGTTTTGTCTATTTCTTTGTCATGTACTCATTGAAAGTACTTAAAAACACCCCCGGCTAAATTTTCAGATAATTTCACTTTGGTCAAATCACATCCCTGTGTATAAAAAGAGGTCCAATCTGCTGAAAGTAAACATTAAAAAAAAAACAAGGAGTTTACAAACTTACGACTTGTCATCAACGACAGTCCTGACGGCGCGGCTGAGGTCCTCGGACGACATGAAGTTGAAGTCCACGGTGACGGCGGCACCCT
The DNA here is from genome assembly GCF_051991255.1 of Vanacampus margaritifer. Taxonomy (NCBI): domain Eukaryota; kingdom Metazoa; phylum Chordata; class Actinopteri; order Syngnathiformes; family Syngnathidae; genus Vanacampus; species Vanacampus margaritifer. The sequence continues at coordinate 3,646,916 of NC_135434.1, forward strand.
TGGCCTTCATGTGGATCATATTGTCGGGCTGGTCAGCGAACATGGGAATTCCCACCATGGGCACCCCGTGGTAGATGGCCTCGTAAATGCCGTTGGTGCCGCCGTGAGTGATGAAGGCTCGCGTCTTGGGATGACCTGGATGGGTGCCGGTTTGAATTCTAATGATTTGTCCTGATCAGGCGCGTAAAGAAAATGGACTAACCGAGCAGGTCATTCTGCGGGATCCAGTCGTAGAGTCTCGTGTTGGGAGCCAACGTAGCTGGTTTTTCTCCGCTGTATCGCCACAGCACCTACAAACAATAATTCAAATGCAATATTGTTTTTCATGCAGGTGTATGTTTTCCAAGGTCAACCCAACCTTTTGGGGGATCTGAGCCAGGCCTGCAGCGATCATGTTGGCCTTCTCGCTGCTGACGTTCTTGACCATGGATCCCAGAGTGAAGACCACGATGCCGTCATCACCCGAGCTCTGCACAAACTCTTCCATGTCCTGAATAGAAGAAGAAAACTAAACAGCGGAGCCTCAAAGGTGAAACAATTCTTTTCAGTTGGAAATAATGGAAAACGGCGTCTTGTCTCCAAGTGGAACAAACAAAAAAAAAACTTGCATGAATTCAGATATCTTCCGATAGGAATCAGGCCTCTTCCAAATTTGGATTAAATCCAATACTTGTCGGGGATGTGCTGATGTGAGTAAATGTGCAGATCGGATATGCAGTGAACCCCCACATGAGTGTCGGTTGCTTGAGAATTTTTGCTATTTGAGGCTAGACTCAGTCCCAATCCCTTCTGTAACCCATCAATACCAACTTGAAGTCATCAAAATACATTGATAGCTTAATAACAAAAATCGTTAGCATGATAGCATAATTGCCAACTCAGCTTTGAACATTTTGAGCAAACGAGAAAAAAAAACACATCAAATTTAACAAACAAGAAAAGTCCAGTTTCCTGGATTCTACCTTTGCCGATTACAACTGAGAATCTATACAGACATTAAGAAAAAGAAAAAAAAGACAACACAATTTTTAGCAAGTGCATTGGTATTTTTGGGGGGCTATTAGGTTGATGAAATGAACACATTTAAAAATACCTGCTGTAAATCTATACTACATCGAAAACAGCAATTAAATATGGTCTAAATATGTGCCACTCAAAACATAAAAAATTGAATGCCGGCATTAAATCAGAATTGAATTTGGACTTGCAGTGTTAATCCATCCTAAAATAAAGTACAGTACAACATGCTAGGAAAAAGGTGGTCAGTTTGAGCTCGTCCCAGGAGATTCGCGGGCACAACATATATTTTTTAGTCCGTTTCAAATGTCCAACCTGCTGTGGACTGTACAAAGAATACCTAATCAGCTCTTGACCTACCGCTGGTAACGCTGTGGCGGGTCTGCAGTGGATCCCGCCGACATACTTGAAGTTGGGCAGGAAAGGACGAGGATAGTCAAAATCCCAATAAGTCCTTATCAGCCAAATGTCTGCCCTGCCCACTAACTCGCAGGCACTGGTGGGCGTGCCTGTCGACAAAAAGACAGTGGCATACTGTCAGCAAACATGCATTCCGCTAAAACTGGGCTAAAAATAAGGCGGGGCAATATTATTTTTAGTAAAATTATTCGCCAGTCGACGGGAAATTTTGACTTTGCAAGACTTCTTAAAACAAGTAAATTTCAACGGATATCTTAAAACTAGTGTACGGTATCTATCCTATCTGCATGAATTATGACATTTCTATTTTTAAACTAAACGTACTCATAAAAGCAATAAAATCCCAACACAGCCTTGTTAAGGTTTTTAAATTTCTGTAATAAATTGCGTTTAATCACTTTTTTCTACTTCTGCTTCCCCTTTTTTCTTGAAAGGTTGTAACAGATATTTTACTTGGGTAAAATCTTGTAATTAATGTAAAATCATCAAATAGAATTCTTCTTTGAAATACAGCTGTTAAACAAAACGATTACAATGGGCTCGATATTTGAATTTGGCTCTGCAAATTGCGCAAATTACTTCAGAGTCCTCCAACAAGCATCAAGCAATTAAATCAGAAAGTAAAACGACCTTCACAGTCCATGCTTATTCATCTAACCGCCAGTAACTCCTCCAAATTTGTCTGCACACTGAGTTAATTGTTTTTTTGTTTTGTTTTTTTGTAACGCTTTAATGAGTTTAAATTAATATCCAGAGATAGCGCTTTAATTTTGACAGCTCTAAAAAAAAAAATACACAAGGAATTCATCTCTGGTAGTTTAAGCCACATGAGTATTACAGTAACAAGATTCTATAAAAAAAGAGAACATTTAGGACGTAACACATAAGCAAACATGATCTTTACATAATGTAAGGTGAGGGTACCATTAGCTGTACAAAGGATTCAGAGAGTCCATCCATTGTGCAATAATTATGTCACAATATTAGTCATGCAGATGATGCAAGTGTAGAGTCGTGCCGTAATTATGATACGACGGATATCCATGATCTTGCCTTAAGCTTAAGGAACCCTGGTCCGGTTCGACTCACCTTTGAACTCTGTGTAGTATTTATCCACTTCTGCCCAAAGGGATATTTCAACCATGACATCATTCAAGGCGTAGAAGAGGAAGTTCCACATTCTCTCGGAGAAGCTCATCTTGTCGGTCAGTTTGCTCATGACGGCGGGCACGAAAGATGGCGGGGAAGGCAGCTGGCCGCAGTACCGCTCAAAATTGTACACCATGGAGAAGCGCAGCGAGTAGATCAGCGGGACGCCCAGAATCTCGGCCACCAGCTCGCTGCCCGGGTAAATGGGGTCCGCCAGGACGAGGTCATAGTTCCCCTCCTTCAGCTTGGTCATGATGTGGTCCGACCTCACCACGCCATCCAGATACTTCAACGAGTATTGCAGGTCCTGCTTCATCATGGTCAGGAATTTGGCGTAGAGCTGAAAGTAGTTCATGTAGTCAATTTCGTAGATGGAAAAGGCGAGGAAATCCTCCATGAAGCTCTCAATTTCCTCCAAGGAGATGGACACGTTGAAGGGCAAGTAGTGGAAGCGGGACCGGTCGCTAGCCTTCATGAAGAGCGACGCGCTGGGAATCAGGACGGTCACCTGGTGCCCGTGGTCCACCAGCGCCTCCAGGACGGGCTTCATGTTGATCCAGTGGCTGGCCTCCGTGTACCACACTAAGATGCGCCCACCCTCGGCGCCCGGCGCCGCGCCCAGCAGCAGGAGTAGGGCACAAAGCGGGAGCCCCTTGCCCGGCATCGTCACGCCAGTGTTTAATGTTGGCGTGACCCCAAAGCCTTTTTAAACAAGCGGCTGGTAGAAAATCATTAACTCGACAAAGCTGAACTCTGCCTTGTAGTTGCACTCATAACAAGGGCTTACAGGTCAAAGTTGACGACTGTAAAGGCGCATCTCGGGTCGGTTCAAGGATCTGGCGGGAGTCTTTGGATGCACCAAAATTCAAGTCCAAGGAACAAACAAAACAACTTTGTTTGCTTCAGCCACACCAGCAATATATCAAATAATAAAACTAATCTCCGGCACGTCTTTAAATATTTAACATCGACAACTCGGGCGTTATCTTAATTGAGTTAATTATTAGTTAAAAGGCGGTAGCGCGTGATCCAGAATTTCTTATGTGTCAAAGGGAACAATAAATCACTGCAACTACACTTAATGATTAAACTTTGACTGCACCCACATTAAAAGTTCTGCTTTATTACAGTAGTAGGGATGTAGCGATGCCAAAAATTAGGATCTAGTTCAAATCTCACTTTTGACACACGGTTTGATGCAAGATTTTTTTCTTTTGCTTTCATTCTGTTAAAATGGACATGGTTCAGTAAAAACTATTGTCTGCGAGGGGGCGGAGTGCAGGAGTTTTTACGGCCTATAAAATATTATAACACATTTTCACCAGGATGTAAATACTTTCAAATTGGAGACATTTTGAAAAATGACATAATTTCCCCCAAATATAGCAATTGCAGTTCAATATTTATTTTTTTCAAAGGCCCTCTTCCAATGTTTTTTTTATTTTTTAACTAAACACAAGCCATAAATGAACCTGTACTATGATCAGATTTATTCATCTTTTGTTCTTTTAGGTTAGTCTTATGCTAAAATAAAGACAAATGCACCATGAATTAATAGGGGAGAAAGTGTATCTACTTATATTGGAGTTAATGAAATGACTAAACACTTTAATTTGCAGTCTTTCAGGGGTTCACTATGACAACTTCTCATGGTTCTACCAATCAAGTGTGGCGTAAACATCCTCTAAATCAGATTACGGCGATAATGCAAACAAATCTGAAACTTTACCACTTCAACTTTTCACGTTTCATGAGCAATGACTGAAGTGGACTTCACTTCTTAAGCACTAAACGTATCAAAACTGTTTTAAATATTAATATTAAATTAAATTAATTTTAAATATATAAAATAAATGTATAAATATGAAAAAAATCAAGAAAAATTCTCCATTGTGATTCAATTAATTTAGGGTGAGCTGAGAACTCTCCTCCCCATCTCCATTAATACTTTTTCCCGAGTCTAAACATGGGCAGCTGATTTCCGAGCGCTGCAGAGGTCATCGGGGTCCGCTCGATGTGAATGAGGGTGGGGTGGTCTGAGTTTGACGGGGGTACCGTAGAGGGGCAGTGACTTTAGCCTTCAGCAGGCGCTGTTGTTTTTACTGGAAAGTGTCACCTCAAGCTAAAGAGGGGTTTCTTCTCAAAGCTTCCTCTCTCCTCCCCCTCATTAGCATTGTAGATTTGTTTTTAGCGCTGCATTCAGGAGCGTGTGGAAAAAACAATGTACATTTGAATATAGTAATCCCACACTGTTTGCACAGAATAGGGAATGAGTCCTGCCGCAAATATAGCGAGGAAAAACGCTATTTGGAATTGGCTTTTCCAGTAATTGTCAAACTTTTTAGACCAAGTATGACCTAAAAAAAACCCCCAAAAAAACGCCTTTTTTTTTTTTTAAAAGTACATGTACACAGTTTGAACATTAATACTGCATTTAATGATATGAATTTGGGGTTGAAGGAAACCTGTATAGTTAAATAATTCCGTTGTAATGTATTATGTAAAAAAAAGTAAATGTCTAAAAACAAATAGATATATAGCCTATATGATGAACACCATATAGATCCAATACAACTCAACTTTTCCCTTTTAAATGTGCCTCGTAATTTTCCTTGACATTCCTCCCCTGGCCGCCGGACCGAGGGGTTACAGCGTTTTGCTTTTTGAAGTAGACATTTGCATAATCAGATTAGGACGTGTGATTGTCAGCCGCCTCTGCCATCACGGGGTGCTCCAGAGGAAAGAGGGTCTTGTCCAGCCCAACAATGGACCAGAACTCCTACCCGGGCAACCCCCCCACCCACTCACCCCCACCCACCCTGCAATCTTGCACCTGCATCCATCCCACTCAGCCGCCCGGAATATGGAGGGCGTCGGGAGCGCACGAGAGTAGTTGGTGGCGTGGGCGGGGGGGACATGGGGGTGTCGGGCTGAGCTGGGATATTTAAACGCGGCGAGTGTGAATTGGCTTTGAGGGGATAAAGAGCTCAGGGGCCTATCGGCTGGCGCCCAAAAACTCCAGAAATTCTTTTCTCCAGCGGGAGAGCGAGGGGGCTGCCTGCGCTGATCTGGCCCATTGTGATAACGGATTCAGGCGGCGTGCGCGACGCTGATAAGGAAAAGCGCTCTCAATAGACGATTACCCGCACGCACACTTGGGAGAGAATAGTCAATCAGGCGCTCGGTGGAGGCAAACCAGACACGTTTTCGTTATTGTCACTCTTTTAGCCATTTTGCTAATGCGTGCACGCTGTAAATAAAATGCATCGGCGTAACGCTTCAAAGCTCGACAATGTTAAAAGCAGTACAACAGTGAGCAGAGGAGTTGACGTCCCCACTGGAAATTTTCCTTATTAATAGTTTAGAATGTAGATTTAAGACCAACTATGATCCCAAAAAGAGTTTAAGATCATTCGGACCTCGTCTTACATCATTACATTTAAAATTAAATGGCTTACAAATGACTGATGAAGTCTATCCATCATTTTCCTAATTCGATACATATTTTTATTTTTATACCAAGTCCCACATACAAAATAGTTTGGTCTCCAAGTACCACCATTATGTCCAACATTAGGCAAACTAGTAAAATAATGATGAAATTAAAATGTACAGTGGACCCCCTCTATTCACAGGGGATAGAGATAGCAAAAATCCATGTATAGTTGACACCCATTTAAAAAAAAAAAAAAAAAGATTCTGGCAGCATTGTGTAATCTTGCTAGCTAACACAAAAATTCAGCGGTGCCTTGACTTCCAACTTTAATATGTTCCGTAAACACCCACGTAACGCCGACATATTGTATTAAATTTTTGCTCGCAATTCAAGACGATAAGTAAATTCCTTATACAAAACCAATAAGACACATTTTGTTCAGCACTAACAAAAAGTGTCCTGCTGTAGTCCTAACATGCAAGTGTGTTCTCTTCCCATGCCGCCTAGCTTAGCATTGCACGGCATTAGCTCAGCTCGCCGCGAAGAGGCAAACGTGCCTAAAACACACACAAGGTGGCCGTGGCGTTTTACGCGATGTGCTTGTTGTTACAAAGGAGTCAGCTGTCAGATTTCACAAGCCGGCCGGTGTGTCCAGCTGCCCTCTGCTCCCTTTAACACGTCATTAGCGCCACTTTAATAGCACGAACTGTTTGCTCTTGGGCTCAGTTATCGTCGGCTGCCTTTTTAGGGTAGGGCCTCAATGGACCACCAGCAGTTTACAACTGCAAACATCCAATGCAAGAACTGCATCCCCCCCCCCCTCCCCCCCCACAAAAAAAAACTGTTTGATTCCGTCACTCAATATGTTGATGCTTGTAGTTATCCCACACTATATAATAATTTGCTCCATAGTGTAGAGTGACAACAACCCTTGTTAATAAATACAGTTGGCTTTATAATATTGTATTATTTATTTCATTCACTATTGCATTTATTTTTGAATGAATTAGTCTTTGGTAAAATTACTATTAAAAACTGAATTATAATTATAAAAAATATTATTAAAATGATGAAAATATTGGTTATTTTTTCATGTATAGTCATTAATTCATTTTATTTTATGTTTTTTCCCCCCAAATTTTTTTAATTAAATGATCAAAACTGTATTGTCATTGTATGGGAAATAGTTGAGCTTATTTATTTTTTTAAGCACTCTATAAACAGTTGGCTCAAAAATATCCTAATTTGGGTCGAAAATAGACCGATCCAAAAATTAGGACCCAACTCTCAAGCAATTTGGGTCGTTTTGTATAAAACAATCCTAAAAGTGGGTCAGAAAGGGGTCAAGTTGAACCACGTAGCGTGCCCGTCCCTTTTTGAAAACGGTTTTAAGAGTGTGTTGTTGTTTTTTCCGTTTCATTTGAGGTGAAATTACAATCAACACACTTTATTGGCAATGTAATGCTTAAAAATGTGGCAAGTTGTTAGCTGTATAGTATGTTTAAAATTATCAAATTATTATAATTGATTTAGTATTTTTAAAGGAAATAATTTTGGGTAAAATTCATATTTTCAACTCCAAGTAGGGAATTTGTCCAGTCGAGACCTGATCAAAAGAAGGTATCTTGGACAGATTGGTGATGAAAGCGGAATTCAACTCCTGCTTTCTGTCCAAATGGTAAAAACCTCAAAAGTTTGCAGAAATTGAAAGTCTGCATTAAAGGACTTAAGCAATAGAGCGATGAATGATAAACGGGCGGTTGTTTATCATCCGGAGGGTCACAGGTTAAATACTTGGTAACCCAGGAATGAAAGTGGACCGACCTCCTGCATGTTTACTCAACTGGACAGCGCTTGACTGCGGGTTGACTTTCGGGGTCACAAGTTAAGCCGCCTCCATTCAGGCCCGTGGTCAGTGATTAGCTTTGTGTCCGTCACAATGTGTTGGACTTGCTGGCCTTGTTGAACACAAACAAAAGGAGGCAACAGATACGCTTCACTTTAGCTTATTTCTCTTTCTATTGTACATCGAATGTGCATGCTTAGTTGTATTTATTTGATGATATACATTGTTTTGTTACGTAATTTGACTTCTTGCAATTCTAAAGAAAGACAGTGTCAAAAAGTGAACCTGCCTCCTCAAATAGTAATTTAAGGTAAGACTAAATTACTACAAAGCCCCTCGGGTCTCCCTGTTTTCAGGTTTAAAACGTTATGACTTGAAGCTAAAGATAAATGCTGGCCTAAAATTCGTTTTGCTTGACTTCTGTTAAAGTGGATCAGGACTAAATAATTAAAACGGCTTTAACCCTCTCACCCCAAAAATAGAATAAAATCCCGTAACCCACCTTATCATCATTTCCCAGTCCAAAATATGCTCACCCACTTTTATACCAATTAAAAAGGCTATGACAATGACACATGAAGCTAAATGCTAACGCATGCTAAAAGGAGATTGACCCGATTTCTACACAAGTGGATATTATATATGGACTAGAACCCCCACCTCCAAAATAAAATCAAGTCAATTAACCCACCTCAGCGTAACGCCACACCCCAAAATGTGCCTGATAACATTAACTTGATTTGACTTAATTTGAGACCCCCAAAATACAATGAAGTCCCCTAACCCACCGCAATACAGCAAAATATGGTTGCCCATTCTTATACCAATTATAAATGATACGACACGTGATGCTAATTGCTAATGGCTGCTAAAATTGGCTGGGTTTGACTTCCGTTAAAGTAGGACATGGCTTAATTTGAAGCCCCTTAAATAGAATTGGGTCCACTAACCCACCCCTGCACAAACTAGTCCAAACTAACCCCGCCCCCTGCCCTTTTTCATAAGAAATAAAAACACTCATGTTAAACGCAAATGGTAGCTAATGTTAGCAATGCCTTTATAGGGACGGCAGGGCAACAATTCCTCATCAACAAACAGTTTATTCAATAAATAGTTCAAATAAATAAAATGTGTCACAAGCAGGAACAGAAATTCCAAAAAGAGGTATCAGATGCTAATTATGCTAATCAGCATCGCAATGAACAATCAAAAAACATCCATCTTTGGCGAAATGAGTTGGAAACCGTACAAAAATGAGTCCTCACATCTTCACGACAAAAAAACAACAGTGCAATCTTTTCAGTCAAGCTGGAAAAAAGGTTTAAAAGTGCATTTTGAGGCGGTCATGGAAATAAATGGCCTCTGTTTGTAGACAACACAAATACGGGGGGGGGGGGGTTAAAACATTCATGCACAATACAAACACAATGCTGCTCATGTGCAGTCCTCAAAGTCAGACCCGGGGGGGGGAAGTGGATCTGAAAGTCCATTTTCAGCCGTGGTTCTACCAGGGCTCCGAGCTGCCGCAGCTGGATCCGGGCGAGGACGGCGCCTCGGTGTCACTGGCCAGCGTCCAAGGACGCGAGGGCGAGCGCAGCTGCTCCATGTTGCCGCGCAGTAGCGTGAGGAGGGCGGCGGGGGCGTGGTGGAGGTTGGCTTGGCCGCCACCCCCGCCCTGGCTCTCCAGCACTCGCGTCAGGAAGTCGATGTAGCGCATGGCCAGCCGCAGGATCTCGTTCTTGCTCAGCTTCTTCTCGGGCGGGTGCGTGGGGATGAGCTTGCGCAGCTCGGAGAAGGCGCTGTTGACGTTGTGCTGGCGCCAGCGCTCGCGCGTGTTGGTGAACACCTTCCTGGTCATGGCGGAGGAAGTAGGGAGACTTCTGGTCGAAAATGGGGAAAAAAAAGTGCATGTTAATTACGGCTCAAGGGAGGAGCTTTGTCAGTCCGCAGCGCTGTCGAAAAGGAAAGTTGTGCTTTACTGCCATCTTTTGGCATCTGTAGGCAATTACAAATATTTTTAGAAAAATTGCCTGTTTTTTTTTTGCTTCTGATCTGATGAAATCATCTGACCGACTGATTTAGTAAGTCTACTCTAAAAATTGTAAATAAAAATCCAAATAATTACATTGAAAGCATCTGCATTAAAGCATTTCATGATGGTTGATAATCGTGTTTAATGATAGGTGGTTTCATACATTTCGTAAGCACTATGCAGCCCGGAATTGACATTTACCAGGACTCGCTGCTTAAATGTGACCAAATAAGATCTGGTGAAGCAGTATGTGGCTCATTAGCCAAGCTTATTTTGGAACACATCAGAAAACAACTACTAAATGATGTATCAAAAAGGGAGTTGACTTGGAAAGTCCCAATTTTTCTGTGAAAAAAAAAACACACTAAAAGCAAACATGCACTGATGGAAATTATCCGGGACATTTGAGAAAATGACTTCTGTTATTGTTTATTTTTCTCTGACAGAAAAACAGAACCTCCAAGTCGTACGATTTGAAGATCAAACAAGGTGAACTCTAATTCTGAGCTTCTCGGCAGTTTCAGACGGTGAGTGCTTTTATTTTATTTGAGTCCTATTAAACAGAAGTAAACATTGCTTTTATTATCAAGAGTCCTAAAATATTTTCTACATTCATTTAGATGCCGCCCCAGAAGAAAATTGGTTAAATGAAATTTATCTAAAATAAACTATTTCAAACCAAAAAAAAATTCATTTTTATTAATTACTTCTACTTACCACATATTAATTAAACATGAAAATAAAACAAATAGTTTTTGTAATGACTGGTTTCTAATTACAGTTCAATTAATAAAAAAAAAGAGCATTATCGTATTTTTCATATACTAAACTATTTTACATAAATATAAAAAATATTGATAAAATGGAATACATTATTTTATTAAATCAATTATTAAACCGTTATGATTAAAATGAACGATTTCACATAATACGATAGTTTTTGTATTATGAACAATTTTACATTATACAGTACACATATGCAATTGGTTATAAATAACGGTAATGATATTTTTTAAAAGAGCATGAACTATTTTATTATTAAAGTCAAGATTTTAAATATAATATTTCCCTTATCTACAAATGACGATGTCCTATGTATAATTGATCGGCACTGTAAAATAACATAGTGACGGAATTTGACCTTGATCAGCATGTTATTGAATTTGTCATTGAGGCACTGAGAGCAAAAGTGGGTCAACTGTACTTTTTGTCACTGTTGAGTTCAGAAATGAATTATGAAAAGGGAACTCTTTTAGATGAATACTGGTCACACACCCCCCCAAAAAAATCAAGGTTTTGGTTTCATTTTTGACAGTCAGCACGTTCCCTGGTTGATCAGTGCAACACTGGGCCAAGTTCATAGCTTGACAGGTTCAGTAACATGTAGTAGTGCTTTAGCTCGGATGCTTGTGCATCTGCATGTTTGTGTATTCATTATGAAATATTGATAGTAAACAGCAAGCGACCAAAAGAAGGATGTGGTTGTATTTTTTTTTAAAAGTCCTGTAGAAATAAAGTTGTGTGGACTTAGACCACTATTGCACCAAACTTTTTTATTTTTTTCTCCTTCCTCTCAATTTTTTTATTTTTTTTTCTTGCAACCTAGATGATACTGTCCAAGATCTGATGACAGTAAGTGTCACTGTATCTCAAAATCAAAATAATTTGGCAAAATGTGAGGAAAACCACAATTTCAGCAGAAGTAATCATTGCCATATCATCTCCCGGATTCGATTGCAGCCATAAAACTTTTAAGTCATTCTTCTGTAAAAATGAGGAAAAAAATGGAAGTAGCCCGCTTTCGTTCTCAGTGGCTCGATTCATTTCAAAAATATCCTTTGAGGCAAAAATGATCCTTACCTTGATGTGAAAGTTGTCCTCTGCGGGTCATGAGCAGGAGAGTGGAGGAGAGAGTCAGCTTTCCACACGCACGCAGAAAACGACTCTGCCGCATGATCGGGCCTGACGTTTTATAGCGGGCTTTTGTATGACGTGGTCATTGTGTGAGGAGGAGGAGGAGGAGGAGGAGGAGGGGGAGGAGGGGTGGGCGGGAGGTATCGTAAACGCCCCCTATTAACCCCCTCACCGTCCCATCACACCGCCCATCTATTCTGCCCACAATGAGGCGTCTTCCTCATCATCATCACTTATCGCTGTGTGAACACTCACAAGCAAGCATTCTCACTCACATCCTCTCCTCCCTTGATAATTGATATTTTCATGACCAGTATTATTATTATTTAATAGCGATGCCGTGTCTCAGGATTTATCTGGATGATCATATTGGACTAATTTGCAAGCTTAAGATCATGCTAAGCAATAATGTCATGGCATGATAATTTATTTTTATTTTTATCTGCAAAAATGATTTAAAATTCTTTTGAATCTTTTGAAAAAAATAAATAAATTCTTACAGCAAAAAATATATTAAAAAAATTGTATAATAAAGCCAACCATTACATTTTTATGTATTTTTTTTTATCTTTAATTTCTTATTATGTCTTTTGCCAGAACATATGTACTTAGGAATGATGTCATGGCATAATAATATTTTCTTTATTTTATAAACATTTAATTGAAAAAAAGCTTTAAAAAAATTTATAAGTCTATTTTTTCCCGATTTTCTCTCTGATGTAACGTTAAAGGACAAAGTATTGTAAAACAGCTAATGTTCTGCATTTAATTCATATCTTGATTTGGATTGTTGTAAGGGACCAAAAAAGGAAGTTTCATTTACAATATTTATTTTTTAGCTGATCAGCTGATTAATCGGTTATCGGAATTTCATTCTGTCAAATATCGGAATCAGCAAAAATAAATAAAAATAAATATTCAGGCCTTTTTTTGCATTTTATTGTATTTTAAATATTTAATGCAATATTATCTAAAATAATGGTATAAAAAACATAAATTCATAAGAAATTTAGAGCAAAAAAAAAAACGGAGAAAATTATTATATTCATGTTCACACCCAAATTAGTGAACGTTTCGGTTGTTTGTATCTGTTTTATACAGTTAGAAATACAAGCAATTTATGAGTAGATTTAAAAATACTGTAAAGATGCATTCTTCATTCATTCTTATTTGTATAATCTTAATTATTCATTTATCCCATTTATTTTATTATTTGGGCGGTACTTGCTGGTTTAAGGCAATGATGTCATTCCAAGTCCAGATAATCAAAACCACTCACTGAGCGTCCAATCAAATTGTTTTGATGTTGTAAATGGCGCCTTTGCGTTTTTCAGCGTCTTTTTTTCCCCCCCAGTGTTAAAATGTGACTTCCTTGTAAACTGAGATGTCGTTCTCTCTTATCCTACCGCAATGGACACGTCGGACAACCCACCGTCGCAAACACCATTACGCCGTTTAACATGGCCGCGAGCCGTATTTGAATCCGACCTGATTGGCTCACAAAAGATAAAAGTAGCACATCCAGATTGACAGGTGAACAATGTGCGTTTTGTGCGCCGCTGTGGTAATCTTGTCCAGGCCCGCACATAAATTAGCCAGGAAACGCTTGTCCACGCTTACTAAAAAAACAGCCCCGGTTTAACCAATTTTTTTTTTTTTTTTACACCCTTCAAGTGTTGTTTGAAAGACACAGCCTTCCATGACACTCTCTGTGTGGAGTAGGAATTAGCATAATCCGATTAGGCGGCCGGGATTAGCCCCCTCAGGCCCGGTTCTTCTGAATCAGCCATTCATGGGCGGCGCCCTCGTGGCCAAGAGGCAGCACCTGCAGGCCTCACGCCATCGCGCTGACCTTCTTCACGCCACGAAAGTCCTAATATTTAAACGTCTTGATGTTGTATCCCAACACGGGTAGACATTGGATTTGTCGTCCTTTTGTTCAATATTATGTGCTAGATATGAGTTATTTTATTGACAAGATTTTCAAGAGCTTTTTTTTTTTTTTTGCTGTTACTTGCAAGCGCAAACTTGTATTAGTGGGAAAAGAAATCTCCAAAAGAGAGGCCTCAATTTGTTTATTGCCGCTCCCAGTTGAAATTTAGTGTCAAACTAAACAACCACATAGCATAACCCTTCAATCCGCTAACTTAATGCTAATGCTAATACATAATGCGAAACTCCATTTACGTGGCAGCACTGAATAGCTATGTTGCGGTGTTTCAAACCCTTGAGGAGCCTGTATTTGAATAATGCAGAAAGACACGTAAACAGACAATATAGCAGAACTCACAGCCATATCCTTTATCCTCTGCAAAGAGCAACTGATATTAGTGGCAGCCAACACCTCCATAGCCATCTCTGTCTTATAGAATTTTATAAAGTGCAATATTAAAGTGCTACTTTACCTTTAAGAAAACATGACAATTTTTGGGGGGGGGCAGTAGGCAGGAACGGATTCATGTCATTTCTATTTATTTCAATGGGGAAACATGATTTGAGTCAGGAGTGTTTTTAGTTACAAGTAGGGCCCGACCGATTATATCGGACAATATTAGCGCTTTTAAAAATAGTCATCATTGGCTGGAGTTTTGTTGATTAAAAGCCAATATTACTACTTTTTCTTGAAAAGATAAATGCTGTTCAATTATGGATGTGTAATGAAGTAAAAGATAGGAGAGAAATGAGATCCTTTGCTATCCTGTCCATAAATAATATACTATATGCAACTTATTTGAATGCTTAGAGTGACTCGTTAGTGTGTTGCTACTGAAATGTACGTATTTATTTATTTGACGTTACTTGTTCCACACTTGGAACGCCTCATTGCGATTTGGATGGAACCCGTTTCTTCCCTCCAACCCCATCCATCACCTGTATGTGCGGCACAGGTTGATGGATGCTGGCCGACACTTTAACTGCGGCTGCGATGGCCGATAACGAGGCGACCTTTACACAGGCGGCCCCTTTCCCACCGTACAATCAGCGCGCCATTACGCCCGCTGTTTACCCACCGAGCCTTTAACGCAGCTCTTCGGACACGCCCCTCACCGCCTTTGTCCCCCCCCTCGCGCCATTAAACAACATTGTCTCTGTCTTTTTTTTTTCCTTTTTTTTTTTTTTTCTGTGCGTCACAGGCTCGTTAGTTGGTTATTGATGCCGGCCAGTCAGTGTGGGATGAGCCTGTCCGGACGCTCCCAGTCCAAGTCCCTGGGGGTGGTCTTTGTCTGGAGGACTTGGGGAGGTGGTGGGGGTGGATCATTCCTTAGGGAGCTGCTTGACTGTGCTGGCTGGTAAAGATAAGCGTTCTCTCTCCACATGCTTGGGTGGCGATAAGGGGATTGCTGCACTCCACACTTGAATTTTTTATTTTTTTTTTACACACTCAGCATTTTATTGTTTAAATACACAAACAGCACACAAAAATGATATAAATACACTATAGTGTTATGAACCGCAGTGTTTAAATACTGCAACGCTGCCGTTAACACATTTTAGCAAACAGAACAGTTGTGAATATGTGATTTTTTTATTTTTTTTTTTACAGTAAACACTTAACTCGGAATGAACAAAATGGCTTCATTTAAAAGAGTTTAAGTCTGGTCTGTCCGTCGGTCCATCCGGGCACCCTCTCGTAGCTCAGCCTGCTTTTCTTCAAAGGAGTCGGCGCTGAAAAACACAATTCAAAACACAATTCGATGTTAATATTTAAGCTACTTTATACACGACAGAAAAAAAAGGTTCAAAAATAGCACCGTGCATCTCCCGACCTCTGCACTCCACATAAATAAGCGTGCTTCTCTCTCACCGCTTCCAGTCAAGCCTGCCGCCTCTTCACTTCTCTTCCTCTCTAGTCCCATCCGGCATCTTGACCCATAGTTGTTGGACACTCTCCCTCCCGTGCGCCAACCTCTACCAGTCGGACCTCCTCTCCACAACGGGCTCCTTGAAGGCGGACTGAGGCGGCAGAAGGGGCCGTCCAAAGCCCTCAAACCTTGTCGCGGCGACTCGTCGCTTCTCCTCCCTATCGGCATTCCGGCCACGTCGGCTCGGACCTCGCCGGCAGTCGAAGCCACTTCCTGGCCGCTTCCGGCGTTCCACAGACGGGCTCCGGACCAGTCGCTAACCTCCGGGCTTCCGGCGTTCCACAGACGGGCTCCGGACCAGTCGCTAACCTCCGGGCTTCCGGCGTTCCACAGACGGGCTCCGGACCAGTCGCTAACCTCCGGGCTTCCGGCGTTCCACAGACGGGCTCCGGACCAGTCGCTAACCTCCGGGCTTCCGGCGTTCCACAGACGGGCTGCGGACCAGTCGCTAACCTCCGGGTTTCCGGCGTTCCACAGACGGGCTCCGGACCAGTCGCTAACCTCCGGGCTTCCGGCGGGCCACGTCGGGTCGTGGGTGAAATAGGCCGTTTCTTCCTGTGAGTAGAAGCTGATCTCTGTGTCATCTGGGGTCAACAGGAAGCTGGGGTTGGAGCTGGGAAAAAGATCTGAAGCGGGAATGGCCTCCTCTGTTGGAGGAGGAGGAGGAGGAGGAAGTGGATGGACTTGGGCTGGCTGAGCTTCATACAGGGAAGTGGCATTACTAAACAGCTGACATCAGGGAAAACAACATTAGGCACACCTGCACCCTCACAGCAATCCTTTTCTAACGCGTCCTGCTTACCTTCAGCACCTTGTGCGGCACCTCCGGCAACATCTCCGCCAGCTGCGTCAGAGAGGCGGCGAGTAGCCACGGCAACGACGGCGCCCTCCTGAGCATGAGCTGAGCCACCAGCGGGTTGACGCAGGGGAAGCGCAACAGGCTAAGCTCCTCCTGCCGCACATCGACGGGGATGTAAAGGCGTGACCAATGCGGGGACGTCACGTGAAGCTCACCTGCGAGGACACGACGGCCAGCCAGTCTCGCTCCAGGTAGCCGGCGGGATCGCGGCCGCAGGACATCAGGCTGAGGAAGCAGATCCGGTTGACCCATCGGGCCACTTCCGACACCTCCGAAGCGATCAGCACCTGTCGTGTAAGTAGTAACATTTGAATCTTATATGGCCAAAGAATCCGCACAAAGTGGGCAACCTCAGCTCGGTACCTTGACCTCCAGGTCCTCCAGCTTCATGCCGAAGAGCACCAGTGACGAGTAGAGCACCACCAAGTTGCTGAAGGCTTCGCTGGAGAACCTGCAGCAATACAACCATCCTGCGATATCAGCAAATCTCAACAGAGGAGATTCTATGGGTGTTTTGCTTTTTCTTGGGCTTTTTTAAAAATGTGTAAGTAGGAAATATAACAATGGAAATCGGTCTGGTTGGAATGTCGAAGGTGAAAATTTGAAAAATAGAAGAAAAAAACGGAATTATAGTATAGTTGCAGCTCACAAATATTTTTACAATAAAAGATTTACAACAGATGGAAAATATGTGATTAATCGCGCGTTAACTATGGGATTATTGCGACAAATTTCATTGACAGGCTTATTGAATGAATTAAAATGACTGAGAATGTTTGCGTATCATCTTGGAGATAAAATTCATATGAGTACACTTAGCCGTGGTTGGGATTCACAATAAACTATTATTAAATTATTAAAAAAAACGGAATGAATTTGTAAATTGATTATAGCTATCAAATTGCTGTTGCACCTTTAAATGATAGTATAGTAATTATTTACATTTATTAATGCTAACATATGAACTTATATAAAGTTAAATGCACATCATGTCATATTGTTCAATGTTTCAGTGCTTTACACAAACTTGCTCTCGCAATGGACATTCTTCTCCTGCAGCCGCCAATTACTACTTCTAATGAGAAATAATCAGTTCCAATGTCAACATACTACCCATAGCTATGCTAACATATAGCAAGATCTCAATCTGAGTAGAACTGACCCTCCCCCCTTGCCGTCCGGGTAGTGGAGTATGATCCAGCAGTAGTTGTACTGCAGCGACAGAGCGGTGAGTCTCATCGCAATCACCTCGCAGGCTCGCTCCTCACACAGTTCGTCCTGCTCCTGCACGCACACACACACACAAACACACAAAGTAGGTAGGTAGGGTTGCAATACTGCAGGAGTTCAATAGATGGCGTGTTTATCTACCTGAACAATGATGGCGGTGCTCTCGTCCACCGTGATGACGGAGTAATGATTGGTCCCGCCCAGCATCTGCAGGGACGGACAATGGCTCCTCTCCAGCAGAGTTATGTTGAACCTGTGACAACGGCAAAATATATATATATATATATATATATATATATATATATGAGTGACCTTAAAATGCATTCTGTTTACAGTTAAGCAACACTTACGTAGACTCCAGCATCTGCAGCAGCAGAGGGCAGTTGAGGAGCGACTCGGTCACAAACAACACGTATGCCACCTTGTCCTCCAGGCTGTCCTCGCTCTCCTGCTCATCTGTGGGAGTTAAAAAAAAAAAACTCACCTCCTGAAGCAGCAAGAAAGGGCCGAGCGAGTCGCACATGCTGACCTCCGCCGGGGGGGACGGTGTTGAAGGTAAGGTGCTGCACTCTCCTCTCCTTGCAGACGGTCGCCCACGGCGACGGGCCCGGGTGGTCGTACTCCACCACCAGGGAGAAAAGATCCCACGGGAAGTCTGGGCCCAGATGCTGCTCCAACACCAACACGCACCCACTGTCCACAACACTATATGGACCAGGTAAAGGACGACTAGTAACTTTTAAGTAGGGCCCGACAGATATGGATTTTCTTAAGCCGATCCCAATAACCGATTGATAATAAAATGTATAGAATGAATGAAGTAACTCAGTTGACTTTTTTTTTCGAGGGGGGGGTTTGAAGGTCATTACCTTTGTCTTATATTGTAATGTGTTTTTTAAAAATCTGACATTTTTTCACAAGCTGCCACTAAGTCACATTTTAATAAGCAAGCCACAGATCTCATTTGGATACGCCCCTTAAAGGCACACATCCAACACACGAATGCTACAGTACATGCAGTAATTACACTTGATAAAAACATTGACGCCTTTATGCTTATCTACAATACAGTTCTACGTCTTTTTAATGTTCCCCACATACAGTATTTGTGACTTGCTACTGGCAAATTCAACTATTCTCTGATGATTATTTTATTGTCAGGAGCTTCATGTTGACAGAAAAGTAATACTTTGCCGCCACCTTGTGTCATTTATAGGCAATTAAATTTTTAATAAACTCACCTGCCGACAACAGTGGCACCATTGAGTTTGCTCTTGTCGTTATCAGGGCGAACTGTACTTGCAGCTGCAGAGAAATAAACAGGATAGGACTGTGTCACAGTATTTCATACTTGTGTAGAACAACAGTAGTACTCATTCAAAAGTTTGCGGACGCTTTCTTGCACTGTACAACAGCAAAGATGTTTTGTGCCTAAATTGACCCGTACCGATGCTACTGACTTTAAGTCAAAAGTTTGTGGACACTTGATACTTAAATACATTTTGAACAGGTGCTATATATTTTAATGTACAGTACTAGTCAAAGCTTTGCTGATACTTGCTATTGATTGGCTGTGCACATCAAATGTATGGGACCAGTCAAACTGGATGGGAGGATCAAAACTTTTAACAGTAGTGTCAGCTTTCAGTCATATTGGAAATATCACAACAATTCTTTAAATTCAAAACTTTTTTTTTTGCTTGACAATTCTTTGTGGTTTATAGTATTTTGGTGAAATATTTCAATATTTGAGAAATATTTGAGAAATATTCAGTCATGATGTTAATTCGTCACTATTTTAATCGAAATAGGAAAAAAAAACACTTTTGGATGCGTCTCAATAAATTTGAGTATGCTGGGGCGGGAAAGTATTTTATGTCGATTGAAACGTATCTAAAATCTCGATAGTGAAATAATTCGACTTTTTTTTCATCATAAATGTTAAGTTTCTGCTATCTTGTATTGGTGGTCTTATTAAAACAATTTTCCTCACATTTTCCTCCATTACTTTCATTGGCTGAAAGTCTAATTAAAAGTGTTGTACCACCACCTAGTGTGCAAAGTTGTCAATTACAGTTTTATCCATGCACTGACAATTTGGTTGTCTTCTCAAGTACAGTATTTCTAAAAACAGAAAATGTTACGGATGTTAATTCAAGCTTACCAGTCAGTTGTTTCAAGCTTTGCAAGATTGTGGACATTCCGTCGTCACAATTAAGCGATATGATGACAAGAATCTGCAGCAAAGCAAAAGTATCATGTTGTTGTTTTTGTGATCATCATCAAACCTGTTTCAAATACTGACTTTGTCATTGTGCAGCCGCGCCACCACCAGCTTTTGCAGCTCACGCAGCTTCACGTCGGACTCGTGGTTGCTGAGCCCGAGGTGTGAAATGATGTGCAGCCGCCTCAGTAGTTGAATCACACCCGTGTCTGTACACGTCTCCGTCGCCTTGCTCAGGTACTCTAAAGCGGAAGATTTTGTTATTAATCCTAACGGAATCCTAAAGGAATTCAATCCATAATGTTGCGATACGAAATTAATATTTTTTTTGTGTTTGGTTAAGCGATGGATAGTGAAACTAGTAAACAGCAATATTGTTACTAACCCACAGCGGCGCTCAGGTGACACTTGAACAGCAGTTCCCTGGCCGTAACCAGCACGTGGATCACAAACACCTGGTGGAACAGCTGCTCCTCATCTGCACTCAACATTGCATCAACAGTGCTCCTTGTGACTCCCCTCACAACGACATCACCGTTCCTCCGTGCCCCACCTCCTCTCCCCGCTGGCGTCCTCCTGCACAGCGCCATCTCTCTCTGTTTGAGCACGTAGCGCGTCTGGTCTGAGGCCAGGTGCTCAAAGTCCCTCCAGGCGGGGAGGTTGAGGCCCAGCTCTTTGGCAGAGGACAGACGAGGTCGGGCCAAGGACAGCAGCTCGCGGTAGGCTTGACGCTGACTGTCTGCAGGCGACATTTAAACACAGAGATTCACTTTCAAGCTCACAAGTTGTTGTCCAAAACATTTATGGACTTTTTTTTTTAAACGAGCCCCTTTACTGTGATGGTGGACAATGTTAGTCAATATTCTCAACAGTATCATTCTTGCTTTGTTGTGTTGTTTGAAGTTAAATCCCGATCCTGACACATGATGTGATGTCTCTGTGTAGCAAGCGAAGGCGAGTCCTACCAGTGGCTTGAACTTGAACCACTCTGCTGTTTGACACGTCCTGGGCAGCAGTGGTGACCTGCCCTCTAGAGGCGTGTCCTGATACTTCCGCAGTAATGATGGCGGGGGTGGTGGCGGGCTTCCTGTCTGCTTTGCGTGTCTGCTGTGGAGTAGGCTGCACTTCGGAGACCCTTTCTTTTTCTTCTTCCTCCTCTGGTGCTGATCAAAACACAAGATCACAAACTTCAAAGCTTGTAAATCTACAAGTGAAAAATGTGTTCCTGAAAGTGAAAAACTGCACACATACGGTAAAATAACTTTTTTTCAACCCCCTCCCACACACTTAAACTTATTAAAACTGGCTTTTAAAATAGTGCAATGAAGACACAAAAAATATAATATAATAAATATAAAAAAATACCCCGAGATGGCATAATGATGCCACCAGCAGCCAATCGGAGATTCTGCCAGACTGCTTAAATGTTCATTATTTTATATACATTGATGTTTCAATGCATTTGAAGTCTTTTACCGCCAAAAACGTTTAATGACGTATAGTAAAATCCAAATGAATGCCGCCAAAAACGGCAAATGACGCTTAGTATGTTTTGTTTTTTTCTCAATGGGCAGGGTAACGTCTGTGCAGCGCTGCCTTGTCATTGGGGTTGTAAAATCCCAAAACACCCACTAATAATGGCCAGCAGATGGCAGCATTGTATCTCTTTTCAATGGTCTCCCGGTAATATGGACAATATGGACTTTACAGTGAAACACCATGGATATGATAAAATAGAACGTTTTCAAGGATCACGTTAAATCTAATTCACAGAGCGTCACTAAGTAAAAAATATTTTTGTCAAAGTCACTGTTGTGCAG
Source organism: Vanacampus margaritifer (assembly GCF_051991255.1). NCBI lineage: Eukaryota > Metazoa > Chordata > Actinopteri > Syngnathiformes > Syngnathidae > Vanacampus > Vanacampus margaritifer. Next base: position 3,668,726 of record NC_135434.1, read on the forward strand.
AAAATGTATCTTTCCACAAAAAGCTTCTTTTCTCCTTATCTTATCAATTTTTGCTCAATGTCACTAAAATGACCTATTTTCAAATGGTGATTACTAAAGAACGGAATAAGGTAGAAACATACTTTCTTTCTAATGAAAGAATGGAATGCGATCTTTTCATTTGGTATGATGCACCTTGTTTAGTGACGGCACACAATATTTTGTTTGCCTTGAAAGATGAGTTAAAATGCTCGAAATCGGCTGGCACTGTCTGTAAAATAGTTTTTAATCAATATTTATGTTTTCAATACAGTCTATATGAATGTAAAATCAAAAAGATGAATACTATGTATATATTTTTAATCTGGTCTCTCCATATTGCAGATTTTCACCTATTGCGAGTGGGGCTGGAACGTGTCCCCTATGTTGAACAAGGTAGCACACAATTGTTATTCCCCACCCGTGGCGGCAGAGGCACCTGCAGTGGGAGTGGACACCTGGTGCGACCTCAGCATCATGAAGGTGGTCAGCGGGTCGGCATGCTGCAGCGGACGACGTCTGGCTGCCCTGACCACGCCTCTCTGATCGTCCGTTTTCTGGCTTCTGAGGTTGCCGTCCAACTTTCGGGAAGGTACGTGCGAGACTTGGGCAAAAGTCTTGTTAGAGCTTCCGTTGTCGGTGCTCGTTAAAGGTTTGACTTCCTTGGTGTCAAGAGGGAGCGTTCTTTCGGGACACTCATCAGAACTCGTGAGTTTTTGCACCAAGACGCTAGCAGTTTGAGACTCCTCCGGGGGAGCTGGAACAATTTGGAAGATTTCTAGAGACAACAGAAGACATTTTAGTCAGAAGGCCCTCAAAACACACGGGAAGGTTAGAAGAAAAAAAAAAAATCAGTCCCTCAAATTTTTGCAACACAAGCTGAAAAATAATAAAAATGCTCACCTTCTCCATCATGTTCTGTTGGCACTTTGCTGAAGTCCGGCACAATGCAGTCTTCCTCATGTGAAGGAACCTCATTGCTCAGCCTCTCCGGAGACTCCCGCATGTTACCCAAAAACTCTCCAACATCGGCCTCTACAACCAAACTCTCCATTGTGGTCAACTTCAAGGCTTCGCTCAGAGGCTGGAATTTGACGACTGCTTCTTCTAACTCAGGTTCTGTCAAAAGATACGAATGAATTGTTTTTGTGTACTGTAGAGCAGACGTTACAACAGGAAGATCTTGATTGTACCCCCAAACAGGAACTTCAGCACATAGTTTGGATACTTCTCGGCCTTCCAGAGTGCCACCCCCATCTGCTTCTCAGCTTCTGCTGACGCCAAAGATCTGGAATTGTCATGACAACGAATAGACAAAGTCAGAAAAAACACATACGTGAGAAATAAAAAGTCAATACACCACACTCGCATGAAAATGATGAGATTGTCCCAACATCACTCACAATACGCCCAATGGCGATAATTCTTCCCTTTGAAGGTCACAAACGCTCAGACGGGCCTGGTAGTGACTGGTGGCAGCAGTGGGTGGAGTCAGAATCACCTCCAGCTCCATTTCAGTTGGAAGCATCACCCATTCTATAAGAAAAAAAAATCTATTGTTGATTCTTGGGATCAAATATTTCTCTTAAGGTGTGCAATACTTTTAGTTGAACAGATGGAGCGCCAGTACCAGAAAAAGTTCTGTTGGTTACTGTATGTCCATTACCAGGATCCAAGACAGTGATTAGTACCTGACCAGTTATCTACCAGAACCAGAGCCAAATTATAGTACCAGTACCAAGCACAAGCACAAGTTATGGTACCCAATAGGGCCTGTCATACAACAAAACTAGTACCCATGACAATTAGTATCTGACTGGTTATAGTGCCAGTTCAGTACCAGCTCTAGTAGCAGCACCACCAATTCCACAACCAGTTATATAAGCAATATTCCGACCTGGGGGGTTGTTCTTCATCCAGTCACTTTTGACGGTTGATTCCATTGAAGAAAAATGGAAAATGTCCACTGAAGCTGAATCATCTAAAAGACAAAATATATATATATATATATATATATATATATATTTAATTAATCGCAACAATCTGTATATTACCGTTATAAAGTGCCTTCATGTCAGGAAGTTTCTCATCCAGCTCTTCTGCCACCACATTCATACCACAGCAAACGCTTGAAAAGCTTCGGGGATAGTCCACGGTCATCATGCAGTCGTTCAGAAGCTCGGGTAACAACAAAGACTATCAGGAGAACAACCGTTTTTTCCGATTACTAAATCAGGAAAACGAGAAATTGTAATGTCAGTTATATGTTAGTTAGATTACCTCATTCGGTGCTTGTGACTCTTTTGTATATTCTTCTGTGAGTTCTGCTATGTGCTGTACATCACTCGACGTCTCATAAGGCGCACAGTGCCTGCAAAGGTTGTAAGCCACACTTGCATTAAAAAGAGCATTTGTGACATGTAGGCAATTGATCGTGGGAAGTAATGAAGTACAAATACTGTACCGTTGCTGTAAATTGACAGAATTTTTTTTTTTTTCGTACTTCAGAGTCTGGATTTTTTTTTTTTTTTTTATCTAAGTGCAGGAGTTGACTCAGCACTTTTACACAAGTATCTGTACTTCAACGTAAGTTGAGAATGTAAGTACACTTGCCACCTCTGGTACCTGGATATTGTTTGCTCTGTGACGGAGTTGCCGCTCAAGCTTATTAGCGGGTCGGCCACCAGCAGGGTCTTCAGCCGGGACACTTTGCTCTTCAGGGTGGGCAAATGTTTAAAACGATGAAAGAAATTGGCAGCCACCATGTCTTCCGGTAGGAGCAGATCTGTCAACATTGATTCAAAGTGGCAACTTGATTTGCGAGTTTCATTTGTTCCGTGAGTTGTTGACTAAAATAGCATGAATCTGTTCCGGCACAAAATGTTTTTGTTTTTAATAATAAAATGTGAATAGGTGAATTCACAATGAGCGTATAGTGTGGGGGAACACTATTTGTATTGCTTAATTGCATTTAAATAAATAAAAAACTCAGAAGTTGAGGCACTCTTAAATCAAGGTATTAATGCACATTTTCATGGAAATATTTATTTACCTTGGTCTTTAAATCCAATATCCAGCCGCACAGTCAACTTGACAAAGGATTCCTCACACAGATGGGCAAGCTTCGACTCTTCCCCTTGGTGGAGAATCTCTGCTGAGTTAGCAGAACAGCTCGCCGTGGTCTCTATCTTGATACTTCCAGGGTTATCAAATCTGGAGTAAAACAAACCTGTCGTTCTAAAAACTACAAACATAGGGCTGTACTGTAAAGGAAATCTCAAATCTGCTACGTGTGTACATAGACCACATAAAAAAATACTATTATAAACTATACATGAAAAAAAAATCAGTTGTACCCCTTACACATGCTTTCAACACATTTTAACTTGAAACAAATTTATTACACTAACGCACTTTATCACAAAACAAAATCTACTTTATTCTCATAATTTAAGACTTTTTGTTGGTCAACTTGATCATTATGCTGGTACTTAGACAGCCAAGATTTTTTTTTTCAAGTGGCACTTGGTGTAAAAAGATTGAAAGCCACAGATTTAAGGGGTACATCACTTTTCTGTTGAGTTAACGTGTTGTGTTGTTCCTCTGAGGTCATCCAGGACGGAAGTGCTGAGCGTACAGGTGGAAATTGCCTTCCCTGAACAGGTAAATCATCCCAATTACATAATAGAATCTTCATGTTGCATTCACGATTACATCGATTCGGAAACACGCTCGCATATGTACCTCTGACCCATGGTTTCCTGTAGGTGCCCTCCGCCAGGGTTCCAGTGTGAGGGTAAGGGTCATCTTTGTAAGATATGTAGGGCGTTGGTAGCGACAGCAAGTTCATTATCACCATCAGACGGTTTCTTTCCTGAAAGTAGAATTTACATCGTTTAATCATTTGATTTTAGTGTGTGTCTGTTTGTTCAGCTCTTGTAGTCATAAACTCACCTCAAATACGTAATCCAGAGCTTTAAATCTGGCACAAGGGAACATTGTTGTGTGTCTCAACTATAAATACAAAGAAATGGTTTTAAACGTGTGTACGTAAAAACAACAACAAACTGAATGTTTTGGGGGGCTTTTTTTCTTCTCTGAACGAGTAGCGCATCGATTCGACTGGGCTAACATGCTAGCTAACAAGTAGACAAAACTGCACTAGGTAGCTAACATCTTTATTCGGTAGCTAACATTTTTATTTGATTATGAAAAGTCCTCTGTTTTTATGAACCACCACTAAATTATTTAGACACTACGTTTAAACACTACAACTTAACCAATTTTGTAGTTATGTTACCTTTTATCCAAGTGGCAAAAAAGAAAACAAAAACAAAACAACCTGAACTCGATGACCATCCAAGAGCTTCACGAGGTGACTGCCACGCTACAGTCCTCCGTCTGCTACTTCATGAAACAAAGCTAAAATGTAAGATATATATATTTTTTGTTAATACTGTACATCAAATGTTACACTGCTTATTGACATTATACAAAGTAATAATCTTCTAGTCATCAAATTGAGGGCAATTATAGGGAATGGGATGAGAGCATTTTTTTTTATGCTTTGAAAGCTGGTTAGCGTGTGAAAAAAGCCTAAATAATTCACCTATATCTCCCTATATTGTGTATGAAAAAAAGTGAGTAATAATCTTGTCCACCGGGTGGCGGTATATGGCTACCTAATTAGAATTTTAAAATCTTTCTGTCCCCTTTCATTTCTATTATTTTAAAGAGGGAAATACAATTTGGGAAGGGGGGGGGGGGGGGGTTAGTGTGTAATTATTATTATTATTTCAGAATTGAAATTACACAGATAATTTTTGAATGCCAGAAACTGATGATTTTTAGGCTGGCACAAGACACAGCATTTGTACAGAGAAAACGAAGAAGAACATGAAACAATTCTCTAAGACCCTGTAAGGTGAATTGAGAGTTGAAAAACATTTAAGTATAATAAATTATTGTTTGTTGTAATACAGATTAATTTATTTAAAATATTAATGAAATATTAAATTACAATCAAAATATTGAGGGGGAAAAAATCTCAATTAGTTATTTTTTTCAACAATGTTCAGCCATTTTGTCTACCATAAAAGGACACACACAAAAATCATGAAAATAGGATTGACGCCTCGTTCATCACTGCTTGGCTTTAATTATTATTACATCATGATTCAGTTTGTATTTAATTACAGTTTTCCTTTTGTGTTAGGGCAAGGCACAACCTTTTTGGCAGTTAGTTACATTCCAAACCAAGAAGGTTTTCTTGAGACTTCATCCATGGACCAGGAAGGCGCGTTTTTAGGGCTGCGTCGCTCGGCTCCACATTTGCTCATTTTTTACGCTCCTCAATCTGCTCCACCTCGCTGGACTCGTCCACCACTTTGCCGTTGATCATCGTCTGAGTGACCACCTTGACGATCTTCCGGGTGCGCACGTCGGGGTCTTCTGGGAGGGGGCGAAACAACATGGTTAGCTTCATTCGTTTGATGTCGTTTCATTCGTTCTGTGACCAAGCTCGTAACTCGATTTACCTAAATCAATTTTGCCCAGTGACATGAATTGACCCCTCATTTTTTTTGTATGTAACTTATGTTCTTTTAATAAAGAAAAATAGCTCTGTTTCGTATGAAAACACAATACATATTTATTGATATTGATCTGTATTGCAGTAGAATATAAAGTGCAAGTAGAATCCAAAGGTATTACAGCAATTTAATACAAAACAATTCTGGACTTACTTTTCGGAGGTGGGGGTTTTTCCTTCACCCTGCATGACAAAGAAACTCAGTCAGAACCGCTTTGTCCATCACCTCTCCCTCACGCCACTACAGTTAAAAGCATCCTTACATCTCCTCTCCCTCCAGCAGCTTCCTGTAGGTGGCGATCTCCATCTCCAGGTTCTGCTTGATGCGCAGCAGCTGCTCGTAGTCGGTCTTGTGGCGCTGCATGTCCAGGCGCAGCTGCGACAGCTCATCCTCCAGCTGCACCAGCGTCGCCTGCAAGCGCTCCATCTCCACCGAGTACTTGTGGCCCGTCTCTGCCAGGTTGCCCTCCAGCACGCACACCTGGGAAACACACAATGCAGGTAATAGTTTGTATTAGTAGGCAGTGAACCCCTGCCACTCATGTGTGTTAAATGCGCCACGCTGCACCGGCTTGCGTGGGTGGGTATGCGAAAATACCAAAACTTAGTCTAGTCAGCCCATGCGCAGATTTAGACGCCGCCTCGTGCCCGACTTGGCACCGGGCACGAATATAGGGGCCCTGTGAGTCACTGTGAATGTTCACCAGTGACTTCTCAGTAAACAGACAAGGCAGCAACTGTCAACACAATGATATCATTGTGATTAATATGGTTCGTGTGTGTGTGCGCTGAGCAAACACTATTCATCGACAGTCTCGGTGGACCACGACTGTACTACTCAAATTGTTTGCAAGGTGTGTATGTCACCGTACGCCTTTATAACTCCAGTGTCTAACTTGTCACAATGATTGATTATGGCGCAATGAATGTCACCAGCTGAGTACATTTTATGGCGCTACAAATACTCATTCACTCGCAGACATTTTCACTGAAGCAAACCCCTTTGCTCCCGGCTGTATTACTGGATTTTGACTGATTTTGCAAGGCTCACAGAATGTTGTGTTCTCTTGCTATAAAAACATGGAGCCTACCAAAAGACATCAGGACAAAAAAGTATATTTATATCTGTTTCCGTTTCTAGCATTAGAATATAGCTAAGTTTCATCATTATTCACAAATCTGTCGAAAACATTAAGGAAAAGAGCTTTTTTTTTTTTGCAAAATGGCCCTGGTTGATCTCTTAAACCCTGCTGCCACCTGCTGACCGTTTTTGTAATAACTACAATTGTTTCAAGTGTTCTCTTCAGTTCTGAGGCTGCATCAAAGCCTTCTGTATTCTCTATCATAAAAAAAACAAAAAAAAAATAAAAGCCTAAAAACGTATAAATACGTTTTTGGGACCATGGCAATATTTCGTTTTGGGGAGAAACTGAGTTAAGAAATTAGGGCTGGGATCAATTTCTCACATTTTTTGGGGAGGTCAGTTACCTGCTTGCGAAGACTGTCCAGCTCCACCTCAAGTGCCTGCAGGAAACGTCGCCTCTCGCTCAGCTCGGTTTGGGCGCAGCGGAGCGCCTCGTTGCTCACCTTTACCTCTGACTGCACAGCATCCAGCTACACACAGACACACAATAATTGAACAACTCTAATTGAAGTAGATACACAAACTGCCTTTCATATTAATACATGGTTCATTTGTATTTATTTTAGCATGAGCCTAATCTATAAAACAAAACACGTGTATATATAATAAGTCAGATATTTATTGGAATACAGATACATTTATTTCTTGTGTTTGTTAAAAAAAAAATATACGAGAAGAAGATCTTTAAGAAATAATCACGTTAAATTGTATTTGCTATATTGAGGGGAATAAAAGCTAAAACAATGACTTCCATTTACTCCAAGCCGACTGACCTTCTTGAGGTACCAGGCCTCGGCCTCCTCCTTGTTCTTGCGTGCGATGCCCTCATACTGGACCCGCAGCTCGGCCATGACGGCGCCCAAATCCGGGCCCTGAGCGGCGTCCACCTCCACGTTCACCTGCTCGTTGGCCAGCCGGACCTTCACAGAGCTTTTTTCCTGAATAAAAACATAAAAGAATGCCAATTCTGATCAATTCAGATTTCGCAATTTAGATTTTTTATTTTTTTTTAACAATTCTTTGCTATTTCTGAAAAAATATTTGCATATTTTATGTCTTTCCAGAACACTGCAAGATGGCGCCAAAACCCTGGCCTAATAGTAATTGGTCTCAAGGAAGTACCGTATGTTGAAGTGATACATCGGGACTGAGAGGCAATACGACAAAACAAAATTCAGCATAATGGCGAGTATTTTGAATCCTTTTTTTCAATTTGTTTCTGTGCCCAAATATATAATGACATAGCTTTGCATGAAACTGGTCGGTGGTGCGAAAACGGTTGCGTACCACTGTGCTGCGCTGAAAAATATCAACGGTGTCAACAATTAATGAACTTCATGACATTATTCTCACATTTTTAGCCCTTAAAAAAATAAGGCTTTTATCTCTACACCCAGCCATGTATTTATTTTGCTTTATTTTTTTTGTAAACAATAATCTGTAAGCCATTTTTGTAGTATAATCACAAAATATGTTTAATAAATCAAATATTCATATAAAAAATATTTAAACCAAAAGCAACAGGATTTAGTGTGCATCTGTTATTTATATAGCGACGCTTCACTGCAGTAGTCGCATCCTGGACGATCACATTACGTTTTATGGCCTTGGCTGGAGGTTGATTGGCCACCAAGCAGTTATTCTTGCATTGAAGGTGCGGCTGATGTTTTTTTAAGGCTTCACCACTGTCCAAACACCGATAGCAAAAATAAACATGCTTTTACAACCACTATCACTATAGCTGCGCCAATGCTGGCCCACGCATATTTGTACTAAATGGACATCCTCCCGGCAAACTACAGATTGCAAAGTCAATGTAATGCGTTTTATGGTTGCATGTGGATGGTAATGACCAAAAGGAGGCAAACAAGTTTAAGTTGCCCAGTAACCACATAGCTCCGAACACTAATGCCATTCTAGCACTCGAGAACTCATTTTAGTTTCAATTATTAATAATCCCGTTGCTATTATCATAATTTTTTACATATTCAGGTAACAGCGGTAAACAGGGATGTGATTTTTCCGCTAATTCGCGGAATTCCGCTTTTTTTATCTCCCCCCCAAAAAAAAAAATCTGATTTTTTTTTTTTTTTTTTTGTATTTCATTGTGTATGCACATGACTCCGACAGATAACATATTCTGCTATAACAAAGACATTTGTGGTATGCTCTAATATGAGTTACTTTTCATTTGGTCACGATACAATTATTTGTTCAGGAAATTTGAACTCTTCAACATTATTTATGTGTTAACTTAGTAATCACATTAGTTAGATATGATGATATTCTCAGTGATAGTTTTTAAAAGCAAAGGCAGTCCAATGTTTTTGAATGTGACTGATTTTGAGTTGACTAAAACTGCACATTTGCACATTGCAACATTTTATATGGGATAGTTCAATATACATTGAAAATTTATGCTGTTGTTTTGTCTATTTCTTTGTCATGTGAGTGCATTGAAAGTACTTAAAAACACGGAAAACCCATGAGCTCCGGGGGGCTTGGCCCCCTTGTCCCCCCACCAGGGCACTGCCCTGGACCTAGCTGGGTGCCAGCGGCCCCCAGACCCCCGGCTAAATTTTCAGATATTTTCACTTTGGTCAAATCACATCCCTGGGTAAAGTATCATTTATGAAGAAGCGCTGGCAGATTGAAAGCCTAAAAATTCCAAAGAATCCAAAAGCCTGACCTCATCGTGGTTCTTCTTGAGGAAGTAGAGCTCCTCCTTGAGGCTGTCCAGATCCCCTCTCAGCGTGGAGATGATCTGGTCGTGGTCGGACTTGGCTCGCCTCAGGGCCTGGCAGTCGCGCTCTACCGACTGGCACAAGGCCACCTCCGCCTCCCACCTGGACAGACAGAAATGGCGCCATTTTAACGAGATTCCATATAAATACACAGTATGCCAATTGTATGACTGGGGTAATGTAATGCCAATGCTGATATTAATACCTATGTTGTTTTAGTAACTAATTACAATAGTGATAATTTTGATATGATTAAATATTACGTATTAATCTGAATATATTATATTAATGTTTTAATTCATAATTAATATCATCATATTTCTAAATCTGAATACATTTTCTTGTGGAGTGCAATGCTGCAAGATTTGGAATGGGCATTTATTATTTTATATTTATTTATTTTCTCAAATTTTGGATTAATTAGTTAATTAAGACCCAGAACAATTTGGGCAAATTTTATAGGATAATAGATTCATTTATTTTTGTTCAGAAATGACAAATTTCTTAAATAAAATGCATAACTTTAAAAGAAGTCTAGCAACAAAATTTCAAGTAAAATAAATAAGTAAAATTCTCATGCCATGATATGGCCACATTACTTAAAATGGCTGCTTAAACAAAATGGCCAACTTCCTGTACAATTTTGCACACGTAATGGAATGTTTCAAATGGTCGCACTCTGCCGTTGCCATTTCGCACACTGGCGGAAAAGTCGTTAAATCACGTCGCTTGGCAGTCTGGCGCTCCCGTGTGAAGACGACTACAGCGTGTGTTTGTGCGTGTGTGCGTGTCTCACTTGACCCTGAAGTCGTCGGCCGCCAGCTTGGCGTTGTCGATCTCCAGCATGATGCGGGCGTTCTCGAGTGTCCTCTTCCTTACCTGAGGGAGCCATGGGTTAGATTGGTTAGTGACCTCCGCCAAGCAAGTTAGCAAGGTGAAGAACGTATTACCCCTTTTTGTGTGAATCTGAATAATATATCATTTAGTGAATGTTTATGCATTTATTTGGTGCTGATCCAAATTTGATTTGTTTTGCATTGGTGTAGGTTTGAGATCGCTCTCATCAAATATTGTAGGTAGTTAGTTAAAAAGGTTGTTAGGTAGATACATGGGTTGGTAAGTAGGTAAATAAATACTTGGTTAAGTAGGTGGGTAGGTAGGTAGTGATAGATAGCTCAATAGGTAGTGAGACTGGTAGCTAAGTTGAAAGACAGGCAGGTCAGTAGGTTGATACACTCTAAAAACAGTTGGGTTCAAATTAACCCAATTATGGATTTTTAAAAAAATGGACGGATCCGCTTTACGGGTCAATTTGACCCAACTTTGTGGGTTGTTTTATACAAAATGACCCTCTTTTTTTTTTTTACGTAAGTAAAGGATCTGATCAATAGCCTATTTATGAGTTGTTTTACACTAAAAGACCCAATTCTCGACTCAACACCAAAAACAGTTAGGTCAATAGTAAATCAATAAAAAATGGACCGATCCACTTTATGGGTCACTTTGACCCAACTTTGAGTCCAGAAATGGGTCTTTTAGTGTAAAACAACTCATAAATATTGGTCAGATCTTTTACTTGGGTAAAAAAAAAAAGGGTAATTTTGTATAAAACAACACAGAAAGTTGGGTCATATTGACAGACAACTACAATAACCCAACTATATAAAAATAACTATGGGTCAAAAATGGACCGATCCTCTACTTGGGTCAATTTGACCCAACTTTGAGTCAAGAAATGAGTCTTTTGGTGTAAAGCAACTCATAAATATTGGTCAGATCTCTTACTTGGGTCAAATTTGTTTGTCATTTTGTATAAAACAACCCAAAAAGTTGGGTCAAATTGACCCAAGTAGAGAAGTGATCTATTTTTGACCCATAGTTGGGTTATTTTTGACCCAACTGTTGTAGAGTGTTGTAGATAGCTTGATATATGGATAAGTAAATAGTTTGGGAGCTTGACTGAAGGTAGGTAGTTTGATCATTAGTAGTTACATTGGTTGGTAGGTAGGTAGGTAATACATACATGGGTAACTAGGTAGGTAGGTAGATACAGTACATAGTATGTGGCTTGGTAGGAAGCTAGATAAATGGTTATGTAAGTCGTTTGGTAGATAGATGGGTAGGTGTGTAGTAGGTACAGTAGGTAGGTAGGTCGATGGGTAGGTTGGTAGGTACATTGATGGGCTGTTAGCTACAGTACATGGGTGAGTAGTTAGCTTGGTTGGTAGGTAGAAATAGGAAACTACTTTAGATAGATGGTTAAGTTGTTTGATAGATTAATGGATATGTACAATCTAAAAATAGTCGGGTCAAAAATAACCCAAGTATGGGTCAAAAATGGACCGATCCTCTACTTGGGTTGATTTGACCCAACTTTGAGTCAAGAAATGGGTCTTTCAGCGTAAAACAACTCATAAATATTGGTCAGATCATTTACTTGGGTAAAAAAAAAAGAAAGGTAATTTTGTAAGAAAATTGGGTCAAATTGACCCATAAAGTGGATCGTTCCATTTTTTATCCATAATTGGGTTACTTTTGACCCAAGTGAGTTAGATGGGTAAGTAATTAGGTAGGTTAGTTAGACTGGTATTTATGTTTTGTCCGCTTTTGTGTTGTTTCCTCATAGGCAGCGTCCAAGGGCCTGCCTGACCTCCTGTCCGATGGCGTGCGCCTGAGCCATCATGTTGTCCACGTCGTGTCCCTTGGGCTGCCTCTCCGCCATCAGCTGTTTGATCTTCAGCTCCAGCTCGGCGTTGGACCTCTCCAGGGTACGCACCTTGTCCAGGTAGTTGGCCAGACGGTCGTTCAGACCCCGCATGGTCTCCTTCTCGCTGGCCCCCGCGCCCAGTCCGTTCAGGGACAGGCCGGCGCCCAGCAGGTGAAGCCCGTTGCCCACCGACATCGAGCGCGACAGCGATAAGGTGCCGGCCGTGGACGCGGCGCCTTTGGAGCGGACGCCGCCGCGAGCGCCGTCCCTCATCGACACACTGGAGAAGGACGGCTGGCGCACCGAGTAGCTGCGCACGGACAGCGTTGATGCCATCCTCATGTGATTTCTACACAAACAGCCCAGTGTTACTACTTTGCCTTTACTTCCAATAACACTTATGTGAAAACTCTATTTTGAAAGCCTAACCCTACTCTGAAACCCTCTTTTCAAACCTAACCTTAACTTCATGAAACCCTATTACTTGCCTCAAAATGTAATTGTAAACCCTACTTTGAAACCATAACCCTGTCTTCAAACCATGATTTGAAACAGAAAATCAAAACCCAGACTAAAAACCCTAACCCTGGCTTGAGACCCTATTTTGAAACCCTAATGTAAAACCTCAACCGAGGCTTGCAATCATACTTCGAAACCCTAAACCTGGCTATAAACCCTAACTACAAATCTTATCTGATGATCTGGTGGGTAGAATAGCAAACCTCTTTTGAAACCTTATTTTGAACTCCTGACCCTGGAATGAAACCTTATTTTGAAACCTTGCTTTAAAACATTAACCATAGCTTGAAACCCCTGTTCTTGAAACCCTACTTTGAAACCATAACCCTGACTTGAAACCATAGCCACTGCTTGAAACCCTAACTACAAACCCTATTCCTAGATTGAAGACTTAACCCTGTTTAGAAGCTCTAAATCTTATTTTGAAACCCTTAAGAATAATCACACACCAAAAAAAAGTAGACCAACTTGTAACCAACCCTGTACGGTACATTACTCTAAATGACTACTGTTTTTCTGCTATTTTGAATCATAGTTTTGGTCAATTTGCCAGACTTACGTGATTGCTGTTGCTGCGGATCTGCTGGCCGTTTTCCCAAAAGTCTCCTGGCCGTGGGAACCGGGGCTGTGCAGGTGAGTGTGGCTGCACAGGATCGCCTCTCTGTCCCTAAAGGGTGAGACTATGAGGAAGAGGAGGAGGAGGAAGAGGAGGCAACACGACACCCTAGAGGTGGAAAAAGTTGCCTACCAAAACACAACCTGCAAAAGTAGTTGATTGGTAGGCAGGAAAAACGGGAATTAAATTAAAACTGGATTGAATTTGAGATGGTGGCGATGCACATGTGTGGTCTACTTTGCTTCCAAACTGGTCCTCCATGACAAAAGTACTATGTACTTCAGTACAAGTACAGAAACAAATCATGTTTCCCCATTGAAATGAATGGAAATGCCATTAATCCGTTCCAGCTTCCCCCAAAAAACAACAAAAATCATTGTAGTGCTTTTTAATGACAAAAATACCACTCTATAATAATACTTTTAATTGCTTTATATAAAGACATATTGCACAATAATGACGATGATGAATTAAAAAGAATTAACCTGCTTATGTCACACTTTCTCGTTCACTTCAGTGTACATTTTGCTGATGCCTGCCACGACCACCGGGGGCAGTCTAAGAGATGGAGGACGATACAGCACTGTACTGTACATGGATGTCTGTGCAACATAGACATCCCAGCTTTTCTCAGCTCCTTGCAGAGGATAAATAATATGATTGTGAGTATTGTTGTATTGAATGTCGAAATGTATTGCTGCACTGAGTTCAATTTTTTTTTAACATTAGCATTATGCTAAAGCTAAAAAAAGATTACAATAGTTAAAAAATGTTTTGGTAGGTTCACTTTGTAGGTACATTATATTGACAATGTTTAATATTAACTATAAAAATAAATTAAAAAATGATTCTTATCAAACTTAAATTTAAAATTATTTCCATTTTCACTTGAGCGACAAAGCTCCTTTGCAACATAGACACAAAAATCGACAAGCAGCGGCTTCAAACTCCAAAAACTTAAGTAGAGGCACTCTTTAGTTGAGCTACTCTTAATATGTTTGTTTTTTTACGTGGCATCCGCTGAGATTGGGGGGGAGTAACAGGCCTCTTTTAACAACATAAGGAGTAAAAAGTACGGATGTCTGCTCTGTTGTCAAACATAGGGAGTAAAAGTAAAAAGGGGTCCAAATATAAATACTCAAGCAATGTCACTTTAAGTATCGTAGCAAAGTATTTATACTTGTACAACAATGTCCCTGCAAGACGGGGATGTGAGAAGCGGGGCCCTGGCCACGGGAACAAAGGCGCCAAAGAATGAGGAGAAAGCAAAGACCCCTGAGAAATGAAAGGGCGTTCCCGGCCTGAAGTGGAGAGCAGGTTTTGCCGGCACAAAACACTCACGCAGCCATGTTGACTTTTGTCTGTTCAGGCCATATTGACTTACACTTCCTGTAAGATATCCCCCACAAAATGGATTCAAAATATTGTATTATAATATTATGGATTTATCATACTGAATTTATCAATAATCTGTTGCATATAATTTACTGTATTTAATAACATGAGAGGGAACAAGCTACTATAATGTATACAAAAGATACAAAATTAATATTAAATGCATTATTTTTGAATGTATTTCATTAATCAAATAAAGTATTTACGTAATTAAAGATCACTGCTTAACTACAGAAAGCAAGAGACTGATTGGTTGTTACTGTGATATCATTTTCAGTTGACAGCAAGTGGCAAAATGGCCGCCTCCTGAGATGGATAAAAACAGGTGGATTCTTGTTTTCATTCTATGAATTGAAATTGACTTAATACAGGATAGTCTGCCTTTAGCTCTTATTGTGTTTGTATTTTCTTATCAAAAAATGCAATAAAAAAATAAATAATTGTAGGTCTATGTACAACCTAAAATATCTTCTTCTTCTTCTTTTTTTTACTTGGCGTGAGACTACAGTGGGAAAAAAAAGTGTGTGATACCCATGTAGAGTCTCCAGGGAAGAGATTGTATGACCGTGACTGACTGACCTGGCTCAGTGACTCACATACAGTAACTTCCATTATACTCAACCCCTTCCACACACATTTATTCTATTCTTGACTTGCATTAGTCAGAGCAACTAAATACCCGATACCAAATAATAATAATAATTAAAAAAAAAAAAAGACTCACTTAACCCTCGTCAAGCATTTCCCCTTTCCAACTTACCTCTTAAAGTGCCCACATTGCATCAAATATTCAGGTAAGTAAACGAAACCCTTTATTACCTTTTTTGTTTGTGGCTAAAAAAAATATGTATATAAAACTAAAGATATATAGAGGCATATAGAGAGAGAGTTTGGCCAACTCTGTTTCAGCAGGGTAACAAGATGGCGTCAGTATGTCACGTGACCACTGACCAGCAGTTGACCAACCATGCTGTGATTGGTCACATGTAATACGGACGCCATCTTGTTACCCTGCTGAAACCTTTTTTAAAAAAAAAAAAATATTTATTGAACAACTGTTTCAAACATACACATCTGTATCAAAGACAAATATATACAAAAATGATGGCTTTTGTAACTTTTGTTGTAGCACACTACAAAATTATATGAGGATCCAGTATACAATGAAAATTTAAAAAAAACACAATAATATAGAATTTAAAAAAAAAAAATAAAAAGCTAGAGCTTTTTACATAACATGTATTTATCAATTATACATACTCTGCTGATACCCAAACTCTCTCTATATACGGCTCTGGATGTACTGTGCAAATGCTGCCCCCTTGTGCATATTAAAGACACTACACTGATTTGTTTGGCTCAAGAAGACAGTTATAGACTGAATAGCGCATTTATTCAATGTTTGTGTAGGAACGCTTGTCAGCGTCTAAGTGTGTAGCATATGTGAATATTCACACATCAAATGTGTGTGTTTTGGTTACCCAAATATAACAATAGATAATTCAGTATAACAGTGCTCGCGGGCTAACTAATAACTAACTACTCTTCTTCCTTTGCGTCTGTGTAATTGCATTACGTTGCCACTAGAAGGAGCAGTACAATGAATTATTATCTCAAGACAGAAATTCGGCCAAGTGACCGCTCATATCTTGAACAATTCGTAGGTCACCACTGCAGTCATAAATGATTTAATGAATTAATTAATCAGTCCGGTAGTTGTGTCATTCGTGACAGCAGCCACCTTAAACAAAAGAAATAAACAGATCCATTCGAAATAATCAAGCAAAAAAAAAAGAAAAAAAAAGCTGACGGCACATTTGGGTGTATTTATCATATAATGAATGTGATTACTGAGCAATCAGGGGTGTATTCATTAACGCAGGGGTTCCGCTTTCATGTGGGGGTACTCCAGGCCACCAATCACGGCGGCGGACGCGCGGGGGGAAGATCCTGATCCTTAATCGCTAGTTTTCAGAGTTTCATGCTTCGACGCTGATTTGTTTTGTGCCGTGTAGTGCTGGCAGGTGGCCCAAAATTGCGTGGAGAGGATCAGCGTTCCCCTTCTCAACAAGATGGCCGCTTTTGTGCTGATGTTAGCGTGGCGCTAATTGTGAGTGATTACAGCACAGAGTTTTCAAAGCGTGACATCAGTCAGACTACTTTGCTGGAATGACAAAAAAAAAAAAAAAGATGAGCTAATTTCATGTATACATTTATTTTTCATGATGCAATATAAAAATAAAGAAAATGAAGTGAAAAAAAAAATAATAACAGTAATTTAAGACATCATCGTCTTATTTGCTGTCAGTCGGTGTGACAAGTGCAGCTCCTTTTTTGTTAGAGTCGCAATAAATTGTCCAATCAACGGCCATTAGATGTATAGATCACCCAAAATTGGTGGCGGTAATGTGCATGTTTGCACTTTTCTCATCAACGCCATACTTTTCAAGACACTCTGCTCTTTATTCAATATCTGTTTACATCAGAATGTACACGCAAGCATTTAGTTGACACTAAGTGCTATTTTGGATCCATTTTGCCACATTGACACAAAGACAGACGACGTTAAAAGTTGCGTATGTGCTCATTAACGATACAAAAAGAAAAAGCATGTATAGTGGGTCCAATGAAGTCGACGTTTCATTTTCTTAGACCTATTTCTAAACTCCCTTTTATGTCTAAACATTTCATCCCTCTCTTTTTTCTCATACATATCAATCAATAGCACCAAATCTGCGCTTTTAAAAGATTTCAACGAATATTTTCTAATCACTTTTTAAAATTAATAATAACTATGTTATACGTGTTCTTCAGAACCTTTCATCTGCTTTCGTCATCTCTCCCCTGTGGCGTTGAGGGGGGGCATCAGTGGTGCTGCTCTTCGAACCTTCGACAGCTAGTGCGTATGTTCGAGGTTGTCAGCGACTGATGGGCATTTGCGGTAGAGGGAGGCCAGGATGGTTCGAGTGACCTGGAGAAGCTGCGATTGCAGAGAAGCGATGACCTGCAGCAAGAAGATGACGCTAATTGGTCTCCATTTGAGGTGAGCGGGTGGGTGGGTTAGTTGGTTTATGTAGATATAAGTTAGTTTCCGATGTTTGGAAGACGGTAGGTAAAGGTAGTTGAATCAAACATCTTACTGTCCAGGTATCCGTGCCGCGCTAGTAGTCGTCGCTCTGGCCTGGTGAAGGAGGAGAACTGGCTGTGGTCTTCATGCTGAGAGGCGGAAGAGGAGGAGGACATCCTGGTTAGTGAGAAACTCTGGTGGGGGAATCCACTAGTGGCGGGAGGAGGAGGAGGAGGAAAAGGAGGTTGCTTTTTGTGACGAGCACGGCAATTCTGGAACCAAACCTGCAGCAAAGCGCACATATTGTCAAGACCCTTCAATTCATTTGATTTTTTTTTTTTCTCCCCCTCCAAACGGTTTGTACCTGTATGACCCGCCGACTCAGTCCCGTTATGTCCGCCAGTTTTTGCAACGTCAGAGCATCAGGGTTGTTGTCCTGGGCAAACTGGCTCTGCAGCACCTGCGCCACACAGGCTTTAGGAATATTCTCATTCATCCAGGTCATTTCGGGCATTTCACGTTCTGCTCGTCTTACTCCGTATCACCTCACATCCGAGCAGGCTTCATGCAACTGGGCCTAGTTAGGACTGCACTCGCCTGACTGAGGCTAGACCGGAACCAGAAGAGTATCCTGAGGCTAGTGCAGTTCTAGCTAATCTTGGTTGCTTGAGCCGATGAAGCTTGCACTGATGAGAGGTCAAACATCTTCTTAGGCAACAAAAAAAGTCCAGATCGGTTCAATGCCCCGCCTAGTTTTTGGTCTAGGATCAGGCCAATCGTGTATAGTCAAAACTATGGCCGGGTTGATGGTCTATGAAAAGTCCTTGATCTAGTTTATAGTCTATGATCCATAGCCACGTCTATGGTCAAGATAAGGATCTATTGTCAAGTTTATTGCCTGTGATCAGGTTTTATTGTCTATGGTCAAGTTTAAGGTCTGTGGTCGTCTACAGTCAATTTTATGATCGATAGTAAAGTCTATGATCAGATTTAAGGTATACGATCAAGTCTAAATTGTGTGATCAAGTTTTTGGTCTATCGTCATGTGAATGGTCTATCATGGAGTCTACGGTCAGGTCTATAGCGCCCCCTACCTGCAGCTGCTCGGTTGTGAATGACGTGCGCGCCCTCTTGGCAGGCTTAGGCTGGCGGTCCTGGTCGGAGGGCAGAGCCCCTTCCAGGGTCAGACCGGTTCCTGAAGGGGAGAGAGGAGCATGATTCAAGATGTAGACTGCTACGTTAGCTTCTCATGCTAGCCGCTATATGCTCGGGACATTTGACAAGGAGTTTTTGATTGAGATTGTCTGAGGCTGTTAAGGAGAACACGGAGTAGGATTGTAGACTACTACGTTAGCTTCTCGTGCTAGCCATAGCATTTTAAGCTGTGTACTACCTTTCCGAATCGTACCGTTTCGGGCAGCCCTATGCAGGTTGTCCAGCACAGCGTCGTAGTGGGCGCGGCATAGCACCCTGCCCTCCACCAGGCCAAACTCTTCACCCGTGGACAGCTGGCGTTTGCAGGAAAAGCATGCAAAGCAGGCCAGGTGGTAAACGCTGCCCCGCGCCCGCCGAACCCAGTCGCTGGCGTACACCTGACGGCCGCATTGGGTGCACTGCGTGCCAAACCTGCTACACAGCAAGGGAACATCGTGAAATCAACACTGTGGTGCCTTGACTTACGAGTGCCCCAACTTAAGAGTTTTTGCCGTTACGAGTTGTCGATGCCGATGCATTTTCAGACATCACACAAATCCAAAATTAAAACAATCGCAAGGAGCTGCTGTAGGCCACACCTCGCAATACGTTGCTTTTTTTTTTTTTTATGTGGTGTAAAACTTATCTTACAAATAAGTAAGGAGTAGCATTAGTGAAAAATGGTGGCCCTCTTTGCCCATCCCTGCTGCAGTTTCTTTATTTTTGCCTTACCTGAAGTAGTCGAGCTTGCAGTAGACTTGTTTGTTCTTCACGTAGCAACTGCTTTGCTGGCACAGGGAAGTCCTGCACACGGAGCACTCCAAGCAGCCCAAATGCCAGTGATGCTCGTTGACCTCAAACACGCACACAAAAAAAATTATTTCAGGTGAAACCACTGAAATTAATAAAATATGACCTGAGAGGTGTGTGTGTGTGTGTGTGTGTGTGTGTGTGTGTGTGTGTGTGTGTGTGTGTGTGTGTGTGTGTGTGTGTGTGTGTGTGTGTGTGTTTCACAGAGTTGTGGGGCCAATTTGCTGGGCCCCACAAGTTTAGACCTATTTTTGAGGGTCAAGACTTGGTTTTAGAGTTCAGGTTTGAATTGGGTTATGGTTGAGGTTAGGGTAAGAAATAGCGGTAGGCAATAATTGTTTGTGGTTAGGGGAAGGGGCTAGGAAATGCATTATGTCAATGAGATGGCCCCACAAAGATAGTAAAACAAATGTGTGTGTCTGTGCGTGGGTTTATATTATATCATAAGGACCATTTTCTGGGTTTCTACTATCATTGTGGGGACCACGTGTCATTGTGGGGACATTTTGGAGAGCCACATGAGTCCAAACCTCTTTTTGAGGGTCAAAACTTTAGGCTTTAGGTTTTTGGTTTTGCTTGAGGTCAGGGTAAGGAAGTCAGTTGTAATGGTTAAGGTGAGGGAAAGAGTCTAGGAAATGTATTATGTCAATGAGATGTCCCCACTAGAAATGTAAACCCGAGTGTGTGTGTGTGTGTCTGTGTGCGCACCTTGAGCAGGTACCGGTCGTGAATGTCCACGCCGCAGCTGGCGCACAGGCGCGGCTGCTGCCGAAGCTTCTCAGCCGCCGGAGGAGAGCAACGACAGGCGGCCTGCGCGGGGCTGCGCACCCGAGCCTCCTGCTTCACCTCCCGCTTGGACTATCCAGAGGTGTGTGTATGTGTGTGTTGAAATATAGTACATTTATATATTAATGCTGCATGAAATCATAGGTTCTAGTTTTTTCTCTCTAAATATTAACTTTATTTTGTAGGTAGAACATGTACAGTATGTATAAATGTGTATTGTATGTAATCCATTATTTTTAAAAATCTGTTGTTTATTTTTATACAATAAAACCTATTTTCACATATTTGAACATTTGATAACAAAAATCTAATTCATTATTTCAAGAAATTAAATATATATGAAATGCATCAATAATTGGATAACATCTATATTTTCTTTGTTATAGCTTCGTATGAAAATATATAGTTTAGAAAATGTATATATCAATTATTTTCGCAAATCTGTATAAAAACACCACCGTAAAAACATGCCATACTTTGTTGAATTTATTTTACATATGTATTCAAACTTTACATTAAAAATTTAAATTAATTTGAGTTTAAAAAGCAATATACAAATAATCTTTAAATTGTGTCTAAAATGTTGTAAAATGTTACATTTATTTAAAAACATTAAAATTAAATTACTGAAGAAATATTCTACTACAAAATTATTATTTTTTAAATAAATGCTCCGTCATACTTGCCTAAGAACAATATAATACAAAATTGATTGCTATAAAATGAAGGGAGTTTTGGTTTTAAAATGTCCCATACCACCAAATGAAAAAAAAAACATTTTGTTTAAAGGATATATATTTTAAAATGCAGAGTAAAATATAAACATAAAATATATTATTCTTCCTCACATTTTCACATGTTCTATTTTGCATAATATTCACAGATTTTATTTATTATTATTTTACTTTTGAATTAAATACATCCATTCTCTACTTTGATTGATTGATTATTTGATTGATTGAACATATACTTCACACAATTTGTAAAAATATAACCAAAATAAATGTGAGTTTGGAATTTATGTACATTTTTTGCTCTACATTCATGTAGGGCTTGATTTTAGGCTTTAAAATGTATTGTCACATATTTTTCATGGATTAATTTAAGCTTTGTTATTCAATTATTTTTGACAAAATTGAGTTTTTTTGCTATTTATTACCACGAGAGCTTGATTTGGGGCTTTACAATTTTTATTTTATTTCATAAATAGATCTCCATTTTCCATGTAGATATTTATGTCATTACTCCAGGAATATTCACATTTTCTGTTATATGCCCGTTACTTCACAATATTATTAATTTTGTTTTGTTTTTGCTATTTAAATACATTTCAGTAAGTTCTTTAATAGACAACATTTTAATTTTAAAATCATTTTTATTTTAAATTAACTTTTCACAGCACACACTTTTTTTTTTTTTTTTTTTTTTACTTAACAAGGATTTTCTGTTGCTCTAAAGATTAATTCTACAAGTATATTGCTTGTGAATTATTATGCACGTAAGTCTTTGAAAAGCAAAGCGACTCACCATGTTTTGTCTCTCGGAGGCTGCCCACTTCTCAGTAATCGTGTACGGACGGCGCAGCTCACTTTGCACATTATATTTCCAGCTCCTCCTAAAACTGATAACTGTAAAAAAATACACTCCCGTCGGTGCATTTAAATCCCGCGGAACACAATTTCACGCAATTAGACGCAAGAATCCGATCGATTAAAAGGGAAAATACGCAAGCAATTAGTGATGGATTGAAAGGAGAGTGTCAATTTCATGTGCCAATCAAGGAGGGTGGGGGGGGGGGAACACGTTAATAGCTCATTTCATCATTGAACGTGCACTTAAATGCGTAAAAGTGAAGAGGTTGCAAATGCAGATTGGGCCATTGACAGGAGACAATAGTGGCGCATGAAAAGCGCCTGATTGTCACACTTTTTTTTTTGTGTGCGTGTGTGTGTCATTATAGCTGCATTCACACACAAAATATGTCAACGGGGAGAGAAATCGGGAAAGTTGAGAGGTTCTCAGGGCTGAAGTTACGTGCTGCTTTTGGCCAAGGGTGGCCATGGCCTTCATTGTCACTCTCTGGCCACCCAAAAAATAAATCAATCAATAAGGAGAAAAATTTGATATGTGGGATTTTTCTGCCATTTTCACATGGGTGCAGTATTCTTACACTCCTCAATGCTCATCCATAAGTTATTTATATTAACTCATTTACTGCCAATGACGACTATAGACGTCAAAAATTTAATTGAACTATTTCTATTAGTTTCACATTTTTTCCCACTTTTGTTAACAAGAGTATAAAAACCTAGAATGTTTTTATTGTACATTTAGAACAGATATAAAAAATAATAATAATAATAATCATAAGTTAACTATTGAAGTATGCGATTAGTTACAATTAAAAATTATAATCGTCTGACGCCCCTAATTTTTAATAATCTTTTCTTTTTTTAATTAGGGGCATTAGGCGATTATTTTTTTTAATTGTTATTAATCACATGACTTCAATAGTTAACTCACGATTAATCAAACATTTTATATCTGTTCTAAAAAATTTTTTTTTTTAAACAATTTTTTCTAGGCTTTCATACTCTTGTTAACAAAAGTGGGGGGGGGAGTTAAACTAATAAAAATAATTAGAATGAAATTTTGACATCTATAGCCGTCAATGGCAGTGAGTGAGTTAACTGCACATTAAAATAATACATTGATCTGAATGTTTTACTTCCTCTGGTCCATGTTTAACTCTTTTACTGCCAAAGACGTTAAATGACGTTCTGCAAAAAACTACGGAGGAGCGCCAAAGACGTTAAAAGACGTCCACCCATTTTTTTTAATTTTTTTTTGAAACGGGTAGAGGGAACCCTTCCGCATCTGTGGTGAAAGTTTCCAGCAAGTCTGTTGTGCCTAATGACTATTTTTGGCCCCTAGAGGGCAGCGATGACTCTCTTTTGACAAGATTGGGTGGGCGTCAGTAGAAGACGTGAGGCGGGGCTAGAGTGTTGAGGCGACATTGGCTGAAGAAGCCATAATGGCGGCCGCTTGCAAGCAGCTCACGGTCGAGCCGTTTTTTTCAAAGACATCGACCAACGATAAAGAGCACATTGATGACGACGATGATCATCATCGATGATGATGATGGTGACTCCGAGGTTGACGCCGAAGTTGGAAGCGCTGACGCG